>NC_057389.1:68877532-70080539 GCF_019320065.1 Cervus canadensis
CCGAGTCAGGGAACTAAGATCCCAGAAACAGCAGGGCATGGTCAAAGAAAAAGAAGAAGAAAAGAAATGGTCTGGAAGACACTCATGTTCCTATTTGCTTTGGAAGAAAGTTTTCTCACTACTAAACGAAATATCTGTCCCTTAGTGAAGATAAACCCAATGCAAGGTTTGCAGGGAATTGACTTGCCAGTGTGGATGGGAAACCTATATTTCAAGGTTGCAGGATTGCGTGCTAAGTTGCTTCAATTTTGTCCAACTCTGCGACCGCAAGACTGTAGCCCGCCAGGCTCCTCTGTCTGTGGGATTTCCCAGGCAAGAATACTGGAATGGGTTGCCATTTCCTCCTCCAGGGGATCTTTCCGACCAGGGATTGAACCAGCATCTCTTTTGTCTCCTGCGTTGGCAGGCGGTTCTTTACCACTAGCGCCACCTGGAAAACTGGGATTGTCTACAGTAAGCAAATGACCACAAGGGGGCGGTAAAAACCAGTGGATGAATGGCGAGCTCTTTCTGGGAGTGGGAATGAACAGCCCCCGTTCAGCGCCTGGAGTTTCCCTTTAAGTTTCCCTTTGCTTATAACACAGGGACCCACCCTCTTAACGTTTATCATGGCATTTCTATAGTGAGATGTCTCCTTGTCTATATTGGTTGGGCAAGTAGAACAGGGGGTGAACAGGAACTAATCAGCAAAGATTATCCCTACCCAGTCTTTGCCCTTTCCAGGAGGAGGCAGAGGCCTAGGGTGGGCATGGGGTGCTGCCAGGCTCTTGTTAAATCTGAGCTCCTTCTCAAGGGCTGTCAGGCTGTGCCAGAAGGAGTGAAATTAAAATGTTTGCTCTTTTTCAAGAGGATCTGAGGGAGGAGATAGATGGGCCCCAGGCTGAGCAGCTAGAATCTGTCCACTGTGGACAGATACTCCAAAATGAAGATAATAGCAGGAGCGAGAGAGGAGCTGCGCCAGATGAATGATACTGAGACCACATATTTCTCACTCTCGAGGTCAAGGAGACCTTCCCAACTACACATGAGGCTCCTTGGGAGCCAAAATGGAGGGGTGCCATCCCATAGTAGGTAATGTCAACCTACCCATAGGCCTCTTCACTAGAATCCATCTTGGCTAAGAGATGTGCGCACACTTAAGGGAAAACCCCGAGATAAACCGATTATGGACTCAGAATCAAGCAAAGCAAGATGACTGACCAGAGGAAACCTGGAAGAAATGCTCCATGTAAGTGATTCAAACTACCACCAGGGCATGACTCTTCCCCTGAGCCCACACATGTGTCTACCCACACGTACCCTTTTCCCTCCTAATAAACACTTTACCTATTTCACTACTTCCCATTTTTTGTAGAAATGGGAATTCATTTCTACAAAGACGGTGGGCCTGTGCCTCATCACTGGCCACTGGCCCTGCTGGTCTGGTGGCTAGTATTCAGTGCTCTTGGCCTGACTTTAGTCTCGGGGGTACCTGACTTTAGGCTCTGGTACCAGAATCCTGCTTCTAGGCACTGCAGGCCGAGGCCAACTAAACTCAGAACTGCTGTGGTATTTCAGGAGGTTAAAAAAAGGGAAGTGGCTCACTTCTTGTGCATGGCTTCCCGGGACTGAGAAGGGCCAAAGTCGTGAAACCCACGAGGGTTGGCCACCTGGGCCTGCTCAGACCATGCATTCTGACACAGCAGCCCCAGCAGAAAAGTGAAATGGCACAGAGTGCAAGACTGTCCTCCTCTGAGGCTCTCTGTGGCCAGTGATGTTATCTCCTGCAGGGGGGCAGCAGAAACCATCCACCGAGCTGGGCTCTTGCTCTGAGAGATACAAGGCATTGTTCAGAGGCTCTCCCTTCCTACTTTCTCCCTCCCTCTTCCTCTCCCATCTTTCCCTTCTCCATGGAAAATTTAGCACAGACATGAGAAGGACAAAGAGATCCAGGTACCCTTGTACCTACCAGTCAGCTACAGTGAGCATCTCATAACCACTCTTATTTCATCTTTATCCCTCCCCCTCCACTCCCACCACTGGATTATTTCACAGCAAATTCTAGCTATTATAACATTTTCCCCAGATGTTTTAGGCTTCATCTCTAAAGGGTAAAAGTTGTTTTTTAAATCCAAGCACAGTTCCATTATCATACCTTGATATCTTTTAATACCCAATCCCTACTCACATTTTCCTTATTTTATCAAGAATATACTTTTATAGTTGATTGGTTCAATTCAGAAGTGAAAGAAAGGAGTAATCACTCAGTTGTGTCCAACTCTTTGCAACCCCATGGACTGTAGCCCCCCCAAGCTCTTCTCCATGGAATTCTTCAGGCAGGAATACTGGAGTGGGTTACCATTCCCTTCTCCAGGGGATCTTCCCAACCCAGGGATTGAACCTGGGTCTCCCTTTACTCTCTGAGACACCACCAAAGGATCCACCTAAAATCCACACTTCACATTTGGTGGATGGGTCTCGTAGGTCTCTCTCTCTTTTTAAAAAGTATTTTACTATTTTAATATAATTTTATTATTTTAATATTTAAAGTGTTTCCAAAGACTTGTTCTTTTTAAAAAATTTAATATAGCTGGACAACTCAGTCATTTGTCACATTTAGCTCTCCAACTACCATACAAGATACTTGGTTGAGGTCAAAGTGCAAATTTTTTTGATCATCTTTTTGTATTTCTTGTCTATCTAGAAAGAAGGTGAGTAAAGATTTGTTTATAGTTAATCTCTATTTTAATGTTCACCATTCAAATATTTGAATTCAATTGATTCATTTTGATTCCCTTTAAGTAATAAAAAATTGATAGTGTCCTAGCTAAGCTTCGGAGAAGGCAATGACACCCCACTCCAGTACTCTTGCCTGGAAAATCCCATGGATGGAGGAGCCTGGTAGGTTGCAGTCCATGGGGTCACTAAGAGTCGGACACGACTGAGGGACTTCACTTTCATTTTTCACTTTCATGCATTGGAGAAGGAAATGGCAACCCACTCCAGTATTCTTGCCTGGAGAATCCCAGGGACGGTGAAGCCTGGTGGGCTGTCGTCTATGGGGTCGCACAGAGTCGGACACGACTGAAGTGACTTAGCAGGAGCAGTAGCTAAGCTTGTTGTTCATTTCTGTTTATCTTGGGACAAGCAGTGGTGACAGCAGCCATCCCTGAGAGCACAGGATCCTTTTGTTAATAGATCCCATCAGCAAAACTTCCGAGAGCGAAAAGAGGGTGCATACGAGGATGCTGAGACCAAAGTCATAAATTGCATGTGTGCTTACCCTGGCTCTCACAGAGCATTGACAAAAGTGTCTTCGTTGCTTATAACTACTATAGATATCAATAGTCTTATTTCTCTTTTGATTAAAATTTTTATTGGAAGATTATATATTTCATCAGTACAAAACATACATATGTTTAAATGTGTATATAAGGTATAAAAATAGTAAAGTGAGCCCTTATGTGCCCAACATCCAGCTTAAGAAATGGAACTCAGGAGGGAAGTTCAAGAGGGAGGAGACACATGTATACCTATGGCTGACTCATGTTGACGTATGGCAGAAACCAACACAATATTGTAAAGCAATTACCCTCCAATAAAACTAAGTTAAAAAACAGAAATGGAGCTCTAAGAGTATCCTTGAAGCTTCTCCCTCCTCACCCACCATGGTAAACCTGCCTTGAATTTTTATCAATCCTTGCTTTCCTTTATATTTTACCACATATGTATGTATGTGTGTTGTCACAGACCATATTGTTTTTTCTTTTTGTGGGTGTGTGTGTTGTTTTTTTCTTTTATCTATAATTTCACTTGTTTATTTTGCTAGGTCTTCATTGCTGTGCAGAGTTCTCTAGTTGTGGTGAGCGAGGGCTGCTGCAGTTGGGGCTTCGCATTGTGGTGGCTTCTCTCTCTGCGGAGCGTGGGCTCTCGGGCACAGAGGCTTCAGTAGTCGTGGCCTGTGTGCCCAGAAGCTGTGGTTCCTGGGCGCCAGAGCACAGGCTCAAGAGTTCTGGTGCATGGGCTTTAGTTGCTCCACAGCATGTGGGATCTTCCCAGACCAGGGATTGAACCCGTGTCTCCTGCATTGGCAGACAGATTCTTTACCACTGAGCCACCAGGGAAGCCCGAATATAGAGTTTACTTCTGCTTGTTTTTGAACTTTTCAAAAGGTATTATTTTATTTTTTGTATTTTTCTGTGATTTGCCTTTTTCACTCAACCTTATGTTTGCAGGATTCATTTATATTGATGCAAATAGTACATTTGCACAGCTAATGTCATCTCATTGTCTATCACAATTACTAATCCATTGCTCCATCAGACATTTGGCTTATTTCCAGTTTTTGTTTTAGTTTTTTTAAATTACAGGCAAGTTTACCTTCAGTCTTCTTACTCCCTGCTCTGGTGTGCACGAATAAGAGTTTATACTTGGCTAAATGGTGCCAGAACAATTGATGAATTTACACTCTTACAAGCAGTGCTTGAGACTTAGCAACACAGCTTTTAATTTGTGTCAATCTGATAAAGATAAACTAGTATCTAATTGTGTTTTTTTTCTTTTCTATTTAGTTTTATTTATTTATCTGACTGCTCCAAGTCTTAGTTGTGGCATGTGGAATCTAGTTCCCTGACCAGGAATTGAACCCAGGCACCCTGCATTGGAAAGACAGAGTCTTAGCCACTGGACCACCATGGAAGTCCCTAACTGTGCTTTTGATTTGCATTTTTCTGACTACTATAAGTCAGAAATTTTTTTCAGATTTTTTTGGTCTTATATTTCCTTCTCCAGGAAGCAGATTATTTGTCTATTGTTGACACGGAGGTTTTTGTTTCCTTTAAATATATGTTACAGTTTCTTTTTTTAAAAGATATATATGTGTATATATATATATATATATATATATAGTTCATTCATTCATTTATGTTTGCTGTGCCTGGTCTTAGTTGCATGTGGAGTCTAGTTCCCTGACCTGGGATTGAACCCAGGCTCCTTGCATTCAGATATCTGAGTCTTAGCCACTGGACCACCAGGGAAGTCCTGTGTTATAGATTCAAATCCTGCATCACTTATATGCATAGCACAATTCTTCTACAGATTTGTAGCTTATCTCTTCATTTTCATTGTGGTGTGTGTGTGTTTACACTGAAAAATGCTTATTATGGAGGATTTTGGATGTACAAAAACGTAAACTAATACAGCCCAGTGTACCCATCATAAAGACGCACCAAACTTCCCACCCTTGGCTCATCCTGCCTTGCCACACATCTATTTCTTCCTGTGTTATTTGGAGACAAATCTTGGACATCATATATATTCATGCGCACATTTGTACATTTGGAAGGACGTGCATCCTGTCTGGATGCTCCCCCACTTCCTCTGTGCTCTAACACCCTCTTCAGGCTGCTGCCCCTGTACCGCTTCCCTGCGCATGCTCTCTGGCCTCTGATACGTCTCCTCTGCAGCTGCCTCCATTCTCCTTGGCCTCTGATGCTCCCTCTGAGCCACCCTTGTTCTCCCTTCACCCTCCAATGTGACAAAATACTTGACTTGTCCTCACCTAATTTTTCAGTACTGAATGTTTCAGGAAGGGAAGGGAAGGGAAGGAGGGAATGGGAGGAAGTGGGAAGAAGGAGAAAAGGAAGAAAATGAAAACATATGGCACCTTTTGATGAATTAGATATTTCTAATTTTAATATAACCAAATTTATCAAACTTTCCGTTTGCAGTTTTCACTTTTTGTATCTTGCTTACTGAATCATGTCCTACCTTAAGATCTTAAAGATATTCCTCCATATTGGCTTTTAAAATTTGCCTTTCCCTTTAAATCTTTAAGCTAGCTGTAATTTATTTTTATATAGTATGTGAGATACAGATCCAGTTTCATTAATTCCATATGAAACCAAACAATTTTATTTATTTATTATGTTGGTTTCTGCCATATACCAACATGAACAGCTGTAGGTGTATATATATCCGCTCCCTCTTGAATCTCCCTCCCACCTTCCACACCATCCCACCCCTCTAGGTTGTCACAGAGCCCCAGTTTGAGTTCCCTGAGTCAAATAGCAAATTCCCACTGGCTATCTATTTTACATATGATAGTGTGTGTGATTCCATGCTACTCTTTCCATTTGTCCCACTGTCTCCTTCCTTCCCCTGTGTCCTCAAGTCTATTCTCTACGTCTGTGTCTCCATTGCTGCCCTGCAAACAGGTTCATGAGTAGTATCTTTCTAGATCCCATGTATATGCATTAATATACAATATTTGTCCTTCTCTTTCTGACTTACTTCACTCTCTATAATAAGCTCTAGGTTCATCCATCTCATTAGAACTCACTCAAATGTGTTCCTTTTTATCACTGAGTAATAGTCCATCGTATGTATGTACCACAGCTTCTCTATCCATTCATCTGTGGATGGACATCTAGATTGCTTTCATGTTTAGCTATTGTCAATAGTGCTGCAATGATCATTGGGATATATGTGTCTTTTTAAACTATGGTTTCCTCAGGATATATGCCCAGTAGTGGGATTATTGAGTCATATGGTAGGGTTTTTTTTTTTAATATGGTAGTTTTATTTGTAGTTTTTAAAGGAAGCTCTATAATGGCTGTATCAATTTACATTCACTAATTTACACTAATAGTGCAAGAGGTTTCCTTTTTCTCCACATCCTCTCCAGCATTTATTATTTGTAGATGTTTTGATGATGGCCGTTCTGACTAGTGTGAGGTGATATCTCATTGTAGTTTTGATTTGCATCTCTCTAATAATGAGTGTTGTCGAGCATCTTTTCATGTGTTTATTAGCTATCTGTATGTCTTCTTTGGAGAAATGTCTGTTTAGGTCTTCTGCCCACTCTTTGATTGGGTTGTTTCTTTTCTGGTATTGAGTTGCATAAGTTGCTTGTATATTTGTATATTTGTTTTGTTTGCTTGTATATTTTGGAAATTAATCCTTTGTCAGTTATTTCATTTGCTGTTATTTTCTCCCATTCTGAGGGTTGTCTTTTCACCTTGTTTATAATTTCCTTTGCTGTGCAAAAGCTGTTAGGTTTAATTAGGCCCTATTTGTTTATTTTTGCTTTTATTTCTATTACTGTAACAGGTGGGTCATAGAGGATCTTGTGATTTATGTCAAAGAGTGTTCTGCCTATGTTTTCCTCTAAGACTTTTATAGTTTCTGGTCTTACATTTATATCTTTAATCCGTTTTGAGTTTATTTTTGTATATGGTGTTAGAAAGTATTCTAATTTTGTTATTTTACATGTGGCTTTTCCCAGCACCACTTATTGAAGAGACTATCTTTTCTGCATTATATATTCTTGCCTCTTTTGTTAGAGATAAGATGCTGATAGGTGCATGGGTTTATGACTGGGCTTTCTATCTTGTTTCATTCATCTGTATTCCTGTTTTTGTGACAGTATGGTGCTATCTTGATGACTGTAGCTTTGTAGTATAGTCTGAAGTCAGGAAGGTTGAATCCTCTAGCTCCATTCTTCTTTTTCAAGACTGCTTTGGCTTTTTGGGTCTTTGTGTTTCCATACGAATTGTGAAATTTTTTGTTCTAGTTCTGTGAAAAATGCCATTGGCAATTTGATAGGGATTGCACTGAATCAGTAGGTTGCATTTGGTAGTATAGTCATTTTCACACTATTGATTCTTCCAACCCTGGAACATGGAATATCTCTCCGTATGTTTATGTCATCTTTGATTTCTTTCATCAGTGCCTTATAATTTTCTGTATACAGCTATTTTGTCACCTTAGGTAAGCTTGTTCCTAGCTATTTTATTCTTTTTGTTGCAATGGTAAATGGGAATAATTCTGTAACTTCTCTTTCTGATTTTTTGTTGTTAGTGTATAGGAATGCAAGTGATTTCTGTGTATTGATTTTTGTATCCTGATACTTTACCAAATTCACTGATTAGCTCTAGTAATTTTCTGATAGTATCTTTAGGATTTTCTATGTATTGTATCATGTCGTCTGCAAACAGTGAGTTTTACTTCTTTTCCAGTCTGGATTCCTTTTCTTTTTCTTCTCTGATTGCCATAGATAAGACTTTGAAAACTATGTTGAATAATATTGGCAAGAGTGGGCACCCTTGTCTTGTTCCTGATCTTGGAGGAAATGCTTTCAGCTTTTCACCACTGAGAATAATGTCTGCTGTGGGTTTATCATGTTGCTGTTTTTCAGTTGCCCGGTCATGTCCAACTCATTGAGACCCCATGGACTGCAGCACACCAGGCCTCTCTTTCCCTCACCATCTCCAGGAGTTTGGCCAAGATCATGTTCACTGCATCAGTGATGCCATCCAACCATCTCATCCTCTGATGCCCTCTTCTCCTTCTGCCTCTGATCTTTTCCAGTGTCAGAGACTTTTCCAATGAGTTATCTGTTCACATCAGATGACCAAAATAATGGGAGTTTCAGCTTCAACGTCAGCCCTTACAGTGAATATTCAGGGCTGCTCTCCCTTAAGATTGACTGGTTTGATCTCCTTGGTGTCCAAGGGACTTTCAGGAGTCTGCTCCAGCACCACAGTTCAAAGGCATCAATTCTTTGGTGTTCTGCCTTTTTTATGGTCCAGGTCTCACAACCATACGTGACCACTGGAAAGACCATAGCCTTGACTACATGAACCTTTGTCAGCAGAGTAATGTCTCTGCTTTTCAACCCACTGTCTAGGTTTGTCATCGCTTTCCTGCTAAGAAACAATCATCTTCTGATTTCATGGCTGCAATCACCATCTGCAGTGATTTTGGAGCCCAAGAAAAGGAAATCTGTCACTACTTCCACCTTTTCCCATCTATTTGTCATGCAGAAAGGGGCTGGATGCCATGCTCTTAGTTTTTTGTTTTTTAGTTTTTTTTAATATTTAGTCTTAAACCAGCTCTTTCACTCTCCTCCTTCACCTTCATCAAGAAGCTCTTTAGTTCCTCTTTGCTTTCTGCCATTAGAGTGGTATCATCTGCATATCTGAGGTTGTTGATGTTTCTCCTGCCTAACTAGATTCCAGCTGGTAACTTATCCAGCCCAGAATTTCTCATGATGTGCTCAGCATATAGCTTAAGCAAACAGGGTGACAGCAGACACCCCTGTCATACCCCTTTCTCAATCTTGAACCAATCAGTTGTTCCATACAGGGTTCTAACTGTTGCTTCTTGACCTGCATACAGGTTTCTCAGGAGACAGGTGAGATAGTCTGGTATTCCCATCTCTCTAAGAGCTTTTCACAATCTGTCATGATCCACACAGTCAAAGGCTTTATCATAGTCGATGAAACAGAAATAAATGCTTTTCTGAAATTCCCTTGCTTTCTCTATAATTCAGCGAATGTTAGCAATTTGATCTCTAGTTCTCTTCCTTTTCTAAACCCAGCTTGGACATCTGGAAGTTCTTGGTTCACCATTATCCTGAAGCCTAGCATGCAAGATTTTAAGCATGACCTTACGAGCATGGGAGATGAGTGGAGTTGTCTGATGGTTAGCACATTCTTTGGTACTACCCGTTTTGAGAATTGGGATGAGGATTGACCTTTCCCAGTCTTGTGGCTATTGCTGGGTCTTCCAGATTTGCTGACATAATGAATGCAAAACCTTATGGCATCATCCTTTAGGAATTTGAATAGTTCTTCTGGAATTTTATTGCATCCACTAGCTTTATTAACAGCAGTGCTTCTTAAGGCCCGCTTGACTTTGCACTCCAGAATGACTGGCTCTTGGTTGACTAACCACACCATCATAGTAATCCAGTTCATTTGGATCTTTTCTGTACAGTTCTTCTATGTATTCTTTCCATCTCCTCTTGATCTCTTCTGAGTCTACTAACATGTGAAAGTCACTCAGTCATGTCTGACCCTTTGAGACCCCATGGACTATACAGTCAGTCTATGGAATTCTCCAGGCCAGAATACTAAAGTGGGTAGTCGTTCCCTTCTCCAGGGTATCTTCCCAACCCAGGGACAGAACCCAGGTCTCCCACATTGCAGGTGGATTCTCTACCATCTGAGCCACCGGGGAAGCCCTCAGAGTCTACTAGGTCTCTACACTTTTTATCCTTTATTGTGCCCATCTTTGGGCAGAATGCTCCCTTGATGTTTGCAATTTTCCGGAACAGATCTCTAATCTTTCCCCTTTTGTTGTTTTCTTCTATTATTAAGCACTGTTCATTGAAGAGGGCCTTCTAGTTATTTCTAGTTATAGTCTCTTCTAGTTATTTTTTGCAACTCTGCATTTAATTGGATGTACTTTTCCCTCTCTTCCTCGCTTTCCACTTCTCTTCGTTTACCATATATGGCCTTTATTATGTTGAGGTAAGTTCTGTCTATGCCCATTTTTGGAAAAGTTTTTACCATAAATGACTGCTGAATTTTGTCAAAAGCTTTTCCTGCATCTATCGAGATTATCATATGGTTTTTATCTTCCAATTTGTTAATATGCTGTATTATTACACATTGACTGATTTGTGTGTACTGAGGAATCCTTGTATCCCTGGGATAAACTTGACTTGATCATGGTGTGCATGCATGCATGCTCAGTTACTTCAGTCATGTCCAACTCTTTGTGACCGTATGGACTATAGCCTCCCAGGCTCCTCTGTCCATAGGATTCTCCAGGCCAGAATACTAGAGTGGGTTGCCATGCCCTCCTCTAGGGGATCTTCCCAACCCAGGGATCGAACCTGTGTCCTGCAGCTACTGCACTGCAGGTGGATTCTTTACTGCTGAGCCACCAGGAAGGCCCTGATCATGGTGTATGGTCTTTTCAATGTGTTCTTGAATTCTGTTTCATAGAATTTTGTTGAAGATTTTTGCATCTATGTTCATCAGTGATATTGGCCTGTAATTTTCTTTTTTATGCTGTCTTTATCTGTTTTTAACTTCCCTAGTAGCTCAGATGGTCAAGAATGTGCCTGCAATGCGGGAGACCTGGATTCAATTTCTGAGTCAGGAAGATCCCCTGGAGAAGGGCATGGCAACCCACTCCAGTATTCTTGCCTGGAGAATCCCATGGACAGAGGAGCCTGGGGGTGTCTACAGTCCATGGGATTGCAAAGAGCCGGACACAATGGAGCAGCTAACACTTTACTATCTGGTTTTGGTATCAGGGTGATGGTGGCCTTGTAGAATGAGTTTCTAAGTGTTCCTTCCTCTGAAGTTTTTTGAAAGAGTTTCAGATGGATTGGCATTAGCTCTTCTCTAAATGTTTGATAGAATTCACCTGTGAAGCTATCTGGCCCTGGGGTTTTGAGGTTTTTTTTTTCTTTTGGAGATTTTTGATCACAGTTTTAATTTCAATGCTTGTGATTGGCTTGTTCATAACTTCTAGTTCTTCCTGATTCAGCCTAGAAATACTGAACTTTTCTAAGAATCTGTCCATTTCTTCCAGGTTGTCCATTTTATTGGCATATAGTTACTCATAATAGTCTCTTCTGATCCTTTGTATTTCTGCATTGTCTGTTGTAACCTCTCCTTTTTCATTTCTAATTTTATTGATTTGATTCTTCTCCCTTTTTTCTTGGCAAATCTGGCTAATAGCTTGTCAATTTTATCTTCTCAAAGAACCAGCTTTTAATTTTATTAATCTTTACTATTGTTTCCTTCATTTCTTTTTCATTTATTTCTGCTCTGATATTTGTGATTTCTTTCCTTCTACTAACTTTGGGTGTTTTTTTGTTGCTGTTCTTGTTGTTGTTCTTTTTTTCTAATTGTTTTAGTTGTAAAGTTAGGTTGTCTATTCTGTTTTTCTTGTTTCTTGAAGTGGAATTGTATTGCTATAAACTTCTCTCTTAGAACCAGTTTTGCTGCATCCCATAGGTTTTGGGTTATCATATTTTCATAGTCATTTGTTTCTAGGAATTTTTTAAATTTCCATTTTTATTTCTTTAGTAATTTGTGTGTTTTAGAAATGTATTGTTTAATCTCCATGTGTTTGTGTTCTTTATAGTCTTTTTCCTGTAATTGATGTCATTCTATTGCACTTATACATCTTATAGCACTGTGGTCAGAAAAGATGCATGATATAATTTCAGTTTTCTTACATTCACTGAGGCTTGATTTGTGACCCAAATCCTGGAGAATGTTCCATGTACTCTTGAGAAGAAAGTGTGTTCTTCTGCATTTGGTTAGAATATCCTGAAAATATCAATTAGATATATCTGGTCTAATGTGTCATTTAAGGCTTATATTACTTATTAATTTTCTGTTTTGATGATCTGTCCATTGGTGTAAGTGGGGTGTTAAAGTCCCCTACTATTATTGTGTTGCCATCAATTTCCCCTTTTATGTCTGTTAGTGTTCGCCTTATGTATTGAAGTGCTTCTATGTTGGGTACATAAATATTCACAGTTGTTATGTCTTCCTCTTGGATTGATCCCTTGATCATTATGTAGTGTCCTTCCTTGTCTCTTGTAATATTTTTTATTTTAACATCTATTTTGTCTGATATGGAAATTGTTACTCTGGCTTTCTTTTGATTTCCACTTGCATGGAATATATTTTTCCATCCTCTCACTTTCAGTCTATATGTTTCTCTAGGTCTGAAGTGGGTCTCTTGTAAAGAGCATATATATGGGTCTTGTGTTTGTATCTATTCAGCCAATCTGTGTCTTTTGGTTGGAGCATTTAATCCATTCACTTAAAGTAATTGTTGATCTGTATGTTCCTATTGACATTTTCTTAACTGTTTTGGGTTTGTTTTTGTGGGTCTTTTCCTTCTCTTATGTTTCCTGCCCATAGAAGTCCCTTTAATATTTGTTTTAAATCTGGTTTGGTGGTGCTAAATTCTCTTAGTTTTGCTTGTCTGTAAAGCTTTTGACTTCTCCATCAATTTTGAATGAGATCCTTGCAGGTAAAATAATCTTGGTTGTAAAATGACATCCTTCAGATACTTGGTGGCTTTTCAGATATATACTCCCCTTAATGGCCTAGGGATTTTCAGGACTGTTGTCCATATGCTAGATTCTCAAGCAATTCTCTGGTAGTTGTATCCGAATACACAAATCCTTAGTCAAAGTGCTCACTATATCTCTTAGGTGCTTGCTCAGTTGTACCCAACTCTTTGTGACTCCATGGACTGTGGCCCGCCAGGATCCTCTGTCTGTGGGATTTTCCAGGCAAGAATACTGAAGTGGCTTGCCATTGCCTTCTCCAAGGGATCTTCCCATCCCAGGGATCGAACCCAAGTCTCTTGCATCTCCTGCATTGGCAGGCAGATTCTTTACTACTTTGCCATGACTCAGCAGGTATAGAATCCACCTGCAAAACAGGAGACATGGGATTGATCCCTGGGTCAGGAAGACTCCTAGAGAAGGAGGTGGCAGCCACTCCAGTATTCTTGCCTGGAAAATCTTATGGACAGAGGAGCCTGGTGGGCTACAGTCCATAGGGCTGCAAAGAGTTGGACACGATTTAGCAACTGACCACCCACGCACAAGCACCACCTGGGAAGCTCCCTATATACTTTGGTCATCAGACTAAAAGGCAGCTGCTCAGAATCTATCTTCACAAATGGCAGTGAATTTTTAATGTTAATTTAAAAACTGAAGCAATGTACTGTTTTGGTAGGACTACATTTCACCCTAGCATTGCATTCTATTAGATATTGTTGTATAGTGGTGCATGTGCTGGGTATATGTGTCATTTCCAATACTGCACTAATGAAAATGTATGCATTGATTTATATTGAAATGCTGTATCTTGGACATACCAAGTTATGTAAGACATATTATTAAAATGAGTTTCAACTGTGCCTTTATATACTTTTCAATGTGACTACTAAATTTTTTTAATTACATAAGTGTCTCATTTTATGTTTATTATGAGAGCATACTGACATACATTTTAAGAATTCAGTCCAGAATGTTTGAGATTTTCTAAGCAATAGAAGCACTTTCTTACTTAAAAAAAAAGTGTAGTGATCATTTAACGATCATTATGTCCACAATCATTTCCCCCAGAATGGTTGATAACATCAGTAGAAGCTTCCACAGGAAGTAAATACAAACCAAACACTACAATGAAAATTTCTTCTTTTTAATATTGCAGTTGAGAGAATATCCTCATTTTGGATTCAGGGCCAAATTTATTCTATATGTTTCTGTGCCAACAATCTGTTGACCCTTTTCCCATTCATTCTCAGCACCGGTAAAGCAGCCCCCCTTTCATTAATTGTCGGCAATTTGGAGATTACCACCTGTCCTTTGGGGGCTTCCCTTTTGGCCCAGTGGCTAAGAATCCACTTGCAATGCAGGAGATACACAGGAGATGCAGGTTTTGATCCCTGGGTGAGAAGATCCCCTGGAGAAGGTAAAGGCTACCCACTCCAGTATTCTTGCATGGAGAATCCCATGGACAGAGGAGCCTGGCAGGACACAGTCCATTGAGTCACAAAGAGTTGGACATGCACTCACGCATCTATCCTTTGGGAAGGCCATTTTAATCTACCATTTTTGACTTCTACGAGTTGCAGCTGTTGCTGCTCATTTTTTTCTTGTCACAGTAGAAAAAGAGTAACTGGAAACAAATCAGCTTGTCTCTATGGCCCCCTTCAATCCAAATTATTAGCTCTTAGTGAGTGCATTGGCCAGATCTGACTACTGATCATTTCTTGAGCTTTTATGAGATCTTTGTTCTAGTCCAGTCCACTGACTTCTGACTTGAATATTTTTCCTTTTTTTTCTAACCAGTCAGCATCATAGAGGATTCTGAAAGAAATACTGGAACACCAAAGAAGAACTTCTTGGACTTCCAGCATCCCACCCAAGCAACATTCCAAGACACCCTGACGACTTCTGCCAGACAGCTCGCCCGCATTTCAAAGTCCAACCCAACCTTCCCTCCTTCCCTTGCCCTGCCAACTCCCGTGGAACCCCCAGACTTGGTGAGGGGAGTGATCCCATCTCCTAAAAAGGCCCTAAAGTGTTCAAGGGAGAGGGAAGCCCAGGACTGGAGCTTTTCTGAGACCAAGGCAACAAAGCAGTCCAGGAGAACATGCTGCCCAGTGCCCCTCCAGGGCCCTTCCTCCCTGGGCGCCCCTTCTCCAGGGCCCCTCTGGATGTACAGCGGGGCATGAACGCCACTAAGCTATGCCATGGCCCTCCACGATTGCTACCAGTCTTGCCTTCACTGTTTAGGCTTTTTGTCTGGAGCCATGACATTTCCTACTTTAACTAAACTTGGTCACTTCCATTCCTGGGTAAAGACTGGCCCTTATACACATGTTACCAAAAGGTATGTGTGGGAGGGTCTGGCTGCTTGCCGCCCCAAAGCCAATAAACAGGCCAGGTTGGTGGAAAGGAAAGTTTGCTTTATTTCAGATGCCAGCAACTGGGGGGAGAGGATGGCAGACATCTGTCCAAAGGCTGATTTCCCACCCCCAACAAGCAGGGGGTGAGAGCTTTTATAGACAGACGGTGGGGGGATCACATGCAGAAACAGCACAGTCATCTCCAACAGTCATCTTCAAATTGGTCATCAGTGGTCTGACCAGCATCTCTTGATTGTTTTAGGGACAGTTAATCTTCAGTTCCAGAGTCTACTCGTTCCTATTTCTTTGCAGTCAACTCTCAGAATTGTGGCAGCTCAAGTCCTGGGTACAGTCTGATCATCATGTAGCTAACTTCTCCACCTGGGGTTTTGGTATCTATAAGACAGCTCACAGGATGTGGCTCAGAATATTATCTACAGCCCTTGAGAAAGAACTAAAGGTCCTTGACTATGCTTAATGACTGCATTATTATTATTTAGTCTCCTTTGTTTCCACATTTCTCACTTCTCTAATTTTCTTTTGTTTCCACATTTCTCACTTCTCTAATTAAACTTATTCTTTGATTAAAGTTTTCCACAGACAAAAGGCAGGCAGAAGACATGGGGGGAAGGATCACAGGTCCTGCTGTTTCACACACAACTAACCTGTCTTCTGAAATGTGCACTATTTCCCTAGAGGAGGAAGCTCGTCCTTGCCCTGTCCCACCTGCTACAAACCTTTGTAAATTTGCTCCTGGACCAAAGAAACTGAGCCCTAGAATACCCTAGACCTGGGATTCTCAACTATGGCTGCTCATTGGAATTACCTGGGGAGATTTTAAATCCTGGAGACCCAGGTACTATGCCAACCAACTCAGTCAGAAGCCCTGGAGGTGGTCCCAGGCACCATCATTTAGTGTTCCATAGGTGCTTCTAGTGGGTGGCCAGGGTGAGGGTCGTTGCTCTAGTTTGGGAATCTAGAATGTGTTCTAGATCATTCTCCTTAGACAGTTTACTTTCTTAATGCAATACTTAAGTCTAAGCCCTACATTTTTCTTGCCATCAACTTTCCTTTGCACCAGAAAGCCACCTCCATGTCAACTCCCAGATAGAGACGACATAGGAGGAGACACACTCTGAAACCTATAAGGTTGGGACACAGCCCCCGTTCTCTGTGCCACATTCTCAGAGCCCTGAAAACACATTTCTTTCTTTGTTGTTGTGGAGGGTTTGCTTTTGTTTTGCTTTTTAATCTAGACCAATACAAATGTTATATGGAGGACAGTCTAGCTAATAGCATTTAGTTTAAAAAGTCAGTGAGTTCCTGATTTCCCTGGTGGTCCAGTGGTTAAGAATCTGCCTTGCAATTCAGGAGACATGAGTTCAATCTTTGGTCAGGAAACTAATATCCCACATGCCACAGGGCAGCAAAGCCTGAACACCACAAATAGTGAGAAGCCCACATACTGCAACTAAAACCCCATGCAGCCCAAAATAGGTAAATACTAGAAACTTTGTTTTTAAAAAAAGTCAGTGAGTTCAAGGTCTGAGGCCAAGTCCCTCTTGTGTAGTTGTGGAAATGGCCTGTATCTCTCTACAAGGCCTATCTGTGAGGTCCTCCCAATCCTCAGCGAGTTCCAGTAAACTTTTAGGTTAGAATTGTTGACATAATGAGGTAATGTGATGCTCTCTGAACTAAGATAAAAGTGGTCTCCAATCCAAAAAGAAAGCAAAAAGTTTACTTTAAAAGTTTTAATATTTTGTCTTTCATCACTCTAATGTGTCATCCAAATGCATGTTAGTAGTAGATTTATTGACATATATTTCACCCATCACATCAGTTCAGTTCAGTCGCTCAGTCGTGTCCTACTCTTTGCGACCCCATGGACTGCAGCACGCCAGGCTTCCATGTCCATCACCAACTCCCAGAGCTTACTTGAACTCATGTCCATTGAGTCGGGATGCCATCCAACCATCTCATCCTCTGTCATCCCTTTCTCCTCACACCCCCAATCTTTCCCAGCACCAGAGTCTTTTCAAATGAGTCAGTTCTTCGCATCAAGTGGCCAAAGTAATTCACCTACTTAATGGATATAATTCAATGACTTTTAAGCATATCCACGGAGTTATGATATCATCACTACAATCAGATTTACAACATTTTCATCATCCCCAAGAGAAACTATATCCATCAGCAATCACCCTCCATTCCCTCTCCCCGCTGTTGCTGGCCACCACTTTCTGTCTCTGTAGATGTACCTATTCTGGGGATTTCACATAGTCACATAATTAAAAAAAAAGATAAAGGTGACCTCATTCACTGTTTCGAAGCCTTTCAATGGTAATGAAAGCTACTATTTATTGGGTACTCCTTATGTATCAAATACCATGTACTATACCAGATACTGATGTTATCGCGTTTACTCTCAGCAGCCAGGTATTAAAGGTTCTACTTTAGAAATGTGCAAACCAAGGCTCCAAGAGATTCAGCGACTTGCCTGTGGTTGCAGCGAATTAAGGGTGGAGGTGGGACTCAGACCCCATCTCGCTGAGGCCAGAGTTCGTGCTATGACCCTGGCTGACCCAGCCCCAGGAATTGCGCCTCTTCCAGGTGAGTCTCCTGGGCCCTTTTGCTTCTGCCTCCCCCACTTCCTGCTTTGGTTTCATTTCTGTGAAAACCAAGAGGAATTAAATGTGCCAATGAGTTTTCTGCAGCACAAAAGTGAGAGGAGGATGTGAAAATGTGCTTAGCAGAGTCTGGTCTCCTCATGCTGAGATGAGATTCTAGAACACTACACAAAAGGGTAGTTCTGGTTGGGCAAAAATTCATGTCGTTGAGGCCTTCTGGTTTTGCCTGCTGTTAGGGTGAAATGAAAATATTCCCTGGGGCAAGGACACTGCTCCCAAACTTCCTTCTCACTTCAATTTCCCCTCATCCTGGGTTGTAGCCCTCAGGACAGTCTGAGGTCTAAAGCCCCTGCAGTGAGGACATGGGGTGTGTCCTAGCTGTGAGGGAGGAAAGCTCACCTCAGGGGGCAGGTCAGCTCCTACAGCACTTTGGACTTCCCATCTTCTTAAATTCAGAATTTTCACAGAATGTTCTACCAACCACAAGCCCGGTAGGATCTGAGCATATCTGAGTCTCTCTAGGCTTGCTCCTGTCCTGCAGAGGGCTTCCCGGGAAATACCTGCTGTTGGGCCTGGGAACGGGGCTCTGCTCCAGCTAGTTCCCAGAGGGGAGAAAACTGCCATTTCAGGGGTGCCTCCTCTACAAGGCTCCGGGCTAATTAGGAAAAGGGAACTGGGCCTCCCAGAACAGGTGCTGCTCTTCAGGGGAGTGCTTTAAAAGGAAATTGGTACAAATGAGCTTAAATGAAGCAGAATTAAGGCTGGCAAGGAGCACGGCAGCTGCTGGTAGACAGGTGGAAAGAGCCAGTGAACAAAGAGGGAGCCCAGGTTTGGGGGAAGAGTGGTGCTAGGTCTTCAGGGCAGGACAGGAGAACAAGACACCAGCCTTCAGGGCAGAGGAGGCCCCCCAAAAACAGTGGCTGAACCTGGGGGCTGGAACCCACACCAGGAAACTTCAATTCCATAAAAACTACAAGGCAGCAGGCACCGTCCTGGGCACTGAGGCTGTAACAGTGCCACCTCAGCTCTGAACCCAGGAGGATGGTGTTCTAGAGGGATGGGGGGAGGGGAGAGACAATAAACAGGGCTTCAGCGTAGGTGTCCGTACACATGCCTGTGAACTTTAGAAAAGGAGTCAGGGAGGCCTCTATGACGCAGGGACACTGGGGGCAGTTATCAAGGACAAACTTCTTCCTCCCTTCCTAGGTGAGCAAATGCTCAGTGCTGAACTATCAGACAACCAAATAGTGACCTTTCTATTAAATAAAACAATACCTCTTTCTTTCCAATATCACAGCTTGGGGAGTCCACAACCAAACCTTATTTGTGGGTGAGGGGCCATGGCTCAGGCAGATGCAGTAGCCAGAGGCAGTTCTCAGTTCTGTCCGCCTCAATGGTAGGGCAGGATTCTGTCACTTATGGAGCAACTACTACATCACTCATTTGTAACATCTTTAATTTTTTTCCCTTTGGGAATATTGTAGATTTTTAGGAAAATTATAAAGATATTATAGAAAGTTTCTATAGACTCCTTGCCCACCTCCCCCTGAGGTTAATGTCTTACACAATCATGGTGCCTTTATCAAAATTAAGTTGACAACAGTAGTACAGCACTTGTAGCTAAATCTATAGGCTGAGTTTGTGTCCCCCTCCTCCAAAATTCGTATATTGAAATCCTAACCCCCCATGTGATGGTACTAGGAGACGGTGGCCTTTGGGAGGTGATTAGGTTATGAGAGTGGAACCCTGAATAATGGGATTAGTGCCCATATAAAAGAGGGCCCAGTGAGCTCCCTTGTCCCTCTGACATGTGAGGGCACAGCCAGAAGATAACAACCTATGAACCAGGAAGAGGGCCCTCACCAGAAAGCAAATCTGCTGACACCTTGATCTTGATCTTTCCAGCCTCTAGAACTGTGAGAAATAAATGTTTGTTGGTTAAGCTTTACTACGTATTAAAGCTTTTGACTGCATGGATCACAGCAAACTGAAAAATTCTTAAAGAAATGGAAATGCCAGACCACCTCCTCTGTCTCCTGAGAAACCTGTATGCAGGTCAAGAAGCAACTGTTAGAACTGGACATGGAACAATGGACTGATTCAAAATTGGGAAAGGAGTACATCAAGACTGTATATTGTCACCCTGCTTATTTAACTTATATGCAGGGTACATCATGTGAAGTGCCAGGCTGGATGAATCCCAAGCTAGAATCAAGCTTGCCAAGAGAAATATCAACAACCTCAGATATGCAGATGATACCACCCTAATGGCAGAAAAGTGAAGAGGAACTAAAGAGTCTTGATGAAAGTGAAAGAGGAGAGTGAAAAAGCTGGCTTAAAACTCAACATTCAAAAAACGAAGATCCCATCAGTTCATGGCAAATAGATGAGGAAATGATGGAAACAGTGACAGACTTTATTTTCTTGGGCTCCAAAATCACTACAAATGGTGACTGCCACCATGAAATTAAAAGATGCTTGCTCCTTGGAAGAAACGCCATGAGAAACCTAGATAGCATATTAAAAATCAGATACCCCTTTGCCAACAAAGGTCCGTCTAGTCAAAGCTATGGTTTTTCCAGTAGTGATGTACGGATGTGAGAGTTGGACCATAAAGAAGACTGAGTGCTGAAGAATTGATGCTTTTGAACTGTGGTGCTGGAGAAGATTCTTGAGAGTCCCTTGGACTGCAAGGAGATCAAACCAGTCAATCCTAAAGGACATTAACCCTGTATATTCACTGAAAGGGCTGATGCTGAAGCTGAAGCTCCAATACTTTGGCCACCTAATGGGAAGAGCCGACTGGTTAGAAAAGACCCTGATGCTGGGAAAGACTGAGGGCAGGAGGAGAAGAGGGCGAGAGAGGATGAGATGGTTGGATGACATCACTGACTCAATGAACATGAGTTTGAGCAAACCCTGGGAGATGGTGAAGGACAGGGAAACCCAGTGTGCTGCAGTCCATGGGGTCACAAGAAGTCAGACAGGACTTAGCGACTGAACAACAAAAAAATTATGATCTTTTTGTTATTGCAGCCCAAATAGACTAAGATATTAAATTACAGAAGGAAATTGGGATTTCAAGTTTCTTATCTTTTAATATCTTATTTAATCATTCAACAACTCTGGCCAAACTGAAGTTCAGAGACGTTGTGACTGAAATAAGATGATACACAGCAAGTAAGTGGGGGAAGTTCAGGTTGCAATCCAGGTCTGTCTGACGGTCTAGATCCTTGGACAAGTGGACACTAAGAGATGATTAACTGCACAATTATTTTATTGGGGGAACTGCCTGAAATAGGGAGGGAGCCAGAAGAGGTAGGGAGAGTTGTCATATTTCCACGAAAGTCTGACCACAAGTGAGAGGGAGAGAGATGTTTGGGTGCCAAAAAAGGGGTCCTTTCTGAGTGGAGGACTAGAGCAACCCACAGGAGGTGTGCTCTCAGTAAAGCATATGATGGGTTTTAAGTGTGGCAGCTGGGGCCTTCAGTCAGTTAAGGACTCTGATAGTAGGAATTTGAGCAAAGTACAATATCATGGCTGCCAGAGTCAAAAGTGCAGAGAAACTTTGTATTTCCTTTCAGGTCTGCTCAAGCAAGAGAGATTGCTGATGAGTAGGGTGAGGTCCAAGGAGGTGGACAAGGCACCTTGCCTTACTAGATCCACCAGTTCTCTGGCAGAGCTGGTAGCTCAGGAATCCCAAAGTGACAGTTAATTTTATGGGTTGACCTGATCTAGGCCATAGGGAGCCCAGACATTCTGGTCAAACATCATTCTGGGTGTGTTTGTGAGAGTGTTTTTAGATGAGATTAATATTTATATTGGTAGACTGATCAAGCGGGAGAAGGTAATGGCAACCCACTCCAGAATTCTTGCCTGGAGAATCCCAGGGACGGAGGAGCCTGGTGGGCTGCCGTCTGTGGGGTCACACAGAGTAGGACATGACTGAAGTGACTTAGCAGCAGTAGCAGCAGACTGATCAAGCAGATTGCCCTCCCTAATATGGGTGAGCTGCATCCAATCAGTTGAAGGCCTGAATCTAACAGAAAGTTCTCCCCCTAGTAAGGGAGAATTCCTCTTGCTTGACTACTTTTGAATTGGGACACCTGTTTTTCCTGCCTGCAGACTTGAACTGAAACACTGGCTCTTCCTGTATCTTGAGCCTGCCAGCCTTTGGACTGGAACTCCAACACTGGCTCGCTGGTTCTCAGGCCTTGGAACTCAGAACGAAATAAAAACATCAGCTCTCCTGGGTCTCCAGCTTGCTGACTCACCCTTCAGATCTTGGGACTTGCCTGCCTCCAGAATTACATGAGTCAATTTCACATATATATAATATATCTCCTACTAGTTCTGTTTCTCTGGCTTAACCCAGACATTGCACCTGGTTGTTACACCTGATATACTCAATGTCAGGGCTGACCACAGTGTCTCATATGGTTCCTTTTCCTCTTCTGCCATCAAACTCCACTACGCACTTGAATTGCATGCTGGATGGAGAAAGTTTCCCAGAAGAGCATGGGAAGGTCCAGAAGAACAGTTCAATCCAGGGCTAAGCCTCCAACCTCCTTCTGGGTGCATAGGAGACCTGCTCTCTCACAGCCATGGCCTGAGGTGATGGGACTTGTGACGTGGCCTCAAGGAGTCCCTGCAGCTGGCAACTGGCTCTCTAGTGAAAGTAACAAACCCAACAGATACTCAAGAACAGACCCACCATCTCATCTCTATGGTTTGTGGATCCTGGGAGATTCTGCCATCTCAAACTTGCCTGGCTGCTCTTCCTAAAGAGTCCTTAACCTCTGGCAGGACTGGTACTGGCCCTGCTCCAGACCCAAAGTAACAAGATTTCTTCTCAAAGTGGAGTAGTCCTGTCCTGTAGCCCTTGGATGCTCTGCCAGTGTCCACAGGTTAGCCATTTCTGCTGGCCCCCAGTACTCCTTGCTTTGTGTCTTGTCTGAAGCTTCTGGGCTCTCCTGTTGCAGCTTATTCCTAGAAGCCTCCTGTGCTTCATCCTGAAATTCTGGAACCAAACATCACCCATGTGAGTAATCCAATTAGATAGTCTCACTTAAATGGAGGAAAAAAAATGATAGTCTCTCTTTTTTTACTTAGCCGCTGTCCCTTCTACCCTAAGGCCAGGGAGGACCCCTCTGATTTGGAAGTATCTGCACTGAGGAAGCCCAGCATCCATACAGGACTACTGGAAAAACCATAACTTTGACTAGATGGACCTTTGTTGGCAAAGTGATGTCTCTGATTTTTAATATGCTGTCTAGGTTTCTCATGGCATTTCTTCCAAGGAGCAAGCGTCTTTTAATTTCATGGCGGCAGTCACCATTTGCAGTGATTTTGGAGCTCAAGAAAATAAAATCTGTCACTGTTTCCATTGTTTCCTCATCTATTTGCCATGAAGTGATGGGATCTTCGTTTTTTGAACGTTGAGTTTTAAGCCAGCTTTTTCACTCTCCTATTTCACTTTCATCAAGACTCTTTAGTTCCTCTTCACTTTCTGCCATTAGGGTGGTATCATCTAGATATCTGAGGTTGTTATTTCTCTTGGCAAGCTTGATTCCAGTTTGGGATTCATCCAGCCTAGCATTTCACATGATGTACTCTGTATATAAATTAAATAAGCAAGGTGACAATATACAGCCTTGACATACTCCTTTTCCAATTTTGAACCAGTCCATTGTTCCATGTCCAGTTCTAACTGTTGCTTTTTGTCCTGCAAACAGGTTTCTCAGAAGACAGGTAAACTGGTCTGGTACTCCCATCTCTCATAGAACTTGAGGCTGGGTAATTATTTGTTGGGGGTGGGGTTGTCCTGTAGGATGTTGGACAACATTGATGGCCTCTTACTAACTACATGCCTGTTATCATCTCAGTTGTGACAACCGAAAATGTCTTTAGATGCCAAACATCTCCCGCCCCAACCTGAAGCCTCTCTGTTTGAACTCTAGAGTCACAGGAGAACCTGGGCTGGAACTGAGGACTAGACAGGCAAGTAGAGGAAACCAGTAGGAGGAAAGCATGTGCCTTCGAAACTACCCCTGCTCAACTTCCATGAACCAGGGTTACTTAGACTTCAGCTTTTCAAAAGCTGCCTCCTCTTGGCTCCCCCCACATAGCTTTGTTTCCCCTTTTTTGAAAAAAGACTATTTTAAAGAACATTTTTAGATTTACAGAAAAATTGCAAAGATATTATTGTGTGCCCATCTACCTGCACCTATTATCAACAACTTCGATTAGTATGGTATGTTTATTACACTGCAATTCCTGAACCAATACTAATACATTATTTTTAACTAAAATAAAACTATTTTATTCAGATTTCTGTTTTTACCTAATGTCCTCTTTCTGCTCCAAGACCTCACTGAAGATACCATATTACATTTATAGTCATGTTTCTTAGGCTCCCCTTGGTTGTGACAGTTTCTCCAACTTTTCTTGTATGTGATGACCTCACAAATTTGAGAAGCACTGGTCAGGTGTTTTCTAAGATACACTCTATTGGAATTTGCTATTTAAAAAAATTTTTTATAAAATATATCAGCTATGTGTTGGTTACTTCTTTCTTCCTCTCTTTCTCTCTTACTTTTTTTTGGCTGTGCTGGGTCTTTTCTGCTTTTTGTGGGCTTTCTCTAGTTGCGGCAAGCTCAGGGCTACTCTCTAGTTGTGGTGTATGGGCTTCTTATTGCGGTGGCTTCTCTTGTTAAAGCGCACAGGTTCTAGAGTGATTGGGTTTCAGCAACTATGCCACATGGGCCTAGTTGCTCTGTGGCATGTGGAATCTTATTGGACCAGGGTTCAAACCTGTGTGCCCTGCATTGGCAGGCAGATTTCCAACTACTGGACCACCAGGGAAGTCCCGCTGATTTCCTTATGCCTAGACTCGGATTATGGATTTGGGGAAGGAAGACCACTGACATAAAGTATCATTTTCCTTACAATATATCAAGGGTAATACTTGATAAGTGATCAAGATCACTTATCACTCTCAGTGGTGTCCTTGATCACCTGGCTGGGGTAGTGTTTGTCATGTTTTTCCATTCTAGAGTTATTCTCCCACATACACTCATTTCCACACTGGACTCTTTGGAAGTCACTATCAGCAGTCAACAGCTTAAAGAATGGGTAGTCATGCTCCCTTTCCTTGAGGGCAGAACATCTACATAACTTACCTGGAATAATTCTGCGTAAGATGCTTCTCTCTTCTCCCATTTATCGGTATATGTATTTTATACATTGGGTCATAACCCCATATTCCTTTTTTTTTTTTTTTGGCTTCAGTTGTCCCAGTTTGTGCCATTGAGAGCCCTCTAAGTTGGCTCTAAGCCCTCTAAGTTGTGTTCCTTTGACAATACCCTGAATTAAAAAAAAAAATTTTTATTTTAGAATTTTTATGTGGACCATTTATGAAGTCTTTATTGAATTTGTTACAATATTGCTTCTGTTTTATGTTTTGGTTTTTTGGCCATGAGGCATGTGGTTTCTTAGCTCCCTGATGAGGGATTGAACCTGCACCCCCTCCATTGGAAGGTGAAATCTTAACCATGGATCACCAGGGAAGCAACCACTCACCCCCATCAATTTAAAAAAAAAACATTTCCTTACTCTCTGAAACTAAAAGATGCTCCAGGCTCATCTTATAGGTTTTCCACCCTAGCCTTTGACTCAACCATTTATCCAAGCAGCCGTGGTTCCTTTTCACTGGAGAATGAAACCATGATGTGAGCGCTAGTTGTGTGCTCATTTCTACTGGAGTGCCATTGCTTCCAGGTCCTCTCAGCTGACAGAACAAGGAAATTTACGTGTGTGATACCTGTGTATACACAGACATCTATAGATATTTCTATGTATAATTAAGCTTAATGCAAATTCATACTGATTTATTCAACTCTAATCCATCATCACATGAATCATTCTAGCATTCTGCTCTTTGCTAAAAACTTCCTACTCCAAGGTAAAAAAACTGGCTCCCACCATCCATTTACTTAATTCTCCAACCCTAATTTGCAGAATTGTTATACCATACCCCAAACCTCCAGGGCTTCTCAGGTGGCACTCGTGGTAAAGAACCCACCCAACAGTGCAGGAGACATGAGACACAGATTTGATCCCTGAGTTGGGAAGAGTCCCTGGAGGAAGGCATGCCAACCCACTCTCCAGTATTCTTGCCTGGAGAATCCCATGGACAGAGGAGCCTGGTGGGCTACAGTCCATAGGATCACAGAGTCAAGTCATGACTGAAGCGACTTAGCAAGCGTACCATGTCCCTGTGGGAAACCACCAGAGGCTCCTGCACACACGCACTTCTTGACTTTAGTCTTACAGATCGCGTATTTCCAGTGTTACTCAGGTCAGCACCCTCTCCCCTATCCTCTTCAGTGAGGCTGTTTTGTAATGTAAGGCAGTTGGATTTTCTTGCCATAGTGTGCATTTCTTCCTGCGATCCTCTTACCTCCTAAATTTTTTTAAAATTTGCACACATTAAGGCTTTTTTTTTCCTTATTGCGCCACAAAAGGGCTTGTAGGATCTTAGTTCCCAAATCGGAGATCATATCTATGCCCCCTGCAGTGGAAGCCCAGAGTCCTAACCACTGGACCACCAGGGAATTCTCTATATACCTTTCCTAGACTGGTTTCTTTCACTCAGCCACATTTATGGTTCTTCCGTGTCTTTTTGTGACTTGGTAGCTCATTTCTTTTCAGTGCTGCATAATACTCCATTGTATAAATGTGCCACTAGTTTTTTATCCATTCACATATTGAAGGAAATCTTGGTCATTTTTTGTACTTAGTGATTACAAATAAATCTGCCATAAAGCATTCACATGTAGGTTTTTGTGAGGACACAACTTTTCAGTCAGTTGGGAGAGTACCTAGCAGTGAGCTCACTGAATCATATGGTAAGATTATGCTCAGCTTTGTATGAAGCTACCATACCATCTTCCAGAGTGAGCTTATCATTTTGCATTCTCACCTGCAACAGTGAGAATGTTTCCCATTGCTCCAAATCCTCACCAGCATTTGATAGTCAGTTTTTTGGGTTTTAGGCATTCTAACAGGTAATGTCTCATGGTTTTTTTTTTTTTCTTCATTGTTGTTTTAAATTTGCAATTCCCTAGTGACAAATTATGTTGAGCATCTTTTCATATGCTTATTTTCCATTGTATATCTGTCGATAAAGTGTCTGTTTAGATCTTTTGCGTTTTTCACTTGGGTTTTTCTTATCTTACTGCTGAATTTTAAAACTCATTGTATATTTTGGGTACAAGTCCTTTATCAGGTGTTTTACAACTTTTTTTTCTAGTTTATGGCTTGTACTTTCATTCTCTTAACAGTTGCTTTCACAGAGCAGAAGTCTAACATCCACTATTTCTTTCATGGGTCATATTTTTGGTATTGTATCTAAAAATTCACTGCCAAACCAAAATCACCTAGATCTTCTCCAGTTTTTTTCCTGCTCAGAAGACAGGTTCCAGGGATCCGAATCCCAAGCTCCACTACTTACCAGCCTTGCGACCCTGGGCAAGTTTCTTACCTCTCTGTGCTCCACCATCCTCATCTATAAAACAAGTTAACAAAACAGGGCCTGGCTCCTAGGTGAAGACCTACGTGAAATAACTCAGCGTACTAAATTTTGTATATGAGAATGCTCAGTAAGTGCCGGCTGTCATTAGAATCACAGTGGCGAAGCACGTGCCAGGTGCTCCTACATCCTGGGTTCACATCATTCACATACTGACCAGCAAGACTGGGACATCTGTTCCACTCGAGAGAGGAGCTGCCAAGGTGCTGAGGAGGCCGAAGAGCTCTCTGCTTCTTCTCATTACTGACCACCTCTTAGCCTTCTCCCACTCTCCCAGAAAGGTTTAGGGGAGGCCCAGGTTGGGGAGTGAGGGTGAGGGCTGAAGATTAGAGCTGCATCAGGCCTGGCCCAGGGTGCCTTCTGGTGTCTGCATCATGGAGGTGGTAGTGGTGGTCGTGAGTGTGGGAGTGCAGGGTTAGAGATGCACCCAGCCCAGGCTGAGCTGGCTGATCCTGCTTTTCTCCTGCTCATCCCACCTGTCAGGGCAGGTGGGAAGCAAGGAGTCCCCTATCTTTTTTTGTCTTATCTGCCAGGTGAGTACAGAGCTGGGGGCACTGTCACACCTACTCCCACCAACTCCAAAAGGCTTCGTGTTACACAAGTCCAAGATGACATAGTCAGGGTTGTCCAGGGGACCAGCATACAGAAAGTGCACCATTCCCCTCCCCTGGGCCTCAAGTCGAGAAAGTCCCTTGACTACCCTTGCGCTGTCATCAAGGTCTGTTTGCCCTTCACTGTAGTAAGTAAAGCTGAATTGCTGGCTGAGGTCAATTTAGAATCCCAAGGACCCTCTCTTTTATGTCTCAACGGTTACACGGAACCTGAAGTTCCTCACTCCCTCCTCTTTGCTTAAATCTCTTGGTTCATGCTCAGGTTGTACAGTGCACAACCCACACAACTGCACAAAATAACCCTAAGATCACCCTTGGAGGAGGAGCCTTTTTGGAGCAGAGATGCTGAATCTACCCTCCTGTATTTGGAGACCTCAATCTTTCCTCTTGCACTTCAGGTGTCCTGTTTATTGTTAAACAAACTAACCTTAACTGGTCCCAGTCTCTTCCAACTTCTGCCCCAAATCTTTTGCAGTCAAATGCCCTGAAGGAGTAATTTACCTTTCAGGGTCCCTCATTTTCCTCTCATTGGCCCTGGGCTTCCCTCCAGATGGTTCCACCATCTCCCTTGGCTCCCCTCCCTCCCTCTTGTTGCTTTTGATGACCATCACTAATCTCTCCTCACATTGTGGGAACACTCCAGGGATTCTCCTACTTCTCATCTTCCTCCCGCCTCAGGAACATGGTCCTCCCTTCCCAAGCCATGACCGAGTGAGTCTCCACAATGTAGCCTGACTACCCTCAGTCCAGTCTTGTGATCTACTTCTGTCCATTTTCGTGAGACAGGATGAAGCACCCTTGGGCTGAGGGAGGGAACAGGGACCTTGTGCCTTGGGCCTCTCTCCCACCTGAGCATCCTCTGGCCTCATCGTCCCCAGCCCTGCCCCAGCTCCTTGCCAGCTTTTAACTAAGAAAAATGTCTTCTTTTGCCCCATTCCCTTCCCCCTCAGCCACAGGTTTGGCCTGCCATACTTTTTAAAAGTTTGAATTAGTTGCTATCATTTAAAAATTAACCAATTTTAAAAAATTAACCAATTTCACTCAAGAATCCAGAATTCTAGTTTCTTTTGAAAAATCAGAAGACCTGGTAACACTAGGCCCACACTCCTGCATGGTGACAACCAGCCAGAGCTGGGCTCAGCTGCTCCCTCTGTAGGGCTTGCACACTGATCTCTGCAGTTTTAACCCTCCTGATGGCCCTAGCCACCCACATCAGTGGCCTGGCTTCTGAACTGTATCTCTGCATGAGGCAGTCCAAAGGGAGGAGCTTGCAGATCTCAGCACACAGAAGAGGGCAGGGCAGGGCAGGGCAAGCAGTAAGGCAGGGTGGAGAGTCCCAGTTGGGAGCCATGTCCCAGCCTCTCTCCATCACTGTTTATTGCTGGTAGCATCCCAGGCACCCTGTGTGTGTCCTGTCCTGGCTCAAGCCTGCCTTTGGGAGCCAGGCTGCTGCAAACGTGTGGCTGGCTGGCCACTGCTTCAGGCCACTCCATGTCCTACTGGAGCTGGGCCTGGGCCAAGGCTTTGTCCTGGGCTTGAGTAGCAGCGTGGCCTATAGGCACAAGCCTCCTTACTGTCCAGCCAACTCAGCTGAACGTGCACCACGGAGTGGCGGCCTTGTCACAGTCCAACAGGATGTTGAGCACAGTGCAGGGGGCCCCGCCCACAGACAGGGCTGTACGGGAATCCACGCGGTACTTCACAGTGCTCAGGCCTCCTTCCCGGTCCACCTTGAACTGCTCCTGAGAAGGAAGGGGGGAGAGAGCATGTACTCAGGGTTTGGTAGGTGCCAACTGTCCACTGATCCCCCATGATCTCGTCATCAGAGGTCCTATGATCCCCACAGAGGGGAAAGGGAAGCTGAGAGACAGAAAGTCTACTGCCCATGGCTCCACATCCCCATCAGCAGGAGAGCAGGGGTTTTCTAGTTCAACTAATCTGGCTCTGAGAGAAGAGGCTATGGGAGAGATGCTGACTCCTGTGTCCCAGGTCTGCCTGGGATTCTGGCACCTTCAGTTGAGTCTTGTCCCCGCCTCACCTGACACACATAGCCCAAATGGCCTCTGATGTCTTGGCTGACCCACAAGGCCCGGGGCCATGGCAGCCACCAGAGAAGGGCCCTGTGCCCAAGCAGCATGCCCACAATGACCTGGGCCACGCAGGGGAGGATGGGACCATTTGGGCACGATGAGAACTTGCTGAAAAGCCTGGGCCCGCTGGTTCCCTATATACCACATACCTACCCTGATCAAGGGACTGGCCAGCACCTGTCCACCCCTGATCAATGGACCGACCAGCACCTGTCCACTCTGATCAAGAGATCAGCCATCACCTGTTTTTGAGCCGCAATGCGCTTCTGGTCTCTCTTCCTCCAGGCTGGGTCGTGCAGGTGGCGGAATGTCTTGTACCCAGTTGTGATACCCGAAGGGCGGAAAAGCTAAGGAGGCCAAAGGAAGCTGGATCAGGCTGCCTCTCCTGGAGCCCTGGCCCTCACCATGAGGCGACAGCCCATAGGCAGGGGCCTGTATTTCCATTCTTTAAGAGGTGTGTGCTAGTCGGGGGCAGGGCTGGGATTGGAACCAGGGGTGCCATCTCCCAGTCCCAGGAACTTCATCTGAGGGCAGAGAGGAACCTCAAGACTGCCATGATGGCCGAGGAAGTGGCGGGTTGGGGGGTGGGGGGAGCATTACCTGGAGTCCAGCTCCTTTGATGCGCCGGTAGAACTCGTCGTCTTCTCGGCCCCAGCCCCAGAAGCGGTTGGACATTCCGTTGCACTGACGCAAAGACAGGTAGTGTCATTTGCCCCATCCTCCCAGGGATGCTCTTTGGTCTTCTACTTGGGGGTCCCAAGTCCAAGTGGGGCCAGGACAGGCCCCCTTTCCTCCTCCTCCCCCAAAGCTATGAATGGACACTCAGATGCTTTTGGTTCTTACAACCTCTGTGGTACCAGTGGGAAACAGTCAGCATACCCCAGTTCCTCTGCCTGTTCTAATGGGGCCTTGGATTTGTGTGAGATGAACAGTTTCTCAAAAATGTCTGACTGCTGGGAGGGGACCTCTGAAGAGCTGATGATGGGCACAGTGCCAGCTCCTGCTCTATTTCTGCCTGGTCCCCTACTCCCATTTCTCCTGAGCGTCTCTCTGCCCTTGTCTCTTCCTCTGTATGGGAGAGAGACGGTGTCTGAAGTCAGAGGGCAGACATTTATTTTTGCCATGACTTCTGGCTTCATTCACATTAAGCTGGCTTCAGCCACAGATTGAACAGAGGAGCAAGAGATGGGGGTCTAAGCCACTCAGTTCTTCCCACCCCACCATCCCACTCCCACCCCTACCACAGTGACGGATTCAGGGATTAGCCATGACCCAAGGCAGGACAATCAAGAGCCAGCGTGCAGCTGCTGTGGGACTGCTGTCTGGGCTGTTGGAAAAGGGAGCTCCATTTTCCACTGGACTTGGGCCTAGACAGATGCAGGTTGCAGCGACAGCCACTACATTGCATCCCAAATGTCTGAAAGTAAATCCAGTCTAGAGAAGGCAGAGCTGAGAGATGGAAAGTGAAATGGTGTTCTGTCTGATAGGCTGAGCAGACTTTTCCATTTTGAGAAGCAAAGAACAGGGCTTCTGAAGCTAGTTCACATGGAGGGGTTCTGTTACTGAGGCAGAAACCCTCCCTAACTGGCTTGCTTGGTCCTGCTCCTCTTTCATGCCTCTGGCTAGCCCTGGGCTCCCCTGCTGGCCCTAGGAAAGATACTCCATCTACTGGGCCCCAGAAGTGCCACTCCTCTGGCCAAAGCCCCCATCCAGGTAGGTGTTGCCTGACTCTGAGCAGAGCAGGCATGCCAGGCCTCACCAGCTGGTAGTGCTGCTTGGAAAGCAGCAGGATGCCACCAACGTAGGTCTTGTAGTGGTAGAGTGGGTGGAGCTCCGGGGAGGCCACGTGGAAGGGCCCAGCCTCTGGGAAGCCATAGTCCAGTTCCTCATTGAGAGGGAGCAGGTCCACATCGTGCATGGCAATGTAGTCTGTGCTGTTGCCGCTTTCCAGGAAGCCCACGTTGATGAGTGCTGCCCGGTTGAACCTGTGCAGGGCGCCAAAGCTGGGCATGGGGGCAGTGAGCTTGCTCTCCCCCAGCTTCTACGTGAGAGCCTGTCCTCCACAGCAACCAGCCCCAGTACTCATGCTGCCCTCCAGCCCGAGGCCAACTTCACTACAGGGCTGCCCAGCTGCCCCTGCACTCATCTAACGAATGTTTACTGAGCACCTACTATGTCCCAGAAACTGTTCAGAGCACGTGAGAAATCAAAGCCCTGCCCTCAAGGCGCTGACATTCTAATAAGACAAAAAAGAAAACTTGAGTAAACATGCAACAAGCCAGTGACTGGTAAATGTTGAGAAGAATAGTAAAGCAATGTGAGAAGAATAAAACACACTGGCAGGCAGGGGCTGTCCTTTTAGAAGAAGTGGTCAAGGAGAGCCAGTGTAACAGAGTGATATGTGAGCAGAAGCCTGAAGGCCTGAGGGAATGAGCCCTGTGGAAATCAGGGGAATGGGGCTCTAAGCAGAGGGGAAAATGACTCCCAAGGCTGGAGGCTGGAGCAGTCAGCAATGTGGTCAAGCAGAGTGAGCAAGGTTTTAGGGAATGAGGTCAGAGGGTGACAGGTCTCTGAAGGACATGGGCTTGGCCCTAGATGAGATGGTGAACCACTGAAGGGCTAAGAGTGAAGGCATCATGTGCAGTGGCTCAGTGTTTAATAGGCTCACTCTAGCTGGTATGATGAGAAGAGCCTGGAAGGTGAGGGGTGGAAGCAGGGAGACAGGTTAAGAGGCTGCTCTAGTAATTTAGGCATGAACTGATGATGCCTTAACTCAGGTAGCAGTGGGGATGACAGGAGGGCAGATGCTAGCCGCACTGTGCTGGTGGACTAGACGTGTTGTGTGAGGGAGCAGGAGTGGAGCCAGCACCTTCTGGCCTGAGCAGCTGGGAGTGTGGAGTTTCCATCTCCTAAAATGAGGAAGAGGGCAGGAGAAGCAGATCAGGGGTGGGTGGGAAATCAGGGATTCAGCTGTAGTCAAGTCAGGTCAGGAGAAAGGAGAGGTCAGGTCAGGAGGAAGGCAGAGAACACTGGGAGGATCGTGGACTAAAGGACCTGGCGGGTTCCAAGAACTGCTGGAGTGTGTTCCCCAGTGGGAGCAAGCTGGAGGAAAAGGAGGTGGGGGTGGGCTGTGCAATGCATGGATTGTGATCATAGAGGGGAGCAGTTTTTGGTGAGGGCAAGGATTTTAAACTAATGCCAGATTTTGAACAACCTTAAAGCCATGCCCTTGACCCTTCTCTTTCCCTAATCCCTGCAGCTAATCCACCAGCAAGCCCTGTCTGCACTTCCTCCACAATGCTTCTCTCCACCGTGTCTGCCACGATGGCAGTGAGGGCAACGCCTGCCCAACAGGTCTCTCGCTCCCCTTCTTGTCCTGCTATGGCCTAGTACACAAATAGCAGCCACAGGGACCTTTGTAAAATGGAAACCAGATCCAATGCCTCCCCAGTCCCAAACTCTCCCCCCAAATTCCCATCACACCCAGTGAGAGGGGTCGAGCACCTCCCACCCTTCCACTGCTGCCCGGGTGGCCTTTCACGGGCCTGGGCTACCTGGTACTGGACTGCTGTCGGGAAAGGGAGCAGGCAAGGGAGACCAGGGCGAGGTGAGGCCCAGGTGAGCGGGTGCCAGCCTGGAGGTGGTCCCTACCTGAAATGATCCACCTGGTTGAGCACGTAGATGTGGTGCTGGATCTTCTTCCTGCTCAAGAAGCGGTGCATGTGGGGCACAAAGACCAGGAGCTCCTCGAAGCGTTCTCGAAAGGGCACCAGCACTGCCAGGCGGTGGGGGCCCCACGACTCATCTTCTTCCCAGTGCTCACGAGGTGGCTCTGGCGGGCAGGCCCGGGATGGGCCTGGGGTCTCCTGTCCTTGTCCCCTGGCTGCCCAGGCTACGTCCCCAGAGCAGCTGAGCTGCAGCCAGAGCAGGGAGAGGAAGCCCAGTAAGAGACAGCCAACAAAGAGGTGGAAGACGGAACATTTCCGGGGGAGGCCACTGGGAATCAACCTGGACCTGGGACAAGAACAAGAAGCGGGTCAGAAGGGCAAGGTGAGCCAAGGTCCTTTAACACACCCTTCTCTGGCTTCCCCCAAGTAAGGCACATGTGACTGGTCGGCCCCAAGCGCTTCGGAGTTAGTGCAGAAGCAACTTTAGTGCTTTTGTTTGTGCTGCTACCATACATCAGAATCCTGCTTACAGCTCTAGGTTCAGCCTGAGTCACCCCACCTCCAGGAGGCCCTCCAAACACTCGCAGGTCTCGGAGCTGCCCCACCTGCCTGATGCTCTCTTACTTTTTGTGCCTGAGTCCAGATAAGACCAAGAGCTGCTCGAGGACAGGGAAGAGACTCCTTGTCCCTTGCACTTGCCCCTCCCCAAGACAACATTTCATGTTCAGAGCCGAAGGTGGAAGCCCACCTTAGAGACCCTACGCACTGCCTTCTACCTGTTTCCCTGCAGGTTCACCCTCATCAGAAAGCTTGGCTTCATCCTACTTCTCAGACCAGAAAGCTCCCCCAAAGAAAGAAGCTGTCAGTGAAAAGACCACTGTTTACTCTGGGAAGAACAGGTCTGTCCTCAAACCAACGTGAGGCCCAAACCAGCAAAGGCAATTCACAGAATGCATCTCAAAGCTTCAGTCCAGGGCAGCTCATGTGACAAAAGATGAGAAACAGAAGAGGGAAAGAAAACTGAGGGCCGGGAACAGCACCCAGGCACCTTTTAGAAGCTGGAAGACCAGCAGAATGTCTTACACTCTGAGGTAGTGCTGGGAAAAACAAAGAAATGAATGGAATTCATCTGGTTTCTTTGCTCCTCTCTCTGGAAGTTCCTGAGGGCAGTGAAGGAACTAAGGAATCCAAGAAAATCGCAGCTTCCTGTCTTCTGAAATAATCAGCAAAGCAATTTACTTTATAACCTCTGAGAATTATCAATTAGCTACCAGAGCATATAGATTCTACCTCCTAAGTACCCTTCGTTCTTCCCTCACACACTGCCTATCTTTTAGTTCAAGTTTCACCTGGTCCTTGCCCTGTTCAGACCCCTTCAAATCTCATGGATGATCTTCCTGTTTACAAGATAATGGGCAAACTCTGTGATCTGACAGTCAAATCCCTCTGTAACCTGGCCCCATCTCCAGTTGCTCCCTGCCACTCACCCAGTGCTACACACTGAGCAATTCAGCTTCTCCACTCACCGTATTCCTTCCGGCTCTAGCCCTCACAGAGTCTGCTGCTTCTGCCTAAAATGACTTTCCTTATTTCATCTGCCTGGAAGCACCCCATTGATCCTTCAAGGCCAAACTCCAATGCCATGGCCAGCACTGTCCCCCCTACTCCCACATACACAACAGACTGAGATACATACTCCCTCCTTTGTGTTCCTGGAGTACCTGGTACTGCCCTCCTTGAAGCAATTAAGAGTTTTGAAATCACCTGTGTCCCTGCCTGTCTTCACAGGTAATCAGATTCATAGCCGTGTACTTAGCACAATTCATACAGCAGAGGGCTTGCTAAGTGAGTTACAGGAAGGGATCAAGCATTCAGGGCATGCTGGTCACACACTAAAGCCAGACCAACTCCTGTCTCTCTCCAGAGGCACAACTGCCAACTGGAAGCAACCCTGAAGCCAGGCCCAGGTCCCACACACAGCAGAGAGGGAGTGTGGCAAGACAACCTTGCAGGACTTCTGACTTACCCCCCATTGTCATGTGGTGGGGGTTTCCGCTGGGGAGGAGCAGAGGCCAATCCTGCTATTGGCCTGGGAAGGCTGGAACCTCTATAGATTCTCCCTCTGGGCTCTTGCTGGGGGCGGGGTAGAGACCGGGGAGATGGACATGAGGAAATATCCCACCTTGGGGAGAAGAAGCAGTGACCGTTATCCAGGGGTGTGGCATGGATTGGGCCCTCCATGCACTTTCACCTTCTGTCCCCTCGGTCCAGCTTTCCCTTCCTACTAGGATCACATTCCCACAGACACTCTCTTCCTGTGCTGCAAGGGCCCAAATCACTGAACAACTGAATTCAGAACTGAATCCCATTTCCTCAGGACAGTGAACACTGACAATTGCTCCTGGTGACACCTGGTGGTAAGTTCCAGATCTGCAGTCTCAGCAGCTACCAGGCCCAGGGCACCCTGTTTCTGGTGGTGGGGAGGCAGAGTAGATGAGGTTTTGTCTCCTTCACCAATATGTGTCCAAGGCTAATAAGAGGGTGATTCAAACCCAGACAGGCTGCTTCCAGAGCCAACACTCTTAATTGCTACCTCAGTATGCATCTGTTGCATGGATCTTTGTACCCCTGTGTCAAAAGCATGAAGTGATACCAGTGAAGTTTTGTGGAATATGGCTGTCTTCCTAAAATTCTTAGGAAGAAATTAGGAAATGGAAATTCTCCATAACCTTTCCTTTCTTCCCTCACACAAACCTTAGTGACAGGTTTGAATACTCAGCTGCTCTGATTACAGCACCTCCAAACTGCAAAAGTAACTGGAAGATAACTGGCACCTTCTCTGTGCCAAGCATAGTGTCAAGATGTCAATATATGTGTAATCTCCTTTATATCTTCATATAGACCTGCAGAATAGATATGATGATCCCTGTTTCAGAGATGGAAGAGCTGAGGAGGAAGATTAATTTGGCTCTGGTCACAAGGCTATTAAAGAGGATCCCATCCAGGCCTAAATCCAGAGTCTAGGCTTTCTACTATATTCCTGTCTTCTTACTTCAACACCAAGTCTGAAAAATTCCCAAAGATAAAAGAGTTGTGCCCACTATATACCAGTCTTTGGGCACCTTTGGGCAAACTTGACAGACATACAGGGAAAGAGGTGTCATTCACCAGGTGTAGAGCCACTACCATGTGTTCTGAGAAGACTTGAGGGTACACCTCAAGACTGAAGTCTGGGCGTCCCTTCCAATCTTAATGGCCAAACAGCTCATCCCCATTCTGCTTTAGTGACAACCACTAACTAAGGTCTGGGTCAACCCCACACCTAACACACGGGGCAGGCCACATTCAAGTACAGCTGCACCGGAAATGAACTAATGCTAAGTCTGAGGAGAACTCAGTCCCAGTCAGGCAGTGGGCAGCAAGGCAGAGCACAGAGCTTCTGTCTGGTGTATTCTTCTGGGGGGTCAGCAAAGAATGGGGAAGCACAAGTGTAGGGTCTGAGTCTACAGGCATGTGATGGGGGAGGCAGAGGCCAGAGAAACGAAACACAGACCTTCTGAAACCAGGGACAGACAAGAGATCCACTGAGAAAGGTCAACGGACTCTAAGACCCGCATAACAACTGAAGTCAGTGGAAAAACACAGAGACTCATAACGAGAGAGACTCGCACTGAGGGACAGAAACTCACAAAGGGAAATCAAAGGAGAAATACAGACCTGCTGAGTGACGGAGACTGGTAGAACCAGAGACGCAGAGAGAAACAGAAACCCAAATACAGAGAGAGACCCCCAAGGAGAAACACAGACCCTCAAAGAGCCCCGCAGAAACGGAGTCACAACGGCCTCGGGCTCCTAGATTCCTCGCGGTGGCCCGGAAAGAACTGGCACCCGGGAGGACGAGGACCGGGCCAGCCGCCGAGCTCACCTGCCGTCCTCCCAGGGCAGTTGCGCCGCTTTCCTCCGGGAGGGGAACATCGTTGGAGGCGGCGGCGGCACATGGGGACAGAGCTCCCAAGCCGGGCCAGCCCGGCCTCCCTGGCCTACGCGGCGCCTCCGCCTCCCGCCCCGCCTAAGCCCGTCCGCCCCGCCCCTTGGTCCGTTGAGTCCGTTGCTCCGTCTACGCCGTCTGCTCCCCGAAGCTGTGGTGTCAAAGGTTCCGCATCCGAAGGAAGACGTGAACGCGCAACCGCCTGAACTGGTAACTTCCTTCCGGGGATCGCTGGAGGTCTCAAGAGGTTGAGGCCCCGGAGAGCGCTCAAGTCAACAGGCTGGGACTGGATTTAAACTCCAGACTTCCAAACCAGCGCCCTGGGATAATCCGCATCTTCCTCCTCTTCCCAAGGGAAGGCGGGGAGCGCGTCTGAGTAGTCCTGCCGTCACCCCAAGTGCATTCTTTGTCCGCAACAAGCTTGGAGGTGGGCAGGGCCAAGCTCCAGGCTGTCTTGCGTTCAGCCTACTACCCCAAGTAGTAGTTTGGAGACTGGTATTAAAGACAGATTGGCTGGATTTGAAACCTGACTCTCCTAGTTTGGTTGTGTTTTGGGGCAAGACACAATCAGCTTATGTTTCCTCACCTGAGTATATCAATGGTTCCTGATATATATGATTGCTGTGAGGATTAAATGGGAAATGCACACACTTGGTACAGTGATGGACACAATAATCAATGCTATATAAATGACAGCTGTCATCCAGGGGAGGAGTATTCGTGGAGCTGAGTTGAGAACTGAAGAAGGGAGTAAAATTGATCTTCCCATATTGGCCTTATCAACAGTGGGATCTTAGCCCCTGCCTGGGCCAGCTTTCCACCTAGGAAAAGAGAATGGGAAAGTTATTAGACTTGATCTCCTCTGTTCTTCCAGGCAAACGTTAAGGTTTCTAATAAATAGCTAATAACATCCATTGAGTTCTTACTATGTGCCAGTCATTTTTCCAAATTCTTTACTACTGCTATCTCTGTCTTTATGTGTATTGTACTTATTCCCTCTTTAACAAGTGAACTAAGGCATGAAGAGGTAGTTCAGAATATAAGACCAGATAGTTTGGTTGCACAGTCTTTGATCTCAACTACTATTTCTGAGAGGACTTCACTATGTGTAGGAAATTAATCGTTCCCAGCAGCCCCTTTTCTCCCTTTAACCTAGCATACAACCCACTGGTCCCTCCCTTCTGAGCTCGCCCAGCTCACCATCAGTTCACTCAGTCGTGTCCGACTCTTTGCAACCCCATGAATCGCAGCATGCCAAGCCTCCCTGTCCATCACAAACTCCCGGAGTTTACTCAAACTCATGCCCATCGAGTTGGTGATGCCGTTCAGCCATCTCATCCTCTGTCATCCCCTTCTCCTCCTGCCCCTAACCCCTCCCAGCATCAGGATCTTTTCCAACGAGTCAGCTCATTGCATGAGGTGGCTAAAGTATTGGAGTTTCAGCTTCAGCATCAGTCCTTCCAATGAACACCCAGGACTTATCTCCTTCAGGATGGACTGGTTGGATCTCCTTGCAGTCCAAGGGACTCTCAAGAGTCTTCTCCAACACCATAGTTCAAAAGCATCAATTTTTCGGCACTCAGCTTTCTTCACAGTCCAATTCTCACATCCATACATGACCACTGGAAAAACCATAGCCTTGACCAGATGGACCTTTGTTGGCAAAGTAATGTCTCTGCTTTTTAATATGCTATCTAGGTTGGTCATAACTTTCCTTCCAGGGAGTAAGCATCTTTTAATTTCATGGCTGCAATCACCATCTGCAGTGATTTTGGAGCCCCAAAAAATAAAGTCTGACACTGTTTCCACTGTCTCTCCATCTATTTCCCATGAGGTAATGGGACCAGATGCCATGATCTTAGTTTTCTGAATGTTAAGCTTTAAGCCAACTTTTTCACTCTCCTCTTTCACGTTCACCAAGAGGCTTTTTAGTTCCTCTTCTCTTTCTGCCATAAGGGTGGTGTCATCTGCATATCTGAAGTTACTGATATTTCTCCCAACAATCTTGATTCCAGCTTGTGCTTCTTCCAGCCCAGCATTTCTCATGATGTACTCTGCATATAAGTTAAATAAGCAGGGTGACAATATATAGCCTTGACCTACTCCTTTTCCTATTTGGAACTAGTCTGTTGTTCCATGTCCAGTTCTAACTGTTGCTTCCTGACCTGCATACAGGTTTCTCAAGAGGCAGGTCAGGTGGTCTGGTATTCCCATCTCTTTCAGAATTTTCCACAGTTTATTGTGATCCACACAGTCAAAGGCTTTGGCATAGTCAATAAAGCAGAAATAGATGTTTTTCTGGAACTCTCTTGCTTTTTCGATGATCCAGCGGATATTGGCAATTTGATCTCTGGTTCCTCTGCCTTTTCTAAAACCAGCTTGAACATCTGGAAGTTCATGGTTCACGTATTGCTGAAGCCTGGCTTGGAGAATTTTGAGCATTACTTTACTAGCGTGTGAGATGAATGCAATTGTGCGGTAGTTTGAGCATTCTTTGGGCATTGCCTTCTTTAGGATTGGAATGAAAACTGACCTTTTCCAGTCCTGTGGCCACTGCTGAGTTTTCCAAATTTGCTGGCATATTGAGTGCAGCACTTTCACAGCATCATCTTTCAGGATTTGAAATAGCTCAACTGGAATTCCATCATCTCCACTAGCTTTGTTCGTAGTGAAGCTTTCTAAGGCCCACTTGACTTCACATTCCAGGACGTCTGGCTCTAGGTGAGTGATCACACCATGGTGATTATCTGGGTCGTGAAAATCTTTTTTGTACAGTTCTTCTGTGTATTCTTGCCACCTCTTCTTAATATCTTCTGCTTCTGTTAAGTCCATACCATTTCTGTCCTTTATTGAGCCCATTTTTGCATGAAATGTTCCCTTGGTATCTCTAATTTTCTTGAAGAGATCTCTAGTCTTTCCCATTCTGTTGTTTTCCTCTATTTCTTTGCATTGATCACTGAGGAAGGCTTTCTTATCTCTCCTGGCTATTCTTTGGAACTCTGCATTCAAATGGGAATATCTTTCCTTTTCTCCTTTGCTTTTCACTTCTCTTCGTTTCACAGCTATTTGTAAGGCCTGCTCAGACAACCATTTTGCCTTTTTGCATTTCTTTTCCATGGGGATGGTCTTGATCCCTGTCTCCTGTACAATGTCACGAACCTCTGTAAAACCTTGACAAATCCAGCCTTGATTTAGCTGATGACAAAGGCAAGGGTGACCCCTGCAGAAACCAATCAGGTAAGGCCAATGATGGAAACTGGGAGATGGGACCGGCTTGGAAAGCACAAGCTCACCTTAAGGGGACTGTTCAATCCAGCTAATTGTTGTCATCTCAGAATGAAGGCCCTCTAGTATTAGATGTACCTCAAGAAATCAGATTTCATGTAAAAATCCAAATTAATAATTTTTTAAATAATTTTATTTTTTGACTGTGTTGGGCCTTTGTTGTTCTTTGACCTGTCATCTGGTTGCTATAATAAGCGGGAGCTACTCTAGCTCTCATTGCAGTGGCCTCTCTTGTTCTGAGCACAGGCTCTAGGGCTCCTGGGCTCTAGGGTACAGGCTGAATAGTTGTAGCACGTGGGGTTAGTTGCTCCTTGGCAAGTGGAACCTTCCCAGATCAGGGGTCAAACCCATGTTTCTTGTATTGACAGGCAAATTCTTCACCACTGAGCCACAGGGAAGCCCCTTAACTAATTTTAAACTATGACATCCAGTCATGTTGATAATTAGGACCCTTAATATGATGGGATGAGAATGACACTTTCTTTCTGTGCTCTCTTAAAAACCCAGGGCCCCAGTCTAATCATGAGAAAAACATCAGAGCAATTGCAATTCAGAGAAATTCTACAAAATACCTGACCAGTACTCCTGAAAACTGTGAGGTCAATAAACAAGGAAAGTCTGAGAAACTGTCACAGCCAAGAATGACCCAAGGAGAAAAGACAACTAAATGTAACAATGGTATCTCCTGAGTTCTTGGAACAAAAAAGACACAAGTTAACAACTAAGGAAATCTGCATGAAGCATGGACTATCCCTATTGGTTCACCCTAGAGAAATGGCAACCCACTCCAGTATTCTTGCCTGGGAAATCCCTGGTGGTCTTATATAACTGTAATGACTGAGCACACCCCTTTTGGTTACTTCATTTTTAACAAACATACCATACTACTGCATGATGTTAATAAAAAGGTTAACTATCATCACAGTTTTTCAGTCATTTAAAACTGTTCTTAAATTTTTTTTCCCCTAAATGTGGTCTAGGTGGCAGTATGTGTTCAGACTACATTCTCCTGGCAGTTCTAGTCCCCAAACTTGCCTTCCCACCCGTCTCATTACACACTGTTAAGATTGTTGTCATTTAGTCACTAAGTCATGTCTGACTCTGCAAACCCATGGACTGTACCCTGCCAGGCTCCTCTGTTCATGGGATTTCCCAGCCAAAAAGTGGGTGCCATTTCCTTCTCCAGGGGATTTGCCCAACCAAGGGATCGAACTCAGGTCTCCTGCATTGGCAGGATTCTTTATGGCTGAGCCACAAGGAAATTAACCTTCCTCATATTTATTTTCACAGGGTTCTAATACTCAAAACTTTGTTGAACACTTGGCAATGTCCAAACCTCTTACCTGGGAATCAACTTTCTAATACTAACCAACTTTCCTTCCCAGCTTTCTCATTGGCCCCTCAACTCTAGCTGAAACAATGCCCATCTATCTCTACACCAGCTGTTTGCCTCTGTTCCCTTCAATTACCCCTGTCCGCCTTCTTTTATCAGAATCCTTCCTCTCCTTCAAGGTCTTTGTTGAAATGCCATGCTATCAGTTAAGCCCATCAGTACCTTCCTCTTGACCCCAGCCCAGGGCTTCCTGTTCCTCCCACACGTGTTGCACTCCTCTGATCAATGCACACTACCTTCACTAACTGGGCACTTTTTTGAAGCACCAAACAATTCTGTCCACCTGCTTTGGACAGGCAAGTGAGACGGCAAATGCATAGAAGAAATGGTGTGGATCTTAGCACCAACGGCACAACTTACTTGTTGCATGATTTTGGGCAAAATGACCACCCACTTCCACTAGAAGGTATGGAGAGGATGAAAGCAATGAAGTCCACAGGTGGGTACTTGTCTTAGAACGTGAAGTGCTTTCCCCACTGGAAAAACTTGACATTCCCTCAAGCACCCTACAGTGCTACGCCCACTGGCAGTAGAATAACTTTACACTGGACAAGAAGTCAATTTTTTTTTTTTATTGGGAAACCAATGTAACAAACCTAGACTTATTGAAAATGAAATCAGTAACTAAGACTCTGCAGGCCCCATCCCCAACCAGCACCAAGGCCTCTGCTTGGCCTGACCCCAGCTTCTTTAGTCCCCAAAAGAACAACCACGTGAAGAACCTGGGGTCAACCTCAGGGCTACTTTCCCACACTGCAACTCCCCATACCCCACCCTCAATTGACACACCCCAGATCAGCAGGCTGGGTCTAGGCCCAAGGAGGGAATAGTGAGGTTTCCTGGGTAGCAGGGAATCACAGCTAAGCCCCAACCTGGTCAAAATTCCAAGTTAGCAAAGGAAGACAGAAGGAAGACTGGCTTGCCCACCCGCTCCCCTCCCCCCAGTCATCCCAGACAACAGGCTCACATCCCTGATCAGTAACACTGTGATTCTGAGGTGTCAGTAGGGCTCCCAGTGGCTTCACCAGATTACTGCAAAGGGTCCAGGGGAGGAGGCAGGCATTTATCCAACCATCTGCTCAGTATTAGCCAGCCAAGCTGCTGCCCTCGCCTTGGGCTGTGGCCCCTCTCCCCTCCAAATACCCATGGCTAGGAACCAGTTCTCCTGCCAGAGAGAAGTCAGTCCAGGAGGCCCTTTCTTCCCCAGCCAGGGAGGAAGGCTGGCCTGGGATGGCTACACCAGCTTCTTGGCTTCAAAGAAGCTCTTGAGGTGCCTCATCTGCCAGACACCGATGGCTACGAGGATGAGGGTCTGCAGGATGGACCACCACAGCACCCTTTGGTTGGTGCTCTCGCTGGTCTGCCGGAAGCGTTCCTCTCGCCACTGTGGGGAGGGAAAACAGACGAGAAGCCTGAGTTGCCTGGGCCTCATCTGGGCCACTGGAACCACTGGGTTCCCTCCCCAGAGGATGCCCCAGGACCAACTAACTGCCCAGGTTCCATTTGCAAGTGTCTGAAAAGAACCACCCCACCTGGGAATGAACTGTCTTCATCCTCACCAGCCATATGCCCCTGGGTAACCCACTCATTTCTCCCAGGTTCACTGGCTCATCTGTCAGGTACAGCCCTCACCTGGTCCTACCCTGATGCCTGGAGGAGTGGTAAAGCGGCCGTAGCATTACTCTATCAGACAGAGCTATCCTGGGATGCTCAGAAATGGATTTGCTCTGAGCCCTCTGCCTGGGTCTCCCAAACTGCTCCTTGCATACTGTGTGCACAGGTTGCAAACTAGTGGTCCAGGGGCTGAATTGAGCCCACACATGTATTTTATAGACTCACACAATGTTTAGACAACATTTAAAACTCAGAATTTTTTACATAAAAAAAAAGCCAAAAACCCAGACCTCTAAGTATCTCTCAAAACCCTGGGTGAGCAAGTCTGCAATGCTGTCCTCAGTTGACAACAGCAGCTGTTCCCATTTAGATAGGTTGCTATTATACCAGTCCTTATGGTCACAGATCCATTCACGGTACAGGCCTGGCTCTGGGACACAAGTGAGTTTGAAACCCCTAATCCTGGGAGCACTGGGAACCATGGAAAGAACACCCAAGGTGTTGGTATCAATTCCTTCTCTGTCACTTTGTGTGGCTCCTCATAAGACAATGACAGCCTCTTAAGAGACTGTCTTCTCAATTACAAAGTAGAGTTAGTAATACCCATCCCACCTTTTAGGCTGGCAGTGCAGCACAGACACAGAAGTCCCTTGGATTCATAATGAATCTGATGTGCAACTCCCGGCTAAGACAGTGGGCAGCCTCTGGGAAGAGGCCCACTGCTCCTCAGCCACTCACCCGCTGGTAGTTCTGCTCTTTCTGGATCTGCTCCACTTGCTCAACCAGCTGTCGCACTCGTAGCTGCAGCTCACTTAACTTGTCTTTGGCAGCAATTTCTGCATAGTCGTTGGCATGTTCACCTACCTGGATGTCCAGGTGAACTCTCTGGAGACAGACAAGACCAGGAAGGTTGAAAGAATCAGGTAGCCCTGCTCTGTCTTCCTGCCAGGGCCTAACAGCTGGTCCTCCCACCTTTCTTCATTTGTTCATTTAGCCAACACTGACTGAGGCGTCCTCAGTGTCTGGCCCTATGGGGCTCTAGGCCCAAAGGCAAGAATAAGCCTTGGCTGATGCTCTCACCAATGCATATACAAAAAGTTTTTCAATCACCCGCTTAATGTTCTCTGGAAACCCAGTTGTACTAAAGACACAAAATCTGACATAGTCACCTACAGTACCACCAGTTAGTTCCTAGTCTTGATGAGCTATAGGTTGAAAGAATCCAGCATGGGTCCACTTACCAGCATGCCTCCAGCAAAGAGAGAGAACTTGGTGGAATTGGAGTGAAGACAGATCTGATGCTCACCAGGGGTATGGGAGGTGAAGGTGAATCTGCCTTCAGAGCCATACTGCCGGGCCAGGATAACCTGGAGAGCAGAGACTTCAATGAGCATTACAGTAAGGATAAGGCTGAATGGTGCTTAAGGCTCTAAGTGCCTTAAAAGTTGACAAGCAGAGACATCCCACAACACTAAAAGTTCCAATGCTGCTTAGTAGCAGTTGCCAAAAACTTGCCTTTGAGCTATCTGGAGAAAGGGTGAAGAGACTGATATGAAGTTGGCATGTGGCCACTCTTGGAAAAGTCTTTACTTAATTCATAACTCATGCCCTTTCAACTCTTTCACTGTGATTCTTATAAGTGAAAGGTGACAGGGAAACGGTTTTGTTTGGTTGGTTTGGGATGTGGTTTAATATCCTTATTTGTCAAATTAAAAGCTGCTCATTCTTTTTGGAAACTACCCTGTTCCCTGATACCCTAAAGTCTATATGCCACAGCTTTAGAGTCAACAAAACTCTTTGGTTTCCAGTACCACAATTAATCCACCCATCACATCTGTTAAGATGGATGAATTTCTATTTCACAGACCTAGAAAAATGGCTCAGGAAAAGCAACTGACTTGAATTTCACAGTGAGATCAGTAACAAGTTGACAGAAGCAGCTAGCACTGAAACAGCCCAAGGTTAAACTGGAGTAAAAACGCAGGTTCTTCCCATAGTACCAACTGCTTTTTTTTTTTTTTTTTTTTTTTTTTTACCAGTTTAGCAGATGCGGAAACTATGAGAGGAAGTACCAGCGCCTGCTTGATCTGGCGCCCAAGTGCAGAGCGGGGTGGGGGGTGCGAGGCTGAGGGGCCGACTCACTTTATCCTCTGGGTCTTTAACCTCCACGAACATGCCAAGTCCAGGGGTGGCCGGCTGGTACTCCTCTCGCTGCTTGTCATACAGCTGCGTCCGGTAGTTTCCTGGAGGGAAGCGGGGCGAGCCCAGTCTGAGGAGTGCGAGGTGGCGCCGGGTCCACGGTGGCCAGGGCACTGCGAGGCAGCCTGCTCCCGGCTCTGAAGACATGACCCTTCCGCACTCCCCCCACCCCCACCCCAAGACCGCGGTCTTGAAAACTCTCTCCCTTCCCCCGTACCTATAACCATGGTCTCGTCCGGAATCTCCTCAATAAAGCACTTTTTTTCCGTCTCCCCAATGTGGAAGTATAGCGCGCCTCCGCGGGCCGCAAACCACAGCAGTAGGAGGAGGACCCGAACGACCCTACCCAACCGGGAGCCAGGGCAGAGCCCGACGACCCACAAGCTCCGCTCAGCAGCCATCTTGCCCCACCTGCCCGCGCAGGCGCAGCGTGCCGCGCCACGTAGCCCTGCCGCCGCCGCGGAACCTGCCGGGACAGCGAGTTCCGCCGGCTGGACTACAAGTCCCAGAAGCTCCGAGGCCGCGGCGCGGCAGTACCTGATTGGGGCGTCGCTTCTATCTAGGGCCGAATTAGAGCTGCAGAATTGGATTTTTTTCCCCTTTAACTCTCATCGCCGCCCAGTGACTGGTGTTGATTATCAGTTTGTTTTGTTTTGTTGTACAGATGGTGAAACTAACGTACTTGGAGTTGGCAAGCGAATTATAAGGGACAGGAGACTAACCTAGGATGCTTGACTTCCCTGGGCATAGGCTCTGCCGCTCTGGGCTTGCTTCTGCTTGTGTTTTCCTCTGTGGTGTTTTAAGTACAGGCTATATCACTGCTGTTGTAACCACCACTTAGAATTAACAAATAATTACAGAATTAACAAATGATAACATTTTATGATAATACTTTCAGGTATTTTTAAAGTTAAACTTTTTAGAGACATCCCGATCTTCCCTGATAGCTCAGCTGGTAAAGAATCCGCCTGCAATGCAAGAGGTGGGGAGGAGCTGCTGGAAAAGGGATAGGCTACCCACTCCAGAGTTCTGGCCTGGAGAATTCCATGGACTCTATGGTCCATTGAGATATATATATATATATACCATGGACACGTATATCCTATGGGGGTCACAAGGAGTCGAACACAACTGAGTGACTTTCGCTGAGGTATCAACATTTGATATAAGTTCCCATCAGGAAGCTTCCATAAGACTCTATCCTTGTCCATCAGAGGGCAGACAGACTGGAAACCACAATCACAGAAAACTAGCCAAACTGATCACATGCATGACGGCCTTGTCTAATTTAGTGAAGCTATGAGGCATGCCATCTAGGGCCACCCAGGATGGACAGGTCATGGTGGAGAGTTCTGACAAAATGTGGCCCACTGGAGAAGGGAATGGCAAACCACTTCAGTATTCTTGCCTTGAGAACCCCATGAACAGTATGAAAAGGCAAAAAGAACACTGAAAGATGAACTCCCAGGTCGGTAGGTGCCCAATATGCTACTGGAGATCAGTGGAGAAATAACTCCAGAAAGAATGCAGAGATGGAGCCAAAGCAAAAACAACGCCCAGTTGTGGATGTGACTGGTGATGGAAGTAAAGTCTAATGTTGTAAAGAGCAATATTGCATAGGAACCTGGAATGTTAGGTCCATGAGTCAAAGCAAATTTGAAGAGGTCAAACAGGAGATGGCAAGAGTGAACATCGACATTTTCGAAATCAGTGAACTAAAATGGACTGGAATGGGTGAATTTAACTCAGATGACAATTATATCTACTACTATGGGCAAGAATACTTTGGCTACCTGATGCAAAGAACTGACTCTTTTGAAAAGACCCTGATGCTGGGAAAGATTCAGGGTGGGAGGAGAAGGGGACAGAGGATGAGATGGTTGGATGGTGTCACCGACTCAATGGTCATGAGTTTGGGTAAAATCTCAGAGTTGGTGATGGACAGGGAGGCCTGGCGTGCTGCAGTTCATGGGGTCACAAAGAATTGGACAAGACTGAGCAACTGAACTGAACTGAACTGTGGGCAAGAATCCCTTAGAAGAAATGGAGTAGCCATGATGGTCAACAAAAGAGTCTGAAATGCAGTACTTGGATGCAATCTCAAGCACAACGGAATGATTTCTGCTCGTTTCCAAGGCAAACCATTCAATATCACAGTAATCCAAGTCTATGCCCCGACAAGTAATGCTGAAGAAGCTGAAGTTGAACAGTTCTGTGAAGAACTACAAGAACTTCTAGAACTAGCACCCAAAGAAGATGTCCTTTTCATTATAGGGGACTGGAATGCAAAAGTAGGAAGTCAAGAAATACTTGGAGTAGCAGGCAAATTTGACCTTGGGGTACAAAATGAAGCAGGTCAAAGGCTCATAGAGCTTTGACAAGAGAACGCATTGGTCATAGCAAACACCCTCTTACAACAACACACAAGAAGACTCTACACATGGACGTCACCAGATGGTCAACACCAAAATCAGATTGATTATATTCTTTGCAGCGAAAGATGAAGAAGCTCTATACAGTCAGCAAAAACAAGACCAGGAGCTGAATGTGGCTCAGATCATGGACTCCTTATTGCCAAATTCAGACTTAAATTGAAGAAAGTAGGGAAAACCACTAGACCATTCAGGTATGACCTAAATCAAATCCCTTATGATTATACAGTGGAAGTGACAAATAGATTCAAGGGATTAGATCTGATAGACAGAGTCCCTGAAGAACTATGGATGGAGGTTTGTGATATTGTACAAGAGGCAGTGATCAATACCATCCCCAAGAAAAAGAAATGCAAAAAGGCAAAATGGTTGTCTGAGCAGGCCTTACAAATAGCTGAGAAAAGAAGAGAAGCTAAAGGCAAAGGAGAAAAGGAAAGATATACCCATCTGAGTGCAGAGTTCCAAAGAATAGCAAGGAGAGATAAGAAAGCCTTCCTCAGTGATCAATGCAAAGACATAGAGGAAAACAATAGAATGAGAAAGACTAGAAATCTTTTCAAGAAAATTAGAGATACCAAGGGAATATTTCATGCAAAAATGGGCTCAATAAAGGACAGAAATGTTATGGACCTGACAGAAGAAGAAGATGGACCTAACAGAGCAGAACAGATGCAGAAGAAGAGGAGCCAAGAATACACAGAAGAACTGTACAAAAAAGATCTTCATGACCCAGGTAATCACGATGGTGTGATCACTCACCTAGAGCCAGACATCCTGGATTGTGATGTCAAGTGGGCCTTAGGAAGCATAACTATGAACAAAGCTAGTGTAGGTGATGGAATTCCAGTTGAGTTATTTCAAATCCTGAAAGATGGATGATGCTGTGAAAGTGCTGCACTCAATATGCCAGCAAATTTGGAAAACTCAGCAATGGCCACAGGACTGGAAAAGGTCAGTTTTCATTCCAATCCCAAAGAAAGGCAATGCTAAAGAATGGTCAAATTACTGCACAGTGGCACTCATCTCACATGCTAGCAAAGTAATGCTCAAAATTCTCCTAGCCAGGCTTCAACAGTATGTTATCCGTGAACTTCCAGATGTTCAAGCTGGATTTAGAAAAGGCAGAGGAACTAGAGATCAAATTGCCAACATCCGTTAGATCATCGAAAAAGCAAGAGAGTTCCAGAAAAACATCTATTCTGCTTCATTGACTACGCCAAAGTCTTTGACTCTGTGGATTACAACAAACTGTGGAAAGTTCTTAAAGAGATGGGAATACCAGACCACCTGACCTGCCTCCTGAGAAATCTGTATGCAGGTCAAGAAACAACAGTTACAACTGGACATGGAACAACAGACTGATTCCAAATCGAGAAAGGAGTATGTCAAGGCTGTATATTGTCACCCTGCTTATTTAACTTATATGGAGAGTACATCATGCGAAATGCCAGGCCAGATGAAGCACAAGCTGGAATCAAGACTGCTGGGAGAAATATCAATAACCTCAGATATGCAGATGACACCACCCTTATGGCAGAAAGTGAAGAAGAACTAAAGAGCCTCTTCATGATAGTGAAAGAGGAGAGTGAAAAAGTTGGCTTGAAACTCAACATTCAGAAAACTAAGATCATGGCATCTTGTCCCATCACCTCTTGGCAAATAGATGGGGAAGCAGTGGAAACAGTGACAAACTTTATTTTCTTGGGCTCCAAAATCACTGCAGATGGTGACTGCAGCTATGAAATTAAAAGACGCTTGCTCCTTGGAAGAAAAGCTATGACAAACCTAGACAGAATATTAAAAAGCAAAGACATTAATTTGCCAACAAAGGTCTGTCTAGTCAAAGCTATGGTTTTTCCATAGTCATGTATGGATGTGAGAGTTGGACTATAAAGAAAGTTGAGCACCGAAGAATTGATACTTTTGAACTGTGGTGTTGGAGAAGACTCTTGAGAGTCCCTTGGACTGCAAGGAGATCCAACCAGTCCATCCTAAAGGAACTGAGTCCTGAATATTCATTGGAAGGACTGATGCTGAAGCTGAAACTCCAACACTTTGGCTGCCTGATGTGAAGAACTGACTCATTGGAAAAGACCCTGATGCTGGGAAAGATTGAAGGTGGGAGGAGAAGGGGATGACAGAGGATGAGATGGCTGGATTTCATCACCAACTCGATGGGCATGAGTTTGAGTAAACTCCAGGAGTTTGTGATGGACAGGGAGGCTTGGCATGCTTCGATTCATGGGGTTGCAAAGAGTTGGACACGACTGAGCTACTGAACTGAGGGACATCCCTGGTGGTACAGTGGCTGGGAATCTGCCTGCCAATGCAGGAGATGTAAGTTGGATCCCTAATCTGGGAAGATTCCACTTGCCAGGGAACAACTAAGCCTGTTCTGCCCGTAGTCCGAGTCCCCGGTCGGGAAAGAAGACTCTTCGAAACAATGCAACTCGCAATAGGGGAATTTATTACTGACTCGAGCCAGGGCCTCCCGCCCTCACCAGGTGTGTGAGGACGAAAGGCCCCGAGCCCCAGTTCTCTCGGGTATTTATTAGGTCAAAATAAGCAGCAGGTAGTTGGCGCAATCGGATTGATGCCACAGTGGGTAGTTGGCGTAAATGGATTGGTTACACAGTTGCAAGGTAATTTTTGTTGGCCCAACGTGGGGCTTTCAGCTTTCCCCTGATAGGTTCCCTTTTTTCTGGCTAGGCATATGTTGATTGGCTGGCTCCAGGAGGCCTGATAATTATGTTACCCGGGGAAAACAGGCCTACTCCTAATCTAGGCTGCCCGCCATGGTGTTAGCCGTGACAGCCTCACAAGCCTCTGCATGCTGCAACTAGTGAGTAGGATGTCACAAGTACTGGAGCCCATGTGGGGTAACTACATAAGCCCGAGCCCCTAGAGCCTGTGCTCCCCAAGAGGAGAAGCCACTGCAAAGAGAAGCTCCAACAGGGCAACCGAAGAGTAGCCCGAGCTCACTGCAACTAGAAAAAGCCACATCAATGAAGATACAGTGCAAACAAAAATAAATAAATAAATATTTTTAAAATTAAAGTTTTTATATTGAGATAATTATAGATTAACATGAAATTGTAAGAAGCAACTCAGAGATCCAGAGTGCCCATTACTCAGTTTCCCCCAGTGGTATCATCTTGCCCAAGTATAACACAATATCACAACTAGGATATTGACATTGATACAGTCCAGACACAGTAGTTCCATCACCACAAGGATATTTCATGTTGTCCTTCTATAGCCACACCCACTGCCCTACCCTTTCACCCTACCCCTAACTCCCTCTTACCTCAGACAACCACTAACCTGTTTTCCATTTCTATAACTTTGTCATTTCAAGAATGTTATATAAATGGAATCATACAGTATGTAACTTTCTGAGATTGGCTTTTTTCACTCAGCATAATTTTTGAGATTTATTCAGCTTATTACATGCACCAACTGTTAGTTTCTTTTTATAGTAAAAAATAACCATTACAATGTATAAAGATAAAATTTTGTAATAAACAACTGAAAGGGGTGAGAAAAGAGCTGTTAAAGGAGCAGAGTTTTTATATGTTATCGAAGGTAAGCTGACATAAATTCAAATTAGAGTGTTATAACTTTAGGATGTTAAATATAATCTCCATGGTAACCACAAAGAAAATAGCTAAAGAATATACACAAGGGACTTTGCTGGCAGTGGTTAAGACGCCACGCTTCCACTGCATGAGACACAGCCTCAATCCTTCACTGGGGAATTAAGATCCCTGTGTATGGCAAGGTATGGCAAAAAAAAAGAATGTACACAAAAAGAAACGAGAAAGGAATTTTAATGTTTCACTACAAAAAGTTATGCAAAAGAAGTAAACACAAGAAATGAGGAACAAAAAGCTGTAAGGGAAATAGAAAAAAATTGCAAAATGACAGAAGTAAGTCCCTCCTAATAAATAATTATTTTAAATGTAATTTATTAAATGTAAATAGATTAAACTCTCCAGTCAAGCCAAAGATTGGCAGGATGGGTAAAAAACACAACCCAACTACACACTATTTGCAAGAGGCTCATTTTATTTCATTTTACTTTTTAAAAATTTTATTGGAAAAAAAATTTATTTTGGAAGAACACACTACATCAGGTGACAAAATTCCAAAATCAAATTGCATGAAAATAGACATCACAATTTCTTTTACAATAGGTGAGAAAAAAATCTGCAGTATAGAATAGAGGCAAAGGAATATGAAGAAGGAGAAGTGTTTGAGGGTAAACAGCATTTTAAATAGCAAACATAGAAGTTAAGTAGAAAGCTATAGCTGTGCATTCTTTATTCATCCAGACTTCACATTGGGTAACTGAAGGGCAAAAATAAAACCAAATTTTGTATTGTTTGGGGTAAATTTTAATAATTTTAAATCTGAATTGAATTTAGAACCAACTCTTCTTTGTTCTTGGGGATAATGGCTGAAAAGTGCTCTCAACAACAAAAAATGTTATTACTATGTCCAATCCAAGAGATGGGTGCAAATAAATATAAAAGGAATAAAGCACCTGGTGAGGACCACTCCTCTGAAGTCATCATTAAAGATCAAGTACTTGTGACTTCCCTGGTGGTTCAAAGGTTGGGACTCCGGGCTTCCACTGCAGGGGGCGGGTTTGATCCTGGCCAGGGAAACAAAAATCCTACATGCCAGGTGGCACAGCCAAAAAAAAAAAAACAAAAAAAATCAAGTAACTGCTTATTGAGTAGTTCAGTATTTGAACTAAATGATTTGAAAATTTCCTGACATACAGAAGAGATAAGAGCAAAGGAGAGTGTGTCAAAACAAAGAAGATACAAAAGTTTAGTAAGTGAAAAGAGTTTAATGAAGCCTGGATGGTTTAAAGGAAATTAATACATGCTGATTTTGTTTGAAAATATTTATTATATAACAAAACATAGATATTCTGGAAAAAAATCAGATGAATGCACTTGAAAAGTTTTTGGATTACTTATTATAATTTATAGACCTGTGGTTTTTCCCCATCCATTTGTACAGGTAATCAAGAAGTTGATAATAATACTCCTAAAATTGAGATACTATAAACCAAAATAGAATCGTTAGGGTTTTTTGCATTAATTTGTGAAATAGTTTTCTTTCATCCCACCTACTAGTAGGTAATTTGGAGTAGGTAGTATTGTAACACTTTACAAATGACTTTCTCTAGTCTAAACACCAAATGTTAAGAAATATCATTGATTAATGTTCAGAAACAGGTCCTGAGAAATATAAATAAATCAACATGCAATTAGGAGAAAGTAACTCCAGCTCCTTTGAGAAGATATTCTCTCAGTGCCTGACTTGGGCATTGTGGGTAAAACCGTGATGATGATGCTTCATAGCAGTGATTGGTCCACATGTTTGAATTTTTATTATGTTTAAGATGGAAACATATTATGTTAAGATGTTTAAGTGATTTTTTTAAGTGATTTTGGGCTCCAAAATCACTGCAGATGGTGACCACAGCCATGAAATTAAAAGACGCTTGCTCCTTGGGAGAAAAGTAATGACCAACATAGACAGCATATTAAAAAGCAGACACATCACTTTGCCAACAAAGGTCCATCTAATCAAGGCTATCGTTTTTCCAGTAGTCATGTATGGATGTGAGAGTTGGATTATAAAGAAACCTGAGTGCCGAAGAATTGATGCTTTTGAACTGTGGTGTTGGAAAAGACTCTTGAGGGTCCCTTGAACTGTAAGAAGATCCAACCAGTCCATCCTAAAGGAAATCAGTCCTGAATATTCATTGGAAGGACTGATGCTGAAGCTGAAACACCAACACTTTGGCCACCTGATGCGAAGAACTAACTCATTGGAAAAGACCCTGATGCTGGGAAAGATTAAAGGCGGGAGGAGAATGGGACGACAGTGGATGAGATGGTTGGATGGCATCACCAACTCGATGGACATGAGTTTGAGTAAACTCCAGGAGCTGGTGATAGACAGGGAGGCCTGGCGTTCTGTAGTCCACGGGGTCGCAAAGAGTCGGACACGACTGAGTGACTGAACTGAACTGAAGATGGAAACATTAAAAAATATGTGCTTTAATTATAGACATGGAAATAATTATTTCTCTGCCGGATCCATCATCCTGCCAAGGCTGAGATTTTTGTAACTACTGCTTTGTCCAATGCGTTTGTAAACAGACATGCCACAATTCTGCTAGAACCATTTTCAAGTTAACTACTGTAGATGATTTGTCTCAAAAAATATTAAAGAAATACTCCCATACATTTTAAAAAAAAGGAAATTAGATGGAAACTTTTAGTCCTAATTGCTTTTCATCTGACTTGCTTTAAGGAATCTTTTAAAACTGGTAAGAAACAATAGGGAAAGAAAACCTGCTAAAATCTTTCAGAATTTACGTGATTCTTATTCTACTACAAGAAAACATTATCTGGTGCAAGGTATATTTGTGGATGTACATAAACATATGTATAGTACTATCTGGATCATATTGTGCTATGTACAAGTCTTTACAATTCTTCCTGAAGGTTAAAGCAGTTCATTAGAATTCGAAATGCATAATTACCTGTAAGTTGGCACTTTTTAGGCTCTTGTCAACATTGATACTGGCATGTTTTTTTGCAGCCTAGTTCTAGCCTTATTTGCCAACTTGTTACAACAGAAGTCCAGCAATAGGTGAGTAGAGTGCAAGGGAACTAGTGCCATGTGTCTCAACTGCAGTCCCTGAAAAAAGTGAAGTTACAGCTGTTGAATAAATGTCACTCAAAAGCAGTCTCTTGGCTTTTCCTCACACAGAAAGCAACTTTCCTTTTTTGTTAATTAATTCATTTTACTGTTTCAGGCCTTAGTTGTGGCATGCGGGATCAAGTTCCCTGACCAGGGATCAAACCCGGGCCTCCTGAAGTGAAAGCATGGAGTATTAGCCACTGGACCACCAGGAAAGTCCCCCAACATTCCATTTTAATTCACCATTTCTGTCTTCACTCTTTCACAGCATCAATATTAGCAGATGAGTCTCCACTAGGGTCTACCAGCATAGGAATGACACTAATCATGATGGTTTCCACAGTGGGAATAGGCAACCAGCGTTCCTCAGGTTTTTCATAGCCATATTTATCTTTTTCAGGCTTGTGAAGAATAGAAATGCATGTTTCACCATTTTTATCAACACTTGGGTGCCAGATTTCGATAATGAATTTTATTTTAGGAAGAAGGATAGTAAGGATTGCCCATTGATAGAGATCATAGTCATCTATCAAACCTGCTGAAAAGCCTTCCACTGGATTTTTGTTGAGTTCTACCAACTGTCTTTGCCAAGAGTCTGGGTTGGCACGGGGGCTTTGGAAGGACTGAGGACAGGCTCTGGGGCTGCCGGAGCTGGGTGTGCTGAGGAATCAGGGTCCCCACCACCGGCAGGTCTAAACTGAGGGAGGCTGGCCGGGGCATCGGTACAGGATTTTGCTCGCTCTCTGTTCCTTCAACTGGCCTAGTGGGGCCCACCTGTGCCTCCCCCTGCCACTGCCTAACTCAAGAGAATATTTTATTTTATTATGACTCTTTTGGGCCACACCACAAACTTAGTTTCCCTACCAGGATTGAACCCTGACCCATGGCAGTGAAAGCGCCAGGTCCTAACCACTGGTGTGCTGTGCTTCGTTGCTCAGTTGTGTCTGACTCTTTGCAACCCCATGGACTGTAGCCCATCAGGCACCTCTGTCCATGGGGATTCTCCAGGCCAGAATACTGGAGTGGATAGCCTTTCCCTTCTCCAGGGAATCTTCCCAACCCAAGTATCCTACATTGCAGGCAGATTCTTTACCATCTGAGCCACCAGGAAAGCCCAAGAATACTAGAGTGGGTAGCCTATCCCTTCTCCAGGGGAACTTCCTGACCCAGAAATCAAACCAGGGTCTCCTGGATTGCAGGCGGTTCTTTACCAGCTAATTAACCACTGGACTGCCAGGGAATTCCCAAGAGACTCGTTTTAGCTACAAAGACAGAAACAGACTTGAAAGTGAAAGAACTGAAAAGGATAGTCCAGGCAAATAGTTACCAGGAGAGAGCAAGAGTGGCTAAACTAGTATCAAACAAAATAGATTTTAAGTTTAAAAAAGTACAAGAAACAAAGGACATTATATATTAATAAAAGGTTCAATACAGCAAGAAGATAAAATGATTATGAATATTTACATACCTAATAATAGATCATAAAAATTCTGAAGCAAAAATTGACAGAATTGGTGACTTTGTCAGTCTAGGTTAAGACTTCCAAGGCAGGGGACACAGTTTCAATCCCTGGTTGGGGAACCAGATTCCACATTCTGCTTGGCCAAAAAATAAAAATTTTTTAAAAAATGGACAGAATTGAAAGGAAAACAAGACAGTTCTACAATTATAGCTGGAGTCTTTAATATCCAACTCTCAAGTGGGTGGTTTAGTTACTAAGTCATGTTTGACCCTTGTGACCCCATGGACTGTAGCCCACCAGGCTCCTCTGTCCATGGGATTTTCCAGGCCAGAATACTGGAGTGGTTTGCCATTTCCTTCTCCAGAGGACTTTCCCTACCCAGGGATCAAACCCGGGTCTCCTGCATTGCAGGCATACTCTTTACCAACTGAACTACCAGGGGAGCCGCCAACTCTCAATAATGGATAGAAGAAAAAAAAAAAAAAAACAAAACAGAAGACAAGTAAGGAAACAGAGGACTTGAACAACCCAATGAGCCAACCAGATTTAATAGACATACAAAACACTCTAGCTAACAATAACAGAATACACATTCTTCTCAAGTGCACATGGAACATTTCTCAGAATAGAGAAAATATTAGGCATATATTGAGATAAAGTGTCACAATAAATTTTAAAAACTAGACAGCATACAATGTATGTTCTCTGACAACAGTGGGATGAAGTTAAAAATCATTAACAGAAGGAAAACTGGAAAAAATCACAAATGTGTGGAAATTAAACAATAGATTTTTGTGTGATTAGAGCTATTCATTTATTTAACCGCTATGATGTGAGCACCTGTTTTGTGCCAAGTCCTAATTTTGGTATTAGATATATGTTGGTGACTCAAAAATAGACACATTCTCTGGCCATATGGTACTTACTGTCTAGTAAAGGGGACTGTATGATTTTAATTATAAACTTTTTTCTTTTTAAACAACCAGTGGATCAAGAAGAAATCACACGGTATTTCTAAAAATACACTTAGAGATGACTGACAACAAAAACACAATATACCAAAACTTATGGGACACAGAGAAAGCGGTGCTAAGGGGCACAGTTACAGCTATAAATGCTTCTGTGAATAAATAAGACCTCAAATCAACAACCTCACTTTACAGTTTAAAGAACTAGTAAAAGAAGAACAAACTAAATCCCAAACTAGCAGAATGAAGAAAATTATAGCTTAGAGCAGAGATAAATAAAACAAGGAACAGAAAATTGACAAATCTTTAACTAGATGGATTCAAACAATACTCAGATGACTAATATCAGAAATGAAAGTGAGGACAATTCTAGAGAAATAAAAATTATTACAAGACAGTACTATAAGAAAGAGCTTCCCAGGTGACATTAGTGGTAAAGAACCCACCTGCCAATGCAAGACGCATAAGAGGTGCGGGTTCAATCCCTGGGTTGGGAAGATCCCTTGGAGGAGAGCATGGCAACCCACTCCAGTCTTCTTGCTTGGAGAATCCCCATGGACAGAGGAACCTGGAGGGCTACAGTCCATAGGGTCGCAAAAAGTCAGACATGACAGAAGCGACTTAGCACACACGCACTCTAAGAAATTGTATGCCAACAAATTGGATAACCTAGTTGAGTCAGACAAATTCCTAGAATCTCAAAACCTACCAAGACTGAACTACAAAGAAACATAAGTAAGGAGAGTGAATCAGTAATCTAAAAATCTCCCAACGGGAAAAAAAAGCCATCAGTTGTTGTCTTCACTGGTGAATTCTACCAAACATTTAAAGAAGAGCCAACACTAAACTTTTCAAAAAGTTAAAGTGGGAACGTTTTCTAATTCATTTCTAATTCTTTCATTCAGGGTAAATCAGCATTACTCAGATACTAAGTTAAGTTCAGTCACTCAGTCGTGTCCAACTCTTTGCAACCCCGTGAATCGCAGCATACCAGGCCTCCCTGTCCATCACAAACTCCCAGAGTTTACCCAAACTCACGTCCATTGAGTCGGTGACGCCATCCAACCATCTCATCCTCTGTCGTCCCCTTCTCCTCCTGCCCCCAATCCCTCCCAGCATCAGGGTCTTTTCCAATGAGTCAACTCTTCACATGGTGGCCGAAGTACTGGAGTTTCAGCTTCAGCATCAGTCCTTCCAATGAACACCCAGGACTTGATCTCCTTCAGATGGACTGGTTGGATCTCCTTGCAGTCCAAGGGACTCTCAAGAGTCTTCTCCAACACCATAGTTCAAAAGCATCAATTTTTCAGCACTCAGCTTTCTTCACAGTCCAACTCTCACATCCATACATGACCACTGGAAGAATCATAGCCTTGACCAGACGGACCTTTGTTTGCAAAGTAATGTCTCTGCTCTTTAATATGCTATCTAGGTTGGTCATAACTTTCCTTCCAAGGAGTAAGAGTCTTTTAATTTCATGGCTGCAATCACCATCTGCAGTGATTTTGGAGCCCCCAAAAATAAAGTCTGACACTATTTCCACTGTCTCCCCATCTATTTCCCATGAAGTGATGGGACCAGATGCCATGATCTTAGTTTTCTGAGTGTTGAGCTTTAAGCCAACTTTTTCACTCTCCTCTTTCACTTTCATCAAGAGGCTTTTTAGTTCCTCTTCTCTTTCTGCCATAAGGGTGGTGTCATCTGCATATCTGAGGTTATTGATATTTCTCCCAGCAATCTTGATTCCAGCCTGTGCTTCCTCCAGCCCAGCATTTCTCATGATGTACTCTGCATATAAAGTTAAATAAGCAGGGTGACAATATACAGCCTTGACCTACTCCTTTTCCTATTTGGAACCAGTCTGTTGTTCCAAGTCCAGTTCTAACTGTTGCTTCCTGACCTGCATACAGGTTTCTCAAGAGGCAGGTCAGGTGGTCTGGTATTCCCATCTCTTTCAGAATTTTCCACAGTTTATTGTGATTCACACAGTCAAAAGCTTTGGCATAGTCAATAAAGCAGAAATAGATGTTTTTCTGGAACTCTCTTGCTTTTTCGATGATCCAGCAGATGTTGGATACTCTGATACTAAAGCCAGGCAAAAACACTACAAGAAAAGAAACCACAGACCAGTATTCCTTATGAACATTGAATCAAAATTCAACAAAGTACTAGCAGACCAAATTCAGCTGCATATTAAAAGGATTTTACACCATAATCAAGTGAGATTTATCCCTGGAATGCAAAGATGGTTGAACATACAAAAATTCATCAGTGTAATGCACCATGTTAAGAAAAAAAAGAAAAGCACATTATCATCTCAATTGATGAAGAAAAAGCATTTGTCAAAATTTAATACCCATTATGATAAAAGCAAACAAGAAACTAGGCATAGAAGGAAACTACCTCAATATAATAAAAGCCATATGTGAAAAATCCACAATGAGCATCATACTCATAGTGACAGACTGAAATTTTTTCTTCTAACGTTAGAAAAAAAACAAAGATGTCCACTTTTGCCACTTATACTTCACATAGTGCTAGAAGACTTAGACAAAACAATTACACAAGAAAAAATAGAAGTTATCTAAATTGAGAATGAAAAAGTAAAATTATATTTGTTCACAGATAATATGGTCTGTGTAGAAATCCTAAAAATTCCAAACATACACACACACACACTCAAACCCATTAGACATAATAAACAAATTCAGCAAAATAGCAGGATACAAAGTCAAGACAAAAAATCAGTTGCATTTCTATTCCCAGAGGCAAGCTGGAAAAAAAAGTTAATTTTTAAATCCCATTTACAATAGTACAAAAAAAAATTTAGGAATCAACTTATTGGAAGAATTGAAAGACTTGTACAATGAAAACTACAAAAAATTTCTGGAAGAAATTGTAGAAGACATAAATAAATAGAAAGACACCCTATGTGTCTTTGGATTGGAAAAATTAATAATTTATGATGTCAGTACTACCCAAAGCAAACTACAGATTTAACGCAATCTCTATCAAAATCCCAGTGACTTTTTTTGCACCCATCCTAAAATTCATATAGAATATCAAGGCACAAAATAGGCAAAACAATCTTGAAAAAGAAGAATCAAGTTTTTTATTTCAAAACTTACTACATTAATAAAAACAGTGTAGTACTGGCATAAATTACAGACAGATAGGTTAATGGAACAGACTAGAGAGTGCAGAAATAAGCCCTCACAAAAACAGTCAAGTTATTTTCAACAAGGGTGCCAAGACAATTCAATAGGGAAAAGACCGTCTTTTCAAAACATGGTGGGAAAATTCAGTATCTACATGCAAAAGAATGAAGTTTCATTGTTACCACCATATACAAAATGAACTCAAAATGAACTCAAGACTTAAATATAAGGCCTAAAACTATAAAAACCCTTAGAAGAAAGCATGGCCAAAGTTTCATGACACTGGACTTGGCCGTTGTTTTGTGAATATAATACCGAAAGCACAGGAAACAAAAGACAAAATAGACAAATTGGACTTTATGAAAAAAATTTTTAATGTGGATCAAAAGACACTATCAACAAAGTAAAAAGGCAACCCACAAAATGGGAGAAAACATTTGCAAATCATACATTAGACAAAGGATTAATATCTAGAATATACAGAACTCCTAAAACTCAACAACAAACAAAAAAACAAACTCAATTCAAAAATAGGTAAAGGACTTGAATAGACATTTCTCCAAAAAGATATATACAAATAGTCATAAGCATATGAAAAGATTCTCAACATTTCCTTCTCTAGGGGATCTTCCTGACCCAGGGATCAAACCCACGTCTCCCACATTGTAGGCAGACGCTTTTACCATCTGAGCCACTAGGGAAGTCCTAATTAGCTATTAGAGAAATGCAAACCAAAAGTACAATGAGATAGTACCTCCATCCTCCAAAATAAAAAATAAGTGTTGGCAAGAATGTAGAGAAATTGGAACCCTTGGGCACTGTTGATGGGAATATAAAAAAAATATTTAAAATAAAATTACCATATAATCCAGCAACTCCACTTCTAGGTATACACACAAAAGAATTGAAAGGAGCTTACATTGAGTCCCATCTGAGAAATGCTGTTTCAACTCCACAGTGGTTTTAATTTGCATTTTCTTAATGGCTGATGTTGAACATCTTTCCATGCAATTATTTGTATCTCTATTTCTTCTTTAATTAGATGTCTCTTCATGTCTTTGCCCATTTTCTATTTGAATTTTTACTTTTGAGTGATGGAAGTTCTTTACATATATTCTGTATAGTAGACTTTTGTCAAATACGTGGCTTGCAAATATTTTCTGTCACTTTGTAGCTTATCTTTTCATTCTGTTAACAAGAGTTTTTACAAAGCAAAATTTCAAAATTTTGATGAGGTTCAGATTATTGATTTTTCCCCCCTATGGATTTTACATTTTACATTTAAACCTGTGGTCTATTTTAAGTTAATTTTTGTATAAGGTATGAGACAAGCCAACACTTTTTTCTTTTCTTTCTTTTTTATAAGTTTTTGTCTAAAGATGGCAAATTTCTGTAGCATCACTTGGTGAAAAGGCTATCTTGAAAAGAATAAAAGTCAAGCCATATATTGGGAGAAAATGTTTACAAAAGACATCTGAGAAAGGGCTGCTACCCAAAATATACACAGAACTCTTGAAATTCAACAATAAGAAAATGAACCACCCAAATTAAAAATGGGCAAAAGACCTGGACAGACATTTTGACGAAGAAGACATATAAATGGCAAATAAGCACATGAAAACCTAATCATTGTCAGAAGTCATTAGGTAATTTCAAATTAAAACACCAGTGAAATAAATGAAATAGCACCATACACCTCTGAAAGTGAAAGTCACTCAGTCGTGTCCGACTCTTTGTGACCCCATGGTCACTATGTAGTCTATGGCATTCTCCAGACCAGAATACTGGATACTTTCCCTTCACCAGGGGAATCTTCCCAACCCAGGGATTGAACCCAGGTCTCCTGCATTGCAAGCAGATTCTTTACCAACTGAGTTAAAGGGAGATCTTATATACACCTCTCAGAGCAGCCAAAATCTAGAACACGACAGCACCACACACAGATGAGGATGTTGTACAGGAGGAACTCTCAGGCATTGCTGATGGGACTGCAAAGTGGTACAGCCACTTTGGAATTCAGTTTGGCAGTGTCTTACAAAACTAAAATACTCTTAGCATGTGATCCAGCAGTGACGTGCTTTGGTATTTACCCAAAGGAGTTGAAACGTAAGTCCACACAAAACATGCACACTGACATTTATGGTGGTTTTATTCATAATTGCCCAAACCTGGAAGTAACCGAGATGTCCTTCAGCAGAAAAATGGATAAAATATAGTTCATGCAGCCAATAGAGTATTGGTTAGCAACAAGAGAACATGAGCTAAAAAGCCATGAAAAGCCATGAAGGACCAAAAGTGTATATTTCCAAGTGAAAGAAGGCAAACTGAAAAGGCCACATACTGTATGATGCTAGAAGTGAAGTGAAGCCGCTCAGTCATGTCCGACTCTTTGCGACCCTGTAGACTGTAGCCTCCCAGGCTCCTCTGTCCACAGGATTTTCCAAGCAAGGGTACTGGAGTGGGTTGCCATTTCCTTCTCCAGGGGATCTTCCCAACCCAGGGATCAAACCCAGGTCACCCGCATTATAGGCAGACGCTTTACTGTCTGAGCCACTAGGGAAATGATGCTAACCATTTGCCATTCTGGTGAGACAGCCAATTCCTAGGAAGGTTAATCAGAAGTCTGGTGTTCCTGAGGAGGAGAGAAGGGTCTGGGCTCTCAAGGAGGAGATAGGGGTCTGGAATTCTCAAGGAGGAGGAAAGGACAAACTTTTTTTTCTACATTCCTTAGTCTTAGTAAGGATTATGTAACAACAATGTATCTTGTTCGAGGATATGTTTCTCCTTAACAAGAACCTTTAGACTAATCCTGTTATCTTAAAATGTATGACAAAAACCACTACACTATTGTAAAGTAATTAGCCTCCAACTAATAAAAATAAATGGAAAAAAAAATGTATGTTGTGAGAGTAGGTCTGATAAAAGTATCTAGGGCCTTGCTAAGACTAGCAAGGGGGCACTCTCATCCCCCTTCTGATGTCTATGTCAGAAGCTTTCTCTGTCCCTTTCAGGCTTTAATAAAACTCTGTTACACAAAAGCTCTTGAGTGATCAAGAGCTGGTCCCAAAGTTAAATCTTCTTCTTTGGAGATCATGAATCTGACATCGTTCACCATAAACTATCACTGGAGAAGGGAAGACTGAAGACAATAAAGAGATCGGTGGTTGTGGACCTCCTGGTGGTCCAGGGGCTAAGACTCTGTGCCCCTAACGCCGGGGGTCTGGGTTCAAACCCTGGTCAGGGAGCTAGATCCCACATGCTGCAACTAAGAACCAGCGCAGCCAAATAAATAAATATTAAAAAAAGAAAAAGAAAAAAGATCAATGGTTGTTAGGAGTGAGGTGCGGGGTGGAGGAGGGATAAATAGGCAGAGCACAGAGAATTCTTAGAGCATTGAATCTATTCTGTGTGATACTATGATGATGGATACATGTCATCATACATTTGTCCAAAATCATAGAATGCATAATTCCAATAGTGACACCTAATGTAAACTATAGACTGTGGGTGGTAATGGTGTGTCGATGTACTTTAGTTGATTATAACAAACATACTACTTTTGTGCAGGATGTTGACAGTGGGGAGGCTGTGCATGCTCTGTGCAAGGAACTTTCTGTACTTTTGGCTCAATTTTGCTGTGAACCTAAAACTGCATTAAAAAATGAAGTCCTTTAAAAAAAACTGATATCTTTCTTCCATCGAACTGCTTTGTATCTTTGTCAAAAGCCAGAATGGCTTCTGTTGGTCTGTTTCTGGGTTCTCTGTTCTGTCCCATTGAGCTATTTGCCTATCTTTCTACCAATACCACATGGCCTTTATTACTGTCATCTTGATTGTTGTTTTTGTTTAGCTGATAAGTCGTGTCCTACTCTTTACAACCCCATGGACTTCAGCCTGCTGGGCTCCTCTGTCCATGGTATTTCCCAGGCAAGAATACTGGAGTTGCCATTTCCTTCTTCAGGAGATATTAATAGGAATTGTGTTAAACCTGAATATTAATTTGGAAAGAATTGCCATCTTTACTATGCTGAGTGTTCCAGTACACAAATACAGTGTGTCTCTACATTTATTTGGGTCTTCTTTGATTTCTATCATCAGGATTTTGTAACTTTTGGCAAACAGATCCTGTACATGGTTTGTTTAGATCTTACCGGAGTAAGATTACCTTTGGCATGATTGTAAATGGTATTACATTTTAAATTTTGGTTTCTTTATTATTAATACATAGCAGTGTGCTTGATTTCTTTGTGTTGCTCTTATATTTTGCAGATTGCTAAACTCATTTGTTAGTTCTGGGAGTTTTTGGTAGATTCCTTGAGATTTTCCATCTATACAATCAAGTCATCTACAAATAGGATTTGTTTTATTTCTTCCTTTCCAATCTGCATGCTTTTCATTTCTTCTTTCAGCCTTATTGCAGCTGTTACAGCTTCTGATGTGTTGCTGAATAAGGTGGTGAGAATAGACATTTTGCCTTGTTGCTGATTCTAGGAGATCTTTCAATCTTTTACCATGGTTAAATTTAAGTTTTCAGTTTTGCTAAAGCGCTGTTGCAGGAAGTTTCTTGAGAGATGAGGAAAGGGCTATCTCTACATCTCACACACATGTCATATTTCCTAAGCTATCCTGTCACCAGGCCCTGTGCTTTAGTCTGACACACTCTCTGGTATGTTCCATTGGTTTCCTCTGAGTTTTTAAGTCAGAGTCTTCACATTAAGAACTGGACTATCAAGAAGTAGACAACTCTTGGCACATTCTGTTTCTGTAGCAGTGTAGAAAAAGAAAGCAGTTTCTCTCCAGACCTTTATCAGTCTTGCTGGAAATCTTCCCCACTGACCATTGACATAGTCAAAGCAGAAGATAGGCTTCATGTTCCAAACAGTTTTCCTAAATCCAGGGCTATAGCTTGGAGAACACTCAGAGATGGGAATCTGAACAGTAACAAGGAAAACGTTCATAAGGGATTAAATAATACAGGGAAAGTAAAGATGGCAGCAGTAGGAGAATATGAATGTTCAACTATGTCTATAGAAGGACTTCCCTGCTGGTCCAGTGGTTAAGACTCCATGCTCCCATGCATGCATGCACGATAAGTCACTTCAGTCATATTCAACTCTGTGCACCTCTATGGACTGTAGCCTGCCAGGCTCCTCTGTCCAAGGGATTCTCCAGGCAAAAAATACTGGAGTGAGTTGTCATGCCCTCCCCCAGGGGATCTTACCAATGGAAACTTCAATCCCTGGGCAGGGAAATAGATCCCACTTGCCACAACTAAGTGTTCACAAGCTAAGACTAAAGATCCCGTATGCTGCAACAAAGATCAAAATCCTGCGTGCTGCAACTAAGACCCAGTTCCACCACATACATTTTTTTTTTTAAATATGTATATCCAATGTGTGTGTGTGTGTGAGAGAGAGAGAGAGATTTGGGACACAAGTATGGGGTTTATTCTTGACATACATTCAAGGGAACAGGGAAACTAGAGATCAAATAACATCAATCAGTGTTAATGGTAACTGAAGAACTTACTTCGCTTTAATTCCATCCAACTATTCTTAAGGCAGAAACGCCCCCAGGAGGAGGAAGCAAACACCAGCGCCACCTCTCCCACACTCAGGGAGCAGTCCTGGGGCTCCCTTTCTCCTCTCCAGTGGTGGCAGAGCCCATTCAACCAGCAAGGATCCTCACACTTGGAACTGTAGGATAGAGTGATTGACACAAGCCCCTGAGAGGCAGAGAGTTCTGCAACATGGACCAGCAAGCAGCACAGTGGCTGAGCCCTCATCTGGATCAGCCCTAGGGGCAGGAAAATCTGAGCACCAGAGAAGGGAAGCAAGGTACAAGTTCATATAATCAACTAATGAGAGCTAGTCCAGAATCTTGAATCCTAGTTTTAAGGATGGGGATGGGGAAGGATGGAGACCAGAACCCATCTTAGGTCATTTGAACTTGTTATTCAAAGCTAGAAACATGATTGGGGCTTACCAGATTGGGTATAACTGGGACTTACCAGGTTTGGTATAGCAGTATTCTGGCTGTGGCAGCAGCAGAAACCCAATTGTCTTACTTTCCTCTTAACCTCAGCCCCAATCCGCTCCACTCCAGTCCAAGAGAAGACAGGACTGTAACCCACCTTTCTATTCTTGCCTTCCCACTCTGACCCCCATCGCCTGGTTTGTAAAGCCTTCAGTGTAGCTGGGATGAGAATGCTGCCATGACCTTTTGGAGACCCAGTGGTGCAGACTCTGGTTGGGAGTGTATTAACCGTATTTTCTTATTTTCTGTGGTCCTGGTGCTCTGGCATCTGGGCCCTCATTGCCCCTCCCAGGGTAAGCCAGTTCTTAGAAATAGCAAAGAACTCCACTCAGAGGGTATCTTTCAGATGCAAAAGAACCAATCCAAAGCACTTATCACTACCACCACCACCCACCCTCAACCACCATCTTTATTGAACTCTCGTGTGCCAAACTAGTATTTCTCCTGCCCTAATCACCCCATGGTCAGATACCAGACAACCAAGGAAAGCCAAAACACCACAGAGACTGCTGAAATTATTCAAACTAACCAATCACCTACTCCTTCCAATGGAAACCACAATAAAGGCTTTTACCCATGATTTCCCCTCACTCCTGCCTCGTAATCAACCCTGGTATTTCCCCATGTGGCCCTGCATAATGTGGTGTAACCAGTCCTCTTGAGAATTGTGGGTAAGAAACTATCTTTTCTTTCTTTCTTTCATCCTTATTCTTTTTCTTTTTCTTTTTTTTTTTTGCCGCACCATGCTCCATGAGGGATCTTAGTTCCCCAATCAGGAATTGAACCTGCAAGACCTATTGAGGAAGCACGGAGTCTTAACCACTGGACTGCCAGGGAAGTCCCCAAACTATCTCTTCAATAGCAACCATCTCCTATCTTTAGGCCTCACCATGCCTAAATAATAGTAAAACCTGCATTTTAAAAACAGGAGAGGTGGGAGGTGTTATGGGACAGAGGGGAAGGAATAGAGGAGAGGGAAGGGGGAGAAAGTGGAAGTAAGGAAGTGTCACTGTCTGCATTTGCCGTCTTCCTCCTCTCTCCTCCCTCCACCTTTCCCCTGGGCTCTATCTCATTATAGACAATGAATGATCTTTGAACGTACAGAATGGGGTTTCCCATTTGTATGAAAGACTGGAGAGGAAGTCTTCAGTTAAGGGCAGGAGTGGTTACCAGTTAAGGAACTTGGCAGAAAGAGTTATGAGCAGTAGATGATGTCTGAGAAAGCTGCATCCCATGTCCAGGTTCATTTATACAACCTCAGGCATGAGGGAAAAGGGTTTGCCCTTGGTTAAAACAGAGCCCAGAGAGAAGTCCTGGTGCAGTCCTGGTGCCTCAGCCAAGTCTGTGCATTTCTTTAATCATCCAGAAAAGATGTTTGGAAGATGGTGGAGAACTTTGAGGATGCTGCAAACATTTTACTGTGGGAAAGTATAATGACATTTTGGCTGGAGTAGAGCTGAGACTTAAGTGTGTTATTTAAGTATATTGTTTTTGGCACACTACCCCTAGTAGTCTTCTGAGTCCTGGAATCAATGGCTACCTGATTCTCAGGGACTGAGACATGGCCCAGCTACTCCCTTTGATTTGCCCTCATTATGGGAACCCCTGCAGTGCAGAAAGGAGGGAGGACCAAGCCAGGCACATACCTGTGAGATGGATTGCCCGAAGCCCTGAGGAAAGATGGACTGGAAAGGAAGACAGTGAGAAAACTCACCAGGAGTAGAAGAATTCTGTCAGAGGGATCAATGTCAGCCTGGGAGCAGGAGGTATCTGAATCAAGAAGTGTAGTTGATTCCAGATCCAGAGTGATACTGTTCTTATACACGCCCTTCAGTGCCTAGGTGTTCTGGGGCAGAAAGCACAGGGAAAGAACATGCATAGGAAATACCTTTGTGGAGATGGTCACAAAGAATATTTTTCTACAGGCCAGGGAGGAAGACAAATGTAGAGGCCAAAGGACCAGAAGAAAGGACAGTGGCACTGTGGTATCCTGGGGATGAAGTGGAGGTCACCAGCAAACCAACAGAATCCACCCAGCACCAGAGCAGAATTGCACATGGAAGCTCTGCTTTTAGCTGCAGGACATTGTAACCCTGATAAGCCTCCACCCCCATCATCCTCAGCTTGAGATGCCTAATGGGAATAATGAGGAGGGGGCATCACAAGAAGAGCCAGGCACCAGGTATGGAGATTTTGGCTTTTCTGGTGCTTATGACTCACCATTACTCTTCTTCTTTCTTTCTCTCCCTTTTCCCAATTCCTTCATCCTTTCTTTCTTCTTTCCCCCTTCATCCTTTCCCTCTTCTCTCTTTCTCTCTCCAATTTCTCTTTCTTTTTCCTCTCTCTATTTCCCTTCCTTTCTCTCCATACTTTTCTTCTTTCTCTCCTTCATCTCTCTTCCCTTTCTCTAACCAAACATCCATCGCACAATCATGCTGTTCCTGGATTTTTGTTAGGCTTTGGTGAGCACAGAGATAAATTTGTGGCAGAAACTTGTCTTTATCCCTTCTAGCCATCAGCCCCAAGGGACTTGAGTGTGAATGGACAACTGTAATTCAACACAGTTAATACAAGGCCCCAAGGAACCCAGGATTAGAAACACCTAAGAAAGTGTCACTGCACTTGAGACTTGAAAGGGTGAATAGGAATTAGGCAAGTGGAAAAGAGGGCAGCAATGGGGGTTTGGAACATCCCTTAAAAAGGGCACAGCACGTAGTAGAGGCCTGCAGAGACTAGATCTTGGGGGAACCCCAGACAGGGCAAGTAGATGTAGTTCCCCCAATATCTCCTTTGAATCTCACAGATGACACCCAGGTACAGTGGTCTTGGCAGTGTGGAACGAGATCACTGTCAAGTGGGAGAATCCCTCTCTGTTCTTATATTCTCAACCCTGTCATCACTTAAAAACAGGTTTTATCATCAAAACAACACTTTTGCCACTTGGAAACCACATCACCATTCCCAACATCTGAATTCTTGATTTTGAAATCTTGCTGCTATGCTGTCTTCTTACATGCATGTCTCTGCAGCCCCTAATAATTTTACACTTTTGTCCCTTTAGAAGATTTCTGTGGGCAGTCTGACCACTGGCTATGAAACAGTACTATTCACTGTAGGCCAGTGTTGGTCCATGAGCATTTGTTATAGATCTTCAAAGAAATAAAGTACAGAAATTGGGTGTTTAGAAACTTTTGTAAAAATTTAACATTGATGTGACATCCAAGCACATAATGTTTCATTTTTTAAAATTTTGTTTTACAAAAGCATTGGCTCATGAGGGATTGGAAATTTTATATAAAAACAATAACAAAAACAAAAACCAAACCAGTCCTTTAACGCAGCAGTGGCACTGGCAATCACCATTCAGGACCGTGGACAGCACCTCACTCAGTCGCCCAAACCCCGAGTCATCATCCCTGCTCCCAGCTCCTGGTGAATGCCCTTTGTGAACAACTAGTTTCCTAATCCAACTGATGCTTTTCAGTTGTTGTCTTAATTGACCTTTCTAAAGTGTCTGCCTTTGTTAACACTTGCATCTGCCATTTTTGTTAAAGACCATTTCCAATGAAGGAACAAAAACGTTCCCCTAGAATTATCAATGGGCCACACTGCTAAAGAGATGGGACCATTTCTGGTAACTGAAAGATATCATTAATCTTAAAATACTGTATTGACATTGATCCTTTGCTTTTCAGTGGGCTCTTAGAGGGAAGGAGACAGGTTTCATTCATCTTTTTGTCCAATATGCATCGTAAGGTCTTGTCCAGAGCTTGTGTGAGCAAATGTCTGCTGCTTATCAGCTGGATGACCTTGGGCAAGTATTACTCAACTTTTCTTTGCCACTGCTTCTCCACCTGTTAAACTGGAATCCCATTAGAGTCTACCTTATAAAGTTTTAAAAACATTAATTTAGTTAGTACACTTAAAAGTGCTTAAAACAGTGGCTGGCACAGAAGAATAAAAGAATATTATTATTTTCATCATCATTATTTTATATTGCTGAATAAACCAATGAGTATATATTATTACCAAGTACGAGATGGTGGAGGACTTCATCCCACCACCTGGATAGAATACTGCTTTATAATGATGCTTGGGTCTACACTGCCTATTTAGGGCGCTGTGAGCTTTGGAATTCTTGAGATTTGCTATTCCTGGGTCCCTATCTTGTCATGTTGACCCCATTCTCCCACACCTTTCAGTTGTATATTCCCTGTCCTTTCCTAGTTGCATTCCTGCTGCCTTCTTTCACTCTCCAGGCTCACCTACGATCTCTTCTTTTGGTCCCACTGGATTAAGGGTCCCACCAGTGCAGGTGGGCCTGGCAGCTCCTGCCCCCTCAGTGATTTGGCCCAATTTACCTCCCCCCTCCCATAAACTTTCTAGTACCTTAACTGTCCCACTGCTGCTAGGTAATTCTAGGTCTTTCCACCGAAGTGGTTCTTGCTCCCTCGCTGCTCAGGGAGATTTAACCATTTTTCAGAGCTTGAGTCAAACTTGGGTGTTTGCAAAGTCTCTTCAGTCATGGCCGATTCTTTGCGGCCCTGTGGACTGTAGCCCACCAGGCGCCTCTCCGTGGGATTCTCCAGGCTAGACTACTGGAGTGGGTTGCCACGTCCTCCTCCAGGGGATCTTCCTGACCCAGAGATTGAATCCGTGTCTCCTCCCTCTCCTTCAATGGCAGGCAGATTCTTTACCGCTAGCTCCACCTGCGAAGCCCTGAGTCAAACTTACCCCTTCCATAAAAGGGACATTTCTCCCTCCCTTTCCTGAACTACTATCCCAGCCTCTGAACTCCACGGGGCTTGTATGCAGTTCTCATTCTGTCTCACCATTCCGTCCACCGAGGTTTAGGTCCAGCCACCCATCTCTGGCAACTGCTCTGCAAGTTTCAGTGGGCAATCCCCTTCCTTCCTCTCTCTGAGGCTCAGTTACCACATCAACAAGATGGCGCTAAGAGCACCTGCCTCCTTGGGTTTCTGCGAGCATTAAGCGAGGTAAGGCAAGGAAAGCGTTCTAGAGCGCCTCGCTGGCGGGCTGGGAGCTCGCGTGGCCAGTCCGCAACGCGGGTTCGCGGGAACGCGCCTGGGGCGGGGCCGCGCTGGCGCTCCTGGGATTTGTAGTCTGTGCGCTAGTTCGCAGTCTCCGCAGGCGGGGTGCAGAGGCCCTCCGGCTCGCCTGGGAAAGTGGCGGGGGCCTGCGGGACACGAGGCCCTGGGCCCCGGGCCGGTCCCCGGCTGGGATGGGGCCGAGCGAGGGCAGCCGGATTGGCCCTGCCGCTGCTGCTGGGGCAGCTGCTGGCGCTGGCGGGCGGCGGCGGAGCCTTCTACCTCGAGGTCCGTGAGCTGGAGGAGAAGTGCTTCATTCAGGAGATCCCTGATGGCACCGTGGTCATAGGTGCGCGCGCCCCGCCAGTCCCGGCCCTGCCCTACCCACATCCGGAGCCCTGAGAGGGAGTGGGAGATGGGGCCCGCGGGATCAGCCCCGGGGAGGGCACGGGTGGGAAACAGGTGGACGGCTGTGTGGTCAAAGCACCCTCTCCATTGCCTGTGCAGGGGTTGGGAACACGGAGGAGGCAAGAGTGATCCGGATCCGGATAAGAGCGGAAAAGCAGGGCTGGAGAGGGGAAGAGAGAGGCAGAGGGCTGTGGTCAGACCCCACAACCAGACCAAATCTTCCTGTTCCTCCACCCACCACCACCCCTGTGACCAAAAGTCCGTGGTGGGCTCTTGGTCATGACTGTGGATGGAGATGCATCCAGGCTGCTTCTCCATTAGGTAACTACAAGACCGAGCTATACGACCCTGCTATGGAAAAGTACCAGCCCTCCCCACAGTGGATCAATTTGTTCGTGTTTGTGAAGGACCCTGAGAACAAGGTGAGGCAGGCCTTGACTCCCTGCAGCCCCGCCCCCGTCACCCGACCCCTGCCCAGATCCGCAGTCTCGAGCATCAATGCCTAGTCCTCCCTAGCCCTCCTTTTCTTAGACGACGGACCATCTCCTCACAGGCAGGAGGGATCAAGGAAGGCCACGCTCTTTGCAAACTGTAGAGTACTGTGTTTTGGCAGTGCTGGGATCTGAGATTTTCGAACCTGGATGGATGCCAATTTCTCTCACACCCTCCTTCCTGGTCTGGCCAGTGGGGGTCAGAACCTGGGATACCCCCAGAGTTCCTCTCTTAGAAGCAGGTTTCTGGTCCATTTCTCTGTGCTCACCAGAAGCTGTTTCTGCTAGAATCTGCTGGCCCGCCAATATGGCCCTCGGGGCAGCTTCACCTTCACCTCCCAGTCTCCAGGAGAGCACCAGGTCTGCCTTCACCTCAAGTCCATCCGGTTCGCCCTCTTCTATGATGGTAAACTGGTGAGTATGGAGGGGAACGTCACCAGTCCTCAATGTCTCAATCCCTGGGGTGAGAAGTGTTCTGCAGGTGGTGCCTCTTGATGAGGGCTGGGCTTTCCATGAAGTAAGCCTACAGAGAACAGGTCCTGAAGAATGAGAGGGGACCCAGGAGGGAGTCACTTGGACTTAAAACCATCCTTAGGCCCCCTGTCATCTCTAGAATGAAGCCCAAGCTTCTAATGTGAGATTCAGAGCTGTCTGGCAGTTGAATGCTCCCAGGCTCTTCGTTACCACCTCCCACTGACACAGATCTCCTAGAAGCTGGCTGTCTCAAACACTGAGTCACACCTTGGTTTCTCTGCACATTTTGTTCTGTCCCGTCTGTCTTTTGGACTTGGAAGTCCATGCAAGCAGGGCCTTGATTTGGGATTCTGGCACCTGGAGCAGGGCTGTTCCCACATTACTGAGTGTGAGGAAATGAACTGCTCAGTTCAGTCAGGCCCAGACTAGTGTGTGGAAGCTGGGTTTCCTGCAGGTGCTCCCTGACCTCCAACCCTTGACTCCTCTGCTCCCCAGGCCATTCACTTGGACATGCAGTTGGGTGAACACACCAGTGATTATATGGAACTTGAGGCCAATGACAAGCTGACCCTGCTGCATCTGCGGATACAGCAGCTGGTGGAGCAGGTTGAGAAGATCCAGAAGGAACAGGAATACCAGAGGGTGAGGGGCTGGGCTGGGCCCAGTTGGGACAGCAGACGTGTACCCTGCCAGGGAGTGGCTCTTTCAGCTTTTCCCCTGGAGGTCAGTTCCGTTCTAGCCACATGCCTTCCTCCTTCTCCCCTTCCCACAGTGGCGAGAGGAGCGCTTCCGGCAGACCAGTGAGAGCACCAATCAGAGGGTGCTGTGGTGGTCCATCCTGCAGACCCTCATCCTTGTGGCCACCAGCATCTGGCAGATGCAGCACCTCAAGAGCTTCTTTAAAGCCAAGAAATTGGTGTAGATCAGCCTCAGAGACCAGAGGCCTGGCCTCCAGTCAATCCCCTGCTGCTGAATGATGGGAAGTGGTCTGGCCTGGTCTGTCTCCTGACTTCTCCCATCCTTCCCAACCCTGAGGGATTTCCTAGTTAACTGGCAGGGGGAGAGAGGACCTCGTTCAACTGGTTTTCTTAGTTGGGATTTGGGAGAGAATGAGTTTCCAGCTGGAGATGGCATGGGTGGGAGGAGCAAGAGGGTGGTGAGTGTTATCCCTACCCCCATGTTAATTAGAATGAGTGAACTATCCCAAGATGGAGAAATAGGAGTGAATATAAATTATAACTGCCCAATTTTCTGAGCTAAACATTTATTGCCTCCTATGCTACAATTCATTCTATAAGGCCAATCAGATGTTTAACATGTGAGGCTTTGGTGGGAGATTGATCCCGAAGTGGATGAGGTGAAGAATGCTTTTATCCCAGAAGCATTAGCAACATGTGGAACCTTTTCTAGAAAAGTCCAACTTGGACCCCTCTTTTGGGTAACCTGAGTGCTGGTGGTAATTGTGTGCCCATTGCACCTTCTCTCTCTGGGCTCTATTCAGGCTCATGTGCTACCTTATTCCAATTACTTGGACTTCTGGGTTCTTCAAGGAATCTGATGTGCCCCTCTGTGATCCTGCTTTTTTTCAGTTGACCTCTGTCTCTCTGTGATTCCATTGGCTTGTCTTTTCAGGAGATGCCTGAAGTTCCAAGTCACTGTTTCCATTATATTCAGCATCTCCCGTAACTCAGCCTTCACAAGTGCACACAGGTATGCATGTGTTCGTGCTAAGTCGCTTCAGTCATGTCCAACTCTTTGCAACCCTATGGACTGCAGACTGCCAGGCTCCTCTGTCCATGGGGATTCTCCAGGCAAGAATACTGGAGTGGGTTGTCATGTGCTCCTCCAGGGGATATTTCTGACCCAGGGACAGAACCCATGTCTCTTATGTCTATCTGCATTGGCAGGCAGGTTCTTTACCACTGGCACCACCTGGGAAGCCCTGGTACACAGGTATAGATGCCCCCCATTGCTTCTGCCTGATCTAATCCACATTTTACCAAATTCTATGCTGGCGGCCCTGTTGGATTATAGTCATCTCTCATGTGAATTTGACATTTTCTGTTATAAGGAAATTCACTGGTTAGCATTTCAATAAATTCACATCCAAGTTGTCAAGGCCAGGAGTATTAATAAGAGAGACTTTCCATGGGGAGGGGCAGCTGTGACAGCCCTGGCTTCTGACAGAGACTCATTCTCCCCTGGGATAATCCTGAGGGTGACTGCAAGCCTCAGGGTTGTTGCTCACTTGTGCGTCTAGCCACAGTTGGCCTCAGAAAATATGAATGAGGCTTAACCGAAGGCTGGGGGCAAGGACCACTGGAGAATAACCTCTAACCATAGAATGTGACCTTAGGCTCACTTCCCTCATCTGAAGCTGGTGGGGGTGGGGAGGGGGAGGGTGCTCTACTCTCTGCTGCAGAGGAAGGAAAGTGACCTAGTTGGGCACATTCTTGCCCATGGAACATGCAGTATAACACCAAATGAGTCAGGATATTGAACAAGATGTAACAGTGACACATGCTTCTGAGGAGGAGGACGTTGGGCTAAGGGCAGTATTTCAAGGGTCCTGGTCTAATCTAGTTAGTCACAGAAGGGTGCTTTTCAGAACTCAGACTCAGGATAGACATTAGCTGGGGAAAGAATGTTCTGGCTAGAAAGAATAGCAAATACAGAAGCCTAAAACAAAAAAGAACATGGCTATTTGGGGAAACTGAAAGGAGGCCACTATATCAAAATCCCAACTCCAGAGAGGCTGCCTGCAGCTTGCTTTCCAAATTATGATTTCATGTCTAGGACTTGCCTCTTCCTCATGATTAACCCTAGAATGACCACACACTTTTCAGAGGGACTCTGTCCTCTCCCCACATAGGAGAGACCTTATCCTGTCACTTCGATAGAGAAACAAGTCACAAAACAGCAACAGTGAGTGAGTACATGGAAGAGCTGCACACACAGTAGAAGGGGGTTTCTTCGTGTCAACCCCCCTATCCATTCCCACGTGGAAACTTCACAGTCAGTCTCTGGAGGAAATGGCACATGTCCCTGATTTACAGAAGAGAGCCAGCTAGTAAGGGATGGGTCATTCTGAAATGGGGCGAATTCAACTCAGTTCTTGGTGTTTTGTTTTTTTTTCTGTTTTGGCTTCTCTGTTCTCGCTACTTTTCTCCAAGTAGAGGAAAGATCCCATACAAAGAGGTAAGAGCTGGTCATTCGAATTTCTAGTTTCTTGTGGCTGCCTTAACAAATTACCACCAACAACAAAAGTCTATTGTCTCACAGTTCCAGAGGCCAGAAGTACAGAATCAAGGTGTCAGCAGGGCTACACTCCTTCCAAAGGCTCTAGAAGAGACTCCTTCATCCTTTTCCAGCTACAGGTGGCTCTAGGCATTCCTTAGCTTGTATGTGCCTTCGTCTCCTCCTCTTGTGTCTCCTCTTCTGTGTCTTCTAAGGACATTTGTCATTTGATTTAGGACCTACCAAGGTAATCCAGGATGATCTCTTTTCAAGGTCCTTGAATTAATTATATCAGCAAAGAATTTTTTTCCATATAAGCTCATATTCACAGGGTCCAGGGATTAGGACATAGGCATGTCTTCTGTGGAGTCACCATTTAACCCACAAAAGAGAGCAAGACATGCACATATGATAAGATTCCAGGTGATCTAACAAATGGGGTACACAGAGCTCTCAGAATTCAGTATGGGGTGAGACCTGGGTGGATGGATGGATGAATAGGAAGAGGGATGCCAAGATCTTTATAATGGAAACAGTACATAGGAAAACATTGAAAGATAAATGGTTTGAACATGGGAAGAATAGGGAAGGAATTTCAGCTTGGGGCAATGAAGCCTATAAAGATGCAAATGTACAAAGAATTTCAATGTAATTTAACATATAATCCAATACCCATTATTACATAACACTGTAAGACAGAGACTTTGAAAAAGAAAGGAATTGGGAAGAAAAGTGTAGCATGGTGAAAACAGGAAGAAAGTTAGATCAAACAACAGATGAAAGTGAATATATTTTTCTGTTCAGTCACCAAGTCTTGTCCAACTCTTTGTGACGCAGTGGACTGTAGTACACCAGGCTACCCTATCCCTCACCATCTCCTAAAGTTTGCTCAAATTCATGTCCATTGAGTTGGTGATGTCATCCAACCATCTCATCCTCTGTTGCTCCCTTCTCCTCCTGTCCTCAATCTTTCCCAGCATCAGGGTCTTTTCCAATGAGTCAGCTGTTTGCATCAGGCGGCAAAAATATTGGAGCTTCAGCATCAGTCCTTCCAATGAGTATTCAGGGTTGATTTCCTTTAAGATTGACTGGTTTGATGTCCTTGCTGTCCAAAGGACTCTCAAGAGTCTTCCCCAGCACCACAATTCGAAAACATCAGTTCTTCAGTGCTCAACCTTCTTTATGGTCCAGCTTTCACATCCGTACATGACTACTGGAAAGACCATAGCCTTGACTATATGGACTTTTGCTGGCAAACTGATGTCTTTGCTTTTTAATACACTGTCTAGGTTTGTCATAGCTTTCCTGCCAAGAAGCAACTGTCTTCTAATTTCTTAATTGCAGTCACCATCCACAGTGATTTTAGAGCCCAAGAAGAGGAAATCTGTCAATGCTTCCACCTTTCCCCCTTCTATTTGCTATGAAGTGATGGGACCGGATGCCATGAGCTTAGTTTTTTTAAGATTGAGTTTTAAGCCGGCTTTTTTACCCTCCTCTTTCACCTTCATCAAGAGGCTCTTTAGTTCCTCTTTGCTTTCTGCTATAAAGAGGTATCACCTGCATATCTGAGGTTGCTGATATTTCTCCCGGCAATCTTGATTCCAGCTTGTAACTCATCCAGTCTAACATCTTGAGTGGTGTACTCTGCATTTAAGTTAAATAAACAGAGTGACACTATACAGCCTTGTTGTACTCCTTTCTCAATTTTGAATCAGCCAGTGGTTCCATATAAGGTTCTAATTGTTGCTTCTTGACCTGAAAACAGGTTTCTCAGGATGCAGGTAAAAGTGGTCTGGTATTCCCATTTCTTTAAGAGTTTTCCACAGTTTGTTATGATCCACACAGTCAAAGGCTTTAGCTAGTTAATGAAACAGAAATAGATATTTTTCTGGAACTCCCTTGCTTTCTCTGATCCAGCAGATGTTGGCAATTTGATCTCTGAGGTTCCTCTGCCTTTTCTAAACCCAGCTTGAACATCTGGAAGCTCTCAGTTCATGTACCTCTGAAGCCTAGCTTGAAGGATTTTTGAGCATAACCTTACTAGCATGAGCTGCTGCTGCTGCTAAGTTGCTTCAGTTGTGTCTGACTCTGTGCAACCCCATAGACGGCAACCCACCAGGCTCCCCCGTCCCTGGGATACTCCAGGCAAGAATAGTGGAGTGGGTTGCCATTTCCTCCTCCAATGCATGAAAGTGAAAAGTGAAAGTGAAGTCACTCAGTCGTGTCTGACTTGTAGCAACCCCATGGACTGCAGTCCACCAGGTTCCTCCGCCCATGGAATTTTCCAGGCAAGAGTACTGGAGTGGGGTGCTGTTGCCTTCTCTGACTAGCATGGGAGATGAGTGCAATTTTACAGTAGTTTGAACATTCTTTAATACTGCCTTTCTTGGGAATTGGGATGAAGATTGACCTTTTCCAGTCCTGTGGCCACTGGCTGGATTTTCCAAATTTGCTGACATGTTGAGTGCAGTACTTTGATAGCTTCATCTTTTAGGATTTGAAATTGCTCTGCGGAATTCCATCTCCTCCACTAGCTTTATTGGCAGCAGTGCTTCCTAAGGCCCACTTGACTTCGCATTCCAGGATGTCTGGCTCTGGGTGAGTGACCATACCATCATGATTATCTGGGTCATTAAGATCTTTGTTGTATAGTTCTTCTGTGTATTCTTGCCATCTCTTCTTGAGCTCTTCTGCTTCTATTATGTCTTTACCATTTCTGTCCTTTATTGTGCCCATCTTTGGATGAAATATTCCTTTGACATTTCCAGTTTTTTTGAAGAGATTGCTAGTCTTTCCCCTTCTGTTGTTTTCCTGTATTTCTTTGCATTGTTCATTGAAGAAGGCCTTCTCATCTCTCCTTGCTATTCTCTGGAACTCTGAATTTAGTTGAGTGTACCTTTCCCTTTTTCCTTTGCTTTACACTTCTCCTTTCCTCAGCTATTTCTAAAGCCTCCTCAGACAACCACTTTTGCATTTCTTTTCCTTTGGGATGATTTTGTTCACTGCCTCCTGTACAATAAATATTACGAACTTCTGTCATTGTTCTTCAGGCACTCTGTGTACTAGATCTAATCCCTTGAATCTATTTGTTGCCTCCACTGTATATTCATAGGGGATTTAATTTAAGTCATACCTGACTGGCCTAATGGTTTTCCCCACTTTTGTTAGTTTAAGCCTGAATTCTGCTATAAGGAACTCATGATCTGAGCCACAGTCAACTCCAGATCTTGTTTTTGCTGACTGTATACAACTTCCCCATCTTCAGCTACAAAGAATATAATCAACCTGATTTTGGTGATGTCCATGTGTAAAGTCATCTCTTGTGTTGTTGAAAAGTGGTGTTATGCTATGACCAGTGCATTCTCTTGGCAGAATTCTGTTAGCCTTTGCCCTGCTTCATTTTGTACTCCAAGGCCAAATTTGCCTGTTACTCCAAGTATCTCTTAACTTCCTATTTTTGTATTCCAATCCCATTGATGAATAGGGTATCTTTTTTTGGTGTTAGTTCTGGGAGGTCTTGTAGGTCTTCATGGAACTAATCAACTTCAGCTTCTTCAGCCTTGGTGATTGGGGCATAGACTTGGATTACTGTGATGTTGAGTGGTTTGCCTTGGAAATGAACAGAAATCATTCTGTCATTTTTGATGTTGTACCCAAGTACTGCATTTCTGACTCTTTTATTGATTATGAGAGCTATTCCATTTCTTCTACATGATTCTTGTCCACAGTAGTAGATATAATGGTTATCTGAATTAAATTCACCCATTCCCATCCATTTTAATTCACTGATTCCTAAGATGTCAGTGTTTACTCTTGCCATTTCCTGCTTGACCACATCCAATTTACCTTGATTTGTGGACCTAACATTCCAGGTTCCTATGCAATACTGTTCTTTTCAGCATTCAGTTTTTCTTTCATCACCAGACACCCACAACTGAGCGTCATTTCCTTTTTGGCCTAGCTGCTTCATTCTTTTTGGAACTATTAGTGGTTGTCCTCTGCTCTTCCCCATTACATATTGGACACCCTCAAACCTTGGGGGCTCATCTTTCAGTGTCATATCTTTTTGCCTTTTTCTGCCGTTCATGGGGTTTTCACGGCAAATATACAGGAGTGGTTTGCCATTCCCTTCTCCAGTGGATCACATTCTGTCAGAGCTCTCCACTATGACCTGTCTGTCTTGGGTGGCCCTACACGGCATGGCTCATAGCTTCACTGAGTTATGCAAGCCCCTTTGCCACAACAAGGCAGTGATCCATGAAGGGGGAATATACTTACTACAAGTTAGACAGCTAGAAGTAGGCTGTTATCAGAGGCTGCAGATGGGTGACCTGAAAATATATTGTTTATCTTTTTTTGGTTAATTTCTTCCAAGTTATTTGACAACAGTAACAGTATCACATTTTCTGTAATATAAATTTTGGGATATATTGGATAGGCAAACTGGTTGGATGAAGGAGCTTGGAGCTGTTTTGTAACACTTGACTTGACATAAATGTGAGAAAATGACAGTTGTGCATATCCAGGAAGCACGATAAAGATGATGAGGAAGGAGTGGACCTCTCTCCCTGAAGAACACTGTCTTAGACAAGCACTCATAGATATGAGAGGTTTTGTGGAAGTCCAGGTTTCCAGAAGAGAAATTCCAGCACATAGTTGGAGCATAAAAATATACATTTGAACACACTGGAGAGGCTAAGAGGAACAGTTTGACTGTACCTGCATCACTTGTCCTCCAAACTGACATACCTCAGTGCCAAGGAATCATTTTCTTGGCCAGTGATTTCTCCTGCAGGGTAAAGTTAGAGTGTGTGAATGAGCACCTAACTTCCCCAGCTCTGTGGGATCATGCCAAAGAAGCCATTTCTCTCTTGTTCCATCCAGAGTACTGAGTTGTGAGCTACATGACTGGGGGTGGAAAGAGGCTGGGAGAGAGCAGAGCAGAGGACATTAAAGGGACGTGGATCCTGCTGAATGTCACAAACTCCATTTAGAAGTCTGCCCACAGCTGCTGAGGACACACTCCCTCCAAATGACTTACAGGTACTGCCAATGCTCCATGCGCCTCATCTACACACCTCCACCCTGTGTCTTACCTCCCTGCATGCACTCCTGATGGTGATGAGAATAAGCTCAGGCAGAAAATGGTGGGCATGTGTAGAAAGCTTGGCTAAATATGCTGGCCAGGGAGAGATCACAAACTTGAGCTTTAGCTCTACCCTTCAGAAAGCAAAAGGGAGTCTGTCAGCCTCTGGTCTGGTGCCTTGCAGGATGCCTTAAGATTTCTGCCACAAGAGGGAACAAGGAATGTTCCCTATGGACTAGGCATATCCATAGTAGGTCTGAGGAAACCTCAGAATTCCCAACAGGGCTGACAGAAGGTATTTCTCTCCTCAAGTCAATGTATAAAGACTGGAGGAAGTTACTGTTACTTCAAAGGTGAAGACAGCATCATGAGACTTCAAGGAATATGAAAATTCAAGGACATATCATACCACCAAAGGATCCCAAAGTCTTTTGGTAACTGATACCAAAGACATGAAGACCTACAATTTACCCAATAAAGATGTCAAAATAGTTGTTTTAAGGAAGCTCAATGAGCTGCAAGAAAACATAGAAAGATAACTGAACAAATCAGGAAAATGATGCACAAAATGAGAACTTTAACAAAGAGAAATCATACAAAAGAACCAAACCAAAATTCAATACAAAGAATACAAATGAGTGAAATGAAAAGTGCAGTAGAGAGTATCAACATCAGAATGGATCGAGAAGAAAGAATCTGGAATTAGAAGGCAAGACCTTTGAAATTATCCAGTCAGAAGAAACAAAAAAAAAAAAAAAAACAAAAGAATAAAGAAAGCATGTGTCATCCATGGGACAATATAAAAAGAAACAACCTGAAAATTATTGAAATCTCAGAATAAGAAGGTGGGGGCAGAGCAGAAAACTTACTTAAAAAAAATAATGGCTAAGAACTTCCTAAATCTGGAGAGAGATTTAGCTATACAGGTTCATGAAGCTCATAGGTTACCAAACAATTTAATGAGATCTTCTCTAGGACATATTATAGTAAAATTGTCAAAAGTCAATTTTTTTAAGACGAAAAATATTATAAGGTGCAAAAAAAAATCTTGTAACTTATAAAGGAATCCTCATAAGACTCTCAAAGGATTTCTCAGTAGAAACGTAGCAGGTCAGGAGAGAGGGAGGTGATATTTTCAAAGGGCTGGAAGGATGAAACTGCCAAATGAGAATACTCAATATGGCAAAGTTGTCCTTCAGAGATGAAGAAGAGGTAAAGACCTTCCCAGACAAAGCTGAGGGAGTTTATCACCACTAGACCTGTCTTGCAAGAAATGCTGAGATGAATTCTTCAAGTAAAATGAAAGGACACTAATTAGCAACATGAACATATACAACATACTGATAAAGACAAGTATATAGCCATGGGATCTCCCTGGTGGTCCAGTGGTTAAGACTCTGCTCTTCCAATGCAGGGGGTGTGGTTCTGATCTCTGGTTGGGGAACTAAACTCCCACATGGTGCACAGTGCAGCCAAAAATTTTTTAAGTACATAGTCAAATTCAGAATACTCTAATACTGTAATATGGTGATATAGTAACCACTTTACTATACAGGTTAAAGGACAAAATATTAAAATAACTGTAGCTATAATAACTTATTAATGAATATGTAGTATTAAAACATTTAAATTATGACATCAAAAACATAAAAGGAGGGGAGAAAAATAGAGTAGAATTTTTATATGTGATTTAAGTTATTATCAGCATAAAATAGACTGTAACATCTATAAGATGTTTTATGTAAGGTTAATGGTAACCACAAAGCAAAATCTATAGTAGATATATGAAAGGTAAGTATAAGGAAATCAAAGCATATCAGTACAAAAATTTAATTCACAAAGAAAGGCAGCAATAGAGGAATAAGGGAACAACAAAACATTTAGAAAACAATAAGATGGCATTAGTATTAAATTCTCCAATCAAAAGGCATAGAGCAGCTAATGGATAAAAAGAACAAGACTCAAACACATGCTGCCTATCGGAGGTTCATATCAGCTTTAAGGACATACATAGGCTCAAAGGCAAGAAATGGAAAAAGACACTCCTTGCAAGTGGAAATGAAAAGAGCAGAAGTAGGTATACTTATATAATACAAAATATACTTTAAAACAAAAGCTATAACAAAAGATGAAGAAAGTCATTATATAATGGTGATGGTGTCAATTCATCAAGAACATATAACAACAATAAATGTATATGCATCCATCACTGAAGCACCTAAATATATTCAGCAACCACTGATAGGTCTGAAGGGACAGATAGACAACAGTACAATAAAAGTAGGGGACTTCAATATCCTACTTTCAATGATGGATAGATCATCTAGACAGAAAATCAACAAGGAAATATCGGACTTGAACTACACTTTATACCATATGAACCTAAGAGACATATATAGAACATTCTACCCAACAGAAAAGAGTACACATTCTTCTCAAGTGCACATGGAACCTTCTTCAAGATAGATCAGGGTAGGCCACAAAACAAGTCTTAGTGATATAAAAAAAATTGAAATAACACCAAGTATCTTTTTCCTTGAAGCTTACAATGGAATGAAACTAGAAATCAATAATAGGAGGAAAGCTGGAAAATTAACAGATATGTAAAAGTGAAACAACACACTCCTGAACAACCAATGAGTTAAAGAAGAAAACAAAAAAATTAAAAATAATTAAAAAAAGAAACCAAAAGGGAAGTTGTAAAAAAAAATCTTGAAATAAACAAAAATGGAAAAACAGTATACTGAAATTTATAGAATCAACAAAAGCATTTCTAGGAGGGAGGTCTATAGTGACAAACACCTATATTTAAAAAAAGAAAAATCTCAAATAAACTGCCTAACTTTACACCTCAAGGATCTGGAAAAAGAAAAGACTAAGCCCAAAGTTAGCAGAAGTTAGAAAATAACAGAGATCAGAGATGAAATAGAGACCAGAACAATAAAAAGATCAACAAAACTAAGAGCTGTTTGTTTTTAAAAGATGAATAAAATTAACAAAGCTTTCGCTAAACTAAGAAGAGAAGATAAAAATAGATGAAATCAGTAATATAATGAAAGAAGAGACATTACAACTAATACCACAGAAATACAGAGGATCGAGGAGGCTACTATGAACATTTACATGGAAAAATTGGACAATCTAGAAGAAATGATTAAACACCAAGAAACATACAGCCTACCAAGATAGAATCTTATGAAAGTAGAAAATCTGAACAGAATGATAACAAGTAAGGAGAGTGAATCAGAATCAAAATTCTCCTAACAAAGTAAAGCTCAGGACCAGATGGTTTCCCTGGCAAATTCTACCAAACATTTAGGGAAGAGTTGATATCAATCCTTCCAAATTCTTCCAATAAATTGAAAACGAAGAGGAGGGAACACTTCCAAATTCAATTTACGAGGCCAGCATTACCCTCATACCAAAGCCAGATAAGGACACTACAAGAAACCAGTATCCTTCATGAATATAGATGCAAAATTCCCCCCAAAAATATTAAAAAATTGAATTCAACAGCTCATTAAAAGGATCATGCATCAAGTTCAAGTGGAGGATGCAAGGATGGTTCATCATATGTAAATCAACAAATATGATACACCACGTTAATAGGATGAAAGGTAAAAATCATATGATTACCTCAATAGATGCAGAAAAATTTTACAAAATATAACATTATTTCATGATAAAAACTCTCAATTAAAAAAATTCTCAATAAATTGGGTATAGAAGGAGCATATCTCAACATAATAAAGTCTCTATAGGAGAAGCCCAGGGTCAACATCACACTCAGTGGTCACAGGCTGAAAGCTTTTCCTCTAAGATCAGGAATAAGACAAGGGTTCCCCACTCACTTGGAAAAGGAAATGGCAACCCACTCCAGTATTCTTGCTTGGAGAATCCCATGAACAGAGGAGCCTGGCAGGCTACAGTCCATAGGGTCACAAAGAGTAGGACATGACTGAGCGACAGTACACACACACGCCCCTCTCACTACTCTTGTTCAACATAGTACTGGAAGTCTTAGCCAGAGCAATCAGGCAAGAAAAAGAAAAGGCGTCCACACTGAAAAGGAAGGAGTAAAATCACCTTTGTTTGCAAATGATATGATCATGCGTGCATGCATGCTCATTGCTCAGTCAAGGTCTGGGGATCCAAACCAGGGATCGAACCCAGGGATCGAAACCAGGTCTCCTGCATTGGAGGCAAATTCTTTACCATCTGAACCATGAGAGAAGCCCTGATATAATCATATATATATATATGCTAAAGATTTCACACACATGCATACAAACTGTTAGAACTAACTGATGATTTAGTACAACTGCAGGATACAAAGTTCACATACAGAAATCAGTTGTCTTTCTATACACTAAGTGAAATATCGAAAAAGAAATAAAGAAAACAATCCCATTCACAATAAAATAAAATATTTAGGAGTAAATTTAACCAAGAAGGTAAAATATCTGTATGCCAAAAATTATAAGACTGATGAAAGAAATTGAAGAAGACACAAATAAATGGAAAACTTCCCCAATTTCATGGATCAGAAAAATTAATTTTGTTAAAATTTTCATACTACCCAAAGCCATTTATAGATTCAATACAACATCTATCAAAATTCCAAAGACATCACAGAAATGGGGAAAAAAATCCTGAAATTTGTATAGAACTACAAAAGACTGAATAATCTAAGCAATTCTGAGAAAGAAGGACAAAGCTAGAGGCACCACACATCCTGGTTTTAAACTATAACTACAAAGCTATAGTAATCAAAACAGTATGATACTCTCATAGACCAGTGGAACATAACTCAGAAACACACCCACACATATACATTCATCTAATATTTGACAAGAGAGCCAGGAATACTCAGTGGGAAAAAAGCTGTCTTTTCAATAAATAGTGATAGAAAAACTGGACAGTCACAAGCAGAAGAATGAAATTGCAACACTGCTTTATACCATTCAGAAAAATTAACTTGAAATGGACTAAAGATTTAAACATAAGACCTGAAACTGTAACACTCCTAGAAGGAAAAAGTTCTTGACATTGGTCTTAACGTTTTTTTTTTTTAATATCACTTCAAAAGCATACGCAATAGAAACAAAAATGAATAAGTAGGAGTACATAAAACTAAAAATCTCCTGCACAGCAAAAGAATCAATCAACAAAATGAAAAAGCAATTCATGGAATGGGAGAAAGTATTTGTAAGTCATGCATCTGATAAGGAATTAATATAAAAATATATAATAAATTCAAACAACTCAAGAAAAATTGGATTTAAAAATAGGCAGAGGACCTGAAAAGACATTTTTCGAAGCCAACAGATACATGAAAAGATGCTCAACATCACTAATTATCACAGAAATGAAAATCAAAACCATGATGAGATATTACCTCACACCTGTTAGAATGACTACAATTAAAAAGATAAAAGATAACAAGTGCTGGAGAGGATGTGGAGAAAAAGGATCCTTATGCACTGTTGGTAGGAATGTAAACTGGTACAGTCACTATTCGAAAGAATATTGAGGTTCCTCAAAAAATTAAAAATAGAAATACCATATGATCCAGCAATTCCACCTTTGGATACATATTTAAAGGGAATAGAATTACCATCTTGAAAAGATATCCACACACACACCCTCCATGTACACTGCAGCATTATTCACAAAATCAAACACATGGAAACAATCTTAAAGGTCAGTCTCCAGATGAATGGATAAAGAAGGTGATAAGGACTGACGCTGGTGGCTCAGTCAGTAAAGAGTCTGCCTGCAACGTTGGAGACCAAGGCTCAATCCCTAGGTTGGAAAGATCCCCCTGCAGGAGGAAACAGCAACCCACTCCAGTACTCTTGCCTGGAGAATTCCATGGACAGAGGAGCCTGGTGAGCTACAGTCCATGGGGTCACAAAGAGTCGGACATGCCTGAGCAACTAACACTAGATGGATTGACACACAAATACTATGTACTCATAAAAAATAAAGGAATTCTGTCATTTGCAACAACATGGATGACCTTGAGGTACTATGCTAAGTGAATTAAGTCATACAGAGAAAGACAAATACTGTATGATCTTACTAAAATGTGGAATCAAAAAACACTGAACTTACTGAAACAGAGTAACCAGAGATTGTGGAATGAGGAGATTTGACATGTTGGTCAAATGATACAAATTTGCAATTAGAAGAAGAAAAAGTTCTGGGAATCTAATGTATAGCATAGCTACAATAATTTACAATACTATATTGTGTACTTGAAATTTGCTAAGAGAATAGACCCTTAAATGTTCTCACCATACACAAACACACACACACACACAAATGATAGGTATATGAGGTGATGGATGTGTCAATTAACAGTAATATGGTTACCATTTCATAACATATATATATATCAAATCATCACACTTGCACTTTAAACTTATACAATATTACACAATGTCATCTGTCAATATATCTTAATAGGTGGGGTTGGAGGTGTTTTTAACTTTTATACATCAAAGGATACCATTAAGACAGCCTGGAGTCTAGTCTGGATAGAACTTATAAAGAATTCTTACAATTCCACAACAAAGAACAAGCAATTCAATAAAAATTAAAATGAGCAAAGGATCTGAGTAGAAATTTCTCCAAAGATATACAATAGCCAATAAGCACATGAAAAGAGGTCCAATATTATTAGCATTGCTGCTGATGCTGCTGCTGCTAAGTCACTTCAATCGTGTCCGACTCTGTGCGACCCCGTAGACGGCAGCCCACCAGGCTGCCCCATCCCTGGGATTCTCCAGGCAAGAACACTGGAGTGGGTTGCCATTTCCTTCTCCAATGCATGAAAGTGGAAAGTGAAAGTGAAGTCACTCAGTCGTGTCTGACTCTTAGCGACCCCATGGACTGCAGCCTACCAGGCTCCTCCGTCCATGGGATTTTCCAGGCGAGAGTACTGGAGTGGGCTGCCATTGCCTTCTCCCAGGGACATGCAAATCATAACCACATGAGATACCACTTACACTCATCAGAGTGGCGATAATTTTTTAAATGGTAAAGCAACAAATATTGATGAAGGTGTGGAGAAACTGGAACCCTCAACATTGCTGGTGAAAATGTAAACAGAGCAGAGGCTGTGGAAAACATCTCCTTAAAAACGTAACATAGAGGAAAAAAAAAAGGTAACATAGAGTTACCATATGGCCAAAAATTCTACTTCTAGACAATTTAAAAGAAATGTTCACACAGAAACTTGTACCTCAATGTTCATAGCAGAATTATTCCTAATAGCCAAAAATAATAGGAAACAACCCAAATATCCATCACCTGATTAACGGGTAAACAAAATGTGAAATATCTGTACCATGTAATATTAGTCAGTAGTGAATGAATAATAATGAAGAACTGATACATGTTACCACATGGATGAAATTTGAAAACATTAAGCCAAGGGAAAGAAGCCAGACACAAAAGGCCACATATTGTATGATTCCATTTATATGAAATGTCCAGAATAAGCAAATTCATAGAAACAGGAAGTAGATTGATGGGTTCCAGGCGCTGGGGCTGAGGAGTCATGAGGACTAACAGCTTAATGGGTGGGGTTGCTTTTAGGTAATAAAATGTTCTAGAATTAGATAGTGATGATGGTTGCACAATTTTGTGAATATACTAAAAACCTTTGAATTGCATTCTTTTAAAAGTTTTAAATGGTTACTTTTATGTTATATGAATTTTATCTCAATCTTTAAAAACCTATACGTTTTTATGATACTGGAATACACAATGACATGAGTAATAATGGTAATAGAATCAGGAAACAAAGGACATCACCTCTTTACTGAGCATTGGTAATCATCAGGAAAGAAACTAATCTTTCCTGAATAAATTGCATTCCAGGACAACCAAATAGCTTTCATTGATAAAGGAAAGTTCCTTCCCTATAGAAATGTTGCAGGTAATAAATGTGGAAGAAAGGAATTAGAAAAAGAATTAGAAAAGTTATCTCCTTGCCACCCCTACTGCAGTAACTGAATAAGGGAATAATTGATGGATGAAGCATTTGGTTGAGAGATTGATGGGTAACTTCACAATGGAGGGATCAGACTGAACACATTGATTCCCTATGCCTCCAGGTTACAATATGCTGACCAGACCTCTGATGAGGTTATCTTGCTATAAAGAGTCGAACCTGGTTCTAATTAGGCTTTAAGAGGGTATTTCCATTTGTAGGTATTCAAGAAATCAAAGTAAAAGTTAAGTCACACTCTAAGGAAGAAAATAGGTCTCCCAGGAGCAGAGTTTGACCCTAGGATTATCTTTTTGAGAGCAAGTGCTCTCAAAAGAAACCTGCAGGGAAGTGAGGGAGGCAGAGGAGAACAGGGGGAAGAAAGGGCTTCCCTGGTGGCTCAGATGGTAAAGCATCTGCCCACAATGCGGGCGACCCAGGTTGGATCCCCGGGTCGGGAAGATCCCCTGGTGAAGGAAATGGCAACCCACTCCAGTACTCTTGCCTAGAAAATTCCATGGATGGAGGAGCCTGGTGGGCTACAGTCCATGGGGTCGCAAAGAGTCAGACACGACTGAGCAACTTTTCAATTCACTTCACTTCAACCAAGGAAACCAGAATTGAAGGAGACACATGTACATCAGGGCTCATTGCAGCACTGTTTACAGTAGCTAGGACATGGAAGCAACCTAGATGTCCCTTGGCAGACGAATGGATAAGGAAGTTGTGGTACATACACACAATGGAATATTACTCAGCTAAGAAAAGGATCGCATTTGAGTCAATTCTAATGAGGTGGATGAAACTGGAGTCTACTATACAGAGTGAAATAAGTCAGAAAGAGAAACGCCAATACAATATATGAACACATATGTATGGAATTTAGAAAGACATTAATGATGACCCTAAATGCCAGACAGCAAAAGAGATACAGATGTAAAGAACAGATTCGGTTTATGTGGGAGAAGGTGAGGGTGGGATCATTTGAGGGAATAGCATTGAAACATGTATATTACCATATGTGAAATAGATGACCAGTGCAAGTTCAATGTATGAAGCAGGCATTGAGAGCCGGTGCTCTGGGACAACCCACGGGGATGGGGTGGAGAGAGAGGTGGGAGGGGGATTCAGGGTAGGGACACACATGTGTACCCATGGCTGATTCACGTCGATGTATGGCAAAAACCACCACAGTGTTATAAAGTAATTATCCTCCAATTAAAATAAATTGATTTTTTAGAAAAAGGAAAAGTGCTTTCAGCTGAAGCCAAGGCTCTGCCTAGTCCCCTGGAAAGCTCTAGAACATGAGCACCACTACAGTAGTGTCCCACCTCGGGTCAAGGAAGTTAGGTTTCAGTTGTTGCTGTTGCTTTGCCGCTAAGTTCTTTCCAGGTCTTTTGCAAACCCATGGACTGTGGCCCGCCAGGCTCCTCTGTCCACGAGACTTCCCATGCAAAAACACTGGCGTGGGTTGCTGTTTCTTTCCCCAAGGGATCTTCCTGACCCAGGAAGAGAACCCGTGTCTCCTGCATTGGCAGGTGGATTCCGTACCACTGAGCTACCTAGGAAGCCCAGGCTTCAGTACCCCTGTCAGTCATTGTCTGCGAGCCATGAGGAGAGTGAGCTCAGGTTGATCAATTTCTAGAAGCAGTTCCCTTGAGTAGAAGGCACCTGTGAGCCCTTAGCATCCCACATTCACTGTAGCCCTGTAGCCAAAAGTTGGGTGTGCCAGTAAAGAGAATCTGGGCGAGGCAGCAAAACCATCAACTATACAGACAAACAGATTGCGAGCCATGGACAGGGTCGTGGCGGTACAGGACAGCCAGTGTCAGCAACACTGGTCACCGACCCAGAATAAAAGCGAGAGCACTGTCCATCAAAACAGACTTACAGAGATATCACAACCAAATGGTGGGCCTTACACACCAAACAGTAGCAAAAAAGTACACCAAGGAGATTCAACTATGAACTAATACTTGTTGATACCAAAGAACCATTGTTAATTTTGTTAAGTATGATTATGGCACTATGGTATGAAAGTAACTGTCATATTTTTGACATACCAAGGTACTTAGAGGTAAGATGACAAAAATGTCTGAGATTCACCTTAAAATACTTCAGCAAAAAAAAAAAAAAGTGACAGAGTACATACAGCACAATCTTAATAATTATTCAATCTAGAGAATGGGTACATGTGAGTCTGAAGGAGGAAACAGAACAGGCTCTATCTTGAAAGCAAGGCTCCATCTTGGGCCAGACTGTGAACTTTGAGCGATATGCCCAATATCTATGGAAATGACATAGCAACTGGAAAAGCAGGCACTTTTCCTGGAAAAGCAGGAAGGAAGAGCCCCAGGGCTCTCTGTTGCTAAAAGAATACCCTAATTATCTGTATAACTGAATAGAATCATACAGTTCTATTATGATTATTGGGGTATGACCACAGGCCTATTGATAATTGTCCACTGTTAACAACCTAGGCTTAAGGCATATGCTGCTGCTGCTGCTAAGTAGCGTCAGTCGTGTCCGATTCTGTGCGACCCCATAGACGGCAGCTCACCAGGCTCCTCTGTCCCTGGGATTTCCCAGGCAGGAGTACTGGAGTGGGTTGCGATTGCCTTCCCCATAAGGCATATGAATCATGGGTTAACTTTGATTGTCAGGGAATTTGGGGAGGTGGGTTTGTGCGTGTACACTTAGGGTGTATAAGGTTCTCACAAAAACTGGTCGGGGTCCTTGGCTAAGAGGAGACTCTGCCTTGGGCCCGCCGGTGTAATAAACTGCACTCCACTATCTGCATTGTCCTTCTGAGTGAGTTTGTTTCCCAGAACATGTGGCTACAAGTCCACTGTTATATGTCTTTACTTGTGTATGTTTTCAGGGATAAATGAATCAGACCTGATTAAACACAACTCTTCGACCACCACCCACTCTTTTCCAGTCCCAGGAAAATTCCCAGATAATCTGCTCCCTCTGTCTGTGACTTTGGGACTGGGAGAACTGACAGCAGGCAGTCATGAACCCCTCCATAGAGGGAATCCCAACCTGGGCTCTCAAGGCTCCCTTTCCAGCTCTTCCCAGGCCCCTGCTTGGCCTCCTTCCTCCTTGGGCCCCAAAGAGCCTCTCACCAAAGGAGAGGCAAGACACCTCACTACCTCAGGAGCCTCATCCCTTCCCTGCCCACCTGAGGCTTCCTTCGCACAGCAGGTACCTACCTTGAGTCAATAGTCAAATCCTTTGCTGAAGGCTGCAGAGCAAGGCTCGGGGCTCAGCACCAAAGCACCCTTACCTAATCTCACCTAAGCCTCCCAGACCCACCTAGGCACTGAGGGAGGCAAGAACACCCTGCCCAGCTCAGAGGGAGCCTGTCCTTGACCTGCCACAGGCCATGCAGGCCTCCGGTCTCCATCCCTAAACAGAAAGGAAAAGTAGAACTGGAAGCAGGCCTGGAGGACTAGTCCTGGAAGTTGAGGGTTATGGAGGGAGGAAGGAGGAGCAAGGAAGTGGGATGGGCAGATGGAGAAAGGCTTCCAGCTTGGAGAAAAGGCACGATGAACTGCAAGAGAGGAGAGCAGAGCCTGTGCTTCCTTCTCTATGTCCCTACCTTCTAGTCTTTTGTTTATGCTTAAAACAGACTAGCGCTGAACAAGAAGCTGCCCCTAATTTTGACAACGGGGTACAGATGACTAAGACTCTCTCTTAGGAGAAGAGCTTCTGGGGGCTTGGAGAGACAATCACATAAACAGAACTATGCCCAGGAGTCAGTGCCATATTGGGGGGTGACTGGTGTGCTCTGGGCACCCAGAGGAGGCACGAAAGTAACCCTTCACTGTAGGGTGGGCCTGGAAATTTCCCAGGCATACAGCAGAAGGTAAAAGCCACAGCCCTAGAACTTCCAAAGTGATGGTGAGTGGTGATAAGCCCAAACAGGATTGCCACGGGGCAACATGGCAGAGTTGCACGGTGGGACAGAAGCACTAGGACACGCCGATGTAAGCTCTGCACCGAGGCTCAGGCTAAGGGAGAATGAAGAGCAAAAGGGGAGGGGAGCCAGGTTACAGCGAAGCAGGGGGCAGGGGGAGGCTGTGAAAAGGCTGCGGTGAGGACAGCAGTAGCTGTTTCACAGGTGCAGGTAGGTGGACACCAAACAGGAGACCAGACGGCCTGGAGAACTGGCTCTGCTGAACTGGAAAACACAAGGCTGAGAGCCCTGGGCATTGTGACTTCAGGTATTATTGTTGCAGAGGAGCCAATTCTGACTCCGTGTTGGAACTGTTTCTTTGACTTGCTTTTCATTGCTTTTGTTACCATAATCATACAGAATGGTTTGCCTCAGATAATTCTGCCCCTCTGCCTGACTCTTGACTAAAGTGCCTTTGTTCAGAATCCTGTCCACCTGTGGCAGGAAGGCAGAAATGAACACATCCCCTGCCTGAGGCTTGCCATTCTAGGAGATGTTTGTAAGATTAATGGCCTTTTTACTTGGCTTCCTCACCTCCCGGCCATCTCTGATCTATAAAAGAATCTGGCATCCAACCCCCATAAGGTAGGTTATTTTGGAGCTTCCCTGGTGGCTCAGACAGTAAAGAATTTGCCAGCAATGTGGGAGACCTGGGTTCAGTTCCTGGGTTGGGAAGATCCTGTGGAGAAGGGAACAGTTACCCAGTCCAGTATTCTTGCATGGAGAATTCCATGGGCAGAGGAGCCTGGCAGGCTACAGTCCATGGGGTCGCAAAGAGTCAGAGACGACAGAATGACTTTCACTTCACTTTAGCCTGCCATCTGCTTGGTCAGCCAGCTCCCCGAATTGTCTCTTTCTTGCCCCAACCCCTCGTGTCTTGGATTCATTGGCCTGTTGTGCGGTGAACAGACGACCTTGGACTCGTAACATTACCAGCCTCTAGCAGCCTCTCAAAGAACTCTGGTCCCCTCCAGGTCATAGTGCTCCAGAGAGAGGGGGCCCAGGCCACCGGCAGTTAGACAGACCTGCAGGGACCAACAACAGCAGCACCAGGTGGGAGATGAGTGTCCCAGTGACTAAGGGCCCAGTCCTGATGAAGAGCTCCGTTCCTCCCACAACAGTATCACCCCAGTTATAACTGAGAAGGAGATGAGGCAGAGAGAAGAGCCCGATGTTGATTTCAGATAGGCGCAAACACTGTGACAAGTGTTTTACACCCATTGCTCCTTTATGTAAAGTAGTATTTCTGCCTTGCTGTAAGATAACTGTTTGCTACCACGTTATGGAGATGGCTGACTTTTCTCCAAATGCAGAGCGATGTTTGGCATAGTTTGACTTGAAATATGAGCTATAGAATACAGTTAAAATTTGGTTTTAGAGGCATCAAGACATTTATTTTTACTATCATAAGAGTGGGTGGGTGGGGGATACCTCTGTAAAGATTTTGAGCTGAATACAGAAATTTACATGTATTCGAGTTTGCCTGCATTTTATAGTAAGGAAGAGTGTGCTAATCTTCATTATTTTTTCCCAAGCATTTACTTTGGGTCATTCTTTTATTGAAATTACATATAAGAAATTATTCCTCGACTTCCTATCTGCCTCTTTCTCCCAAACCCATCAAAAGTAGCAAAGAAAATGAGAAACAGCAGTTTTCTGTCTTTGATTAAATGAAGAAAACCTCGAACTCCAAACTCTAAAATAACTGAGAAAAATTGCCGAGGGCAGAGAACAGTGAGCCATCCAGGGAGACCTTTATAGCAGGGCCAGTGTGGGACTGACCCATGCAGGTGGGTGGCCTACCTGGGATGGGGGTTGGGACAAAACAAGAACATTGGATACAGTAAAGTAGAAGGAGAAGGTGCTTAGAGAAATAGGAGGTTACATGAAGGACCTGGCAAAGGGCTGCCTCGGTGACATGGGGAGCAAGAAGGGCTCAAGGGGAGACAGTAGCCTGGCAGCTGCCATTCTTGGTCAGCTTAGCGGGGAAAAGGTCAGCAGCCTCAGTCACATGCACTTGTCTTATGAGACATCCCATGAAATAATGCAAATACCCTGGGCCCTCCCCAACACCACCCTTATGAAAACAGCTCCTCCAAGAAGTCAACCACAAAATGAATAGGCAAAGAGTCTATACTGCAGGGGAAAACAGAAAAAAAGTGGAAAAATAAAGAAACAAGTGAAGAACATCTCTCAGACCTACTGAACCTGAGTCTTATGATTTCCAGGTGAATCTTAAGAACATAAAAGTTGGAAAAGCTCTGTTCTTAAAAGACCATTTTCAGCCAAAGAGGAACAGAAAAACTAGTAACGACAGCAACAAAGTGACTGCTGAATGCATTCACATGTACAACTGAGCCACAAACAACTGCAGCAATTTTAGTTCCAGAAAATAGACTTAGAAATAATCGAAGAAATTGTCTTCAGTAGAGTCGGTAAAGGAGAAGCAGAAATGGTAACAGATAGTACAAATATGTTGATTTTCTCATTTTTCCCAACACAATAGTAACTAGATGCTATCTTAAGCTAATAAACAATAAAGAATATATTTAAAGGAATAAGATAGGGTGGCAATACCAAAAACATATAAACGCTGAAGGCAGGAGCCTAGAGGGCTCCTCACTGGGGAATCTGACCCCCAACAATTGGCTCATGTCATTGCCCACTGTGAACCTCCCAGTTGGCAAGGCCCACCATGATCTCGAAGACCCCAGTTAGTCCCCATTCTTAATCATGAGCAGGGAGTCATAAATTGCTAGACATCTGAGAAAAATGTTGAACACACTTAAGAGAAAAAAAGCAATCTGGAGGAAACACACTATACAGGGAGAATTTTATGTATGTGTTAAAACTCTTCAGGGGACTTCCCTGGTGGCCCAGGGGTTAAGACTTCACCTTCCAATGCAGGGGGTGCAGGTTCCATCCCCAGTCAGGGAGCTAGGATCTCACATGCCTCCCAGCCAAAACACCAAAACATAAAACAGAAGCAATTTTGTAATATATTCAATAAAGACTTCAAAAAAAACCTTCAAATTACACACCCCAAATAGTGAATACTACCACACGTAAATTTTTAAATTAAGATTTTAAAAACTATCACTGAAATCTTAAAAAAAAAATTAAATACCCTTAAAACGGTAACAATGCTATTTCTAAAAAGAAGGATGGAAGGAAAGGAGGGAGAGAGGGATGGAGGAAAAAAAAGAAGGAAGGAATGAAGATTCAGAAGAACACAAAAATAGGTCTTGGAAATTAAAAATCTGATAGCATAAATGGAAAATATGTAAAGTAAGAGTTGGATGGTAATTTGAGAAACTTTACCAACAAGGAGGGCAAAGAAAAGGGATGGAAAAGATGGGGAAAATAAGAGATTTTCCAGGAGTTCAACCATCTAAATGAGAAAATAGAGGGGAAAAACAGTCAATGATCCCCCAAAATAATTTTAGAAATGTTGCCAGAACTGAAGACCTTGACTTTTAAATGTTGGAAGAACCCTTGAAAAAACCTATAGACCCACAACAAGGAAAGTTACTGTGAAGTTCCAGAACACTGAGGACAAATAAAAAATTCCATAGGCTAGAAAAGAGGAAAAAAACAAGACACACAGAGCGATCAAGGATTACAATGGCTTTAGATTTATCAACAACCATTCCGGAGGCAAGTGGACAAGAGAGTAATCATTTCAAAATATTGAAAGAAAATTATTCCCATCCTAGAATTTCATATTCAAGACAAACCAGTAACCAAGTAAGATTTCCCTGGTAGCTCAGATGGTAAAGAATCTGCCTGCAATGCAGAACTGGGTCCAATTCCTAGGTTAGGAAGATCCCCTGGAGAAGGAAATGGCAACCCACTCCAGCATTCTTGCCTGAAGAATTCCATGGACAGACCATGAGGTGAGAAAGAGTCGGACATGACTGAGTGAATAACACTTTCAACACTTCAATAATTAAGTGGGAAGGTTGAATAGGGATATTTTCAGGCATGCAAAGTCTGAAAAATTGACCCCTAAGTACCTTTCCTTGAAAGGTTACCACGGTGTTCTCCACAAAAACAAAAGAGATAAACAAGAAAGGGGAAGAGATGGGTGAGAAGAACTGGAAGATCCAACAAGGAGAGAAGTGATGGAAATCCCCAAGAGAACATTGAAAGAGAATCCCTGGGTGCCTCTCATTGCACCACCTTTGTAACTGGAAGACACGCGGCCTGCTGAGCTGGTCGTGAGTCTCGTCTGTACTTGTTTGCATAGGAGGCACTCCTGCTCTTTTCCATGCCCTGCTGCTTGCATCAGTGGCGGATGCTCAGCCCACCACACAGAAACAGCCCCTTCCTCCTATCCCGTGCTGCCAGATACACAGCTCCTGCAAACCCCAGAGACCTGTGGGATTTCCCAGCTGGGATTGCTCTCTCTGGGAAATTCTACCCATGATCTTGCCCACCAACTTCCCTGAATGGGGCCCCAGAGACTCTTAAGGAAACTGAAGCCAAGGGTATGCCTCAGAACCTCTGTTCAGTATATCCTCTGGAGCTTCATCAAACAGTGGTCATACTGCCCTTTCCTTCCACAGATGGGTTTCAGTTCAGATCGGTTCGGTTGCTCAGTTGTGTCTGACTCTTTGTGACCCCATGGACTGTAGCACGCCAGGCTTCCCGGTCCATCACCAACTCCCAGAGTTTACTCAAACTCATGTCCATCAAGTTGGTGATGCTGTCCAAGCATCTCATCGTCTGTCATCCCCTTCTTCTCCCTCCTTCAATCTTTCCCAGCATCAGGGTCTTTCCCAATGAGTCAGTTCTTCGCATCAGGTAGCCAAAGTGTTGGAGTTTCAGCTTCAGCATCAGTCCTTCCAATGAATATTCAGGACTGATTTCCTTTAGGATGGACTGGTTGGATCTCCTTGCTGTCCAAGGGACTCACAAGAGTCTTCGCTAACATCACAGTTCAAAAGCATCAACTCTTAGGCACTCAGCTTTCTTTACAGTCCAGCTCTCACATCCATACATGACTACTGGAAAAACCATAGCCTTGACTAGACAGATCTTTGTTGGCAAAGTAATGTCTCTGTTTTTTAATAGAGACATTAAAATGCAGAGACCTAGATTGGTCATAATTTTTCTTCCAAGGAGCAAGCATCTTTTAATTTCATGGTTGCAGTCACCATGTGCAGTGATTTTGGAGCCCAAAAAAATAAAGTCTGTCACTGTTTCCACTGTTTCCCCATCTATTTGCCATAAAGAGATGGGACCGGATGCCATAGTCTTAGTTTTCTGAATGTTGAGTTTTAGGCCAACTTTTTCACTCTCCTCTTTCACTTTCATGAAGAGGCTCTTTAGTTCTTCTTCACTTTCTGCCTTAAGGGTGGTGTCATCTGCATATCTGAGGTTATTGATATTTCTCCCAGAAATCTTGATTCTAGCTTGTGCTTCATCCAGTCCAGCATTTCTCATGATGTACTCTGCATATAAGTTAAATAAGTAGGGTGACAATATACGGCCTTGATGTACTCCTTTCCCAATTTGGAACCAGTCTGTTGTTCCATGTCCAGTTCTAACTGTTGCTTCTTGACCTGCATACAGTTTTCTCAAGAGGCAGGTCAGGTGGTCTGGTATTCCCATCTCTTTAAGAATTTTCCACAGTTTGTTGTGATCCACACAGTCAAAGTTTTGGCATAGTCAATAAAGCAGAAGTAGATGTTTTTCTGGAACTCTCTTGCTTTTTCGATGATCCAGTGGATGTTGGCAATTTGATCTCTGGTTCGTCTGGTTTTCAAAGCTGTACAATGCATTCTTTAGGAGTACATAAGTAAGGAGTAAAACCACAAAGGAAAGCAAGGAGGACATATGTAAGTGAGGCTAGGAGAAGGTTAGGGACCTTGAGTGGTTTGTGGGGGAGGACACACGGAAGAGTAGTTATGGTTCTGGTAACAGTCTATTTCCCAACCTGAGAGATGAGTATGTGGCTATTTATTATTTCCTCTTTCAACTGAAAATGTACCTTTGCTATATTCTTCTCTATGTATGTTGCATTTCACAATAAAGTGTTTTAATTTTTACATACATGTATACAGATATTCCTTGCATATTTTTGCCCCAAAATTATAACTCAAAAATTTAAAAAAGGCACCTGGCAGATGATAGCTGTTGTTTCCTTGTAAAAGGCCACGCAAATAAGCAGACACTGCTCTTAACTTTCAAATACAAGCGCCCATTGAAGTTGATGGGGAGTTTGGGGCTCAAAAAGAATTAGAGCCCAAGCCTCCAGATGTTGAGTTTGCACTCCCTGATGAAATGACAGCAACAAACTGGACAAGGATCAATTCCACCACAATACCTCCCCATCCAGAGCCTCATTTCAAACCCCGTACTCTCATACTACCTGCCAGCTAGACTCACACCCTTCAGTCACTCACCATAAACAGTGGAAGAAAGCACACACCTCTCCTACAAGACCATTCTCATCTCCATGCTCAGACTTCATGGGGCTTTATAGTGAGATATTATTCAAGAAACATCAAATACCCTTTCAAACTTTGAACACCCTTTCAAACTTTTCCAGTGGTAATTCCCTCTGACTGAAGAGTTATCCAGCCCCCACCCCCATCAGTATGACAAAATCCTACACACCCTTGAAAGTGAAAAGTGAAGGTGTTAGTTGCTCAGTCATGTCCAACTCTTTGCAACCCCATGGACTGTAGCCTGCCAAGTTCCTCTGTCCATGGAATTCTCCAGGCAAAAATACTGGAGTGGGTACCCATTCTCTTCTCCAGGGGATCTTCCCAACCCAGGGATTGAACCTGGGTCTGCTACATGGCAGGCATATTCTTTATCATCTGAGCCACTAAGGAAGCCCACACACCCTTGAAGGCTCACTTTGAAGTTCTCTCCCTCACAAAATCTTCCCAGGCCCTCTGGACTCCCATATCAACAAGTGATCTGAATGTCAGCCTCTATCACACTGCACTCAATGGCCTTGTCTCTCTGTGCTCCCTTTTCTAAACCAAGAGCTCCTCAACCAAGAACAGTATCTTTTTCTTCTAAATTTTTACCCATCACCAAGTCAAGTTATGACATGGAGTGCTAACAAAGGCCTAATGAATAAACAAATTATTTTTCAATAGGACAAACTGGAAACACACAGATGCTCTCTTATCTGAGTGATCCATTTAAATCAAAGAAAATCAAGTGGAAGCTGGAAGAACCCTCATGGGGAACCTAATATCCCCGGTGAAGCCAGTTCTATAGATAAGCTTGGCCCAGGAAATGTCAAACACCCGTTATGCGATGGTCTAGGGCTATGGCTTCCAAAAGGGCAGTATTACATTTCCAGGAAGAATACTCTTTCCTTCAAGGAGACAGTTTTGTCAACTGCAAGAAAATTAATGCTTCCTTAGCAAGGTGAGCTTCCTTTTCAGGTAAATTACTAAAAAAGACTGTGATCCACACAGTCAAAGGCTTTGGCGTAGTCAATAAAGCAAAAGTAGACATTTTTCTGGAACACTCTTGCTTTTTCTATGATCCAGCAGATATTGGCAATTTGATCTCTGGTTCCTCTGCTTTTTGAGGAGATGCAAAGAATGGGATCAAGAAATCCATTCCTGAAAATACCTAACTATCCAAAGACCTGTTCCAGCAGTTTCCCTGGAGCACAGAGTGCCTCACTCTCCACCCTGAGTTTCCTTTAGGGGTTGCTGAAGGTCAACAACTGCAGCAGCACAAGGTTCAATCTCTGCAGAGGCAGATGGCAGATGCCCTTGTTGTTCAGTCGCTCAGTGTCCGACTCTTTGTGACCCAATGGACTGCACCACGCCAGCCTTCCCAGTCTTCACCATCTCCCAGAGCTTGCTCAAACTCATGTCTATTGAGTCGGTGATGCTATCCAACCATCTCTGTCATCCCCTTCTCTTCCTGTCTTCGATTTTCCCAGCATCACGGTCTTTTCTAATGAGTCAGTTCTCTGCATCAGGTGGCCAAAGTACTGGAGCTTCAGCCTCAGCATCAGTCCTTCCAATGAATATTCAGGGTTGATTTCCTTTAGGATTGACTGGTTTGATCTCCTTGTAGTCCAAGGGACTCTCAAGAGTCTTCTCCAACACTACAGTTAAAAAGTACCAATTCTTCAGTGTTCAGCTTTCTTTATGGTCCAACTCTCATGTCCGTACATGACTACTGGAAAAACCATAGCTTTGACTATATGGACCTTTGTCAGCAAAGTGATGTGTCTGCTTTTTAATATGCAGTCTAGGTTTGTCATAGCTTTTCTTCCAAGGAGCAAGTCTCTTTTAATTTCATGGCTGTAGTCACCATCTGCAGTGATTTTGGAGCCCAAGAAAATAAAGCCCATCCCTGTTTCCACATTTATTTGCCATGAAGTGATGGGACCAGATGCCATGATCTTAGTTTTTGGAATGTTGAGTTTTAAGCCAGCTTTTTCACTCTCCTCCTTCACTTTCATCAGGAGGCTCTTTAATTCCTCTTCGCTTTCTGCTGTAAGGGTGGTGTCATCTGCATATCTGAGGGTATTGATCTTTCTCCCAGCAATCTTGATTCCAGCTTGTGCTTCATCCAGCCCGGCATTTCACATGATGGACTCTGCATATAAGTGAAATAAGCAGGATGACAATATTACAGCCTTGACATACTCCTTTCCCAATTTTAAACTAGTCTGTTGTTCCATGTCCGGTTCTAACTGTTGCTTCTGGACCTGCATACAGGTTTCACGGGAGGCAGGAAAGGTGGTCTGGTATTCCCATCTCTAAGAATTTTCCACAGTTTGTTGGCAAGCCCCAGTTTGTAACTGACAGGTCCTTAACAGACATGTGAGTGAGAACACGCAGCCAAAGGGGATCAATGACACCACCATGAGCACCTGCGTGAATGGATGCCCTGGAGAAGTAGGTTCAACCCGCAACCATGCATGCACACACACTCTCTCTCTCACTCACAACTGAGTACTAGATAAGGCTCCAGGGCCTTAAACACATCCCCAGGGAAAGGGTAAAACCCTCAATTAGCCAAGCTTAGGTTTTGCCACCCCAGCAGAATGGGAGTTCAAAGCAGAAATTGAGTTATAGAAAACTTTAATTACTTTTTTTTGGCTATGCTGGGTCTTCGTTGGCTGTGTACAGGCTTTCTCTAGTTGTCACGAGTGGGGCTACTCTCTTGCTGTGGCGCGTGGACTTCTCATTGCAGCGTCTCCTCTTGTTGCCCAGCACTGGCCCTAAGGCAACATGGGCCCTAGGGCAGCAAAGTCTCAGTTGCCTCACGGTATGTTGGATCAGAGTTCCTGGACCAGGGACCATGTTTGCTGAATTGGCAGGTGGATTCTTAACCACTGGACTACCAGGGAAGTCCATAATTATATTTCTTGCACAGATGAATTTATGAACAGTTTCCTCCTTGCTGCAGTAAATATTTTGGAGGCAGACTCAACAAGACTTGGAAGCCTGATGTATGATGCAGTGGTGGGGAAAAAATCTCTGTCCCCTCTGAGATACCTGTCTCTCAAATGCCCCAGGCAAATTCAGGTCTTCAATTCTGTCTGCAAAGCTTTCCTTCCTTGCTTTGATGTTCTTCTCTCACAGCCTATAACATAGGTTCCACTGCTCTTGCCCAGTTAATTAATGATCAGGAGCTATTACTGGTTACTCTAATAAAGCAATGTATTTACTAGCAATTTACTATTTACTTCCTAGAAAAAGTATCTGAAAATTGCCCCATTCAAACTTCTGCACAATAGTCACTTAAATTAGTCCATAAGGCCTGGAAGAGGTCAGGGCAAATTCTCAAATGCTCTGCCTCCATGAGTATCTCATCTGGACCTTCCTGTTTCATTCTTTTCCTGTGCTTAAGCTCCACTACCCTCACAGAAGGTCCAGTCCTCACCCTGGTATTTGAGATTATTTCCCACTGGATCCCATCTCTCGTCCTCTCAGCCTTATGTCCTTTCCTCTAAACCTCTCTTCCTCTCTGGGGAGGTGGGAAGGGTTTGTCCCAGGCCTTCCTGCCCAAGAGTGAAAAGGCACTTCTCAAGTGAAGAGGGAGGAGAATTGAAGGAAAGGAAAGGAGAATTAGTTACCTCCCTCAAAAAGGGTTCATAAATTCCTTAGGTGGGCAAGGCCCAACTCCAGGACTCAAGGAGAGGAAGGCACCCTGATCTGACAAATTCCTCCCAGAATACAGCCCCAGAATGAGGGTGGCAAGCTGGATGGGGCTCAGGAACTGCACTGGGGCTCCCTGAAGCACGCACCTGTGTGAGGCCCATGATGCCCAACCTCACCTGTGCAGACGGGGACACTATGCTGAGACGGTAATCTGGTTGGCATCATCCTTATCATTTCCCCTTTCCTCCTCTCCACTCAGGCAGCTGGTTCTGTAACTATTGCCTTGAAGTAGGAATAAAGTACTACTTTATTGGAAAGTGGAAAGTAGAACTTATAAACCATCCTGGATTTTGTGTTCCGAAAGTCCAAGCTCTTACAGACTTGATGGTTGAGGTTAGTGGCCTGCAAACTTTTGCTTCCCGCTTGCTTCCTGCTCCCCAAAAGCAGTTTTCAAAACTACACGCCTTTTCACACAGGACTAGCTACATAAACTGGAGTACCTAGAACAAAATGAGAATGTGGGCCCCTTGCTTAAACATTATTAGGAATTTCAAAGGACTTCCCTGGTGGTCTAGTGGTTACTTACAACTCTGTGCTTCCACTGCAGGGAGCCCAGGATCCATCCCTGATCAGAGAACTGAGATCCCACATGCCCTGCAATGTGGCTGGGGGCGGGGAGGGGGGGATAGGAAGCAATTCAAGAAGTGATGGCAGACTGCTAAGCCAAGCTCAGAGTCCTTCTGAATTAGCGGTCTTGAGTGACTGTGCAGGTTACACCTCCAAGAAGCTGGCTCTGCTCTCAAACATTCTTAAGTTAGTGTATAAATACATATATATAACTTTAAGCAGTGGCAAAAGATGTGATTTTAGTATCCTGCATACTTGCTTTAAAAATATTTTCTTCCTGGGACTTCCCTGGTGGTTCAGTGGTTAAGACTCTGTCTCGCCAATCCTGCCGACTATGCCAATTGTCTTGCTGTATCTCACTGTGTACACGGTTCGTTGAACCCATGGTAGGTAAAGCATGAGTGGGGAAGCTGGAAGAAAACTCAAGGAGCCATAGGAACTGCAGACATGTTTATTCTCTCCAGATTGGCACAGCAGCCGTAGCAGCATCAGACATGCTGCAATCTGCATTCTCATGCTTGACGCAGTGGACACAACCATAACACGACCCTACCACCATAACACAGCCATAAGGTAGCTGCAAGGGCTTTTTCAGGTGGAATTTATGTGTGCTTACAGAACAAAAGTAGCTTGTGGCCAAGGGAGTATCTTGTGAGGCACATGCGCAGTGCTATAAGTGATCTTAGCTGTTACATAATCATTATTTACAAAACAGGGGCGAGAGCGAGAAGGCGTGGGGTGAGAGAGCCTGACCACCACCATCTGGGCTGATTTGCTGTTTCCCTACAGACTCTGTGCTCCCAATGCAAAGGATGCAGGTTTGATACCCGGCTGGGGAAGACTCCCATATGCCATATGGGGCAGTCAAAAAATAAAAAAAGGAAGAAAAAATTTTTTCTTTCAGTTCTCAGAGCAGTATAATAAGTTAATTCAATGTATGAGAAAGATCTGTCATGACTATTCATCGATGTTGAATGAATAAACAAACTGTGGTACTTCTATACAAGGGAGTACTACTTAGTATTAAGAAGGAATGAGCTATGGGTACATGCTACAACATGGATAATTTGCAAAATAATTATGCTGAGGGAAAGAGGTCAAACAAAACAAAGTGTATGCTATATGAAAATGCAAAACACGCATTAGAGACACATCGTGGTTGCCTGGGGAGAGGGAAGGAGTGGGAGGGAAAGATTACAGTTAGGTGGAGCCATGTGGCTGAAATCTCCCCAACAGAATAAGGGAAAGTGATATATAGTCATTAATGGGTATTGCTCATAAAAACAGCCCATGCAACCGTTGTTCTACCTTCTTTCCCATCCTCTCATTGAATGGAGAGAACCTAGATGAGGGCAGAGCCACAAGACAGAGAGAGTAGACCCCTAAACGACAGTGTGAAGCAAAGTCCCCTTCATCCAGCATTGGACTGTGACATGAACAAGAACCAAGTTATTAGTTCTTGACATGTTGGAGTCGGTTGTTACAGCAGTTAGCCAACACTCACTAATACAGAGTCTAATGTAAGCTCCCTGCCAGGAGATAGCAAGCTGGTTCCCTCAAAGTAAGGTTCTGCCTGGGGGCTCAGACTGGTTCCCCAAGGCTTGCAAATTGGGCTCAGCACTGAGAGTAGGTCAGCTGAGGGAGGGAGCATTTCGTAATACTCGGCCAGTTTGCTCATAAACCCATTGAGCCAGTCCTGATATGGCTAGGGAAGGAGCCAAACTGCCCACCAACCTGCTAAGAAGTTCTTCTGTAGTAAGACCCTTTGGTGACTATTCATCTGGCATACAAATAACCCTAAGCTCTGAAGCCATTCTGGGCAGTTTATCCACATTTATCTTCCTCAAAACTTCTCATCACTAAGCCTTTAGTCTGGTTCCTTTCAAGTCCCTGACCAACAGACCATACCATTAACCAATGGCCAGGAATCAGTGCATCTTCACTTTGGGGCCTCTGGGCACACTTCCCTTTTCTAGGTCCCTCAGGCCTTCTCGGAGGAAGACTAGAAGACCCTAGCAATCCACTTTAGCAGGAGCCAAAATAATGTACAAAGCCATTTATAAACAAGGCTTTAGGTTTTTCTTCCTTAATCAACCCATCACAAACAACTCTTTAGGAGCAGAATATCAGTTGCAGAAGAGGAAACAACTTGCTCAGGCAACTTACTTGTGCCTTTAAAGGCTGCGGGATCTCAGCCATATATGTCATGTCCTCTTCATGAAGGAGTGAGGCCTGGTCATCCCTAGTTCTATATCTAGGTAGATCAGATACCACAGTAGCTCAGGTCATGTGGTCACCTGCTGTGCCATGATCAGGCATCCAATTTCTACAGACTCCTGGAGCAAGGCAGAAGATGTTTCTCAAAAGGAAAATAACTGTTGCAGGAGGTCATAACTTTGCTCCAAAATCCAATGCCCAAACATAATAGGTCAAAGGCAGAACCATCTCCCCTACAGCCTGATCCAGTAAGAAAACCATCTCTACTTGTATGGCCCCCCTTAAAGTTGATAGTTTTCAAGTGATCCAGTAATAGGTAAAAATAATATACCTAAATTTGGTATATTTTATACTGAAGTCTAAAGCTAAAGAAATCCACAAAGTAGTATACCTCTTTTTAATGGTCAGGAGTGTGGTGTTCAGCAACTTGTCCTTTATTTGGCGCAGAATATTACAATACACCCCAGAACCCGAGATAGTTCACTGAGTAGACAGACCCTATGTATTTATGGGATTTGTTATCTGCCCTCCGGCACACATTTGTGTGCTTACCAAATTATCTAGGGTATCCGCCACTTCCTGTTCTCAAGCTCCATCTGGATACTGTCATCAATATCGCAGTACATTAGCCTGATATCCCCTGGAATGGTGATCTGGTCAAAAATTCCTGTAAACTGAGTATATCCAGACAGTGACACACCCCTGAAGCGAGACAGTAAAGGTCTATTGCTGTCCCTGCTGCTGCTACTGCTGCTGCTGAGTCACCTCAGTAGTATCCAACTCTGTGCGACCCCATAGACATCAGCCCATCATGCTGCCCCTGAGAGAGGAATACAAACTATTCCCGAGCTTTGGTATGGAGTAAAAAGCATTGACCTGACCTATCACTGTGGGCCAACAACTGTGCTGGTTTGCTCCAAGAATGACTACTCTGAAAAAGTCCCTCAGTCGGGTTCCCTACCAAAATGAGTTTATCATAATGCTCAATCATTTTTTTTTTAAGTCCTACCACTTTATTGCTACCAACCCATCTCCCTCCACCCTCGTGTACACATGCTCAGTCATGTAACCCCATGGACTGCAGCCCGCCAGGCTCCTCTGTCCATGGACTTTTCCAGGCAAGAATACTGGAGTGGGCTGCCATTTCCTTCTCCATCGATCAGTTTTTAAGACCATCTATCTTCTCTGTTGAAGTATGAATGGATAAAGAAAATGTGATATAGACAGACAGATGTCTGTATATATATAAAGAAATATATAAGTATATGCTATATATATATGAGTATATATATAAGGAATATACAAAAAGTATATATAATAAATATAAAAGAATATTATTTGGCCTTAAAAAAAGAATAGAATTCTGCCATTTGCACATGTATGAAACTTGAAAGACATTTTAAATGAAACAAGCCAGTCACAAAAAGACAAACACTGCATGATCTCACTTACATGTGGAATACTTTTTTTAAAAAAAGCTAAACTCATAGGGCTTCCCTGGTGGCTCAGTGGTAAAGAATCTGCCTGCTAATGCAAGAGTCAGGGGTTAAATCCCTGGTCTTCGAAGATCGCACATGCCTCGGAGCAACTAAGCCCTTGTGCTACAACCATTGAGCCTGTGCTCTAGAGTCCAGGAGCTGCAACTACTGAAGCCTGCACGCTGGAGAGCCGGTGCTCTGGAACAAGAGAAGCCACTGCAATGAGACGCTCACACAGCAGCGAAGACCCAGCACAGCCAAATAAATAAACAAATATTTTTTTAAAAAGCTAAACTCATTAAAAAGAGAGTAGAACAATGGTTACCAGACGCAGCAGTGTAGGGAAAAGGGAAAGGTTTTTTGTGTTTTTTTTAAAGCAGAATGCTGGTTGCCAAGGGCTGTAAGGATAGGAGAATGGGACCTTATTTAATGAGTATAGAGTTTCAGTTTAGCAAGAAAAGAGTTTTGGCGATGGAGGGTGGTGATGGCTGCACAATCATTTGAGTGTATTTAATACAAATGAACTGTACACTTAAAAATGGTTAACACAGTTAAGTTTTATGTAACACATATTTTACCACAATGAAAATAAATGGAGAAAAAATGCCATCTATCTTCCGTTCTGGCCAAACTGAAGAGTTAATGTTGATATAGTGGGAATCACCCTGAATCTTTCAAATCTTTGACGGTGGTGCTAATCCCTATAACGGACATGAAGTATTATTTTTTCATTCCGTAGTTAGGGAGAGCTCCAGGGCCTTCCATTTAGCCCTTCTCAAAATAGCCCTTACTCCCTGAGTCAGGCCAATGTCAAAATTGTGCCCTTGATGGAACAACAGCAGCTCTACATATAACCACCATAAGGTTTCAGGATACCAAATAACCACCATAAGGTTTCAGGATACCACTGACCCTTGCATGAGAAAAGTTGCACTCAAAGCTATTTTTTAAAAATTTGTTCTACGTGCATGTCACATATTCAAAAAAGAGTAAATATTCCATTTTTAACAATTAAATACATAATCATTACACTTTTTAAATGTTCTTTTGTGTATCACTCAGAATCCTCTCACATACACATATACTTTTTTGAAAACACTGACCCAGTATGTGCCCCAGTCATCTCATCTTCATCTTGGCCAGTGTGAATAAATATTGTAGGACTTGTAATTGTGTATTTCAGAGTCCACTCTTCCCACCAGGCTGAGGAGCTGAGCCTCCCTGCCCCAAGCACCAAACGCTGGACTCCCCGTGGACCATACACTGAAAATAAGCATCTAGACAATCCCTTCGCCCCATTCAGCACAGGCTGTCCACAAGCCCATGAGTTCTGGCTGGCTGATGCTGAGCAACCGTTTCACCTTTTGTAGCCCCCGTTTTCTCCGCTGCAAAATAGAAGCTCTCGCACCTGTCAGGTCGTGCAGGTACGAGAAGTCAAGTCACGGCTGTGAAAGTAGCGGAGCACTACAGAAATTATTAACATTACTAACATTCACTCATCCATTTAACAGCCAGTTTTGAAGCGCCCAGGGCCGTGCAGCACGGTTACAACAGCGCACACCCACTCCTTGCGCACGTCTCATCCCCGGAATCCCGAAATGAGGAGGGCGTTTCCTCACCAGGTTTACTCTCCGGCGGAACTCCGGGTAGTGACCTTATGCAAAATGGCGCAGGCGGCCTCGGGGGCTAGTGCGGCGGCGCGGACTCCGCGTGCCCTCTGACCTGCTGGCAGCGGCGGAGGGGGAGCCGGGCGCCGCCATATTGGCTGTTGTCCTGTGTGGGGAGCGGCGGTGGCGGTGCGAGTGGAGCAAGGGAGCGGCGCGAGAAGCAGCATGACTCGGAGGCGGAGCAGGCCGAGCGGCGGCGCGGGCCGGCGCGAGCGGGCGCGGGCCACGGGGCCGCAGAAGCCCCAGGCGCCGGAGCCCCCACCGCCGCCGAGCCTGGAAGCGGGAGCGGGTGCAGGGCCCCCGGAGGCGCCGGCGGAGCCCTACCGCGACGGCCCCAGGGAGGAGGACGAGCCCAAGCTGGCGCCCGGCCCCCAGGTAGGAGCGAGCGAGGCGAGTCTGGCTGCTCGGGTGCTTTTATCTCCCCGGAATGGCGCTGGGACGGGCTTGGGGATGGACCATCCCCGGCTGGGACCAGAACCTTAACCCTCAGGGCCAGGGCTGAGGCTTTCTCCCCCAAGGCGGGAGTGAGCCTGGACCCTTTGGTCCAAAGCCGAGGCACGGCCCGTCCGGTTCTGAGTGAGACCAGCCTCCCTGCCCTCTCCCGCCGGCTCTGGGATACATTCTGGTCGCACACCCACTAGAACCGCTCTCCACTCTTAAGGCCACAGCTTAGCTCTGTGCCCTTCACCTTCCCTGGGCCCACCTGCTCCCCTCCCACCCACCCACAGGCCACGTCGGGGCTCTGGGGCCTGGAAAGCTGCAGCCTGTTCCCTCTCCACCCCCTCGGGAGCAGCTCCACCTCTTCCCTTCGCTGCTCCCTCAGCAGCTGTGCCCCCAGCATCTGTCTCCCGGGCGCCCTCCCCCTCACCCCCCGCCTTGCCCAGCTGAGCAGTGGAAGCAGACAGCCAGGCTGCCTAGAAGACTTATTTGGTGGGGCTTCTGACTGAGTTGGAAACCCAGCAAAGCCTGCTCTTTCTCCCCGCTACACCCTCGACCTACGGGGCAGCCCACCCAGATCCTCAGATCCCTGGGTTTGGCAAATCCTGCTGAAAGTGAGCAGTAGGAGGACTCTCCAAGGCTTCCAGCTTGCCACCTGGAAGAAGGTCACTTTCTTTTGAGCAAAGGAGATAATAGGAGGTACCCTGCCAGTGTTCACTGTGACGCTGGGGTGGCATGAGCCACAGTTGCTCTGGGAGGGTTGTGGCACCTGGGGCTGGGTGGCTCGCCCTAAGCTTGCTCTGACAAAAGAGTTTTGAGTTGGTTTTTTGGATGAGTCTGCCGAGGAAGGCAGGCTCCTGCAGGAGTCTTGGAGGGTCGGATGCAGCGCCGGATGAGGATGAGGCGTGGCGGAAGATGCGTTTGGCTCTGCAGACACTGCATCGGGCAGCAGGGGACTCTGGGAGGCTGGTGCAGCCAGAAGGCATGGCTCTTGACAGCCTTCTAGTAGAATCTCTGGAATTGTGCATGTGAGTGGGGATGCTGTTTGGGGTACCATTCCCAGAAAGCCTTTCCTGACCTCCCCAGCTGTGTGAGGTGCCCCCTCTGTCCCACAGCCCCCATGCTCTCCTCTGGTAGCACTCCCTGTTCTACAGTGACATAGTCTGTTGATGTGTCTGTTCCCCCCACTGAACTGTGAACTCCGCAGGGCCGCAAATCATGCCGTCTGGCTCCAGCCCTCCACACCTAGCCCTGGGCCTTGCTGACACAGAGTAGGAATAATTAGGTGAATGAGAGAGAATGAATCCTTTGAGAACCTGAAATTACTGTAACCCAGTTTTTATACTGTCTCCTTTGTATCTTAGATCATAGTAAGATATTTAATTAATGAAGATGTCACCACTTAGTGTGAGAAGCGCCCCCTTCATCCCTATCCCCTACCCTGGGCTGAGACTGTTTCCAAAGGACTCCTCAAGTTGAGAACACAAGTTGGACCCCACCCTTGCCTAGTCTAACTTCCCACCCTGAAGCTGTTTCCCCCTCTAGCCTCCTCTGGACCCCTGGGAGTGCTGTTCTCCCGAAGAGGAAGGTAGGGGAAGGGAGGGTCAGGGAGCTGTTGTCTTCTCTGGTTTACCATTCGGGTTCCCCTGCCACTTAACCAGCCTGTAGTATTCATGGCGAGAAAGTTTGGTTGATGGCATAACCATTCAGCTTTTATTTAGGTCGCAGTTTTAACATGATAGATTCCTACCTACTCCACTGCTTGACCTTTCAGTTCATTCATTCATTCATGCTAGGCATTTTACATACCTTCCCACCACCCCGTGTTCTCCTCAGCATTTAGCGTGAATGTGATGAGTTAACCATTGATATAATTATTCGTCTGCTTTTGTTTTGTAAACTCCTGAGAGTGTAGGAACCAAGTCAGTCACTATTGTACCACTAAGCCTGGTGATTGATAAATTCTAATGAATGAAGATATAAATACTATTAATCCCATTTTTCAGATGAAGAAACGGAAACTCAGAGAAACTAAACATTTGCCCAAATAACTCCTACTATAGGTACACCTACCACCACCCCATAAAGTACCTTCTTGTGTACTGTGGGGTATTTAGCAAGACTTTTTTTTTAAACTCTAGCTGTAATAGGTGAAACAAATGGACAAACTTCTGATTGAGCCCCATTTTTGCTGGGGAAGGGGGTTCTGGATGCCAGAAGCAGGCCTTTGTGCCTTGGTGAAAAGCACCTGCTGAAAGAATTGGGATCAGTCCTTGCTCTGCCCGCAGGCATACCTTTGGCGAGGACCTCTGGCTCCCACCACCACTTAGTCCCCTGTCTTAAGTACTTAGAGTGGGTAAGTAAGGTGAAAGTCAATGTCGAATGCCACACTGAAGCCAAAGCTGGAGAATGGGATCACTTTCAGTCCACACACAGGGTTTAATGCCCCAAGTCACATGTTTTATTTCTTTTTTTGTTTTCATTTGAGTCAGTATTTTTAAAAATCAATTTCCCACAAAACTGGATTTGTGCCATCTGCTGCTAAAAATCTGGTGCTGCTAGGCCCACATTTCCAGAAGGTAGTCATCTGCAGTCTCTGGGAAGTGTCTGCCCTCTTCATCATATGAAAGACACCTGATCTGTGCCAGTCCCTGGGCTAGCTGGAATACAGAAGTGAATCAACTGTGGACCCTCTTCACAAGGGGCTCATTTGGTCTAGAAAACATGTACATAGTAGTCATGGTAAGGCTAGAAGAGCATTGCTTTCTCTGAGTTAAGGCTCATAGGCCTCTCTGGTTCCATCCAATCTCCTTTGCTTGACCTTGAACTTAATTGGAATCCCAAAAGCCCTTTCTTCTAATTGTTTAGGCCCCTAAACAACATTGATATATTCACTAAAAACCCAAATCCTTGTTTGTTTGGGTTTTTCCCCCCACGAGAAGACTAAAACAGTTGTAGCCGCCTTAGTGAAGGGTGGGGGGTCGGCGGGGGGGGGGCGACGAATTACAAAGCAGTTGAAGGAGGCAGAGAGACATAGTATTTAATCTTACAGACTTGGGGTGAACTTCCTGCTCAGTCCCCTAGCTCTAGGCATGTCTATTCCCATCTTTAAGACTCTATACAGCTTCACAAGAGAATGTGGAGCAACCCACAAGGCATCTAGTGCTCCTCATGCCAGAGCTAGAATTGGATGTGGCATGTGGCAGGAGCCATTTGGCCACCCAAAGCCTGAGTGTTCTCACCTGCCAACTCCGCTGGCTATTCCTAGTTCTCTTGGACCACTCAGCTGGTAGTCCAGGTGCACACACACTCAGTAAACCCCCAGGAGACTCGCTAGACTGTAGACTGGCATTGGTAGGGGTTGAGTGCATCCTGTCCTTCCCGTCTCTCCTCTGCAGCTTCCCTTCCCGTCTCTCCTCTGCAGCTTCCCATGGGACTTTGCCCAGCCTAGTTTAAAGGAACTCTAGAGACCTGGCTCTACCACTGCTCAGAGTTAAACCTACTCCCTCATGGGACAGGAGCAGATGACAGTCAGTATCTTTATTAAAATCATCTCATTATATTTAATCCACTCAGCAAGTATTAATAACCTCTGTGCCAAGGCCTTTATTCAGAGCACACAGATGAATGAGATAATCCCTGTACCCTGACACTTCCCCCTTAAAATCACTGCCCACCTAGCCATTTTAAATGCAGGTAGGAGGAGATAATGCTGAGTAGAGATCCCTGTCACCTCTGGTCCTTTGTAAACCAGTAGGGCTTCACCATGTAGAAATGCCGAAAGACCTTTGAAGATTAAAACTTAATTCCTAAAATTGTAAATTTCCTTAAAATTTCCCAGAACTAAGTTTAATATATGTTAGATGTACTATTAATATCCTAACACCTTCACTTACTAAGCCTAGAATCTTGTGAGCTTGGGCTATGTTTTTAATTCATTTCTGGAGTATTTATTGCACATTGTCCTTATGTGCTCAATGAGTGGCTCTTAAACTATAATAAAAGAAAAGTTAGGTTTCTGGCACCTTATTCTTACTGCCTGCACTGCTAGGCCAGGCTGGCAGTCACTCATTCATTTAGGCCCATTACACACGCACTATGCCCAGCCTTCCTTTCACCTAACCTGGTGTTCACTTATTCTACCAACACTAATAGACTCCTGATCTATGCTGGGTCCTGGGCTAGCTGGTAATATAGAAGTGAATCAGACATGGTCTCTGCCCACAGGGGCTCATGGTCTAAAGAACATGCATGTAATAATTACAGTTAAGCTAGAGGAGCATCACTTCCTCTAAGCTGAGTCAAATTCTAGTTCCTGGTACACACCTTGAGAAGTGTTTCAGCCTTTTGTTTGGCTTTCTGTGTATAAAATGACAGTGATACTGGACTCAGACTAGGGTTCAACAGGCACTGCGTGTCAAGCACTGAACACATGTAGTAGCTATGATTAGTATAGATGCTTTGTTTTGAGGATGCACAGATTTAATAGCCTAGAAAAGGCTTCTTGGAGCTGAGGCTTCAAGGTCAAGTAGAAAGTCCTCCAGAGAAGGTCAGGCAAAGCATCTGGGCAAAGCAAGCAGCGTAGACAAAGATCCAGAGTCCAGAACTGCCCAACTCTTGGAGAGTGGTGAGAAGTCTGATAGGAGAGTTTAGTAGGTTTGGGCTTTATCCTGTAGGCTATGAGGTGTCAACAAAAGATGTGGAAAAGTGAATGAGAGTGTGGGAGGAAGTAATTTTCAGTAGAAGAAGCAACTGTGATTGCTTGATTCTACCTCTCTCTCACCCCAGCCTAACTAATGATCAGATCCCCTGTGCCTTGCTAGACCCTATCCCAGACCTAGAGTCTCTAGATCTGGAGACCAGGAACCTGTTCTTAAATTGCCCTAGATGATTTCTGATGTGTGGCTGGGTCTGGGAACTATTTAACTGAGGGTGCCATGGGGATCTCTGTAGAGGCCTAGAGTATTCTTTAAAGAATGGAGCTTCCTGGGGAAGGAGAGAGCTTTTCCCTAAGCAGAAGAAGAAGCAGCCTTAGTTTTTAAAGAAAAAAAAAAAAAGCAAACTTTTTCAGGTTCGCCATTTGTCCATATTCTCCAACTGCTAATCTTTCTTTGTGTATCAAAACACGTGCTGCCATCTCTGCTGAACAACTGGGATGCAGTGACTCATGGGAGACAGGCCCTGCCCTTGAAAAGCTCACAGTGCTATGGAGAAGACAGATTTTGACAATCGGGGTACACGTGATAACCTCTGTTCAGGAGACATGTAAAAAAAGTGTTAGGGCATCCCCTAACACAGAGCAAAGCACAGTTTATTTAGCCTGTAGACTTAGGAGAATGTAATACCCAAACTGAGCCTCAATAGGGAGAGGCAGAGAGGACAGTGTGAGTGGAGATACGCTTTATGAATTGGGGAAAGGGAATGAATATTGTGGAAAGGAGTGGTTCATGGTTCTTCGTGGCAGAATATGCAGAGCAGAAAAGAACTGAGGAGAAGAATGCTTGTGTCCTCGGGAGGACCCTGTGTTTGCACCTTTCAGTTCTGTGCCCATGTTCCCACCCTCATCCTTCCAAGTGCAAGATGGATGAACATGGTGCTGTCCTATAGGCCACCTCTCCTTTATTCCCTCCCCAAGACTCTTAGCTACCCAGCTCCCTTCATGGTTTCTCCCGCCATTCTGAAGTGAGTAGATATAGAGTAATTAAGGCAGAAAGAAGGGCCTGGAAAATATTGAAGGTTCTTATTGTGAAGTTGCAGCCAGAGAACATGGGCTGGGGGGTTAGAGGCCTTGAAGGTCATCTGTCTAGTCTTCTGTCCAGTGCTTCAAGTCATAACTTTGGATTGGGCAAGTCTCACTTAGTAAGTTTCCCTGTCATTTCTTCCAGGACAGAAGAGGAAAGAAACTAACGGGTATTGAGCACCTACTGTGTGCCAGGCCCAGGCCAGGTACTTTACATAATTTATTTCCTTCTGTCCTCACGACTCTGTGAAGTATGGTTTTATTCTCATTTCATAAATGAGGAAATTGAGGCTCAAAGAAATTCAGTAATCATCCAAGATCATACTGAAAATGGCAAAACTTGGATTTGAACTCAACAGTCTGTCTTCAAAGGTCATTCTCTTCCACCCGTGAGAACTCCGTTGCCATTACAGAGTCATAAGGTTTGCCTGAGGTTCCAGGTAAATAAGCAGGAGCTTAGGCCTTCCCATGACTGATTGCACCCAGGAAACAGGTTCAACAGGTGAACTAGCTTTCGCAGGTAGAGGGCCACTGGGGTCAGAGAGACTCACTGCTCTATCCCTGACTCAGCCTGTACAGCCAGAGAGAATTCTCCACAGACTGACTTTATGTTGTGAAACTACCGTCCTATCTCCTGGAGGGACCTGAGCCAACAGCCTGAGTGGGAGTTTGGGTGAAAATTCAGGGCGCAGAGGTGTGGTTGTATTGGCTCCCTAAGAATTAACTACACCTCTGATGGCCAGCATTAGAATGGTCTGAAATTCTTAGCACTGATGCCTTTCCATTGGTGACCTGGAGTGACGCAGCCATTTCTTTTCAGCATAGTATGTTGGGCTAGTTGGGCTATGTTTTAGTTCCTATCCTTTGTGTAGAGCATCTGAGACATAAGCCAGATGGCTTAAACATTCCTTCATTTATTCAGTGAATGCCTGCTATGTGCCAGGCCCAAGCCCAGCCTAGTTCCTGGACTCATTTAAATGGCCAGGGTCCACTCCCTGCCCCCAAAGAGCTCCCATTCTACAGGGGTTTGGGAGTGGGCAGAGGATATGTGTCTATGGTACAATACGATAGACGCTATACTAAAGGAATTCTGCTTAGCCTGGTCCAGCAAAAGCTTCATCAACCTTTGACCAAGATCTTAGGGGATGAGTAGGAATTTCCTGAGGAGCAAAGCTGAGGTTTGATGGGGCATGGTGTATCTGAGGGATAATACAAATAGAACCTATGGCTCAGGGTGTTAAGTGTGGAAATGGAATATGGAGAGATCAGCTGGGGCCATGTTATGAATGCCGCACGCCAAAGAGTGTCATAGTGAGAGTAGTGAGCTCCACCCAGAAGGAGCCTAGAGATGAAAAGAGACCAAGGTAGGAAAGAGGAGGTAAACAAAAGAAATCCTCAGACTGGATAGATCAGTGAGAAGGCACGTTATCAGCTTAACCTTAAGGAGAGAATCCCACGGTCCTAATTGGTTGTTTTAAATTTATATTTATTATTTTGTTTATGGATTGTAATTGTATATTATTTTAATACGTGTTCCTGCCTGATTCTCCAAAATGAATATGAGGCATCCTGGTAGTTTGGGAGCATTGACAGCCCGAGCATGAACCTGCCTGCTTTTACGCGTGTGTTAAGGCAGGAACTCTTGTTTCCCAGCACCTAGCACAATGGTTGGCACCAGGTAGAGGCTCTGAGAATGTTTGTTGAATGAGGGAATGAATGGGTGAACGGAAGAGTGAGTGGTCATGACTGGGCTGACTAAGTTTTTCTAGGCTGGGGAACTAATCACTTTCTCTGCTTTTGGAAGGGAATTTTAACTGTTGCCCTCTGCCTGCCTCGGTGACAAGGAGGCTTTTGGAGTTGGGCCATTTCTGAATAGAATTTAGAAACTGTCCCAGGGCTCCTGGGTAGATACAGCACTGTGTCTTGGGGGAATCCTCTATAAACATACACTAACTCTTGGGAATAAAAGGATCCCATGAAAGAAATGAGAGCAGGTTTGGTTTTGGAAATTAGATCCAGCTTCAAGAGCAGTCCTTGATAGCCATCTGGCCTAGTGACACGTAATTCCCAAACTGTGGCCAGAAAGGCTGTGGTGCAGCTTTTTCTCATGACCCCAAATGGCTCTTGAGGTACACCGTGAACTGCTCTGTGATTGCGAATGGTCACTGTTGCTGACAGCACACCCACTGGCTGACAGGCACTCTTAGATACTGTACATCAGCTGTTCTCAAAGGGTTTGGTCTTGGGACCCTTTTACATTTCCAAAAATTTTTGAGGACCCAGAAGGGCTTTGTTGGTTAAACTATTGAAATTTACCAAATTAAGTATTAAATTTGAGAAAGTTTAAAAATAATTTGGTCACTCATTTCAGAATAACAGTATTAGATTTATCTATCATATTAACATAAATAACAATTTTTAAATTAGAGATAACAGTTTTCCCAAAAAGTGAGAAAAATGGTCTTGTTTTCACTTTTGCAAATTTATGTCTATCTTAATAGAAAAAGTTTAGATTCTCTTACATGCTTCTGGGGCTTCCCAGGTGGTGCCCATGTAAAGAATCCACTTGCTAATGCAGGAGATATAAGGGACGTGGGTTCAATCCCTGGATCAGGCAGATCCCCTGGAGAAGGAAACAGCAACCCACTCCAGTATTTCTTGCCTGGAAAATTCCATGGCTAGAAAAGCCTGGTGGGCTACAGTCCATGGGATCGCAAAGAGTCGGACACAGCTGAGTATGTACACACACATGTGCTTCTGTATTCAGTCTGTTGGCAGTACATTATTTTGATGGAATTATGTTTTTTAAAAAAAATCAACTTCACACAGATACATAGTTGGAAAAGAGAAAGGTATTTTGATAGCTTTTCAGATGATTTGTTGGTATTATTCTTTGCAATATGGAATCTGAGAACATACCAATAAAGTCTTTATACTCATTTACGTTAAAATCTGTTGGTTCATCTAACACTTTGGGTGGACTTTATACCAGTGCATGACTCTGTGGCATCATGCTTTGATCATTTGGAAAAATAGGTTCACTGAGTTACATAGATCTTCCAGATGTTTTCCTGTTTCATTTTATAATATCAAAAAATAACATTTGTTAATATCACCATCAATTTCATCATAAAGTCTTTTAAGTATTGGGAAGCTGTCAAGCTCATGGTTGTGGATGCAACTTTTTCAAAATTCTAATTTTCGTCTAAAACTTGAATTTTTATCATTGACCACAAATACAGAATAGTTTTCCTTGGGGGTGATAGGCTTGTTTTGTTCATTTTCTGAGAAATGTCTGCCAATACCCAAGTTTGAATAACCATAGTTTGTCAGTTAGTCATTCTTTGAAGTAAAAATGCTCCGTGAAAAATTGGCTTTCCCTTTCTTTGACTTTATCTCTTTTTTCCCAGGAAAAACTAGAAAGTCCTAGCATAATGCTCTCAGACAAAAACAGAAAAGTCTTGGGCCTGGTCAGATGAGGGCTCAGGTACTAGTTTTAATGGGTGTGCATGGCAGCCCCCTGGGCTGGGAGTGGCCACAGTCTAGGGTCTTGGCTCCTTGAGAACTCTAGGGATGTGCCTATAGTACAAATACCCTGTGTGAGTAACTCCACACGTCCAGAGATTTGGGGTTTGCCCAGAGAATGAAGCAGAACTATCTTGGAGCTTTTTTAGCAGATCCCAAATCTAGAGAACCGCTAGAACCTTTCCATTCACTCCTCCATCTTTTACCTAAGGCTAAACTGGAATCTGGAGAGGCTCTGAATTTAACCTGAGGTAAGAAGGAATAATTAGCTGCTGCCCAGGGTCGCTGGGTTGAAGTATCAGTTCCAACAGCCTTTCTGATGAAGAAACGTGGTTGGAATTTTCATTCATTCGGTAAACATGTATTGATCATGTTCTTCATGTGAGATTACTGTAAAATTGTGCTAGCTGCTAAAAAGTACAGCTTGAGAGCAGCTAGTTGAAAGCCTGAATTGACTACAGGGCATACAAGGTCACGATTTCCAATAATTTGGAAAGTGGCAGGAGATTGCAGTCAAAGGGAACTATAAACCAAGAGCTTTTCTGCCAAAGCAAAAATTTGATAGTATTAACTGTATATAATATCTCCAGGGCTTGGGATTCTCAACACCCTCTGGCAATTAAAGTAGAGATGAAAATGTCAGAGAGAACAGTCCACAGGCTCCACTGGGAATTTTACCCAGAGGTAGGCACCAAGGCTTAGAGTTAGCGTTGAGGATGGCCCCCTAAAACTTCCTGGGCCTAGAAATAAAGAATCCAATATACCAAACTCAAGACAGCTAGTTTCCAGTGTAGACTTACTTAAGAACAGACCAAAAAAAATAAAGACCAGCCCAGGAGCCTAGATAATAGATTGAGCACATCCTGTATGGATCCTTTGAGCTAAGTGCTTTGCGTCTCTAATGTCACTTAATCCTCTGGGCAACCTTATGCAACATAGGTGGTATCATCCCTGCTTCAGTTTGTACTTAATTAGCTTCCCAGGCCTTGTGTTTCTTCCTTTAACTAGAAAGACAGCCTGCCCTGTAAATTCACTTCCTTTGATGGCTAATCTTATTTATCATGTGTACTATTTCAGCTCTAGGGAAAGTCATGTTATTTCCATTAATAAGCAGTCTCATAATCCCTGAGGAATACAGTCTTCCAGCCATCTTCCACTGTTCCACACTTGCGATTGGAACCATTTGGTTGGAGGTCCAGGGTGGGAAGACGACCTTTTTCTATGGGAAACAACAATTTCAAGCCATGTCTCACCAAACTGCCTGCCAGGTGTATTACCATGGGGATACTTAACAAGTCTGACTTGGCCACTGGATGCCCAGCTGAGCCCATGCCCTGTGCTGTACCATGAGGGGTCCAGACAAGAATCAGACCTGGTACTTGCCCTCTAGGAGCACGACCTAGTAGAAGGGACAGAAGATACAGGTAAATAAGTTAAGTAGAAGGCACAAATCTTGTCACCAAGGCCCAATGTGCTGTGGGGGTATGGAAATGGGAAAGAGAGGTGAATTGTAAGAGGGAATCTCTAGGAAAGCTTTGGTGAGATTGGATCTAGGCTGGGCTTTAAGCCCTGCTCATCTACCTATTGGTAAAGGTGGGGAGGTAGAGGGGTTTAGGCAGAGGATCCCCTTTAGCAAAGGTGTGACTTAGGAGAGCACAAGAAGTATTTGGGGAACTTAAGGAGTTCCTTAGTGGAGTGAGGACAGGGATTAAGACGCCTGAATGTCACCTTCACTTCATTATATATGAGAGACTCTCATTCTCATAAAACACAGTGACTGTATATTCTATGTTTTCAACCCTAGTCCCGATTTTAAATATTTTTCCTATTGCTCCCATCATGTTCATAGTTAGTGCCATCTGTTGAGTAGCATATATGCCTGGCACTGGGCTAGGTGCTTTATCACAGTGCTCACAGCCAACTCTACAGGTCAGAACTTAACCCCATTTTATAGATGAGGAGGCACAGAATAAATAGAACTTGCCCAACATTATACAGTTGGTAAGTGATGGAGGCCCAGGATTAATGCCAAAGCCAGTATTGTTTCTTCTACACCCCAGCACCTCCCACAAGTATTTTAGCATCAAGTACAGTCACACAGGTCATATATTTACCTTATAAGAATTGTTTCACTTTTAAAAGAAAACAGCAAATAACACTACACATTGTCATTTACATTGTACATTTGCGTTCTTGGTTGTTCCTATAAAACCATATATACTGTACTTTACAGGCCACACATTAAAAATTTCAAGAATTATTTTACTCACCCAAGATTTTTGTCTTCTGTAATAACTCTAGAACCTAACACTGGAAAATGAAGCTCCCTTGTAGTAAAATTGCACATCCTGGTGTTTGCCTAAAAAATACAGTCACTTTACTCTTTCTCACAGGGAAAAGGACTTGGGCATTGGTCTCACCTCCTCCTCCTGGAGTTATTAATACTATGGCATCTTGTAGCTATGGAAAGTTTCCTGGGTGCATGTCTCCTTTTCCTTAACTTCTCTATCAGCCTTTCACCCTTACCATGAGATACTCACCACAAATGGGTTCTAGAATGCAATTTTCTTGTGTAGCTGCCACTAAGCAGCTGACTTGCTCACTGAACTGTCCTCTTGGCACAGACTTTAGGCAGCATCTCACGTGAGTTCCATATGTAAGATTTCTCTCTCTTTCTCTCTGATATTCTTTCCCAAGGTCCTTGTAATTCCCCACATGTTTCAGTATGCTACTGGTGGCGCTAGTGATAACGAATCTCCCTGCCAGTACGGGAGATGCAGGAGACCCAAGAGATGTGGTTCAATCCCTGGGTCAGGAAGATCTCCTAGAGGAGGAAATGGCAACCCACTCCAGTATTCTTGCCTGGAAAATTCCATGGACAGAGGAGCCTGGTGGGCTACAGTCCATGGGGTCGCACAGAGTCGGACACGACTGAGTGGCTGAGCACCCATGCACAGGCTCAAACACGCATGCTTCTGATGCTGCTGTGTGTTTTCTTTCTTTTTCTAGAAACCAGGGACCCAGGTCAGTGTAATTGTAACATTACAAATTTAAGGATACCCTGATGCCAACTTATTGTGAGAAGGTGATTTTATTTGAAAAAGATGACCCATTTATTTTATTGGTAGGATGAAAGTGATACTTGTATTATTCCTTTGCTTAGGTCTCTGCAAATATGTCTTGCCTAGTGGTGGGTAAGTTTGGAAGTTATATCAGTTAACTATTATGTGCAACAAACCACCCCAAAACTTAGTGGCTTAAAACAATACCATTTATTATTTGTCATGAGTCTCTCGGTTGACTGGGTGTTTCTGCTGATTGGGGCCTACTTGGCTGATCTCAGGAATCCTCATGTATCTGATCTACTGGCCAGTCAGCTGGGAAGACTCAGATTTACCCACAGGCCTCTCACATCCCTCCAGCAGCTAGCCTGGTCATGCTTATGTGGCATGGCAGAGGTGCAGGAGCGAGCAAGTCCAGCCATGCAAGGGAGCAAGTAGAAATGCATACACACTTTTCAAGCTCATGCTGGTAGCATGTTTGCTGACATTCCGTTGGCCAAAGAAAGTGATCTGACTGTCAGAGTGAGAACGGACTGCAGTGCAAAGTTGCAGGATATAGGAAAGCCATTGATGGGGTCATTAGACACAATCAGTCTCTCAAGTCACTACCCCTCAGTGTGACAGAAAACCTATAGACTTATATTTCTAGGTCAGGTTTGTCCTAGAAGGAAAAGGAAAAAAATAATAGCAATAATGGCTGTATGCTGGGACTGTACTATGGACATGCACAGGGCTAGGCACTTGCCTTGTTTATGCACCCCCTCATAACAGCTCTGCGCAGTAGGTAGGAAAGCAGAAGTTTAATAACTTGCTCAAGGTCACCCAGCTCATGTGTGGTCAAGGAGGGATTAGAACTCATGTCAGTCTGACACCTGAAACCCAGTGGTTTTTCACCACACCTCCCTGCCTCTCAGAAGCCCCTGGGTCTGCCTTACCCTCCAGCTGGAGACGTTGGGGCGCTAGGGCATTTGAGCATGAGCTTTGGAGTCAGCCTCACTGGGGTTCAAATCCTATAGGGTTCAACCACTCACTAACTCTGTAACCTTGGGCAACTTATTTGACTTCTTGAAATGTTTCTTCTTTAAAAAAATAAATAAATAAATAAAAAGATGAGAATAATAACACATTTTGCAGAGCTGTTTACAAGGACTAAAATTGGGTAAATAAAGTGCCTAACCCAGTGCCTGGCACATAATAAGTGATGTCATCAGTATTGTTAATATTGTTTCTAAGCAGAGCCTTTCCCCTTCTGGGAAACCCTGTTTCTGTCTGTTGGACAGGTTCCCCCTACCACCAGCCAGTCTGTGCAGACTTGCTGCCTGCTGTGTCACCGGGAACGCAAAGGCTGGGAAGAAGGCCCTTCCCAGAACGGACTGGTGTTGCAGGGTGAGAAGCTGCCCCCTGACTTCATGCCAAAGCTCGTCAAGAATCTCCTAGGCGAGATGCCTCTGTGGGTCTGCCAGAGTTGCCGAAAGAGCATGGAGGAAGATGAAAGGCAGACAGGTCGAGAACATGCAGTGGCGGTAGGTAACCGCTGAGAAGGGGTCCCCGAATGCAGGAGCGCTGCCTGCCCAGAGAAGTCAGGCTGTTGAGCTGTGGCTGCCTTGTGCTCAAGTGGCTGTCCTCAGGTAGCACCTCCGCCCAGGTGCCAAAGAGGCTGCACCTATGCAGCATTAGCAGCTTGTGGCCCACATTTGGGGGAAGAAAAGAGAGGTTTCAGGCAGCCCACCAGCCCCCAAGGACAGTGCACCGTGTGATGGCCGGCTTGGAGGCACTGGTAGATCGAGATCCTGACCCTCCCTGTGACTGTGCTGCCTTCAGCTCTGTGGCAGCTCAAAAACCAACCAGTGTGACATGGAAGGCAAAGGTCAGTTTGAGGGTCTGCAATGCCTCTGTTAGAAGGCTTCCAAGATGCCCGGGAGCCATCTAACTGCCATCTCCTGAATCACAGAGGTCAGACTCCTCATTTCTCATTCCCCTCAGTCCCTCTCTGTAACCCAGAATCAGTTCAGCTTCGGGATTCCTGACTTAAAGACCTTTTTCCTCTCCTTGGCAGCTCTCAGGACTCCCCAAAGGCCACAGTTGACAGACAGTCTCTGCCACTACCAGAATCTTTCATCACATCCACATATTTCACTTCATGGGGAGCATCACAGCCCCTCTTGGCAAAGGCCTGGCCCATGTTTGCCCTTGCACCTGGAGTTGTGGGAACTGTGCCATGGCATGGGGACCTGGAGGAGGAGGTGCCCCTGGGGAAGCCAAGGCAGCAGCGGGTCAGCCCTGATGTTTACTGTTTTACCATGAGCCTTTTTCTCCCCCAGATCTCCTTGTCACACACATCCTGCAAATCACAGTCTTGTGGGGGTGATTCTCATTCCTCTTCGTCCTCCTCTTCGTCGTCCTCTTCCTCATCCTCCTCCTGCCACGGGAACTCAGGGGACTGGGATCCTAGTTCGTTCCTGTCAGCACATAAGCTCTCGGGCCTCTGGAACTCCCCGCACTCCAGCGGGGCCCTGCCAGGTGGCTCGCTCGGGAGCCCTCCTACAATCCCTGGTGAGTCTCCAAGCTCAGAAGAGAGCGCTCTCCATAAATGGAGAGAGTTGTGTTTTCCTAACCATTTTGTTCAAACAAATCAGATCGGTTATTAAATAAAAGTGGAGCTGTTCTGGTGGAAGCCAAGTAGGGAATCTAGCCCTTGACTATCTTGGTAGAAATCCTTTCCCCAAAACTCTGAACTTGAAAAATACTGCTGGCATTGGCTCTGATAACTGTTCCCATTGGATCCAAGAGGGGACCTGGTAAGCATTGGCTGAAGAGAAAGTAAAGTCTGCAAGGGCCTTGAAGGAATTAGGACTCAGATCACCTGACTGCTGCAGCAGCACAGAGGGCCTGGGTGTCTCCTCTTCTCTATCCAAGGGATGGGCGCTTTTATAAAAGCACTGCCGTTCCATCTGCAGTTGGCAGTGTGAGCTGCATTGATTATTAGCCAGTTATGCAGCTGTGTAAGCCTTTTTTAGACCTTGGGATAATGCTTAGCAACCTAAAGAAAAAATCTTGAGTTATTGCTGTACTTTGTAAATATGAATTACTGTCTACTTTTAAATGGAGGACCTGAGTTCTTCAAAGGGGTGCTACCCCCAGAACTGTGAGTGGAGCGATACATAATTCCAGTTACTTTGGTGCATGAATCAGAGAGAGTCATCAAAGTGCTTTCCCACTTGTCCTCTGAAATTTGGGGCCACCCGAAAGTCTGGCATATCCTGGCTGCCTTGATGCACGTGGCCCAGAAGCAGAGCCTTGTCAGACAGGTTCTACAAAAGCACTCAGAGATAGAACATACAACCCCTGTTTATGCCCAGCAGAGGTTTTATGACCTTGCATGGGGCTGGCCTTCCTGGTGCCTTCTCCCTCAGGCCTGGCCATCTTCAGCCTGTCCAGCTGCTGCCTGCAGAGAAATCTCTCCAGCCCAAGGTACTGCTAGGCTTTTCCAAAAGCTCATGGGTCCACCATGCTGAGAGACTGTGCCCAGGCATGTTGCCTCTGGTCACAGTAAGCAGGCTGCTGCAGCAGTGAGCCCTTGGGCCTCCTTCCCAGGATCTGGGCTCCCACTCTGACACCTCTCTCCCCCATCCACCCACAGGTGAGGTTTTCCCCATCTCGGAGCACCACCGGCACTCAGACCTCACTGCTCCACCTAACAGCCCCACCGGCCACCACCCCCAGCCAGCGCCGCTGATCCCATCTCACCCCGGATCCTTTGGCTCACCACCCCACCCGCACCTGCTGCCCACCACCCCAGCAGTGCATTTCCCTGCCCAGGTTTCAGAATGCCCTGTTGCTGTGGCTGCTGCCCCCCACACCCCAGGGCCATGTCAGAGCCCCCACCTTCCCTCCACCAGCATGCCGCTCCTGAAGATGCCTCCTCCATTCTCGGGTTGCAGCCACCCCTGTAGTGGTCACTGCAGCGGGCACTGCAGCGGGCCCCTCCTCCCACCACCCAGCTCTCAGCAGCTCCCTAGCACGCACAGGTGAGTGGCACAAAGAGCAAACTCCCTGACAACTTGAACTTAAGAGTTTGGGGGAAACTTTGGGGTGAAAATTAAAGGGTATACTCTGTTTATGTTTTTTCTATAGTTTTTCCAGATATGAAAGAAATATGTTTGTTTTTTTAAAAACTTGGGAAAATTTATAAATGTATAAAAATTTTAAATACATAAAAAAAGAAAAAAATTCCTGGCAACCTAAAGATAAACTTTAGCACAACAGCATATTTTCTTTTTTTGATGTTTCTCTATATCCATAACAAAATGAGGTCCACATCCTGTATCATTTTCGTTTGGTTACTTTTTAACATTATACCATCATCATTTCCCTAGTTAAAATTCTTCAAAAACTTTGTCAGTGGCCACATGTTTTATTATACAGCTGTGGCATAATTTATTTTATCATTACCTATTCCTGGATATTCAGGCATTTGTAGATTTTTTTGTAGACTGTAATAAGCATCCTTGCACCTAAATGTCAGGAGTTCTGTCCTTAAAGTAGATTCCTAGAATTAACTCTTAAGTACTGAGAAAGTTTGTTTTAATATATATTTGAAAGATACAGTTTTTTGGAGAAGATCTGTCTTTTTATAAGTCAGTTGTGTGTTGATGATGTGTTTCTATTTGCCCACTCTAAAATCCCACCACCCCGATACAGCACTCCTAGCAGTGTTCTCTTGAGTAGCTTTCCCGTGTGGTAGTGGTGGTGTCCGTGTGGTTTTTCGTCGTCCAGTTTCACTTAGCGCTGTTAGGTTCCCACATGGCTTCTGAACCTCAGCTTTCGGCTGGGAAATGCTTCGCTCTTCTCCAGTTGCTGAACATTTAGGTCATCCCAACATTTAACATTATAAATAATGTCTCTTAACGGTGTCTTTGCCTAAAGCTTTTCACTCTTTTGGATTTTTCTCCTTGGAATAGATCTCTCAGGGTGAAAAGTTCTCAGTTTAAAAGATATGAGGGATTTTTTGCTTTTATTTTATTGAGAAGGACTCTTAATACATATTGATAAATTGCTTTCCAAAGGGGTCTCCAAATTGATGTAACCACCAGTATTAAAGCACTAGGAATTTTTAACTGTGCTAATATAGTAGATGAATAATGGTCAGTTGGGGTTAAGCTTCTCTAAGCACTTTCTTATTTTGCACCACCCAATATGCAGGATCTTAGTTCCCAACCTGGGACTGAATCCATGCCCCTTGTAGTGGAAGTGTGAAGTCTTAACCACTGGGCCACCAGGAAAAGTCCTCTAAGCATTTTGATAATGATTCCTGCCCCAGGGAACCTCCTTAGCTGCTCCTTGCCCCGCCCTTCCTCCTGGCTCTCTCTGGCTTCAGCCCTGGAGCACTCCCACTGCTGATGGCCAACCCAGGACTCTGACTCCTCTAGCGTGAATTCTGGGACCTTTCAGACCTGTCTCTTCCTTACCCTGGGAAATTAGTCCATATTACAGGATGCTTCCTGAAATCCAGAGGCAGAGCAGTGCAGTGGGAGGGTGAGTCCTAGCTGCTCCTTGGGCAAGACAGTGAAGCACCCTGAGCCTCAGTCTCTTCTGTTGCAGCGTGGGGATGGCAAAACATGTTTTGCAGGATTTGGGGGATTGTTAGAAATAATTTGCTGTATACAATACCTGGCACAAACAGTAGCTCAAAATATGGCCCACAAGGCACATTTGCTTTCCTAACCTCAAGACACCATGGCTAAGGCAGCTCTGTGCAGTGGTGCGATCTCAATCAGAAGGACCTTTGAGCATGATCCACTGTCACTTCCACTGTCAGGGGCCCAGATTCAATCCTGGTCAGGGAACTAAGATCCCAGAAGCCACACGGTGTGGCCAAAAACAAAACCATAGTGTCAGGGTGAGGGGAACCAATAGAGAATGAAAGGACATTGACCTCCTTTAGATGTTCCAAGGAACCATCAGCCCACTAATCTGTTCAGACACCTACTTCCTGAGCACTTACTGTGTATAGGCTTGTGATGGTACACACTGGGACCCAAAAATAGAAGTGGCATAGTCCGTATCTTCAGGGAATGCACACTCTGGTCTGGAAGACAGATGGTAAACAGACCGTCACTGTAGTGTGTGATAGAGGAATACTTGGTGTCCTCAGAGTCCAGAAGGCTCACATGGTAGACGTGGGGAGGGGAGGCACGGGGAACTTTCCAGAACAGTGCCATTGAGGGGGGCCCTGAGGAACAGCGAGGTTTGCCTTGTTCTTACAAGGGGCTCATTCTGTCTGTCTGCCTTGGTCTTTGTGGGATGAGGCAGATGAAGGCGATGGTGCGGCTGCTCCCCAGGCTCCTCACAGCATGCTCCTGCCCTGCCTTTCCTCACCTTTGGGCCTGTCTTTTCTCCCAATTCAGCAGGGACCCTGGGTGCAAGGGGCACAAGTTTACCCACAGTGGCCTGACGTGCCAGCTTCCCCAGCCATGCGAGGCAGACGAGGGGCTGGGCGAGGAAGAGGACAGCAGCTCGGAGCGTAGCTCCTGCACCTCATCCTCCACCCACCAGCGAGATGGGAAGTTCTGTGACTGCTGCTACTGTGAGTTCTTCGGCCACAATGCGGTGAGTGAGCCTTCCCAGGCCAGAGCAGGCTGGGGGCCAGCCGAGGGGAGCCAGGGGAACACCTTGCTCTTCCCAGGGCCCCCCTTGCTCATGGAGCTAATAATTGTGCTTGGACCCTGTGAGTCCTCACCAGCGTCTGCTTGCTAGATCCTCACGGCATATGGGTGAGATAGAGATTTTTCAACAATTTGCTACCTTTGCTCTTCTCATGGTTTCTCTTAAGATTGACTTTTTTTCCTTAGGCAAAAAGAAAGGAAGTGGCAGAGGAAAGCTATGACTCTGATGAGTATGTATACGTAACGTGCGTAATCACAGAGAAGTGAAGGCTTGTGCGTGAGGAAGGCAGTGGAGGCCAAGGCTCTCAGTCCTCAGTGTGGGAGCCAGCCACGGGACAGGCAGTGAGCACAGATGGCACCAGGAAGGAGGCTCAGAGCAGAGTTCAGGCTGTCTCTGGACAGGGGGAGAAAGCAGTTCAGAAGTCTCATAGGGTGAAGAGGAAAGGGCTTCTGGCTAGGGGAAAGCAGTTGAGGACAGAAGAAATTCAAGCAGTTATGTTGCTGGTCACCTTTGAGCTAGAAGTTGTTATCCTCATTTTAGAGATGACAAAATCGAGGCTCACAAAGACTCAGTGAACCTGCCCAAGGTCATACAGCTTCCGAGTGACGAAGCCTGGGCTCAGACCTGCGCTCCTGGCTCCCAAGTCAGCGTGCTCGCAGCACTGCTGCATACCTCCCACTCCTCCGCCCCCTGCTGCCTTGGCTCCGAGCCTGCCTGAGGGTGAAGCCATTTGGCCTCTGTGGCTGTGGTAGAAAGAACAGTTGTCTTGCTTCTCACCACATGCTTGGTGCCCGCGGGTGGGAGTGCTCCGGGCTTCCCAGGCCCAGGGTGTAACGTCAGCACCTCCCCTCCCCCAGCCACCCGCTGCCCCGACGAGTCGGAATTATACCGAGATCCGAGAGAAGCTTCGCTCAAGGCTGACCAGGCGCAAAGAGGAGCTGCCCATGAAGGGGGGCGCCCTGGGCGGGATCCCTGGGGAGCCCGCCGTGGACCATCGAGATGTGGATGAGCTGCTGGAATTCATCAACAGCACGGAGCCCAAAGTCCCCAACAGCGCCAGGGCTGCCAAGCGGGCCCGGCACAAGCTGAAAAAGAAGGTGGGTGTGGGGGGAGCACAGCTCTACCACCTCTTTTCCCCCGAGGAATCCCTCACCCCCAACCCCCAGGACTTCTCGGGCGTGAATAGTACTGGCTGCCAAAGGCCTTGGCAGGGCTCTCTTCCCTGAGAAGGTCTGAATGAGTTTGGGAGGCATCGGGGTAAGGGAGCCAGGGGACCAGTGATTGGAGGAAAACAAGTCCTGGCGTCAGAAGCCGCTTGCTGGATTCCTCAAATCTTAGGACTTGCTTCAGTCAGTCAGTCATATGTTCATTCAGCAAACACTTCTGCAAATACTTGGAGCCAAATATGATGCAGTTAGGTTCTTACCCTAGAAAAGCTTTGTCCAGTGGAGAAACAACACTGGACAAGCACATTAGTGTGCAACAAGTGCTGGGGTGAGGGAAGCCCCCATCCTGCCTGAGGCACTGGAAATGGCTGGACCCCCAGGCTGCCCAGGGAGCCGTGTTGTAGAGAGTGAGTACAGATTCATCAGGAGGACCCTCCTGGCAACGGGCATAGCACATCCACAGCAGTTTTTTAAGTCAGAGCTCACACCCAGGAGAAGGCAGACAAATAGAAGTGAGAGAATGTACTGCTCAAGAGCTCTGACTTGATCCTACAGCTGAGGGGGGCTCACCCAAGGGCTTTAATCACACAATGCACTCACCAGATGTGCTTCCCAAGATGACTGTGTAGCAATATGGAAGGTAGCCTGAAGGAGTGATACTCCGGGCCAGAGAACCAAGAGCCAGGGGAGAGGTGATTGATAATGGGCCTGGAGCAGTTTTCAGAGGAGGCAGGTGATCTCTTGATTACAGGACAAGGAGATGATAGAGTCAGGGATACCTCCTAGGAGTTTGCCAGGGTGGCTGGCAGGATGGGATACCTTAGTGAGCACAGGTGGAATTGGCAGAAGACAGGGAATTCAGTTGGGTCACAGTGACTCGGAGATTCTCATGAGAGGTCTGAGTGGAGATGGCGATGTGGGGCTGGGAGTTGCTGGCATGGAGATGTAATTGAAGCCATGGGAATGACCCATCCTGAGGACTGAGTGAACTCCTCCCAGAAGGCCGAGGACAGAACCAGGGGAACTGTTCCTGGCAGCCCTGCCACCAGGCAAGCAGCAGAGCTTGATGGCTCGTCCCCTGCCACCTCATTACCTCTTAGCCTGCCTGCCCCCAACTGTGTCTGCACAGTTCCACACTCGGGAGCTCAGCAGCTGAAGAGAATGGGTTTGACAGCCAGCTAGCTCCAGGTCCTGGGTGGTCAAACAGCCCTGGTGCTCTGGAAAACAGCAGTGCTTCTCCATCTTTTTCCAGCCCAAAGGACAAATCAGGACCCCTTCCCTGCACCTGAAGTAGTAAACCAAAGGGTCTCAACCACTGCCTTCAGAAAATGGTCGGCATTTGCTGTCTCCCTGCCAGCTTTGCCTGGCCAGGAGTGTGCAGTGGGCAGAAGTGGTCTCTCTGGCCTTTCCTGGCCTCCCAAGGCTGTGGTTCCCAGTTAGGTCCCAGGGAACACACTCACCGTTCCCAGGCCTGGTATGTTTTTCATAAATTTCTGCCTGGATATCCTTTCTCCTCAACCTCTGCCCCCTCCTTTTCCTTCTAAAAACCTCCTCCCAAGCCCAGTTCAGATGTTTCCTCCTCCGCAGTCTTCCTCGGTGACATCCAGTGTGCTGTGGCTGCACCTCGCATGTCTCTCTGGTCTGCCATTTATCACTCTCTGCTCGCAGTTCAGAAACTGCCTGCACACTCCCACCTGCTCCACCCAGGACAGAGGCCAGGATACAACACAGAGTAGGCAGTTCTGATGTCCTGTAACTATCGATCATGTCATTATCTGTTTATACATCAGCCTCCTCCACAGTACCCCTCCGTCACCTCCCAGGCTTAACTACAACCCCCAAAAACACAGCTTCCACCACGAGAGCCATCTACCTACTGCCCACCTGGGGAGACAGATAAAGCTGGGTATTTTTCTGTTCCCTCATACCATTTCTGGACCCTGACTCTTTAATGTCCTAACCCTTGCTCCGTTGAAACCGACCCTGGGTCTGTCATCTGTAACCTCCCATCACTACTTCTCTTCATCCACTGAAGACTGTCACCTGTCTTCCTTCTTTTCTCAGACCAGTTGAGATCCCTTGAGTATCATTCATTCACTCTCCTACCAATCCTCTCAGTTCCTCATTGTCCTTCCATTATACCCACTTAGAAAAACCACAGTCCTGGCTTCAGCCCGAGCCTGCCTCTCTCCTACACCTTGAGGAAGGTGCTAGATTGAATCTGCCTTTGGCACCCCGGCCAAATGGTCTCCCACCTGCCTGAGCCCCCACTTTGCTGTTCTCTAGTCTTCTGACTCCTCATCATTTCCATTCACCCCAGCCCCTTTGTTAGACCTCCATTCTGCTCCAGCTGCCAGACTCTCCCCACTCCCACCTTACTTTTTGGCAGATAACTCACTTCCTGTTTCAACAAGGATTAAAAACCAGTGGAGAGGCACTGTCCTGCAGAGTTCCTTCTTGCATGAAGGAGGAGTTAGTCCTTTTCCTACCTAAAGCCTGTGCTGTCCTTCCTGCCTCCTCTGTCTAATACCACTTCCTGCTGGGTGGCTCCAGCCTCTCACTGTGCCCAGTACTCTGTTTTTTGAAAGCAAACTGTCATTTGAGTGTACAGCCTCTTTTAACCACCCTGGTCTCGTTCCTGACCACACAAAAATGTCATCTGCATTTACTCCTGTCAGCTCACTGCAGATTGTCTTCTACCTCCACTCCTCCATAGAGCCACTAGTGACTTCTTTGTTGCCAAATCATTTTCTCCTGTTCCATCTTCTTTTCCACTAGGCAGCATCTCACCCTTTGTTCTCTTTTTCAAACACTGTTTTCTTTGGCCCCTCCAACCTTATTCAGGTGGGGGCAGGGAAGGGGAAAGGGGAGGCCACATTCTCTACATTTCTCACTTCCTCTCTGCCCTCTGTCCTGTCTCCTTTGTGAGCACCTCTTCCTCTGCCTGGCCCTCCCCCTTCAAGACAGCTGCCTGGGAGAGAGCCATCTAGATAGTGTTTCCTCCCAGGTCATTATGTCTCCGTTTCCCCCTGCGCTTCACAGTAACATATCCTACCACTGGTGGGTACCTCCTCACAGACATTCTACAGGTACCCAAACTCAGCGTATCCCAAACTGAGCTTGTCACCTTTCTCCGAAAGAGCCCACTCTTGCTTCTCCGTTGTCTGTCTAGTTAATAGCACCACCATTCACCCAGTTGCCTCAACCAGAACCCCAGATGCCATCTGGGGAGGACCGCATCATGGTGATGGAGAGCAGCAGGCCTTGCAATTGGACCAGTTTGAACCCGGCTCTGCTGTACTTGCTGTATGACCTTGGGCAAATCACTTAACCTCTAAGCCTCAGTTTCTTCCTCCATAAAATGAGAATAACGTAGAACCTAATTCATGGCTTTCGCAAGAATGAAATGGAGTGATGCACAGAAAGTTTGGGCAGAGTGAACAGAGTAGTTGCTGCAGAAACAGTAGTGATGGTTTGATGAGTTTTCCTGACTCATCTTGTTCTCTCCACCACCCGTCACCGAACAGTCCTGGTCATGTGACACCCTCCAGTAGCTCACACCATCCACTTCTTTCCACCCTACTGACACTGTTTAAAAAGCCTTCAGTGACTGAACATTGCCTATAGGCGCAAATCTAGGATCAGATATGGCCTGTGGGGCTCTTGAGGATCTAGCCCCTGCTTAGGTTGCCAACTTCATCTCTCAGTCTGCCCCTGTGGCTTTCCTGCCCACTCTACTCCACCCAAAAGAGATCTGTGCTCTAGCTGTCCTTCTAAGTATTTGCATTCCCTAAATATTCTACATTTTCCCATTTCCCAGCCTTTCTTCTACTTTTTGTCTAGAATATGTTTGTCTCACACTTCCCAGGATAATCCCACTTACCCTTCAGTGCTCAGTGAGATACTGCCTCCTCTGGGAAGCACCTCCTGATGGCCCAGTCTGGGTCCCCAGAGCACCCCGTGCTTTTTCCCCTGTTGCTTTTCACACTGTCACTCAGAATTAAACAGCCTGTTTGCACATCCATCTCCCTCAGCAGACTCAAGTCAGTGAACAGAGACTGTCTATGCACAGCTGAGTTCCCAGAGCCCAGCCCAGTGCCTCATATAAGAGTCACAGGTCAAGAAGTGATTGTCAAATGATACTTAAAAACATGAAGATCACCCCTGGGTATGCTGTCCTGACTCACCACTTAACTAGCATGTAATCTTGGGTCAGTTCCTTAACTCTTTCCAGTCAAGTTTCCTCATCTATAAACTGAGGATAATGACACAGCAAGGGCAGTTGTGGGGATTAAATGAGGCAACGTGGGAAGGTACCAGGCTTATGGTACATAGCAAAAATGTGTGGTTCCATGCTTTTTCCTTCTCTCATTACAAAACTATACACGATTCCACATCATTCCCTCTACACCAGTTGTTTCACACTTGTATAGCAGAAGTCCTTTCTGCAATTGAAACTGTCCTCAGGCCCTCAATTCCTAACAAATGAAAGCAGAGCTGTTCTGACACAGAGGAAGAGCAGAGTGAAGGGCCTTCCGGTTCTTTGTCCATCACCATGGCCTCAGCTCTGCCTGTAGCCTTGAACTCCACGGCTTACAGCTGCTCCAGACCTGAGTTCCTTTCTCACCTGAGCACCACTGTGCCAGGGCACAGCCTGATTATTGCCCAGGGAAGGGGACACACACCCACTGAGGTGTCCTCATGGTGATCTGTGACATATATAGGTTGGTTGGTTTTCTCCCAAATTTATAAATGGAGATCGTAAGGTTCAGGGAGAGTAAGTGATTTGTCCAAGGTCCCACAGTTGTGGTCCTAGTCAGCTATAGAACCAGCCTGTTAAAAAGATGAGAGAATAAATGTATGCCCCCTGGGGCAGAGGGTCACCCTCTTAAGTTGACATTGTGGTGGCAAGCCCTCTTCTCACATAACTTTTCCTGTTCCTCCCCCTCCATTCCCAAATCAGCTGTAAACAGGTGAGATAGTGAAGTCATCTGGCCCCTAGCACATCACTACCACCTCATTCCCATTGGCTTTTGAAAACTGTCTCCTGTCTCCCTCTAAAGACCTCCTCAACCTGCTGGTGCCTTGAGGCTGGGGCAGAGCTGGTGCCAGAGGTTAGGGGTGGGGTGACTCAGAGCCCACAGACTTGCTTTCACTCTCCCGATCTGACTGTCAATGCTGAGTGGCAGAGTCCAGCCTTCCTCAGCCTCCTGGTCCTCACCTGGGCAAAGGGGCTGCTTTTATCTCTTGCTGTGGGGCCTCTTGTCTGCCACTGGGCATGCTTTAGGTGTGCCTTTGATTCCTTGAGGCCAACTAAGCAGTGAGTGGCCTTCCTGTGGGAACTTGGCCCTCTCCAATAGCACCCATAGGCAGCCTCAGGAGGGCACACACATTTCCCAGCCACCCAGAACAGTCTGATCTACCATGGTATCTCACAGCCCCACATCTTCCTTCTTGGAAGACCTACATGTTGTCATGGCTTTTTTTCTCCTGCCACCTGCAGAATTGAAGAGAATGCCTCCATAATACTAATCTTCCTTACACATATCCCCACTTTGGTCTTCACTCCAGAATTACTGTCCTCATTTTGCAGATGAGTCCACTGCTACTCAGCAAGTGAGTAAATTGCTTAAGCTTATGCCTGGGAGGGAGATCCTATAACCCTTTTAGGCCCTAGGACTGATTCTAGGGCCCTGGACAAACAAGATGTAAAAACCCTACCCTCTGTTGGTGTAAATGCCTCCATCCCCACACATGTACCTGTTGGATTGCATTTCATCCTTGTTATTGTAGGGTGAGCAGGCCAGGATTGCCAGGCCCTGCTTCTAGCCAGTTAGTGGCAAAGCTGGGCTGGAAGCAGACGTGTTGGGTATCATACTGTGCCTGGCAGCTGCCAAGCCCCTGCTGAAACTGCCTCTTGTCTTGGCAGGAGAAGGAGAAGGCCCAGTTGGCAGCGGAAGCTCTGAAGCAAGCAAATCGTAGTGTTTCTGGAAGCCGGGAGCTGAGGCCTGCCAGGGAGAGTCTTTTGGGGTGGCCCGACCGGGAGCTGGATCGGGTCAACAGCTTTCTGAACAGCCGTCTACAGGAGATCAAGAACACTGTCAAGGACTCCATCTGTGCCAGCTTCAGTATGTGTGAGCTCAGCGTGGACAGCAATGGCTTCTCTAAGGAAGGGGCCACTGAGCCAAAACCTCAGAGTCTAGCCCCCTCAAACCCCAGTGGCTCCTCAGAACAAAGGCCTGACATTAACCTTGACCTGTCCCCTTTGACTTTGGGCTCTCCTCAGAACCACATGTTGCAAGCTCCAGGAGAGCCAGCCCCACCATGGGCAGAAATGAGAAGTCCCCACCCACCATGGACAGAAGTGAAGGGCCCCCCTCCTGGTATCCCTGAGAATGGGCTAGTGAGGAGGCTCAACACTGTGCCCAACCTGTCCCGGATGATCTGGGTCAAGACACCCAAGCCAGGTAACCCTGGCTCTGAGGAGCCAAGCATAAAGGAGGCCCCTGGTTGCAAGCAGGAGCTGTCTGAGCCTGTGGCCTCAGGTGGGAAGCCACGGAAGGGCAGGAGACAGGGTAGTCAGGCCAAGAAGAACGAGGTGAGCCCAGCTTCCCAGCCCCCAGCCTGCCTTGAGACTCCCAGTGCCAAGGGCCAGGCCCCTAGCCCCAAGCAGCCAAGCAAGGCCCCAGAGCCTCCCAGAGTGGACAGCGGTGCTGAAGCTGGAGAAGGGAGCCAGGGGGCCCGACCAGGACCAGGCTGGGCTGACAGCCCCAAAGCTGACAAGGAGAAGGGCAGCTCCTGGCGAAACTGGCCAGGTGAAGCCAAGGCACGGCCTCTGGAGCAGGAGTCTGGACACCCCCCAGGCCCAGCAAGGCCGCAGAGCTTGCAACAGGGCAAGGGCCGCAGCCGCCGGAGCCGCAACAAGCAGGAGAAGTCCGCCGCCTCCTTGGGTGAGTGCACCAGGAACTGACTGACTGATCGGCCCCCACCCAGCCAGGCCACGGGGTGGAGGGCAGCCCTTACCTGTGAGCAGCAGTGCCCCAGGAGCATGACCCAGAGGCTGCTGTGAGCACTGAGCCCTCCTGGCTATGTCTTCCTAGACGATGTGTTCCTGCCCAAGGACATGGATGGGGTGGAGATGGATGAGACTGACCGGGAGGTGGAGTACTTCAAGAGGTAGGTGTGAGGCTGCCTGCTCTCCCACTCATCTCCCCCGCCCCAGGTAGGGACACAGGTAGCCAGGATGGATCATCTGGGAAGGTGCAAGGGACTGGGAGCAGGAGGGATGTCAGGCCCCAAGAACAAGGGCTTTCTCCAGTTTTATTCACCTGCATTTCTCTGCTCTTGCCTGGGTTGAGTTTTGGGGGCAGTCTTATCTAGGTTGGAGGAGAAAGCCATATACATACAATCCAGTGATAAGAGCTATTAGAGGAGTAAAGACATGGGGCTAGAGCCTAGGAATGGCGAAGCTGAAGGATGGGGTGGCCAGGGCAGCCCTCCCCAAAGAGGTGGTAACCAGACTGAAACCTGAGGAATAGGAATCAGTGGGCCAGGCAAAATGAAAAGGGTTTGAGGGCAGGAGAAATACATCATCCTGGGAGAAACAGAAGGCATCCCAGTTTAGCTAGAGTAAAATCCAGGGTGAGGAGGCTGGCTGTATGCTAAGGCAGGTCACTCTGTTCACACACTGCCCCTTAGGCGTGTGGGTACCTCACCCGGACAGCCCCTTACTGTTAGACCGAAACACCTGGGTCCGAGGGGTTGTACAGAGCTGACCTGGTTTCCCTAGTGGCCAGGGCTCACAGGTCTGGAAGCAGGTCCAGTGGGGAGAAGAGAGAACTTCTGGATTGTGCCCCCACCCCACCCCCTGCCTGGGCATCTCCCAAACCCAACAGGTTCTGTCTGGATTCTGCAAAGCAGACGCGTCAGAAAGTTGCTGTGAATTGGACCAACTTCAGCCTCAAGAAAACCACTCCCAGCACAGCTCAGTGAGGTATCGAGACCCCTCAAGTGTTTTGTGCACCCCTTCCTCCCATGCTCTGCCACCTTTTGTGCCACTGCCAGGCCATTTCATGCTCTGGAGCACAGGGAGTTGGACTAGGTGCTTTGGCGGCCCCATCTCCTCTCCTGAGGGCCCTCCTGTCAGGCCCTTCCAACACTGCCATCCCCTGGGGTGTCGCTGCCAGGCCTCTAGCTTCCCTCACCAGCTGCCTGCCAAAGTGCCCAGGGGGCCATGGGCCTTAGAGGGCGGCCCCCACCCTGACATTATTGGCCTCTGGGTTGAATCTCATTGGCCTGGCCTGGCTCCTCCATGCAGGCTACCAAGGTGCTTCCCAGCTGAAGCCACGCAAAATGGACCCAGCCCCAAGAGAACAGTGAAAGGGCAGTCCCGCTAGACCAAGGCCTTGGAGGTCATTTAGGCGTAGAGGCTAGGTCGGCCCTCTTCCTCAAACAGGATGGGTTCCATGAGGAAACCGGTACTGAAGCTCCCTCCTGGAAGAAGAGCCTGGCCCCCAGCTGGGCTCTGGTCTCCCCTCCCAGCCACCTGCATAGGTCTTTTTATCTGAAATATTGACATATCAGATGTTGTTCCAGGCTAAAAACAGAAAACTGAGAAGGCAGTGGGCTGGGAACCCCCAGGGCATAAGAGAAGACTGACTGGCAGGCCTTTGTCCTGGGCTTGGGGCTTAATAGCTGTAGAGTGCCATAGTTCACCCTCAGATGTGTGCCCGTGGCCGGGCCTCTTCAGGCTGGCAAGCATACAGCTGCCTTTGAGGCAGTAGGGAGCTGGGGCAGGTGGGCTGAGCTCACCCCTCAGGAGAATGTCCTCTCTTGTCTCTTCCTCCTTTTCCCAGTGCCAGGGCAGCAGACTTCTTGGACCCTTGACTGAGTCCCTGAGTCCCCTTTTGAGTCAGGATCCTTGACACTAGTCTCTGCTTCCCGGGGGCAGCCTTCAGGGCTGGGCTCCCTGTAGGCTGGTCACGTTGGCACTAACCCAGGGTCAGGGCAGTCATCGGGCTCGCCTCAGCTCTGCTGCTCTGTGGGCCTGGGCTCCCTGGTCCTTTGGCATGGTATGTCCGCACCCCCCAGGAGCTGCTGCCAGGGTCAGGGTGCCATCCTGCCTTTCTTCACCACCTCCACAGGAGCCAGGGGCTACCAGAACCCCAGGCACCTTCATCTGTTGCCCCTTTTGAGAGAAAACAAGTCACACTGCCTCCCCCAGCCCAGTGCCTCTGTTACGTAGGAAACCTCATCCATCTAAACCCCATCCATCCACCAGCCATCTTCTCTCCCTCCCTCTTGACTGGTCTCTTTCTCAAGACGGGGGTGCTCCCCACCAATAAATGCCCTCCAACTCTGACCTTCTCCACCCTTCTCGTAGCCTTGCTTGTGAGCCCGAGTGTTGAGGGAGCACTGCTGGTGCAGGCTGGGGGCCAGGCACCTGGAGCCTGAGGCAGGAGTCAGCACAGCTGACCTCTCCACGGTCAGCGGGAGAGGCCGGGCTCCTCCTCCACCCTCGCCTACAGCGGGGGGCTCTGCGTTCCTCTAGTGTTGTCCTCAAGTCCTTGAGATTGAGGATGATGTTCAATGGGGTGGGGGTTCTGTCTTAACCTTCGTCCTCTGCTGGAGGTGATGGGGAAAGTCTGTTCACTGCTTTCAGCCCAGCGGACAGAAATAGCAGGCAACTGTTCCTGCCTCCATGGGGACCTGTGGAGACTCGGAGCCAGCACAGGGAGGCTGCCTTGGGGCTATTTCTCACCATGTGGCTGTACTCTTCTGTTTTCTCAGCCCCTGCCAGAACCAGCTTCTTAAGGGTGTCCTGAGACCCCAACTGCCAGCCGAAGGTCTACAGTTTTCTCCATCACATCCCCACCTACCTGCCCAAGACCCCACTCCCCGGGGCTCCACCATCCTGGACCAACCAAAAGCTGAATAGATGCTGTTCATGCTGGGGCCCCTCAGGACCTCTGCAGAGCCGCTTCCTGGTGCTACGCAGCCCCCACACTCAGAGCCCGGGGGCTGGGCTGGCCTGTGGGCTTGGGGGCTGATGGTACTGCTGGCCCAACACTGCTCTTTTTGTGTTTGGTTGTTTTGTTTTTGTTTTACTTGTTTTTCAATTCTTTACTTTTGATACTGTGAAAATCTTTCCTGCCGAAAGATAAAGCAACATTTGGACACAGAGTCGGTGTGTTGATTGATGGTTTACTCATCTGGGTGGGGCGTGAGGGTGAAGGATGTACTCCGCCGAGGCATTGCAGTCTGCCTTAGTCATTAACCTTCCTAAGCACATGCTACCACAAGAGGTTGGCATCGATTCCACTTAATTCTGTCAGCAATGCTAAGTGGAACTATTAGCCCATTTTATGGATGACGAATTAAAGCCAAGACAGCAAAGAGACTCCACTGAGCTCAGTTTGGCCAACTAGGATCCCAGGTGGTGCAGTGGTAAAGACTCTGCCTGCCGATGCAGGAGACGCAAGAGACTCAGGTTCGATCCCTGGGTCAGGAAGATCCATGGAGTAGGAAGTGGCAACCTGTTCCAGTATTCTTTTTTTTAATCGAAGGATAATTGCTTTACAGACTTTTGTTGTTTTCTGTCAAACAGCGACATGATCCAGCATTCTATAACTGGAAAATTCCATGGATAGAGCAGCCTGGTGGGTTACAGTCCATTGGGTCTCAAAGAGTCAGACATGACGGCACACACACACAGGATTAAAGCGTAGGTCTGTATGACAGTAGCATCTGTGCCATGCCCTCCTGTTAACAGGACGCCAGTGTGGAAACCCGGAGCAACCCCTTCCCCACACTGTGTCTCAGTTTCCCTGCCTCCAAGATGGGTGAGTTGGAGGGGTAGAACTTGGTCTCTGTGCAGCTGATGCGAGAAGCTATCAGGAAGTCTTGAGGCCTTTGTGGATTGTGTGTGTACCTATAGCCTGGATGACAGAAGTTGTCAGGGAAAGTGGGTAAAAGTAAAGGTGGAGTTTTATCAGTTGGATCTGAGTTTACAGTGGGCATGGATGTGTTGCCAAAGTACTTGAGTGTTAAGAATGAACTCTTGTGTAAAGCAAACTACCTCATCCCCTGCTCCCCACCACAGATCTTGTTTGTGAATTCAGATTTTAATGTAACAGTTTTGCCAGAAATGCCTCACACACACTTTTGCCCCAAATCCTCACCTCCAATGCCATTTTCTCTGCTAGAACAGCTCTTAGCTTGTGCTCATGTGGGGAGTGACAATGGCAGCAGCTACACCTTGACTAACAGGTGTCTGTGGAGTGTTGGGACCAGGATCCAAAACCACTCCCTCCTTCCCCACCAGGTTGAACCCTTCCCCACCCTGCAACACACACACACACACACTGGGCTGGCAGGACCACTTCTTCCAAAGAGGTGAAACAGCATTGACCACAGGCTCACAATTCTTGATCCCTTGGCCAGTCCTCAAGGAAGTGTGGCCACTTTTCTCTGAAACCTTTCTCTGTATATTTATTAACCTGTGCTTCTCGCCTTCAACTCTTACACTGGGATCCTGCTCAGCAATTGAATTGTCACAGCTATGAAGAATTCTGCTTCATCTGCAGAGTTGCAGATCTGATCAAGCAGCTGCTTTACCCACAGAAAGTGAAAGTCACTCAGTCATTTCCGACTCTTTCCGACCCCATGGACTATACAGTCCATGGAATTCTCCAGGCCAGAATACTGGAGTGGGTAGCCTTTCCTTTCTCCAGGGGATCTTCCCAACCCAGGTCTCCCACATTGCAGGCAGATTCTTTACCAGCTGAGCCACAAGGGAAGTCCAAGAATACCGGAGTGGGTAGCCTATCCTCCACTGGATCTTCCCGACTCAGGAATTGAACCGGGGTCTCCTGCATTGCAGGTAGACTCTTTACCAACTGAGCTATCAGAGAAGCCCTTTCCCACAGAAAAAGAGCTCTATGAATGGTGTTCAGGGTCGTTCAAGTCTGGCTCCTGCCTCTGGCACACTCCAGCCACACCTGATGACCTGTCTCCAGCTAGGTCTGGCACCCTCAGGGCTTCTGACTTTTGTTCACTTGTTTCCCTCTTCTGAAATAACACTTTCTTACGAATACCACCTAATCCTTCACATTCCAGCTGAGAAGCCACTTTTTTACAGTTTACCCTGTGTGTGTTAGTTGCTCAGTCGTGTCCAACTCTGCGACCCCATGGACTGTAGCCTGACAGGTTCTTCTGTTTACGAAATTCTCCAGGCAAGAATACTGGAGTGGGTTGCCATTTCCTTGCCTTTATGCTAATTCCAAAAGGGATACTTTGTGTGTCTTAGGAGAGTTCTTAAGATCAGTTTATCTCCACCTAATCTCTTTGGGCTTAGATGGTAAAGAATCTGCCTGTAATACAGGAGACCTGGGTTCAATCCCTGGGTCGGGAAGTTCCCCGAAGAAAATGGCAACCCACTCCATATTCTTGCCTGGAGAATTGCACGGACAGAGGAGCGTGGAGGGTTACAGCCCGCGATATTGCAAAGAGGCGGATATGACTGAGCGACTAACACGTTCTCACTGTGCACAATGTCCAGTACACACTCTATCATACAAAGGAAGAAAAAAACAGCACTAACCTATCCTCTTTAAAAGTTGAAATTATCCTGACAGTCAGCCCTGCACATTCATTCTGGGTCTACCTTTCCAGCCTTAACTCTGCATTATCCTATCCTACACAGGCCACATCTCTTTGTTCACTAAGAAACTTGGGCATGGCCAGAACTTAACTCCTGCTAGACCCTCTATCTAGTTGAATGGTTATCAGGCCTGAGTGGTCTGGCTGTCCAGACAGGGCACCTTTCTTTTTGTTTTTAAACTCATGTATGCAGAGTACATCATGAGAAAGCCTGGGCTGGAAGAAGCACAAGCTGGAATCAACATTGCCGGGAGAAATACTAATAACCTCAGATATGCAGATGACACCACCCTTATGGCAGAGAGTGAAGAGGAACTAAAAAGCCTCTTGATGAAAGTGAAAGAGGAGAGTGAAAAAGTTGGTTTAAAGCTTAACATTCAGAAAACTAAGATCATGGCATCTGGTCCCATCACCTCATGGGAAATAGATGGGGAGACAGTGGAAACAGTGTCAGACTTTATTTTTGGGGGCTCCAAAATCACTGCGGATGGTGACTGCAGCCATGAAATTAAAATACGCTTACTCCTTGGAAGGAAAGTTATGACCAACCTAGATAGCATATTAAAAAGCAGAGACATTACTTTGCCAACAAAGGTCCATCTGGTCTAGGCTATGGTTTTTCCAGTGGTCATGTATGGATGTGAGAGTTGGACTGTGAAGAAAGCTGAGTGCCGAAAAATTGATGCTTTGGAACTATGGTGTTGGAGAAGACTCTTGAGAGTCCCTTGGACTGCAAGAAGATCCAACCAGTCCATCCTAAAGGAGATCAGTCCTGGGTGTTCGTTGGAAGGACTGATGCTGAAGCTGAAACTCCAATACTTTGACCACCTGATGCAAAGCGTTGACTCATTGGAAAAGATCCTGATGCTGGGAGGGATTGGGGGCAGGAGGAGAAGGGGAAGACAGAGGATGAGATGGCTGGATGGCATCACCGACTCGGTGGGCATGAGTTTGAGTAAACTCCGGGAGTTGGTGATGGACAGGGAGGCCTGGCGTGCTGCGATTTCATGGAGTCGCAAAGAGTCGGACACGACTGAGTGACTGAACTGAACTGACTGAGACCCTCTATCAGGAAGCCTCTCCCTCTTCTGCTCTCCCAGCAGCTCTGAGATTCCTCACTTCCCTATAACTTCAGATCCAGGTCTCCTCAAAGTCTTCTTTGGTTCCCCAGTTACTCTCGCAGCTCTATTATGGCATTTAGAATGAAAACCGTTTGCGTACATATACAGGCCCTCAGTTTAAAACCACAGTCATCATTTTGTTTATCCCTCGCCACTCTGAACATAGGTGTTTCACACAGATAACACCACCAGTATTCTCACCAGTCAGCGGCAGCGTGTGTGTTGAGTCACTTACTCTGCAAGCCCCATCCTGCCCTGCCTGCCTTGGCCGGTGCGGGTTAATAGGAGCCGGATAGAGTCCAGGCCGGCATCCCAGCTAGCCTGGTCTCTGAGCTCCCCGGCCACGAGAGGACGCAGTGTCCACTAGCGAGGGCGTGCCGAGTGACGTCACGCCCTGGGCGAGGCTGGGCCGCCGGCAGGCCGCCCTCTTTGGGAACGGCGGTTTTCACGCTTCTACCCGGCTCGGTTTGAGCTTTTAGCGCGTGCTCGAAATCCTACAGAGTCACACAATGCCTTGCCTGACGCTTTCGCCCTCAGCCCCGGCAACAGCTGCGTAGCCGCCTACAGTGGGCGGGGACACCGCACCGCACGACCGACGCTTAGGAGAAAATTTGTCCTTCTGCGCGATCCGGCACTCAGAGGTCGTTGCTAGGTGCCGACGTCCGCTTCCTTATATCTGATTGGGTCTCATCATAGGTGGGGCGGAGCTTTACTGTGGTGCGCATGCGTGCAGCAAAGGATGGCGGAATCCGAACCTGAGCGGAAGGTGGGAGAGAGGTTGGGGTCCGCGCGGGTGGAGAGCGAAGGTAAAGGCTGGGGGTCCGGGTCTGACTCGTGTGTGTTTGCAGCGGGCTCGCACCGACGAGGCGACTGCCACAGGAAGCCGCTCCGAGGCAGAGGATGAGGACGACGAGGACTATGTGCCGTACGTGCCGTTGCGACAGCGCCGGCAACTACTGGTGAGGGCCCTGGGTCGCGGGAGGAGTGAGGGCAGGAGATGGTGGTTTAGCGATGCGATGGAGGGTGGCCCTGGGTCCGCGGAGTGAGGTGTCAGTACGCGGGAGCGTGGTCCCCAGGCAGACGAGGAACTGGCAATCTCGTCTGAGGAGTGGGGCAGCTCTGCGCCTCCGAGCACAGGACACTCTCCCAAAAGCCAGGATCCTGACGCAGGTCCCCGGGCCCGATGCCCCACTTTGCGTTGGGCTTGGCTCTGAGGGGCACTGGTGGAACCTCAGCTCCAGAAGCTGCTGCAGCGAAGGCGCAAGGGAGCTGCGGAAGAGGAGCAGCAGGACAGCGGCAGTGAGCCCCGAGGAGATGAGGACGACATCCCGTTGGGTCCTCAATCCAAAGTCAGCCTCTTGGATCAGCACCAGCATCTCAAAGAGAAGGCTGAAGGTGGGCTGGGCAGCAGGCCGGAGGCTCAGCATGGCGCCCGGCTTTGGTGTCTCTCCGACACCTCCTGCTTCTTTTGTCAGCCCGCAAGGAGTCTGCCAAAGAGAAGCAGCTGAAGGAAGAGGAGAAGATCCTAGAGAGTGTGGCCGAAGGTCGAGGTATGACTGTAGCCAGGGCAGAGAGGAGGTGAACTGAGCCTCCTCCCTCAACCCCAGGCATGTTCCATTTCAAGGGGCCTGGCCTCTGGGAAGCAGGAGCCAACCTTGAGCCACATCTGTTTCCTCAGCTTTGATGTCAGTAAAGGAGATGGCTAAGGGAATCACATATGACGATCCAATCAAAACTAGGTACGTCTTTCCTGTCTGCAGTTGGTTCCTCTTACTTGGGATGGTAGGTGGCTGAGACTGGAAGGGACACCCCAAAGCCAGGTGTGCCCAGGGGCTGTCTTGACCCTTGTCACCCACCCACAGTTGGACACCACCCCGTTACGTCCTGAGTATGTCTGAAGAGCGGCATGAACGTGTCCGGAAGAAGTACCACATCTTGGTGGAAGGCGATAGCATCCCACCGCCCATTAAGAGCTTCAAGGAAATGAAATTTCCTGCAGGTACCTGGGAGCCGGAAGCACCAGCACATTATATGCAACAGGCTGTGCTGGGTCTTTTGTTCTGTGCACAGGCTTTCTCTGGTTGGAGCTCGCAGGGGCTACTCTTTGTTGCAATGCACAGGCTTCTCATTGTGGAGCTTCTCTTGTTGTGGAGCATAGGCTCTAGGCACTCAGGCTTCAGTAGTTGCAGCACACAGGCTCAGAAGTTGCGGCGTGCGGGCTTCACTGGTTGTGGCACGCAGGCTCAGTAGTTGTGGCACACAGGCTTTAGTTGTTCCACAGCATGTGGAATCTTCCCACACCAGGGGTCGAACCCGAGTCCCCTGCATCAGCAGGCAGATTTTTATCCACTGTACCCCAGGGAAGTCTGCAGTACCACATTGTGATCATGAAACATGCACCACATTTTGATAGTGAAGCATCTGTGAGGTTGCATCCTAGGCCCCCACCGAAATCCAGAAGCTGCTGCATCAGGTCTAGTCAGTGGAGAAGGAGGAATTCATCTTTATGCTTCTTTTTCAGTCATTCAGCTGTTCATATTTCATAACTTCTGCCATTAGGGAGCTTTGGTGGGCAAGTGATGATGGCCTTAAACAGAACTGGGTGTGAATCCTGCCTCCACTTAGCCTAGAAGCCTTGGACAAGTTTGTGTGTCTGTCTTTCTGTCTGTCTTAGTTTCATCGTTTGTAACGTGAGGGGCATAGTATCAATTTTATAGGCATTAGGGGCCTGTGTCGCTTATCCTGTGAAACACAAAAATGAAGCCAGGTTGTTTTCTGTAGCCATCCTGAGAGGCCTGAAGAAGAAGGGCATCCACCACCCAACACCCATTCAGATCCAGGGAATTCCCACCATGTGAGTGTGAACCTGACAGTCCTGGGGAGGAGCAGTCAGTGGATGAGAAGCAGTCTTTGTTTTCCACCAAGACTGACCCTCCGGCCTCTCTTCTCTCACCAGTCTGTCTGGCCGTGACATGATAGGCATAGCCTTTACCGGTTCAGGCAAGACACTGGTGTTCACTTTGCCTGTCATCATGTTCTGCCTGGAACAAGAGAAAAGGTTACCTTTCTCTAAGCGTGAAGGGCCCTATGGACTCATTATCTGCCCTTCGGTAAGAGAGGCTGGCCTGGAGGGCAGGGTGCAAGAGGGAGGGAGCCACCTTCTGGTGCCAGCCACGGCCCCTGTACCTGCAGCGGGAGCTGGCCCGACAGACCCACGGCATCCTGGAGTACTACTGCCGCCTGCTGCAGGAAGACAGCTCACCGCTCCTGCGCTGCGCCCTCTGCATCGGGGGCATGTCCGTCAAAGAGCAGATGGAGACCATCCGACAGTGAGTCTAAGTAATCCTGCCCCAAGGGTTTCCTCAGAACCCCTTGACACGCCAAAAGACCCTTTGCTTTAGCTACTCAGCAGAGCCTTGCAGAGGCCGCCCATGGGCTCAGCCCTCAAGGAGCCCCCAGTCTAATGGGGAGGTGGGTTGGGACAGAGGAAGGTGCTAAAGTACTCTGGGACCACAGCAGATGGAACAGGGGCATCTGGGAGGTAAGGGAGTCAGGGCATTCCAGGCAGAAGGCAGAGAGGTGGAGGGCCTGGGGTGTCCAGGACGATCAGGTTGTCCAGTGTGATCTATGAAGGAGGCTGAGGCTCTGGGGTGTGGCTGGGCCTGTGCCCTTTACACACAGTGCAGTTCCCGACAGACAGCACATCACTACCTGTCCAGGGTTGCAGACAGGCCAAACCCAGTCCCTGTTTCATAGGCATTGCTAGTCAGGGAAGATGCAACCATGGAAAAGATGAGTTCAGTGTACCAGGAAGGTGATCCCGCTGAGGCCTACAGAGGGAGCTGTGGATGCACAACTGAAACTATCTGAAGATTCAGCCCTCCTAGGGACAGAGGGGTGATCAGGGGACGGGCGTGCGAGGCAGAGGTGACCACATGGCTGGGGTCTAGCAAAGAAGGCTGTAGTGCTCTCCAGGAGAGCCTTGTTCTGTTCAGAGAGCAAGGTGGTGGCAGTGACAAGGAGGGACAAGCAAGGAGAAACAGGAAGGAAACTGGAAGGCAGAACAAGGCGAGCTGCCGGCCTCTAGGTAAGGTCGAGCAGGTGGCTCTGCCTTAGTGTCTCTCCTTGGTCCCCAGTGGTGTGCACATGATGGTGGCCACCCCTGGGCGCCTCATGGATCTGCTGCAGAAGAAGATGGTCAGCCTGGACATCTGTCGTTATCTGGCCCTGGATGAGGCTGACCGCATGATCGACATGGGCTTCGAGGGCGACATCCGCACCATCTTCTCCTACTTCAAGGTGCCCTTCCCCACCTGGCCAGGACGTTCCCCCACCGTTCCCCCCACCACACACACCACATTCAACTCCGAAGGGCCCTGAGGCCCACCCACTGTCCCAGCTGCTCAGCCTCCCTCCCCACCCCGACATGTCCTCTTCTTTCTCAGGGCCAGCGACAGACCCTCCTCTTCAGCGCCACCATGCCCAAGAAGATTCAGAACTTTGCCAAAAGCGCCCTGGTAAAGCCTGTCACGATCAACGTGGGGCGTGCTGGGGCCGCCAGCTTGGATGTCATCCAGGTACCTGCTAGGCAGTCTCGCCTGGGAGGGCGGGGTCTTCCAAGACTCCTGGGAACTGATCAGAGCCGGTGGGTACCAGGGGTTTCATTCACAGCCTTGGCCCTTAGCAGGAAGCCTTCTTATAGTGACCCGCCCTTGGCAAGAGGCTTCTGGTCACCTCCCAGCCAGGACTGGGGACCCATTCTCTGTGGCAGGGCCAGGGCTGGTGAGCCTGTTCTCAGGACCACCTGACCTGATCCCGGTGGTGACAGGAAGTGGAATACGTGAAGGAGGAAGCCAAGATGGTGTACCTGCTTGAGTGCCTGCAGAAGACTCCGCCGCCCGTGAGTGCTGCCAGCCAGGCTGGCCGGGGGCAGCATGCAGGGGGAAGGTCACAGGGGGCACCCAGGAGTCAGCCCCTGTGACCAGAGTTGGCTTTTTCCGGACAGGTGCTCATCTTTGCAGAGAAGAAAGCGGATGTGGACGCCATCCATGAGTACTTGCTGCTCAAGGGAGTGGAGGCTGTTGCCATCCATGGGGGCAAAGGTCAGGGTGGGATGTCCTAGGCAGGGACCCCACTGCCATAGCAGCCCCTCATCTTATCCCTTCCCCACCTGGACAGCCTGCCACTCCTCCCCAGACCACTGCTCTCGCCCTAACAGTTCCTGCCTGACCCTTTCCAGACCAGGAGGAACGGACCAAGGCTATCGAGGCATTCCGGGAGGGCAAGAAGGATGTCCTTGTGGCCACGGATGTAGCCTCCAAGGGCTTGGACTTCCCTGCCATCCAGCACGTCATCAATTATGACATGCCTGAGGAGATCGAGAACTATGGTGGGGTATTTGGGAGGCTGGGGTTGAGGGCTCAGCCCTAGCCCCTGGAGAGGGGGCCACATGCTCTGTTCCCTCTCTCTGCAGTGCACCGTATTGGCCGAACTGGGCGCTCAGGAAACACGGGCATCGCCACCACCTTCATCAACAAGGCCTGTGGTGAGTCTGCCACCGAGGCCACCAAGGCTGTTCCTGGGTCCTCCACCTGTGACCTCTCAGGTTCTGGCTGCAGGGCCCAGGGTTGGACCTGAAGGCTCCCCACTATCCCCACAGATGAGTCAGTGCTGATGGATCTCAAAGCCCTGCTGCTGGAGGCCAAGCAGAAGGTTCCACCCGTCCTGCAAGTCCTGCACTGTGGGGACGAGTCCATGCTGGTCATCGGAGGTGACGCGGGGTGGAAGGACCCTAGTCCAGTGGGGACAGTCGAGAGCCCCATGGAACAAGTGCATGCTGCCCCTTGGTGGACTGGGGGTCTGATGGGGGCGCCCACGGTCTGGGGTATGGAGGCTGGCCCCATCAGCGTGCTGACCATCCCTCCCCTGGTCCCCTATTCCCACAGAAGAGCGTGGCTGCGCCTTCTGTGGGGGCCTGGGCCATCGGATCACGGACTGCCCCAAGCTCGAAGCCATGCAGACGAAGCAGGTTAGCAACATCGGCCGCAAGGACTACCTGGCCCACAGCTCCATGGACTTCTGAGCTGGCTGCCACCCCTCCTTCTTGCAAGGGGCCTCTGTCCCTGGAGCTCCAGCCATCACCACCACCCCCTCCCCCCCGCCAACACACACACACACACACACACACACACACACCTGCCCCGTGGACAAGAAGACAGCAACCTCGGCTCAGCTGGTCTGGGTTGGGCCAGGCTGGACCTGGCTGCCTGCTCGCTGTGCCCCCCAGAATTACTATTTTTGCTCCCCTTTATCCTAGCTGCCATTAAAGCACAAGCCTTTCTGGTCTCAGCCTCTGTGTTTCACCTTGTCTGCCCCGTGCTCCCGGGGCAGGCCTCACCCTCTGACCTCCAGCGCCCCCTCTGAGGTGGGACCTTGGTATCTCCCACCACCACTGCCAAAACCTGCTGGTACTGAGCTGTGGAAGGAGCTGATTGCCTAGGGCCTCCTTTGGAGGCTTAGGGTAAATTTCCTCTATTGTGACTCAGAGAAGGACCACCCCAATAGACCAGAGGGAAATGTTTGGTTGGGGTTTCCGGTCTTTCTGGTTGGCTGTTAGAACCTCCAGCCCTGCCCCAGCCTCCCTCTTCCTGTCAGTGGGTCAAGTTCCCCGGGGCTTCTCCTAAGGCCCTTTGGAGACATCCTGCCTCAGGCCCCTGCCCACACAGGCTCCCAGTAGGGAGGCCTCTGCTGTTTGCCAAGCGGGCAGCAAATGCCATAGGACTGCCACATGCATCCAGGCCACATGCACCCACTGACCCAGCTATGTGCTGGGCTCAGGGCCTAGGTGAGCCAGACAGATGCCCTCTGGGAAGTTCACAAGTGAGTGGGACAGAAGATTCGCCGTGAATAAATGCAGGCCGCAGTCACAGGACTGCTAGCAAATGGGCCAGGATTTCAGCATCTTGCTACGGGTAGAAAGAAAAAAAAGCCCAGGTGGCAGCTCCTCTGTGCCAGGCACTGCCTGTACAAGGCCACATGCTTATCCCAGCAGGACAGCAGTTGTTTGCGTCATGCTTGTCACTTGGTGTGTGGCCTTGGGCAAGTTACTTAATGTTTCTGAGTCTTGATTTCCTCATCGGTGAAATGGCAATGAGAATGCAAAGGACATGGTGTCAGGCTGCTGGGGCCATAACGGGGCCAAAGCCGGGTGAACGAGGCCCTGGATTTCCTGCCTGAGAAGCTGCACAGCCCACATGTGGCCCCCAAACAGTATTTGGCCTGTTGACACATTCCTTCGTAGAAGTGGCACAGGATAAGTGACACGAGGCTGTCTCCAGAATTCAGATTCATAAGCAGAGCTCAGATAACTGGCCTCCAGCAAGGAAAGGCTTAGAAAGAGCCCCAGCAAGAAGCAAAGCTTAAAAAAAAAAAAGCATGTGAGCTCTCCAGGGAACTCGGCAGGGGCGTGCCACCCTCACTCACGTGGCTGGGGCTGTGCTGTGAGGGCTGGGGCCTTTGTGCTCTCAAGATAGTGTGGGGTGGTCCAGGGAGACCTGAAGGAAGAAGGCCAGAGGAAGGAGGCCCAGTGCCCTGAGGAGCACGGTGAGAGGCGCCCTGAAGGCGCCAGGCGTGGCGAGGTGGAGGAGAGAATACTCTTCGAGTGCTGGGCCCAGGAGTCCAAGCTAGACCTGAGGGCACTGGGAGCCAGGCAGCGTTTAGGAAGGGGAGGGATGGGTTGGTTTGGGGATGGCAGAAAGGGCCGGATGGGCCCAGGTGGGGGCCATGGTTCAATGGGAAGATGCCAAGGCTGGCAATAGACAGGAGCTGTGAAATGGAGAGGATCAAGTGATTGTTAGAACTGTTTTCCAGCATAAAGACAGGCCGACCAACTAGGACTCTTGAATGGGAAAGCAAGGAGTTTGCCCATCTGGCTAAAGGTCCTGGGATGGGACCAGGCTGTGGGCATGCCAGGCCCCAGGGTACACAACTGCCCCAGGATGGGGGAGGAGTCAGAGCTCATGACTCGGGAGCCAGCCTGCGGTCAGAGGCTCACACCCAGCTGGCCGGGACAGGCAGGGATCATCTGCCCTCAGGTGGCCTGAGGCCCCTGCCTGGCTCTAGTGGGGTACCTGGAACCCCAGGGGAGAAATGTGGGATGCCCTCCCCAAACCATTCTATCTCTTTTACGGTAGGCAGGGCTCCCCTCCCCCAGGCCTTGCAGCTGCCTCTCTGGACAGAGGGAGGGGGAAGTGGCCAGAAGGGGAAGTGTGAGGAGTTCCCCTCCTGCCCGTCATCAGTCTCCTCAGGTCCTCGGAGTGGCGGCCCTGGGGCCCGGCCGCGGCCATGGAGCCTCTGGAGACCCCCGTCAAGGACGGCATCCTCTACCAGCAGCACATCAAGTTCGGCAAGGTGGGGACCCTGGCTGCCAGGCGGCCGCCTAGGACAGGTGGTGGGCCTCTGCCCCAGACTCGGACAGGTCACTAGGACTGGGAGAAAGCGGGTAGGCATCAGGGTGGGGAATCCAACCTGGGTGTGGAGAAGTTCAGCCTCAGCGAGACCCTGCCTCATTTACAGGTGGGAAGCCAAGAGCAGGGAGCCAGTAATGCCACCCTTGGGGCAGAGCAGAGGTGAGGGACCGGCTAATCCAACAGCCTTCCATCCCATCTCCTAGTGGCACTGTGGCCCCTGAGAGAGCTGGGGGCTGAGCTGGAGGAGCCCCTAAAAGTGGAGCTCCATCCTGCCAAAGAAGGCTCGACTCTTCCCAGGCCTGTCCTGAGATCCCTGGCCCTGCACACCCATAGCTCAGCTGCAGCTGCTGCCCAGGCAGATAAACCGTCTGTTTCCTTTGCTCGGAATTATTTGCATGTTTCCTTCCTTGCCATCATGAGACCGAGGCCTCCCTCCCACCCCAGCCCTTGCCCTAGCCTAACTGACCTTTTCTTTGCAGGTGGTGGGGGCACCGACAAAGCAGGGGTGTCGGGTGGTCTGCTCCAGCCACTAGATATCCAGTAGAAGCCCCAACCTCATGCGGTCTCACAACCTTTTGTTTCTTAAGTATTTTATTGTATTATTTATCTGGCCATGCTGGGTCTCAGTGGTGGCGTGCAGGATGTTTTGCTTGCCACATGTGGGATCCAGTTCCCCGACCAGGGATCAGACCCAGGCCCCTGCATTGGGAGCATGGAGTCCTAGCCGCTGGACCACCAGGGAAGTCCCCCCTCATGACCTTTGAGAGACAAAGCTACTAGTGCTTATGGGGGTCACAGTTGGGAAAGCGTGGGGGTAGATGTGAACCTAGGGCTGACTGACTCCAAATACAGACTATCCCCCTTGCCAGGCCAGCTCTGGCAATGTGTCCTGGGCTTCCCTGGTGGCTCAGACGGTAAAGAATCTGCCTGCAGTGCAGGAGACCCGGGTTCAATCCCTAGGCCAGGAAGATCCCCTGGAGAAGGAAAGGGCAACCCACTCCAGTATTCTTGCCTAGAAAATCCCATGGCCAGAGGAGGCTGGTGGGCTACAGTCCATAGGGTCACAGAGTCAGACACAACTGGGCGACACTTCACTTTCACATGGCCTGAAGAGTAGGGAGGTGGAGTGGCCAGGAGCACTGGCTGACTGGCTTGTGTGGGGTTGAGCTGCAGGTTGAGAACTGCCAGTTGAGGGCCATCTCCCCCATTTTTATCATCTGCAGAAGTGCTGGCGGAAGGTATGGGGTCTACTCTATGCAGGAGGCCCCTCGGGCGTGGCCCGGCTAGAGAGCTGGGAGGTCCGGGATGGTGGCCTGGGGCCAGCAGGTGACAGGTCGGCGGGGCCTGGCCGGCGGGGAGAACGGCGGATCATCCGCCTGGCTGACTGCGTGTCCGTGCTACCGGCTGATGGCGAGAGCTGCCCCCGGGACACTGGTGCCTTCCTGCTCACCACCACGGAGCGAAGCCACCTGCTGGCTGCAGAGCACCGCCAGGCATGGATGGGCCCCATCTGTCAGCTGGCCTTCCCGGTGAGCACAGGGCAGGTGGGTAAGGCATCTAGGGGCGGGCCGGGGAGACCATTTCACCACACCTTGTTCATCCCCATGCTCATCCACGTCCCATCACTCAGCAAGCACCTAGAAGCCTGGGATACAGCCCAGAAGCCCACAGAACAAATCTCAGATGGCCATGCATGCTATGGAGAATATGAGAGGCTGAGTGGGACCATGAATGAGTAGAGGGATGTTAGACAGGATAGTCCAGGAAGGCTTCTCAGGAGAGGACAAATAACCCACCAGGCAAAGATCTGAGAAAAGAGTGTCCTAAACACCAGTCTGAGAAGGCTCCTGAAAAGAGGGAGCAGCGTGGGCAAGGGACCTGAGGCAGGGAAAAGCTTGATGTTCAAGGAGCAGAAAGGCCAGTGTGGCCACAGGGTAAGGAGGGAGAGGGGACCCAGGAGGAGGCAACAGTGGAGAACTTAGTGGGAGCCAACTAAAACTGCCCAGGGCCACTCGTGGAGTCTGGGCTTTTATTCTGAGCAAGAGGGGAAGCCTCTGGGGAGTTGGACCCAGAAACTGAGTGTTTTAAAGCTTTGCAGGGTCTCTGATGGACCAAAAGGAAATGAGTGGCAGTTCCTCAAAAATTAAACAAAGTTAACATATGACCTAGCAATTCTCCTCCTAGGCGTAGACCCAAGAGAACTGAAACAGGTGTTCAAACAAAACTTGCATGAGAATCTTTAGTGCAGCATTGTTCACAGTAGCCCAAAGATGCAAACCACCCACATGTCCATCAACGGATGAATGGATAAACTGAACGTAGTCTATCCATACAACAGAACATTACTTAAAAAAGAATGAAGCACTGGTACACGCTACAACATGGGTGGACACTGGAAACATGCTAAGTCAGAACAGCTAGACACGAAAGGCCACACACTGTGTGATTCCATTTACATGAAATACCCAGAATAGACAAATCCAGAGTTACAGAAAGCAGCTTACGGGTTGCCAGGGCTGAGGAGAGAAGGGAATAGAAAGCAAAGACTTAATGGGTACAGGATTTCCATTTGGAGTAATGAAAAAGTTCTGAATTACATCTCCATCCACTTTAAAATGGTTAAAATGGTCAGTTTTATGTTGTGTATTTTACCACAATTCTTTTGATTTTAAAAAAAAAAAAAGGTAAAAAGGAGCAAAGAGACCAGTGGGAAGCCATTGCATTTGACCCTGGCTATGGTATCTTGGGGCTTCCCTGGTGGCTCTGATGGTAAAGAAGGCAGAAGACCCGGGTTCAATCCCTGGGTTGGGAAGATCCCCAAAGGAGGGCATGGCAACCCTTCTCCAGTATTCTTGCCTGGAGAATCCCACAAACCGAGGAGCCTGGTGGGCTATGGTCCATAGAGTCACAGTCAGACACTGAAGTGACTTAGCGTGGCATGGCACGTGGTATCATGGGCCAAGGTGGTCATGATGGAGATGCTAAGGGTCAGAGCCTGAAGAATGTCGGGGAAGATGGGGAGAGGTCAAAGATGGGAGGAACAGCGGCCATTCACTCGTGGGGCCCACCCTTGAAGCTTCCACCCCTTTACTGCTCCAAGGTGTCAGGCACACAGACAGACTGGCCCAGTCCCTGGCCAACCTCAGGGGCGATGGAGGACATCTTCATGTGTGCCCTTCGCTTTACAGCTCTCAGCACCCTAAAGGGGCAGCCGGTGGGGAAATAGGCTCAGAGTGGGGCCCAGGGCCATGCACTGTGTCACGGGCAGAACGGGGACTGACACTCAGGTCGCTGGGTGCCCCTGCTTGTCACAGACCCCAGGGAAAGGATATGGGAATGGGGAGGAGGGGCGCTAACCTCTGACCTTGTCCCATTCCCTAGGGCACAGGGGAGAGTTCCTCGGGATCTGGGGAGGTGGAGGCTCGGCAGAGGAGCCTAGTCCCCATGGAGGAGAACTCCATCTACTCTTCCTGGCAGGAAGGTGAGTCGCGGAGATTACAGGGGCAGCCTTAGCCCCAGCACAGCCGGGGCGGGAAGCTTTCTGGGACCCCAACCCGGGAGTCTGTGCTTGTGGCCCTCACGGCCGGTGCTTGCAGTGGGCGAGTTCCCGGTGGTGGTGCAGAGGACGGAGGCAGCCACCCGCTGCCAGCTGAAGGGGCCCTACCTCCTGCGGCTGGGACAGGACGCTCTCCAGCTGAGCGAACCGGCCAGCCCGCAGGCGCTCTACACCTGGCCCTACTGCTTCCTGCGAAAGTTCGGCGCCGACAAGGTGAGATGCTGGGCCGCCGTCCCGCTGGTCCCGCAGGGAAGGGTGGCGGGTGGCGCCCGGCCCCTCAAACCGCTGACTCCTCGTGCCGCCCCCTGCCCAGGGCGTGTTCTCCTTTGAAGCCGGCCGCCGCTGCGACTCGGGCGAGGGCCTCTTCGCCTTCAGCAGCGCCCGCGCCCGCGACCTGTGCGGAGCCTTGGCCGCAGCCATCGCCCGCCAGCGGGAGCGGCTCCCGGGGCCCCGGCCCTGCCCTCTGCCGCGGGCCACCTCGCTGCCCTCGCTGGAGCCTCCAGGCGAGCTGCGGGAGGGGCCCCCGCGGCCCGAAGCGCCCGGCTCGCGGAAGATGCGCGCGGCCGAGCCCGGGCCACAGAGTCTGCCGCCGCTGCTGGGCCCCGCGGTCTCCGAGGAGCCGCCGGCATTGCTCTACGCGTCCGTGTGCAAGCGGGCCAGCGGGCCCCCGAGCGCCGCCGCGGAACACCTGTACGAGAACTTGTTCGCGCCCGACGCCAGCTGCCGGGAGCTGGTGCGCGAGGGCCCGGGCGGCGGCAGCCCCCCGGCCAGCCCCATCTACCACAACAGCCAGGACCTGGGCTGGCCCGGCGCGGCCCACGACAGCAGCCTGGAGGCCCAGTACCGGCGGTTGCTGGAGCTGGAGCTGGCGGATAACGGCGACGAGGCGGCGGGGTCTGGCCGCCCCGGCGCGCACTCAGGCTTCAAGGCCAAGCTGGTGACGTTGCTGAGCCGAGAGCGGAAGAAGGGCCCGGCCCCCTGCGACCGGCCCTGAACCACTTGGCGTGGCCGCCCTAGGAGAGGAGGGCGCTCTCCCTGGGACAAGAAGGCAGGGAGGACCACGGACATCTGGGGACGCAACCCTCACACGCACTCCAGCCTGGAGGGACAAGGCGGGAGGCCCCCCCGGTGTATAGTGTACAGATTTGCTGGTAATAAAACCTTTGTAGTTCTCCTCTCTGTCCAGCCTCCTGGCCCACAGCGCTATCTCCTCCCTAAGGGTTTCCCTGGTGGCTCAGATGGTAAAGAATCCACCTGCAATGCCGGATTCCTGGGTTTGATCCCTGGGTCGGGAAGATCCCCTGGAGGAGGGCATGGCCACCCACTCCAGTATCCTTGCGTGGAGAATCCCATGGACAGAGGAGCCTAGCGGGCTACAGTCCATGGGGTGGAAAAGAGTCACACGACTGAGCGACTAAACACAGCAAGGCTCCCGGCAGCGGTATGCCCAGGTCCACACAGATCCTCAAACACAGGTGTTGCAGCAAACGCCAGTGCCCGGTGCTGGGTTCCAGGGACATACGTGACCTAGCGCCAACCTCTGCCACCAGTAGGTTCTGGTCCACTGGAGCAGGCAAGTGGAATGCAGATAATTATGGCTCCATGTGGTCCTTGCAGTGGAAGTGACTCAGACAGTAGTAGGGCAGAGGGAGAAATAAGGCTTGCTGATGGGCGATGTACCCTCTGAATTGAGCGTAAAGGGGAGGCAGGGCTTCCCCAGGCTGGCACTGAGCCCTGGAGCTTTCCACGCTGAAGGTAGGCATGGTGGTTGCAGAGAGCAAGGGAAGAGCATGCACCAGAGGACTCCTAGGGGCTTGAGGTTGAGTTGGCCGCTCATGAGAGAGGCCTGATCATCCTACAAGGAGCTGGGTCTCATCCTCAGTGGAGGGACACAGTCAGACCAGGGAAAGTTGTGTGGAGGCTGATTTTGAGGGACCGGAAAGCCTGAGCTGGGGAGGAGTGGGAGTGGGGGAGAGGCAGGGGGCAGGGACTTCAAAGATGTGCACACCTAACAGTCTCCCCTGAGACTCAAAAATGCACAGACTAAAAAAAAAAAAAAATGCGCAGACACTCCTGGGAAGTCTCTGGCCTCAGTCTCTTCCCTAGCTGTCAAGGATAAAGATCAGATTATACACCAGACATGCATTCATTCGAGTCTCACCAGTGCCTACTTTGTGCCAGGCACTGAGGACCCATGGCCATGTTCATGACAGCCGCAGTACTGTTTTCAAGGAGGCCACATTCCAGAAGGAGATAAGGAGTCTCTTGAAGACTTCATTGCCTGCCTTACTGTCCTCCCCTTACCGCTGCTCCTGTCACCATCCCTGGGTCTCCATGCATACAAGCATCAATGCCCCCGAAGATCCAGCCTCCTGGCCCCTTGAGCTCAGCACCACCTCAGCTGCTCACCCCTTTGACACATCCCGAACTTCATCTTTATGATGGTGACGCTCCATCGTCACTTCACAGTGATGCTGTCTCATTTCAAGTGTCTGCCTCTGGCTACCTGCTCTCCTTCCGGCCCACTTCCTCTAGTGTTGCCTATGTGGCTGCTCGCCCTTCTCACTGACCTGCACTGACCCTTTTCTCATTATCTGCACTACTCCAGTCCGTAATCCCATCCTTGCACTACTTGGATTCTGCCTTCTGCTCCCCTCTCCTTCCATCCTATTTTTGGGGCACAGTCCCCAGCCTCAGGTGAACCCAATTCTCTATGCCACCATATGAGAAATTCCCATAACCAGGCTGACTGCATTCTCTTTAACAATGTGATCTCAAACCTCAAAGAGATAGGCTCTCCTTGCTGCCCAGAGATCCTGCGCCCCACAGTGGCTGCTTTTCTCCTCCCCAAGGCTCTCATAGCTTCTGCTCTCCATCCCCGACCATTCTCACATTTCTACTTAGGAAATGGCAGCCAACAGAAGCGAGCATCCTTGACCTCCCATTGCTTCATCTACAAGAGCAGCTGTATCTGCACCAGTCTCCCTCCTGCCCTACAACGAAGAGTGTCTGCTCCCGTCTCCTCTCACTTCCCCATGGCTTGGCAAATGGAGCCCTACCCTCTCTCCTTGACCTGTTAATTCCATCATCATCATCATCATTTCCAGCCACACACAAATATGCTCTATAATTTCTTTAAAACAAACCTCCCCTCGACCTCTTATTCTCCTTCAGCCACCTCCCCATTTCTCTCTTCCTCTTCACAGAGAAATTCCTCAAAAGAGTTGTTGATTACTCTCATTTCCACTTTCTCACCTCCCCTTCTCCCTTCAACCAAATCCAATCTCCTGGTGGTCTCCACAACTCCATTCCATCGCTCTTATTAGGATCACCAACCTCCTTTTTCCCCAAACAAAAGCAACTTGGACTCTCTTTGTGATCTAGACTCTCCTTACTTCTCAGCAGCATTCCACACCCCTTCTTGGAATGCGGTCTTCACTTGGTTTTCCTCCTCCTTACAGGTCTCTCCTTCCCAGACTCTTCTGTCACCTTCCCTGCCTGAGTTCTGTGCGGAACTTTGGCATCAGACACAGTGTAGTTCAACCCTAGCTGCATACGTAATCACCTATTGTTGTTCAGTTGCTCAGTCATGTCTGATTTTTTTCAACCCCCTGGACTACAACACACCAGGCTTCCCTGTCCTTCACCACCTCCCAAAGTTTGCTCAAACTCATGTCCATTGAGTCGGTGATGCCATCCAACCATCTCATCCTCTATCGACCCCTTCTCCTCCTGCCTTCAATCTTTCCCAGCATCAGGGTCTTTTGCAGTCAAGTTGGCTCTTCGCATCAGGTGGCCAAAAGATTGGAGCTTCAGCTTCAGCATCAATCTTTTCAATGCAAATTCAGGATTTATTTCCTTTAGGATTGACTGGTTTGATCTCCTTGCTGTCCAAAGGACTCTCAAGAGTCTTCAACACCACGGTTTGAAGGCATCAATTCTTTGGCACTCAGCCTTCTGTATGGTCCAGCTTCCACACCTGTACATAACTACTGGAAAAACCATAGCTTTGACTACACAGATCTTTCTTGGCAAAGTAATGTCTCTGCTTTAAAGTAAATGTCTCTGCTGTTTAGGTTGGTCATAGCTTTTCTTCCAAGGAACAAGCATCTTTTAATTTCATGGCTGCAGTCACCATCTGCAGTGATTTTGGAGCCCAAGAAAATAAAGTCTATCACTGTTTCCATTGTTTCCCCATCTATTTGCTATGAAATGATGGGACCAGATGCCATGATCTTAGTTTTCTGAATGTTGAGTTTTAAGCCAACTTTTTCACTCTCCTCTTTCACTTTCATCAAGAGGCTCTTTAGTTCCTCTTCGCTTTCTGCCATAAGGGTGATGTCATCTTCATATCTGAGGTTATTTCTCAGATTTCTCCTGGCAATCTTGATTCCAGCTTGTGTTTCATCCAGCCTGGCATTTTGCATGATGTACCTGCATATAAGTTAAATAAGCAGGGCGACAATATACAGCATTGACGTACTGCTTTCATAATTTGGAACCAGTCCATTGTTCCATGTCTGGCTCTACTGTTGCTTCTTGACCTGCATACAGGTTTCTCGGAGGCAGGTAAGGTGGTCTGGTATTCCCATCTCTTTAGGAATTTTCCACCGTTTGTTGTGATCCACACAGTCAAAGGGTTTAGCATAGTCAATGAAACAGAAGTAGATCTTTTTCTGGAATTCTCTAGCTTTTTCTATGATCCAACAGATGTTGGCAATTTGATCTCTGATTCCTCTGCCTTTTCTAAATCCAGCTTGTACATCTGGAAGTTCTTGGTTCACTTACTGTTGAAGCTTGAAGTAGAGCCTTTTTAAAATGCTGATGCCTCGGCCCATACATATGGTCTCAAATTTCATCTGTCAAGGCAGGCCTTGGGCACCACTTTTTCAGCTCCCCAGATAATTGTAGTATGCACCCAAGGCTGAGAACCACAGTCCTAAGTGAGTCAAGGTGGTCTCCAGATCTCACAGGCCATCTAAATATTGATGACTCCTAATGTATATCTTCAGCATAGATCTCGCCCCTGAGACCCAGATTTAAGATTCCAACTGCACACAAGAGTTCTAGGTGTCTAAAAGGCATCTCCAAATGTAGTGTATGAAGGGAGGTTGTAGGGAGGTGCATTCTGTGCTATCCCATGGTGTTTGTGCCCACACAGGACAAAACCCAGAAAAATGTTGGAAACACTGAGAGGCAGATTTCAGCCCTACTTACAGACAGTCCTCCTGACAGGCAAAGTCTTCCCATGATTGATCAGGCTGCTTGCAACAGAGCAAGCTGAGGCTAGGAGGTGTCAGTGTACCTTCAGCAAGGACCTCTTGGCCCCACAGTGGCAGGTCAGCTCCTGCCACCTCACAGAATGCCAGGACACACTGGAGGTTATCTAGAGAGTCAATATCTTGGCCAGAACTGGAATCCAGGATTCTGGGTCCTTGGTCTGGCATGCTTCTTTTTAAAACTGTCTTCTAATACTTTTATAATTTTACTTGTAAAAGTAGATTTTACTTTATTTTCCCAAATATTTATTTTTACTTATCTATTTGATGGCACTGGTCTTTAGTTGTAGCATGTGGAATCTAGTTCCCTGACCAGGAATCGAACCCAGGCCCCCTGCACTGGGAGCGAGGAGTTTTAGCTACTGGACCACTAGTGAAGTACCATAAAAGTCGATTTTAATCTATATGTGATATATTTTTATATATGGTATGAGGTGGAGCCTTGTTTTTTTAAGACAATAACCAATTGTTCCAACACAATGTACAGAATGGTTTTTCTTTCTATTTTAAGCAATTGAATGTTCTTTTAAAATTTATTTTCAGTGTATATTCATTTTTAAATTGAAGTGTAAAAAAATAAAATAAGTTGAAGTGTAGTTGATTTGATTTATAATGTTTCAACTATACAGCAAAATGATTCAGTTATACATATATACATATGTATGCATACATAAATGTGTTCTTTTTCAAATTCTTTTCCATTATGGGTTATTACAAGATATTGAATATAAATTTCTGTGTTATATGGTAGGTTCTTGTTGCTTTGGCATGCTTTCTTATTACAAATCTAAACCTTTTTGTTTCATGGCAATTTTTCTGGGGTTCCAATCAGGCAGTAGAAGAGAAAGTCTTTGGAAGCATCTAGGGACCTGGCCCTGCAGCTACAGGTATCCTGACCACCAGGGGGCACTGTGACCTAGCCCACGGCCTGTTCCTCCCTACCCAGGGGCTGCCTGTGCAGGGAGTTGGTGGCTCCACCTAGGTCTGAGCCCTGCAGGAACCCAAGGAATGGGATCTCTGGCCCTCCCTGTTGGAGGACTGCCTGGAGCCCCAGGCTGCCACTTCGCCCTTTTCTCATTTACTGTTTCACTTTCTCAATCCTTCCTTCATCTGTTTATTCATATCCGCTGTGTGCAGTCACTGGGGAGACGGTGAACAAGACAGACAAGCCCCTGTTCTCATAGGACTGACTTTCTGATGCAGACAAAGGGCAATGAAGAAACAAACACTTAATATAATGTCAAACGGTGGTAAGTGCTATAGGGAAAAAATAAGGCAGGATAAGGAACTAGTGCAGTATGCAGGTGAGGTGTCAGGGGCTGCTGTTTTAGATAGGATGATCAAGAAAGGAGGAGGCAACATCTGAGCAGAAACCTGAACACAGTGAGAGAGCCTGTTTTGATATCTGGAAGAAAGTGTTTGAAGCAGAAGGAGTCGCAAATACAAAGGCCCTGAGGCAGGAATACCTTTTCTGTGTTGGAGGAACACTGAGGAGGCCAAGTGACTGGAGTGGATGGAGTGAACGAGGAGGGGAGTGACCCAGTTTATTGTGTCATGGTGGATGAAGTTTATTAGTGTCATGTACATCTGAAACACTTTACTTTCAAGTGTGATACCAGCCCACTGGAATGCTAAAAGCTGAGGGTGATTTGATGTGATCTCTGCTTTAGGGGGACTTTGGCTGCTGCATTGAGAGAACTCTGGACTGGGTAAGAGTAGTAGCAGAGAGCTCTATTAGGAGACCGTTAAAATGTCCAGACATGAGAGAAGTTGCAGGGACATACATGGAAGCCAAATGTGGAACAAATTCTGAAGGTGGAATTTGCAGAATCTGAAGTATGAGACAGAAAATAAAGGAAGGAAAACATAACTTTTACTGGACCAGGCAGATGAATAATGCTGCTCTTTAAAAAAATTTTTTTTTTCTTTTTTTACTTTACCAAAGTGAGGAAGGAGTTAGGGAGGTGGAGAAATAGCAAGTTTAAATTGACTGATGCTGAAGCTCCAATACTTTGGCCACCTGATGCGAAGAGCTGACTCATTGCAAAAACACCCTGATACTAGGAGAGATTGAAGGCAGGAGGAGAAGGGGACGACAGAGGATGAGATGGTTGGATGGCATCACCGACTCAATGGACATGAGTTTGAGCAAACTTTGGGAGGTGGTGAAGGACAGGGAAGCCTGATGTGTTGTAGTCCATAGGGTCACAAAGAGTTGGACATGATTGAGCGATTGAACAACAACAGTGATAATCTGAGATACACATCCTAGGTTTGACAGACTGTTGGATATTGGAGTCTGGGTTTGTTGGAGAAGGCCAGATCCGGACATATAAGTTGGGAGTCCTTGGCATATAGGTGTTATTGATAATCACAGAACAGAATGTGGTCCCAGAGAGTGAAAGTAGAGAGGGAAGTGCTGATGGCCATGTTGGAAAGCAAATGAGGAGCTGCGAAAAGAGGTGGAGAAGGAGAATTCAGTAGGGCAGGAGAAAGGATGGTGGAGAAGAAGCAGTCAGTGGGACAGCATGAAGTCACGGAGAAAAGGGAGTGTACCCTGACCAGAGCTGTTTCTAGGTAGGGAAAGAGGAAAGCTGAGAAATCACCATTGGTTGAATAACCTGGAAATCATTAGAGACCTTTTGAAGAGGGAATTAATTCAAAGGACTGGTGGGGACAAGAGCTTGACTGAGTGGGTTCAGGCGAGAATGGGAGGAACAACGGGGAGGAAGGGTGATAGACAACTCCAAGAAATTTTACCCTCAAGGAGAGTAGAATAAAAGAATAAAAGAGAGATTGCTGAAAAGTGATGTGAGATCAAGAGAAAATTTCTTTAAAGATGAGAACTCTTACATCAGTTGATATAGTGAGGGGAATGATGCAGAAGAGGATGAAATATGATAATAGTGGAATGGGGAGAATAGTATCGGCCATGCCCTGAGGCGTGGACATCTATCTGTTCACTCGCAAACTTGGGTCCCTGCTCAGTTTCCCCTGCTGCCTGAGCTAGCCGCCTGGGCTGAGCACTGGGTCAAAGTGGGGACTCTGACACCCTCATTGGGGTCGCTGCCGGCTCTGGAGCGGGTAGCAGGACATAGTCCATCAGGACAGTCAGCACTTAGGTGGGGTCGCTGGGCTGCTGGCCGCTGACTGCAGGGGGTCGGCGGTAGGAATTGGTCAGGATTGAGAAACGATTGGGGCCAGAGCCAAGGGTCCCTCCACCTGTGTCGGTTGTCATTATTTTCTGCCTTCAGTGGAATGTTCTGCAAACTTAGCTTCATGCTCCCCTGTGTCCTCCTCAACTAAGCCCACCTCGAGCCCCCCCCCCCCCTCAAACTCTCTACCAAATCCGTCCGATTTAGAAATTCTGGAGCCACCGATGGCTGTGCCTTACGGCAAACTGTGCCTATCTTCACGACGGCCCTGTGAAGCGAGTATTATTGTCCCATTTTTCCGAGTTGGAAACTAAGGTTCACAAGCCGACTCAGATCCAGATCTGTCTGGTTCCCAAGTAGACTTTCTTTTCGCTCCGCCAGCTGGAGGCGCAAAGAGCCAGGAACGCGGAGGGTTAGGCTCCCAAACTAGGTGTCCAGCAGCCGAGACCCGGCCCAGACTCCGCCCAGGCCCCGCCCCACCAACGCGACGAAGGAGGGCTGTGTCTTAGAGCTCAAAGCGAGATGGGACCTGATGATTGGGTGGGGCGGAAGGATTGGGTGGGGCTTCCCACTGCCCGGGCGACCGCGACTTTGAAGGGGGCGGGGCATCTGGCTCCGCCCCCCTACGCGGGCTCAAAGCGGATGGCAGCGGCGGGGGCGGGGTCAGAACTCGGGCGGCGGATCCCAGCCCGGCTCTTTGGAGCCCGCCGCGGAGCAGCGCCCCGGCGGGGCCCAGGAGGTACTTGCGACAGCGCGGGGCGTCTCGGGCCGGATCAGGTTGGGGGCAGAGGCCTAATGGGGACCACAGAGGGGGCTGGGGGTCGTAGCCAGCTCTGCACGTCCTCCGGTGGGCCGTCGCCCCTACCCCCGCCCCCGCCTTCCTGCGGCGAAGCCGGCTGCGGCGGGGCTGATTGGCGCCTGCGCCGCTTCCTGCGCCTGGGACTCGGCCAGTGCTTGGGGCCCAGACTAGGGCCCGGGGGAAACTGAGTCACGTTGGGACGGTAGCAGTCGTGTGTGGGAGGCAACACCCCCGCAGGGGTGCAGGATAAATCCGCTTCCTGGCCATGCTTTGGAATCCCAGCCCCCACCATTCCCCCCGGGGGCCGCGCCCCCGCCCAGAACCCAGAGCTCCCAGGGGTCCTGCCCTGGCTCTCGGTAGCTCCGACTGGGCTTGGAATGGCTAGGATTCGCTCCAGCCGCCTCCCTCCACCCCTCTCCACCCCTCCCCCTCGCGGCCCAAGCCCCCGTGTTCTCTCCACACAGTGTCAGTTTACACGCCTTATATAGTCCGAGCAGGCTCCAGCCGAGGCCTGCCTGTCGGGACCTGGGGGCGGGGGAGAGGAGCGCCGGCCCTGGACTGGCATTGCTGTCCAGACCAAGGCTCAAGACTGGCTGGGAAGGAGGTCATGCCAGAGTAGTCCTGTGGTCCACTCCTGGATGAGAGGAACCTGAAGACTGGATGCGGGCTCCCTTCACCGCCCCCCTCCCCCACCCCAGTCCTTTAGGGAAGGGGGGTTGCCCCTGTCTTTCCAAAGTGAGTCTGCCAGCTAGCAGTCCAGCCCGACCTAACAGGGTGCCCGCCTACCCTCCCCCTGGGTGTGCTCAGCGTCTGCCAGTGCTTGCCTGGCGCTAGTCCAAGGCTGGTGTCCAGAGTCGGGCCTTCCTGTGCACCCACCATGCATCACTCACCTTTTCTCTCCTCTCAGGAGCAGCACTATGGATTCCTTCAAGGTGGTGCTGGAGGGGCCAGCACCTTGGGGCTTCCGGCTACAGGGGGGCAAGGACTTCAATGTACCTCTCTCCATCTCCCGGGTGAGCCTAGATTGAGGGAAGGGTTCCCCTAGGGGTCTCTGGGTGCGCAGATCTCCAGTGGGTGGCAGGAGGAGTCTGAGCAGGAATGAGACCAGGAGGTGTCCAGGTCCAGAGCTGTGGGCACCTGCCACAAGGACTCCCAACTCGGTAGATACTGGGAAAGGAGCCCTCAGACTTCCACAGCACTGCGCCGCACCTTCTAGGCTCAGGAGTGTGCCCATTCTTCAGGAGGTGAGCCTGAGGTCTCCAAGAAGTGTCTGTAAACTGCTTGAGGAGCAATGCTTGGTGCTCGGCCTCTGGGAGGGCACTCTGACTGCAGGAGCTCACTTCATCCTCATTGCCACCTAAGGGATAGCAACTATCATCCTGTTTATTCAGATGAGATAACTCAAGACTCATTGAAGGGACTCTTTCATCAGTTCCATGGCAAAGCAGGCATGGGGCTTCAAACACAGGGTTGGCCTGCAGTTTTTGTGGGTGGATAAGCTTCTCCCCAGCCCAGGTGAGGACTTTTATCCCATTCACTGGTCCCATTCAGGATGCAGTGCTCTTTGGGTCTCTAGGGCTCTGACTTCCAACTCCTGAGAGCCTGTCCTGGTGGGGGTGGAGCTGGAGGCTGGCTCCTCCCTTGTGGCAGGGGGATTGCCTTATAAGCCCAAGAATGCAGCCCCATGCTGGGATAGCCAACTGGTGGCTGGAGTCTGCAGAGCTAAAGAAGGCTGGCCTAGGCCTGGAACTCTGAACCCCATCAGTGGGCCCCTCAGCCCATCACCAGGCTGTGGCTCTGACTGTGGGATCAGTTGTGGGACACAGGGAACAAAGTATCTGCCCTGAGAGAGTGAGGCCAGCCCTTGGGTTGGTGTCTCTTGACTGTAGTCTGGGGGTCAGGAGAGGGCGGGGACTTCCTGTCCCCATATCCGCTTGTCCAGAGAGGCCCACCCAGGCTCCTGGTCGGCAGGCAGCTATTGGCATGAAGCCCAGGGCAGGCACAGCCTGGAGGGGTCTAGAGAGCCCAGCTCGAGAGGGGCCCAAGGTAGAGTCTGTTGTAGTTGGGCTTGGTGGCCAGGACCTGCAGGCAGTCGCTGTTCCCAGGGACCCTTCCGCGGGGTTTCCTGGAAGCTGCTTTGCCAGCAAGGTAGCTAAGGGCACTGGTCTCCCTACTACATACCCCCAGCCCGTACATAATACTCAAGCCTTGCCAGCCCTGGGAACCCATCCTATACTCCCCTTCCTGGGAAAGTGCTGGTCAGTGTGGCTGGGAGCTTGGCTGACCTCTGAGCCTCAGTTTCTTCATTGGTGGGGATGGGCAACAAAGCAGCCTAAGGGATGGACTTTCAGATGTGGCCTGTTGGGGGCAGTCTGAGCTCGGGCTCTGTTAGCAGCCCCAGCATGTGGGTGGGGCCACCAGCTGAGCCCAGCCCTGGAGTTGGACCTAGGCCCTGGTGGGTGGGAGCGAGGGTGGTCTTTTCTGAGCTGGGCTGGGTCCCCTCCCTCTCTCCTGACCCTAGCATGGAGGAGGAGAGGGAGGGGCTAGGGCTGGCTGTAGGCCCAGGCCTGGGAGATGAGGTAACGTCTGGGACTTGGGGGTTGGGCTGCTCAGTGGAGCCCTCAGGCTGACTCACCCCCTACTCCGTGTAGTGTCCAGCCCCCTGGCTTTTTCTCTCCTTGGTCCCTTGGGCCTGCTTGCTTTTCTCTCCAGACACACCCCACCCCCCATCCCCAGGTCTCTTCTGTTCCTGTCTCCACCTCTGACCACTCCTCTGTCCCTCCTGTGTCCTCCTGTCCTCCCCATCCCAGAGAAGGAAGTAGTTGCCAGTTCCCCATCCCCTTTCTGGGAGCCAACAGCTCCAGCTCAACCGGAGACCCCCACCTCCGTGGGCTTAGCCCACACATCCTGGGAGCCAGCCTGTGTGGGTAGGGAGTGGCCAGACCAGGTTTCCCTTCTACTGACTCACTGTGACCTTGAATAAGTCACTTCCCCTCAAGGGCATCACTTCCCCATGCCTATTATAAGGGGTTGGATTGAACTAGAAGTAAGATAGGGGATCCAAGCCCCAAACCCAGCTTGAGGATCAGATAATCTTTCCATTCAGAGGGCTGTCCTCTGAGCCCCAGCTCTCAACAATTCCCTGGTGGCTCAGATGGTAAAGAATCTGCCTGCAATGCAGGATACCTGGGTTTGATCCCTGGGTTGGGAAGACCCCCCTGGAGAAGGAAATGGCAACCCACTCCAGTATTCTTGCCTGCAGAATTTCATGGACAGAGGAGCTACAGTCCATGAGTTAACAAAGAGTCAGACACAACTGAGGGACTAACACTTTCACTTTACTTTTCTCAACAGAGGTGGCCTAATAGGGTGGAGCCTTAGAGTCAGGGTCCTGGCCGTGCTTCTTGAGTTGCTAGCTAGGCAACTAGAGGCAAGTTACTTAACCTCTCTGTTTTCCCATGTATAACATAGGTATATTCCCAGACTCTCCTCCACAGGATTTTTGGAGGATTCAGTATGTGGTAATACTAGGTACTTGATAAATGTAAACTGCTGTTAGTACTTAGCAAGTAAAGAAGGGGCCACCCAGCTGTCTTACCCTTCTGACTTCCTGAAGCGTGAGGTCGAGCCATCAAACTGAGCTCTCCCTTCTTACCCTAGTTCGATCAGTCTCGGTCTAATCCCTCTGCCACCTCTCTGGAACCTCTTACCTCCTCTCCCTGCCTGAGCTCCTGAGTATCGGCCCACCTGAGGAGCCTTATGGGGTCACAGGCAGCCTGTACTCTGCAAACCTCCCCGACTTGTGAAGTGTGATTCTGCTTCCCAGTACTTCCCCACAAGCCAGCTCAAGGCCAAGCCCGTTGCCAGATGGCCAGGCAGCCCTGTGGGCTTAGACTTATGAACCGCAGTGCTACTTCTGCCTGTGTTGTTGCCACTAGACTAGAGGACTAGGAGGGCCCAGTTGGATTCTTCAGGGTCACCTATATCAAGACCCTGGGAAATACCCACCCTGGGCCTTAAAACTGGTGCTACCTAACCTTGAGAACAATTCTTTCAGCACTTGAGGTCTTCATCAGTATTGGATTCTCTCACACCCTACACAGCCCATTCCACTCTGTTTTCGCCAAAGCCCACCACTTCCCAGAAGTCATCTTCATGGTCTCAGCTCATGCTGCTGGCCGTTCCTTCCAGCCTATTACTCAGTTGCCACGGGAACCAGGGATTCCCAACGTGGAGCGCAAAGGATTGTGGGGAGAGGCTGATGTGGCAGTCGAGGGCTTGGGGTTGACACCCATATTTACAGCCCGTGAAGCCCCCAGCTGACACTCGGCCCTGTTTGGGCACTGATCACTGGGAACCTAGAGGTGATGGGGGGTATTTCTAGTGCTCCAAGGGTCCTGGTGGATCCCTGCAAATGGCACCAAGGCTGGGTGCTAGGAGTGTAAGAGGTGAGTGAGGGCTCGGGAGGAACTTGCCACATGCACAAGCCAGAGGGCAGGTCTGGTGGGTGGAATGACGTGGGCAAGAGGCCAGCAGAGACCTCAGAAGCTTCAGTTAGAGCGGAAACACTTGTGTTTTAGCCTGAAGGTGGCTGCATATTGATGTCAGCAGCTTCTGAACCGTGAGGAGGGTCCTTGGAGGTGAATGAATGTGTAAGCGGAGTGCTTGAGGTGATGGTGAAGCTCAAGCGAGCTCCACCCCCTCTCAGATGGCTTTAGTATCCAACAGTAGTCCAGAAACACGTTGAATGAAGAAACCCCTGGGTTCTGTGAGTGGGGCAGCTGAGGAAAGGCAGGGTTGGCTGCTATTTGCCTGAGTTTGGTCAGCAGAGTCTTGGTCCTCCATGACCCTCCATCTCTCCATAGCTCACCCCTGGGGGTAAAGCTGCACAGGCCGGCGTGGCCGTGGGTGACTGGGTGCTGAGTATTGATGGCGAGAACGCGGGGGGCCTCACACACATCGAAGCCCAGAACAAGATCCGTGCCTGCGGGGAGCGCCTTAGCCTCAGCCTCAGCAGGTAAGCCTGAGCTGAGCAGCCCTGACAGGTGGGCGTGCCCTTGGGCGTGGCCCATCATCAACGCTTCCCCTTCTCTTCTAGAGCTCAGCCGGCTCAGAGCAAACAGCAGAAGGTAGGGGATGGGCTTGGGATATGTGGGCAGCAGGAGGGGTGGGACTGGACATCCAGGCTCACCTGCCCTCCCTGGTGCAACCTTGGACTCCCCCCATCCCTGGCCGGGAGTAGAGGGTGGAGGCCAGAGCTGGGGAGTCTGGGAACTGGGAGTTGGGCCAGGGACTGCCGCACGGTCAGAGCACCATGCATGTCTGCCTGTCGGTCCATCCGTCTGCCTGCCTGCCTCCTTCCCTCTCTCCCGCCGGCCTGTGCTGCAAGCTGCACTAGCCCACCCGCCCTCGGACTGCGTGGGCTGAGATCATTGCTCCCAAATGGGTTCCTTGAAACCTGAGTCTCCCCCTCCCCGGAGCCTCAGGCCAGATGTGTGGGGGTAGGGCTGGAGTACCGCTGGCCTCTTCTTGCCAGGGGACGCCCCACTCTGGCCAGATCCCCGCCTCCTCCCGCCCTGCCCGCCCTCCCCGCTCTGTCTCTGCCCAGGCCCTGGCCCCCGCCGCGGACCCCCCGCGGTACACCTTTGCACCCAGCGCCTCCCTCAACAAGACGGCCCGGCCTTTCGGGGCGAACCCGTCCGCAGACAGCACCCCGCAGCAGAATGGGTACGTCTGTCCTGCCCGTCCACGCTTTGTCTCCACCTCCGCACGCCCGCCGGCTGCCCGCTGCTGCTCTGTCTGTGCTGCGCCCCAGCCTGGCCCGAACCGTGCGACAGCGACCCCTGGTGGCTGGGGCGGGTACTGCAGGCACAGGGATGTGGCTCCTGCCTTGGGCCGGCCCCCCTGGGGGCTGTGAGCAAGGCAGCGCCGCCCCCTACGCGGTGGTCGCCTGGGGTTGGGATTTGATGTTGGCCGACTGAGCCCAGATACTCAGTGCAGCCTTGCCCCTGGCTATTCTGACCCCTTGCCATCTTTCTTCCTCCCCTTGTCTATCTCTTTGTACCTTTATCTGTCCATCTGTCTTATTTCCTTCACAGGTGCAGACCCCTGACAAGTCAGTGAGCCCCCTCTGCCTGTCCCTCTCTTCCTTCCTTTTGGCACTCTGGGTGGTGGCCCCTCCCCACTCTGGCTGCCGTCCTTTAACCTTGATTGCCCTCCTGCCCTCTCACTTCCCTACCCCACCCCTCACCCAGCAGGGCCCTGGCCTTGCCCACCCCTCTTCCCGTCACTCGCCCACCTGTATCAAGTCCGGGGAGGGGCCGCCCCTGCTGCCCGTCCAGGCATGAGGTTCTGAGCCCCACCCTCCCCACAGACAGCCGCTCCGACCGCTGGTCCCAGATGCCAGCAAGCAGCGGCTGATGGAGGACACAGAGGACTGGCGGCCGAGGCCTGGGACAGGCCAGTCCCGTTCCTTCCGCATCCTCGCCCACCTCACGGGCACCGAGTTCAGTAAGTGCCAGCCCAGGGAAGGGCGGACTCCCCTCCTGGTCCCCCAGCCCGGGCCCGGGCTTCCGGCACCCTGTGACCCTCTACCAGGGCTCAGGGCTGGGGTGGCCTTCTGTCTGCTCTTGGTCAATGCCTGCCTCTGCCCTGTCAGTGCAAGACCCGGATGAGGAGCACATGAAGAAATCAAGGTAACAGGACCAGCTCCAGCCCCTCTTTCTCATTTCCGGCCTCTCCCATTCCAGCCCTGTCTGCTCCTGGCCATCCCTAGCCAGGGTTAGCCATTCTCCTTCCTTCCTTCCTTCGGGCCTCCCTCCCTGCCTCCCTTCCATCTCTCCTTCCTTCCACTTCCTCCTCCTTCTCTCTCTACCCCTCAGGGAAAAGTATGTCCTGGAGCTGCAGAGCCCACGCTACACCCGCCTCCGGGACTGGCATCACCAGCGCTCTGCCCATGTGCTCAACGTGCAGTCGTAGCCTGGTCCTCACCGGCCGGCTGCCCTCTCTGCCTCTTTCTTGCTGTTCCTCCGCCCCAGGGCACCTCCCCTTGGCGCCTCCAGCTTCTGCCTACCTCACCCATCCCTTTTCTGCCCCTGGACTGAGCCTCCTGCTGGCCTGGCCCCAGCTGCCCTCCTGGCACAGGGCCCGGCTCCATCTGACACTGCTGCCTTCACTCTTTGCCCCTTCCTGCCAGGTCTGTGCTGGCTTTTTGGGCACGGAAATAAACATTCTCAGCCCTGCTTTCTCTGCCTCTCTTCTCTATCTTCGTGGACTTGGTTTGCATTTGGGGTCGGGGGTGTTAGATGGTTCAGATCCAGTGTGGGCCCTGCCAGTCTGGGTCTCAGTGGGTGGGGGTACCCAGCAAAAGGGGGCTCTGCCAGCAGAGAGACCCTCGTGAACGGCTCCAGAAGCGAGAGCCCTGCTTCACCTCCCAGCCCTGTGCGACAGACCAGCCAGCTGGAACCTGGCCAGGAGAAGTTGCCCTACCCATCCCTGCCCTGGGGGGACCTGGAGTCCTCTGCTCTCCTGCACCCAGGCATCTCTCATGGGGCCAGCAGGACCAAGCTTGGGGGGGTGGGGCCATGCCAGGAGCCTCGGCCGTGCAGGGCCTTGAATGACAGATCTTACAGCCAGGTGCCCAGGATGGAAGCCCCAACCCCAGCCTCAGCTACACCCCAGGAACCCTGGCCTGGTGAGAGAGCGTGGGCTTGGGCTTGGGGAAGGGTGGGTAACTACCAGAGGCATGGGGGGCGGGCCCCTCCAAGCTGCCCCGGGCTCTCCCCGCTGTTCTGCGGTGTCCCCGGGCACCCCCATGGAGCCACTTTTCCTGGCCTTGGCAGGCCCTGCCACCCCCAGTCCCACGAGCCGCCCACCCTGGGCTGTGGACCCTGCATTTGCTGAGCGCTATGCCCCGGACAAGACCAGCACGGTGCTGACCCGACACACGCAGCCAGCCACACCCACGCCTATGCAGAACCGCACCTCCATCGTGCAGGCCGCCGCTGGAGGGGGCCATGGCGGGGGCGGTGGCGGCGACGGCAAGACTCCCGTGTGCCACCAGTGCCACAGGGTCATCCGGTGGGTGGCCCCGTCCCTTCCCACCCCGGTCTTTTCCTGAACTGGAACTCCAGCCCTGGTGTCTTTCCGACCGCTGCTCCTCCCATCTGTCTCCCTACTCATCTCAGCTGCCCCCTGCTCAGCTTTTCTCCAACATTTGCCCTGGTGAAATGGAGGGGGTGCCAACGACACAGCCAAGCTGCAGCCCTAGACTCACTGTTCTCTGGCCAGGAAGGGCCTCCCTGCTCCCAGCCCCCTCTGCCTTTCTCCTTCCTGCTCACTTGGTCTCTCTCTGCTAAGCCTCTTAAGTCCCTCCCTCTCTGCACTGCTCCCCAGGGACCAGCAGTCCCACAGCCCCCAGAATCAGATCTGTGTCAGGCCCCAGAGCCTTCCTAGTTCTCATCCCAGGCTCTGCCCTGCTCTCAACTCCTCTCAGCTCTTAACCTCTGGAAGGCACCCCCTCGTTCAGACATCCCCATTTATCTGGGACGGCCAGGTCCCTCTCCAGGCCAACGGGACGCAGTGGGCACCAGGCTCAGCTCAAGTGCCCACTGGCTTTCAGGGCTCACAGGTACTCCAGGCCTGCTGTCTCCCAGGACACCAACCCCTTGGGTTCAACTTATTAGGCTCAAGTCAGCAGTCCTCACCCAGTGTCACCTTCCTCCCTTTTCTGATGCTTCCCTTCTCCCACACCTCCTGTCATCAAAACAGTGCAGCTTTTTAAAATATTTATTTGGCTGCATCTGATCTTAGTTGCAGCACATGGAATCTTAGTCGCAGTGCATGGGCTCAGTTGCCCTGAGGCATGGGGGGATGTTAGTTCCCCAACTAGGGATTGAACCCGTGTCCCCTGCCTTGGGAGGCAAATTGTTAACCATTGCACCACCAGGGAAGTCCCATAACAGTCAGCTTTGTCTTGCTGTGTGATCTTAGGCAAGTCACCTTTCAAGCCTGTCTCTTCCCTATTTGGAGATGAAGAGAATGAACATTCCCTCCAAGGTTTCATAATAGGTGTGGGGTAAACCCTGTGGGGTGCTGGCCAGGAACCCCGACTTCATTTGCACCCACTCCTGCTCATTGCCCTCGCTTTCCCCTGCAGGGGCCGCTACCTGGTGGCGCTGGGCCACGCATACCACCCTGAGGAGTTTGTGTGCAGCCAGTGTGGGAAGGTTCTGGAAGAGGGTGGCTTCTTCGAGGAGAAGGGGGCCATCTTCTGCCCACCCTGCTACGATGTGCGCTATGCACCCAGTTGTGCCAAGTGCAAGAAGAAGATCACCGGCGTGAGTGGGGCTGGCGGCTGGCGGGGGACTGGGAAGGCAAGCCTGACTCTTCAGCATTGAGGAGTGTTGAGCAGCAACTGGGCTGGGGGGCTGTCCCTGCAGGACCCCGTTGGAACCTTACTAGCCTCACAATCAGGCTACTGTATCGATCTCACTTTACATTAGCCAGGACTGTCTTAACAGGTGACCTAAATCCTAACTTTTAGGGGCTCAAGCAGGAGAGAATTGGCGCCAATAATCAGAAAGGCTGAGGGATGCTAACTTCTGGCCAAGTTGAATGCAGATCCTGAGGTTGTCAGGAGTCTTTTCTGCCACTTGCCTCTGGTTTCATCTGTGTTGGCTTTGATCCCAGCATGCTTTTCCCTAGAAAGCGGCAAAGGTGCTGCTACATCAATGGCTCCAGGGTTAAATCTCCCCAGGTTAGCACCACAGAGAGAAAGAGAGCAGCTCTGTGCCATCGAGTCCCAGTGCTGATGCTCATTGGCCTGGCTGGCTTCACATGCCCATCTCTGAACCAAGCCCTGTGACTCTAGTTGGCCAGGCCCAGGTGACACTCACCCCTGGAACAGGGTCTGGTGACCTTGCCTGAACCATAGGACTGGTTCCTTGAACATAAAACCAGGGTGACATTACCCCAAGGTGAGTGCTAGTCAGGCCAAAACAAGAGATGGCTACTGTGTTAGGATTGCATTCAGCTTCAGTAATAGAAAAAACTCCAGTATAGAGATTGAAACAGAAGGGGTAATGTTTACTTCAGTTGCAAGAATTCCAGGGGTGGAAGAGCAGCTCATGGATGGCTTTAGGCTTTTCCTGTGTTTTAGTTCTGAAATCCTTAGCCTCTAGGCCTTTGTCCTCAAGTTTATGGATGCCAGATGACTGCTCAAGCCCCAGGTTCACATTCTTGTTGCAGGTGGGAATCCGAGGGAAGGAGCAGGAGTCTTCTTTTAATGAGGTTTTGCCTCTTGGCTCTGGAAGAAAAACCAGGAACTTGCATCTTTATCTCAGTTGTTGGAATTGTTATTGTATGGGCACCTGGGCCAGTGAGGGAAGCTGGCAAATCCAGTATTTTAGCTACTGTCCTCTATAAGAGAGGAAGGCAAAAGAGGGGGTTGCGACTGGCTTTTGAGAGGCTAATGCAATCTGCTGCCCTGAATGCGAATGCGTATGAAAAACGGAGTCTCTGAAGATAGGCTTGAAGGACACAGAACTATTGATTTGCAAAGGCAGAAATTTAGGTTCAAAAACTTGTGATTCAAAATCCTATTCTTGGTGATTTCCTGATGGTCCAGTGGCTAAGACTCTGTGCTCCCAATGCAGGGGGCCTGGGTTCGATTCCTGGTCAGGGAACTATATCCCCTGTGCCACAACTAAGACCCCATGCAGCCAAATAAATAAATACATATGTTAAAAACCTATTCTTTAAAAAAAGTCCTGTTCTTCCTACTGAGTCTAAATATGTAGCAGAGCCTGGCCTGGTCTCCTGGAGGGCAACCTAGCTGCCACCTGGAGCTGGGCCTGGGACTTGGGTCAGCACATGTTATGGGCTGAGAGTGATGCCCTGTCTACCATCTCCCATTCATTGTGGACAGTGCCCCACATTGGGAATGCCCTGTGAAAAGACAGGCATGGTCCTGCCCCCAGGAACTCACACAGAGGAAGGGGACTCCAAGAGTGTCGAGGGTGAGCAGCCTAAGGAAGGAGGAGCGTAACAGGCAGGGTGACAAGTTGAGGGGGGTTCAGCTGTGCCTGTGTGGAAGCTGAAGTGCAGAGAGAGGCAGAAACTGCCCAAGGCTACAGAGCATGAGGGCCAAACCGGAGCAGCACCAGGCACTGCGGACTTCCAGCACTCATGCGTCTCCCTATTTTTGGATCCATGGGCAGAGCTTCCGGATGTGGCCAGAGAGCTCTGTGCATGTGTGTGTGCTAAGTCGCTTCAGTCGGGTCTGACTCTGTGACCCTATGGGCTGTAGCCCGCCAGGCTCCTCTGTCCATGGAGACTCTCCAGGCAAGAATACTGAAGTGGGTTGCCATGCCTTCCTCCAGGGGATTTTCCCAACCCAGGGATCGAACCTGCGTCTCTTACATCTCCTGCATTGGCAGGAGGGTTCTTTACCACTAGCACTACCTGGGAAGCCCAGAGAGCTCCGTAGTAATGGTCATATTAGTGATAACTGCCTTGACCACAAGTGACAGAAAAAATAATGACAGCTGTTTCTCACCTAAGGAAGTGGAGAGGTGGGCAGTCTGGGACATGTAGGCAGATCCAGGCTCCTGTCTCTTGTTTCTCCAACATCTTAGCATTGACTTACTTACCACTCATAGTCCAAGATACGTCTTGAGCTTCAGGCAAAATTTCCATGCTCCAGTCGGCTTGCTGTTCAGTTGCTTAGTGGTGTCAAACTCTTTACAACCCCATGGACTGCAGCACGCCAGGTTTTCCTGTCCTTCACTATCTCCCAGAGTTTGCTCAAACTCAGGTCCATTGAGTTGGTGATGCCGTCCAACCATCTCGTCCTCTGTCGTCCGCTTCTCCTCCTGCCTTCAATCTTTCTGAGCATCAGGGTCTTTTCCAATGAGTCAGCTCTTCATATCAGGTGGCCAGAGTACTGGAGCTTCAGCTTTAGCATCAATCCTTCCAATGAATATTCAAGGTTGATTTCCTTTAGGATTGACCGGTTTGATCCCCTTGCAGTCCAAGGGACTCTCAAGAGTCTTCTCCAGCACCACAGCTCAAAAGCATCTATTCTTTAGCGTTCAGCCTTCTTTATGGTCTAATTCTTACACCTGTACATGACTGTTGGAAAACTATAGCTTTGGTTATACAGACCTTTGTCAGGAAAGTGATGTCTCTGCTTTTTATTTTATTTTATTTTTTTACTTTTATTTGCATTTATTTCCTGCGGCATTTATTCCCGGGCCATAAGTTTTTGTCTTTTTCAGTTTCTTCTGGGATATCTTTTTCTTCTGTGCAGCCTCCTCTTCTGGTTTAGGAACAATCTGTTTTTCAGTAAGGATCATCTCGATGTGGCAGGGAGAGCTCGTGTAGGGGTTGATCCGACCGTGAGCTCTGTAAGTCCTGCGCCGCCGTATCCTGGGGGCTTTGTTCACTTGGATGTGCTCAATGACCAGAGAATCTACATCTAAGCCCTTAAGCTCAGCATTACTCTCTGCATTTTTGAGCATGTGTAGTAAAAATTCAGCACTCTTTTTGGGCCACCGACCCTGCGTCCAGCCCCACTGTTTGGCCTGTGCACACCTACCAACTCCACCATTGTAACGACGGAATGGCACACATTGCTTCTTTAAAGTGACGTCTTTCAGATACTTGGTGGCTTTTCGAATATGCATACCCTTTATGGCCTGGGCAGTTTCACGAGTATTCTTAAAGTGAACACGAAGATTTGAACCTCTTGATTTGCATGATTTTGTGGGGTTTTCTGGGTCGAGTGAATAGTGCACCATTTTTAGGGGTCAGCCGCTTACCGGAAAAGCGATGTCTCTGCTTTTTAATATGCTGTCTAAGTTCATCATAGCTTTTCTACCAAGGAACAAGCACCTACCTGTCTTCTAACAAGCACCTGGCTGCCATCACTGTCCACAGTGATTCTGGAGCCCAAGAAATAAAGTCTGTCACTGTTTCCATTTTTTCCCAGTCTATTTGCCATGAGATGGTGGGACTGCATGCCATGATCTTAGTTTTTTGAATGTTGAGTTTTAAGCCAGCTTTTTCATTTTCCTCTTTCTCTTTCATCAAGAGGCTCTTTAATTCCTTCTTGCCTTCTGCCATTAGGGTGGTATCATCTGTATATCTGAGGTTGTTGATATTTCTCTCAGCAAGCTTGATTTCAGCTTGTGATTTATCCAGCCTGGTATTTTGCATCATGTACTCTGCATTTAAGTTAAATAAGCAGGGTGACAATATGCAACCTTGACGTACTTCTTTCCCAATTTTGAGCCAGTCCATTGTTCCATGTATGGTTCTAACTGTCGCTTCTTGACCTGCATACAGATTTCTCAGGAGGCAGGTCAGGTGGTCTGGTATTCCCATCTCTTTAAGAATTTTCCACAGTTTGTTGTGATTCACACAGTCAAAGGCTTTAGCATAGTCAATGAAGCAGAAGCTTTTCTGGAATTTTCTTGCTTTTTCTATGCTCCAACGGATGTTGGCAATTTGATCACTGGTTCCTCTACTTTTCTAATCCACCTTGTACATCTGGAAGTTCTTGGTTCACATACTGTTGAAGCCTAGCTTGAGGGATTTTGAGCATTACCTTGCTAGCGTGTGAAATGAGCACAATTATGTGGTAGTTTGAACATTCTTTGGCATTGCCCTTTGGAATTAGAATGAAAACTGACCTTTTCCAGTCCTCTGGTCACTGCTGCATTTTCCAAATTTGTTGACATATTGAGTGCAGCACGTTAATAGCATCATCTTTTAGGATTTGAAATAGCTCAGCTGGAATTCCATTACCTCCATTAGCTTTGTTCATAGAAATGCTTCCTAAGGCCTACTTGACTATACTCCAGGATGTCTAGCTCTAGGTAAGTGACCACACCGTCATGGTTATCCGAGTCATTAAAACCTTTTTTGTACAGTTTGTATATTCTTGCCACCTCTTCTTAATCTCTTCTGCTTCTGTTAGGTCCTTGCCGTTTCTGTCCTTTATTGTGCCCATCTTCACATGAAATATTCCCTTGCTATCTCTTAATTTTCTTGAAGAGATTTCTAGTCCCATTCTATTGTTTTCCTCTATTTCTTTGCACTGTTCACTTAAGAAGGCTTTCTTATCTCTTCCTGCTAGTCTTTGGAACTCTGCATTCAGTTGGGTGTATTTTTCTCCTTTGCCTTTCATTTCTCTTCTTTTCTCAGCAGGAAATTGGAAAAGGAAGAAGGAGTGGAAGGTTCTTAGGAGCCATCTTTAGAAGATGAGTTCACTTCAGTCGCTCAGTCGTGTCCATCTCTTTGCGACCCCATAGACTACAGCACGCCAGGGAAGGACAGGGAACTGTCCTTCAGCTCCTGGAGCTTGCTCAAACCCATGTCCATCGAGTCGGTGATGCCATCCAACCATCTCATTCTCTGCTGTCCCCTTCTCTTCCTGCCCTCAATCTTTTCCAGCATCAGGGTCTTTTCCAATGAGTCAGTTCTTCGCATCAGGTCACCAAAGTACTGGAGTTTCAGCTTTGGCATCAGTCCTTCCAATGAATATTCAGAACTGATTTCCTTTTGGATTGGGCTGTGGGTGCCATCCAACCCTTCTGCTTCCATCCCATAGCCCAGAACTCAGTCACATGACATTACTGAGCTGCAAGGGAGGCTGGGAAATGTAGTCTGTTTGGTACAGCTGTGTGCCCAGCAAAAAGTGAGGATTCCATCAGTAGACTGGAAGGGGAGAAAGGATGTCATCACAGTTTTGTGTTGTGGGTCATTTTCTATGTGTGGGCATCCAGCTTGACAATTATAGTATGAAGTCAGTTTGATTATTCTCATCTTACAGATGAGGAAATTTTGCCCAAGATTACAGTCATTTCCCCACCAGCCTAATTGATAGCGTGTTGGACTGTTCTATCAGAATGGGCTGGCACCCAGGACCTTTCATTTTTAAATTTTATTTATTTTTGGCTGCACTAAGTCTTCCATTGCTGTGCAGGGTTTTCTCTATTTGCAGCAAGCAGGGGCTACTCTCTAGTTGTGGTGTATGAGCTTCTCATCGAGGTGGCTTCTCTTGTTGCGGAGCACAGGCTCACTAGTAATGGCACACAGGCTTAGGTGGCCCATGGCATGCGGGATCTTCCCTGACCGGGGATTGAACCAGTGTCCCCTGCATTGGCAGGCAGACACTCAACCACTGGACCACCAGGGAAGTCCCCCCAGGACCTTTCTTAAGCTGGCATCTGGATTTGCTTCCCACAGATCAAGGCCCTTATGTTCTGTTCACTGACAGCCCCGCCTGCATTACATCGCACTCTCGTCCTGCCCTGCCCCAGTTCTAGGTGGACAAAGTTATTGCCCAGGCTGCAGCTACAGAGGCAAGGCTGACGGAGCCTGACTAGCTCCTGGGTCCTAGAGTATGCCCAGAGTGAGGTGGTGAGCCCTGCTCCTGCCCCAGCCCAGTGGTTCCACATGTGGCCCAGGGGCACTCAGCTTCCCCTCTTGCAGGGGCTGACAGACCACACCCTCCAGCGGGGTCGGTGGTGGGGTGTGTGCGGGGGGATGGGCAGGAACCTACCTGTCCCAGTTTACCAAGGGCTTCAGGCTCTTAGAGCTCAGAGCATGGGGAAGCACAGGACCATCTGGTTGATTCAGCAGACTTGGAGGGGAGCTCTGGGGGATGGGATGGACACTTTAGAGGGGACGTGTCCTAGTCTGGGGACCCTCTGGAAGACTGTTGTCAAGCCTTACCACTCACCACCAGCCCCCGTCACTCCGGTGCTTCACCGACACAGGCAGCTCCATCTTGCCAGTGCAATGTTACCTTCACCGCAGGGCCTTTGCACGGGCTGTACTCTGCTAGAAATACCCTTTAGCACTCTCTTTACCTCATTCCTTCTCATCTGCGATTCAAATAACACTTCCTCGGGGGCACTTCCCCTGATACCCACCCTTCCCACCTGGCCAGGCTCCGCACTGTTTGCTTACTACCCTCCAATCCTTTTGTCCCATCCCTTCTCCAGTGTGAAATTCATGGGCCGGGACCAGGGCTCTTTTGCTTATGTGTAATGCTGTACCTCATGTATAGGAAGGGCTTCCCTGATGGCTCAGATGGTAAAGAGTCTGCCTGCAATGCATGAGACCTGGGTTTGATCCCTGGGTCAGGAAGATTCCCTGGAGGAGGGCATGACAACCCACTCCAGTATTCTTGCCTGGAGAATTCTATGGACAGAGGAGCCTGGCGGGCTACAGTCCATGGGGTCGCAAAGAGTAGGACGTGACTGAGCGACTAACACACTAACACATGTATAGAAAGTGGTCACTTAATACTCGAAGGAGTGGATGCAAGTGGCCTCTAAGCTGAACTTAATCATCAGTAAGCATTAGCTTGGACAAGGGTCAGGAGAGAATGCTCCAAGCAGAGGGAACAGCTTGTGTCACAAGGCAACACCCGGGGAGGGTGTGAGACGAGGTGGAATTCAGGGCAGGGCCATGTTAGGGGTTCCGGAGATGGGGACTGCTGAGGTCAGATGTGCCTCAGTGTGCTTCCCCTGGGGCAGGGGGAGACAACTGGAGGAGGGGGACGGAACCGCTAGGCCTGGGTTAGGGTGATGGGACGGCAGGGGCAGACAGATGTAGGAAGCTTTGGGCATAAGGTAGACATGGAGAACTGGCTCAGAGACCTGCCTCCCTGCCCACACGCCCACTGGGCCCAGCTCTGGGCTCCCCATGCTCCTGCCGAGACTCTGTCCTGTTGACCCACAGCTAAGTTCCTTCCCCCAGCCCTTGTCTTCTCCTTGCAAAGAGGCAACACCAGGCAATGGGAAGAGCCAACTTTGGAGTGAGCCAGACTTGGGCTTGAAACACATTTCCGTCATCTATTGACTGTGTGATCTGGGACAGATCACTTTCTCTGGACCTTGCTAAAATGGGAGTGGCAGTAACTTCCTGGCCAGGCTGGTTGTGAGGTATATGTGAGAAATGACAGGTTTTTTTTTGGACTGTGCCACACGCCTTGTGGCATTTTAGTTGCCCAACCACGGATTGAACCTGCACCTTCAGCAGTGAGAGTGGTGAATCCGAACAACTGGACCACCGGGGAATTCCCGAGACAGTCTCTGTAGTGGGCGCAGACAGGCCAGCTGAGAGCTAGGTGCTCCCCATACTTAGGTCTTGCTTTGTCCACACTGTCTCTTTCCTTATTATTTTTTTTTAATAGTTTCTACTTAAAACTTATTAATTTTTGGCTGTGCTGGGTCTTCATTGCTGCTCGAGAGCCTCCTCTAGTTGCTATAAGCAGGGGCTACTCTTCGTTGTGGTGCATGGGCCTCTTCCTGTGTCGGTTTCTCTTGCTGCAGAGCAAGGGCTCTGGGGCACAGTCTCAGTAGTTGGAGGTGTATGGGTCTGGCTACCTCTGCAGCAGGTGGAATTTTCCCTGACCAGGGATTGAACCTGTGTCTCCTGCATTGGCAGGTGGATTCTTAACCACTGGACCACCAGGGAAGTCTTTTTTCCAAGACTGGTTTATTTATTTATTTTTGGCTGCTCTGGGTCTTCGCTGCTGCGCACAGGCTTTCTCTAGTTGCGGTGAGTGGGGGCTGCTCTCTGGCTGTGGTGCGCAGGCTTCTTGTTGCGGTTCTTCTCCTGTGGTGGCACGTGGGCTCTAGGGCACACAGGCTTCAGTGGTGGCAGTTTGAGGGCTCAGTAGTTGTGGCGCACAGTCTTGGTTGTCCCTCGGCATATGGGATCTTCCTGGTCCAGGGATCCAACTTGTGTCCTCTGCATTGGCAGGCAGACTCCTAACCAGACCATGAGAGAAGCCTCTGTTTCATTTTTAAGGTAATAGCCAATATTGAAAAATTGGATTTGACTTTAACACCTGGATTTCAACCTGAGCCTTGTAGGCATTCCTGAATGAAAGCGGTCAGCACCACCCCTGCACATGGAACACGTGCTCTCCCATGACACAGTCCCCACCTTGTCCCACTGTGTATGCCACCTGGCCTTGGCAGGCATTGGGTCTGGTACCCCTGGCCTCAGATGTGGGACCATCCTTACGGCAACCCGGCAAAGCTGGGATCAGGCTCCCAGTTCAGCAGTGAAGGAGCCAAGTGTCATGAGGAGGTAAAGCTGTTGGGCAAGCCACCCAGCTAAGATCTGGCTGAACCCACGATCTGACATCCCCTGGGGCTCCACACTGCCTTCTGCCTGCCCCAGGAGTGAGTGCTGCTCACCCGGTTGGCCCCAGGGAGAGCTCAGCCCACCTGTGGCCTCTGCTCTGTCAGGCCTCCAGTAGAGCAGGTTAACTTAGCTCACAAGCACTCATGATGCCTACCCATGGGCCAGGCACTGTTGGGATACACCAGCTAACAGAAACGTTAATAGTTCAAGCCCTCCGGGACCTCATACTAGATCGGGAAGAAGGCGGTGGGGAGCAGACAATAAGCAAGAGACATAAGAGGTAAATTACCTGGTGGTATGCTAGTGTGGGGGGCTTCCCTAATGGCTCAGATGGTAAAGAATCCGCCTGCAATGCAGAGACCCAGGTTCGCATGGGTCAGGAAGATCACCTGGAGAAGGGAATGGCAACCCACTCCAGTATCCTTGCCTGGAGAATTCCATGGACAGAGGAGCCTGGCGGGCTATAGTCCACAGGGTCGCAAAGAGTCAGACATGACTGAGTGGCTAACACACACACACACGTTAGTATGGGAAGAAAGTGCAGGGTTCAAGCTATTGGAAGCATGACTTTGGGAAGCGGGGTTGGCATATGAGCTAATCGTGTCAGCGTGGGCCTCAAGGAGAAGGTGATCTTTGGGCAGAATCTTGAAGGGGGTGAGGGCTGAGCCTAGCACATATCTGGGCCAAGCAGTCCAGGTAGAGGGGGCAGCTGGTAGGAAGCCCTAAGATGGTGTGCCCAGTGCATCAGCCGTGGACAAGAGGTCACATGGGGAGAGCAGAGGGACGGAAGCCAGTCTTGCTGGCCTCTGGGCCTTTCCCCGGGCTTTGCCCTTTGCTCAGAGCAATGCAGACCAGGCAGGGATTCAAGCAGAGGAGAAGCTGGCCGAGCACAGGTTGATATCAGGCTGTCGGGCAGAGGAAGGAGCACAGAAGCCAGTTTTGTGCACTTATCCAGGTCAGAGGTGCCCAAGGCTCACATTCCACATCAGGGAGGCTGTGAGAAGTGGCCAGTATCTGGATGCATCTTGAAGGAGAGCCCGGCCGGATTTCGGAGTGGATCCGAAATAAGGGACAAAGCAAGGAATTTGTCCCATGCAGATGGAGTCACCATCCATTGAGACAGAGACGCTGTGGGAATGTGCAAGGCCTAGCGTGTGGAGATTGGGAGCAGAACTTCAGATGCAGCATAGTGAACAACCACCAGGCTTCCCTCGTAACTCAACTGGCAAAGAATCCTCCTGCAATGCAGGAGATCCCCAGTTCGATTCCTGGGTTGGGAAGATCACCTGGAGAAGAGATAGGCTGCCCACTCCAGTATTCATGGGCTTCCCGGGTGGCTCAGATGGTAAAGAATCCTCCTGCAATGAGGGAGACCTAGGTTCGATCCCTGGGTTGGGACAATCCCCTGGAGGAGGGCGTGGCAACCCACTTCAGTGTTCTTGCCTGGAGAATCCCCATGGACGGAGGAGCCTGGCAGGCTACAGTCCATGGGGTTGCAAAGAGTCAGACATGACTAAGCACAGCACAGCACAGTGGATGCCTCGGGGTTGGAGAGAGAAAGTGGGAGCAGTGGATGTGCAGATAAATCATTTATCTGGAAAGAAAGAGGGTCCCAGCCAGCCTGCCTATGTCCTGGACTCTGGAGAGGAGGGTGCCAAGTGACTGTTGCTTCCTCATAGGAAATCATGCACGCCCTGAAGATGACCTGGCACGTGCATTGCTTCACCTGTGCGGCCTGCAAGACACCCATTCGGAACAGGGCCTTCTATATGGAGGAAGGGGCTCCCTACTGCGAGCGAGGTATGGGCTGGGACAGGTGAGAAGGTGGTGCTGGGTGAGGGGGTGGGGTGTGGGCAGGGGAGAACCCAAGTTCCCCCCCCGCCCGCCCCACTTTTCTTCTCTCTGTGTCTCCAGACTATGAGAAGATGTTTGGCACAAAATGCCGAGGCTGTGACTTCAAGATTGATGCTGGGGACCGCTTCCTGGAGGCGCTGGGCTTCAGCTGGCATGATACGTGCTTCGTGTGCGCAGTAAGTACCCCTCTTCGGACTCAGGCCCTGTCCCCAGAGCCTCGTGTTCTTCACCTGCCTCCCTCCCACCCCTGCCTCTGGGATTCCTAAGAGGATGGGAAGGGCCCTCTCCTGCTTCCCCCACCCCTTGTAACTGCACCTTGGCCGTTCCCAGATATGTCAGATCAACCTGGAAGGAAAGACTTTCTACTCCAAGAAGGACAAGCCCCTTTGCAAGAGCCACGCCTTCTCCCATGTGTGAGCCCCTCCCACTCTTTGCTGCCCACCCCAGCCTAGCCAACCCGAGGGGTTTGCTGATTCTGGAACCATTGCCCCAGATTTCTGGGTAGGGCTAGCAAAAGTTGCCCCGACCCCAACTCCTGGCCTGAGCCTGGGGTCCCCTGGGCCCCACCCCCATCACCTCCCCCCACTCCCTCCACCACCTCCGCACACTGGTGCTGGCCACACCGGCCCCCGCTCACGTCCAGTGCTACAATAAATCTGTCTCCAGCTGCGTCTGGTGTGTGCCTCCCCCTGTGCATCAAGAAAGGTGGGATCTGAGGCCTGTAGCAGGGGTGGAGATTAAATTCTCCAGGGCTGACCATCCTGGTGGTCCCATGATGGGGACAGGGAGGACTCATGGTCAGCAGGAGAAGGCAAAGGGGAATCTCACGTGCTGGGCCCAGGACCCACAGAAGTTGGGGGTGCCTGGTCTGGCTTGGCTTGGCAGTCAGAGAAGAGGAGTTGGAGGGGCATCCTCAGGGGTGTAACGTGGAAAGTGGTACACCCAAGTGAGGGTCCACAGGGGCTGCTGCCATCGTATGCTGCAGGCAAAGAAAGGGGGCTGGAGAAGGCAGCCTCCCAGTTCTGGAAATGCCAGGATGCCTGGAAGTGCCAGGATGAGGAGCTGGGACTGCTTCCTGAGGGCATGGTGGGGAGAGCCAGGCAAGAATGTTCAGATCTGTGTTGTAGAAAGAGCCCCTGGAAGCCATGAGCAGAGCAGAAGGAGGGAGCCTGGGAGGAGGGGCAGGGCTCAGGGGAAGGAAGGCGCAACAAGCCACATGGCAGCGACTGGTCCAGGCCTGGAGCAGAGACGTGGGGGATGAGAGGTGAGAAGAGGAAGGACGGCACCGGAGTATACCAGTCATTCCTCCCGTTGTCTCACGCAGCAACCCTGTGGGGTGTCTGCACGTAGTCTCACCTTATAGATGAAAGCTTAGGAGACCTGACCAGAGCTGCACTGCCCCTGAGCACACGAGCCAGGCCTGAAGCTGGGCACACCGTCCTGAGACTGGCTGGCGCTGAGCGCCACACTCCTGGGATGCCTCTGCAGAGCTCGCCTCTGCTTGCTGCCTCCAACGCTGGAGGCTCTGGCGGTGGCCCCATCTTTCCCTGGGGCCTCCTGCATCCCACTGGTGCCCTCCACTACCCCAAGGGGACTGTCATCAATCCTACTCCAGGCCTGAACTGGAGGGGGACTGAGGAGAGGCCCCAGACTAGACCAGGAGAACATGGTGCGCCCATAGCCACCTGTCCTCCAGGGCTCGCTGGCATGAGGAACTTTATAGCACATCTGAAGTTGTTGGCGTTCTTAGCAGGTACCCAGGCCTGTTCCCTTTAAGAGAAGAGCAGGGCCTCTGTGCCGTGTCTTCTCAAGGACCCCTGGAGCAGGAGTGCGGGACTTTGCGTGTCACTTTCCTGATATCTTACCAGCGTCTAAAACTGCCTAGAACACAGTGGATGCCCAATGAATGTTTGTTGAATGACTGAATGAGGTGCCTACAAGACATTTAGGAGACAAATCCAGGAAGCAACTGAAGATTCGAGTCTAGATACACCTTGGATTAAATTTGGGAGTGAGTTCAGGGCAGTTATCGCAGATATTCATCCTTTATCACAGATGTTCAGAGAGGGGCCCCGGCAGGTCACATGAGTAAAGCAGGTAGGATGTGGTTTTCTTTCAACATAGACATTCCTAGCATATTCAGTGAAGAGTATCTCACTTCCACAAGGAAGTGTACTCTCTCCCTTTTCTCTTGAACCGTGAAGACCTCCCAGTCCATCCTTGGTTTCCATGGATACAAGCCAGCAAGAGCACAAGGGCGGATGGTTAAGTGCTGGTCTGTGGGGAGCCTTCTGGGGGCAGCCGTGTGGGAATGCTGAACTGTGGCCAGACCTGCCAGCTTACCAACAACATCCAGAGATCGACACTTTTATGTGAAATTTGGTTTGTCAATGTTGGCAACTAAGAGATTTTTTAAAATCTTATTTAAAAAAATATATAACGTGGACCAAACCCAGTGTGATGATAGGCCCCAGCCTGGAGAAGATAGGCGAGATGGGGAAGCAGCAGCATCACAGGGCAGGGCAGAGAAAGCAAAAGGAGCCGCCAGAAGTGGAGGACCACAGCCTCTGGAGGGAGGGAGTTTGGGGCAGGGAAGCCCGGGTGGGCAGGAGTGTTTTTAGAAGTGTCAGCCAGGCAGATAAGGCCAAGGAGTCCCCATGGCATTTTGCAACAAGGTGATGTTTGCCATCATATCACTTTTGCTGAGAGCTGGGGCCAGTGCCAGGATTGGAGGAAGAAGGGGAGGGTGTAGAGAGTGAGTCGACGAGAGAGTGTGGACAGCTGTCTTAAAAGGCTTCACTGTGGTGGGCCCTGAGGACCTCTAGCAGCTGTGGTCAGCTGAACTGCCAGGAGGGGTGGAGGAGGCAGCTGGAAGGCCCCTGCCAAGGGGAGGTGGTTGAAGAAGCTGGAGGGCAGATGTAAGGGGAGAGTAAAGGGGAGAGCAGAGAGCTGGGGACTGAAGCTCTGGAAAGCGGAGCTTTTTAGGTGGAAGTCAAGCATGGGGCACTTGCTCTGAACAGCTACCTCTCTGCTGGAAGCACAGAGCAATCGCTTAGATGTCATTTAATCATTAAAACATGCTTAAAAGAGATGTCATTAAAGGCACGTTTCAGAGGAGGGACCTGAAGCTCAGAAAGGGGAAGTGACCTCTCCGGAGCCAGCCAGCGGCCCAGGTCCAGTCCATGCTTCCCAGATTAAAGGCGGAGCTGCTTCCCACTGCACCTCCCAGCTCCCCACCCCTCTCCAGCACTGAGCTGCAGGGATCACTGTGTTCTCAAGTTTCAGGTGCAAGGCTATACAGGTGGAGGCCAAGGGTACTGGGAAATGTCTTTGTACCAGGCACGGGAGGCCATTAGCTCCCCGGGAGTGTGCAGTCCCCCCAGCCGAGGGGGCAGAGCCCTTGGCAGGGGGCTGAGTGGGCAACTGGAGAGACAGCAGGCCAGGGAGGGGCTTTTTCCAGTTCTGAGCGGCTTGCACTCATTTGAAATCAGCAGGGAGACAGGCGGTGGAGAACAGGGTACACAGGCAAGGACTGATGATTCTCGATTCCGGTGCAGCTTTTCTGTGCTGGGCCCCACGTGGGCCTTGGAACACTCACACGGTACACAGGGTCCTGCTACGGGAAGGGAGCTGAGGCCAGGGACTACGGGGCCTAGCCCCATGGCACACACATGGAGCAGCCACGAGGTTGGGATTTGAGCCTGAGTTGGCCTGAATCCAAAGCCAAACCTGAAACTGGAGGAAGAGTTCCTCCCCAGCTAGGACCTAAAGTGGGGCAAGGAAGGGGGTTCTGGGGGCTACTGGTGGGGCAAGAGGCAGCTTTCTGGGAACCTGCAGAGAACTCAGGAGGCTGGGGCCAGCCCTGAATAGCCAAGGAAGGTCCCAGGACCAGCCTAAGTTCTCCCACTCAGGACCTGGGGGCACTAGAAAGTCAACTTTGTTTTCATCCTTGTCTCTTGCCACTAACAAAAATGACTATTACTTGGAGACTGGTCAACTAGGAAGGACTCTCAGCTGCAATTCAAACTAGTCTAAGCAAAAAAGAAGGGTAATTTGTCTCATTTAACTGAAACGGTCAGTGGCTTCAGACACAGCAGGATCCAGTACCCATGGATGTCAGGATGTTTTCAGGAGTCTGAGTCCCCGCCTTCCGCCTTTTCTCAGTTCTGGCTTTAGTCTCAGGCAACTCATCCCATTATCAGCCAAAATGCCCCTCAACCAGCTCTAGGCCCACATCCTGCCAGCTCAGCAGCCCATCAGAGACTATTGATGGTTCCAGCAAAAAGTCCCAGGGCTGATACCCATTGGACTTAATGGGATCATGTGTCCACTTCTGAAGCAGCCACTGGTTCTGACCCACTGGCCTGAATCACATGCTGTTCTCTAGAGCCTGCATTGGAAAATCAACTGGAAGACAGGCAGGGATGGCTGACCATGGATGTCCACTGCACTGGGCAGACATCTCACTCTCCACACTCAGGATCCCTGCCCCCCAGACTCCTTCCCTTGGCCCCACAACTGTAGCCTCAGGAACTACTTCTGACCAAATTCCAGGCCAGGCTAGCCCCTGGATGTAGAAATAGGGGTGCTAGAAGGAGAAGCAGGGAGAGTGTGTGCTATGCTGAAAGGATGCAGGACAGACAGGTTTCTATACGGACTTTCCCACTCTGTGCCTTACAGGGCGAGTCACTGCCCCTCTTTGAGCCTTGGTTCTCCCATTTGTGAAACAGAAATGATAGCCAGCATGTCAATAGCACCTACTATGTGCAGCTGCTGTTTTAAATGCTTTCTAGATACTTACTTCTTAAATCCTCAGCAGACCCTATGATGTGGATACCATCAGTATCATCCCCATTTTACAGCAAGACAAGAAAGGTCAAGCAGAAGAGTCTAAAGTCCCACTGTAGCAAGGTCTGTGCGGCTCAGGAGCAGAGCTAAGTGGTGAAAGTGGCTGGGCCCATGCCAGGGGCAAGATCTGAAAAGTGATGGGAGCATTGTAATGATTAGCGCGAAACTTCTGAAGGTATGCTTGATAGGAACCTGCAAGAGACAGGGTGAGGGCAGAGAAGGCTCCAGGCGCTGAAAAAGTCCTGAAACCTACCTGTCAGCCTTGAAGCCTTATCTGAGAGGTGTGGGGGAGCAACGAGCAGGAAGGTGGGCGTGGGAGGGTGGGGCTGCAAGGAGGAAGGGGAAGGGGTTTTTGCTTTCTAAGCCTTCACCCTGTCACATTTTATCCTCACAACACGTTATCAAAGAGGAAACTTAGGGAAAGCATTTTACTCAAGGTCAGACAGCAAGTGACCAGCCTAGGGACGTGAATCCTTCTTTCTTAGCTTTTCCACTCTGGGGACTGAGAAGCCATTGGACAAGCGTCCCAATGCTGGAGGGGGCAGGGGGCGCAGCTGGGAGAGGGGACAAGCTCAGGATCTTGGGGAGGGAGAGACTTGGAGGGTGATCAGTGCTGGGAGTGGTAGACATAAAAGCCTGGTGGGAGAGCCTCCAAGGAGGCACCCAGCATCCACCCACCATGGCTGAGCATGTGGGTTTCAGGGCTTTGCAGAGGAGGGAGTGATCATTAGTCACCCTGTTCCCACTGGTTGAGGAAACTGAGGACTACAACGGGGCCACTGAATTTGGCAATTTAGGGGTCCCTGGTGACCTCAGCCAGAGAAGTGCCAGAGACCATGTGGGAAGGAGGCAGAGTACAGATAAATTATAGGATGATGATGATGTGAAGGGTGGGCTCCAGGGAATATGAGCAGGGAACCTCCCTGCTCCTCTGAAAATAGAGAAAACTGGGCATGGGGCATATGGGGACTCTCTGCACTATCTTTGTAATTTTTCTGTGAATTTCAAGCTGTTCTAAAATTAAAAGTTTATTTAAAAATATAGATGGCAAAGAGGTAAGAGTGGGTGTGGCTAGAATTTGTAGGTGGCTGGGGGAGGCAGGAATTTGAGAAAGAGAGCCCGCAGGTGCAGGTAGGGCTTCTGTGTTTTGGATGTGAAACTGAGCAGGAGGCTGGGGAGGGGGCTTTGGGATGGGGAAATGAAAGCTGGGAAAAGTCAAAGGAAGCAGGAAGGGACTGAGGCCTGAGATCCCTCGACCTACCTTTCCCAGGCACCCTTCAGCCCCGCTATAGGGTCTTCCTCTCCCCCTAGAATCCCACGGACTCTGCTTGGGCCTTGCCCCAAGTGGGGGCCCTGGAGAAACTGACAGGGCCAGGGGTCCAGGGGTATAGTGCTGAGAATTCCCCAGGTGGGGGCCTGTGGAATCTTTTGAATTTTAAGGGGTTCTTCATACTCTAAAATGCTGGGGTCCACTGCTGGAGATCAATGTGCATACTTCTTTCCTCTTCTTGGTCCAGTTAGTTGGTTACCCAGCTCAGAATTTGGAGGCCCAGCCCCACCACCTCCCAGATTGGACCAGAAAAAGTTTGCTCAGGTTCTGCCACCTCCTCTGGGAAGACAGGGGTGGGAGGCTTTGCAGGTGGTGGTCAAGGCTTCTGAGAGCTGCAGAGGGTTTCAGGAGCCCAGCTTAGGAGCAGAGTTGCTCCAGGAGGCCCTGGCAGTGGTGCACACTTCTCTGCAAGAGACTCCTCTGAGGAGTTTTCTGTGTTCAGAGCTTTGGGAAGTAAAGGTGCCAGGGGACTGGCCCTAGAGAGTCCTTGGAGAAGCCCTGCCCTGGGAGTCTGGGGTTAAATGCTGCTTCCGGAACTCTACTTGGGATTCCTCTAGGAGACCCGAGGCTTGGGAGAGAAGGCAAAGGATTTCCTAGGCTGGCCTCACTGGAGAGGGCTCAGGGGGCAGCTGGTGGGGGAGGGGTGCTCAGGATAGAGCGGGGCGGAGATGAGTTAGAGGTTGGGAATGTCGGAGTAGGAAGCCGAGAATGGTCTAGGAGGCAGGGGTGGAGGAGTGTGGTTGGAACAAAGATCAGAATAAGAACAGCATAGGCTGGAATAAGGGAGGTGCAGCTAGGGATGGGGTCTGACGAATGGGTAGGGGTTTGCGCCAAGCATACGGTTGGGAGTGGGGCTGGTACTAGGAGGGGAAAGAAATGAGGATGGGCTACAGATGGGCCAGGGGTTGGGAATGGAGGGTGGTTTGGACCAGGGATGGGGGTGAGGCTGGGGTGGAGGGAGACAAGTGAAGGACAGAGTGGGCCTGGGCCGGATTGGAATGGAATGGATTTGCGATTGGGACGGAGTTGGGAAGAAGAGGGCTGAAGTTGGGCCTGGATAGGGCTTGGTGAGGTGGGGATGGGGAGAGGGGGATCAAGGCGGGGGGCGGGAACGGAGGCCCTAAGGTTTGTGGCTGGGGACGCCACAGGGGAGAACTGGGACGTGGAAAGAACGAACGGCCCCTGGGTGCGGGTGCGGAGAGGTAGAGCCGCCTGGGCGCGGCGCGCAGGGGCTGGGGGCGAGGGGCGTGAGGGCGCCCCGGGGCAGGCCGGGAAGGGGGGGCGGGCCTCCCCCTGGGCCGGGCCGGGGCGGCGCTAGGACCGAGCGCGCGGAGGGAGCGAGCCGGGCGGAGCCAGCGCCCCCCGCCCCCCGCCGGCCGGCTCCCCTCCCCCGGCCGCTGGCTCGCTCGGCTCGCAACGCTGCAGAGGCTCTGAGGCGGCGGCGCGGCGACTCCGTCTTTCCCTCCCTCCTTCTCCGTCCGTCCGTCCGTGCGTCTGTCCGTTCGGCCTCGGTCCGGCCCGCAGCATGGCCGGCGTGAGCTTCAGTGGCCACCGCCTGGAGCTGCTGGCGGCGTACGAAGAGGTGATTCGGGAGGAGAGCACGGCCGACTGGTGAGCCCCCCGCCCCCGCCCCTCAGCCCCTTTGTCCCCGCGCCGCCGCCGCCGCCGCGCCTTTGTTTCCACCCGGCCCCGCCGCCCCGTAGCCGGGAGGGAGGAGGAGACCCCGAAATGCTGCAGCGGCCCGGGAGGGCCAGGGAGGAGCTGCCTTTGTGCGCGCCGGGGGAGGGGCCGGGCCGGGCCAGGCGGGGCACCCGCGGTCCCCGAGCACCCGGAGGCGGCCCCAGCTGCGCGGTGGGAACGCTGGTGGCTGGACGCAGGCTGGAGAGACGCAGGGTCCAGATGTGTGGCCTGGGGCTTCCTGGCCTTGCAGAACTCCTCCACCCCCTCCTCTTCGCCTTGGGCCCCGGTGGGGGGGACAGGTGTGCACCGGGAGGCCAAGGGCACCTTCTACACCTTTGGGCGGGCGGAGACCGAACCGGCAGAGCCAGAGCTGTCTACCCGGCCCAGCCCAGCCGGCCACCGCACAAAGGAAAAGCTAGGGCGGGGGAGGAGCGGCGCGGAGCGGGCTGGGGGCCGGGGCGCCCCGCCCACCGGGGGGCCTCTCGGAGTTGGGGTGTGATGAAAAGACGTTCGCTGCCATACGGCCACCGCCGCCGAGTGCCTCCTGTTCCCCTCAGGGGTCGAGGAGGCAGGGCTAAGTCTCCTCCCCGAGGCGAAGAGGGTTGCAGGGACTGGGCACCCAGGCTGGGACGTGCCAAAGAAACTGAACTGCCTGCCTAGGGTGCCAAGTGGGGTCCCCGGGAGGGAGCCCCCAGGCGGACCATTGTGGAGAGAGTGGAGGGAGTTTTCTGAGAAGAATGAGGGGTGAGGAGATCCACGGAGCCCCTGGCCTGCTGGCCCAGTGGCGAGGGGCTCTCAGCTACTGCGGGGATGGGGAGGAGCTGGGCTGCCCTCTCTCCCTCTCCAGCTGTTGTCTCCCCCTAGGTGGTGGGTGGCGACGGACCACCTGCTCTGAGGCTGGAGTCCCCAGAGTGGCAGAAAAGCCAAGGGGTTCCACACTGCCCCATCAGGAACCATCATCTCCCCGAAATATTCTTCTCTTGGGGCAAGTGCCCATTCTCTTCCCTAGGCCTTTTCTCCCCTTGGCAAGCAGGAAACACAAAATTGATGTAAGATCTGAGGGGCCACACTTGGGCTGGCCTCACCCTCATGCTGGGAAGATACTGACCTGGGGGCTGGAGGAGGGGACAAGATGGCCAGGCATCCATGCCACAGTACTGCAGCACTGGCGGGCGGCCAGGCCTGGAGGGATGGACGAGGCAGACAAGCAAGCTCTCGTGTCCTGCGGGTCAGTCACAGGAGAGGCCAAGACGGGCTAAGCAGGCAGGCAGCCCACCCTCTGTCCCAGCCCTGTCCCAGGGGGGGGCTGAGATCATGGGAGGAGTTGAGGGCAAGTGGCCGGCTTGGCCTGGTGGAGGAGCTGGCCATGGGATATGGGCCGTGCCTGGAGAGAGGCACAGCCCACCTCAGAATGCTCTTCAGTCTGGGGGTGCTGCCTATCACCACCCCATTTCCCCCCACCTTCCAAAAAGTGGAGCTCCCACAACCACTGCTGGCCCACATCCTGCTCAGCGGAGGCCTGGGCTCCCACCACCCAGCAGCATCCATGTGGCTCAAGCGAGTTATTATTCATCACTGGCGTGCGTCAGCCCCCCCCACCCCACCCCGATCTGGGTTGTGTGTGGGACACTCACAGATGTACACATGCACCCTCGCACATACACACATTTGCTCACTCCCAAGGGCCCAGATAAACATTTGGTATAAAGGATGTGAGAATCATCAGGGACATGAGGGCCCCTAGCACCCAGCATAGAGCCAGGGTACAGTGGGGTCTTCAGACTCAGGAGCAGACTCTGCACTGAGGCTCGAGGAGGGTCTTGGATAAAATCACCGTCTGGGCAAAGGGGGCTTGGCACTGCCCTCCTCTGAATAGGGAGTAAGGGCAGGGGGAGATCACACCCAGGTGGCTTATTCTGGAATAAACTGCTACCTGATGCTGGGAGCAGGGGACCATGGAACTCAGATTGTGCAGTGAGAAGAACTGGTGTTACCCTGGACGTGACCTGACTCACTGTATGACCACACAAGTCCCTGCTCCTGTTGACAAGCAGGAGAGGGATTTGGGCTCAACCATACCCAGGATGCTCAAGGCCCTTTCAGTTCTAATATCCTGAGAGTGTAGTTGTCCTGAGGAATCCACCTGCCCTGCAGCCCCCATCCTCAGCTCAACCCAGAATCTCCCTGGAGCTGCTACATTCCATCTCCCACTCATCCCAGTCCACTTTTTCTGGCTGAGATGGTTGCTAGATGGCAGATACCAACTAGAACTGTTCTGTGCTGTCTTGAAAGTCTGAGTTAAGTGTGCCACCTTCACGAAGCTTACGATTTGGAACGGTGTCTATCTCCAGGGGTTGGAGGTGTAGATTCCTGCCCCTCTCCCCCGCCAAAGATTCCTTTCGGTTTCACCAGCTCCAGCCCACCCGAAGCTCAGGTCACCTCTTAATGAGTTTGAGAAGCACAGGTCTAGTGAGATCCCAGGCAGCTTCAGGTGCCTCTTCCCATCCTTGCTGGGGTGTGGTCAGCACCCCAGGGAGGGAGGTGCAGTGCAGGGCAGGGCTTCCTGGGGAGCTGGCATTGGGTCCCTGAGGGGTTTCAGTCAGGGGTGGGCCTGGGATGGAGAAGCAGATCTGGCCTTCCTGTGAAGGCATGCACACCATGCAAAGGCTCTAGGGTGAGAAATGCCCAGAACTGTGCTGGACATCAGGGAGCCATCCAGTGTGATCCAAGTGTATGGTACGGATTCGGAGGTCTGGCTGGAAAGGCAGGTGGGGTGGAGCTCAGGGATGAAGGCCTGCTGAAATCTTTGAACTTAGCTGTGGTTTTCACCAGGTAAGGGCCAGGGCCGCAGCACAGAAAGGTGACTGAAGGTGGGTAGACAAGGAGCAAAGAGTGGAAGGGGCAGGACACGTGTTCTTGGGAAGAGCCACAGAGAGCCTGGGAGAGTCTGACAAGTCACGCTGGGGAACTGTGACTTTATGGCTAGCGCAGTGTCTGGGAACCAGAGTTGTGGAGTCCTGCCTCAGTTTCCCAGCTGCGGGGTGCAAAGGGGCAGATCCTTCTTCTCTGAGGGCCTTTTGTTTCCCGTGGCAGCTTAGGGCAGCCAGACAGGTGGTGGGACAGCTGTGTGGAGAAGGCAGCTGCCAGGGTTGGGGCCCAGGCAACAGTTGGACGGGGAGTTTCTGGCCCCACAGCCCACCTGTGTCCCTTTTAGGAGGGAGGAGATCCTGAGACGCGGGGAAGGGCTGGGGGCCCATTTGGCAGTGACTTGTGCTGACCTCATGGGGCTGGGCCTAGACCAGGCACTCCTTCCGCCCTCCCTCCCTCCTTTCTCCCTCTTCTCTCCTCCCTCTTTCCTTCCCACCCCTTTCCCTCCCCGCCTCCTTCGTTTTCTCTTCATCCCTTCACGCCCCTCCCTTCCCTTGTCTTCTGTTTCTGCCTCCTCTCCTCGCTCGCTTTCTGTTCTGCATCTCGCTGGTCTCCTCCCTCCTCTCCTCCTAGCACCCTGCCTTGGCAGTCGGGAAAAGGGAGCTTGAGGGAGGGGCTGAGCCTCCTTGCCCCTCCAGCCTTTCTTCCCAGCCCCAAGCCTGTCTTCCTCCAAGTGGGTCCTGGGAAAGAGACATTTCTCTCTTCCCTTGTGTAAAATGGATGTTGAGCCACTCCTACCTGTGGAGAAAAAGCTAGGGAGGAGGAAGGCTGCTGGGTCAGCTCTCTGCCAGAGCTGAGAGGGAAGGAAAGGCCAGCAGTCCCCGGAGACCAGAACCTCAGCTAGGGCAGAGGCAGCCTAGGGCTGGAAGGCCAAAAAAGCGCCGCCGCCCAGAGGCCAGAGTCCAGGCAAGAGTGGCCATGGTGACCTCATCCCCATTTCAGAGAGTCTGAGATTGAGGATGAGGGTGTGTCCCCGGGGTCCTTTGTGTTCAGGAGAATGCAGCTGGGTGGGCTAGTCGTGTGCCAATTGCTGGGTTGCCATGGTTACCAGGGGGATGCCCAGAGCTGAACAGCACCAGGTTCTCTCTCCCTGCCCCCCCTTGTGGTGGGGGGAGGGGCAGTGGGTACCGAGGCACGCGCCAGGTAGGTTCCTGGCAACCACCAATGGGGGATGAGGAGCTGTAGCCAGGGAACGGTAACCAAGGAACCCGTCGCCTTGGAATCTCCATCTCACACCACTGGCTGGGTTGCAGGCTGCTAGGGCCAGGGCTCCGAGGACACAACACATTGGCTTACTGGAAGCGAGCCACTGGCCAGCAATTCCTTCCCCCTTGCCTGCTTTCCACCTGATCCAGGCCTCCCTCCATCAAATCCCAAACTGTCCCCCACTGAGTTCCAGCCTGAAATGGTGCTTAGCTCTGTTGTCATGGTGATAAGGCTTAAGTGCTAGGCTGGAATCCCCCCTCCTGTCCTGCCCCCTCTGTGTCCCTCCTACCCTCCCAGAGCCATCTCCACCCAAAATTGGCTGCCTGGGCCCTGACAGTTCTCCGAGCCACCCCTCCCTCTCCCCAGGGCTCTGTACACATATGAGGATGGCTCAGATGACCTCAAGCTTGCAGCATCAGGAGGTAAGAATTCCAGCCATTCCTTTGTCTTCCTCCCCACCCCCTCCTCCGGTTGTTTTCTTCCCCACCCGTCTGGCTCCAGGCCACTTCAATGCTTGCTTGCCTGCGTCCAGCAGACCATTATTTGTCTGGCAAGTGTCCTTCCTCCAATCATCCCTAAGATCCCCAGGGTGGGGAGGGAGGGAGACTGGTTTCCTGTTTGATTATGAAAAGACAGAGCCAGAGAAGGAGTGTGACTTGCCCAAAGTCACACAGCTAGGCGGGAAGGGGCCTGACAGGGATGGCCTGGATCACCCCACTTTCTCCAGAGCCCAAAAAGGTTTTAATTTACCTCAGTGGGTGCTAGCACCACGTGAGACTTGATGTGTGAAGAACACATCCTCAGTTCTCTAAGGTCCTGGGGGATTAAAAGGCAAAACTCACACCTGCCTGCTGCCTCTTTCACACCAGCACAGAACTCTGGGACTTGTAGATCTCTGGGGGTGTCTGCAGAGCCCACAAGAGGAGTCTTTGCTTTGGATTCCAGACCCTTTGTTGGGGAGGGGTTCAGGAGATTGGGCCTGACAACCGTCCTGATTCCCCCAGATGGGGGCTTGCAGGAGCTCTCCGGCCACTTTGAGAACCAGAGGGTGATGTATGGCTTCTGCAGCGTCAAGGACTCCCAGGCTGCTCTGCCAAAATACGTGCTCATCAACTGGGTATGCACCAGTGGACTGGGGAGGGGAGCTGAGGGCCCCAGAACAGTTCTCCTCCATCCCACTCTACTCACTGATGCTGTGGGAAGAGAGCTCCAGGCTTCAGCCTGCCTCCAACTCTTGTCTTTTCCCTATCCCCCTTTGCTGTGACTTTGCAGGTTGGTGAGGATGTACCTGATGCCCGCAAATGTGCTTGTGCCAGCCATGTGGCTAAGGTGGCCGAGTTCTTCCAGGTGCGCGTGGGGTCAGGGCTCTCGGGGGTTGGCGAGGGCACGAGGACTGGCTGCCTGAACCTGCCGTCTTCCTGCGGCAGGGTGTCGACGTGATCGTGAATGCCAGTAGCGTGGAAGACATCGATGCGGGGGCCATCGGGCAGCGGCTCTCCAATGGGCTGGCTCGGCTCTCCAGCCCTGTGCTGCACCGACTGCGGCTCCGAGAAGACGAGAATGCCGAGCCGGTGGTCAGTGTGCGGGCCCTGCCGAGCGCTCCGCTGGCCAGTCCCCTCTCGGTCCTCCCTGTTTCCTGGGAGGGCAGAGGGGTGCTCCTGAGCACTTGGCCTGTGGGCTACCCTCACACCAGGCCCCTTGACTCTGCAGGGCACCACCTATCAGAAGACTGATGCGGCTGTGGAGATGAAGCGGATTAACCGCGAGCAGTTCTGGGAGCAGGCCAAGGTGCAGACCCCTGCTGTCTGGGTGGCTCCTCTCCTAAAGTCCCTCCTTTCAACAGCAGGGCCCATCCCATGTGCTCCCCACACTGAAAGCCCCTGAATTCACAACCCTGGGTCAGGGATGGGGGTCTGCTGTCTGGGTGGCTCCTCTCCTAAAGTCCCTCCTTTCAACAGCAGGGCCCATCCCATGTGCTCCCCACACTGAAAGCCCCTGAATTCACAACCCTGGGTCAGGGATGGGGGTGGGGTGGGGTAGGGTAGGGTGGGCCACAAGCTCAGGGCCTGCACTGCCTTGGCATGGGGGTACTGCAGAAGGAAGAAGAACTGAGGAAGGAGGAGGAGAGGAAGAAGGCCCTGGATGAGAGACTCAGATTTGAGCAAGAGCGGATGGAGCAGGAGCGGCAGGAGCAAGAGGAGCGGGAGCGCCGATATCGGGAGCGAGAGCAGCAGATTGAGGAACACAGGTGTGCCCGCGGCTCCACCCCCACCTTGGGCCGCGGCCGCACGTCGGCCAGTCCTAAGGGCTCGCCTGCACCTTTCATTCCAGGAGGAAACAACAGACTTTAGAGGCTGAGGAGGCCAAGAGGCGGTTGAAGGAGCAATCTATCTTTGTAAGTTCTTAGCCCACGGTTTCTCTCTACTGGTCAGGGAAGTGGGGATGGTTCCTGAATTACTGGGCCCCTTGGGGGATAGAGTCTTGGGGACAGTGCTGAGCATTCAGGGTACCCCTGCATCAGCATGGCATGTCCTGCCATGTCAGGCCTGACCCCTGATCATGTGGGGTTCTGTCCCCTGGCTGTGGGTAGAGACCTCTTTGGAGAAGTTTATACTCTAGACTGAAAGAGAAAATCTACATTGACCCAAACCCTCACTGACCAGGCTCCTCCTGCCCCCTTCCAGCAGGACTTGAGGGGCTCAAGGTAGATGAGCCGTGCTTCCTGTACTTACTGGGACCTGAAGCCTGGTCCCCATTGTAGTAATGCTCTAGAGCCTCTGAGAGAATCTGGGCTGGTGCTCTGAACATCTGTATACAAGTATGTGGAGTGTCTCCTTTAGGGCAGGCACTTATTCCAGGGGTACTTGGCTGAACCTCCAAACATTGGGATGGCCCTAGGATCATCATGGATTGACCCTTTCACAACCACAGTGGAGACAGATCTTCATGCTTTGAATTGAATTTTACTTTTGGGAAATATCGAAGATCATTCAGTGCTGAGCATGGTACAGTTTGAGACAGGAGGTAGGCAATAGTTGTCTGGACTGAGACTATGGTGGGTAGCTGTTGAGCCATGGGGACTCAAGCAGACTTCAAGGTCACACCCACAGGAGGCTGGGAGGGAGGTGAGGACAGTCCTGCAGGCACTGGCATTAATGGCTATCATAGATCATTCCACTCACATTAGCCCCTAGAGGGTGGAAAGAATGTGTGGGTAGTAAGCTCCAAAGTCATTCATTCAACAAACCTTTGCCACCTCCCATGTGCTGGTGTTGGAAATATGGTGGAGAGCAAGATGAGCAAGGCTCTTTTACAATTAGCTGATGAAATTAACTGCAGCAAAAGCTGCATAACATAAAAGGTACCATCTTTACCGCTTTTAAGTGTGTTGTTCCATGGCGTTAAGTGTATTTATTTTATACAGCTTTAAGTGTATTTATTTTATACAGCTGTCACCACTGTTTATCTCGAGTTTTCTTCATCTTCCCATACTGAACGTTGTATCCATTAAACACTAACTCCCCATTGTCGCCTTTCTCAGCCCCTGGCAACTGCTCTCTGTGTCTGTGATGTGACTAAGTACCTCATATGAGGGGAATCACGCAGTTATTTTACCATTTATGACTGGCTTATTTCACTTAGCATAGCATAGCATAGCATTTCACTTAGCATATGTATACCAGATATTGTTTATCCATTCAGAGCAAGGTCTTTTGGGGGAAAAAAATTTATTTTTATGGAAAATTTCACATACACGCGCACACAAAAAGTAGAAAGAATAGTGAACCTTTGACTTGATCGCTTATCTTCACCAATTACCAATGTTTCAGGCAAAGATTTACAGTGTGATACCATTATTTTACAGTCTCATCTGGCCCTTCAAGTATGGTTCATATGACAGTGACAGTAGGTATTTTAACAGGTCACTGTGGTGACCCTGCAACTTCAGGTCCCCTGAGGAAGGTCCCACACAAGAAACTTTGGAATTTACAACCGTAAAATGCTTTCTTTTGACTTAAGGAGGTACTCTGCTTTCTCCCTTCTGATAAGAATTGCCTTCCTTATGTGAGTTCCCTTTTTGCCTGGGATACTAGGAGTTTTCCTTTATCTGAAGATTCTGAAGCACAGCAGCACCATTGTCCTTTCCAGTTACTGTGTTGATGTCTCTCCTACCCCCAGCTCTTGATTTGTTCTCATGCTTCTCACAGTATTGGTAGTTAAGGCTTTTGTGGTAAGCTGCCTCTGGTCCTTTTTTTGAATGAGGCAGAGGAACCTAGTCCTGTGACACTAGACAGGGGTGGCATAGCAGCAGAGGCTGGTGGGATGTATGTTTTGAGGGAAGGCAAAGAGCTTGACTGGAGTCCCTTGGAAAGTTGGAGGAGACAGCGAGGTCAGAGGAGGAGTTCAGACTTCCTTCTGGGAGACAAGAAGTGGTGGTGAGGGTGACAGCCCTTGAGGCTGTTGGTGCAGTGAGGTCAATTGAGGAAACAGGTGCCATTGAACATCAGGCAGAGCGCTCACACACATACATAAGTTCTCATCCTGTGTCACCCACAGAGGGTGGGGAGATAATCCAGAAACAGGAAATTATGACACAGTGTAATCGGTGTGTGGCTGGAACACCTCATGGGGGCCCAGGGAAGGAAATGACCTGAATAGGCCAAGGGCCCCTTCCCCAGGAGGCTGTGCTGAAGCTGAGGCCGGAAGCAAGAAGAGCTGGACCCAGGGTGGGGGTCAGGCACATGGGCAGAGAGGTTCATTTCCTCTGCCAAGGCCCAGAGTTGGGAAGTTGTATGCATGTTACAGGACCTACAACTCCATTGTGCTGAGGACTTGCTGCCTCTCACAGGGTGTGGGCGAGTCAGGGCAGGAGGGGAGTGTTGGGAGAGATGATGGGCTGGATCAGACAGGGAGAGGGGAGGCCCAACCAAGGACCCCCACCTATCTTTACTCCTGGGGCTGCAGTCCCAAAAGAACGTGGGCATGTGAAGGGCAGTAGGGAGTGGTGGGGACTGGCAAACAGGCCGCTGCACTGCAGTTCTAGTTGAAAGCTGCTTTGGGGCACACAGGCCTGTGTTGCCAGGGCTGCTGGCATTTTCAAGAGAAACTGAAGACCCTGATTTCAGTAAGAAACTTGATTTTTGAGTGAGTGAGTGATAGTTGCTCAGTCTTGTCCGACTGTTTGCTTCCCCGCGGACTGAAGCCCGCCAGGTTCCTTTGTTCATGAAATTCTCCAGGCAAGACTACTGGAGTGGGTTGCTATTTCCTTCTCCAGGGGGTCTTCCGGATCTGGGGATTGAACAGAGGTCTCCTGCATTGCAGGTAGATTCATGATTTTTAAGTGATGGCAATTAATTAAGGTTTTGGAAAGATCCTTTCAGGGTCTATAGAGAAAGAAATAGGGGGAAAGAGCAAGGAGGCAGGGGACTAGTGAAGCCTCAGTCATGATACCAAGATTCAGGCTGCACAGATGGCCAGGTCCTGGGGTAAGAGGTTTGAGAAAAGTTAGCTACAAAGCTGGGAGTGTTCCTGGATGGCCCTGGGTGCCCAGGGGCCTGTCTGGACTGGAGATGAGGCAGCTGAGGACCTTGCAGATGAAAGGTGCTATGGGAATGGTTCATAAAAGTGATTTCTGGTAGTGAAAGAAGTGGGCTGTAAGAAAGCCCAGAGTTCCTGTGGGGGTAGAGTGCTGAGAACACCATCCCTTTGGTTTCCAGGGTGACCAGCGGGATGAGGAGGAAGAGACTCGGATGAAGAAGTCAGAATCAGAGGTAGAGGTGAGCACTGTGGGGGGGACCAGGCATCTGAGTTTGGCCCGGCAGCCTCAATCCGGCCCCGCCTGGCCTGACTCCCCGTGTGCCCCCAGGAGGCAGCAGCCATCATTGCCCAGCGACCTGATAATCCACGGGAGTTCTTTAAGCAGCAGGAAAGAGTCGCATCGGCCTCCGCAGGCAGCTGCGATGTGCCCTCACCCTTCAACCACCGACCAGGTAGTCCCAGCTCCCGCACCCTTACCCAACCCCCACTCCTCAGGTTTTGGTCTTGAGCCTCTTTGGGACCTTCCTCGGAAGGGAAACCTTGCCCAAGGACCCCCTGGAGAAGCCAAGGCCGAGCATCACGTGTGCTTCCACCCACCGCCTCCAGGTGGCAGGGCTGAGAAGGGCTCGAGCAGGGCCTGGTCTGAGCAATGGGTGGTGCTAGAGGCCATGGGGGGCTGAGGGATCCCCCTGGCTGCTGTGAGTGGCCCTGCTGGGATTGAACTTGTCTTATCTGAAGAACTGTAGGTGCATGGGGAGTGGGGCCTCGTCCTGTCCTGAGATTGAGCAGCCTGGAGCTGTACTCCGGGTTCCCTGTTTGGATTCTCCCTGGATGGCTTCCAGCTCTCCTTGAAGCACCTTTCTGCTCCCTGTCTGCTGGCCTGCTTGCCCCTTCTGTGTGCTTGGCTCAAGTGCTAGGGCTCTAGGGGTGGGGCAGGCTGTTCCTGGGTGCGGGCGGCCCAGAGGCTGGGGGGCTGGCTGCATCGTGATGTGTCAGGCTCTCTACTGTGTGTGGCTGTTGCTGGTGGCAGTGGTCTGATGGCTTGAGGCTCTGGTCCAGCTTGGCTGAATGTGCGCCCTGGCTGAAGGCAGCGTGGACATCCAGGGCCGGCCTGGGGGTGGGTGAGGCCTCAGGATGGGGGTGGGGGAGACTGACCCTCTCTTGTCCTCTGTCTCTCTCTCTCTGTCTGTCTCTCTTGGCAGGTCGTCCGTACTGCCCTTTCATAAAGGCATCGGACAGTGGGCCTTCCTCCTCCTCCTCTTCCTCTTCCTCCCCTCCACGGACTCCCTTTCCCTATATCACCTGTCACCGCACCCCAAACCTCTCTTCCTCCCTCCCATGTAGGTAGCAGTCCCAGGCCTCTGCGGGAGGGGGTAAGGAGGGCCCCGCTTCCCAGCAGCCCCCCTGCCCTCCCCAAGCCTGATCGCTGATCTCTGGTGTTTATCCCCAGAGCAGGTACTGCCTGCTTCTTTCCCCTGGCCCTGAAGGGGCACTGGCCCTCCGGGGGCCTGGCTTACAAGGTCTGGAGCTGTGGTCTGGCCCCTGGGGGGCCTGGGGAGCTCCCAGCCCCCACCCAGACTCCAGAGAGGAGGGGCTGGCCAGGCCCCAAGTTGGACAGTCCTGTTTCTATCTGGCTCCTTGGCCCTCACTGATCAGCCTGGGGTTTTCTGTCCCACAGGCAGCCACCTGGACAGCCACCGGAGGATGATACCTACCCCGCTCCCTGCCCGGAGCCCCTCTGACTCTAGCACGGCCTCCACCCCTGTTGCTGAGCAGATCGAGCGGGCCCTGGATGAGGTCACGTCCTCGCAGCCTCCACCACTGCCGCCACCACCCCCAGCAGCCCAAGGTATGTGAGGGGGCCCTAGCCCCTGGACTGGGAACTCCAAGTGGCCACTCTACGGCCCTGAAAGTGGCTGGGGCAGGGACGAGCCCTGGTCAGACCTGCCTTCTCTGGACCTCGGTGTCTCCCTGGAGTGGGGACTGGGCCTTCCTCCCAGGGCTGCTGAGCAGTTTAAAGACTACGGGTACAGGGGCAGCAGGGGCCAGTGGGTGTTAAAAGGCACTCTGCATGGAAGTCTTAGTGGAGGCCTTCTTTCCTGAACTCTTCAGTGGGTAAGCAGGGTACTCTCAGGTGGCTGCCCAGGGCCCGCCTCCTTTCCTGGGAGCTGATCACATGTCTCCTCTGTCTTTTTTTCGACAGAGACCCAGGAGCCCAGCCTCAGCCTGGATAGTGAAGAGACCAGCAAGGAAGCCAGAGCAGCAGCCCCTCAGGCCAGGGCTGGCCCCCTGGAGGAGTCCCCTCAGGCCTCGGAACCTCCCGAGGGCCAAGGCAGCCCCATGGAGGAGAACTTGATGTTCATGGCATCTACAGAGCAGGCAGACCTGGCTGCCGCTCTAGAGCCTGCCGTGGCTGGAGCCTCTGCAGCCGACAGCCCAGCAGCTGATGCCATTGAAACCGACACTGCCGCTGCTGACACTGCTGTTGCTAACACCGTCGCCCCTGCCGCTGCCAGCCTCATTGACCTATGGCCAGGCAATGGGGAAGGGGCCTCTGCACCCCAGGCTGAGCCTCGGGCCCCCACACCACCTTCAGGTGCCGAAGTCTTGCTGGCGGAGGTGCCCCTGCTGGATGAGGTGGCTCAGGAGCCACTGCTGCCAGCAGGAGAAGGCAGTGCCAATCTTCTCAGTTTTGATGAGCTGCCTGAGCCGCCAGCCACCTTCTGTGACCCAGGGGAGGAAGTAGAAGGGGAGCCCCTGGCTGCCCCCCAGGCTCCAACTCTGCCCTCAGCTCTAGAAGAGCTGGATCAGAAGCTGGAGCCAGAGCTGGAACCAGAGCCCCACCTGCTGACCAATGGCGAGACCACCCAGAAGGAGGGGACCCAGGTGGGGCTGGGGCTACCTGATGGGAGGGGAAGTAGTAAGGGCTGGAGCAGGGGGCTGACCCTTGATTCCTCAGGCTTGCAACAGTACCCTGCCACCTTTTTCTGTGACCCACATTGTTGGGGGGAAGCTATTTCATTTCCCCTCCATGGGCCAGCTCTGCTTTTATTCCCAGGGTAGGCATCTGTGTTTCCCTGGCAACCACTGATGGACTCACTGGTTGCTGGGGAAACGAGCTCAGGCCTGGTAGGTCAGCCCTAGTCCTGCTGGGTGGGGCCCAGTGACTTGGAGCTTTTCTCCTGCAGGCCAGTGAGGGGTACTTCAGCCAATCACAGGAGGAGGAGTTTGTCCAATCAGAAGAGCTATGTGCAAAGGCTCCGCCTCCTGTGTTCTACAACAAGCCTCCAGGTAGTGCTGGGATGGATGATGGAGAGGAATTTGGGTGGGGGTGCTGCGTTCAAGTGTGGCCAGGCAGCCCTTCCCCCATACACAGCTGGGACAGCTCGCTGGGGTTGGGATGGACACAGGCATGGATCTGCTGAGCCATCCTAACTCCCTTCCCTTCCCCACATCATAGAAATCGACATCACCTGCTGGGATGCAGACCCAGTACCGGAAGAGGAGGAGGGCTTCGAGGGTGGTGACTAGTCGTGGTGCCTGCCCTTAGGCTGCCCTCGCCAAGGCCGCCCACCTGCCCCGTCTCTGGCCAGATGGTCCACAGTGCCTGCACTCGCAGCAGCTCCGCCTGGCACCCACTCTGGATTCTGGCCCTGGCTGGGAACTTGGCCGCATCCCTACCCACAGGGCCCTACTTTTACAGCTTTTCTCTTTTTTTTTTTTTAAAGTTGATAGGAGACTTGTACAGTTGACTGGTTTTCCTCCCGTTGGTAGTTAAGACGCTGTTGCAAATTCCACCCCCTTCCCACCCGGTCCAGATTGTAGCTCTTAGTCCTTCCTGCTCACTCACCTGGCCGGGGTGGAGGCCTCACCTGGCGTGGGGGGGAAGTTCTGGTGGGAAAATGTTCCCCCCACCTCTTTTCCTAGTTTTCTGTTTCTTGGAAAAAATATCACTTTGTATTCTCTGTCCAGGGCTTCAGATATTTTGCACGAATTTTAAAACATGGCAATAAATGGCTCGTGGGCTCTGGCTCCCTGGGACACCCCTCCCCGCCCTTCTCTTGACCCCTCCCCACCTGGCCCAAAGGAAGAGAAGCAGGCCTAGCTGGGGCCTCTCAGCTTCCCGGCCCTTTCCTGCCCCCTCCTGCTGGGCAGGTCCCAGGCTGGAGGCCCTAGGCGTGATTCAGGTCAGGGCTATGGGTGGCCCCTCTCCACCTCCTCCCTCTTTGCTTGGGTTCCTTTTTCACGTTCAGTAACTGTTTTTTGGAAAGCACAAACTTCTGTAACAGGTCGTGCTCATGTCTGTTAATAAAGAAATCCAGATCCCTTCAGGCCTGCTGCTCCGGGCCTCCAGGGGCTGATCTGTGGTGGGCCGCCTGCCCCGACCCCATTCCCAACTCTTATTACCTCTAAAGCTGTGAGGGCATCCTCACCAAGGCCCCCAAGGAAAGTGGGGTATGAGACTCTCAGGGGAACCAACCAAAGGTTTGGAGCAGGCTGACCTCAGCTTTAGCTCTACAGCTTGTTTTGGGCCGATGAGACCGGCCACACCTGGCCACCAGAACCTTGGCCGCAAGCAGTGGGCGCCCCCTCCGCTTGTACCAAACCAGATCACACACCTTTATTATCCTCAAAATGTAACAAACGGGGTAAGAAATCCCTCCCTCCCGCCCCACCCTCCCACCCCCCCGCAGTCCAAGGGAAGCATTTAAAAAGCCCCGCAATCAGGCCAGGAGTCCGCGGGTGGGGCTCGGGACGCCGGGCGCCCTCTATACGGCTGTAGTCCTCCCGAACAAGGGGATGGAGACCGGCAGGCGCCAAGCTCCGTGCTCCAGTGGCTCTCGGCTGCTTAGCTCTGAGTCGGTCCAGCTGGGGAAGACCCGGCGGCCGCGGTCCGCCTGCAGACAGAGCGCAGGGCAGGGCGGCGCGGGCCGCGGGGCGCTGGGCAGGTGCAGAGCCGACGTGTAGCCCCGATCCAAGAAGAGCGGCTTGTAGCTGGGTGGCGGCTGCTCCTGTTTCTCCGCGCTGTCGCGGCGGCTCAGAAATGGCGTAACGATCTTGCGGTAGAGGCCGCGCGTGTCCGTGAGCACCTCGCTGTAGGGCGGCGGCGGCTCGGCCATCATCACCGCCTCTTCGTAGCACGGTGGCTTGGACATGTCCGATTCCGCTGTGAAGTGGGAAAGCAGTCCGCGGGTGTGAGGCCGACTCAGCCTCCCGCAGAGGCCTCGGCCAGCCCCAGCCCACTCCCTCTAACTAGGTTCGCTGGAGAGGCTTTCCCGTGGAAGCCCCGCAGGAGAGCAGCGAGCCCTCCTCTCTCCGCCTGCCGAGGCCTCGCCCACCCTAATGAGCCCGGCCACCCCCTGGCGCACGCGGTACTTACCTTGGCGGGGGTAGCTCCAGGGCCGGGGCGGCACGGAGAGGTGCGGCGGCGGCGGGTGCGGAAGCGCGTGGTGGTGTGCGTGCGGGTGCGCGTGTGGCTGCGCGGGCCCGTGGTGCAGCAGCGGGTGCACGTGCACGTGCTGGTGGGCGTGCGCCGGCGCCTCAAGACGGCCGCGGTGAGGGGGTGGCGGGGGCGCCAGGCCCGGGGGACTCCCTGCCAGGCTGCCCTCAAGCTCAAGGGGCTCCAGCTCAAGGGCGCGCAGGTTCTGCTCACGCAGCCGCTCCTCCTGGCGCCGTTTGAGGCGGCGGCGCAGGAAGCTGCAAAAGCAGCAGAGTAGGACGATGAGACCCCAGATGAGCCAGAAACCGGCAAAGCACGTGAGGAACGTGTAGGTGCCCTGGGACATAACCATGGCGGCGGCGCGGGCGGCGGGTCCTCGGCTGCTTCACTGGACAATGGGTTCCTCGACGTGGCCCCGGGCCCGCGCCAAGCTCCCAGACGCCGCCAGCGTCACTCGAGGACCCGCGGCCGGGGGCTGCCCGCAGCTGGGCTCAAGTCGTGCGCGCGCCGGCGGGGAGCAGCAGCAGCAGCGGCGCCCGTTCCTTCCCATGGCGCCGGCAGGCGCGCTGGAGGGCCTCACCCGGGACCGCGTGGAACCTGTGGGACAGACAGGGCGCGGTGAAGGCGCGCTGCAGCCCCCAACGACTTCCTTGCCCACGCAGGTGCCCTGCGCATTCCCGGGGAAGCCTCCTCTGCGGAACCCCCGCACTCCGCGGGGGCCCGGTGACGTCACCAGGGATGACGTCACGCCCGAGGTTTCCCCGGTAGGGCTTTCCCGTATCTGAGACCGGGCTGCCGCCACCGCCGCCTCCCATCCGAGGTGATTCCAGGCCGGCCAGCAGGGGGCGGGCGAAGGCCAGGTTCAGCTTCAGTGTTCCTGAGAGATTCTCCATCCGCATCTCGCGGGTGCAGGGTACCCCAGCTCCGAAAGGGCTTCAGTCTGCCCATAGGCAGACACCCAGGGCGCTGAAGGGGAGCCACTGCGCGGTTGCTTTGCGGCGGGGAAAAGGTGGTTCACCTCCTAGGCCCCACGAGCAACCCGCTGGGGCCCAGCTTCAGCCTGTGCATACGCACCTGGTAACGTCTGGCGTCTTAGACCTTGTTCCCGCTCCCAAACCTGGCTGCCCAGAGCTTGGAACATTCCGGCCCGCACCGCGGCCTCCTGGTTGTCTCAGCTCTTGTAGGGGGGATCAGGCGGACGGTTCTTAGTGGCTACTGCGTGCTACCAGCTTGTCTTTGTCTGAGCCGAACATGCCGCCGAGCGTGGGCCGTTCCCTCTTTTCCTTTCCTCTAGGCGCCTCCGCTCGCTGAATCCCATCTCCGTCTCCGCTTCCCGAGCCTCCTACCCATGCGCAGCCCGACTTGGCCCTGCCCTTCTAGCTCCAGGCCGCCATGTCCCTTCCCCCAACTCCTTTCCCTCTCTGCAGAGGGTAGGAAAACTAGCTCAAGTAATTGGTACCGCCTGGGCCCACATCACTTCAGATGGGCACTTCCAGTTCCACTTCCTCTCCACAGTCAGGGTTGAGAGGGGAAGCTTGCATCGTAAGAGGTATGTAGGAGGGGAGCCCTGACTTTGGAGGGACAGTGGCAGGCAACTGTTCACCACCCCCTCAGAACAGGAATGAGCTCTTCTTGAATGCCTCACATCCAAGGCGTTTCACATACAGTAACCTTTTGGGGTAACGAATTATTCCTGTTTTACAGATTTTACACAGTTAGCAGCTGTGTGGATGGCAGGTGATGGTTCTATAATTTGAATCCAAGCCTGGCCACAAAACCCTAGCCTGGGGTGTTAGTGCTGCCTCCTGAGCTATTTTGTGGGTCTCTTTGGACTCCCCGTCCCCCATCCTCAGCATGCCCAGCCAAGGCACACATATATTCAGCTCTGGGCATCACAGTGGGCTTGAGCCCCAAGCTGAGGACCCCACATTAAACTTAGACTGGTCTGAGAGCAAGCTGGGGGGAAGCCAGGCCGCCCAGTATACCCCACACTTCTCCCCAGATGGCTCCTGTCTGACTCCGCGGCTGCTCTGTGCCATGTGCCACTTGGTGCCCATGCCAGTCCCTTTCTCCTGGGCCTCCATTCCAGAACAGACAATGGCAGGAACAATAGCTCCACCCGCCCCCTTCACAACCCCACCATGAGGCTGCCATGGCGACGCAGCCCAGATAAAAACACGATGCTGCCAGTCATTGGGGGTTAATTAAATCTGTTCTCCTTTTCCTGAGCCCACAGGAATTTTCAGGAATGCTCTGAGGAAGCTGGCACTAACTAGGTGCCTCCTTGGCTTGCAGGGCCGGAACAGCTCTGGGTCACAGAAGCACTTCTGGGGCTGGAGGTGATGCAGTTTAGCTGACTCCAACGCCAAGGACTGTCTGCTGTGTGAAGCCTTGTTTTAGAATCCTTCCATGCAGAATAATCTTATGTAATCAATACCACCTTCCTACTGTGGGGGTCATGCCCATCTGATGGACGAGACAGGCTTAGAAAAGGAAATGACTTGCCCAAGGTCACACAGCTAATAAGGCGAAGAGCTAGGATTTAGCCTGACTCTGAATCCAAAGTCTGTGTTGAAACACTTTCCCCTAAATGATGAGTGTGATATTTAAATAAGTATGTGTGAACACTCAGCACAGGAGATTTGGTACCTGTGGGGGCACTGGCCAGGTTGGCCAGCCTGTAGTCAAAATGCACCTTCCTGCACCTTTTCACCAAAACTTGGTGCTTCTGCCGACCAGCCCTCAGTTCAAGAGTGGGAAAAGGCTACAGGGTGAAGGAGAGGTGGAATGGCAGCTCTAGGGTTAATAAGGAACAAAGGACAGGGACTCTGCCCTGAGGGGTCTAGCTCAGCTCGTTGGGCGTTAGGGGGACAGACAGGCCAAACCCAAGACCCGCTGGGTGCCACTGTCGACTCTCTAGTCTACCAAATGGATGTGATCCCCAGCGAGAAGGTGGTGTTGAAGATCATGTTAAGACGTGATCATCAACGTATGATCATGTAAGATCATAGAAGAGGCATAGAACAAGGCCTGACACACAGTAGACAGGCCTTGGTGGGTATTTTTATTTCTATTTAGCTAAATACCAGCCAAGTGACAGAACTATTGCTGAATTGTACAGACTTGGCCACCGTGGTTCTGAGAGAGAAAGTCTGCATACAGTCTCAGCTGAGTTGGCCCTCTGGCCTCACACTGACTCCAGTGCCTAATGTGGAGGGGAGCAATGACAAATGCCTCTGGGGCTGCTGCTTCATCCTGGTGGTCCAGCAGGCCCAGATGGCAGGAATCCTGCCTGAGCCTCCCTCCTGATCTGGAGGGAGTTGCTCAGTAACATCTCATCTAATTCACAGTAGATGCCCACTATATAAATGTCAAGGGATTCATTCAGACTTTTCCAAGGGCTTTTCCTAAGCCAAGTTTCTCAAAGCCTTTCCAAAGTATTATTCCTTTACCCCTTCACGCCTCGTGCATGCTCCTGGCAGGTCTGGAAAGCCCTTCAGATGCAGACCCTCTGCCTGTTGCTTACAGCAGCTCATCTTCTCCATCCCCTGCAGACACATGCCTGGTCCTTAGTAAATACCAACTCCAGCTGTGTGCTGGGAGCAGAGCCTTCAGCCAGGCTTATCCTTAAGACTGCTGTTTTATGCTTTGTTTTCTGTTTGTTTCCTCCTCATTCTCTTTACTTACCTTCTTGTGGGTTATTTAGACATTTTTCAGGGTTCCATCTTGATTTCTTTGTGGAGTTTCCGAGTATATCGCTTTGTAGGGTTTTCTTAGGCCATGCCCTCACTGGGAGCACAGCGGGGGGTGGGACTGAGACCTGGGAAGGGTTATGTTGTCTCAGTTTCCTCATCAGTGGAGAAGAGTGAGCTAATCCATGCAAAGGGCTTAGAGACACCCCAAAACATGAGCACTGCTGCCCACAGTTTCAGAGCTGGGGGTGCAGACGTGTGTGCCCCAGGGCTGGATGCCGCAGAGTTTTCTCTCAGTCACCTTATAAACTAGGTGAGCATTCTGCCCATCTGACAGATAAGAACACTGCTCAGACAGATTAATGGTCTCTGGGGCCTGGTACATTGCTGTGTGTACCTCCCACACTGTTCCTCTGCATAAAGCATTCCAGCACCCTAACCTTAGACCCCAAAGATCTGCTGCTGGGTCTTTTATCTCCGCAAAGAGCCCACCATTTACACCATCTGCCAAGTCCTGTTGTTTTTAGCCCTCAGAGTTATGTGTCTTCATCTGTCCACTTTCTTTTGTCCACCTGTCACTGCTGGCTTGGCCAAGCCACTGTCCTCTCTCACCTGGGCTTCCATGACCATTGCCACCACTTTCTCTGCTTCCACACGGTGCTCCTGCTTGGCCTGCCATTCTCCACACTGCCTGTTTCCCCCAGGCCTTCTATGAACCCAGCTGCAACACGGCCTCACTGCTCTGGCCCCAGCACTTGCTCCTCAGCCTCTCGGTCTCACCTGTCACCTCCCTGGACGTGTCAGTTTCCAGCTCCCTCACTGCCCCCCAGGGCTGGCTGAGAAGTCCAGCAATATTGATCACAGTGTTCTGTAGTCACTTGTGTCCAACACGAGGGCTACGTCTGTCTTCATCATCTGGCATATAGTAGCTCAAAAACCACTTGTTGAAGGAGTAACTGGAGGTGTTCAGTTACCTGTTTGGTCTTTTACCTGTCTGACAAGGAACGTCTCAAAAGCTAGGTCTGCATCTAGTTCATTCCTGGGACATGTTGCCCATTCACCAAAACATCACTGATAACCAAGCTATCACCAGCTCTCAGCCCTCACAGGGAGGTTTATAAACAAGCTGAGGATACATACATCTACGTGAATAAAAGGAAAAGTCTATGTGGAGATTAAGATGTGTACCAGGGGCTCTGAGGTGGAAAGAGGAAAGGGGTTCTGGGTCACAAGAGGAAGCCCTGGACATGAGCCCAGAGCTGCTAGTCCTGTGAAGGAAGAGGAATTCAGGCCAGGGGACAGAGGAGAGAGGGGGGAGAGTGGTGTATAGAATGAGGGTGGGGTAGGAAAGGTGACCACTCACCTGTCCTGCGTGCCCTCCCTGCATATGCCAAGTCCCTTGCTAACCTCTTTACATTCATTGCCTCAGGCAGGAGGGTGCTCAGTCACTCAGTCCAACTCTTTGCAACCCCATGGACTACAGCCTCTGTCCATTGAAATTTCCTCTGTCTATAGGATGTTCCTCTGTCCATAGAATTTTCCAGGCAAGAATACTAAAGTGGGTTGTCATTTCCTACTCCAGGGGATCTTTCCTGGCCCAGGGATCAAATCCGAGTCTCCTGCACTGGCATGCAGATTCTTTACCACTGCATCACCTTGGGAGGTAAAGTTTGCATGCGTGCATGCTAAGTCGCTTCAGTCCAACTCTTTGTGACCCCATGGACTGTAGCCCGTCAGGCTCCTCTGTCTATGGGATTTTCCAGGCAAGAATACTGGAGTCGGTTGCCATTTCCTTCTCCAAGGCAGGAGGGAGATGCTGTCATCCCCACTCTACAGGCAGGGAGCTGGGGCCACTTCAGGCCCACGTGGCCTGTGGGCTTATGAAATCCAGGGAACTGTAGAATCTGGCAGGAAGGTCATTTCAGGGAAGCACTGGTGACATTTTTACACTCCTCTCACACCAAGACAAATGAACTGAAACCAGAGAAAAGTGACAGGAACCGTCCCAGCTGCCACCATCAGGCAGGCATGGAGCTGGCCAGAACCTTATTCCCAGCGAGGCCAAGGTACTGGCTTGACACACTTCACCTGCTGGCATCTCTGTGATCCAACCTCAGCACCAGGCCAGGAACCCAGGGCTTGGGAAACTGCAAATGGGACAAAAGATGGGGGCCCTAAGGCGTTGGTGTCTACTCAGATCTGCCCCTCCAAGGGAGGTGGCCACAGCTTGGGGTGGGGGGGGGTAGGGGGAAAGCAGAGGGGATTATACCCTCCTTTGAGGGGCTGCCTGGTGAACACACAGAGCACTGAGCAGGGAGACCTGGGTTCAAATCCTCCTTCTGCCCAGCTGTGTAAACCCATCCCAGCTATTCCCATGCCTGAACTGAATTTTCTTCACCTATAAGACAGAAATGATGAGACCAGCCTGGCAGTGCCAAGGGAGGAGCAGAATTGATGCGGGATGTGAAAATACTTCAAGACCAGCATACACAGCTGCACTTGACAAACGAAACTGCCAGCACCTTGCAGCCTTAATAGTTCAAATGTGTTAACTGGCCATGGTGCCACATCTACACAAGCCTGGAGGTAGTCCAGCAAAAACTGCCTTCACTTTCTCATGGGTCAGAGGTCTCAGCCTTGTGACTCAGGCTGGACACTGTTTGTGGACATGGTTTGTTGACCCATAATCATTTTTTAAAAAAATATTATGATTAGTTGTCAACATTTAAAAATTAGGAGATTTTTACATAAACGTCTGGATTTTTGGTTCACCTTGAAAATTGGACAACTTGGTCATACCAAGTCCACATTCTGACATGGTGACCTAGACTGCAGCTGATTAGTGCTCTAGTCCACCTGGGTCCTGAAGCCATTTGGGTTTCCAACCCCTGAGCTAGACTGAGCACCCAGGGGCCAGCAGTGCATGGGCCTATTATTGCTAAATTCCTTCTGCTACCGCCAAGGTTACAAGCTGACCAGGCCACAGAGCCCACAAACCAAGGAATGAAGCCTCAGGGATTTCCAGGGGACTGAGGTAGCCCTCACTGCTCAACTTCTACTAGAGAGAGGGAGGGAAGGAGGCAGCCCGGCAGTAGCTGGTCCTATAGAGCATCTGGAGGAGCAAGAATCTGGCTGCTATTGCCAGAAAAAGGAAAGGGGTACCAAGACCTAAAACACAGGGAATATCCTCACTGGAGGAATGTGGAAGAAGGTTAAGAAAGCTCCTCTAGAAGACTCTACAGTTCTTTTCTGCCTGGGTCACAAGAGATGTATGAAGCAATACCACAGCAGAGAGGGGCCATGCCAGTAGAGAAACTAACCTAGCTCCACCACTTACTGATTGCGCAGCCTTGGACAAGTCACTTCACTTCCCTGAGCCTTGGAGTCATCATCTCTAAAGTGGGGATCATAAACTTACCTTGCACAATGTTGTAAGGACTAAGGAGATCATGGATGCAGAGCGCTCAACACAGGTCTCCGACAAAGCAGGAACAGAATGAAAGGAGCCTGTGAGTAATTCCAAAGGCACTCCTGCCTGTGGGAGATTCAGGCCTGACTTAGGACACCACCCATCTAAGGGCATCTTTGCCTCAAATGCCTAGCTAATGGTCACCTGTGATACCCAGGACACCTCCCTGGATGGGAAAGGAGACCCCAGGATGGTTGTGATCACTGGGATATTGGGTCCAAGGCCTGCAGTCGGGGCTGGCATCTGCTGAGTCAGGCCTAGGAGAGCTGGCAGGAGGGCCCTTTCTCTCCCCCAGCAAGCTGCCCACTGAGGGGAGGTTGGGAGGGGAGCCAGAGGTCATTTCCTCTGACTCAGCAGCCATTCTGCCCTCAGAGGAGCTCCCCTGGAGGACAGGGCATCTCCATGTGGCGCTGGCCTGCCTGCTGGCCAACCTGCATGCCACCCAGCACAGTCTGGGCTTTGTGCTCAGACAAGAAAGGGACACTTGTGATCCAGACAATGGGCTGGGTGCTCCCATTTGGCCTGGGCTTCAGCTTCCCTGGATCAGCTGTGTCCTTCGCTCCTGCCTACGCTGCTCCTACCCCTCCCTGGAGAATGTGGCTTGAGAAGAGGAGCAGAGAGACCCACCGTGGGCCCAAGCTACCATTTGGCACATGCTCTGGCCATGAGGAGGAGGGAGGTGAGCATCTTTCCTCTTCCCTGGTAGGGACCGTCGCCTCTCAAGCGCCCAACTCATGGCAGGCCATTTCGCTGGCGGTGGGTGCGGTAGGGTAGGGGGATCGGGGAGGGGGTGGGAGGTTGGTGTGGCGGGGTACGGACCCCGGACCCTTGCCTCCTCCTCCCATGGCAGGCCCAGTGGCTGGGCCGCCCCCACGTTTGCTGCCACCCCAGGAGCCCTGCTGCGACGACTGTAGCCACGTGGGAGCCAGCTCGTGCCCACGGGGCCGATCGCCCCCCACCCCCACCCTCGACGGCTGTGGAGGCAGGCACATCCTGACAGGGCCAGAGGGGCGAAGTTCCCCCCACCGCGAGAGGGAGAGTCCCCCCTCTCCCTGCGCCCCTGGGATGCGGCCCCTCGTGAGGTGGGGGAGGGGGCGTCGCCGCCCTGCAGCCGCGTTGCCGGGGAGCGCAACCCCGTTGCTGTGGCAACCGTTTCCAAGCGAACTGGCGGCGGCTCGCGCCCCGCTCCTCGGCTCACTGGCGCCCTCCCTCCCTCCGCTGTGGGCTGGGGGAGGGGCTGGCCGAGGCGGGGGTCCGAGGCGGCGACCCGGGGCCAGGGAGCGGAGGCGCCCGCGGGGAGGGGCTCAGCCCCGGGACCATCTTTTGCCTGCGCTCCGGACCCGATCGGCCCGCCGCCGCTGTACTCACGGGCCCAGGCATCCTCCTTGAGCTCTTCCTCCTGGCTCAGGGCGAGCGGCGCCGGCCCCGCGGATACAGCCCCAGACCCGGGGGAGGCGGCGGCCCCAGGGAGCTGACTGTGGCAGCGAAGGCGGCTCCGAGCGCTGGGCTGGAGCCGCGGGGCGCGCGCACGGGCGCGTACACGGCGCGTACCGAGTCCGGCGTGCGCGCGCGCGGCAGCCAGCAGAGTGCCCCCCACCCCCGTCCCTCGCTGCCGAGGAGGCTGTCCCGGGAGCGAAAGGCGGAGGACCCGAAACCCACCTGCCGCATCCGAGACTCAGCAGGAAGGGCGCCAGGCTCACCCTGCACAGGGAATGCTCACCCCACGCCACACAACTGGCAACAGGCTGTCTGGACCTGGCACACGCTGGCAGACCCCGTGCAGGCCCTCGTCCGCCGAACACACAGTATGCTGAGACAAGCAGCTGAGATGGAATACCCTGACACACACACAGTCACACACACACAGCTGAGATGGAGAACCCTCTCTCTCTCACACACACACACACACACACACAGCTCAACGCGGAGAGCACACACGTGTCCTGGCCCCGGTCACGTCCTGACAGGCACCGCACACACCACACGCATTGGGCAGGAGTTGGAGCAGGCGGGCACCCCACTGAATCTCCAACTTATAAATACATGGTCCACTCCCAACTCACATCAGTCCTTCCAGTGAATCAAGCCTGAATTTGCATTGAAAGGACTGATGCTGAAGCTGAAGCTCCAATCCTTTGGCCACCTGATGGGAAAAGCCGACTCATTGGAAAAGACCTTGATGCTGGGAAAGATTGAAGGCAGGGGAAGGGGACAACAGATGAGAGCTTGGATGGCATCACTGACTCAATGGACATGAGTGAGCAAACTCAGGGAGATGATGAAGGACAAGGAAGCCTGGTGTGCTGCAGTCCACAGGGTCGCAGAGTCAGACTCTACTGAGCAACTGAACAACAGCCCAACTCACAGCCCTCCCCACTGTGTTCCCCGCACACACTAGGACATGTCTAGTAAGAAGTAGCACATGGAGTACTAGTGCTAGATCTGTACATCTGGCCTCCAAGGGCTCTGTTCATCTTCAGGGAACAGAGGTGAGCTCTAGTCAGGGCCGCCACTGCCTAGGCTGAGTCTGATCCTGACTGTCCACCAGCCTCTTAATTGGGTTCTTTGTTTCCAGTCCAAATTCTCCTCCACACTTAGGGTGGTCTTCCAAAAAACATCCTGTACTCTCATGTTGGCCAGAACATTTTGGGTTGCAAGTGACAAAACCTCAAAATAAATAGGCTTGAGGCCTATTTGTGTAATGTAACTTTCCCGGTAACTAGACTGTCCAGGGGATTTTAAGCTATGGTTACAATTGGTTCCAGGTGTTCTAGCAATGCAATGAGGCATTTATCTGTTCTCTCCACTCAGCTTTCTTCTGTTTGCATCATTTTCAGGTAAATCTGCCTCCATGTGGTGGTGATGTTGACCCCACAGCTCTAGACATAAGCCATCCATCCCTAGAGATGGATGAGAACACTGTCCATCAGTAGTTCAGGCAACCCCCCAGGCTCCTTTTGGATTTGTTTTGGCCAAGTGTACATAGGTGAACCAATCCAGGTATGGGTGAAGGGATATGTGTTCAGTCACCCAGTATCCATTCCCTTTTCTTTGAGCACCCTTATTTCACTATGGGACTCACCACACCCCCATCACTGGGGTACAGTACATCACACTGTACCCCTGATGTACAGTGGGTAGGTTCCCAGCCTGATCAATTGGACTCCTTCGATTTGAAGCTCGGTAGTGCAGACATAAACATGGCTGTAGCATCTTGCTTCTGGGGGTTGTGCTACCTGATGAACTGCCTAAGTCCTGGTTCTCTCAGCTCCTCTGTATCATTTTAACACGTTCTAAGTTAGCTATAGGACAGCTGTCACTTGCAACCAAAGACCCCTGACAGTGCCCCCGGGTCACATGCTCTAAGTGTATCTGTATAGAGCAAGTGCCAGCCCAGTCCCATCTGAACCATGACGACTAAGGGGAGTTTGCCCAAAGGAAACATGGGGTGCTTTTGTACATGTTAGGCAGACACCCTAACACAACCACCTAAAACCCTTCAGGACTGCCCCCACCTTCCAGATGAGACCCCACATCCTAACACAGCTTTCAAAACCCAGCATGGCAGTCTCCTTGATCTTGGCTCCAGCCACTGACCCACTAGAGGCTCTAGATCATTCATCTGACTCCTTTTCTGGGAACATCTGATTTTGTATCCTGGAGGGTCCCAACTGGACAAGTTTGTGACAAGGGGCCTCCTCCCTTGCTTTGTGTTGGCCCTCAGTCTCAGCCCTGTGGCAGCCCCAGCAGTTCTAGAATCATCTCTGCTATAGTGCTGATCACACTGGGTCCTACTGTTCCCACGTCTGCTTGCCTACCAGACTGAGTTCCAAGCTGGCAGGGGGGCCTCATCTCCATCTGGGTTCCCAGCTCTGATCACAATGCTGGATGGGGAGGAGATGAACTTGGGGAAGACTTGTTAGTAAGTAAATTCTGGAAGTTTCCTCTGCCAAGGATCCACTGTGGTAAGAACTTTAAAGTGGGTTGAACCCTTGCCAAGAAGTTCCCTGTGTGCCTACCTAGCCTAAGGGGAGTCTGGTGGAAGGTTTGCATGCATGCATGCTCAGTTGTGTCTTTGCGACCCTTTGGACTGTAGCGCTCCAGGCTCCTCTGTCCATGGGATTTCCCAGGCAAGAATACTGGAGTGGGTAGCCATTCTCCTCCCCAGGGGATCGTCCTGACCCAGGGATCGAACCAGCATGTCCTGCATTGGCAGGCAGATTCTTTCCCACTAGCACCATCAGGAGGTATGGACCTACCCGTCTACCTGGCATTCATTCACCCTCACACACCTGCCCAGAGCTGGGCTGCAGCCTCTGTACACTAATGCCTACCTACCCCGTCCTCAACCACCACAACAGAATTTGCTGTGCCTCAGGCCCCTACCTCTCACCTCCAGTTTCTTCACCTTCAGTTGGCTTCCTCTCAACCCTGCAATGGCCACTCACCAGCTGGAAGACCTAGGCAAAGCCCTCTCCCTACCCCACTGCCCTCAAATCAACAGAAGCAGTGGTGCATACTGCACATGCTGTCAAGAGCTGGGCTGCCGGTGACCCAAGGGCTCAGGAGGGTGACTGGCTACTTAAGTGAATTCGCATAGATGCTCTGTGAGGCAATGGGAAATCACACCCATCTTTCCAGACAAGGGTAGGGTCTATGCAAATACAGCTTGACAAGTGGCCAGGCTGGGACTTGAACCCAGAGCTGTCCAACTGCAAAGCTCAAGTGGCCTCTGTGGCTCTGGGTACCTGGCCCAAAGGCCAGGAACAAACCATTATAGGTGGTTGTAGCAGGGGCTGGAGTCATTGGGAGGCTACAGGAACAGGTCTGTGTAGTCTGGGACAGACTTGTGGTCAACAGGCTGTCAGTCCCGTCTCTGCGCAGGTCTCCTTCTAGGCCCAGTTCAACTGCTACCTTCAGAGAATTCTCCCTGATGCCCACATGGCTGGTCCACACCTGCCTCTGCCATGACCTAACTTGCAGCATCACCGGTGTGCATTTCTGCCCAGCCACATTTCCTGCTTCAGAAGCAGAGCAGAGGAATGGCTCTAATGCATGTGTACCGGCCCTGGGCAAATCATGGAGGTGTCCAGACAAGACAGACTGAGCAGGTGTTCCCCACAGGAGCTCCCACCCTACTCCACAGGTGGCTCCAAACCCACAGCTGGTGGCCAGGCCGCCTTGGTCTTGGAGGATACTGCCAGCTAAGCCTGCCTCTTCAGCACAGGCGGGGTCAGACCCATACCCTAGCGGGGACCCAAAGGCCACCAGAGCTTGGAGAGGTTACCCCAAGATCAGTCCTGAGGCCTTTAGGCCTTGGTGGAAGGGCAGCCTCCACCAGCCCCACTTCCAACCCCTTCCCCCTTCCAGCAGGGCCAGGGAAGCGAGGAGATCCCTGGACCACCAGGGCCAAGAAAGAGGCAGGCAGGGGCAGCTAGCCAGGTTTGTGCTCGGACTGTATTCACAGAGACACGTGGCAGCTTACATTGGACAAAATGAGTAATAAAAATCGGCCTTAAATATGGAAAAACTGGGGCCCTGTATCCCACATTACCATTAACACTGGGACCAAGAGGGCCATCAGTCTGGGAAGGGCTGGGGCTGGGATGCAGGCACACAGCCTCAGCCTGCCCCCTTCTTTCTCTCTCTCTCTCTCACACACACACACAGGGAGGGGCGGATTATTGCTGGGCACATGTGTCTGTTTCGAGGGGAGTCTGGAATGTTTGAGGGTTGGTCAGTGTCACCCCCACCCCTTCCCTTCCTGTGGCCTGGGCTGTTCTGCAAGAGGTGACTCCAGGACAGGGCCCAGCACAAGGGACGAGGTGTCCCGGGAGCTGGAAGGCAGAGGCAGACCCGTCTGGGACAGCCTGGGCAGTGGACTGAGGGGTCCCAGGGGCAGCCCAGTCTCTGGTCACACTTTGGCACAGGCCTAGGGGACCCAGTGGTCCCAGATCCAGCTCTGACAGGCGCTGAGAAGGGACGGTATTGGGCCCCAGAGGTGGCGGCCTAAACCCAGGGTGGCAGCGGCAGGCACGAGTCTCACTCGGAGGTCGGCGGTGGCAAGCACAGTGCTGAGGGCCCAGGGGCCGGGCCTGGCCTGGCCTGGCCCAACTTTGCCCATCCAAGCTGGGCCTGAGGTGCCTGGAGTGTGCGGCAGCAGCCCTTCTGCCGGCTCCAGGGTGAGTCTTAAGAATGCTCTGGTTGCTATATACATTCATACAAAGACATAAATACAGAAAGCCCCGAGCTCCACAGACAAGAGCTGAAGGGACGCACCTTTGTCCCAGGGGACAGCCCAGGCCTTGACCACTCAGCCAGACCAGGGGCTCCGGGGCAGAGGGCACTGGGGACAGCTCCGACTTTGTCTCCCAGGCCATGACTTGAGTGGACAATGGGGAAGACCACTGTGCAAAACTGTAAACAGCGTTCGCAGTAGCTGCTACCGCCAACCGCCCGGGGGGGCCTCAGGCTGGGGGCTAGAGGCGGGTGGGGAGCTCGAGGCGGGCGGGAAGCTCTTCCTCACTGTCGCTGCAGTTTCCACAGCAGTCCTGCAGGGCAGGGGAGACACGGAGGGAGAGAGGCAGAGCGCGCGCAGTTAGCCACCAGGGCCTTTACCTGGCCCGGCCCTGCCAGGGCCAACCAGGAGCTGACCAGGGCTGTGCTCCATGGAGGGGGTTCCCCACGAGGGGCCCAGAGCAGCAGCTCAGGCTGGACACGTGTGGACACCAGTGCAGAGGCTGCTGGCAATAGGCTGAAGTTAAGAGGGACCAGGTGGATCCCAGGCTCTGCCAGGGCCCTCTATCTGGGGCTGGTGGATGCAGGGCACGGGGAGACAACACGGCTAAGCAAGGCTTGCTGCTTGCAGGTGCCAGGTGCAGGGCATGGCAGGGGAGGGGGAAGTGGGAGGGGAAGGGTGGGTAGGGAGCGGGCACCAGACTTCTTTCGCCCACATGTCGCCTCTGCCATGGAAGGGCTGTCTGTGGCTCCCCGGGGCCGGGCAGCAAGGCCAACCCACGGGAAGCCCACACTGCTCACCTCTGGAAAGAGAAAAGAGGCCATGAGCCCAGCCAGGGGTGGGGGACAGGCGGGAATGAGGCCAGAGACCCTGGGCACCGCTGACACGACCGGAGGTTGCCCACTCCCCCACATACGGGCACCAGCTCTGCCTCCCACCCGCCGTCCCCAGGAGCTGGGCTGGGGGCCAAGGTAGGACACTGCTGGGGATTACCTGGCGACTGAAGAGTCTCTGCAGCAGTCCCTTTTTGGGGGGTGCTGGCGGCTGGCCCTTCCAGTCTAGGTCTGGGGGAACCGAGCCATCCAGCCCGAAGACGTTCAGCTCCTGGAAGCACTCGGTCTCCACCATCTGCCACAGAACAGGCAGCTGTGAGCGCTGACCCAGAGGTCACCCCCCACCCGAGACCACCCCCCACCAGCCGGGCAGGTCCCCACCTCATTCTGCCAGGGGATGGGCACACTGCCCGTGGCAAATTTCTGGTAGAAGTCCTGGTCAGTGGGCTCTAGCTCCACACCCTTAACTGTGGAGAACTGTTCAATGTCCAGAACATCTTTGCAGTAAATGGCCTGGGGCTGGGGGAACAGAGGCAGTGGTCAGACAGGAAGACCCCACAGGAGACCAATTCAGCCCTGAGCTGGGGCTGGGTGTGCCCTGACCCTTGCAGCTTCCTGGTGCCCCAGTGTTCACAGCAGCACTGTTCACAATAGATAACATATGGACACAGTCTAAATGTCTGTCTGATAGATGTCTGTCTGATAAATGTCTGATAAAGAAGATGTGGTATGTTTGGGTATGTGTATATATATAATGGAATATTACTCAGCTATAAAAAAGAATGAAATAATGCCATTTGCAGCAACATTGATGGACCTACAGATCATCATACTAAGTGAAGTAAGTCATACAAAGATAAATATAGTGACATCACATGTGGAATCTAGAAAAATAGATTCAAATGAACTTATTTACAAAACAGACATCGAAAACAAACTTACAGTTACCAAAGAGGAAGGGGAGAGGACAAATAAGGAGTTTGGGATTAGCAGATACACATGACTATATATTACATAAATAAACAACACAGTCACACTATATAGTGTGAGGAGCTATATTCAATACCTTGTAATAAACTACAATGGAAAGAATCTGAAAGAAGTGTGTATACACATGGACATAAACACGTACATATATCTTATCTGAATCACCTTGCTGTCTAGCAGAAACTAACACACAATACTGTAAATCAACTTTACTTCAAAAACAAAAGTGCCCCATGCACTTCCTGAGCATGACAGTCCCTCCTGAGGCCCAAGTTTCCCTCTAAACTGGGGATGATTACCCCTCTCTGCTCACGGACTGATGAGGCTGCATAGCTGACCCGTGACAGTCCATCAGTCCCCACAGTGCCATATGGAATCAATAATAGGGAGCCCCCCCCGCCCCCTGCCTGTACACAGCTGTCTGGGGGTAACTGGTAAGGGGACAGCAGGCTGAATCTCAGCTGGCCCCTTCAGCTGGATACCCCATGCAGGGCTTGGAGCTGATGGGTCCCTCTGTCCTGGGATGTCCAATGGCATACTCCATCTCCTTCTGCTTCACAGCCAACAGTCCCTGTGCCCCCAGCCCCCCACCAGGAGCCCACCTCATTCCAGAAAGCCACTTCTTTTTTCATCTTTACGTTGTTGTTTTCTAAATCCTACTGTTAAGGATGTCAAAACATCATCATGTAAAATCATACAGCTGCTTTTCAGAAAAGTCAGCAGTTCTCCCAAGGTTAAACATGTTACCATATGAGCCAGCATTCAACTCTTAGGTATATGTCCCAGAGAAATGAAAACATATGTCCCCACAAAAACTTGTATGTGAATGTTCAAAACAGCATTATTCATCATAGCCCCATAATGAAAAACAACCCTAATGTCCATCGATGGATGAATAAACAGAAGGTGCAATATTCATAGAATGGAATATTATTCAGTCATAAAAAAGGAATGCAGGACCAGGAAGAACTACAACACGGGTGAACCTGGAAAACATTATGCAAACTGCAAGAAGCCAGTCACAAAGCACCACATATTATATAATCCCGTCAACATGAAATGTCCAGAACAGGCAAATATAGAGAGACATAAAGTAGATTAGTGGCTGCTAAGGGGAAGGGGAATGAGGAGTGACTGCTAATGAGTAGGGTGTATTTGGAGGGGAGGGGTGATGAAAATGTTCTAAGATTGATTTTGGTGATGGTTGCATCTTTATGCTAAAAGTCATTTAATTATATGCTTAAAAGAAGTGAGTTGTATGGTATATGAACTCAATAAAGCTGTTAAAAACTGTATCACCATCAAGAACACTTTGCTTCTAAAAAAGTTAAACTCCAGGGCACTGATTTTCAAGATTAACTGAGATGATGTGCAGGGAACCTGGAGTAAAGTTGAGTGGGACAGCCAGCTCTAAGGCAGGCTGCAGAAGTCAGGCTTGCAGTTCAACTGCCCATGGCAAGGCCAACACCTCGGGGCGCTGGTGAGCCCCACCTATAAGATGCAGTCCTCTGGAGGCAGGGGCCTCCCACTCCCACTTCCCAGCTCTATGGCCCCACCACCCGTCCCCACCCCTCAACACTCCTGCTCCACATTCCCTCTTTCCCTGTCCACACCCACTCCAGCCACACTGGCCTCCACTGCTGCTCCACCTCTCAAGGTTGGTCCCTGGACTAGGACCTCAATGCCTGGCTGCTCCTTCCTGGAATGCTCATGCCCCAAATCCTGGCACAGTTCTCTCCTACACATATTTTAGGTTTCTACTGATACTTATCCATCAGCTACTCAGAGGCCATCCTGTCCAAAAATACTCCCACCCCTCCACCACTTCTTTTTCACTTACTGGTTTATTTTTCTGTCTTTCCACTAGACCATGAAGGTAGGACTGTGTCCTACTGACCCTATGAATTCTGAGATCTGGCACATACTGGCACTCAGATATTTTGTTGAATGTGTAAACAATCACATGCATGATTGACAGCCACCAATCTGGCCTGCCCATCATCACCCTCCTTCTTCCCCTGTGTTCCTGGTGAACTGTCAATCACAGGACTCAGTCCTCTTACACATGACGTGAGGGCAAGCACATGACTTAATCTTGGCCAATCAGAACCTTCCCTATGACTTTATACTGAGAAGCTTGAATTCAGTGGGAGAACAGTCAACAGGTGACAAGCAGTGGCAAGAGGTGGAGTCCTGGCAACACAGTGTGAAACACTGATGCTGGTCCTACTCTGGGACTTCCTGGCCAAATGAACCAAAAAGCTCCATGTTGGGCCTAAGTTTGAGTTGGACTTTTCCCACTGAGAATCTGATGACTCCAGGATGTTTCTGCCAGCAGATGCTTGATCCACTGAGAAGCTCAGTAAATGAATGACACTATGCAGAGGGCAGTGTTCTGCTCACAGATGGGAGGTCAGCATTGCCAGGTGTAGGGGGAAGTGGATGTTTTGCCAGTCCAGTGGCCTTTCTCCCTGCTGGCAAGGAATCTTGGTTTCCCTTTGGGAGACCAATCTTCCCCACTTGAGTGGCTCGGGTGGGCACGTGGTCCTGATGTGGCTGCTGAGGGGCCTCTGAATAATCAGGCAATGAGCAAAGAGGCACTCTTTGTCTACCAGGGTGGCTGAGTTATTAGGATGAAGGCCTGATACCCAGGGGACAGCTGCCCAAGTGAGAAGCCTGCACACAGCCAGTAGTGGGGAAGAGCAGGAATACAGAATCCCTGCAGCACTGCTGGAGCCCCGGATCCAGTGTGCCAAAAGCCAGGCCTATTCTGGGGCCTTTCATTTTTAGGAGCCTGGTGAATTATTTGGTTGGTTAACCCACTTGAGTTTTCTAATGCTTGCACCGAGAAGGTCCCAATCAATGCTCCAAGAGCCCCCAGCTCTGCTTGGGCTTGGCCCTGCCTTCAGCAGGAGTGGGTGGCACTCACATCAGGCTTGAAGGGTGGTTCCAGCATGCCAGCTCCCAGCCGCTTGAAGTTCAGCTTCTTGAAGAGGGGGTGCTCCTTCACTTCTTGGGCGCCGCCCCCACCACACCCCAGGCGTTCAGAGGGGTCCTTGCAGAGGAGCTGCAGCAGGGCAGGAGCGGTTAGGGCATCCTTGGGAGAGGTACACCCAGCCCCAGCCCCGGCTGGTTGGGCCTCCTTCTGGCGGCCATACCTGGGAGCAGAGTGAGCGGGCCTGTGGGGAGAAGTGCTCAGAGTACTCCTCGGGCACCTCCCTTACCAGCCGCTCCACTTCCTCCCGCTTGATCTTCTTTTTCCTCTGCTGGAAGGGCGACTGGCCTGCGATCATCTCATACAGGAGGCAGCCGAGTGCCCACCAGTCCGGGCTAAAGGTGTACCGTTCGTTCTTTACCACCTCTGGGGCTGGGAGGGACAGCAGGAATTAAGGCTGGGCGGGAGGCAGAATTAAGCCCTGGGGCCCTGGGAATGCCCAGCTCGCACGTCAAGCCCAGGGATCAGTTCAAACACCCACTGGCACCAACCAGCCAGGCAGGAACCATCAGCAGCCTGGTGGGGACTGCGGGGAGTAGGGCAGCGCACAGCCACCAGGGGCAGCTGGTATGGTCTTGCAGGGTGGGGTGGGGGTGGGGGGTCAGGTCTTCTGAGCTTTCAAGAGAAGTCAGAAATCATGTTTTTAACGTGAAGCCATCTGGGTTACCAAATGCTGGTGACCACGTCAGTTGTTTGAAAAACAATTTGATTTAAACACAGATGGAGGCCAAATGAGACCCAGTGTGGCTACCAGTTTGCAACCTCTAGCTTCAATGTCAAAGAGAGGAAAGGAGATGGCAACTCATTTGCTGGGTGTCTACTGCCTGCTAGAGCGGGCAGGTGGGGGGTACCTCTACTGCCTCTTCATCTTCAGGGCAGCCCTGGGAGCAGGCTGCAGTCAGGGAAAGTGAGGCCGAGAGAAGCAGAGTGTGGCCCTTGGACACATAAGGAGACGGTGGAGTGCGTAGCTGGAGCTCTGTCTACTGTGTCAAGTGCTCTCAAGGGGAATTCGGGGCCTCATCATGGCCCCTACCATAGATGGGCACTCCCTCTCCTATCACGGGCAGGTTGGGGCAGTGGAGGACCAGGGCTATGGAAAACCGGTGTGAGGCCCTTGTCTTTCCCTGGTAGCCACCTTCAGGCCCAGTCGGTAGGAGGGGCTCAATGACTATGCAAGTGCGTGAACGCTGTGGATTCACAGTGTTTGGGGCCCTGGCTGAGTCTTGGTCTCCTCATCTATAAAAGAGGAACATCAGCTCTTTCTGTTCCGTGAGGTACAGGAGATTTCCCAACAGAAGTGGTGGGACAGGACACATGACAACAAGAGGACCCAGGAGGCTGGCGGGTCAGGGGGAAGGCAGACTCACCCATGTAGCCCACGGTGCCCACACGGCCTTTGATCGTCTGGCCTTCGGGTACGTGCACAGCCAGCCCCAGGTCAGAGATGCGGATGTGACCTGAATGTGGGTGGAGAAGCAGGGAGGCCCATTAGGCAGATGGGCACACCTCTCCCATTCTTCCCCCGCCCCTAGGGGCCCCTCACCCACCATGGTCATCTAGGAGGATGTTCTCTGGCTTTAGGTCCCTGTAAGGAGAGAACGGCAGGGTCAGACGCTGCTCAGCGGGCCGGCCAGCCAACGGGGCCACCCCCTGCTGCTGTGCTTAGTCGCCTGGTCATGTCTGACTCTTTGCGACCCCATGGACTGTAGCCCGCCAGGCTCCTCTGTCCATGGGATTCTCTAGGCAGGAATACTGGAGTGGGTTGCCATGCCCTCCTCCAGGGGATCTTCTCAACCCAGGGATCGAACCCAGGTCTCCCACATTGCAGGAGGATTCTTTACCAGATGAGCTATCTGGGAAGCCTGAAATCATTACTAGTAATAGTACTAGGCAGAGCTCCCCACTACCATGTTGTGTGTACTTTCCAGCATTATCTCATTCATTCTCTACAAGCTGCGGGGCTTGTAGGAATTAGGATCTTTGCCTCCCAGAAAAAAAAAATGTTGTGAGCAGGGAGTTGACTGGCCAAGGCCACATAGGGATTCACACATGGGTTAACCAGACCCCAGAGCCTGGGTTCTGAGCCATGCTGAGCCTAGTAGCCTAGTGAGCGTGGGTGAGTGCAGAGCCCAAGCTAAGGTCCGACAGACTTGTGCCCGCAATAGCGGTGCCAGCACCCCAACATCCCTCTGTAGCCTCTACCCCAGCCTAGCTGCGGCCCCTGGCCGGGAGGGCCATGCCCCTGCACCTGTACACAATACGTTCCCGGTGCAGGTCCTCCAGGCCACAGCAGATCTCTGCCGCATAGAAGACAGCCCGAGCCTCAGGGAAGCCAGCCTGGCCCATGTGGTAGATGTGGAACTTGAGGTCACCTCCATTCATCAGCGTCAGCACCAGGCAGAGTGCGTCCTTGGTCTCATAGGCATAGGCCAAGCTCACCTGTGACCAAGGGGACACGACCCCTGAAGCAGAGGTTGTGGGATGCCTGGTGGCGGGGCTAGCGCCAGCCACCCAAAAACTATTCTTAGTGCCACTCCCTGGGGCCATCCTGCTTCCCAGGCTGGGTGTCAACATCCCAAACCCGCCCCTCCCAGGCATCTCTGAGGGCAGGAGAGGTAGCGGTGCCTGGAGGGGACGGGTCAGGGAGGGAAGAGGTCTTAGTCCAGTGAGTGGGGAGGGCCAGTGTGGCCGCGGGGGAAAGGAGGGATCTCCTGTCTGTACTTACTACAAACCTACTGTTCACTTTCTCCAGGATCTGCTTCTCATTGAGTGCCATGGCTTCCCCTTTCCGCTTCTTGATCCGCTTCTTCTCCAGCTTCTTGCAGGCGTACATCTTGCCTGTGGCCCGCACCTGGCAGGCGCATACCTGTAGCCAGGATAGATGGGGCAAATGGGGACCAGCTGTGGCCTTCCTGGGGGTTACAGGCTCAGAGAGGGTAAAGGGATGGTCAGGGTCCCCTCTACCCCACCCCTGCACTCTGCTGGGCTCTGGCCTGGCCACTCACCTCCCCAAAGCCGCCTTTGCCCAGGACTCGGTACTGCCTGAAGGTGTTTTTGGTCACTGGCTGCCTGTGGACAAGGGGTTGGGAAGCAAACACTAGCTGAGCAGGGGCCTGAGACCCATGAGAACCCCTTCAACCCGGCCCACCTGGGGCCAGCCTTCAAGGAGCTCACCTTTCCAGCCACTTCCACTGCAGAAAACGGTTGAAGTAGATGCTGTCGAGGTAGTCGGCAAAAGGGGCCACGCTCAGGTACTCGTGGGTCAACCTGTCGAGAAGGCCCAGCCTCTGGTCAGCACCTGACACCCCCCCATCCTCCCCTCGATGGCCCAGGCCCCCTGTTATGTGTATGCTCAGCCTAAAAGGCAGAATCCTTGGCCAACCCTCCTGCTAGCCCACCTGTGGGGGAGACGGATATCCGATGCTAAAGCCCAGGATGCCACAGAGAGGGGAGGCAACCTGATCAGGGTCACAGAGCAGGGGCAAGGCTGGGATGAGACACTGAGTTTGCTCGCCACCTGCTGCACTGTTTATAGCCCTCTGGGTCTGCAGAAACCCCCTCCTCAGGACACAGTTCTCAGCCTGAGGGCAGGGAGAGTCTTACCGAGTCAGCTCCTGGAAGAGGTCTTTGCAGGGTCCCTCCTCCAGCCGCTGGGCACAGTTTGTCACCAGTTGCCGGGGGACCTCAGGGATGAGGTCGGGACCCTGGGGACAGGCCACAGACAGGTCAATGCAGGGACCTGCCCACTGCCAGGGCAGAGATCTCGGGCTTGTGCTGGGTGGCCAGGGGTGCACAGCCTGCTTAGTGGCTGAATTCTGCAGCTCTCCTTGAGGCATGGTGAAGCAGAGCTGCTGGGCTCCCTGCCCACGGTGCCGCCTGGTGAGCCTGGAGTAGCTCCAGGGGCACTCTCTGCACAGGCAGTGGTCATTCCTCTCACCATCACTGAGCTCTGTCCACGACCCTCATCCCTGCACCAGTGCTAACTCACCGTGTGGCTCAGAAAATTCTGCATGAGCCGCAGCCCACACGCCTTCCTCTTCTCATCAGGGGTCACTTCATACTCGGCCTGCGGGGGTGGTGGGGGGAGGCAGAGAAGGCTTGGGGTTTGGATGGAGTAACAGGTGTGAGGAGACGGGACACACATGTGGCCCGGGACCTCTGCCCACCCTCGGTGTGGGGCTGGGCCGCACTCACCACCCCGTCCAGGAAGGCAGTGCAGCGAGTCAGCTCAGGCCTCGTGGCGCAGAACTCTCGGAACAGAAGGCGCCCAATGGGCTGCCGCTCACACAGGCTGTGGTAGTCACGCTCTGCAGGCAGAGGTGGGAGCTGCTGGATTCCTGGATTTGGAGCCTGCCGGCCAGGCACTCCTGTCCGCACCGCCAGGCCCGGAGCCCCCGCCAACAGCTTCCAGCCCTGCAGTATGGCAGCCACTGTCTCCTTTAGAACCCTCGCCACAGCACTGACGCAACACCACTGTTACTGCCATCGGGAGGCTGAGTAATTAGCCCAAGGTCACACAAGCAGGAGTGTGGCTCCAGAGCTGGGGTCCTCACTTCCGGCTGCTGACTTCCGGTTCACACTACTTGTACATACGTCATGGTTGGGGCTGGGTGTGGTCTGTGTGGTTCCGGCCCGGCTCTGGCCCAGCCCACACCTGCTGCCTGCCTGGCGAAAGTGTGGGAGGAAGCTGTGGCTTCCGGCAAGTTCGAGGCTAGGCCTCCTTCCCAGCAGTGGAAGCAGCCATGGTGTACTCCTGGCTCACGTGCAGGCCGTCAGAGGGGGCTTGGGCCCTGCTGGTCAAAGCTCTGTTGGGCACCCCCAGGGCCAGGCTGGGTAGGGCTGCGCACAGGCCTGGGTTCCGCCACCCCACCGCCCCAGACGGTCAGTGTGTGAGCTGACTCCAGCCCCCTCTGCACATTCTGCTCTGTCCTCCGAGCCCTGCTCAGCCGAGGCCTGGTCCTCCCTTCTGCAGCTTCCCTCAGACCGCCCCCAAATCTGACTTGGGGCTTCTCCCCCCACCTACCCCCACCGCCCACTGCTGTCCTGTGTGCTGTCTGCCCTCCACCCAGCCTGGACCCAGGAACTGAAACTCAGCTGGGTGGTGCAGCCTCCATCTCTCTGCTCCCCGAAACCCCAACAACCTTCTGCCCAGAGGCAAGGTCTCAGGGGAGGCTCCCCTGGCACACCAGGACTCTCTTGCCTCTGTACCCCACCCCACCCCACGGTCTCAACCAAGGCCTCACCGAGGCTGAGCCGCAGCTCTTCGCACTGGCTGATATGGGGAAACTGTAGCATCTGCCGCCATTTCTTGCTTTTGCCTTTACGATTCCCGCCACCACCTGTGGAAGCAAACAGGCACTAGTTCTTGAGTCCTGCCATTGCTGGCCTCCCTGCAACCCTCAGCGTGGTACAGAGGCTTTCAGGGTCCAGCCTAGGCCCAGTCCACTCTGAGAGGCCCCGTGGGCCTTCCTTCTGCCTGCAGCATGCTCTTGCTGGGTTTCAGGACACACATGGGCCCCAGGCCCTCCTGCTAGGGGCTCCTAGGCTGGAAGAGCCAAGAAGGGTGGAACAACCAAGAAGGGCATGAGGCCAGGCCACGGCGGGGGTGCGGGTGGGAGGTGGGGTTTCCAGTTAGCTTCAGCAAGCCTCAGCTGCTTCCAAGCAGGTAGGAGTTTCCCTCCCAAATGAAGAGAAGGACACAATAGTGGGGGGAACTGTGTTAAGTCCAGGCCCAGAAGCGAGACGTCCTGGGACATGCCTGAGAGATGGCAGAGGGCAGCTGAGCCACAAGGGAGGCTCCAGGCCCCTATGATGGGACCCTGCATCAGAGGCAAAAGAGGTGGTGGCAGGAGGCCTGGCACTCAGAATTCTTACTCCTACTTTCCTGGTCCTGACACCCACCTCATTCTACCTAGCTGATCCCTCATCTGCAGCCGCTGGGCAGCAGCTCAAATGCCTACAGAATCAGACAGGTGCGGTAAATAGGGACCAGATCGGAGACAACAGTGAGTGGTGGGGAGTGTGGGAACCGGACCCCTCAAACGGAGACAGCTGCAGCACAACTGCAGCTGACTGCTTGATCCTGACTAGGCAGGAATGCCAGCTCAGTGCGGCCAACTCTTCAGACTTTTCAAAGTCAGCCGAGAATCTGGACTGTTACACGAAATACCGGTTCCTGTATTATTAAAAAAAAAAAAAAAAAAAAAACCACTGCAGCCAAATACATAAAACATGTTAGAAAGCTAGACAGGTGTGGCCTGTGGGTCCTGAGGTTGAACATGGTGGAAGGGGCCTGAGTCTTGGCATCTTACAGATTTGGGTTTGAATCGGCCCTTTACACTTCAGACTGTAACTTGCTCTCTTGTGTTAGTCGCTCAGTCGTGTCCAACTCTTTGTGACCCCTTGATCTGTCCATGGAATTCTCTAGGCAAGAATACTGGAGTGGGTTGCTATTCCCTTCTCCAGGAGATCTTCCCAACCCAGGAATCAAACCTAGGTCTCCTGCATTGCAGGCAGATTCTTTACCAGCTGAGCTGCCAGGGAAGCCCCTAACTTGCTCTCTAGGAACCTCAGTTTCTCCATGTGGACTTCAGGTCCTCCAGAAGTATTGTGAGGATGACTAACAGAGTCTGTGTCCAGTACTCAGTAGAGGTGTGGCAAGGGGTGGGTCCCAGCTCCAACAAGTCAGTGGCAATCTCCGGCCATCACTTTCCCTCACCTGGCCTCAGTTTCCCCCATGGCTTATGCAGCTTTGTTTCTGTCTAGCCTGGTTGAAGGCAGGTAGAAGGGGCCGCCTTCCAGGGAGGGGGCAAGGCTGGGTCCTCTAGTGGGCTGCCTGACCTAAGCTGCCTAGAGGAGGAAGTGTTGCAGGGTACCCCATTGGGAAACCTGGTAGCAGCCCTCCCGCAGCCTGAACCCAGCACACCCCATAGTCATTGCTCCACTGTGAGTGAGCAACAGACCCCCACCATCAACCTAGGGCAAGGCCTCCCCAGAAGGGGAACTCCTCCCCCACCCCCGCAAGTCCCTCACCCAACCCTCCATCCGCCTGCTACCCCCACCAGTTACTTCCTCCTCCCCCTCCTCTCAGCCACATCAAGGCAGCGGCAAAGAGTCACATGCAAATATCCTGTCCTGGAACTGCCACCAGAGTCAGCGGGGCTCCTCCCACCCCCACCCCAGCCTGGACCCTTTCCCATGTCTCTGGGGGTCTGGGGAAGGGAGGAGGATTAAGTGAGGGTTCACACCCCCCAATGCTGTCCCACTTCATTCTCACAGCAACTCTGACAGACCTGGCTCAATTTTATGAGAAAGCTGAAGCCCTGAAATGGGGAATCAATTTGTCCAAGATTACAAAGCCTGGAGGTCCCAGAGGCAGGATTCGAACCCAGCTCTCTAGGACCCCAGGTCAAGCTCTTTTCCAAACCCAAACAAGCCCGGCATCTATCAGGTGTCAACTGAATACATGCAATTCCAAATCACTCAGGGCCTCAGATCACTTGGGAAACTGGCAAAAACCTAGGGCCAAACTGTCAATCAGTTCATGAAGGGATTCCAATGCACTCAGTCTATAGACCAGGGTTCAGAACTCAGTGACAACTGGGATTTCCTTTAGTTTTCAATGTCCCATCCTCAACCATGCCACAAAAAGAGTTACTGAAGTTCAGAGAGAGAAGACTTGTCTAGAGTCATCAAGGTGGGAGGGACAGGGCCAGGTTGGAGTAAGGATTCTCCAGTGAAGGAACTGGTCCTAGTCTGGTCATAACCTCCTATGCCTCGCCAATGGCCTAAGGAAGCCTGTCAGAAGGTGCCTATATCCTCTGGCCAGGCAAGGCAGTGTTCTCAGCAGGCCTGAGGCCTGAACTGGCTACAGCCCTATGGAGGGAGGCCTGGCCAGGCTCTCCCCTCCCCTCCTCCCTGGCTGGCTGGATGACGAGGCAGAACAGAATCGGCAGATGCCCCCAGAGGCTGGGAGGAAGGCCTAGCCCCAGGACTCAATAAGGGACAGGAGATAAAGAAGGCTCTGGGCACCGAGGACCCAGCCTGCCATGCCTATTTCCAGGCAGCACCTCCCCGGGGTCAACATGCATAGGGCAGGCAGGGGGCACCAGATGCTGAGCCAGAAAGCATCTGTTTCCTACAGGCTGCACCGGGGACATGCTGTGTCCTAGGCCTGAGTCAACCCATCTTGCTGGGTCCTGGGGGCCAGTTCCTGATCTGAGCCTCAGTTTCCCACTTGTAAAAGAGGTCAGGGAGGCAGTGCAGATGGCTCTACCTGCCTGAAAGCCCAGCAAAGAGTCCTGACCTCCCTGCCCTAGCGTTTCAAAGAGAAATGTCTTCTTCTTTACTGGTCCCCAGCACCCTGGACAGGACAGGGTACAGAGTAGGTGTTTGGTGATTATGTTACTGAGGTGAACAATGGCAGGTGAGGGGCAGACAGGGTCTGGTCCTTATGCATCCCCAGGGCCCTCATAGAGCAGGTGTCTGGTAACATAGGCACTCAGTAACACCAGGTTCACTAGACAGGCTCCCTCTGCCAGGCCTTGCACTTAACAGTCCTACCAGCCTGGCATGCTCCCTTCCTTCAAAACTCAGCCTCCAGTTATTTCTGTGCCATCTGCCCCACTAGTCCTGACAGCAGAAACTGTTACCCATTCCCCTCTGTCCCCAGTGTCCTGAAGTTCCAAGCAAGTGGCAGTCATGCAGGTAGCATAAATGACCAGCAGTTTCCCAGCCTCAGGTGGGCTCTGCTACGGCAGAGCCTCGGTTAATTCATTCTCCAAACCTTTTACCCTGCACCAACTTTGCGCCGGCCAAGGCTGGGCGCAACCCAGGCTGAATCTGGGCCCGGGCACGTGGGGTAGGCTGGCTGCCCCTTCCCCTTCCCGAGGCATCTTCTTAACCTCTCACCTGGGAGAGGCCTCAGAGAGGCTCTCCCCGGGCTGAGGTCCCACCCTTCCCTCTTCCTTCCTGTCTCCTTCTCATACCCTCTCACCACCACCACCACCCTACTCGCCGCGAGGGCGGCGGCCTGACCCCCGCCCCTTCCTGGGCTCCGGCTCCCGGAGGGCAGGTGCGGAGGAAAAGGACCACAAGCCGGAAGCGCTCGTGTCCGCGAGAGGTGCGGGGCATGGAGCTAGCTGCCCTAGGGGATCAGGCGGCTGAGACACCCCGCCGAGCTCGGAGGCCGCGCGCCCGCTTTCTCTGCACCCGACAGCCTCACCTTCCCGGGCCTTGAGTAGCACCGTGTTCGCTACGATGTTCTCGAGCTCCATGGGCTGCGGCGCCGCCGGGCCCGCCGGGCCGCGCCGCCGGCTAGGACTGCGCGAGGGGGCCGGGGCCGGATGGCGATCGGCGCGGCTCGGATCGGCTCGCAGTGACCGCACCGCGGCCTCCGGGGCCTCCCGGGCCGCCGCCGCCGCCCGCCGCTCACTCTCCGCCCCCTCCCGGGGGCCACCCGGGCTCCGGCACGCCCCGCCCCGGCCCGCCTTCTGTTTACTTTACTTGGCCAATAACTAGGCGAGCGCTCCCCGCGCCGTCTTCCCATTAGACAACCCCTTAATCATCCCCCGCCCCCGGAGCTAGGGATTCGTTCAAAGGAACAGGCCGGGCAGGACCTAAAACGTCACCTCTTCCTGGTTGGTCTGCGGTGGGGTTCAGCCCCTACGTTCGAATTTCAGCACCTTCGTAGGATACCGAACTGCCAATTAGGGTCGAGCCCTCCTCGGGGACAGCAGAGGTGGGATCTCTGGATCACGCCCCAGACACCTGGCATTTGATTGGATGAACGAAGGTCAGTCATTCTCAGCAGTGCACTCTGATTGGGCCACTCGGTGTGGGTGTGGTCCCGTTGGTTCACCCTGGCTTTTCCAGGGTTTAAAGGGGATGCGTTTGGCATTCTAGGCCTTCTGCGGGCCGGCCTCAAACGAGTTCGGTCAGTATGTCCGTCAGTATGCTTTTGGGTTGGCCCATCCTGGAGGGCGCACATCGGAGTCAAGGAGAGGCCTAGAGGAGGCTGGCGGCCTCCCTAGTTGCGACCCGACCTCCGGCCTGCCCACTGCGGGCGCCCCCGCCCTGCCCCCACAGCCGGATGTTGTGATTTCTCTCCACCCACACGGCTTCGCCCGCCCTCGGCCTCTGCTGCCTTATAAGGCAGCGCTACCACCCCAAGCCGCAGGCATGAGCTCACACCCATTATACAGGTGGGGAGCTGAGGTCCAGTGGCTGGCTTCAGGCCTAAGACTAGGAAGAAAACAAGGTTGAAATTTTACAGCTAATCAACACCTTCTAGTTCAACATCCTACTCCCTCCACCCTCACTTCACACACCAGGAAACGGAGGCTTGCCCAAACTTGCAAGTAAAGCAAAGCCAGATTCAACTAGGCTTCTCTGGTTCCTATCCATTCATTCATCCAAAAATGCAGAGCACATATTTCGTGCCAGGCACCGAGCCAGGAGCTGGGGAATACAGTAGTGCTAGCAAGATAGTCAGTCTCTCTGCCTACCTGCAAGGAGGATCAAGATGGTAATCCTATGAGTAAACAAATAATTGGGGTGGTCTGAGAGAATGATAAATGCTATTAAGACAGTAAGACAAAATAGTGAAGGGAATTGGTCTCAGGGTGTGACATTTGAGCAGATCCAACCACCCAAAGATCTAGAACAGAGTTTCAAGCAGAGGCAATAGCAAGTGCAAAGCTCTGAGCCTAGAGTAAGTTTGCTATGTTCAGGGAACAGGAAGAAGGCCTGTGTAGCTTCTGAGCCCAAAAGTCTGATATGAAATGAAAGAGCAGGGATTTAAGTAGAACCTGGAAGGCTTTGCAAACCATGGAGAAGAGTTTGTTTTTCTTAAGTGAAATGTGAAGCCTTTGAAAGATTTCAAAGCCTTTTAGAAGATTACTCTAGCTAGTAGACTTTCAAGGGGACAAGAATGGAGACAGAACAAGCAGTTGGGAGGCTCTAGAATTCCAGGAGACAGGGGATGATGACTTGGACTGAGAAGGTGGCAGTGGAGATGTGGGGAAATGCATGGATCTAGGATACTTTGGGGACTAAAGATAAGTACCTTGAAAGAAGGAAAACCAGTGGTCAGTAGGACAAAGGACAGGTACCTCACCCACTGAAGGCTGTCATGTCCAAGTGAGACCGGAGAGTTAAGTGAGAATGTGCAGTTTTCAGAGGTAACTGGTGTGGGAAGGAAAGAGCTCTGGCAAGAGGCAGTACATGTTCAGAGTTCTATCAAGGAAGGTGGTGAGAGCTCATACATTTGGCCCCTGAGGGCAGAGCACTGAACTAGAGTTTCAGGTGCACATTGGGGTATGCATGATGAGGGGTGGGGGCAAGAAATGAGGCTCAGGCCTTCAAAAGAGGCCTGAATTAGGGAGCTTCTTGGAAGCTCAGCAAGTTTAGACTTCATTTTGAGGGTAGTGGGGAACTGTCCAGAGTGTGTTAAACCAGGAAGTAGTTTGATCTTATTTGCTTACTGTGTGCCATGCTAGGGGTGGGGTGAAGGGTCAGGAGAGAGAGGCTTAGGCTGTCTTGTAAACACCTATTATTTTGGTGCCCAGCATCTGAATACCCCTCCACTTTAGGAGGAAACCTATAAAATGCAGAGGCAGACCCTGTTCTCCACTAGGGAAATCAGAGAAGAGGCAAAATTTCCTCTCCAAGGTCCCTAGTACCTGGAGCATGTTTCCAATGTTTGCAAGCAGGTCTTGGAAATCCAAAGCAAGTGATTCATATCAGACATTAGAGGACCACTGAGGGTTCATTGTGGTGACAGTAGAAGAAGAAGGGGAGGAGGTCGAGGCAGGCCTTAGGAGGGTAGGTGGATTCAACAAAGCACCCAGTCAGTTCCTTGTCTGCCTCAGTTACCCAGAATTGGCTTCATTGTTGAGAATCACGTATCCTGAGTAAGGGCTTTCCTCATAGCTCAGTCGGAGAAGGCAATGGCAACCCACTGTAGTACTCTTGCCTGGGAAATCCCATGGACAGAGGAGCCCAGTAGGCTACAGTCCATGGGGTTGCTAAGAGTCGGACACGACTGAGTGACTTCACTTTCATGCACTGGAGAAGGAAATGGCAACCCACTCCAGTATTCGTGCCTGGAGAATCCCAGGGACGGGATTGGCCATCCCAGGGTGGGCTGGCGTCTATGGGGTCGCAGAGTCGGACACAACTGAAGCGATTTAGCAGCAGCAGCAACATAACTCAGTCAGTAAAGAATCTGCCTGCAATGCAAGAGACCTGGGTTCAATTCCTAGGTTGGGAAGATCCCCAGGAGAAGGAAATGGCAATCCATTCCAGTATTCTTGCCTGGAAAATCCCATGGACGGAGGAGCCTGGTGGGCTGCAGTACATGGGGTCACAAGAGTTGGACATGACTTAGCGACTAAACCATCACCACCATCCTAAGTAAGACAGGCAGGAGGTCCTTTTAAGAGGAACTATTAGAGAGAGGAATGATACCCTGTGCTGGGGAGGTGGCCAGGGGGTGCAGAGAAGTGATCATATTGAGAGCTATCATGGAGATGGGATGAATAAGACCTGGCGACTGATAAGAGATAAGGACAGGAAGGTATCTCACACAACTCCCAGAATCTGACTCTTCAACCCATTCTCTGCTGCTGCTGCTGCTAAGTCGCTTCAGTCATGTCCGACTCTGCGCGACCCCATAGATGGCAGCCCACCAGGGTCCACCATCCCTGGGATTCTCCAGGCACAACCCATTCTCTATCTATGGCCAAAATGATCTTTTTATTTATTTATTTTTTCAAAATGATTTTTAAAAAGGGAGATCAGGGGACTTCCGTAGTGATCCAGTGGTTAAGAATTTGCCTTACAGTACAGGGGAGTCAGGTTCAGTCCCTGGTCAGGGAACTAAGATCCCACATGCCACGAAGCAACTAAGCCCTAAAAGCAGCTATTGAGCCCAAGTGCCACAACCACTGAAGCCTGTGTGCCTTGGTCCGTGCTCCACAAGAGAAACCACCACAATGAGAAGCACACAGACTGCAACAAAGAGTAGCCCTTGCTTGTGGCAACTAGAGAAAGCCTGCATGTAACAACAAAGACCCAGCACAACCCAAAACAGGAAAAGACAAATGCAGTGAAAGTGACGAAAGATAATGAAATGTCATCCTCAAGTCACTGACCTGTGTCAAGGCCTACATGATTGGGAACTGAAGTCTCTGGCCAACCATCAAGAAGAACCTGAAGTCAGTGGCTTTATGAATGAACTTGGAAATGGACCCTCCCCCAGTTGCACGATCTTTGAAGTGCCATAAAGTGAGGTATGCCTGTAAATGTTTGTAATTTAAGTTGCTAAATTTGGGAGCAATTTGCATCTCTTATTAGCTTCAGTAGATAACTAATTCACTTCCCATTACACTTATAAATAAAACCCAAACTGTTCCCCATGACATATTAGGGCCCAACTTGATCTGGGCCCATGTAGCTTTCCAACAATATTTCATACACCTTTCTCTCCTGTCACACTGTGGAGCTGTGTTGTCCAATACAGTAGCCACTGGCCACGTGTGCTATTTAAACTTAAATTAATTAATGAAAATCCAGTTCCTCAGTCACACTAGCCAGTTTTCAAATGTTCAATAGCCACATTTGACTAATGGCTATAGAATGTTTCCATCATCACAGAAGTTCTGATAGGCAGCACTCGTCTGGAGGAAGGAGAGGCTTCCATTTGTACAAAGGTTCCATGGTGACAGCCTGAACAACTGGGAGAAAAATGATGCCACTAAGTAAGGAGGAATGAAGGATGGTGGGCTGGGTACCTTCTGACCCCCTAAACTTGTCTTTGAATAGGTAGGTCTGCCACTTCTTGAAATCTTCCTTCCAAGTCCCTGCTATGAAGAAGGGCTGTCTATGTGTGTCTGTGTGGATCCAAGCCCTTGTGAGCAGGAACTTGATAGTTTCTCCCTTCTGATCCCGTAGATGCTCCAGCTGTGGGAAGACAGAAACCTGAGTACCTTTCTGCTCTGATCCAAAGCAGATGATAAGGGACCCAGATGTTCAGGAGGAGCTGGGCATGTGTGTAGAAACTGCTAAAGTGGGGGTAGAGATGTCCACATGGAAAAGTTTCTTTCTTTTTTTTTTCTTTAAAAATTTTTCTTTCTTTTTTTTTTTTCTTGTTTCTCTTTTATATTCTTTCTAGGGAAAGTTTCTTTGTAAACTCCTATAGACTGAGCCCCAATCATATGCCAGCTTGGCCCTTTCACATGAATTCCCATTCAAGCATCTCAACAAGCCATGCTTGTTGGTCTGAGTGCCATTCCCTCCCTAAAGAGGTATGGTAATCAAGGTTCAGGAAAGCTGAGCACCTGACCCAGTGATCACACTGGGGGTCAGTGGCCAAGATGGGATTTGAAGTTTTCCTGATTCAAGTTCACTGCTATTTTTTCCCTCCAGTCCCTACTTCTAAGATCATTGTCCTATTCTTTAGGGTACTGACTTACAGAGCTGATCACTAGGGGTTTTGTTTTCTTTTGTTTTAGGAACTTGATGGTAACAACGGATAAATTCCTGCTTGCATCAGTTAGGAGTTTTTAATTGCAACTAAAACTGGCCAAGGTAAAAAAAAAAAAAGAAATTTATTGATTTAAGTAATTTAAAAGTATAAGTCGTGGTTCTGATTACAAGTGTCATTGCATCTCAGGTCTCAAATTGCGTCACTCAAAATTTGTCTTTCCCATACCCTGACTCAGCTTTTAAAGTGTTATCTTTATCTCAGCCCGTTCCTGAGATGTTAATGGCTGCCAGCAGCTTCAAGCTCACTTCCTACCAACAGGGCTACTTTTATAGAAAGAGAAAGACTCTATCTTGATTCTAGCAAAAAATCCTGGGGTTGCCTCTCATTGGTTTGATTTGGGTCAGGTGTTCCCTTTGAACCAATCACTGAGGACAGAAAGAGGCAGTGTTCTTTTTTTTAATTGTGATAAAGTCTTTATTTTAAGAAAAAAATTAAGTTAAGAAAAAATTTAATGTTTCATTTTACAAAATACACCTGAAAGAAAATCACAGTATAAAGAAAGTTTTAAATCAAGGTGTCGCCAATTCCTGCAGTATTAGTAATGTGTCTCAATTTCCAAAAGTAACTTCTAAAGAGCTTAAATTTAACCAAAAAAAAATTTTAAATGAAAATAAACTAGAATGAATAAACATGAGAAACATTCTTCTCTGAATTAAGGATCTAAGCATCTTGAGTTTTCCAAAAGAGGCACTGTTCTAGTTGGCCAGGCCTGGATCACATGTCCACTCCACCCTCAGCTGAGGGAAAGGGTAAGCTTTCTCCAGTCCACTTGATGGAAGGGGGAATGGGCCCCTCCCCAAAGGAACATTGAGGGCTCTTGCTAGATAAAGGGAGAATGGATGCTAAAGAAGGGAAATGACAGATGTCCACCAGAGGTTCTCAAATTATGTTCCAGCACTGTTGATACCTTGATTTTTCTGGAAGTCAAAGAAAGAGGCAGTAGGAACGGAGAGAAGTGGAGGATTTTGAGAAATATGTGGGTAGTGTAATGAACAGAACTTGAAGCCTGGTTAGACTTGAGGGATAAGGGAGAGTGAAAGCTTTTGTCTAGAAGCACTGGAATATGACTCTAGCTACTTATACAAAAGGGAATTTATATCATGGGAATGCCCTCAACGGTTCATAGCATCAGCTAGAAGGAATACACTTGGAAATAAGTAGGAATAAAGGACCACTAGAGGACCAGAATGTAGGAATTACAACTGTGGTTGTCTACCTAATGTCTATTTCTTCCTCTTTTGCAGAGTCCTAATTCTGTTCCTGTGGCCACATGACCTGCATGTCTCTGACTTGGCTCCAGGGTTGATTGGCCTAAGAGAGTTATAGAGAACCCCTTACCCTTGCTAGAGATTGGTTAGGAGTAGCAGATAACCCAGTTGTGGCCACTGAGCCACGAGAGGAGGTCTGCTTTGGAATTTTGGGGAGGGAACTTTCCTCATTTATAAGAATGATCTAATGGAAGGGAAGGTCCTTCTTCACTGGAGTTTAGACATGATTCTTGGAGCTGTGGTAGTCATTTGGTGGCCATGAGGGAATCAGCTTGAAGTATGCACACTGAGGACCATAGTAAACAAAAGAAAAAAGAACTTGGGTTCTTTCTTTCTTTTTTTTTTTTTTTGAGTATAATTGCTTTACAATGTTAGGTTAGTTTCTGCTGCACAAGAGTGTGAATCAGCCAAGAACATGGACTCTTGATGACATTGTTAAACCACTGAAAGCTCTGTTCCTGGAGCCCTTCCACTCTAGAGCTCTTATGATATGAAATGATAAATTTAAATTTCCTTGCTACTTAAGCTTGGGTTTTGGAAGGCATCCTGACTTATACCATGGAGCAGGGACAGTCTGGCCAGGGTACAGTTGGTGAAATGGCAGACCTCCAACCCTGGCACTTTTCACCACCCTTGCTTGTGTGGCCTGTTCAGGATTCAGAATCCTGGGAGTGAGAGCCTGTTGGCCCAGTTTAGGTCTCTCTGATTACCTTAATGTAGGGAGAGGGTGATCTAGCCCGTTAGGCTTCCATAGTGGGAAGTGGTCACTGGAAATTACCCTTCCCCCACACAATAGGGAAGTTGTTGTTGTTCAGTTGCTAAGCTGTGAAGAACAACTCCCTTATTGTGTAAGGGAAGGGTAATTTCCAGTGACCACCTCCCACTATGGAAGCCTAATGGACTAGATCACTCTCTCCCTACACTAACATAGTCAGAGAGACCTAAACTCAATCAATGGGTGCTCTCTCCCAGGATTCTGACTCTTTGCAACTCCATGGGCTCCTCTTTCCTCCACTGTCTCCTGGAGTTTGCTCAAACTAATGTCCATTGAGTTGGTGATGCTATCTAGCCATCTCATCCTCTGCCGCCCCCATCTCCTTTTGCCTTCAATCTTACCTAGAAGCAGGGTCTTTTCCAATGAGTTGGCTCCTTGCATCAGGTGGCCAAAGTATTAGAGCTTCAGCAACGGTTCTTCCAATGAATATTCAGGGTTGATTTCCTTTAGGATTGACTGGTTTGATCTTGCAATCCAAGAGACTCTCAAGAGTCTTCTCCAACACCACAATTTGAAAGTATCCATTCTTTAGTGATCAGCCTTCTTTATGGTTCAACTCACATGTTCATACATGACTACTAGAAAAAACATAGCTTTCACTATATGGACCTTTGTTGGCAAATGATTTCTTTGCTTTTTAATATGCTGTCTATGTTTGTTGTAGCTTTCCTTTCAAGGAGCAAGCACCTTTTAATTTCATGGCTGTAGTTACTGCCTGCAATGATTTTGGAGCCCAAGAAAATCAAATCTGTCACTGTTTCCACTGTTTCCCCATCTATTTGCCATGAAGTGATGGGACCAGATGCCATAATCTTCGATTTTTGAGTGCTGAGTGAAAGACAGCCAGCCTTTTTGCTCTCTTCTCTCACCCTCATCAACAGGCTCTTTAGTTCCTCTTCATCTTCTGCCATTAGAGTAGTATTGTCTGCATATTTGAGGATGTTGATATTTCTTCCAGCAGTCTTGATTCCAGCTTGTGATTCATCCAGCCTGGCATTTCCCATGATGTCTTCTGCACAGAAGTGAAATAAACAGAATAACAATATACAGCCTTGTTGTATTCCTTTCCCAACTTTGATACATGTCCTGTTCTAACTATTACTTCTTGACCCAAGTATAGGTTTCTCGGGAGACAGGTAAGGAAGTCGATACTCTCATCTCTAAGCATTTTCCACAGTTTGTTGTCATCCACACAGTCAAAGGCTTTAGCATGGTCAATGAAACAGAAGTAGATGTTTTTTGGAATTCCCTTGCTTTCTCCATGATTCAGTGAATGTTGGCAATTTGATCTCTGGTTTCTCTGCCTCTTCAAAACCCAGCTTGTACATCTAGAAGTTCTTGGTTCACATACTAGGCTAAAACCTAGCTTGAAGGATTTTGAGCATAATGTTGCTATCATGTAAAATGAGTGCAGTTGTACAGTAGTTTGAATGTTCTTTGGCATTGCCCTTCTTTGGGACTGGAATGAAAACTGACCTTTTCAGTCCTGTCACCACTGCTGGGTTTTCCAAATTTGCTGGCATATTGAGTGCAGCACTTCAACAGCATCATCTTTTACAATTTGAAATAGCTCAGCTGGAATTCCATCACCTTCACTAGCTTTGTTTGTGGTAATGCTTCCTAAGGCCCACTTGACTTCACATTCCAGGATATCTGACTTTAAGTGAGTAACCACACCCTCATGGTTATCCAGGTCACTAAGACCTTTCTTGTATAGTTCTTCTGTGTATTTTTGCCACCCCATCTTAATCTCTCCTGCTTCTGTTAGGTCCTTGTGGTTTCTGTCCTTTACTGTGCCCATCTTTGCATGAAATTTTCCCTTGATATCTCTCATTTTGTTGAAGAAATCTGTCTTTCACATTCTAATGTTTTCCTATATTTCTTTACATTGTTCATTTAAGAAGGCCTTCTTATCTCTTCTTGCTGTTCTCTGGAACTCTGCATTCAGTTGGGTATATCTTTCCCTCTCTCCCTTGCATTTTGCTTCTCTTCTTTCCTCAGCTATTTGTAAAGACTTCTCAGACAACCACTTAGCCTTCTTGCCTTTCTATTTCTTTGGGATGGTTTTGGTCACTGCTTCTTGTACAGCATTATGAACTTCCATCCATAGTTCTTCAGGCACTCTGTCTAGCAGATCTAATCCCTTGAATATATTCATCACCTCCACTGTATAATCATAAGAGATTTTATTTAGGTCATACCTGAATGGCCTAGTGGTTTTCCCTACTTTCTTTAAGGTAAGCCTTAATTTTGCAATAAGGCACTCATGATCTAAGCCACAGTCAGCTCCAGGCCTTGTTTTTCCTGACTGTATAGTACTTCTCCATCTTTGGCTGCAAAGAGCATAATCAATCTGATTTTGGTATCACTCTCTGGTGGTGTCCATGTCCATGTGTAGAGTTGTCTCTTGCATTGTTGGAAGAGGGTGTTTGCTATGACCAGTGTGCCCTGCTTCATTTTGTACTCCAAGGCCAAACTTGCCTTTTTTTCCCAGGTATCTCTTGACTTCCTACTTTTGCATTCCAATCCTCTATGATGAAAAGAACATTTTGTATGTGTGTGTGTGTGTGTGTGTGTGTGTTAGATCTACAAGGTGTTGTAGGTCTGCATAGAACCAGTCAACTTCAGCTTCTTTAGCATCAGTAGTTGGGGCATAGACTTGGATTACTGTTATGTTGAATGGTTTGCCTTGGAAAAGAACTGAGATTATTCTGTTGTTTTTGAGACTGCACCCAAGTATGGCATTTCAGACTCTTTTGTTGACTATGAGGGCTATTCCCTTTCTTCTGAGGGACTCTTGTCTACAGTAGTAGATATAATGATCATCTGAATTCAATTTGACCATTCCTGTCCATTTTAGTTCACTGATTCCTAAGATGTCAATGTTCAGTCTTGCCATCTCCTGCCTGACCACATCCAATTTACCTCGATTCATGGACCTAACATTCCAGGTTCATATGCAATATTGTTCTTTACAGAATCAGACTGTACTCTCACCACCAGACACATCCACAACTGAGCATCGTCTCTACTTTAGCCCAGCTGCTTCATTCTTTCTAGAGCTATTGTTAATTGCCCTCTGCTCTTCCCCAGTAGCATATTGGATCACAGGCTTGTCACGGCAAAGGGACTTGTGTAACTCAGTGAAGCTATGAGCCATGCTGCGCAGGGCCACTCAAGATGGATGTATCATAGTGAAGAGTTCTGAAAAAATGTGGTCCACTGGAGGAGGGAATGGCAAACCACTCCAGTATTCTTGCCTGGGTAACCCTGTGGACAGTATGAAAAGGCAAAAAAGACATCATGCTGGAAGATAAACCTCCCCAGTTGGAATGTGTCCTATATATCCTGGGGGAAGAGTAGATGGCAATAGGGGTGGGTTGACCCCAAATATGAGCTTCCCAGGTGGCACTAGTGGTAAAGAACCTGCCTGCCAGTGCAGGAAATTTAAGAGACATGGGTTCAGCCCTTGGGTCGGGAAGATCCCCTGGAGGAGCACATGGCAACCCACTCTGGTATTCTTGTCTGGAGAATCCCATGGACAGAGGAGCCTGGTGAGCTACAGTCCGTGGGGTTGCAAAGAGTCAGACACAACTGAAACAACTTAGCATGCACACACAACCCCAAATAGAAACTAGCAGACTAGAAGAGGAGGGGGGAACAGATGTCGAACATCCAAATACTCATGAATATCCACCTCTGGTCCCAGCAGACTGGTTGTCTCATCTCACATTCCATATAAAGCAACCAGTGCTTACCGTATTCTCCATCTGCCATGCCACATTCAGGCTTCTGTGAAGCTGTAGTACTTGCCTGCCTGGAAGCCCTTCTCTTCCTTTCCCACCTGCAACTTCCTATTCTTTGTGACGATGTGTTTAAAAGGCCCCTTCCATTTGGAGGGAGAGCTGGTACATCAGATGGAAGGAGCCAGTATGGGACCAGTTCTGGGCCACAGACTGTATTCAGGAACTGAAATCAAGACCTGATGAAGGTGCTTTCACCTTAATGAGTCGTCTATACATCTCACGGTTTCACTTTCATCATGGTCTTATTAGCCATTACTTCCACTTTTGAAAACAAATTGTTGAAGTGGTGCCTCTACTCCCGCCTTCCTGTTGCTGTGTTTCTGTCCCAGGAAATCTTCCATGACCTGCCTCTCTTCCATCAGAATCAAGAATTTGCTATATTCTGTCTTCACTTCATTTCCCACAAATTACTTTGGACCAGTCAGGACTTCTTTGATTGAAAATGATGGAAGTCCATTCAAATTGATTTTAATTGGTACATGTAACTGAGAGTTCTTGAGGCTATCTCTAGTTTTAGGATCCAGATTCTCAAACAAAATAATCAATAATCACTCTACCTGTGTTATCAAATGCTGGGTAGCAAATAATCCTAAAATTTATGGCTTAAAACAACAAAAGTCAATGAGGATTTTCACAACTTCAGAGGTTCAAGAATTTAGGAGCTGTCTAGCTGGATGGTCTGGCTTGAGGTCTCTAATGAGGTTGCAGGCCAGATGCTCGTTGGGGCTGCAATATCCATGTCAAAAGTGTTCATTCACATGACTGTCCAATTGGTGTTGATTGTTGGCTGAAGACTTTACTTTCTTCCCTCATGGGCCTCCCTGAAGGGCTACTTGAGTGTCCTCGCAGCATGGCAGCTGGCCTCCCCCAGAGTGAGTGATCCATGAGACCAAGACTGAAACTGCAATCCCTTTTATGACCTGGGCTCACAAGTCAAACATTATCATTTCTGCCATATTCTGCTGGATACAGAAGAGCTCTGACCCAGTGTAGGAAGAGACTATTCAAGGTCATGAATTCCAGGAGGTGAGGGTCTATGGGTACCATCTAGGAGCTTGCTTCCTATAGCATTCTTCCATCCTCCCTTCCCTGTTTGCTCTGCTATTCCTATATGCTTCATTCTCAGGCAGGCATATGTATGCCTCCCCAGGCAGTGATAGAGATGGCCATCAGCATCTCCAGGATTGCATTCTTAGGGACTCCAAGAGGAAGAAAGTACTTGTATCCTAAAAGTTCTGGTGAAAAGTCCCAAGGCTGACTCCAATTGGCCAAACTTGTGTATGGCTTATCCCTGAACCAATCCCTGTGGTCTAGAAATACCATACTCTGATTGGCCAGACCTAGGCCACACCCCCAGCCCTAGAACTGAAGGTAGAGTGGGCAGCACTAGAGACTCATGGAGGGGATGAAGGAGGAATGATTTTCAAAGGAAAAATCAGGGTATCCTTACTGAACCAAGATAAATGGCTGTTAGGAAGGAAAAATAATACATGCTGAACACATCTCCCTTCCTTGTGCTCCAATTGCATATTTTAGCACTTCTTGGTTTAGTAATTTTGGTATTTTTTCCATGGGATCATTTACTTACTTTGTAGGTAGAACTCTAAGATGGCCCCCAAGACCCTGGTGTAAGCATACCTTCTCCCAGTTATTTAATCAAATTCTAATCTAGAGGCTTCTGTACAAGAATGCTATGAATATAAGTAAGGTCCTAAATCACTTGACCTTAAGAGAGGGAGATTTTCCTTAGTGGGTCTGACCTAATCAGATGAATCCTTAAAAGGGACAGGGTTCTTCCTAACAGAGGAAATTCAAAGGGTGAGAAAGAGTCAACATGGCAGAGATTCTCTGTTGTTGGCTTGGAAAATTGAAGGGACTCTATGGCAAGAAATGCAGGAAGCTTCTAGCAGTTGAGGGCAGCCCCTAGCTGATGGCTTGCAAGGAAACAGGGACCTCACTTTTTATAAATGCGAAAAACTGAATTCTGCCAATGACCTGAATGACCTTGGAAGGGAATTTTTCCCCAGAGCCTCCAGAGAACTCAGCCTTGAACTCAGTTTTGTGAAACTGAGCAGAAAACTGAGTCACGCAGTGTAGGACTTTAGACCCAGAGATTTGTGAACTAACTATGGGTATTATTTTAATCTGCAAAGTTTGTAGTTAATTTTAGACAGCAATAGAAAATGAATACATTTCCCCATTGGAGAAGGAAATGGCAACCCACTCCAGTGTTCTTGCCTGGGATATCCCATGGACAGAGGAGCCTGGTGGACTACAGTCCATGGGGTCGCAAAAGAGTTGAACGTGACTTGGCAACAAAACAACAAGATACTTCCCCATGGACTCTCAGATTCCCAAAGTAGGGAGCTTCTTTTGGATTTCCTTACCCTCCTCATCCCCAGTAGGCCTGGAAATGAGGCAACCTCTCTTCCTGCTTCCAGTTCTACTATCTGAGAAAGATGGGGGGAGCCCCACTCCTTATTATTCTACTGCCATCCACTAGCTCCCGGCTTTACCATCCTTAGGGGTTCATCAGGGAAACTCTTTGCTTGACTTCCCATAAACAGCCTAGAAGGGCAGCTCAGCCAATCTCTGCTCCCCAGGCCTCAGGGACCTTTGACCAGTTCTATTGATCTGGACTCCTGGTCAAGTGGTTGGACCAACAGAGAGACGCCATGAGGGCTCTGCTGCTCCTGGGGGCCCTGCTGGTGAGCCTGGAGTCAACGGTTTCGGTGAGGACTGTGGGAACCAGGAGGGTTATACTGGGATGGCCCTGGTGGGTTCCTGTCACAGCTTTGGCCTCTGACCATGACCTTTTGGCCCAGGAGACTGGAAGTCCTGTTTGGAAAGACGAGGCAAACCCATAAGGCCCAAGTAGAGGAGAGAGAGAATAGACAGACTGGTGGCTATCAGAATGTGGCCTGCATTTCTGGGGGAGAGGGAAATTGAGGAGACAACAGGAGGAGTGAAGAGGGGTCCAGGCCTTTGGAGGAAATCTCTGCAATTCGGGGCTGTAAGAGGAAGCTGGGGACTAGCATGGGACGGGAGCAGGCAATGACTTTCTGGCAAAATTCCCTCTCTTCTTCTCTCCCTTGTAGACTCCACCTTGGAAAGGCCCCAAGAAGCATAAACTCACAGAGAGTGAGCACACAGTGGGTAAGTAGCCTGGGACCACCTCCAGAGAGAGCCTCGGACAGGGATGAGTCATGGTAGGGGTGTGCAGATTGTTAGTCTCTGGCCCTTGGAGTAGGAGGGAGGATCCTGGGCACTCTTCACTCTTACCCCCGGAGTTGTCTGGCTGGCATTCAGACCTGGGTGCATGCTATGTGTCGAGTCTTGTGCAAGTGGGTGTTGCAGACCCAGAGTGATAGTGAGCTGTGTGCTCCTTGAGGGCAGGTCGGGGCTGTATCTGAGTGCCTGGCCCAGCCCCTGCTCTTCTTCCTCAGCTTCCCAGGCCTGTCTCATCCTTTCCTCTTCTAGATGTATCTCACAGGCATCAGGCAGGCCACACAAAGGCCAGGGCCCTTGACAGACAAGAAAGGACTGAGAGCAGGGCCTTAGAGCCCAAATGCTTCTGAATCCCAGCTTCATCACTCATGGGCTGGGTGGCTCTGGGTCAGTGACTTGACTTCTCCAAGCTTAAATTTCCCCACCTGTAAAACCAGGCTGGTAATGGTAAAACTCTTAAGGTTGCTGAGAAGAAGAAATGAGTCATTTATCCTAGTGAGACATTCAGCCCACATTTTGGTGCATGGTAAATGCTTAAAATATATTGACTTTTATTATCAAGTTTCCTTTTAGATGGGGGATATCTGCCATCTCCCCCTAGCTCCCTATTGTCTTTATTCTTCTAGACACTAAATATTTACCTAGAGTTGCAAACTAGAGCTTGCTCTGGTAAGCCTGGCCTGGTGGGATGAGACACAGTCCCTCAGCATGGCCCTGAGGCCCAGCCCAGCCAACCCTGACTACCTCATCTCCTCTCTTCAGCACTTCGCACCCAGCCAAATGGCTCTCCTCCCTCTAGCCTGACCCAACCTAGCTGCTCTGTCCTTGCCTAACCACCAACTTAAGGTTCTCCATTCCATCTGGGCTTCCCTTGTGGCTCAGCTGGTAAAGAATCTGCCTGCAATGCAGGAGACCTGGGTTCAATCCCTGGGTTGGGAAGATCCCCTGGAGAAGGGAAAGGCTACCCACTCCAGTATTCTGGCCTGGAGAATTCCATGGACTATACAGTCAAAAAGAGTTGGACACAACTGAGCAATTTTCACTTGCTGTTTTTTCATTCCATTTGCATCTTAAAGATCTATCTCAAATGCTTCTCCCTCTTTCTTTATTATCCTGTCCGTGATTTGGCCCTCAGCACAAGTACCACTATACCTTTAAGGACAAAATATGAGCTGATGTATATCAAACACAGACTCTCAATGTTTTACAGACACAATCTCATTTAAGTTTCACAACACTCATTTGAAGTATATACAGTCAATTCTCATTATTCCTAGCAGTCGTGTTCTATAAAGTCACCATGAATACTGAATTAGCAAAAACCAAACCATTACTCCTAGAGAAAATATAGGGTTAGGTTCCTGTGAGCTCTGGTTACATTTTCATCAACCATCAATACATAACCTTGCCTTATATGTGATTTTGTTTAAAGACACTTTACTTAATAGATGTTGTTGATTCATTGATATTGAGCTCATGGCCAGCGGCACTATTAGCTCACACCTGGATGAAGCTTATCTAGTCCGAAAATGTCCTCTGTGATATACATCACAGCCCTCTTGTGCTGTAGGAACACTGGACCACACTCCAGCACTCTACTTGGCAGCCATTTTCAAGCAAAATCATTTACCAAAAGCACAAAATTTGAAAATGTGGCACTAAATAGAGTGTGAAAAGGACCCTTATTTTCAGTAGGAGCTGAATAAGAAGCAGAACATCACTTCGTTTGACCTTAGCTGGGAATGTGCACTTCGGGTGACTCAAATTGGTCACCACTCTGTACATGTCTACAAATGATTGTGAAAGCACCTTGAGTATTGGTTTGAGGTTACAGATAAGTTTTAGTGAGACATGTAGATAAGCAAACACAGAAGCTGAATAATGAAGCTCAACTGTACTATTTTTTAAAAATTATGATAGCAATATTTTTATTGTAAAAACTACAGAAGTTACAGAAATAGAAGAGAAGGAAAAGTTACCCACAATCCACTATCTTCCAAAAACCACTTTTACAAATTTTGGAGATATCCTTCTAGATTTATTTTTTTATGCATATGTAAAAATACTTGTAAAAAATAGGACATGCTGTTTTTTACTTACTTTATTTAAAATTATGAATATCTTTCTGTACAAATAGACCTATATTGTTTTTTTTTTATTGTGGTAAAATACACATAACATAAAATGCTCTACCTCAGCTATTTATTTCTTTGGCTGCACTGGGTCTTTGTTGAGGCACATTGGGACCTCCCTAGTTGCAAAACCTATGACTTAGAGCACAGGTTCAGTAGTTGCAGCACTCAGGACTTAATTGCCCCACAGCTTGTGGGATCTTAGTTCCCTGATCGGGGATCGAACCCACATCCCCTGCATTGACAGGTGGACTCCTAACCACTGGATCACTAGGGAAGTCCCTATCTCAACCATTTTTAAGTCGAGTTCAGTGGTATTAAGTATGATAGTATTGTTGTGCAATCCTTACCACCATCCATCTCTACAATTCTTTTCATCTTGCAAAACCTAAACCCTTCATCTTAACTATGTATTATTTTTGCCATTTTAGACATGAGGCAAGTAAGGCTCAGAATGGTCAAGTAACTTCAACATTCAGCAAGTATTTATTAAGTGCCTGCTTTGTGGCAAGCAGTCTTCTAGGCCTGGGGGCTGCAGATTTGTCCGAAGTCACCCAGTTAGTAGTTGGTGGAGTCAGGAGTCCACTCCAGCTGTCAGACTCCAGACCCCAACTCTTAAGCAGGATGTGGTCTTGAAGGTAGGGCTTCCCAGGTGGTACTAGTGGTAAAGAACTTGCTCGCCAATACAGGAGACATAAGAGACACAGGTTCAATCCCTGGATCCTCTGGAGAAGGGCATGGCATCCCATTCCAGTATTCCTGCCTGGATAATCCCCATAGCGTGCACGCATGGTCTTGAAGGTCTTTTCAAAGGTCTATCCTTCTTCCAACCAGACTCTGAGGGTGGTCCTTGGTCAATGGGGGCACAGGGAAAGGCATTAAGGAGTGTGTTATCCTTACAGTTCTCACTGTCACCGGGGAACCCTGCCACTTCCCCTTCCAGTACCACCGGCAGCTGTATCATAAATGCATCCACAGAGGCCGGCCAGGCCCCCGACCTTGGTAAGACTACCCACAAAGGGCTGGAGCAGGGGCCTTCTGTGGACTCTGCCCAGCCTTCTGTCCAGGGAACCCTGCTTGAAGAGAGGGGGTTGTGATAGGGGAGGTGAGCTTAGCCTCTTGGGCAGAGCAAGGAAGCCTCATCTCTTTCTTTTATTTATTGAAGTATAGTTGATTGACAATGTTGTGTTGGTTCCAGGTATGCTGCAAAAGGATTCAGTTATATATATATATATACGTATACATGGGCTTCCCTAGTGGCTTAGCTGGTAAAGAATCCGCCTGCAATGCAGGAGCCTGGGTTCAGTCCTTGGGTTGGGAAGATCCCCTAGAGAAGGGAAAGGCTACCCACTCCAGCATTCTGGCCTGGAGAATACATGTGTGTGTGTGTGTGTGTGTATGTTATTATAAGACGTTGAAAATAATTACTTGTGGATGGGGAACACATGTAAATCCATGGCTGATTCATGTCAATGTATGGCAAAAACCACTACAATATTGTAAAGTAATTAGCCTCCAACTAATAAAAATAATTGGGAAAAATAAAAAATAAAAAAATAAAATAATTACTTGTGTTATACAGTAAATCCTTGTTGCTTATCTATTTCATGTATAGTAGTTTCTCTCCATTAATCTCATATTCCTAATTTATCCCCTCCCTTTCCACTTTGGGAACTGTAAGTTTGTTTTCTATGTCTGGGAGTCTGTTTCTATTTTGTACATAGATTCACATGTATTATTGTTTAGATTCCACATGTAAGTGATAGCATATAATATTTATCTTTATCTGACTTGCTTCACTTAGTATACTAATTCCCTAGGTCCATCCATGTTGCTGCAAATGGCAATATTTTATTCTTTTGTTATGGCTGAGTAATATTCCATTGTGTATGTACCACCTCTTCTTAAACCAATCATCTGTTGATAGGCACTTGGGTCACTTCCACATCTTAAGTTTCCTCTCTTTCTACAGGTGTGCTACCACCCCCAACTTTGAGAAGGACCAACGATGGGCATACTGCCTGGAACCCAAGAAAGTGAAAGGTGCCATACAACCTCTGGAGTGACCCAGGGCCCTCTCCCCACCCCTAGCTCCTCTCCTGGGTATCATCAGACCCAAAATACATGGGATTCTGGGCCCACCTATCTCCTTCTCCCCCAGAGGGAGAAGTTCTAAGAGTGGGTAGCCTCATTTTGCAGGTGGGTAAACTAAGGCTTGGAAACTTGGAGGGCCAAGGTCAAAAGACAAGCACGTTTGGGTAGGGACTTGGCCCCCATCTGTCCGACTCCGGCTCCCTGCTCTTTCTCCCTCTGTGTCCATCTCTCAGACCACTGCAGCAAACACAATCCCTGCCAGAAGGGAGGGACCTGTATGAACATGCCCGATGGCCCACACTGCATCTGTGCAGATCACCTCACTGGGAAGCACTGCCAGAAAGGTGAGGAGATGCTGAGGCCAGGGATGGGGGCACTGGGCAACAGGGGCAGCCTCAGACCCACTGGAGAAGTCCTGTGGATTCCCGGAGACTTGGCATGGTTCCTCTTCTCCTTTTGTCCCCAGAGAAGTGCTTTGAGCCCCAGTTTTTCCAGTTCTTCCACGAGAATGAAATATGGCATAGGCTTGAGCCAGCAGGTGTGGTCAAGTGCCAATGCAAGGGTCCGAATGCCCAATGCAAGCCACTGGCCAGCCAGGGTGAGTAGACTGGCTGGGAGCTGGGCAGGGACCAGAGTGCACGGTGAGGAAGAAAGGCTGGCAGGAGGCCAGGTGGTGTGCCACTGTAAGAGGGAGCTCTCTGAGCCCTCTTTGGGCCTAGGGATGACTCAGAGTGCTCCTTCTCCCAGTCTGCCGCACCAACCCGTGTCTCAACGGGGGCAGCTGCCTACAGGCGGAGGGCCACCGCCTGTGCCGTTGCCCTGCTAGCTTCGCGGGACGTTTGTGCGACGTAGGTGAGTTAAGGTCTCTAGGAAGCGGAAGCCCCACCCCACGTGGGAAGGACTTGCAGAGAGGGAGGAGGGGGAGTGGCGCCGTGGGTGCGAGGGCGGCTGGGGGCAGGGGGGAGGGGCCAAATCATCACCTAGCGGCGGCGGGGAGCCTCCTCTCTCCCCAGATCTCAAGGCGAGTTGCTACGACGACCGCGACCGCGGACTCAGCTACCGCGGCACGGCCAGGACCACGCTGTCCGGAGTACCCTGTCAGTCGTGGGCCTCCGAGGCCACCTACTGGAATGTGACCGCAGAGCAAGTGCTGAACTGGGGACTGGGCGACCACGCCTTCTGCCGGTGCGCGCGTGGGACGCGGCTGGAAGTCCCCTTCCGCCCCAGGGCCCTTCTAGGGCTTCTCACGTTCAAAACAGCGCCTCCACCTCACCTCGTGGTTACAGGAACCCCGACAACGACACCCGCCCGTGGTGCTTCATTTGGAAAGGCGACCAACTGAGCTGGAATTACTGCCGCCTGGCACCTTGCCAGGCCACAGCTGGGCACGAGGTCTTCCCCTTGCCCTCGCCGTCGGCTTTGCAGAAACCTGAGTCCACGACCCAGACCCCGCTTCCATCCCTGACTTCAGGTAGTCGGAAGGGGTCGAGCGGAGAGGGCGCGGGACGAGCTATATTCCAACCGATCGACCGTGGGTCTCCAGGTCCTCAGCCTGGGCTCTTCCCACAGGCTGGCACTCGCCGCCCGAACAGCCGACTCTTCTGGCCGGCGCAGGCCCCGGGGGCTGTGGACAGCGGCTCCGCAAATGGCTGTCCTCGCTGAACCGCGTCGTCGGAGGACTGGTGGCGCTCCCCGGGGCGCATCCCTACATCGCCGCGCTGTACTGGGGCCAACATTTCTGCGCCGGCAGCCTCATCGCTCCCTGTTGGGTGCTGACTGCGGCTCACTGCCTGCAGAACCGGCGAGTGTCCTCGAGCTCAGCTCCCCGCCCGGGACCCCCCTAGCGTCTCTCTCCTCTGCGCCCAGCTTCCGCGCGACACCTGAACTCGTGCCCTACCTCTCTGCGTCCCCGCCCACCTTTGCCCCCTTCTCCCTTTCAGAGCTTCCCAGGAGGAAGCCAAACCCTATTTGGGGGTTCGGAAGAAGGGGGCTCCCGCAGGATGCCTGTGGCCCGCTCTGAACGCGCTTTCTTTTTCCGACGCTGTCCCCAGACCTGCGCCGGAGGAGCTGACCGTGGTGCTCGGCCAGGACCGCCACAACCAGAGCTGTGAGCAGTGCCAGACGCTGGCAGTGCGGGACTACCGCCTGCATGAGGCCTTCTCGCCCATCACCTACCAGCACGACCTGGGTGCGTGGAGGAACGCCCGCGGGGATCAGGGGAAAGGGTGTGCAGAGCTCGAAGTCCGGGCGTCCCGGTCTTACGCTTCTCCCCGCGCGGGTTAGCTCTGGTGCGCTTGCAGGAGAACGCGGACGGCTGCTGCGCGCATCCGTCGCCTTTCGTTCAGCCAGTGTGCCTGCCGAGTAGCGCCGCCCGCCCCGCCGAATCCGAAGCCGCAGTCTGCGAGGTGGCCGGCTGGGGTCACCAGTTCGAGGGTAGGCAGAACGGCTGGAAGCAGGAGGGAGGCTTCTGGCCACCGGGGTAGGCAAGAGAAGCCTGCAGGTAGACAGGTGGGGCCTACCTGGTGGATTGTGGGGACGTGCAGGGCCCCTGTCTCTGCAGTCTGCTTCTCCAAGGGCTTGAAATTCACTGTTGGGGGAGTGGGGGAGTCCCCAGAACTCCTGTGGCGAAGCGGGAGAGCCGCACGTTCTCTGGGTTCCCTCTGGGCACTGGGCTGCAAGGGCTACTAGAACGCTGACCCTCGTTGGAGCCTCAGGTGGGTTGGATGGGGAGCAAGGTTTTGAGCCACTGGATGGGAAGTGGGGGTGGGGTTCAGAAGCAGTCCTGTTTCCTCCTGGTCGGTTCTCATCACAGCTCCTCTCTGGCTTCCTGTCTATGAAATAGGTGTTAAAGGCAATTCATTCCCTCCCGGGCTTGCTGCGAGGAAGACAGGAGATTATAGCGGGTTTGAAAGAGCCTGGTAAAGCCAGGTCCATGGTCTGGGCGTCAAGCGGACTCTGGAGGGGTGTGAGGAGGGTGCTCTCGGTTCGCAGGTGGGGAATATTCCAGCTTCCTGCAGGAGGCTCAGGTGCCGCTCATCGACCCGGAGCGCTGCTCCGCCCCCGACGTGCACGGAGCAGCCTTCACCCGCGGCATGCTCTGCGCTGGCTTCCTCGAGGGCGGCACTGATGCGTGCCAGGTGAGCCTGGGGCCCGCTTGGCGCCCTTCCCCAACCCAGTCAAGGGCGGACACCAGCCAAGGACGCTGAGCCGCGTGTTCCCAACCCAGGGTGACTCCGGAGGCCCTCTGGTGTGTGAGGATGAGACCCCTGAGCGCCAGCTCATCCTGCGAGGCATAGTCAGCTGGGGCTCAGGTTGCGGCAACCGCTTGAAGCCGGGTGTGTACACTGACGTGGCCAACTACCTAGCCTGGATTCGGGAGCACACGGCTTCCTGACAGCCCGGCGACTGTCTTTCCCTTCTGAGCAGTTCTGGAATGGAAGCGTGGCTGACGCGGGGGATTATGGATAGCCAAGATTGTTTTCCATTCTCCCCAGCGCTTCCAGCCCAGGGCCGGGCATGGCATAGGCACTCAATAAAGTGCTTTTGAAGATGCTTGAAAGGTTCAGGTCTTCAAGGTCCTCCTGGGAAACGCCAAGACAGTTTGTGCCCTATGCTTAGTTGCTCAGTCTTGTCCGACTCTTTTGCAACCCCATGGACTGTAACCTGTCAGGCTCCTCTGTCCTTGGAGATTCTCCAGGCAAGAATATTGGAGTGGGTTGCCATGCCCTCCTCCAGGAGATTTTCCCAACCCAGGGATCGAACCCAGGTCTCCCGCATTGCAGGCGGATTCTTTACCCAAAACAGTATACCGGTACTCAACTTCTTCAGACCCAGAGTACAGAATCTATTGAGATCTGATGCAAGATTTAAATCCATGTCCAGCTGATATTTACTAAGTCACACTGTGTACCAAACCAGTGCGAGGTGATTCCATGAATATGAAACTAATATTTTAAGTTTACAGGAGTTCTCAACCTTGACTGTACATCAAATCACCTTGGGGAGCTTTTTGAACCTATGCCCAACATCCACCTCAGGTCAACTAAATCAATATTTCTAGGGATGGGGGTGGGTGGCCGGATGTTTTTTAAAACTCCCCAGGTGATTCTATCTGCAGTGGAGGTTGAGAACCATGGTTAGAGGTACTTAATATTAGGGAGTTCCCTGGCAGTTCAGTGGTTGAGACTCCATGCTTCCAATACAGGGGGTGCAATCCCTGGTAGGGAAACTAAGATCCTACATGCTGCTACCAAAAGATATATATATATATATATTTTTTTTCACACACATATATATAAAGTACTCAACATTAAAACAGTGGTGTGAGCTCTTAAGGCTGCTGGCGTGGAAGCCCCTTCTGCTGCTTCTGCTGCTAAGTCGCTTCAGTCGTGTCAGACTCTGTGCGACCCCATAGATGGCAGCCCACCAGGCTCCGCCGTCCCTGGGATTCTACAGGCAAGAACACTGGAGTGGGTTGCCGTTTCCTTCTCCAATGTAGGAAAGTGAAAAGTGAAAGAAGTCACTCAGTTGTATCCGACTCTTAGCGACCCCATGGATTGCAGCCTACCAGGCTCCTCCATCCATGAGATTTTCCAGGCAAGAGTACTGGAGTGGGTTGTCATTGCAAGGAAGCCCCTTACCCCTGCCCCAGTTCTCACTAGGGCAGTGGATCTCGAAGTGTGGTTCCTGGACCGTCAGCAGGGAACTTGTTAGACACACATTTTCTCTGGCTACATCCCACAGTACAGGATGAGAGAAAATCTGAGTTGGGACCCAGCAATCTATTTAACAGCTTTCCAGGAGATTCTGATACTCCTCATGTCTGAGAACCACATTCTTTAGGATTGAATGGTTATCAGGCCTGAGCGGTCTGGCTGTCCAGACAGGGCACCTTTCTTTTTGTTTTTAAAGTCATGTATGCAGAGTACATCATGAGAAATGCTGGGCTGGAAGAAGCACAAGCTGGAATCAAAATTGCTGGGAGAAATATCAATAACCTCAGATATGCAGATGACACCACCCTTATGGCAGAAAGTGAAGATGAACTAAAAAGCCTCTTGATGAAAGTGAAAGAGGAGAGTGAAAAAGTTGGCTTAAAGCTTAACATTCAGAAAACTAAGATCATGGCATCTGGTCCCATCACTTCATGGCAAGTAGATGGAGAGAGACAGTGGAAACAGTGTCAGACTTTATTTTTTGGGGCTCCAAAATCACTGCAGATGGTGATTGCAGCCATGGAATTAAAAGATGCTTACTCCTTGGAAGGAAAGTTATGACCAACCTAGATAGCATATTAAAAAGCAGAGACATTACTTTGCCAACAAAGGTCCATCTGGTCAAGGCTATGGTTTTTCCAGTGGTCATGTATGGATGTGAGAGTTGGACTGTGAAGAAAGCTGAGTGCCGAAAAATTGATGCTTTAGAACTGTGGTGTTGGAGAAGACTCTTGAGAGTCCCTTGGACTGCAAGGAGATCCAACCAGTCCATCCTAAAGGAGATCAGTCCTGGGTGTTCATTGGAAGGACTGATGCTGAAGCTGAAACTCCAGTACTTTGGCCACCTCATGTGAAGAGTTGACTCATTGGAAAAGACCCTGATGCTGGGAGGGATTGGGGGCAGGAGAAGGGGACAACAGAGGATGAGATGGTTGGACAGCATCACTGACTCAATGGACATGAATTTGAGTAAACTCTGGGAGTCGGTGATGGATAGGGAGGCCTGGTGTGCTGCGATTCATGGGGTCGCAAAGAGTCAGACATGACTGAGCGACTGAACTGAACTGATGCTGTTCTTGAGGAGAAGGCAGTGGCAACCCACTCCAGTACTCTTGCCTGGAAAATCCCATGGCCGGAGGGGCCTGGTAGGCTGCAGTCCACGGGGTCGCTAACAGTTGGACACTACTCAGCGACTTCACTTTCACTTTTCACTTTCCTGCATTGGAGAAGGAAATGGCAACCCACTCCAGTGTTCTTGCCTGGAGAATCCCAGGGACGGGGGAGCCCGGTGGGCTGCCGTCTATGGGGTCGCACAGAGTCTGACACGACTGAAGCGACTTAGCAGCAGCAGCAGCAGCATGCTGTTCTTGATGGATCATTTAAGCACTTTGTTGTTGTTTGATAGCTAGACTGCTGTGCAGTTCCCTCCTTCAGGCCAACTTTAAAACTTCATCAGGCAATAGGTACGAACGCGGCCCCACCCCCACCCTCACCCTATTCTCCAGCGTAGGCAGCCCCTGTGTGATGTCACGGTTGCCTCAACGTCGTAGCCACGCCCCTGAATACGTCATAGTGTCCTGGGCATTCGAGGCACGTGGTGCCGCTGGACAACCCTGGAAAGTGCGAAGCGAGGGGCGCGCTCTGAGCCGGAATGGGCGACTGGAAAGGTTACATCAGTGCAGTGCTTCGGGACCAGCGCATCGACGACGTGGCCATCGTGGGCCACTCGGACAATCGCTGCGTGTGGGCCTCGCGGCCTGGGGGCCTGCTGGCGGCCATCTCACCGCAGGAGGTGGGTGTGCTCACTGGGCCAGACCGGAGCACTTTCCTGCAGGCGGGGCTGTGCGTGGCGGGCCGCCGTTGCTGCGTCATCCGAGACCACTTGCTGGCCGAGGGCGACGGAGTGCTGGACGCGCGCACCAAGGGTCTGGACGGGCGCGCCATCTGCGTGGGCCACACGCCTCGGGCGCTTCTCGTGCTCATGGGCCGGCGGGGCGTGCACGGGGGCATTCTCAACAAGACGATGCACGAGCTGATCCATGGGCTGCGCTCGCAGGGCACCTAGCAGGTCAGCCGGCCAATCCAGAATAAAGTCTGACCTGGGCGTGTTAGATCACACTCCAGTTGTGAGGGGGAGTAGGGGGAATTGCCGATGAGGAAGGTACTTTACTAGATCCTTGCAGAAGGTGTCTGATGAGGTTGGTATTATGAGTCCAGAGGCTTCCCAGCCTTCCAGGCTCTATCTCAGGACCTCCCATGGGTGCCCTGCCTCTGGACAACTCCCTAGGCCAGAGTCTGAAGGCCTTGGTGCCTCCCCAGGGTCCCTAGGGACACCCAAGCTAAGGAGGGGGTAGCCTCAAATGCTCCAACTCGGACCTGAGTATCCTTTCCCATAAAACTTCCACAAGTCTGTGTGGGACAGACTCTAAAGGAAGTCCCCTCCCCACCCTCCCACACCACTCCCTAAGCTGGGGCCAGTGCAATTCTCACCTTCACCTAGCAAGAAGAAGCACTAGCAAGGGCTGTGGGTGGGTAACATGATGGGGTTGGTAGCTTGGAGAACAGCTCTGGGGCTTCCAGTCCCTTGCATCCCCCCACAATTCTTCAAAGGGGGTGGATGTAGGGGTGGGGAGGCAAGTGTTGTAGACCATCACAACTAGATACTGGGCCCCACAGTCTTCCTGCCACTTTGAGGTCCAAAGGCCCCAGAGATGTCCCTGGACTAGAGGGAGGAGCTTTGGCATTGCCCAGCCTTTGTCTCTCCTTCTGCAGACCTCTGCTCAGGGGGTCCCATGGGGGAGGAGGAATTGAAAAACTTGGGTGGGCTTAAATGAAGCCTGGTTTACTGCCCAAAGGCAGAGTATAAAGATGGGAGGGAAAGTGACTGGTCTCTGCCCGCTGCGCACTGGGGCCCAGGGCATGGCTTCTCTTGCCCATCTCCACCCTCCCTCTCCTTCCTCCAGGAGCCCTGACGGGGCCCCACCTGTCACTGGGTTTCTGGAGAACTGATTTTATCCCAGAGTAGGGGAGGGAGACAGGTAGAGAGCAGAGGTCAGCCTGCTGGGGTTGGGGGATAGAGGTGCACGGAGCCCTCCTTCCACTTGCCTTAAGGTAGCCCTCACGGGGGCTTCCAGGGAGTTTGAATTGTGGATTGGACTCATTAGGCAGGGTCAAGAAGATTGTTGGGGAGAGCTTGTTGGCTGGCTTTTCCAGGGCACAGCAGGCTCTCTTTGGGAGGGGAGACAGTACTGCTGAGCCCCAAACCATGATCTGTTCCTCCCCTCCAGATGGACAGCAAGCAGATTTCCAAGTGCACAATGAGAGTTTCATTTCTTTCTTTTCTTTTTAATCAGACAGTGTTAGGAAGGGGCTTGTAGTGGAGATGCAGGAACCCTGGGTGAGAATGAGGAGAATGGTATCATGGAGGAAGGAAAGTGGCAGGGAGGGGGTGAGAATTCAGGCAGTGACTCAGGCACCCACATCTTTGCCCCAGCAAACAGCTGTAGGTCACATACATGGACTCACCCTCACTCCCACCCAGCCCAGTCAGAGTTGCGTATACACAGGGACACAAGTTCAGGCTTCCAGATACATATGCAAAGGACTCACAATCATACCCAGATACCTTGCAGTTGGCATGCGGTGTCCCCACATGTGCACATACACTGACTCTCAGCTGCGTCAGCCGAGACCTCCCAGGACCTGTAGAAGCACTGGCGCATGCCCAGATGCACCCCTCTGCCCTTGCACCCTGGGCATCTCAGACACAGGCCCCTTCTGGCTCCAGGCAGCTGTCTGGGCTGGAGCCTAGAGACGGGTGGCGTTGTGGTGATGGGGCATGGCAAGGCGGGGGGAGGGTGTGGCAGGGGGCAGTTCCTCCAGGAAGACCCTGGCGGGCAGTGGGGGTGAGCGGGGCTCGGGCCTGGCGCAGCACAGGGTGGCGCGGGTGATGAGGCGGTCCAGGGGCTTCAGGGAGTGCATCCATGGGGGCAGGAAGTCCCACGTCTGCAGCCACTTGGGCAGGCACCCGGGGCTGCGACTCTGCAGCGCGCTGACAAGCACTACGAAGGCCAGCAGGGCCCCAAAGGGTGCGCCCACACCTACCATCGCCTGCCAGCCTGCCATGGAGAGCCCAAACACCATCGAGGGCAGCAGCAGGAAGCACAGGAGGAGGTAGAGGACGGCGAACCAGCGATACTTGGCCGTGCGTTTGCCCAACGCCTTGGCCATGCGGATAGGCAGGCGCGTGCAGGGCACGGGGTACCACAGCAGGATGCCAGAGATGTTGAAGAAGAAGTGGCAGAGGGCAATCTGCAGGGGAGAGGGCAGAGGGGTGGAGGCGGGCACGGGCCCTAGCTCCCGAGTCAGGATTAGATCACAGGGGACCACCAGCTCTGGGCAGCAGGAAAGTCAGCACTCAGGGCTAGCATGCCCCCAGTGAAACACTGGTACACTTCTGGACCAGTGGGTACATAACTGCTGCCCTAAACCCTCCACATTTCCCCTCACTAACCCCTCTCTCAGGAGTTCCCCAGCAGATCCCATTCGGATCCAGGAGCTGAAAGATTCATACTGATTTCTGGTTCAGAAGCTCTGGCCTCCTGAGTGAGCAACATCCTGGCTTATCCGTTACTCCTTTGCTCCTAGAAGAGCAGCCTCTTTGCTGTCTGCCCCTCAGTCCTTGATCCCCCAGATGGAGCCAGGCCCCCTCTTAACAGCACCCCTTCCTTAGAAGGTGAATCCCGCTGACTCTTGTTCATTGATTGGCATGTGTGCATGCGCACACGTCAGTCGCGTCTGACCCTGTGTTCTCAGTAATGTCTCCCTTGTTAGACTCTAAGGTCTTGACGGTGGCATGAGGTATACTTTACCCATATGATTTCCATAGAGTCTGGCATAGCAGGTGCCCCCTACTAGGCAATCAAAAACTGTTTGGTACATACTGTCTACATTGGGTCAGGCTTCCGGTGCCTGTCTTAGCCCTGTCCTTGGGAGAGGTCCCAAGCTCACCTGGAAAGCGCTGGACAGCTTCTCCCGGGGGCTGGCCAGGGCAGCCAGTATGGCCGTGGTGGTGGTACCGATGTTGGAGCCCAGTGTGAGCGGGTAGGCGCGCTCAATGCTGATCACACCGAGGCCTGGGGGCAGAGGAGAGGACACGGGCTCCCCAGCTCCCTCCTTTAGCCTTTCCCTGCCGGCCCCACCCCACCTGACCCTGCCTCCGTGTGAGGACTCACCAATGAGTGGGGTGATGGCTGAGGTGAACACAGAACTGCTCTGGACGACAAAGGTCATGCTGGCCCCTACCACCATGGCAAAGTAGCCTGTGGCCCAGGTGAAGGGGCTGGGAAAGTCTGCGAGGAAACCATCAGACATCAGAGTAGGATCAGGGGGAGGGGATTGAGAGGGGCGGGGACGTTTCTTGGGGAGGAGGTCTCCGATGCCAGCTTCCAAGTGGCACCTTGTCAGTCTCCTGCTCAACTGCGGCAGCTTCTCCTGGTCCTCCTTGATCTTGGATTAAAGACCCTTCTTAGCCTGCTTCCATCATACTTTTGCTCCCTTGTTCCTGCTGCCTGGGATAGCTTCCTCACTCCTAAATATTCATGCTTAGGACTCAGCGTGGATATCACTGCCGCTGGAGAGCCCTCCCTGACCCCAGCTCCCAGGCAGACTTTGCTTCTCCTTCCTCTGAACTCCCACAGATCCACAAATGCCCCTATTCCAGCATTTGTCATATGGCCTCTGCCCATGCCAGGTGGGGTCCCCAAAGCTCAACATGAGTCCTAAGTGAAAGTCAGATAGTGTCACTGCCCAAAGCCCCAAGTGCCCCCATCGCCCTGGATCAAGTCCAGGCTCTAAGTGCAGCCTGCAGGGCCCTGTTACCTCGCTGACCTCTTCCTGCCTCTGTCCACCTCACTCACCGAGCTCCCACTGCAGGGCTGGCCACCTATCTGTGCCACAAGCCTGCCCAGCCAAGTCCTGCCTCAGAGCCTTTGCATGTACTGTTCCCTCCACTCAAAAAGCTCTTCGGCCACGTCTGACTGCTTCATATTTAGGTCCCTGCTCAAATGTCACCTCTGCGCAGAAACCACTGACTCCCTATCAAAAGCAACTCTTCCATACTCTATTTGCTGTTTTTGCTTTCTGTTTGGCAGTTCCTGTTCCCTTTCATCTGAATTTATCCCTCCTCGATCTTTTTTTTTTTTTTGCTGTCTTCCCGTGTGTGCTGTGAGCCCCCTGAGGACAAGAGGCATCTCTGTGAGGCTCACCTCTGTATCCCTCACACCACTCTCTGCTTGGCACACAGAGGGGACTTGATGACTATTTGTTAATTGAATCAAACAATGGCCTCTGGGAATCCCTTTGGAGCCACCTGCTAAAACGGAAGCAGCCACAGATTCCCAGCTTGTCAGCATCTCAGGGACCTCATATATCACCCAGTCCAACCTCTTCTTTGTTCACATGGGGAAACTGAGGCTCAAAGGTGGTACCCAGATCACACAGGACGGCAGTGGAAGGATTAACAAGATCCAGAAGGCCCATCCTGGGGCCTGCCCACCCACTGCTCGGGGCTCACCAGTGTTGATAACCTTCTGAATGACCTTGGCCACCTGGCCCTTGAGCAGAGAGTTCAGCATCTTGACAAGGAGGATGAGACAGGTGCACAGGAGGGCCAGGGAGCCAGCCAGCAGGATGAGCCCCACAGCCAGGTCAGGCAGCCCCGTGTCCACGAAGATGTGGTTGCCTGTGGGGTGGGGGAGTGGTATCAAGCTGCTGCCCCCGCAGTCCAGCTCCCAGCCCCCAACCTTTGCCACCCTCTTGGACTCAGAGCCTTGTGTTCCTTCAACCTCTACATGAGAGCCTGACCCCAGCCCAGGAGCTAGGCTGGCCAACAGCTGTCCTTCTGGGCTGGAAGCAGCAGTGGCCAGGTGGAAGATGGCCCTGCCTCTGCCAGGCTCTTCCCTGCTGGGCTGGATATCTCGCATACTGGGGGTACTCACACTTCTCCAGGGTGGCATTTCTGACCATCCGGCTGGTGTTGGCCTCTGCCCTGGGCATAGGAGTGGGAACCTAGATTAAGAGAAGAGGTCAGTTCAGTTCGGTTGCACAGTCGTATCTGACTCTTTGCGACCCCATGGACTGCAGCACGCCAGGCTTCCCTGTCCATCACCGACTCCCAGAGCTTGCTCAAATTCATGTCCATCGAGTCGGGGATGCCATCCAATCATCTCATTCTCTGTCGTCCCCTTCTCCTCCTGCCTTCAATCTTTCCCAGCATCAGAGTCTTTTCTAAGGAATCAGTTCTTCGAATCAGGTGGCTAAAATATTGGAGCTGCAGCTTCTGCATCAGTCCTTCCAATGAACACTCAGGACTGGTTTCCTTTGGGATTGAATAGTTTGATCTCCTTGCAGCCCAAGGGACTCTAAAGAATCTTCTCCAGCACCTCAGTTCTATAGCATCAGTTCTTCGGCACTCAGTTTTCTTTATGGCCCAACTCTCGATCCATACATGACTACTGGAAAAACTGTAACTTTGACTAGATGGACCTTTGTCAGCAAACTAATGTCCCTGCTTTTTGATACGCTGTCAAGGTTGGTCATAGCTTTTCTTCCAAGGAGCAAGCATCTTAATTTCATGGCTGAGATTGACATAGCAAGTTTAGGAACATGTGTTCTGTGACTGGGGCTAAAATGGGGGTTAGGGAGAGATGGGGGATGGAGAGGATACAGGTGGTCCCTGTGACTACCTGCCCCTGGATGCTTTGCCTGCCCTGTGCTTCCTCTGATGATGAAATGGGGGTGAAACATCTGCCACAGGAGAGTCTGGCTGCAGTTGGCCCTCAGAATACTCTACTCCATCAGCTCACTGATCTGGCTCTCACCGGGGCCTGCAGGGGCCTCCTGATCAGAGGGTGTCTTGTCCATGTTTCTCCCACCTCTCCTGGGCCCTGGATGCTGCTGGCCATAGCCCACTTCTGAAAACTCTCCCTTTCCCATCATTTATTATCAATCCCTGCCTCAGTGTACCCCTCTTCCCTGGTACCCTTGCCTCATCCTCTCCCCTCAGGCATCTTGCCCAAGTTCTGGAGTTTTCCTCAAATCCTTGTCCAGAGAGGATGGAGCAGAGGGCCCAGGCCCCATATTTCTTCCCTCCCCCACTAATGTCAGTGAAGAGGAGCGGGTTCCTGGGGAGGTTTCTTTACTCAGAGGGCCCAAGGCCAGGCAGGTAGCCTAGACGAGGGGCTCAGGCTGTGTGTGGAGGTGTTGGGAAGCATGTTGACCCTAAAGGGGCCTCAGCTGCTGAGCTCCAGACCACTGTCACTGTCTAGAGATGTAGCCCAGCTCAGCCAAAGGGCCTGCTTTTACAAGAGAAACCACAACTCTAAACATGTAGATAAAATCTCCCAATCTGTAAATGTTGGCAACCGCTTCAAGATGTACTTTACAATTCTGTGAAGGCCAGTCTGGCCTGGGGACCACTCCTTTGTAGCCTTCTTGAGTTAGGAATTTTTTTTTTTTCCTGGCACAGCTTGTGGGATCTTAGTTCCCTGACCAGGGATCAAACACAGGCCCTTGACAGTGAAAGTGTGGAGTCCTAGTCCCTGGACTGCCAGGGAATTCCCTAAGGAGTTCTTTTTTAAAAATGCAACCTAAGGCTCCTTACCTTTCCCCCAGGATCCTGTCAGTGAAAGGGGAAAGTGGGCCAGGCTTGGCTTCAGAAAAGCCATGTCACAAAGGACAACTTGGGTCCTGGAAAGGGGTAGTGACTCCTTGGGCCCCCAGCAAAATGCAAGAACCACAGCGTCCGTCACCACATTCTGCCACCTGTGGGAGCTGATATAGACCCTGGTCCCATTCTCCCTAGGGGGTCAGCAGCTCACACCCCTCTGACCTCCCTGGGTGCTGGGGGGAGGGGCTCAAGTGGGGTATGGCACTTGGGTTTACAGCTCTTTTATGTTTTATTTTAAATTGTGTCATGTAAAGATGTTAGAGATGGGCTTCCCTGGTGGCTCAGAAGATAAAGAATCTGCCTGCAACGTGGGAGACCAGGGTTTAATCCCTGGGTTGGAAAGATCCCCTAGAGAAGGAATTGGCAACCCACTCCGGTATTCTTATCTGGAGAATTCCATGAACAGAAGAGCCTGGTGGGCTAGAGTCCATGCTGTTTGCAAAGAGTCAGAGTGAGTGACTGAGTGACTAACACACACTTCTTAGAGATAAGAACTATTTCTGGCACATGACTTTGAGTCGGGGCTTATTTTAGCGGCATGTACTCCCCTGAGTGGGGCAGCACACTCATTTGTGCACCCATACCAGAGCCCTGGAACACCTTCAAGCCTCGGCCATAATCACAGGCTGAGAAATCAGAGAAAATGGTCTCTGATGGGCTTGATTGCAAAAGCCTGCTGGGAAAGCAATGGTAACTGGGAGGGAGCCAGGTGTTTGCTATCAGGCAGATCTGAGTTCAGTCCTGCTTTTTATCCCAACTACCTTGCGCAGGTCATGCCACCTCACTGAGCCTGTTTTCTCTAAAGCGGGATAAGAAAAGAGCTGTGCTCAAACTCCAGCTGAGCACTCCCTGCTGTGTGACACTGGACCAAACTTGAAACCTCTCTGAGCCTCTGTTTCCTTGTCTGCAGCGTGCAGTCCATAATGTAGCCCACTTCTCCCCAGGGGCTAGTTGTGAGAAATCTGGAAAAAGAAAGTGTGGAATTTATGTGCCTGAAGAGACAACCCAAACTAAGGAGACCTCTGGCAACTGAAAATGTGAAAGCGTTAGCTGTCAGTCATGTCTAACTCTTTGTGAGCTCATGGACTGTGGCCCTCCAGGCTCCTCTGTCCACGGGATTCTCCAGGCAAGAATACTGGAATGGGTTGCCATTTCCTTCTCCAGAGGATCTTCCCAACCCAGGGATTGAACCCAGGTCTCCTGCATTGCAGGCAGACTCTTGGCCATCTGAGCCACCAGATTAAGCTCACAGAGGGATGTGAGCTCCAAGAATCCCCCCCCCCCCCACCCCCCGGTCCCGGCAGGAGGTGGGGCGGGGAAATAGCGCAGTGTTCAGGCCTGTACTGCAGCCTCTCCTCCAGGAGAAGGGGTGTTCTAGGGTCTTTGCTTTTCTGGAAGCAGAGCGTGAGTGCTGTGCTAGTGGCGCCATCTGGTGGCGAAGAGGAGAATTCACTTTTACAGCCCTACCTATCACCCCGGAGGGTCTCCAAGTGGCTGTGGTCACCTCGTGGCATTCATGCCTGATAGGCAGAGTGGGCAATGGACACATAGGGTGGGATATACATCTGGAAGAGAAGTCGAAATGGAGAGTCAGGAGTGTGGGGTGTAGTTTCTGCCAGGACTTTGGCCCCCCCTCAGTTGCATAGACTTGGACAAACCTGTCTGAGCCTATTTAAAATGGGGTTGTGAGGGACTTCCTGTTGGTCCAGTGGTTAGGAATCTGCCTGCCAAGGCACGGGACACAGATTGGGTCCCTGGTCCTGGAACTAAGATCCCATGTGCTGCAGAGCAACTAAGCTTCTGCATCACAACTACTGAGCCATCGAGCTACAACTACTGAGGCCCGGCGCACCCAGAGCCCGTGCCCTGCAACAAGAGAAGCCACCACAGTAAGAAGCCCACACACCACAATTAGAGCGTAGCCCCCGCTCACCGCAACTAGAAAGAGCCCACGTGCAGCAGCGAAGACCCACCGCAGCCAAAAAGTAAATAAACTTTTTAAAATGGGGTTGTGATAATCCCTGCCTCCCAGGTTGCAAGTCTTTGGAAGAAGCTTCTTTCATCCATGCATGTAGGGCTGACAATCCACAGGGTGACCACACAAGAAGGTAATTCCCAGGACAGCGTCAGGACCCCCTGAGCATCAAGAGTTGTTGGAATACTAATACCACCTCTGGCTTTTTCTTTCACCATCTGGAGAATCCCAGACTGCCAATCAGATAGGTGCCCTGGAGGCTGGCTCAGGCGAGGTTGGGCCTGGCTTGGTGAAAGCTGGAGGCAGTGAGAACAGGTCAGAAGGGAACAGGGAGACTCAGCGGCCAAAGGAAAAATGTGCAGGAGGAGCCGCCAGGGTACATGATTGTGAGCCACTTTCCTGAGGGGACTCAGAGAGAGGGCCAGAACCGGGAGCTTACCTCCCACCCCCTGCTACTCTCCAGGCCAAGGAAATTGTATCTGGACCCTGCTGTCAAGGAAAGGTTTCCCCAGGAGGGCTGGGGTGAGAAACCAGTGAGCGGGCGAGTGGTAGCAGGAGCCATAGAAGAACGTGTGAAGACAAGGAACAGGGCAGCTTGCTTCTGGTCGCTGGACCTCAGGTTCCAGGTGGATCATGTCCGCCTCACCAGCATCACTGAGGGTTCCATCAGGTGAGGGCCCCGTTTGCATCCTGCAAAGGGAGGCTGGCCGAATGCAGCTGCAGGCAGGCGGTGGGGATTTCAGTAGGCGAGGATCACCACGGCTGAGGAACTCCTTTCCACAGCTCGCTTTTTGATCAAAGTGTGTGACTCTGGTCTTTCAGGGTTTGCAGTGAAGCAGAGGGGATTTTAGTGATTCAGAGCTCTCGGAGAGTGCCCAGGGTGCTTGTGAGAAGGAGAGACGTGTTAGTGGGGTCATAAAGCCACTGTAAAAGCTGTCCGCATGCGCTTTTTGATCTCAAACTGCCTCAACACTCAGCACTGAGTTGGAGCTGTGTGCCACTCAGATGCAAAGGAAGCTTGCAGGGCCGGTTGAAAGAATGTTCTCTGTTCACGCTGGGATAAAGTCCGGGAACATCAAGTAGGGAGGGAAGAAGCTGTGCTGTTTCCTCGTCTTTCGTTTTCAATGGTGTTACTTCTTGTATGTCACAATCAAGGGGAAGTAGATACTGTGGATTATGGTTTTGATGAAGCATTTTCCTTGTTTGATGGCTGAATGAGAAAGTGCGGTAATTGCCTGCTTCCTTGTTAGCCTGGTATGATGGCTGGTCAATGAGTGTCCAACTGATCCAAACGGAGCCTCATCCCAGGCGTAAGAAGCCAGGAAACAGCAGGAAGAACACACAGGACAAGGGGACACAGGCCTGCGGCAGTCTCCGGCAGAAGGAACCCAGTATCAGTACCAGTGTCTCCAGTGAGGTCTCCATAGCCTGCTTGTCCTGCTCCTGGGCTGGTTCCCTGTTGGTCTTGGTTTTCTCAGGCATCCTTGTAGCACTCTCTCCCTACCCTTCTCTGCACATTACCTGGGCCCCCAAACACGACAGAGCTGTCACTAAGCAACTCCCTAGATCCCAATGGGGAGAGACAGCCCTAGACTGCAAGACCCACGCTCGGGGCCTTGAAGCAGTAAAATAAGCTCTAAAGGGTTTTCTAGCCTCTTGGAGCCTATTTCTTTACCTGTGAAACCGCAGAGTTGAGCCAGATCAGTGGTTCTCCAACTAGTGGGCTTGTTGAAATGTAGACTCCTGGGCGCCACCAGATCTTTTTTTTGTTCTAATTTAGTGGGTCTAGGAAAGGGCCAGATACTTTGTGTCTCTAGTGGGTTCCCAGGTGATAGGTGTGCCATTGGCCCACATTTTGAGAACTGATATCTGGGCTAATTCAATGATATGCTAACTCTAATTGATTAGCAATGGCTGCCTAAAGCTGGTGTGAGGCTGGGAGGGTGTAGCAATATCCGCCACAGGTGCAGTATCCCAGCAAAAGTGCCCCCTGCCTGTCCTCCCAAGCTAAAGAATTGCCAAGGTCTCTACGGAGCTTTTAAACAGACCATGACTCTAGCAGTCAGCTGTCTGAAGAGGGAGTCTTCTCACCGAGGCTGGACCCGGTACTCACCTCTGTGGGGTCTGGGTAACACCAGACCCGGATGAGGCTATGATTTCTCAGGGACTCGTCCCCCGAGGCAAGGCTGGTAATCACAGACTTGTCCAGCTGTGGGCAGTGTGGGCGATGGGTGTGAGGGTGAGGTCCTACGATCCCCCAGGGCCCCACCCCACGCCCGCCCTGCCTCTACCTGGATGATGAGCTTAGTGAAGGGCTCCGTGATGATCTTGAGCAGGTCAGGGGCATCACGGCCACCGCGGATGTTGAAGGAGGCCACCACAAGTCGAGTGATGTGGTGCAGGTACCCCGTGGCAGCCTCCAGGGGCAGCAGCACCAGAACTGACAACCAGTTAAAGCAGTCGTGTATGGTGGCCCCCGCGAAAGCCCTGGGCAGGGAGACCACATTGAAGGGCAGGCTGGAGCCAGGAGACGCTCCAACTAGGGGCTCCTGGCATGGGGGACCACCCTCCCCCAACAAGGACAGGCCCCTCACCACTCCCCCCTCACCGCCGGAAGTCAGTTCTGTCCCCCGCCTGCATCAGGGCCACGATGGTGTTGGTGACGGAGGTGCCGATGTTGGAGCCCATGATGATGGGGATGGCAGAGCTCACCTCCAGCACTGGTAGAAGAAGGCAGAAACTGGGAGGGGCTGCCACCCAACTCCTGCCCCCACAGTTCCTCCTGTCAGACCCGTGGCCCACAGTCCCACCCCAGCAGGCATTCCTGCCACGCCGCTGACTCTGCTCAGCTTTGGCATCACAGGTACGAGGGGCATGTGCTGTGTGCATGCATGTAAACTGACGTTCACATATGCGTACTGCCCCTGCGAATATGTGAATGTGTGTGTGGGTACGTGTCCATGAGGACACGGGTCCTATATGCAATTGTGCCTCTGTGCTTGTGTGTGCACATATGTACCTGAGTGTGATGTCAGTTTCATGTATCAGCTTGGCTAGTACCCAGTTACTCAATGCAACTCTGATCTAGATGTTGCTGTGATTTCCCTCAACCATCAGTTGACCTTAAGGAAAAGAGATTAACCTCAGTAATCTGGGTGGGCCTCATCCAGTGAGATGAAAGGCCCCAAGAGCAAAACTGAGGCTTCCCCGAGAGGAAATTCCACCTGTGCCCTGCAGTATCGGCTTTTGCCTATGAGTTCTGGCCTGCCCTTCCCCGTGGCCTGCCCAGCCTGCCTCGCAATCACAATAGTCAGCTCCTGGAGATAAATCGTAGATGTCTCTATACCTCCTGCAGGTTCTGTTTCTCTGATTCCTCTGGTTCTGTCCCCCCAACTGATGGAATGAGTGACTGTGTGGCGATATGAAGGTGAGCCTTCCTGGGCCTGTACTCCCCATTTGCCATCCTTCCTGGCTCCTGGGCACCCCGCCTGGCTGAGACTCGAGGCCACGCTTTGGAGAATAGAGTGGGAGATGCCAGAGCTGCCCATTGTCCTCTGCCCCTGTCTCCTGCTATTCCCACCCAGAGCCCCAGGTCCAGGATCGAACCACCCTCACCCCCTGCACTCTCCCTGACCCTGGTGGGCCAACTCACAGCCAGAGGAAACCATGCTGACCACGATGGACGTGGAGGTGCTGGAGCTCTGTACCAGCACAGTCACCAGGATCCCCACCACCAGGCCTGCCACCGGGTTGGACAGGATGGCGTTGTCCTTGAAGATGTCACCAGCCACCTTCCCTGGGGAACATAAGCCAGCATTGTCCGAGACGCTTCGGGCCCCTTCCCTGGCCCCCTTCCCTCCGCCCTACCTCCAGCCAGCTGGAAGGCCGAGCTGAGCACGTCCAGGGAGCAGACGAAGAGATAGAGGAAGCAAAGCATCAGCGGAACCTTGAGGAGCGTCACGCCAGCCCGGCGCAGTTTCTGGACCAGTCCAGGTTCTGGAGATGGGCGGTCGTGAGCACAGGGGCTACAGCGTTCTGCCAATGACCGTCAACACCCCCGCCACCCCAACCCAGGCCCACCTGGCTTCCGCTCATCCTCCAGGGCCAGCTTGGCAGGCAGTGGGTCGTGGCACTCCACAACCTCCCCGTAGGGGCAGCCATGCTCTGGGAGGGCCACGGGGCCCATGCTGGGGAAGCCATAGGCTGAGGTCCCTGGAATCCTGTGCAAGACTGGGGAACGAGGCTGATCAGGATTTCCCTGAGGCCCCATTTCCCAGAGAGGGTTGGAGGGGTTGGGCGGAGGGCTAGAGTCCTCCCTCCGGGGTGGGGACGTATGCAACAGAGGGCAAACAGGGTCCAGGGGTGGGAGTAGCACTCACCCTGTGGGCTGGGCACGTAGGCAAAGGCCGCTCCATGCATCATGTGCCCCCCACGAACGGGGAGTGGGGAGACAGCCCGGCCCCCCAGCTTCTCTCTGTAAGACATCATCTCAGGTGCACGCTGTGGGCCTGTGTGTCAGAGGCATGGCAACACTGAGTGATGACTGCTGTGTCCTGGAAACTGACACACACTCACACACTCATCCCCCTACATCCACACCCATGCACTCGCACAAACGCCCGTGGTGTGTGATCCCGAACACACCCCCAGCGAAGCATACCCTCCACCACCACACACACCCAGAGAGGCACACAGGTGCTCAGCACAGATTTGGGGATTCATTCATTCAGCAAGTATTTATTGAGCACCTACTCTTTCTAGGGCACTGGGCTCGATGCTGGAGTACAGCTAGCTAAACAGGTACAGCTTCTGCCCCCAGGAAGCTCCAAGTCTAGCAGAGAAACAGATGTCAATGAAATAATCCCTCAGATGGATGGAACGTGGCAACAGGAGCAAGCATTCTCATGACAGAGGAAGGTACCACCAGAGGTGTCCCAGAGGTACAGGGGTTCACCCTCACAAGTGCACCTCTTTCCCTATCCATCCCTACCCTCCCCCGCCCCAGCAATAAACAAACACTGACGGGACTTTCTGCCATGTATGAGGCTCAAACCAGGACTGGTTTAGTTAGGGAGGGTCCCCACCCTGACCCCAAGTCTGGGAAGTCTCCAATTTGCTTTAGGACCCCTGGAACTGCCCCAGGAGTTCTAGGTGGCTGTTGGGGTGGGAGTACCCCCGTCTACTTCAGCACCCCCACCCTCCACCCCCAACCTTATTCCAAGGGTCCTGACTGTTGGGGCTGGGGACCATGCAGAGCTGAACTCCAAGCCCTGGAAGAGCATGAGTCCATTCTACAGACTCTGAGGCAGTGAGCCAGGCTGGGCTGGGACCGAGATGTTACAGGGAACGGGAATGGGAGCACAGTAAGGACAGAGGTGAGGGGCCCATTTTCTGCTGAGATGGGGATGGGATTGGGATGGGGGACTCTGGACTCACCTTGGTGTTCTGTGTTTCAGCTCCTGCCCAGCAGCTCAGGGAAGCCCTAGGAGCCTGAGGAGAAGCTGGGACCTTCTCTTTATACCTTTGGGTCAAGGGCAAAGTCCCTAGAATCCTAGCTTCCCTCCCTCTGTTCCCCAATTAACTTCATCCCGGAGATTCCTCCTGGTTAATTGCTAATCGTCAGCTCTGCAGGGGGAGTCTGTGAATAGGCTCTTTCCTCTCCCACAGATACCCAGCCTGAACTGTGACTTAACCAGCAAGGAGGGCACAGATGATCCCGTGTCCCTAGGCAGAGATCCTGATGCCACTCAGGCACCTCACTCCCAGAGTCCCCAGAGATGCCATGGCTCTGGCCTCTTTCCCTCATTCTTGGCCTGACAGTACTCCCCAGGAGGTAACCCAAACATACTTTATACTTGCTTTGCCTCTGGGTGTCCTTAGGGACGTTTAAAGGAGAGAGACTGTGTGATGGAGGAAACAACAGAAGACAAACTCCAAGGGGCTGTGTAGTGCTCAATCGTGGGGGGTCCACGACCCCAGATCTGAGATATGACCCAAGAGAATGTGAAGCCGCTACCTGGATGGGGCTTTTAGAACGGTCCTGGGTGTGGGAGGGTTGGCATGAGGCAAGGGGAGTGAGTCTGGAAGCAGAGAGACCAGGTAAGAGGGTGATAAGATGGTCCAGGTGAGAGAGGATGAGGTCTGAATCTAACTGGGAAGAAAAGGAACAGAGAGGAGAATGTGCGCTCCTGGGATGCTTTTTATTGAAATTTGAAATTGTTAGGCCCTAGTTGTATTCTTTGTGACCCCATGGAATATACAGTCCATGGAATTCTCCAGGCAAGAATACTGAAGTGGGTAGCCATTCCATTCTCCAGGGGATCATTCCCGACCCAGGGATCGAACTCAGGTCTCCCGCTTTGCAGAGGATTCTTTATTGTCTGCCCAAGCAGTTGTTATGTTTGGGCAGAACAACTGGTGTTGGGGAGGTGGGTGGGAGGGGAGGTATATCACAGCTGGGTTTCTGGATCAAGAAGCTGATGATGACCTGAGGTCTCTTGAGGAGTCCCTGAAATGCAGGGAGTCTTTGAAAGTTTCTTTCCCTTTTATAGGACCTTGAAGCCTGAGTTGGGGGCCCATATTCACATAGGGACATGTGATTCTCTTCTAAGGGATTTAGATTTTATCAGATCCAGGACTGGTGAATTTCATTCAAGATCTAGCTTGGGCAACTGTCTGAGCAACCTAACTTCCACCCAGTCAGCTACGTGTCTATCCATTCATTTCTAAGAACAGTATTTGAGTTCTTATCCCATGCTGAGCCAAGAGCTAGCTTCTCTCTTGATCCAAGAAACAGTCCATTCCCTGAGTGGTCCTGGGATCCTAAGTCCTCACCTCTCTGAGTCCTAGTTCCTTCACTTATAAAATGGCCATGAGTATGGATTTGTCTGGGAGCTGTAGGACTCAATGAGCTAAATGACCCATCTCAGTGCCTAGAACAAAGAACCTCAGCATGTGTGTTCTCTTCATGCTCTCATGCCCTTTTCACTGTTTCTAGGATGGTTGAAGTGTCCCTGCCAAAAAAATGGTCCCAACTTCTCTAGATTCTCAGCCCTGTTTCAGGTCAACAGCTCTTGGCTCAACAGCCCTCTGATTGCTCAACATCTTACACATCTTAGGTGACACAGACCCAGTGTTTTCCTTCAAGGAGGATGGACATTTTTGTCCACTTCCCTCTTTAATATTAGTGCTTTATTTGCAGAGCTCTGTGGAATTATCCACTGCATAGAGTTCACAATAGGCTATTGAAGTGCCTAAGAACAAGGAAACAGGCCAACCTGCGTTTGGATCCTAGCACAGCCACACTGCGGCCATGGTAGTTCAGGCCACGAAACCCACGAGGGTGAGGGGGATGGAGGCGTGGCTGGGACTGCTTTTGAGTAGAGTGATCATGAATCCCGGTTTGCCCAGCCACGTCTGATTTATGACTGTTGGCCCAGAGTCCCCTTTCATTTTACAAAGTGCCCTGGTTTGGAGGATAAGCCATATGGCTTGTTCTGAAAGATTCAGAGGAACTAAGGCAGGGAATCAGCCACCAGGTGCTTACTAGAAGGGTCTCCATTCAGAGTAAAAGGAAAATAAAAGCAATCCTGTTACCCAGAAACATCCCTGTGGTGTCTAAGACATTGCCTTTCATCTTTTTCCCTGTGCCTATTTTGGATTATCTCTAGAAGACTGCATCTTGCTTTCTTTCATCTAACATTCTAACACAAGCCTTTTCCTCTGTCTTTACACTCAGCACACATACTGTTTTTAGTGATTGCATCACATTCAGTCATGAACCCTAATTTACATGTTGAACCTATGGGTGTTCTAGAACCTCTCTTACTTGGAGGAAGTGATTTGGGTAAGATTGGGGTTCATGCACAGGTGGAAGGGGTGTTGCTTATCCAGGGAAACGCAGTTAGAGTCATCCTTAAGCTCAGAGGCCCTGATGGGTTTGGAGGTTGTCTGGGTACAAATATCCCCACCCACAGTGGTTCCAGGGAACCCCACCCACAGGCGTGGTCCTCTCTCCTTCCTGGTCCAGTCAGGCTCCGGGCAGGAGCAGCGGTATCCAGGGTGCTCCTTATGAACTGGAGGCGCGTCTCCTTTTTAAGAAGGTTTGGATTGTTGACAGTTTTGAAGCCTACCTCCCCTGCCCTCAGGGAGCTCAGGGTTTAGCAGGGGGAGGCAGTTATTAATGAAATGACTCACAGGAGATACAATTACAAAATGCTGTGGACATCCATCAATTCCAAAAATATTTTGGGGGGGAATGGGGCTCCTTGGGTCTTCCCCGGTGGCTCAGAGCTAAAGAATCCGCCTGCCAGTGCAGGAGATGCAGGAGACGCAGCTTCAATCCCTGGGTCGGGAAGATCTTCTGGAGGATGGCATGGCAACCCACTGCAGGATTCTTACCTGGAGAATCCCATGGACAGAGGAGCCTGGTGGGCTACAGTCCATGGGCTCACAAAGAGTCAGACATGACTGAAGTGACTGAGCCCACACGCATGGGGCTGCCACAGCCCTAGCAAAAGCATAGAGGTGATCAGAACTGCCTTTGGGACTTTTGAGAACAGTGGAGAAGGTGGCCACACCCCAGCCCCTAAGCCTCTCAGCCCCTCTGCTCATCTCAGCTTCTGCTCACAGCCTGCCTCCTCCCTGTCTGTGACAGACTCTGTGTGTTCCCTGAATGGTGAGTCACGCCCTGTCTGCTCACCTCTACTCCAGCCACGGCCTCCCCCAGACCTCTGGACCTGTTGCCTGGGTGGTTAGCGGTGTCTCACTGAGAAAAGGCACCCAGGAGGAGCAGTTTTAGAGGGAAGATGCCAAGATCTGTCTGTTCTGAACTGTACTGCTGTGTCTGAGATGTCTCTGGTGCAAGCAGTTGGAGTTGCCGGTCTGAAGCACATGGCGTGCTCCAACCCCCACATGGGGCCTCCTGCATGTTCTGACCGCAGTGAGCAGCACATGGGCCAGACACAGACCCAGACCTGGAGCAGGCATCTTTTTTTTTTTTTTAATATGTATTTATTTATTTGGCTGCACCAGCTCTTAGTTGCAAGCATGTGGGATTAGTTCCCTGACCGGGGCTTGAACCCAGGCCCTCTGCATTGGGAGTGTGGAGGCTTAGCCACCGTACCACCAGGGAAATCCCCAGGAGCAGGCATCTTTGACACATGTTCTCCGCCACCTCCTGGTCTCAGATCCATCCCCCTATTTTCCCAATTTTCCTTTTCCAGGAGTTCCCTAATCCTTCTGCCACCTCCCTGTCCTAGCCACCATTTCTTAGCTGGCTTACTGCAATAGGCTTTCTGTCCGATGGCTCCCCACAGTCCAATCTCCAGAAAAACTGCCAGCCACCTTTCAAAAGACAAATCTCACCATGTCACCCCTGTTGCTCTGAAATCCTGTCCCTGCTAGCCTTTAGACCAGCATCCGGTCACAGCTCGGGGGCCCAGTGTGACTTGACTTACTGCCTGCATGGTCTCAGGTGAAGCTGCCCCCAGGGAGAGTGGGCACAGTGAGGAGACCCCCAGCTGAGCACCCGCATTTGAGGGAGGACACAGGACGAGGTACAGGAGGAACCGGGAGGAAGAGCAGAAAAGCAGGTGCCCCAGAAGCCAGGATGGCCCACGTTTTGAAAGAGACACCCTGGTCAGCATGATCAAATACTGCTGAGATGTCAGGAGAGGTGAGAACAGGGCAGACTGAGTGACCTGGGAGAGCTGAGCCGGGGCAGTGCTGGGCAGGGGCAGGAGCAGCAGGTAGGAGCAGAGACAGTGTAGCTAACGTGAATGGGGCAGGTGACAGACTTGGAATTTCATCCCGTGGATGACAAGGGCCTCTCGAGGAGGCACATAATTGCTGAATGGAGTGGAGAATGGTACCAAGAGCCAGTGTGTGGATCAGAAAGAGTGCGAGCCTTGGGATCCGGCACAGCCAGCTCTATTTCTGCAGTTCTCTGTTGAGATTCATTTTCTCATTAAATACGCACTGTTTGCTTCACATGAGTTTTCTGTGGGACCTAAAGTTTGACAATAATCAAAGGAGGAACAACTAACATTCCAGTCCATGGGGTCGCAAAGAGTCGGACACGACTGAGGGACCAAACGCTGCACCACACTGGGTCTTCATTGCAGCTCGGGCTTTTCTCTACTTGCGGCAAGCCGGGGTTACTTGCTCATTGCTGTGGCCTGGCTTCTTACTGTGGTGGCTTCTCTTGTTGTGGAGCACGGGCTCTGGGGCACACGGGATTCAGTAGTTGCGGCTCCCAGACTCAAGAGCACAGGCTCAGTAGTTGTGGCGCATTGGCTTAGTTGCTCCACGGCATATGGGATCTTCCCAGATCAAGGATCGAAACGTGTCTCGATCATCGGCAGGAGGATTCTTTACCACTGAGCCACCAGGGAAGCCCTGAACCGGACTTTTTGAGGGGATCTGGTTAATGACCACAACAGGGTTTCCCATCAGCACAGTTTGGGGAACTTGTGCCTCTTCTCATCCACATTGATTCATTCAACCAACATATAAGCCCCACAGAGGCAGCGCAGAGCTGGACACTGGGAATACGGGCGTCAACATTCCGACCCAGCATGTGGCCAGCCAGACTGCACACTGACCCAGCATGAGTGTGCATTGCACACATGGATGCCTTATTTCTGTATCTGTGGTCAAGGCAGCCACTCTTACCAGCAGGCTGAGTGACACAGTAGAGGTCACCTGTCACCTCCCTCTGGGAACAGAGTGGTCCCTCCCTCCCCGGTCCTCTTGACGGTCCTCTCGTAGAGAGCTGGATTTTGATCTGAGTTGACCGGCACAGAGCAGGCAGAGCCCAGAGATGTTGTTCCATCTGAGCCCCACTTTCCAGAGTGGGGCCAAGACTGTGTTAGATCCTCTGTGTCTAGGGCAGGGGTGTCTGGCCTGAGGATGCTGTGTCCTTGTTTGGGGGATTTGTGCTCCGTATAATGATTAATCCTGGTGGCGCAGTCACCAGTCACTCATTGACTGACGAGGCCAAAGTCTGTGGCCGAAAGAGCTGAGGCCGCTTTGGGCTTTTCTCAGAAATCACCTCTTCCCCTGCAGCTCTGTTCCTTATGTGTCCCCAGCTCAATGCCCTTCCTGCTGGCCTCAGGAGTAGGCCTGAATGGGAGGCTGTGAACTCACAGCTGGTGGTCCCAGCCTCTGGCTTCTGGATTCCAGACCTGAAGCTCGGGGGTTGGCTTCAGACTTCGGGTCCTGGCCTCCATGGTCTGGATGTGGAGCTTGTCTCCAATTTCTGGGGTCGCCACTCTGGTTCTGGCCTCCAAGTGGGCTCTGGGATCTGAGTTCTGGTCTCCGGCTCCAGTTTTAGGTATCAGATGTCAAGCTCCGGGCTCTGGTTCTTGGCTCTGGACTCCAGGTTCTGAGTCCTCATCTCCAATTTCAGATCCAGATGCCAGGTTCAGCTTTCCGCTCTTGGCTCCCTGTTCTGGGTCGGAGCTTCAGTTCCCAGATCCAGGCTTTGTGCTCCAGATCCCAAGTTCTAGTTCCACCGTCCAAGCTTCAGGTTTGGGGTCTAGGTTCTGTGTTCCTTCGGCGCCTCGGCAACGGGGCAGGAAGATGGTGGCCTCCTCCTCCGCTGGTGGGGTTACCTCGACACATCCACCTTAGTTGGCTGCTTCCTCCTGGCAACTGGCACTTCGGGTCAGCCTGGAGGTCGGACGCTCAGTGGGGCTTTTCCTTGGCTTTCTGTCCCTCTCTACACACAAGCCAGTTCTTCGGAGATAGGAGCTGAGACGGTCACAGAGCACGCCTCGCTCAGCCCCTGCAGGAGTCACTGGACACACACACATGTCCATGTCCCTTCTTCTCGGACCCTCAGGACCATGGTGGACATGAACGGCATCCCCTGCAGTTGTGCAGGGCTAGGGTCCTGTGCCCAGATCTGGTTGCATTTGATTCAGTGTAACCAACCATGTATGTTCTTCCCTATCTGGACCTTCGTTTCCCTGTGGAAGCTGAATTCCAGCCTTTAATCCCCCAGAAGTCCCAGTCACCTGACCACCAGGCCAGGCCCCCTGCCGGGTGTACCCTGCACTGCCCTTGGGGGTGGGGTGGCTGTCCCCGGAGCACCAGACCGCGGCCACGTCAGCACTTGCAGCCCAGCTCCAGGTGAGCAGCCAGGGCCTCTACCCTGCCCCCACCCTGGCTCAGAACCAAGGTCCCTGTGTCCATCCCGTACTCCAAGGCTGTTAAGGCGAGTAGGGGGACAAGAGACAGATTCTCTCTTAGAGGCTTGGAGCCCCATGGGCCAGGGCCCCTGCGTATCCCTGAGGAAGTCACACCTGCCCTCTCAGCCTATGAAGGCTGTAGGATGGGGGTGGTGGAGGCTGCAGAGGGGTCAGACGTGTACTCTCTCGCTGCCTTCACCCTGGGCACTGGGTGAACAGGCCGACTGCCCCCAGGGCTGCCCCGCTGGTAGCATGAGGACAAGCAGCTCTGTGACTTCTGTCACCCACCCAGCAGTCTGTGCAGTGGTTTTGAAGCATGGTCCCAGGGCTTGACCAGCAGTTGCTCCTTGCACGCATCTATCTGTAGATGGGGCTTGGCCAGGCTGAGATGGACGATGAGGGCTCAGGACTGCCTCTAGGGGTGTGATGGGGAGGGGAGCATGAGGGGACTGTGGCAGAGGGACACACCCAGCTGGTTAAAATGGGCTGAGGGGGCAGAAGACCCCTGGGCTGAAGACCCTAAAGGAAGAGTTTGGTACCACTCTTTGAGAAAGAGATGGCAGGCCAGCAGTGACAAAGAAGTGGTCTTGAGTGCTTTGTGATAGTATAATTATTTTTAATTGTGTTCTTTAAAAGCAAATTAAAGGCAAAAGTCTCCTTTGACTACTATTCCATCATGGTATTCTTCCCAGCTCCTTGTCAGTTTGATATGCATCCTTCTAGAACATTCCTCTCCTGTCTGTACACTTATAAGTGCCTAGTGTGTTTGTGGTTTATATAAAGGTATTGTGCCATGTTCATTGCTCTGCTTTTTTCCTTTTTTTTTTCAACCAAACAATAATGTGTCTTGGAGAGCTTTCTGTAGCAGGCTGTACCCAATTCTTTATCTGCTGTGTGGTATTGAGAGCACGTGTTGTGTAACCCCCACCCCCGCACCCCATCCACTTTTCCCAGTTTTCAGGCAATAGACCACCCTGCAGGGATGGGCCTCTTTGTGTCCATAAGTGAGGGATTCTCTAGGGGCATTGCTAGAACCACACACTGCGTGTTTTTAAGTTTTAACAGAAATTCTCAAAATGCCCCCCAGAGTAGCCATATCAATACATCCTCTTCTGAGAGGGCCAAGGCTCCCCAACGGGGGTCCTACAGTATCCAGGCCCTCCTTGGTGTGTGTCCCTGAATCAGACAGAGTGCGTGCTGGTGACACCCCAGCAACAATTCCCTGTGTGATCCTTGGACTAGTCACTTGGCCTCCTGCAGCCCGGATGTCATCCACACCAGTCTGTTTTGTTGTGAGAACAAAATGAGATTAAAGGATGAAGTATTTCTAGCTCGGGGACCTTGGTAGATGTGAAGTCTTCCTCCTGCAGGGCTGACCTTTACGGAGGCTTTTCTGCCTGGCCCACGATCCCCTTTCTAATGGGATAATCTTGTTGGTCCCTAAGAGTAAGAGGCATCATCTCTGGGAGTGGGGATGGAAGTCTGTAGGAGAGTGGGCTTGGCTTGCAGGATATTCCAACTTTGGGAAGATACCCCATCTCTCACCTGGTGTCCCCACCTCTCTATCCCGGGGCATGTGGAAGAATGCCACAAGGGAGAAGCTCCAGGTCCTGGGACGTATGAGCAAGGTTCTGCAGCTGATCAGGGAAGGGATAAAGCTTGCCTCCCTGCCTCCATGTCTGGCCCCAGACTGACCCTGGTGTATGTGGTCCCCTGCCCGGCGCCCCCACTGCCCTGCTGTCCTGAATTCTTCACTGGGACTAGATCTGTGGGCTGTGGCATTATCTGTCAGCCCACTAGGCCAAGCAGACACAGCAGTGACTAAGATGGACAAGGTTCCTGCTGACATATATCATTCTGTCAGCAAAGTATAAATAAGTAAACAAGGTCATTACAGACTGGGCTGAGTGCCGTGAGGGAAGAAAAATGGATAAAATGGTAGAGAACAGAGTTAGGAAGCACTTGGGACTTTTCTGGTGGTCCAGTGGTTAAGACTCTGTGCTCCCAATGTATGGGGCCCAGGTTCAACCCCTGATCCGGGAACTAGATCCCACATGCCACAACTAAGACCTGGTACAGCCGACACACGCACACACACACACACACAAAGTTGGGAAGCACTTCATATAGACTATCATAGTCTGTTTGGACAGCTCTAACAAAAAAAAAAACCCAGCAACTGGGGGGCTTGTAAACCACAAAAATTTATTTCTCACAGTTCTAGAGGTCGGAAGTCTAAGATCAGGGTGCAAATACGGTGGAGTTCCGGTGAGGACCTCTTTCAGGTCGTAGACAGTCAATTTCTGTGTCCTCTTATGATGGAAGGGGTCAGGGAGCTCTCTGGGGTCACATTGTAAGGGCACTAGGGCACTAATCTCACTCATGAGGACTCCATTCTCATGACCTAATCACCTCCCAAAACCCCACCTCCACATACCATCACCTTGGGGATTGGGATTTCAACACATGAATTCAAGGAGACATAAATGTTTAGACCATAGCACAATGTGGTCAGAAAGGCTCTTCTGAGGTGTGGAAGCTGAGACCCTCAGTGAAGCGGGACTCTATGGTTGTAAGTCTTAGAAACTCACTCAGAGTCACGAACACACACGACCAGTCACAACCATTGGCTTGCCTAATGAGGAAGTCTAGAAGTGGCTGGGTGAATTTAGGAGTTTAGATCCTTTTCATCAAGAATCGCCATCCATCAGACCTGCTTTCTTGTGCTGGTTTCATTTGCACCCATGTTCTCTCCCTGAATGTCTTTTCTGCAAATCCCCCAAAGGACAGTAGAAAATGACCAGGATCGGGATTCTGATTGGGGTCAGAGGATCATTCCTGAACCACACTCAGTAGCCAAGCCTGGCTCATGAGACGACCCCAACAGCCAAACAAAATGGGCTGAGAGGGGCAGAGGGCTGAAGGCCCCAAGAGGAAGGCCTGTACTCAACTTCTAGAGTTGCTGTTCAGTCACTCAGTCATATCCAACTCATGCACTGCAGCATGCCAGGCTTCCCTATCCTCACCATCTCCCAGAGTTTGCTCAAACTCATGTCCATTGAGTCTTTATGCCATCCAACCATGTTGTCCTCTGTCGTCCTCTCCTCCTGCCTTCAATCTTTCCCAGCATCAGGGTCTTTTTCAGTGAGTCAGCCTTCGCATCAGTGGCCAAAATATTGGAGCTTCAGCTTCAGCATCAGTCCTTCCAATGAATATTCAAGATTGATTTCCTTTAGGATTGACTGGTTTGATTTCCTTGCATCCAAGGGACTCTCAAGAGTCTTATCCAACAGTTCAAAAGCATCAATTCTTCAGCACTCAGACTTCTTTATGGTCCAACTTTCACATCCATATATGACTACCGGAAAGTGAAGAGGAACTAAAGAGCCTCTTGATGAAGGTGAAAGAGGAGAGTGAAAATACTGTCTTAAAACTCAACATGCAAAAAACTAAGATCATGGCATTCAACTTCTAGAGAAAGGCCAGCAAACCGCACTCATCTCTTCCAGGAATTTCAAGGGTAAAAAGTCAGTTACAAGATAGGGGGCAGGTATGGGGAGCCCCTGGCAGAGGGTGGACAACTGGAGTTGGGAGGAGAGCTCAGCCTGTTAGCGGTAGTCACGAGCGCCCCTCACTCCTCCCAGTGCCTTTTCAGGCCTCCTGTGTCTCCTTGTTTCTCTATCACAGAACACTGGGATTGAATCTGGCTTCTCTGCCTGAAGGCTGGGGCTCTCCTTCCTGGGTTCTCCCTGATTCCAGATTACAGGAGGCTAAACAGACATGATGATTAAATGTGATACCTGGCCCTAGACTGAATCCTATATTAGAGGGGGAAAATGCTATAAGAGACTATTAGGTCATTTTGTAAACTGGAATATAGATTGCAGAGTAGATAAAAGTATCTGTCAATTTCATGTTGATAACTACTGTGGTTATGTAAGAGAATATCCTTATTCTTCAGAAGTACACACTAGAGTTTTGCACATAACTTACCCTCAAAAGCTCTAAAAAAAACAGGCACTCACACTCACATGGATACACACTCAGAGTAAATGCTAGAACAAACAGGTATATGGATGCTCCTTGTACTATTTTTATTTTTGCAACTTTTTACAAATTTGAAATTGCTTTAATAAAAAGTAAAATTAAAGTGTGCCAGTGGAAAAAAGAGACATGATTCTCCTCATTTGCAGATGATATTGAATATCTATAAAACCCTAAGAGGATCTAGTTAAAAACGAAAACGAATAAAAACAACCCCACCCAGAATTAATAAGAGAACTTGGCTGTATACAAGATAAATATATAACAATCAATCTCAGATTATTCTCCATCATATATTATTATAAGATTTGAATATAGTTCTCTGTGTTATATAGTAAATCTTTGTTGCTTATCTATCTTAAGCAGCTTGTACCTGTTAATCCCATTCTCATAATTTATCTCATAAGCTGAAAACAAAACAAAACAAAACAAAACGGAATCACTTCTGGTTTGTGTTCTCTTCATGATAATTCAAGTTATATAGTTGTGACTTCTCTTCTGTATGTTTGCCATACCTCAGTTAAACTTAAAACGGAATCACTTTGCTGTAGACCTGAAACTAATATAATGTTATCAATCAACCATACTTCAATTAAACAAGAGTGTGTCTCTCCCCAAAAGAATCACAGAATGTTAAAAGAGATCGTTGCTTCTCCTCCTGGGTGGGCTCTGGGCTTCCCTGGCTGCCTGGAGAGAGGGAAAACCAAACAGCCAAAGCAGGTAGGGCCAGAACCTGCCCTTGCCACAACAGCCAGTGTCCTCCCTGAGGCCTTCAAGGAATCCAAAGGAGCCCAGTGCCATGTCTACAGAGACATGTTCAGTTTCCACTAGAAAAGGAGTTGAGTGACCAGACACTGTACTCAGATTCAGAGACCTAGGAACAGCACAAGGACACCAGCAGAGGCACAGCTCCCCAGAGGGGTCTAGCCTCCCTTCCCTTCCCCCTCTTCTCCCCTTCCTCCCTCCCCCACTTCCTCTGTCCCTTCCTCCCTCTCTCTGGCTGTCTCTGTCTCTCTCTCACACTCATACCCTATACTCCCATGCAATCAGGAAGAGAGGCTCTGACAACAGGAAGTCAGAGGGTACATCCTGAGGCCCCCAAGAACTTCCTGGCACTGACCTTAGTGACAAAGGCAATGCAATTTTTGGGTGGGGGCGGCGCACAGTGTAGACTGGCACACAAGGAAGACACCTCATGGCAGAATAATAATTATTATAATAACAATATCATACATCCAGGACAAACCCAGCCGCCCCAAGCCAACCGCACAGTCCAAGTCTCTGGGTAGAGGGAGGGGCTGCCTGCCTGCACCCCCAGGCCTTACTCAGACCATCTACTGGAAGAGGGGCCAGCCCCTCCTCCTGCTCCCTGCTGAGGCCTGGCACACGGTGGGGAGGCTGGCACTGCCAATGCCTCCCCTCCGCGCTGGGCACACCTGCACTGGGGGCTAGGCCCACCTCCCCCTGGTGGCCTGGCAGCGAGGGCTGGATGAGCAAGCCCGTTAAGGGACCAAGAGGTACCAGCTGTGGGGTGTCACTCCTCTGAGTCTCCTCTCTGCCCCTCCCACCTCTTCCTGCGGGCCTGCCCGTGGCAGGAAGGGGCCAGGGACACTCACGGCACAGACAGGGCATGCAGAGCGGGCCCATGGCATGCTTGGCCCGCCAGGTGCCATGCAGCCAGCCTGGACTGTTGGGTAGCTGTCAGAGGGCAGAGTGGACAGTGGAGTCCGAGGCGCTCCCCTTGGGCTGGGCTGCTGATTCCACTTGGGGTGGAGGCTGCTGGGAGTTGGGTCCTTGGGCAGGCAGCTGCAGAAATTCTGGAAGCACTAGGTCCTCTTTGCGCAGAAGGCCCCTCTGGTCATGGGCTCCACAGCTCTGCACTCGGTTCAGCAGCTCCACCAGGCCTGGGGGTGGTGGCAGAGTCAAGGGGCCCGTGGATGCAGACCTACCTATGCTGGCCCACCACAGACCCACTGCCCTTACTATGGCCACAGTCTCCCTAAACCCAGCACTAACGCTCCCTCCCTGCCCCCATCCTGGCCTTTCTGATTCCTCAATTCCAGGGGACCCTGTTCCAACCTCAGTGACATCCAGGCCCCTGCCTCAGCTCAAGGCTCTCTGAGGCTACCAACCCTCAATAGTCCTCAACCATTCTGGTCCCTAGCCGCCACTGCTCCCAACGTACCTTCAATGTCACAGGTCTGCCGCTTTCCAGTGATACTACTGGGCACTTGGGCCAGTGAGTTCAGGGACGGTGGAGGGAGGTTGGTGGCCTTGTCCTGGATTCTAGGCGGTCCACCCTGCAAGAACGTGGGGTTGAAGCCATAACCAGGAGGGGAGACTGATGGGCAAAGGAGGGCACCCTGACCCTGGCTCACCTGGCTGTGGCAGGGGGGTATGTCGCCAGCCTCAGGGATCTTCACACCTGCAGCAGAGAGCGCCACCATTCCTGTTTGTCTCCTGCCTGGACCTCTTGGGCCAGAGGTATTCTGGGGGATCAAGCCATGGGGCCAACATCCCTTACCTGGGAGAGTGTCCAAAACCAATCTCTGGGAGGCCACCGAACTCACTAGCTTCTCCAGATCCAGCGGCTGCTTCTCGCCTGGCTGAAGGGACAGGTCAGTAGCCCGCGGGACCAGCAGCCCGCCCCGCTCCGCCCGGGTCCCTCGGCCCGGCGGCTTACCAGGCGCAGCGCCACCTGATGCGGGCTCAGGCCGTGCTTTGTCAGGATGGGCTGCAGCGCCTCCTGCAGCCGCTTGGTGGGCTTGGCCGAGATCCGCACCAGGCGCTCCAGCGCCGACACCTCGAGCCTGCGCGGGACCCTAGAGCTGCGGAAGGGTGGAGAGCCCGCCGCGCCTCTCCCCCAACCCCCCACGGACTGGCCCGAGAGGGGGCGGAGCCTGAACTGGGGTGGGACCGATGGGAGGTGGGGCCTCAGCCTAGGGGGCGGGTTAGTACAGGGGCCGGACTTAGAAGGACAACAGCAGCCCGAACTAAACTGGGACCCCAGTGAGTGCTGGGACCTGGGCTGCGGTGACAGACACTTACTCGAGGGTGATTCTGTTCTCCAGCCGCACTTCCTGGTCTGCCAGCACGGTGCAGTCCTGATCCAGGACTAGGGCCTTCTGCAGACGCAGAGGGGCAGAGTCTCAGAATTCCTTCTCCTTCCCCCTCCCTCCACCCCAGGTCATCTTCACGTCCTTCCATGACCACTCTGGAGGCTTCCTAAGGGTCAGAGGGAAGAGCTGATGGTCGGGTGAGCCACAGAGATGCGGACAGAGTAAGAGACCAGGCTGGCTCAGAGCCTAGAATGGCCCAGACCAAGGAGAAGGGTGGCAAGAATGCTGGAAAGACTTGGAAAAGGAGCAGAGTTATGGGGAAAATGGAGGTGAGGTAAGCAGGAACTAGTAATGGGGCTGCTTGGTAAAAAGGGTCGGCTTAAGGGCTGGAAAAAACTACCTTTTCCTGAGCCAGGTTAGGATCTGCCCCCTGGACAGCTGCCCTTTGTCCCTCAGGCATGTGAAACTCAACCAGGCCAGCTGGACACATTTCCTCCCTCACCACCCACCTTTGGTCAGCCACCCAGGCCTTGTCCTTATTTTTTTACACTTGTCCATTTCTCTCCATTCCCACCTACTAAGGACACTTCTTGTTTCCTCACTGCAAAAAAAGAGCTTGTCCCTCCAAGACACCTGTGAGGCCAGAAGGGTGTGAAGTATCTTACACAGTGCCTGACACACAGTAGGTACATAAAAGTAGTGGTAGTGATCACCACCTGGCGACCTGCACCAACCCAGGGCTGGGAGGCAGCCTCTCCCAGGGAATAGGCCTGTGCTGTCTGCAGGGACAGGTGGAGTGTGGGTGGGGAAGTTATATTTAGCAGATATGAGAACACATCTGGGTTGTGGAGGCTGCCTGGGTGGCCAAGAGATGGGCAGAGTTTCTCCCACTGTGGCCCTCACACTCCTGTGCCCCAGGCCTCTTAATGTACCCAGCACTTCTTAGATCCCCCTATGCCCTAATGTCCTCCCCCCACAGCTCTGCCAGGAGAACTCATCCTCATCAACCACCACCTCTTCCCTGAAGCCTCCTGGGACCACCCAGAAATGCCTACCTTGCCCCAGAAACACTCTGGAGGGTCAACTCCTCCTCCCTGATCACATTCTGCCTGGCTCACCTCCAGCCTTTGGACCTGGAAGACCCTGGGTCCCTCTGCTCACTCACCTGGCAGGGCCTTAGGACTGTCTACTGGGTGAATGATATTCTGACAGTTCTCCCTGGGATATAGCATCCTTCCTAGATTCCCCCTTACTGGATGGTTTAGTTTAAGTTTAAAGCTATGCTAGTTTGTACCAAAAGGAAAATTTTTCATAGGTTGGATGAAGTTGGACTTTCCTGGAGGGAGTGAGGGGTCTCCAAATGGCCATTTCAGGAATGGGCAATCTGAAGTCTGGGGGTGACAAGGAAAAACCCAGCTCCAGCAGTGGTTTTCCCCCACTCTTGCTCCCAGAGACTATCATAGTCTCTGGATATGGACGAAGCTAGAAACCAGGATGGGAATGGGATGGGGCCAGGATTTTTGTGGGGTAAGAGTAGATACCTGAATTTGAGTGAGGAGTTGGTGCTGGATTGATTTGAAGTTGGGCATGGGGCTGAAAGTTGTAGCGAGGGCTGGAGTCAGGAAGGGGATAGGGATGGGAGATGGGGTTAAAGTTAAAAATGGAACTGGTGTTGGGTCACGGCTGAGCAGAGACAGGAATGGGGGCGGGGGGGCAGTTCAGGATCAGGAAGGGATTTAGAGTTGGAGACCAGGCCAGATTCACACCTGCTCATTGCCCACCAGGTAGACCTTGATGTCAGGTAGAGAGAGGCCTCGTTTTTCACAGATGCCTGCCAGCATGTCACGGATGGTGAGGCCGGGTCGGGCCAGGGCCAAGGAGGCTGTGCCATCAGGCAGGTATACGCAGCAGTACTTCCCTGGTCGGCTTTCATTCTCACCTTCTGAGCTCCCAAGGCTCTTTCGGTGGCTCTGATCCAGAGCAGATGTCAAGGGAAGTGATGTGTACACATGCAAGGACACAAAGACAGGTACACAGGTGAGCTCACTGGGGCACACACGTGCCCAAGGGCACACTTGCAGGCAGGCAGGATGCATCCTCCTATGGGAATACATGTATGCTCACCCAAGCCTATGGGCACCCGAGGGACTGGTCTACCCACCGACTGCTACACACACGCTGTATACACCTGGTCACCCACACATGCACACACAGGCTGAAGAGTTCACCCCTAATATGCATGGGGCCCAATGCAGTGAGGACAGGAAGAAAGTAAGGAGGCTGAGATGTTGGCCACATGGATCAAGTAGGGGATGAAGTGGGGCTGGTGACGGAGAATGATGGTGGCCACTCAAAGGGGTAAGAGTCAGTGACCTGGGTCCACACCTAGTTTCCCCTAGCAGTTGGCTTACCTCAGATTTGCTGCTGGCAAAGGCAAGGTAGCCCAGGTCCAGACTGGCGGAGGAATTGAGCGATCCCTGGGACTCACGGCGCAAGGCTGAGTTGGCCGTCCCGCCGGCTAGTTCTAGAGGAGAGAAAGACTGAGAGGAGGACAGGCCCCCTCTCCTCAACCCTCTGCTGAGCCTTCTCCGCACCCGAGCAGACCCTGTTGGAGCCCTTTTGCAGGGGTCTAACGGAGTTTGGGTTCTGGGAGGCTTCGCTACTGACAGGGGCTCCCCAAACTTCTGGGCTCTAGCGTGGGAACCGAACCACCAGGGGAACGTAGCGGGGTGGGGGTGGGGGGTCCAGAGGGCCCTGCATTTCGATTTTCACTGACTTAAACTGCGGGACCAGTAGGAGGAAGGGAGTGTTTGTTCTCCAGACTTGCCCAGATTCCTGCCCTCGCTATTTCTGCGGCCCGCTCCTGCCCTCACCCCTGCGGAAGGACTTGCGGAGCTGGCGGCCCTCAGCAGGTGGCAGCTGCCCCAGCTCCTCAACGCCCAGCGGCAGCGACTTCCCGGGCTTCAGCTTCGGCTTCTGCAAGACACACGCAAGGCACTGGCACTGCGCGGGGCGCCAGCCCGCAGGCCGACCGTGGGCGCCCCCCGCAGATCTGCACCGAGACACCGCCCCCCACAACCCCGCGTGCTCACCTTTCTCGTGGTGTCTGGGCTGCCGGGGCGCCAGGAGCCAGGTTCCCGCAGAGGACGACCCTCGGCCTCCGCCAGGAGGCACTCGCGGTACAGAGGGGATTTGACGAAGCGCGCATAGCTGTCGAACTTCATCAAGTTGAAGATCTGCGGAGGCGGCGCCGGGCGGTGAGCTGCGGGGAGCACTCAGCGAGCCGCCAGGGTTCCAGACCCGGCCCTCGGGCTTGGTTGAATCGCCAACTTCGGGGGCAAGCCGCGAGCCCCTCCTTGCCCCAGGCGCCGCCCCTCAGCCCTTCCTTTACAGTAGATTCTCGTCTTCCCTCTGACCCACGCCCTGCCCCTACCTTTAGCCGAATGCCAGCATCCAGATCTGCTCTCTTCCCCACCCCACCCCCACCATCTCTGCCGCTCAGGCTCCGCCCCTGGATCTGCCCCCGCCTCTGCTCCGCCCAGCCCTCTGCAGAGGCGACGCCCCTTACCCAGGCCCCGCCCCCTGGGACCAATCACCTGAAGCTGCTGGGCGCGGAACATGTCCGGTCGCGGCTCTGCCAGCACCTCCTCGCCGAGCCAGGCCTGCCGGTCGATGTTCACGGGGCTCAGCGCCTGGCTGGACAGGAACTCCTGGTAGATGTTGCGGGCCTCCTGAGCTAACTGGGGCAGGGATGGACAGGAGAAGGTCAGGGGCGTGGCTCAGGGCTTGGTCCCATCTCTCGCAGCCTCAGCTCCCCCTTCTCCGCACCTGCTGGGTGTCGCTGGCCGGGATCTGCTGGAAGCGCTCGCAGGCCTTCCAGAAAGTCACATTCTCAGCACTAAACTCCTTCTTCAGGAACTCCTGGGGGTGGGGAGAAGGAGAGGCAGGTGGAGACCCAGAGACCTAGTCAGGAGATGTGGTCAAAGAGATTGGGATAGAAAGAGGGCCCAGAGGCCAAGCCAGACAGACAGATGGGATCAGATCCAGAGGCACAGAGAGGAAAAAGAGGCAGAGAGAAGGAAACTTCCCAGTTGGGAGAAGAGCAATGAGTGCCAAAAAAAGGCTGGATGAGGAAGCCGACAGAGGAGTCCAAATCTGGCCAGCCTGAAACTCCAGCCATGCCCTCTCCCATGCCCCACCCACCGCCCTTCCCCCCATGGTGGCCACTGCCATCCGCCCTCCCTATCCCACCCCAGGGCTTACAGTGAAGTAAGCCAGGCCCAGTGGGTCCTGTAGCAGCCGCTCGAAGGACAGGCCCCAGCTGGCCACAGGCTGCTCCTCGGTGGGGAAGGGGCTGCTGGGGCCACTGGGGAGGCTGTGGATGCTGAGGGAGCTGCCTCGGCCCTCGCCCTGGCCCTGGGGCCCAGTCGTGCTGCTCAGCTCTGCAGGGGGATGGACAAGTGCAGGTGAGCCTTGCGGCCTTCCCCAGCCCCTGGCCCAATCCCATCTCAGGTACTTTCCCTGGAAAGACAGCAAATGGCAGGGGTATCCCCACCCTTTCTCCAAATACACCCCCCTTAACCCCTACCCCCAACTCCAGCCAGGCTTTCTCTATACACTTTCTCACTTACCTCCATCGGAGACAGCCAGAACCTACAAGAAACCCAAGGCAGAAAGTCAGAGGAGAGCCCCAGGTGGATTCTCAAGGGACAGTTTGAGGCCCAGCCCCTGGGACTGAAAAGCTGTGTTCTCATCTGCCTGGAGGGCCACGCTGGGCATCCTCAGCCAGGTCACTGCTTGCTCAGGGTTTTGCTCAGGCTGCCCTGGGCTCCCCTTCCATCATGTGCCAACCACTTTGTGTGCTAGGACTTATGCCAGGTACCCTCCAGTCACTCATGGTTGACCCCTAGCTCCCACTGGTTGAGCCTGGGTGTTGAGCATGGTGGGTAGGAGCATAAAGTTTGAATCTTGCTTCTGTTACTTCCTAGCTGTGTGACTTTGGGCAAGCTACTTGTTTGTCTCCATCTGTAAGTGAGGGGGGATGAAAATAATAGTGACTTACTTCCTGTCCCTGCCATTGAGGGTCAAATCAGCTTAATATATTCCCAGCATCTACAACAGTGGCCAGCATGTGGCAAGTGATATATGGATGTTTGCTGTTTTCTTTGAGAAAGGAGAGATTACCTGTGTAACTGATGATCTCCTTATTGTAACTGTTTCTTCTTGGAAATACCCTACCTTGGGCAGGGCATGGGGTTCTATTTTATAGTAGAGAGCAGTGGTTCTCAAATTTTAGTGTGCATTAGAATGATGGAGGGGCACCTCTGGAGCTTCAGGCTCTCCATTTCTACCATCTGAGCCACCAGGGAATCCCCCAAGGCTCTCCATTTCTAACAAATCCCAGGCAATGTTGATGTGGCTAGTTATGAACCTCACCGTGAGTAGCTACAGAGGTCAATCCCATCCTCTGTGCCCCCTCCCTCACTCTCCACCCCGGGTGCACAATTCTGACTTCTCTGGGAATCCCAGCCATTAGTGAAACAGAAAAACCCTCCTTTCAAAATGACTCTTGCAGTGGTTTCCCTTGGTCTTCCTACCTTCCTAGCAGCTCCTCCAGCTTCCTCATTATCTATACATGCAAGGTGGCCTTTACCCTTCTCTGACTCTGTTCTGGGCCCTTTCTCCCTCCCACATCTCCCCAGCTTCAAATACACATATAGCCAACTTCCTGCTGACATCTCCACCCGAATGCCCCATAAGCCCCTCCAGCTCAGCCAGTCCCAAATGGAAGCCACTTCCTGCCACCACCAATGCAGGGCAGGGAACCAGCTTCTCTGCGTCTGGTTTTCTTCCCGTCACCGGGGTTTGACTAATCCCTGGTTCCTTCCTCCATTGGCCCTGCTGCATTTTCACCAGGTCCTGTCACAGGAGCTTCCACCACCTGCCCCTTCACTCCCTCCCTACTGGAAACACCTCTGCAGATGTCTCCTCCCCAGGAAGCCTCCCCCTGCCCTCCTGGCTGGAATCTCCCTCTTTGTCCCCCACTTCTACCTGGGAGCACCCGGGTCACACATCTGTGGGCCAGAGCTGGCCTGCAAACAGGTAGGATGTTATTAATATCAGAATGTTCTTTTTTTAACTTTAAAGGGGTTTCCCACATTTAAAAGTCAGGCATTTTACATGAAACCCCAGTTTCTGCCCTAGCTACCCTGAGCTTCTTCCCAGCATGGCAACCCTGGCTGTTCCTCAGCAACAACTGGTTCCTCTAGAAGGAGTTCACACTCTCCTCAGAGGACTCTGGGGCCAGTCTGATGCATTTCTGTTACTTACAGAAGCAGGTCCCAGACAACCTGAGTTCGAGTTTGTGCTCTGTGACCTTGGACAGGATACTTCATCTCTCTGTGCCTCACATTCTCCCTCTGTACGTGCTAAGTCGCTTCAGTCAACGTCCGACTCTGTGCGACCCTATGGACTGTAGCCCGCCAGGCTCCTCTGTCCACGGGACTCTCCAGGCAAGAATACTGGAGTGGGTTGTCATGCCCTCCTCCAGAGGATCTTCCCGACCCAGGGATTGAATCCTCCTGTCTTATATCTCCTCTGGGACAGGCAGGTTCTTTACCACTGGTGCCACCAGACTGGGCAAATAATGGTCCTGACTTCAAAGGCTTGCTGTAATTAAAGAAATTAAATATACACAGAGAGAACTCAGAGTACCACCTGGCATGTGGTAAATGTTCAAGGAACATAACTATCATTGTTGTTGCACTAGTATTGGTGTCTGACCCTGCTTCAACTTTCAGCTTTGCCAAGCCCTGCTGCAGAGGGAAAAGCCCGGTACTGGGTCTATTGGACCCGGATTCAAATCCTAGCCCTGTCCTTTTCTAGCTTTACCACTTTGGCCCCTCCCTGAGCCTGTCTCCAAGCTGGAGTATGGGGATAAGACGTTGCTGAGGAGGAAGGAAAGTTTGTGTAGAGGGAAGCTGGGCGTAGAACCAAGCCAGGTGCCCTCGCCTGGCCACCCTAGCCTTCACCCAGCTGCCTCTGCGCTCTCCCATCTGACAGCTTCATCAGATTTCTCCCCTGGGGCTGCGGGACAAACTCCTGGGGTGTGTGAAATGGACAAGCTGAAGCTCAAGATTCCTTCCAGCTGTTCTTTCCCTTTCCTGGCAGCTGCCCTCATGGGCAGGGCTTCCCAGGTGGCACTAGTGGTAAAGAAATCGCCTACCAGTGCAGGAGACCTAAGAGACACGGGTTCGATCCCTGGGTGGGGAAGATCCCCTAGAGGAGGGCATGGCAACCCACTCCAATGTTCTTGCCTGGAGAATCCCATAGACAGAGGAGCCTGGTGGGCTACAGTCCATAGGACAGCAAAGAGTCAGACCCAACTGAAACGACTTAGCACAGACTCGCACCCTCGTGGACACCTGCCTGCCCCGAGTTCTTCCTCCCCAAGCTGCTCTGTGGCTGTTTCCAGCCTTGGCCACCAAGTCAGGTCTCCAGGAACCATCCTGACTTTCCCCTCCTCGTCCACAGTGGCCATCTGGCCCTCCCTCCTCCCACACCCAACATCCACCAGCCTCTCTCTGGCCCGCCCTCCAACCTGGACTCAGCCTCTCCCTTGCTCAGCGCTCTCCACTGCACTCTCCCCTGGTTTGGGGGTGGAGTAGCAGGATGCTCATGGGCAAGCCAGGACCCTAGGACCCCAGCCTAGAGGGGCCTGGGCTGGCTTACACATCCAAGCTGAAAGTTGGATGGACTGTGTCTTTATTTATTTATTTTTCTAAATATGGAACGCTTCACGAATTTGCGTGTCATCTTTGTGCAGGGGCCATGCTAATCTTCTCTGTATCGTTCCAATTTTAGTATATGTGCTGCCGAAGCGAGCACTGGACTGTGTCTTTAGCTGGGGCTGGCTCCCAGGTCCTCTTCTGGTCCCACTCCATCTGGGAGGCAGAGCAGTTGCTGGGTTACAGCTGAAGCTCTGCCCCGGGCCTGACTAGTGAACCTCTTCAGCCTCCCCCATGGCCTCCCCCTCACCTCCACCCTCTGCTTTATCAGACTTTTATTTTCCCCACACCCCTTCACACTCCTGCTTCCTGCTTTGCTGTTTCCTCTGCCTGGTATCTGCTCCTGCTCCCGCTGCCCTACCGCCCTCCAGTCTCTGCCTGTTGACATCGGTTATCCCTAAACACCAGCTGCCCTGATCCCCTGTCCAATGCACGCTGCCTGTTTATGTCTGGACTGCTCCTCTTCCATCCTGTAGCTCCTGGAAGGCAGGCCTGTGCTACAGGAGAGAATTGGCCTGACCTCCCTCCATAAGGAGCACTAGCCCAAGTGCTCCCGAGCAGCCATGGGGGCCCACGTAGCCCTCCTCTGCCATTGCAGGAGGCACTGGCACCCCTCCATCAGGGATGCTGTGGCTCCGGACCCCCCATCTCTGTGGCCTGCAGTTCTTCCTGGCCCTCTCTTGCCCCACTAGATGTTAATCCCATAGAGCTGGGGCTGAGACAGGAGGTGGCAGGGAGTGGGGACGGAGTCCAATTCCAGATCCACCATTCCAGGGCAAGGCACTTCCCTTCTCTGGGCCTCAGTTTCCCCCAGGGTAGTCTGAGGCTCAGCACTCGCATCCTCCGGGGTTTCCAGGAAGGGATGTGGTGGGCGTGCAGCGAGGAGAGTGGCTGCTGCTGCTACTCAGGGCTCTGACCTGTCCAGGCTCCTGGGCCTGGGGAAGTTGTGCTGAGCCAGGCTGGCCTTGCCCCACCCTGGCCTGCCTGAGGAGAAGTGGTGAGTGAATGGGAGAAAAGGGGAAGAAGGGATGAGGAAGGGTGTGGTGGCCAGTGGCGCCCCTGACCCATGATGTGGCTTCAGTTTGCCATAGCTTTTTCCTTGGAAATGGGCGCTGGGGGAGTCACTGGTGTCTGAGAATACCCAGGTGAGAGTGGCCCGATGTTTCCTATGCCCTCTCCGACAGCAACAGCACACAGCCACGTTCTCCCTCCATCCTCACCTGGGGTGGTAGGTGTTATGGCTTCCGTTTTACAGATGAAACCCAAAGAAACTACACAGCCAGGGAGCACCCGAGTTGAAATTAGGGCCCCAGTGTGCCTGCCTCGGGAGCCTGAGGTCTCACCTCCATAGAGTTTCCTCCCTGCGTGCACAGGAGACGTACCAGGGAGATGAGATCAGCCCCTGGGGTGTAGTTGGGCAAGGTTGATTGGGGTAAACAGCTCAGGGGCTCCTGGATGAACTCTGCCCTCTGGAGGCGGTCAGACTTCAAAAGGAAGGCTGATTTACTGAGCAACTTCTGAACCAGGCCCTCTATACCAGCATCTCATTTCATCCTGGCTTGGGGTGACTAGGCCCCAAGGTCCTCTCTGGGAAGACCCACGGCTGCCCAGCTCTGCAGCCTGAGTCAGCCCAGTGGAGCTGACCCCTAGCCCTGAGCTGGATTCCAAGGTGCAGTGGGCTCTGCCTTGCAGGTCTTCCCCAGCAGGAAGACTAACTGGGTGCCCTGAGAGTGACAAGACTCAGCAACTCCAGGCTTTAGGCTCACCAGCCCCTAGGCCTGGTCCGTGTGCCCACATCCTGTTTCCCCGAGTCTAGGCATTTCCCCAAGCTACTCCCCGCTCTGGCTGGCACATCCTTTCAGGACACCTTCCTCACCAACAATGCATGAGGCGACTAGAAAAGTTGGTTCTCCCTCCCAGGTCCTCCTCAAGCTTTCTCTCTTCCTGACCCACGCTCTTACCCAAGCCTGCATTTTATCCCAGCATTTCTGCTCGTGCCTTCTGTGCTTTGCCAGACCAGGAGCTGTTTGAAGGCAGGGGCTCGGGCAGTGGGCCTGGGTCCTGATGCCTGGGACAGGGCCAGCACTGAGCAGGCCCGAAGGAGGGGTTGTTGAATGAATGTGTGAGTGAACAAATGAAGCAGCAGCTGGGACTGTGTGAAGGCCTCTCTGGGAGGGGGCTGGGAGCCATCTCTAAGTGACAGGTTGCATTGCAAGCGCCTGACAAGCTGAGTGGCAGAAAGATGAGGCTGACAATTGAAGCTGCCTCAGCAGGGAATGACAGGTGGGGGTGGCGGCAGGGGGAGGTAGGGGAGGACGAACCAGGCAATTCTGGGAGGCGGAGGAGTCCTGGCATCGAGTCAGATCGGCCAGGTTCACAGGCAGGTCCCTCTACCTGCCAGCTGCCTTTAGCACATCATGTCCTCCTCTGAGCCTCCCTCAGGAGATAACTCATGGAAGGAGGCTGACAGCTGGACCACATCTGTGGATATCTGAATCTGATGCCTGCCTGTCCCTCTCCATTTCAGCTGAGCATGGCTGCAGAAGCCTGCCTGAGGGCCAGTGAATGGCTGATCTGTGACCCTCAGGATGCCAAGAGGTAGCACAGAGATTCAGGATGGAGTTGGGGAAGGGCAAAGATAAACCTGAGTGTGAAAGTTTCTGAGAGGAGCTGGGGTGTCCATGGACTTAAAGAAGCTCTGGGTTGACATGCGATGGGCAGAAGCTGGGTGTCTCAGCCCCCCAGCTGCCCTGCAATTCTGGGCTCAGAAGCATCAAGTCAGCTACCTCTGGGGTGGGCGTGGGAGTGGGCATGTTCCTCCTTGGCGTGGATGCCCTAGGAGGCATGACCCAAGCCCCATGCCTCCAGGGAGTGCGAGGCCCCTGCATGCTCAAACTTTCAAAGTTAGGTTGATGGTGGATAGTGAGGTGGGGGACTGGGCCAGCCTGGAGGGGTTTGCCTCTCTCCTGCCCAACAAAGAGATCCTGGAGGAAGAGGTGTGGAGATGGGTCTTGGGAATTAGTAGGAGTAGGGGTGGGGAGTGGCTCAGCTTCTTGGTGAGGCAGGAGATCCTTGAAGAGGGGCTGAAAATGAGGGGGGCATTGTGCTGACATTTAATGGAGACTCCCCAGTGGGTCAAGGACCTCAGATTCATTATTCCACTTAATCATCTCAAGTGGAGGGAACTGAGGGTCAGTCCCTAGTCAGGGACAACAGAGCTGAGATGAGAGCCCAGGTCTCTGTGGACAGTACTAGGCTGGGGCTGGGTCAGAGACTAGGGCACTGTCTGGACTTTTTGGAGTTTTTAGGAGGAGCAGGGTCTCTGCCAAGTGGGCTGGTGTCCAGGGGAAGAGACGAGAAGAGAGCCTGTCCCATCTGCTGAATGAATAAAGAAGCTGTCTCTCCAAGGGCATCTCTAACCTGGACGCCAAGCCACCAGAGGATTTAAGGGGTGGGGCAGTGGCAACAGCCAGGGCCATCCCAGGGCTCAGCTCCCCCCCCAGCCTTCCTAGCAGCCCAGGAGTAGAACAGACAGGAGTTGCAGGGACCTAGCATGATCCTGCTGACCCACCCCAGGCTGCCCAAGGACTGCTAGCTGTGGCAGGAAGCCTCTGGAGCAGGTCTCGGTGAGGGTGGTGACCCCGTAGGAGCTGCCCCTCACCTGATCGTGGGCATCAGGATACCAGGTGAGGGAGGGGGCTGAGGCTAAGTGAGGTACGGGGGTTCAGGTCCCCATGGGGGTCTACAGGGGGCAAAGGGCATGCCAAGTCTGCCTGCTCCCCTTCGAAGCCGGCAGCCCCAGATGGTGCCTAAGTAGCAGGTGAGAGAGCAGCGGGGACTGGGCCAGAAGCCTCCGGCTGTTCTCCTGCACTCCCATCCCCAAGGTGGCCCCAGGTCCCCATCAGAGCCATCTGGAAGGTCCTGGAGTGAGGGCAGCAGGTTCCACCACCTGCTGCTGTCTGTCCACAACTTCTCTAGCCCAGCCTTGCCGGGTGTGCCTGTTGGGCTCCACCCTGGGTGTGCCTACCCCCTCCCCGTGGGCCTGGCCCAGAGCCCGCACTCACCATGCGTCCGTTGGGGACACCCAGGTGCTTGGGCTTCCCTGGCATGCCGCTGCTCTTCACGGGTCCCCGCCGCGGGGGGCGCCCACCATGGGGACTGCGGGCAGCTCCGGCCAGAGCTTGCACGATGACGGGCAGATGACAGAGAGAACCCAGGTCTGCTCCTGCGGGCCCTCACATCCTGAAACACCAGCTCACTACCTCTTTTCTCTGCCACAGGAAGTGTCTCTATAGAAACCGAACCACAGAAAGAAGCAAGGTCTAAGAGAGCGAATGTTTCTTCCTACACACACACACACACACACACACACATACACACGCAGGCGCGCGCACACATTCACGCGCACACACACATGCCGCCAACGCACCCTTGGCAGTGCCCCACGCAGGCACCAACACACAGCAGAGGCCTCTGTGTGCCCAGTGAGGAGCCCAGCCCAGTCTGGCCCATCTGTGGAGTTCCACGGGCACGTCTGGGCACTCAGAAGTACATGTTCACACACCTGGGCGCCTTTGTACAAGCTGCAGGGGCTCCCGTGGACACGAGGACGTATGTACTGTGATCTGAGTGTCCACGTGTGTTCCTCACTTGGCACACACCTATCCCACACCTGCCGTGTGCTGGACGTGTGCACACTCAGCGTCTTTCCCCCTGGCAGTTGTATACATACAGTTACCACCTCTGTCCTGAGACAGCTCCAGGCTGTCCTTCCCGGGCCTGTTACTGTGTGTGCAGAGAAATGTCCGCATTGCAGGTGTGGTCACGCACACACACCTTTAGGTATGTGGGGCAGAGACTCGCAGGTTCTTCTTCATCAGGAATATCTGGGCGTTCAGTCATGTGAATGCACAGTCCCTTGGACATGTGCGTGTGACAGTCACACATGTGCACAGGCACCTGTGAATTCAGGCACCCCAGTGACAGACACATACAATCAGGTATGCACACACTCACCCACCTGGGCAGGGAACAGGTCAGGTTCCCAAAGACACCCGTGCATTCAAGTCACATGAGAGTCTCACCTTCATGGAGTATTGTCGACTGAAGAAGGGCACCCTGCCTCCACGGCCTGGCCCAGGCCCAGATGAACTCAGGAACTTCAGAGTCTTCGGTTGGCCTCTTTTTATATGTGCGTGTATCCAGCATGGGACTTGTATTTTACCTCAGTGTGGGCTTACTTGGGACTTCCCTGGTGGCTTATCAGTAAAGAATCTGCCTGCAATGCAGGAGATGCGGGTTCTATCCTTGGCTTGGGAAGATCCCCTGGAGGAGAGCATGGCAACTCACTCCAGTATTTTTGCCTAGAGAATCCCATGGACAGAGGAGCCTGGTGGGCTGCAGACCACGGGGTTGCAGAGTCGGACACGACTGAAGTGACGGAGCATGTACACACACATGGGCTTATTAGAGCTCTCAAGTCGCTTGCCACTCCAGTTTGGGCCCCTCTTTCTACAAGGATAAGGTGACACCCCCTCTTTCATACTATACCCTCTACTCTATTGCCCGCTTCTAGGGCCATGACCTGAAAACTTCAAAGGCAGAAACCAAGTGACTCTTCATGACAGATTTATGTCCTCTTCTTCGGCACATGGCTAAGCTTTAGTTTCCCAGGCTCCCTCACAGTCAGGTGTGGCCCTGCACCAACTAGTTCCCATCAGCTGAATGTGGGTGCAGTGGAGGGTACCAAGGCTTTTACGTCCCGTGTGTCTTCCACATTCTTTCCTTTCTCTTTAGCTGACTGTATACAGAGATGATGAAGCCCTAGGGGCTTGTGGAACCACAAGAAGGAAGGAGCCTAGGTCTCCACGTTAATGTAAGAAAGTAAGCCACCAGTCAACCAGGAACACCAGCTTTGGACTGTTCAGAGAGAGAGAGAGATCAACTTCCTCGAGCTGCTATACACATGGGGTGTATTTGCTATAGTAGCTAGCATTATCCTAGTTAATACACCTCTTTGCCCAGTTCTAACTCACTTTTTTCCAGACGGCTTGCTCCAGGCCACCAGATTGTCGTTGCTCAGTCACTCAGTTGTGTCCAACTCTTTGCAACCCCATTGGACTGCAGCATGCCAGGTTTCCATGTTCTTCACTATCTCCTGGAGTTTGTTCAATGCTCAATCTCATGTCTATTGAGTCGATGATGCTATCCAACCATCTCATCCTCTGTTGCCCCCTTCTCCTCCTGCCTTCAGTAAGTCATACTTGGTGTGTGTATTGGACGTTGCATCTGGAGCATTGTCAATGGTGGTCTTAAGTTCTGTGACAATGTCAGTATATCTGTGACAGGGGGTGGTAGGGTGTGTGATGTGAGTGGCAGCTGCCTGCCTGTCCGCTGTGCCATGGATCTGGGCCCAGATTCATAAGGCTTTAAAGTTTACAAAGTCTTCCCCCAACATGACCTCCTTTGATCCTCACAACCTGCTTGTGAATGATGCTCATTGAATAATCCTACAGTCAGGAAACTGAGATTCAGAAGTGAGTTGCTGGGCTTCCCTGGTGGCCTAGTGATTAAGAATCCACCTGCCAATGTAGGGGATGTGAGTTTGACCCATGGTCCAGGAAGATCCCACATGTTAAGCAACCAAGCCCATGCTCCACAATTATTGAGCCCACATACAGCAGCTGCTGAAGCCCGAGTGCCCTAGAGCCTGAGTAACAAGAGAAGCCACTGAAGTGAGAAGCCAATGGTTTGCAACAAAGAGTAGCGCCTGCTCAACACAACTAGAGGAAGCCCGCCCGCAGCAAGGTTACATATCAAGGTAGAACTCTGCTGAGCTGTGGGTGTGTGTGCTTGAGGCACTAGGAGCTGGCCCTGGGCCACTGCTGGTCCAGGTTCCAACAGCTCATCTTCTTCCCGCAAAGACTAATCACCCAGGTCCTGCCTGGAACCCCCACCTCCCCGCAAGCACATCCCCCCTTGCTGCTGCAGAGATATGTCTTCCTACCACTACCACAATGGATGCCAGTTTTGGCACAGACTGAATCTTCACCCCAGGGACCTCTAACCAACCCTGGGACTTCCCACCTCTCAGCCCTTGTTTAGTTTTCTCCCTTCCATAATTATGGTGATACTTTGACGTCACAAAACACACTTCTCAACTTTTCTTGCCCTGTCTTCCCATAGGGGATTTGTTACTGACATCTAGTTTCCCTGTGGACTTCTGTTCCCCCTTCCCTGTGGAAACCTTCCTGGCTCAGGCCCACCCTCTCTCATCTGGTCATAACACCTTACTTCACCTGTAACCTCCCTCCAGTCTCTCTTGCTGTAGCCAAAGAAACTCATGATTGGTCACCCCCATGCTTAAAACCATCCCATTGCCTTCTACTCCATAGCTGGAATTGAAGGCTCTTTGAGTTCTGGCCTCAGCCATACTCTTTCCCCTACCAGTCCTCAGCCATTCCAAACTGTAATTCCTTTTGCCTTCAGGGATCTTTCCTGGTCTTTACATTTCCTGTTCCCTTTGCTAAGGATGCCTTTCTGGTAAACTCCGACTCATTCGTCAGGGTCTCTTTCCAGATTCTAGACCAAATATCCATTCTTTTACCAATTACTTATTAATCACCTTCTGTGTGCCAAGCACTTTTCTAGATGCTGGGGATTCAGTAGTGACAACAGCTGATAAAAACCCCAACCCTCATCGAGGTCCAAGTGTATGCATATGTCCTTGTTTGCATGTGTTTGCTGTGCATAGTCGCTCAGTTGTGTCCGACTGTTTAAATATGGATATTTCTTTGGGAGCGTATACCTCTTGGAAGAGGACTTTTGTTGTATATACGTCTGATGCTGTTGTTTAGTCGCTAAGTCATGTCTGACTTTTGTGCCACCACATGGACTATTGCCCACCAGGCTCCTCTGTCCATGGGATTTCCCAGTCAAGGATACTGGAGTGGGTTGGCACTTCCTTCTCCAAGGGATCTTCCCAACCCAGGGATTGAGCCCACATCTCCTGCATTGGCAGGTGGATTCTTTACCACTGAGCCACCAGAGAAGCCCCATATAATTTTAAAAAGATGTCTTACTACTTAATCCTGAAGAAGTTCATTCATTCAAAAAGGCAACTTCTTGAGACTTCCCTGGTGGTCCTGATCTCAGGGAGGCAGCCGTGAGTGGTGGCATGAAGTGAGATCTAAATTCCCTACCCAGTAATCGAACCTGGGTAGCCTGGGTACCAGGAATCTTAATTGCCAGACCAGCAAGGGCTAGAGGCTAGAAGCTATTTTTCCCTGGATCTTTGCCCCCAGTGAAAAATGCACGTATCACAGAGGCAAAAACTGTAAATGCAGGTACAGAGTTTATTATTGGAGACATAGCACAACAACAAGTGGGAGAGCAAACAGAGAAATGCTTTGTTAAGATAGAAGCAAGGCAGAGATACACACTGGAGAGAAAGGGTGTGGGTGTCCCCATTAGTGAAGAGGAACACAACAAACAGGCAGTTAAGTCATTTATATAGGGCAGTTCTTCCAGGTCTTTGTCTTCCTTCAGGCCAATTATCTGGTTTCTTTTTTCACACCTGGCCTACCCTGGGATACTCCCCTGGGTGTGTTTGCACCCTTCAGCCAAAATGGATCTCTAAGTGAAGACTTCTGACAGGAGCAAGACTCACTATGGCCTGGCGTTATCCCCTGGTTTTTGACCCACAAGCAGCCTTTCTGCACAGGTGTAACATCTCCCTTGTCCCAAAAGAGGGGGGAATGGAGATCCTTTAATCCTTTACTCAAACAGGGTTTTGTTCCTCTTTGTCCTTGCCACGACTGTTACCTTAAGGTGTTTACAAGAGGAAAACACTGGTTATTTACCCTGTTTCTGCTGTTACTTCCGTTTTGGAGGGCAAACAGGAAGCTGGTTGTAAATGCCTTAACTGGAGTCCACCTATCTCTTGTCTCAAGAAGTGCTAACAGTTGTTAGTATCCAGCCTGAAGCCCACTTCTTCATGCCCTATGAAATGCAATTGTATTGTAATGCAGTTGTAAATGTCTAACCTGGAGCCCATCTATCTCCTACATTGGTCCAGTGGCTAAGACTCTGTTCTCCTAATACAGGGGGCCTGGGATCCATCCCTGGTCAGAGAACTAGGTCCTGCCAACTAAGAGTTCACATGCTGCAACTAAAAAAAATTCCCACATGCTACCACTAAAGATTGAAGATCCTGTGTGCTGCAATTAAGACCTGGAGCAGGCAAACAGTTTTTTTTTTTTTTTTTTTAAAAGATGTGTTGTTGAGGCAGAGAACAGCAATTTAAAAGAGAGGGGGGCCAACTTTTTAAAGGAGCAAGCAACCAAGGATTCCACCCTGTGATCTATAACAGGGGTTATTAATTCAAGTGTCTAGGGGGCCAGGCAGGTGCTGTAAATTAGTGGCCAGAGTGGACAGGAGCTTTGAAAAATAAGGCATTTTTAGCAGGGCATCCCCATGACCCAAATGTGGTTGGGTCTTCTGATTTTTCCTGAGAAGCTGGAAATTTGGATTTTTAATAATGATTTATCTCATGATTTAAAATATTAGTAGTTGAGCCATTTACTGAAATAGCATCAGTAACAGCTCTGTTTAGCTGTGGGCCACCTGTTTCCCACCTTTGGTCCAGTCAGCATCTCTGGATCTTTCACGGAGGGGACCCGCTACAATCATTTGGATATGAATGGGCCCCAGCCATCACAGGGATGGGACTTCCGGCCTCCTCCTTCTGCTGAAATCCAATTGGGCCTGACGAGCTGGGAATAGTGGATGCCAACAAATAACAGAATTCTAAGTTTGCAAAGGCTTGGAGCCACAGACGAAAAAGCCCCGCCTGAGACCTAGACGGCGCAGAAGTTGGAATTCAGGCCTCCACCTTCAATTTACAACTCCTTTCTCCTCTGACTGGGAAAGATTACCCCACAAAGCTGACCAGTGGCCAGAGGTCAAGTGTTCTAGGGGCCCATAAAAACTACAAGTTCCAGCATGCCCCGCTTCACAGACGACCCCGCGCAGCCGGCCTACACAAATCATCCTTCCGCTCCCCGTTGGCCCGCAAACCGAACGTGCTGTTCCATGATTGGTTGCTGCTCTTGTCGCTCCTAAGAACCCATTGCTGAGGCTGGTTGACAGGTGTCTCGCAGTCGCCAAGGCACTCGACCAGGATAGGGGGCTGCTTAGCAAATAAAGCCGTCGTCCACTCGGCAGCGAGCCTTTGCTTTTGCTGGGAGTTCCCAGGTGACACTAGGGTTGGTGGGTTTCGGGCCGGAGGCTATTAGATGGAACACCCGGAAGGCGGAAGTCCTAGGACGGAAGTGGCCGAGAGGGACAGAGAATGGCGGCGGCGGCGGCAGCAGGCTGGATTTGGCTCTGGGGCTGGGGCCGGCGGTGCCCAGGGAGGTCTGGGCTTCGCGGCCCCGGCCCAGGCCCCACTATACTTCTGCTTTTCCTCTTGTTGCTGGGGCCGGTGGCTGCGGATATAACTGACGGCAACAGTGAACATCTCAAGCGGGAGCATTCGCTTATCAAGCCCTACCATGGTGAGGCCTGTTGCGGGAATGAGTTTAGGGTAAGGTCGAGGCTGGACGGGGTTGGGGAAGGGATGCTCTTTCTTCTGATCAGGGCAGCCCTGTGGGTTCCCTGCCTCGGCAAAGCTAGTCCTGGCCCGGCCTCTTAGGCAGCTGTCTGTCCTTGTCTCTGTCCGCAGGGATCGGTTCCAGCTCCACGCTCCTCTGGGACTTCCAAGGAAGCACGATGCTCACGAGCCAGTATGTGCGTCTGACCCCTGACGAGCGCAGCAAAGAGGGCTCTATCTGGAACCACCTGGTGAGTGGTTCCTAAGAGGGGAGGCAGACCATGAAGTAAGCCACTGCAGTTAGTCTTCAGCAGGCCTGAGCTTGATTTGAAGGCCCCCCTGCTCCCCCGCCCCCTTGGTCCCTTGCCTTAGTACTTGCCAGTAGTAACAGGTGATGGCTGTTGAAGTTACCACATGTCAGGAGCTGTTCTTGACACTTTGTGCACCTGTCTTTTTATTCCTTCAAAAGCCATGTAAAGTAACTGATGTTATCTCCTTTTCGCTGGCTGAAGAAGCTAAGACTCAGAGTTGAAAGTGCCTTGCTCAAAGTCACATAGCCAGCAAATAGTGGAGCTGCTTCAACTGAACCCTCTCATTCGTGGGATAAAGGGAAGGAGTGGGGTCTTTATTGGGTATTTTGTGTGTGTTAGGCACTGACTTTAACGTGCCTTATTGCACTTAGTTCTCAGACTGGTATAGATGGCTTTCATGACTCCGCATAAGCAGAGCAAACACAGACAATGAATGGCTATAAACAACATTTAAATTCTGTCTCATCTCCAAATCCAGCCATTCACTTGCTACACTTGACCGCAGCCTGGATGGTGGAGGAACCCCTTAAAAATCCTTGCAGACATTAGTCCTCCTTTTCAGTGCTTGATTGAGGGTCTGGCCATCAGTGGACTCATGGGCAGTTTTAGTTTCTGTGACCTTTGCTGCAGAGGTTACGGACTTTCAGGGGTTGCAGGCATGTCATACATAAGCAGTGGCCAAGATCTGCTGCTGCACAGACGCCACACCAAGGAAGGTCAGGAAGGGGTGCAAGGGGAATAACTGGGGGCAGAACCTACTCCTCCCTTCGACCTGTCTGATCCCAACCGTTTCCATGGCCTAAGCAGTTGGCCAGTGTCCTAGTTTTCTCCATCACCCCACTCTTTGGTCTCTCTGAATGACTTCCCCATGTAGTTCTGAGAGCCCACACCGTCCTTGTGTTGCCTCGTCTGTGTGTGACTTCTCTTCCTCCTCTCTTTCCTGTTTGGGGGATCTGGAGATACTTTGCTTAGCTTTCACTCTGATCCTCAGAGCCTGGGGTCTCCTGTGAACGGATAAACATGCACTGTGTCTGCACGATCTGGCCCCTAGTGCCTCGCATCTCCAGTCATCCTCTCGGTTAATATTCTTCCAACTTCTCTGGCTGCCATTTTGCCTCATGACCTTTGCACTTGTAGCTTCTGTCTGGAACACCATCTCCTGGCTCTTCCTGCTTGCTTGGTTTCTCCTCATTTGTTAAGTTTTAGTTCGAGTGCCACCCACTCAGAGAGTACTTCAGTAACTACCCTGTTTCCCCTGGAGTCACATTCTCTCACTTTATTCTGTCATATAACTTTAAAAATTTTCATTTTATGTTTGTTTGGCTGTGCCAGGTCTTCCGTTTAGGTACAGAGGTCTTTGATCTTGCGATATGCAGCATCTTCCCTGACCAAGGATCGATTGATCCTGAACCCCCTGACTTGGGAGCGTAGAGTCTTAGCCACTAGACCCCCAGGGAAGCCCCTAATTTCATTTTATGTTATGGCTGATTTACAGTATTGTGTTAGTTTCAAGTATACAGCAAAGTGATTCGTTTATACATATATCCATTTTGTTTTCAGATTCTTTTCCCATATAGGTTATTACAGAATATTGAGTAAAGTTCCCTGTGCTGTATTGTAGGTCCTTGTTGATTGTCTATTTTATATATAGTAGTGTGTATTTATTAAGCCCCAACTCCCAATGTTTCCCTCCCCCTACTACTTATCCCCTTTGGTAACCAAAAGTTTGTTTTCCAAGTCTGTGAGTCTGTTTGTTTTGTAAATAAGTTCATTTGTATCTTTTTTTTTTCCCTTAGATTTCATATAGAAGTGGTATCATATGATATTTGACTTTTGATGTCTGGCTTACTTCACTTAGTATGATCTCTAGGTTCATTTATGTTGCTGCAAATGGCATTATTTCAATTCTTTTTATGGTTGAGTAATATTCCACTGTATATATGTACATTTTCTTTATCCATTTCTCTGCTGATGGACATTTAGGATGCTTCCATGTCTTGGCTATCGTAAATATCACTGTGATGAACATTGGGGTGCATGTGTCTTTTTGAACTATGATTTTCTCCAAATATTTCCAGGAGTGGGATTATTGGATCATATTGTAGTTCTATTTTTAGTTTTTTAAGGAATCTCCATGCTGTTCTCCATAGTGGCTATTCCAGTTTACATTCCCACCAGCAGCATAGGAGGGTTCCCTTTTCTCCGCACCCTCTGCAGCATTTATTATTTTTAGATTTTTTTTGGTGATGTCCATTCTAACTGGTGTGAGGTGATGATACCTCATTGTAGTTTTTTTTTTAATCCTTAGGTAGCTTTTTATTATATCCTCCAAAAGATCATATGATAAGAGTCAGAGCAGTGGTATAAAGTGGTAAAGAAGTTCAGGAGAGACTTGACTTATTGTCTTCAGGCTGGGGTGGATGTGGCTTCACGAAAGAGGTAGCAGTTAAACAGAAGGAGGTTCCTTCTTTCCCAAGAAACCAAAACCCCTTTTGCTTTCTCCCATACGTACATCCATTAAGAGTACTCTTCTTTGCCAAAAGAAAAGTTTGAAGTCATCTGAGGCCATCAAGGAATTACAGGGCAAAAATCATGATAGGCTTCCAGTTTTCTTCAGCATGCAGGGTTATCTGCTCCTTCACGGAAGCTTCACTAGTGGTGGCTGTGCTCTCAGGCTCCACACCTGGGCCAGTGGAGGCAGTTTCCTGGCAGGTCAGTGGTCGTCCCTCCTCCCCCAAGGGGGCCTGCTCAGGAACTGGCGTTCCTCTCCCCAGGTAGGCAGCAGCCAGCGTCGCTCTGGGGACCTGGAACATCACTGCCACTGCACCCAGAAAAGCTAGAAAAATGATACCTACCCCTCCCTCCCCAACCTGCCCCCTGCCCCGAAGCGGCTCTTTGACTGCCCTTGGTGGTGATGGCAGTGGCGGTGGCTAACTTGCCCCTCTGCCCCTTGCCCATGGCGCCATCTCCACACTGGCATTAGCGAGGACTCAGCCCCAAGCCCCCTCTACTGCTCAGGCTGCGCTGCCCGCAGGGCCCTCGTTGTAGTTCTGATTTGTATGTCTCTAATAATGAGCGATGCCGAGCATCTTTTCATGTGCTTTTTGGCCATCTGTCTGTCTTCTTTGGAGAAATGTCTATTTAGATCTTCTGCCCTTTTTTTTTGATTGGGTGGTTTTTTTGATACTGAGCTGAATGAGCTGTTTGTATATTTTGGAGATTAATCCTTTGTGGGTTGCTTCATTTGCAAATGTTTTCTCCCCTTCTGTGGATTGTCTTTTTGTTTATGGTTTCCTTTGCTGTGCAAAAGCATTTAAGTTTCACTAGGTCTCAATTTGTTTTTGGATAACTTTTTTTTCTTTTTTTTTGCTGCACGGCATGTGGAATCTTAGTTGCCCAACCCGGGCCCCCTGTGGTGGAAGCACGGTGTCCCAATGGCTGGACTGCCAGGGGGCTCCCATGCTTTCGGATAACTTTTATTTTATTTTTTTTTAAAAAGTTTATTTATTTTTAATTGATTGATGATTCCTTTACAACATTGCTTTGATTTCTGTCATACATCAGCATGAATTAACCATAGGTGTACATGTGTCTCCTCCGTCTTGAATCTCCCTCCTCCCTCCAGCCCATTCCCACCCCTCTAGGTTATTGTGCAGTGCTTAGTTGATTAGTTGTGTCCAGCTCTTTTCGAACCCCATGGACTGTAGCGCCCCAGGCTCCTCTATCCCTGGGGATTCTCCAGGCAAGAATACTGGGGTGGGTTGCTGTGTCCTCCAGGGGAGTCTCCCCGACCCGGGGGTGAACCCCGGTGACTACAGAGCCCCAGTTTGAGTTCTCCGAGTCATATAGCGAATCCCACTGGCCGTCTACTTGTATATGTGGTGTACCTGCTTCCGCGCTGCTCTCTCCTCGGATGGCTTCTAGTAACGAACTATAGAAATGATCCCTGCAAGTATAGTCTTTGGATAACTTCTAAGAATGATATTTTTCAAGGAAGTGAGTTCAGCATAGTGTACTTTTTTTTTTTAAGTGAGGTGCAAATTGTGCTGAAACTGCTAGAAATTGGTTCACTCACAAGTAACTTAATTACGATTGGAGGTCACTGGTGGTTGGTAGTGTCACAGGGATGAGAGAATTCTGCACTTGCCATCGTCAGATTTTCAATCTGGAATATAATTGTCTTATCTTCCTGTCGAGTGGAATCTAAATATTGCAATTTGAGATCCACTCTTTTAAACACTGTGTGCGTGTGCTAAGTCACTTCAGTTGTGTCCCATCTCTTTGCAACTCTATGGTCTGTAGCCTGCCAGGCTCCTCTATCCATGGGATTCTCCAGGCAAGAATACTGGAGTGGGTTGCCACGCCCTCCTCCAGGGGATCTTCCTGATCCAACCCATGGCTCCTGGATTGCAGGCAGGAGCTGAGCCACCGGGGAAGCCCTTTAAACATGATTAATAAGCCCAAATTGTATGTCATTTTTTAAAATTGAACTTATATTTTCATTTCATATCCCACACAGAATTTTATCCTAATGCAGTGTATATAATGCTTGAAAATCTTATTGATTAGCCTATCATGTTCTTCTGTGACTAAGTGTAATAATTTAAGCCTTTTAACTTTGTTGGGACCTTGAAATTAAGTTTTAATATTTTCTTTGGGATTATTATAGTTACCACTGGTATACAATTGATCGAAAGAAATGCCTTTCACATTACACAATTTTTGAGTAATTATTACACCAAGTAAACACTTTTTGAAATGCATCTCATTGAGCTGTCATCTCCCCATTCCCATTTGATTGAATGTCATTGTCAGAATGAGAAGCTTAAGCATGACTTCTGCTTTTTGTTCACGTGAATGCTGAAAATTTATGTTCGCTTAAGTAGTAGATGGAGATTCAAGGAGTTTTGTTATAGCAGGGGTCATTCAATATTTTGAACTCCTTTGATTTATAAACCCCAAATGTAGTGATCTTTCGTCTTTGATTTATAAACCCCAAATGTAGTGGGGTTTATCACTTTCATCAGAAATTTTAATGGAAAAAAATGTTAATGATGTATCAGCTGACTCTTAGATTAGGTCTGCCTTTCACTTTGTTGCAAGCCAAGACATAGAAACCACCTAGCTGTAAAATGGTTCCTGACTGCCAAGTGATTGATTCTGATTTAGTTGGCCTGGGGGAGGACCAGGGCATTAAGATTTCTCAGCTCCCCACATGGCTTAGCTGGGATGGAGGGCCATGACCATGTCATGTTCTGCCCCCCAAAGCAGCTTTACATTAGTTCCAGCCCATACCTAATCTGCTTAAAAACCTTCTTTGTACTGTCTTTATCACAGTATTCTATCTGATGATCTGCAGTCTTACCTGTAGTATGGGGAGACTTTCCAATGCTTGGATAGTCTTGGAGGTATCAGTTTCTAGGTCCTCAAATTCTGTGTGTGTGTGCTTTTTCCTAGAACTGATCCCCCTGCAGGCATGCTGGGGACGGGAGGGGAGGTCTTCCTTTCCCGTCCTCCGGTGCACAGTGGCCCTTCTCAGAGGCACACCTCCTGCTCGCTCGGGGTCTTACCTCAGTGCCTTGTTCCCGGGCACAGAAACTCCTGGGCACCAAAGAGGCCATTTGAAATACTGGCTTCTGGGCTGACTTTTGTGTATGTAAGTTACATTTTTACATTTTTTTTCAAATATATAAGTGCTTTTCTAGTTGTCTTTATTTTTTAAGTTGTTATTATTGATATCTAGTTTAATTTCTTCATGGTCAAGAAACGGATTCTGTGATTTCAATCCTTGGACATCTGTTGAGACTTGCAGATGGTCCTTCAAGTGATCAGGGTTTGGGGGACACATTCATGTGTGCTTGCTAAAGATGTAGATTCTCTGCTGGTTGAGTGAAGTGTGCCATTTAGATCTTTAGGTCTGTTTGCTGACTGGGCTCAAATTTCTATATCTTTCTGACATTTTGCTTGTTTTTATCAGTTATTAGAAGAGGTATATTAAAATGTCTATGTGTGTATTTGCCTTCATCTTTATAGTCTGTCAGTTTCTACTTCCTGTATTTTGAGACCAACATTTTCCTGGTAAATGGAGTCCTTTGTCATGGAGAAGAGTCCTCTTCTAAACTTGGTTATCGGCACAGCTGCACAAGCTTGCTTTTGCTTAGCATTTGCATGTGCTGTCTTTTTTTGTCCTTTTCTTTTCCCAGCCTCTTTTAGAGTTGTCTCTTGTAAACAGCATATAACCAGGCTTTTGGGTGGTTATCCATTTATTTTTATTATGATAAAACACAGTAACATAACAATTTGCCATTTAACCTTTCTTAAAAAGTAGTTTATTTATTGGTCTTTGCCTAGACTTAGCTGCAACATGAGGGATCTTTGGTCCTTAGTTGCAGCATGTGGATCTTTAGTTGTGGCATGCGAATCTTAGTTGAGGCAGATGCTGTCTAGTTGCCTGACCAGGGATTGAACCCAGGCCCCTGCATTGGGAGCCTGGAGCCTTAGCCACTGGACTACCAGGGAAGTCCCCCATTTAACCTTTTATTGTTTTTTATTTTTAAACAGTTTAATTTTTCAAACCATTCTCTTCTGCATTATACTTAATGGCATTGAGACAGTTTTTAAAAGTGCAAATGGTTACCACACAGGAGGTAAGAGTATGCAGTGGGAAAAAGACAATCTCTTCAGCAAGTGGTGTTGGAGAGTTGGACAGACTCATGTAAATCAGTGAAGTTAAAACACGTGCTCACACCACACACAAAAATAAACTCAAGATGGCTTAAAGACTTATATGAGAAGCCAGTTATTAGAGAAATGCAAATCAAAACTTGAGTGAGGTTCCACCTCACACTGGTCAGAATGGCCATCATTAAAAAATCTACCGACTATAAGTGGTGGAAAGGGTGTGGAAAAAAGGAGCCCTGTTACACTGTTGATGGGAATGTTAATTGGTACAGCCAGTGGGGAGAGCCCTCAGAAAACTAAAAATAGAGTTGTCATATGATCCAGCAGTCCCACTCTTGGACATATACTTAGAACTCTTAATTTGAAAAGATACATGCATCCCTATGTTCATTAAAGCACTATTTACAATAACCAAGACATCGAAACAGCCTAAATGTCTGTCAGCAGATGAATGGATCAAGATGTATGTGTGTGTGTGTGTGTGTGTGTAAACACATATACACACAAATGGAATAGTACTCAGCCACAAAAAAGAACAATGCCACTTGCAGCAACATGGATGGACTGAGGGGGTTTCTCAGGTGGCACTAGTGGTAAAGAACCTACCTGCTGGTGCAGGTAAACATAAGAGATGCGGGTTTGATCCCTGGGTCAGGAAGATCCCCTGGAGGAGGGCATGGCAACCTACTCCAGTATTCTTGTCTGTAGAATCCCATGGACAGAGAAGCCATAGGGTTGCAGAGTCAGACACGACTGAAGTGACTTAGCATGCATGCATGGATGGACCTAGAGATTACCATGCTAGGTGAAGTTAGAGAAAGACAGGTATCTTATGATATCACTTACGTGGAATCTAAAACATGACACAAATGAACATATATACAAAACAGACTCACAGACATGGAGAACAGACTTGTGGTTGCCAAGTTGTCAGGGAGTTGGGGAGGGAAGGATTGGAAGTTTGGGATTAGCAGACACAAACTATTCATATAGGATGAATAAACAACAAAACCCCCCTACTGTATAGCACAGGGAACTACATTCAGTATCCTGTGATAATCCGTAATGGAAAATATGAAAAAGACTATGTATGTATAACTGAGTTGCTTTCCTGTATAGCAGAAATTAACACAATATTGTAAATCAGTCTACAGTAAAATTTTTTAAAGTGTACTGTCTACCAACAAAAAATTAGTTTCAGTTACTATAAATATGTATCTACATGAAAAAGAAAATATAAAAATTTCTCAAATTTTTTTATTGTAAAGTATACATGACATAAAATTGACCATTTTAACCATTTTTAAGTGTACAGTTTAGTGGCATTAAGTACATTCATTTTGTTGTGCAGCTATCACCACCATCCATCTCCAGAACTTTTTAATCATTGGAAGCTGAAACTGTACTCCTTAAACACTAACTCCCTGTTTTCTGCCTCTCTGCAGCCCCTGGTAGCCACTATTCTACTTTCTGGTTTTGAATTTGACTCTTCTAGGTACCTCACATAAATGGAATCATAGAATATTTGTCTGTATCTGACTTATTTCACTTAGCATAATACAGGCAAAGTGCATCCATGTTGTAGCATGTATTAGTATTTCATTCTTTTCATGGCTAAATAGTACCCCTGTGTGTCTGTGTGTGTGTGCACCACGCTTTGTCCGTCCATTCATTCACCTGTGGGCGGGCAATGGGTCGTTTGCGCCTTTTGGCTCTTGTGCTGCTGTGTACGTGGGTGTACAAAGGTGGCTACTGGAGTGCCTGCTTTTGCTGTTCTTGGTAAAGACCTAGGAAGTGGAATTGCTGGGTTATATGGTAAATCTTTGTTAAACTTTTTGAGGACCACCAAACTGTTTTCCACAGCAACCACACCATTTTACAGTCCCACCAGCAATGCACCAGGGTTCCAGTTTCTCCATATCTTTATAATACTGTATTTTCCATTTTTTTTAATAATAGTCATCCAAACGAGTGTGAAGTGGTATCTGGTTTTGATTTACATTTCTCTAATGATTAATGATGTTGAGCATCTTTTATATGCTTTTCATATACAAATTATTATCTTTGAAAAACATGTCTATCTAAATCCTTTGTCTAGTTTTGGGTTGTTTTTTGTTGTTGAGTTTTAGGATTCTTTATGTATTCTGGACACTAAGAGTTTTATACTTTTAGCTCTTTAGTTTAAATCTTTGATCTATTATTTATTTTTAAAATTAAACTTTTTTTTGAGATAATTGTAGATTCACATGTAGTTGTAAGAAAAAATAAAGAGATTAAGAAGTACGGAATTCCAGTTGTAAAATTAAATCATGGGAATGTAATGTATAGCGTAGGAAATGTGGTCAATAATATTGCAATAATAATAGTCTTACAGTAACTTTCTTTGGTGATGGATATTACTAGACTTGTGGTGATGAATTTGTAATGTATGTAACCATCAAATCTCTATGTGGTCCACCTGAAACTGATATTGTATGTCAACTATGTTTCATTTAAAAAAAAAAAAAAAAAGAAAAGAATACAGGGAGATCCTGGGTACCCTCACCAGCATTTAGTCTATCTATATTTTGTAAAGTCATTGATACATTTGGATTTAATCTACCATCTTACTCTTTACTTTCTGTTTGTATTGGCTGTCCTCTGTTCACTTTTCTCTCTGGTCTTGGCTTCTTTTGAGTTGGTTAATTTTTATTCCACTTTTATTCTTCTGTTAGCTTGAAAGTTCTGTGCTTATTTTCCAAGATTTTGGTGATTACTCTGGAGTTTAAACACAGATCATGTTTTACCAAAGAGTACTGATAAGGTGTACTTCTAACTCCTTCCAGGATGATGATGGGCTTTTAGGACGCTTTAACTTCTTTTACCTTGTTGTTATTAATCTTTCTGTTTTAAATCACACAAAACATTGTTTTATACAGCTAAATATTTATTTGTATTTTTAGTCTCATACTTAATCTAGTTATTGGTCTTCATTCCTTCTTGAATCTTTGACTTCATGTCTGGATCTGGATCACATTTCTCCCTGAAGAATGAAAGATAGTTTTAGTGTTTTTGTCAGAAGATGTCTTAATTTCACTTTTTTTTGTTTTTAAAGGGGATTACATAAGTTGATCTATTTATTACAGGCTAGCAGTGGTGGTGCTTCTGCTGGTCCTGCAGTTCCTTCGTCTGAGGCCTGCCCTTCCTGTGACGGCAGAAGTGGCGATGTTGGTTCAGGCCCCACCAGCTACTGCTCTCATGCAGGAACCGCAGTGGCAGGTCCCCACAGCTTGTCTCTTCATCTTGGTTTTGTCACAGGAGCAAGTGTACTTGGGCTGGCTGCTTTCCATTCTCTTCACCATTTTCCTGAGGGAAATAGCAGATCCCACATTTACTGAATATTCTTAGTGTGTTTAGCTCTATTGCCAAAAATTAGGTCCAAGGCCAAAGAGCACCTTCATTCTTGAAGGATACATGTGCTAAGTATAGAATCCTATGTTGATTGTTATTTTCCTTCAACTCCAAATATATCAGTTTGTTGTCTTATTACTCCTAGTGTTTCTGTTGAAAATTCTAGTATCAGGCTAATTATAGCTCCTTTGAAGTTAATCTTTTTTTTCCTTCTGGTTACTTTTAAGGGTCCCTGGGATGGTGATGGCGGTCGTTGTTCTCTCTCCCTCCTTGCCTTTCTCTGTGTTTTGTTCTTATCTTGTCCCTTCGTGTGCCTGGTATTTTTGGTTGTGTCCCAGATACTGTGTTTGTACAATGTCTTGTTAAAAGTTTGAGGCCTGAGTGAGTCTGTTTAGTCTAATTTCAGGGACTGTGAGAACGCATAGCTGAGCTGCAGCCCCTGGGAGCTCTTTCTCATTTGTTCTTACTTTTCAGTTGTGATTTTTGTCACCTCTAGCCAAAGCAAGACTGATTTACCAGTCCTTCCAACCTCCTCAGCAGGTCTTGGACTCAGATTCCTTGCACATCTGTCATGGAGACCTGCTTTTTATCACCTCACAGTTGCCCAAATCCAGAATCTGCAGGGTCTCCCACAGCCAGTGAACTGTCAGAAACTGGGAGGGCTGACTTCACACTGTGTCAGACTGTCGTGCAGGTGCCTGCTAACCCTGTATTCTCAAGGGCCGAGTCTTCTCACCTGAGCTCCTGGTGCCCAGGCCCAGAACAGTGCCTGGTGAATCAGTGATGCACAAGCCACGATGGGACATAGGGTTTTTTATTTTTTATTTGAGTTTTTTATGATTACAGAAGTAATATGTTCAGTATAGAAGATTGAAATGTAGAAAGTAAACATTCCCCTCCCAGAGTTAGCTTTCATTAATGTTGGTCATATTTCTTTCATTTCCTTCTTTCTCTGCACAGAGACTAATATATATATATTTTTTAAGTGGGCACATAGCGCTGATACTATTTTCAGCTTATCTTTCCTCTTACTATCTTTGACATCTTGATCTTGACTTGTAAGAGCTTATGGATCTCCCTCATTTTGTTAAAAAGCTGCAACAGCCAGATTGCTCCCAAGAAAATGGGAGCATCTGCTGTCCTCTGGATTTAGGCCGTTTCTCTTCATTCTTGTCTGCATTGCTGCTCATGATCTCTTTAAACCTTGCCAATCTGATAAGTCAGCAATATCTTGTCTTTGCCTTTCAGCTGGGCCTTTGTTTAATTACTTGCTCACACACCCATCTGCAGACTTTCTCTAAGCAGATTCTTGTTAGAGTGTCAATACCATAGTTTTCATATGCAGCTTCCTGGTAGGCAAAGCCAGGCTGGTGTCCTTGCTGTGGGCCCAGCTTTGCACCTTCCTGACTGCTGGGAAGTACTTCCTTCCCTCACATCACAGTAGCCCAGAGGCCCCAGAGCTGCCCTTCCAGCCCCCAGGCCCGATACCAGCATAACCACCCTCAGGCTGGGCTGAGACCGCAAGAGGCAGGTGGTGTGCCGGCTGAGAGTCCAGGGCTTCGAGTCTGCCAGATCTGGGTGTGGGTCCCTCCGTTTGAAGGAACACAGTGGGGATGAAAGCCAGAAAGGAGTTGGTGCAGCTTGTGTTACAGGCCTGAAGGCCATGGCAGCTGTAGGCAACAGCAGAAGTTTCCGAGTCAGACAGTCCTGGGCGTGAGTCAGGACATCCACTTACCTACTGTGGAGAAGTTATTTCGACTCTGAATGTGTTTTCCTTTTATAAAATATGTGACTCAAATAGGGATAGTAATCCTTCCACAAGATCCCAGGGGACAGGAACAGTGGGGATGGAGAAGAAACAGGGCTAACAGGTTTGGCTGGTATCAAGAAAAGTGAGTCAAGGTGTGAGAACCAACCCAGGAGAAGACTGGGGCCAGGGTGGATGGAGTCTGGGCCTCAGCAGCCTTGGGACAGTCTGTGGCCTCCTTCTCCCTCCCTCCTGAGACGCTTGGGGATCTGTTCACCAGTGATACTTGGGATCCTGCTGCCTGGCCCTGTTCTGAGTGTCCCGACTTGCTCTAGGGTCTGTGCTGGGTCACTCCCAGTGAGTAGGCAAGCCTGGGGAGCTCTGACAGCCCTCTCTGCTCTCCCTCTAGCCTTGCTTCCTCAAGGACTGGGAGATGCATGTTCACTTCAAAGTTCATGGCGCAGGAAAGAAAAATCTCCATGGAGACGGCATTGCCTTGTGGTACACCCGGGACCGCCTGGTGCCAGGTAGGGTGGTGCTAGCACAGGTGGGCTGTCTGTGGCCAGGAATCCTCCACTCTGCACTCCTGTTAGGGTGCTGCTGCTCCCCTTTGAGGAAACATGGGGCCTGGGGAGTAGCTGGAGGGAGCGTCCTGTAGAAGATGACCCCATGGTTAACTCTGTGCCCAGTGTGGCCTGGTCTTCTCCACCAGCTAAGAGGGTTTTACCATCCTATCATTTTAAGAAGGAAAAAACAAGGAAGACTGTGACAGAGACCATCTGTGGCCCACAAAGCCTAAAATCTTTGCTCTCTGGCCTTGGACAGAAAGTTGGTGACCCCTGGATTCAGGGATGGTCCTTACTGCATGACCACCTGGTTTTTTACAGACTAGGTATCCTCTTGCCCCCGACACCTCAGAGCACATAGACAGGTGCTGTTCCTTCACAGTTCAGACTTCAAACTAGAGTCCTTTCTGCCACATGCCTGAGACTATCCTTCCACCCCCCGCCCCACCCCACTTAGAGCGCCCTTCTTTTTCCTGGGAGCATGACCGTGGGCTAACCTCTTTTGACCCCATCCACACTGGCATTGCTCTGTCCTTCAGGTACCCATCGGGCAGTTCCCAATTTCTCCCATCACAGGAGCATCTCCTTCTAATTCTAGGGCCTGTGTTTGGAAGCAAAGACAACTTCCATGGCTTAGCCATCTTCCTGGACACGTACCCCAATGATGAGACCACAGAGGTAGGCCCTTGCTCTCCTGCAGAGCAGGACGGGACTTGTCCCTGGGCCCTGCGTGGGAGCAGCCTCCAGGGATCAGGGTGGTGGGTTCCCTGCGGCCTCCCACTGGCTGGGCTGCCCTCGGAGTGACCGGTGTCTTGTCTCAGCGCGTGTTCCCGTACATCTCCGTGATGGTGAACAATGGCTCCCTGTCCTACGACCACAGCAAGGACGGCCGCTGGACCGAGCTGGCAGGCTGCACGGCTGACTTCCGCAACCGCGATCACGACACCTTCCTGGCAGTGCGCTACTCCCGGGGTCGCCTGACGGTGAGCAGGCAGGAGGGGTGGCTCTGCGGGGCTTGGGAAGGCAGGCAGGCCGGCCCTGGGCCGCCCTTGACCTGCTGGCTGGCTGCAGGTGATGACTGACCTGGAGGACAAGAATGAGTGGAAGAACTGCATTGACATCACGGGAGTGCGCCTGCCCACCGGCTACTACTTTGGAGCCTCTGCTGGTACCGGCGACCTGTCCGGTGAGTGTGCGGGCAGCGCAGGGCATCCAGTCTCAGTCTGACCTTCCCTGCTTTCGGGAGCTTGTGACATGGCAGGTCCCTTTCCTCCTCGACCTGCCTTCACTTGGTTCCACACGTGCCTGGTTTTCTTCCCCCTCTTCCCATGTGTGTGCAGTCCTTCAGCCATCTTCCCTCTCTGTCACCTGTGAGCGGGGGCGGGGGGGCTGAATCTGGTGAACCCAGCGATGGACCCCCACGTGTCCCTCTCCAGACCTGAGTCACCAGCCACGTGCCCAGCAGGCCTCTCAGCCTTCACACGCCCACAGCCAGAGACAAACGAACCTCTGTTCTAGTGGTTACCTGGGTCAGAGCACCTTGGTGATATTCCGGCCTCTGCTTTTTCTCTCACCTGCCACCTCCCACTTGTTGGCGTGTCCTGCTGGCTGTGTCTTCTTTTCACCCTGCAGCAGGCCACTCTTCTCCCTTCCTTTACTGCAGGCAGGTCTGGGCCACCGTCCTCTCTTGCTTGGACAATTGCAGGAGCCTCCCGAGTGTCCCCTCATCCCAGCACCACAGCCGAGCTACTACTTCCACCTCACTCAGAGCTGAGGATGCTGCCCTCCCAGCAGTGGTCCTATTGCCTTCCACCACATTCCCTCTGCCCCGTCCTCTCTGCTGACACTGCCCCTAGCCACTCTTCAGACCCACCCCTGCCCTCCTGCCTGGGGCCTTTGTGCCTGCGTCTCTCCAGGTCTTGCTCAGATATCTCTTTCCCAGTGAGGCCATCCCTGATTCCCTCATTTAAAGTCACACACACACAGACCCCAGTCGCCTGCACACTTCCTGTCGCCTTTTCTAGCTTTATTTTTCTTCATAGCATTTAACCTGGTTTCCACTGTGTCATTCATTTCATTGTCATGTCCCCCTCACTGAATTGTGAGCTCCATGGAGTCAGGGCTCTGTCTTGTTTGCCCACGGTGAGTGCTGTAAGCTTTGGGGTGCTCCCTGCCTGTACAGGCCTCTTGGGACCACCAGGCCTGGGTGGCGCTTGTTGGTGGCCCCTGGCGCTGGTCCCTTCTCAGGGCCCTTGGGAGGCACCATACCTGGGGTCAGCTCTTGTTGACCAGAGCTGAGAACAATGTGGCAGACCAGACAAAGGCTTGTTTGTTGTCAGGATAGATGTTTCCAGGGCCTATGAGCCAGCCACTGTCCAGGAGCGTCCCGGTCACCATGGAAGTGTCTGGGTCCATTTGCTTCCCGGAGTGTCTATTGTTTTAAGGTTTCTAATATGGAAATTCCAATTGTATACCCACAAGAGGGAAGATGGTGTGATAAGCCCCTTACTGCTGTTACCCAGCTGCAGTAATTACCAGCTCACGGCCTGTCTTGTGTCTTTTGTGGACCCAGTACAACCCTTCCCTGGGTTACCTGGAATTCCATCTGACAGTGTTTCAGCAGGTGTCATGAGAAAGTTCTGGAAACAGAGCCGGGTCTCTGACAGGGGTTATTCTCTGAGTCTGTCTGGAGAGGCCCTGGGAAGGGCGATGGAGGGGCCTTGCCTGTGGTAGTGTGTGACCCTTAGGCAGAGGGGCGTGCATGCCAGCCTCCCGCCAGGTGTCTCATGGCTGTTCTTAGGTAGGTCACTGTCTCTTTCCCCTTTTGTACAGCTGAGACCATTGGGCATTTGGGAGTTGGAGGGAGGTGAATGTCAAGTTCAGGCACCCAGGAAGTGACAGAGCTCAAATGGGACCTGCTGTCTGACTCCAGGGTCTCTGCGTGTCCCTGGGCTTCCAGGGCTGCACACACTGGGTGTCTGGTACACTGGTCTCTGCCTGACCTGGCCGCAGGGTCCTTGCTCTTTACGCTTTCCCCCTTTTCCTGGCCTTTATTCAGATTCCAGTCAGTTAGCTGAGCTGATAGCTGGTGGCAGGCTGCCTGGGACCCTCGTCTCAGTTCTGAGCCTCAACCTCTCCATCTCAAAACGGGATTGTCAGTTACTGTCAGTGTCAGGCAGAGGTCCTCCCCTGCCCACACTAGTGGACCGGGGCCTGCCTCACGTCTCCCCAGGTGCAGTCAGTGACTGTCACAGCCGAGCTGTCAGCACTTGGGTCTCTGTGACAGAGCGTCTGGCGGCTGCCCGCCCCCGGGAGGGTCAGGCTTCTCAGCCAGCCATGCAGCAGTGTGTGGGTCTTTATCCGGTTCTGTTTTCAAGGACATACTACCTCTAGGCAGTATACCTTTGGCCCTGTGTGTGCTTTCTCGTTTACATGCCTCAGTAACCGCAAGATGGAGATTACCACCCCCATTTACAAATGAGACAGCCTCAGAGAGGGTAGCAGAGCCAGGATCAGACCCAGCGATGCTGATTGTAAAACCTGTGCTTTTTCCTCTCTGCTCTGCTGCTTCCCAGGTTTCTTATTGCTGAGTTTGGAGTATTCCAGTCCCTGGAATACTGCTTGCTGGAGGCTGCTGGGTTCTCTGCAGGGGACCTGGCCACTCTGTGTGGTGGGGGGCGGGAGAGGGTTGAGCCACATGTGCCAGAGTGGCTCCATGCCCCTTAGAAGCTAACTCTCATCATGATTGCAGACAATCATGACATCATCTCCATGAAGCTGTTCCAGCTGATGGTGGAGCACACACCAGACGAGGAGAGCATCGACTGGACCAAGATCGAGCCCAGCGTCAACTTCCTCAAGTCGCCCAAAGGTATGCTCGCACAGCCCCTCCCGGTGGGGCCCGGGCTGGCTTAGGAGCTGCTCGGGGTCCATCTGCCCTTCCCTGGACCAGCTCAGCCCTTGAGTCAGCAGCTAGTGCTCGTGAACAGGTGTGTGAGCCCCTGGCATCTGCATCGTCCTGCACTCAGTGCTGGGATAACGGCCAGTGAAGCCAGAGGGGCTGTTTGCTGGTGCAGGCGCGCTGATACCCCAGTGTGGGGCCCCAGCGAACAGCCTGCAGTAGGTCCTACAACTGCTAGGGGAGCTGATCCTTAGGCTTCCTCAGCTAGAAAGAGGTAAAATGGCGGGATGCAAACTTGAGTTTTGGCAAACCTCCAGGTCTGAGCCCTTTGCAGGGTAGCCGTCAGCCACCACTCCATCCTCACAGAGAGAGGGTTTTCAGGATGGATGGGGAGTGAGGTCCCTGTGTGTGTGTGTGTGTGTGTGTTGTGAGCTCTACTTCAGGAGCCCCAGAGTCGTGCGTGTGGGCCCAGCGGGGGATGGAGTACCACTGGAACCCAAAATTTTATGTAACATTTCACTTTTTAAAGATGGAAGTTGCTTTTAAATGTTTGGGGGCCAAACAACCCCTGCCGTAGACCACTGATTCGCAACCTTCCGTTGAAGGCTTCCTGCTGCCAAGGCTTTTGGACACATCTGCTGCAGCCCACCCAGCAACCTATGCAGCTGGCCTGGCAGGGGTTGATTCCTTGTCAGACAAGTGGGCCCACTGGGCTAGAAGGTCAAAGCAAAAGGACGGAGGTTGGGGGTCAGGGCCCTGGGAGCATACCCAGGAGGCACCGAATGCGTCCACATGTGAGGGAGGGCAGCCTGTGGCCAGGGCCATGTTTCTTCAGCTGGGGACCTCAGACCACTGCACTGGACTGGGGGCGGTCTTGGGAAAACAGGTCCTGGGCCCGCCTAGGCAGACTCAGGCTGTCAGGGAGATCCCAGGTGTTCAGTGTTCACCAGCTTCTTGCAGCAGAAGGCACCTCAGCCTGGATCCCAGGGAACCTTGGTCCCAGTGAGACTGTCGCTCTGTGCATACTCCTGCCTCTCGCTGGAGCCGTGCGAGCAGGCCACAGCTGCTGCCTCGAGGGTGGGGTGATAAGGAGACAGCCTTATCACGCTGTCTCCAGGGAGCCCGTTCGGCCTCTCATTTCCCCCTCTCTCCTCCCTCAGACAACGTGGACGACCCAACGGGGAACTTCCGCAGCGGCCCCCTGACGGGGTGGCGGGTGTTTCTGCTGCTGCTGTGCGCGCTCCTGGGCATCATCGTGTGTGCCGTGGTGGGGGCCGTGGTGTTTCAGAAGCGGCAGGAACGGAACAAGCGTTTCTACTGAGCAGCCAGCCCGTGGCTTGGGGAAGGGCCCTGGCGCTAATGTGAACTTTTTTTTTACTAGGATTGTAAAAGGAAAATAAGATGACCTTATTTCTTAACCATTTCAAAGAAATAATTAAAGTATTTTCATATATTTTGCTTCTTGCCCAATGGGGAGTAAGGCTGCAGGGCTGGGGAATAAGGGTTTTCCATGCCCACAGCTGGGGGCAGAGGCCCCGGCCCTGTGCAGGCCTCTCAGGAGCAGGGGGTCTGTGCCTGCTGCTGGGCCAAGAGCCTGGCAGGTGGCTGTGAACACTGGAGGGCCCCCCAGGCCACACTGGGGTGGGCGCCTGAGGACACAAGCAGTGATCTTGTTCTGTGCTGTGTGGTATGTGTGGCAGAAGAGGAGGCCAACTGGGGAGCCTGGGTCTTCACGCTCCGAGCTTCTTCCCAAGGCAGACCCTCGGGTGAGGCTGGAGGAGCAGTTTGGTGGTTTGCTAAATAAAGTGAAATAACCAACCTCAGTTGTGTGGCTGCCCTAAGAGGTCTGCTTTTCCTTTCTTCGAATGACTTCCGGTGCTTTCCAGCTTCAAGCCTCATCCCCTCAGGCGTGGCATGGCCCCAGGAGGCAGGTGCTGTGTTCTCCATTTCCCAGTTGGGGAATCAGTTGTTGGAGGTAAGCAAAACTTGCCGGGTGATACACAGCCGCTGGCAACATGGGGTGGGGCCTGCACTCTCTCCACGCACCCTGGGCCTCTGTGAAAGCACCCACTGAGGGGAGGATGTGGTTCCCACACGGAGGATGTGACTTCCCACCCAAGGGCTTGTGGGTCAGCAGTGGTGTTCCCATTGGTGTCATGGTTGGTCAAAGGTGGTTTATGACGTGAAGAAAGCCCACAGTGGTAAGTGCCACATGTGGCAGCCTCTGAGGCTCACTCCCAGTGCAGCTGGCTGCTGCATCCGGTCTCGCCTGACCCCCGCCTGCCACGGGATGGGTCCCCTTCCAGCCCAGCGCCTTCCCACTCACAGTTAAACATTTCAGCCACCACTGACTTCCTCATAATGTTCGTTTTCCACAAAGAGAGTCATGGGACCTCCGATAAATTGAGAGTGTTTCTTCACAATCTCCTTTACTCTTTCCTCCAAGGACTTGGTTAGGTCTTTCAGACATGGAATAGCCTTTGTTCTTCAGCCTGTAGGTTTGCCTCTGTTAGTCCTAACTGGACGATCCTCCTACAGAAGGCTATAGTGGTGATAATGGCCACTTTCAGTAGCCAAATAGGTAGAATAAAACCCAGCACCAAACTGTTCTGTCACAGAGAGCTCTGTAGCAGCCTGCAAAGCCTCCATGAGTGCCTTGGTCCCAGACTTGGGAAAGCACCAGGGTTATCAATCAGCACATCCTTGGTTGTCCCCATTTTGGTGTCCATAGCCTTGAGGATTTGATTTTACTCATCTGGAATGAGATTAATGTGCAGCTCTTACCCACATTTTAGTTTACTGGTGTCTCAATCTTTCACATCATAATTTTGTCCAGAGCATCTGATGATTTAGAAAAAAGCTCCCTCGGAGCTCTCTATTCGAGTGGTAATTATTGCTGCTCAGTAACGTCAACTGGGTAATTGCTTCCTGAAAGGCAGACATCTCAACCTCCTCCTCTGTCGGCTGGTCTGGGGTCTGGGTTTTCTCAAACATCTTGGCTAAAGAACCACACGGATTTTTTTAGCATCAGTGCGGCATCAGGACACAGAAGCAATTGAACCTCCATCTTAAAGCAAGCGCAACCCTTGCTTCTAGGTGTGGGCAGGCTTTTTGTAATTGATGTTATCAGACTTTCATTGTAGAATAGGTAATGTAAAAGTAGATGAGGTGAAGAGTGAGAACTTATTTTCTCAGTCTTTCAGGCTCACTCCCACAGCTCTTTGTTGGTCTACTCTTAACCATCTCCTGTCCCTCTCGATGTTTCCTGCGTGTATGGCTTAGGTGTCGAGAGATTGTTCACACGCTTGACTTTGAGAGGTCTGAGCTGTGTTTCTGTCATATGGGTTTGGGAGCTTGTTCATGAAGCCATAAGAGTAAACATGCTCCTCCTTACTGAAACATTTTATTAAGCACTTACCTCAAAATGGTTTCTTTACTCGAAAAGTCGCTAACATGGAGTGCTCACTGTGTGCCCAAGGGTTTGGTTCTAAGCAGTTGACATGAGTTAACTCCCTGCACTCCATGCCCTTATGGATGCAGGAAATCTGTAGGGAGAGCTCACTGAGGCAGAGCCTCATTGAGCATTTCCCTCGTGGAGGGGAGCGCCATGACCACACTGACATGCACAGCCGAGGCCTGGAGTCTGGACGCCCCTCCATGCCCGCAGCAGCCATGTCATCTGCAGCCCACTCGCCATACTCGGTGTCCCCTGAATTCCTGATAGGCAAGTTGGCACCTGGTACCCTATAATTCTCACCCTTGACCGCATGTTAAAGTCACCTAGAAAAGGAAAGTGAGCCTGCCTTCTTCTCCAGCTCTGGTGTAAGAAGGTGGGGCCTGGGCAAGGGCAGGCTTTTTTGGTTTTGTTCTTTAAATATATATGTACGTTTTAGTAATTTTATGTATTTAATTTTGGTGGTGCTGGGTCTTCATTGCTGCAGGCTCTTCTCTAGTTACAGAGTGGGGGCTGCTCTCCAGTTGCGGTGCTCAGGCTTCTCTTGTTGCGGAGCACGGGCTTCAGGAGTTGCAGCTCCTGGGCTCTAGAGCACAGGTAAGTAGTTGTGCATGGGCTCAGCCACTCTGTGGCGTGTGGGATCCTTCTGGACCAGGGATTGAACCCATGAATCCTGCATTGGCAGGTGGATTCTTTGCCACCGAGCCAGCAGGGAAGCCCAAGGGCAGTTTTAAAAGCACTCCCTCCCCGCCCAGGCGGTTCTGATGAGAATCCAGGCTTGAGAAGCAGCAGGTGTCAGGTCACTGATTTGAAGGCAGAGCGTAAAGGGATGGTGTTGGTTTTTGCTTGACTGTCAGGATCTTGTTTATATTCCTCTCAAAAGTCACACTCAGGGGTGCTTCCTCAGAAAATTAGATGGTTAGATGTATGTTCTTAATCTGTCTTTTCATACCCGTGGGATCATGATACTGTAATCATCATGATGTTTTTGCCAAGTGTGTTTAAAAATTGAGTTATTTGGTCATCTCAAAGTTATATATAAATGCATATCCCTGGACCTGCTATGCAGTGTGAGAAAAACATTTCAAAATGTTTGCATACCTCTTCATCCTCTGCCCTAAATCTGTGCCCTCCCCTCAGATGTGACCACTGCTGGTTCTGACTTTTTATGTGTTTCTAAAAAATTTTACCATGGAAGTGTGTATCCTTTAGTACATAGTATTATTTTGCATTTTAAAAAATATAAATGGTACACAGATGTATTCCTCAATGTCTATTTGTTTATTTCTGGCCTCACCACTTGGTTTGCAGGATCCCCATTCCCTGACCAGGGGTTAAACCCTGGCCTGTGGCAGTGAAAGCGTGGAGTCCTGACCCCTGGACCACCAGGGAATTCCCTTCCTCAGTGTTTAAAATTCAGCGTTGTTTGTGAGCCTTTGGACTACATGTAGCTCAAGACGTGGCCGAGCAGGCTCCAGTCCCATTCTGCACTGCTGGACATGTAGGCAGTTTCCAGGTTTTGCCCTTAGAGCTCTGCTCTGCACAATTCATGAGCAGTCTTCACGCACAAGTGTACAGGAGCTACTGTTGTAACCCACATGAGTTTCAGTTTTATTACAGGTCAGAGTGCTCTCCAAAAGGGGTTGCATCCATTCCACACCCATGTTGGCTGCCAGCCCACTGCGACTTCTCAGCACTTGATGTTGTTAAAGTGCTTAATTTTTGGTAGTCTGATGAGTATACAGAAGTCTTCATTTGTGTTTCTCTTCTTGTCAGTGGAAGACCTTTATATCCTCAAAGAGGCATTAAGAATTTGGGGTGCCCTTTGGTTGGGGCTCAGGTCTTCTCTTCCAGTCTCCATCCAGGACTTCCCAAGAGCAGAACCCAGCAGGAGGCTGACTGGCTAAGGAACGTGACAAGCATAGTTTACAGAGTTCCAGACACAGCACCACAAAACAGTATAAAAATGTGGGCTTGTGGCTTAGAGACGATGACTAACCCACAGACAGCAGGCTGCTGGGCACGCGGCTGCTTGGAGGGTGGCCCACCAGTGTCCCTGGACCCGCCACTGCTTCAGGGGGCATTCACAGGGAGAGAAGTCAAACTTGCATGCATATGTAGTTTCCTTGTACTCATGGTTGAAATTAATTCTAACTCATGCAAGTGTGATCAGAAGGAGAATCTAATATGTAGAAGGAGGAATGATGTTAAATGGCTAAGTTGCTAAATTTAGTAGAAACTTCACTTGTCACTGAGAATGTGGGAGGGAGTGGATCTTGTGGTGAGGGGATGTTAGGAGGGGAGTGGGCAAACCCTGCTCTGCCTTGCTTGAAGCCTTGTGGAGGAGACAGCGATTCATAATAAACTGGGTGGCTTGAGGCAGACGCTCCCAGTCTCAGCTGATACACTCAGACAGCACTGCTTGGCTGAGCACTCCAGAAATCTCAGTGCCTGAACCGGGGTCCCCTCAGTATCCTGTGGTACTAATCTTAACTAGTCAGCATTAAACCGGCATTCTGGGCAAGGGGCAGAACAGGAAACCAACAGAAATTGTTTGGGATTTTGGTTATAAATGGCTATTTTAAAAATATGCACTGACTTGCCTTCCTGGTGTCTCTGCTCTCCAATTCTTGTGTTCCAGGTCCTTTTGCATTTTGTTTTGTGGCATATGCCTATTAGATACTCTGTTAGAGTCGGTTCATGGGAAGTTATCATTCTGAATTCTCTGTCTGAAAACAGGTTTATTTTGATCTTATACTTGTGTTTAGTGTGGTCAACTATTAAGTCTGATGTCATCTTCTGATTCTTGCTCTTCTCTGATTCTTTTTTCCAGAAGTTTTTAGGAGTAGTTCTGTTTGATGGTTTGAAACATGGCCAGGATGTGTCTGGGTCTGAATCTTTTTGCTTTTTTTCTCCTCCTTGGCACTAGGGATCTCCTTTCAGTTTGACACTTGTGTCTTTATTTCGCTCTGGGAAGTTTCCTTCTGTTACTATCGTTTATCATGGACTCTTCTGATGACTTGCTGTGTTTGTTTTATAGCACTGCCCGAAAGTTCTTTCATGTTTCTCCACTCAAGAGGCAGGGTCCACGCTCTGTCTCCCTGCTCCTTGCATCTGGTGGGTTTCTGTTTGCTTCTGTAAGCAGAATGTGGCAGAGGTGAGGTGCTGTGACTTCTGAGGCCAGCCTTAAAGGCCAGGCAGCTTCACCTGCTTGCCTGGGACACTGGCCCTGGGAACCCTGAGCCACTATGGAAGCAGGCCTCCGGTCCCAGCCCGTCCCGTTCCTCAGCCTCCGGGTGCTGACATGTGAGGGAAGAAGCCATCCGGGCTCCTGCATCAGCTGGTCAGGTCCTCCAGCAGAAGCCCCAGATGTTGTGGCCTGGATGTGGAGCAATTCCTTTTGTTCCTTCCATATCCCTGGACAACAGAGTCCTAAAGGGATTGCTGGGACTTACCTGGTGGTCCAGTGGTTGGAACTCTATACTTCTACTGCAGGGAGCATGGGTTCAATCCTTGGTAGGGGAATTAAGATCCTGTGCATGCCATGTGGTACAGCCAAAAGAAAAAGAAATATTCTGGACGTCCATCAGTAAGTGAATGAATAAACAAATTGTTAACAACAACAAAAAGAGATTGCTATTTTACATCACCAAGTTTCAGGGTGGCTTTTCATGCAGCAGTGGATAATTGGACCATGCACACACCCCCACCACCGCTCCTCACCATCTCCTGGTTCTCTCCTTCTGAGCTCCGGTTGAGAGGAAAGGGCGCTGAAGTGCCTTGGCCTTGATCACCCTGCTGTCCTGGGCTCTCGGTCATCCAGTTGTTGGAAGACAGTCATTTCCCCCAGCAGATGTGAACCTCTTGCCAATGCCTTATGTTGACTCTGCAGTCCAGATGGGCGATGTTTGGCCTGACATGTGCCAACCCTTAGGGACATCACTCCCGGCCTCCTCCCACTTCTGGCGGTGGGCAAGGGCAGTCCCTGCACATACAGGGCCACAGGGTGACTGTCGGGTTAAGTGGCTGCTGACCTCCTCCACCTGCTTTAACATACCGTAGGCATGCTTGCAGCTAGTAAAGGAGAAGTTCATCAGAGCACTGGGTGCCAAAGCCCAGGTCTTTGAGGACCCTAAGTGTTCCCCTTTCCCGTCTTGGGAGGGCTGGGTGCAGACATCCAAGTATCAGCATAAGGTAGACCATGGCTCTCAGAGTGGGGTCCGGGGGGCCCCAGGCCAACTGACCCAAACTGCTGAGGGGCAGAGCCTGGGAATATGCATTTTTTAAAAAAGACGAGGCCTGTGCACACCATAGGTGCGGGGTCACCTGTCCATGTTAGCATTCTCTGGTGACTTCCACAAACTCACTACAAAGCAGTCTGAAAACCTAAGATAACAGTAAAACAGTCCAATAGAAATATTGCTTTATCTAGAACTGGGGAAACTTCAATATTCATCATCTTGAACACAAAATCCATTTGGTAATAGTACTTCCTACTCTCCCCCAGCAAGCAGACAAGCACAGCATTGTAACTCTAGAGCCCAAGCATCCATCTCCTTAACCAGTCTCCATTTAAGGGTGAGTGCAAGGAACAGGGTCAGGACAAGCCCCAGAAAGCACCCCTTGGCAGCTCATTCCTGCTAACACTCCAGTCAAATATTACCTAGTAAGAAAATTCCCAAACTTAGGATGGAATCATTAGAATTTTACTCTCATATTCTCTCTCTTGGAGAGAGTTCCCTCAGTTTCAAAGAGCATGGCCTCCCTTGAAGGGAACTTCATTTGAGGGAAAGCCTCCACTTTTTCTGGGGCTGGTGTTTGAAGTCCCATGTTTGTGGTCTGGAGCGATGTTTTGCGGCAGCTCTGCAGCCTTGAGCGTTCTGATTCAGAATTTTGATAAGGAGACTCTAAAATCTACTTACAGAAATTTAAACCTGGAATGCAAAAATAAACGCTTTTAGGATGCAGCCTAATTATTAACATTGCTTGAATTGCTTATGTTTCTGTTCATCCATGCACATCATCTGAGAACAAAGTTAATGTCATGCAGAGTGTGCACCGCAATACAAGTTCCCTTAAATAAGCCAGCTCACCGTCTAAGTAAGAAGGTGTCACCTCCCTGACAGACTCTAGAGAATCACGCCCCAGAAACATCTATGACTAAGAAAGGAAGAGACCCCCTCAAAGCAGAAACTTTATCAATCACATCAGGAACTGAAGTTTTTACCAAGGAGAGAAAAGACTTTGCTAAAAACAAACAATTACATGCGTTAATTGAAATAACAGGTAGTATCAATTCTGTTGTGTGTTTATTTTAAAACACATCAAATAGGGACTTCCTTGGTGGTCCAGTGAAGACTTTCCCTTCTAGTGCCGGGGATACAGGTTCGTTCCCTGGTTGGGGAGCAAAGATCCCAAATGCCTGTCAGCCCAAAACCCAAAAACAAAGCAGAAGCAATTATTGTAACAAATTCAATAAAGATTAAAAATGGTCTACATCAAAAACAAAAATAAAACCCACATCTAATAATACATGCAATGATTTAAAAATCAAATATATCAAAGGCTATATAGCAGCGGCAACAAAAATGACCACTCCATGATCCCCACTTCTGCTCTCCAGGGGCAGTGGTTTTCAACTCTTTTAGCTCTTTTTCCTGGCAGTTACTTTTGTGTTTCTAAGTGATATGCCTGTTTTGTCTGAATATCTAAGTGTTCAGCATTATGTATTCACTTCCTTGTATGATACTTGAGGTTCAGCTCTTTTACATCCGCCTTCTCCCCAGCCTCCAAATGTGATTATGTCCCTATTTTTAGCTAAATAAGTGATCATTATCACGATGCAAATGTATTCTACTTTCAAGCCAGGTAGAGCCACCCCAGTTACAGTGCCTGACTGTGCAGCTTTGAGCTTTTCCTTGCATTGTCACTTGCCTCGTTTTTAACTTGCAGTGTTTCCCATGTACAAATCCTCAGGTCTTCCTACAGCTCCTCCACATTGTCTCCGCCTCCTTTCCCAGTTGTTCCCCCTCCAGCCCGGGTGCCCCATGCCTAGGTTCTTTGCCCTCCTGAGTTGGAGCTCCTTCTGGGCTTCATTCTCTTTCTTCCTAGGCACAAGTTGCCTACGTTTGCTAAAATCTAAACTCTGACCCCTGGTGTGACCTTGGGTTGTCTTTCTCCTCCGGGCTCTAGAGAAACCACAGACAGAATTTCAATCAAGTGTCCACCTCAGCCTGTTACATGCATCCAGCAGCTCCAGACCCCTCCTTCCGAACATACCATAAAGACAGTACCTTGACCCACATGTTACATGTCAATTGTACCTCAGCAAAGCTGGGGGGAATTATGTGAAGTTTTAGATTGAAATAGTGACAGGTGCAGTGGTTGTAGATTTCTGGCTGTTTGAATCCTTCCTTCACCCTTGCACCTTGAGAGGAACAAGTTCAACCCCTGTGTCTCTGTGTCAGCTTCATAGGGGGTCAGGTCCGTCTGCCTCAGGACTGCCGAGAGCAACACATGCGTGAACCCGTTACGTGGAGTAATGTCTATCTGCCAAGACAGAGCCCCCGGTAACTGCTACTATTAATACAAATTATGCTGCTCTTTCCTTCCATTTTGTAACATGCACTCTCTGGCTGTGGAAATTAGTTTTATGTCCCTCAGTGAAGCGGGTAGCTTTCTGTCTAAAAATTCCTATTTCTCATGACTTTTATTCTAATTATTTTATTGTATGTTAAACTCAATCTGGTTTATTTATCAAATTTTTTCTAATATATTTCCTGATCCCTCTTTTAAAAAATAAGCAATTTTAATTTTGAGCTAATTGGAATCCAATAGCTTTTTTTTTTAAAACTTTCTAAGCATATCACCCTCAAACCATAAAAGATTTTCTAGATCTTAAAAATGAAAAATACCCAGAGGCTTCACACACTCAGCTGGGTGATGATGTCTTGCGGATGTGTGATGTCTCCTTCACGCCTGTCAAAACCTAGATTTAATCCAGGGTGACCTTTTCCAGCTCTGTTGCTGGTGGTGGTTGGAAGTTAGTGGGAGTCATCAAGTGGTGCTTCCAGAATGTTCTTTGAAGGGGCTGGCTCAGCCTGAAGCTCACCCTTCTGCCCCTGCCCCTGCTCCTTCCTGGGATGTCCACCTAATGTTTGTAAGTGCAGTGGCCATCCAGGAGGTGAACCCCAGGACAGTATCCCGTGTCACAGCAGAAAGGCAGAAGGAGTTGCTGGCTGCAGCAGTCCTGCCCACCCTGCATACCTGATGCTGAACACTTTGTTTTCTGAGAGAAAAGCGAAATATAACAGAAACAGACTGGGACTTTTCTGGCAGTCCAGTGGTTAAGACTCCACACCTCCACTGCAGTGGGGCTTGGGATCCCAGGTCAGAGAACCAAGACCCCGCAAACTGCTCATTGTGCACCCCCAAAACCAAACAGAATCAGACTCACAGACACAGAAAACAAACTACTGGTCACCACAGGGTGGGGGTGGGGGCAGGGGTAGCATCAATGAAGGGGATGAAGAGGTACAAAGTACTATGTATAAAATGAATAAGATGCAAGGATATAATGTACAGCACAGGGAATATAATCAATGTTATCATAACTTTGTACAGTATGCAATTTATAAAAATATCGAATCACTATATTGTACACCTGAAACTAATATAGTTTAAGTCAGCCATACATCACTTAAAGACAATTAAAAGCTCTATGGGATTAAGCCACAGGTTGGCCTCTCACTGGCAGCCTAATCCAGTTTCTAATGGCATCACTGACTCGATGGACATGAGTTTGAGTAAGCTCCTGGAGTTGGTGATGGACAGGGAAGCCTGACGTGCTGCAGTCCCTGGGGTCGCAAAGAGTTGGACTGAACTGAATGGATTCATGAGAGACTCCAACTATTTACTGAAAAGACTGCTTTCCCTAAAGGATGATTCTGAAGAGTCGCAGTTAACTGTGAAGTGACGTACGTTTACACAAGAATGTGTCTGGGACCTAATTCTTCACTCGGGTTCACTCCCTGTTTGTTGTTTATTTATTTTTATTGAAGTATGTTGATCTACATGCTGTGTTAGTGTCTGCTCTACAGCTAAGTGATTCAGTTATATATATATATATATTACCTATTTATATGTAATATATAAATATATATAAATTCTTTATGTGTGTGTGTGTGTGCATGCTAAGTCACTTCAGTCATGTCTGACTCTTTGCAACCCTATGGACTGTAGCTTGCCAGGCTCCTCTGTCCCTGGGATTCTCCAGGCAAGAATATTGGAGTGGGTTACATATATATATATGTAAATTCTTTATTCTTTTTTTAAATCTTTTCCATTATGGCCTATCATAGGATATTAAATATAGTTCTCTGTGCTATATACAATAGGATCAAGCCGTATTTGAAAGTAGAAAAGGAAGAGCTGCATTTTCATGAAAAAATGTTTATGATTCTGCTGTCATCTCTCGTGTGCTGTGAGTCTCACCTAAAGGCTCACGTTTACTCAGCTGTTTCTGCTTCTGTTTCCTGTTCCCTGAAGTTTTTCGGTTCTTTCTAAAGCTCTCTACTCCCCCAAATGTTTATACTCAACCTACTCTGGTCTGCTCCAGGATCTGCTCACTATTTGTAGAGGAAATTACATGCCCACCTCCCCAGACCAGACAGATGGAAACCAGTGTCTTACTTTAGTCCTCCTTCCTTGAGTGCTGTCCACCCGAGTCGCTTCCTACTTGTTCTCCTTGGCGTTGTGCTTAACCTCTGAATAGTCTCATCCTGTGGGTTTGGGGCTTTTTTTGGTGCTTTCATTTTTCTGTGAGTCTGTACTGAACTTCTAGAAATTTCTCTCGAAGTTATGGGATGTGTGTTTTCTAATGACGTTAATGGGGTTTTTGGAGAGGAGAGAAGTAGACGCATGTGCCTTCGCTTGGGATCTGGTCTGTATTCTTCTGGCAATGAGTTGAGCTTTTCTTTGTGGTGTAAAATGTAGATTAGCTTTTGCATTGTGATCCTACAGTTAGTTTTCAGAGGTGAAGTTTGATCTGTGTTAGATCAGCCTTATTCTATTCCTCAGATGCTCTGTATTTTTCCTTTTTGGTTTGTGTGATGAAAAATGAGAAAAATCAACTGAGGTCATTTGTTTTAGAATACTGTTGGTATTTCTGATAACTTTTTATTCATGCATGAACATAGGGGTATTTTTTTTAATGTTCTTTTTTCTGAGCAGCATATGAGGAAGAACTTGACCTTTTTTCTTGTCTATCTTTAGTCTTTAGCTTACCAGGCTGTGCTTGTACAAACTAGAATGAAGCAGTCTGTGAGTGATATATTGTTCCTACTGAATGAGAACAGTCAGTACTAAGGAAAAATATCCACTGGGAGAGCATGTTGATTATAGGCTAATAATCAGAGATCTTAATAAGATATTGATGCTTTGAAAATAGGACATATTGACTTGGCTTTATCTCTAAAACTACCCAAGTTTGTGGTCAGTACTAAGTCACTTTACTTTTATAAAAATTTTTAATAAAATGTACATAACAGTAACCATTTTAACCATTTTTCAGTATACAGCTCGGTGGCATGAAGTTGTTCGTTCACAGTATTATGCAACCATCACCATCGTCCATCTCCAGAACTTTTCCTTCATCCCAAACGGAAACTCTACCCGTTAAATAGTAGCTCCTCTTTCCCCCACCTCTGCCCCTGGGAACCTCTGTTCTACCTTCCGTCTCTGAATTTGCCTATTGTAGATTCCACATTTAGTCAATCATGTAATATTTATCCTTTCGGTTCTGGCTTATTTCATTTCACATGTTTTCAAGGTTTGGATTAGGGCTTCAAAGTTGACAAGTATCAGGGGGACTTCCCTGGCGATTCAGTGGCTAAGATTCTGAGCTCCCAATGCAGGGAGCCTGGGTTGAATCCCTGGTCAGGGAACTAGATCACACATGCTGCAATGAAGATCAAAGATTGAATGTGCCATGACCAAGAACTGGCACAGCCAAATAAATATTTTTTTTAAGGTTAATAAGTATCAGAAATGATGACCAAATAATGTTCCATTATATGGATATACCACATTTTATTTATTTTTTCATCTGCTGATGGACATTCGGGTGGCTTGCAGCTTCTGACTATCGTGAGTAAGACTGCTGTGAGGCGTCCCCGGTGACTCATTGGTAAAGAATCCGCCTGCCAATGCAAGAGAGGTGACTCAGGCCCTGGTCTAGGAGGTCCCACATGCCACAGGGCAACTGAGCCCTTGCTGCTGAAGGGCCAGGGAGCCACAACCCCTGAGCCCACGGGCCTCACGCTCTCGAGCCCGTGCTCACAAGAGAAGCCACCGCAGTGAGGAACCTGAGCACCGCAGCTGGAGCAGCCCCCACTCACCGCAACTAGAGAAAGCCCAGGCAGCAGCGAAGACCCAGCACAGCCAAATAAATTAAAACCAAAAAGACTACTGTGAATGTGGGTGGACCAGTGTTTCTGTTTGAGCCTCTGCTTTCAGTTCTTTTGCGTATAAACCTAGGGGTAGCATTGCTGGGTTTTATAGTAATTCTGTGTTAACTTTGATTTAGCCTGACTTCGCATGGTGCTGTAATCTTTGGCAGAGGCCCAGCCAAGCTGCCTTCCTACTGCTGGATAGACTGGACTTGCGACTGTGACTCACTCAGCCGTGTCCCACTCACTCAGGGCTGGCTGCCCTCCAGGGAGCACATGTGGAAAAGATACCTGCAGAGTATTTCAGGAAACTGACCTGCTGCTGGTTTAATGGCCTGCGCAGTCCCAGTCTACAGGCAGTAAGGAGGTCACTTCCTGGCAGGTCAGACGTGTTGGCGAACTTGGGATCTCAAGAAAGATGATACCCCTCTAGTTAAAGGTTATGCCCGTGAAACATGGTAGAGGCTAGTTGTGACAGCCCTTGGTTCCTGAACTCAAAGTGGAGGAACTGATGAGAACCTTAGATAATACTTCTGGCTTTATGGAAATTGTAGAAACTATGGCTGTGGGGGCTTTAGCAAGCCCCGTACTCAGTGCCAGGGTGGAGTTTTGGCAGCTTCCTAAGGAGGCTCTAAGTATTAAAGCACAGCTCTTACCCTGTAGGAAAGGATGCCAAATAGCCCTGCACATCCAGGTTATTATACACATTCAAAACATGGTGAAGGTTCCCACCTCACTGGTGGAATTCTTGGTTCCCTGGTGTGGTGTCAGGATGAACAGGTTGGCTTTTCCAAGGAACAGTGGTGTTGGTGATCAAGTTGTAATAGTCTGAGGTACTTGCATGTGTATTGTGATTTTGTATCACAATATCTTATTGAGCAAATACTACTCAGTCTGAGCCTTTGCCTCGACAAGCACACGGTCGGTCCGAGGACAGACGGAAACCAAGCAACCCTCCATGCCAGATGCCCAGGGGTACCCCATCCTCTTGACCACTTTGAACCTCAGTGACCTACCGAGGTTACCAGGTCCCTGAAACCCCCTTGTATTTGTTGACTTCCTTGCCTCTCGCTATCGTTTCCTTGGTCCATTTCTGTTTATTTGGATTGTTTATCAAAATAACCTAAGTCGCACACAAGCCCTGGTGGCAACCACAGCTTTCTTTTTTTTTTCATTTATTTTTATTAGTTGGAGGCTAATTAGTTTACAATATTGTAGTGGGTTTTGTCATACATTGACATGAATCAGCCATTGAACCACAGCTTTCAAGGAGAGGAATTACGAGCCTAGAAACCCATCTAGTCCAACCTAAACACTGACACCTAATACTTGTTCCCATACCTGCCAAGTGCAGAATATGGCCAAAAGGAAACCCGAGGAAGGCCCTGACCACAGTAAATGTTGGACTCTGTCTTTGTTTGGTTCCTTGCTCTGGGTTGGCTTTGCCACCATCAGCAGAGGACAGGCAACAAATGGGCACAGCTCCCAGAAAAAACAAAATGTCGTAAACTGGATAAACCAACACAGTCTTTTGGAAAACCGCAAGTTCACAGATTAGTAACCAGCCCAACCCAACCAGTCCTGAATGGACCACCCACAGGCTTCACTAAATGGACCATCCAGTCTTGTGCAGATTGTGGTTTTTGATCTTTGGGGCTTTGTAAGCTTTGCCCTTGTGCTTTGTTCAGGAGAAAGTCTTAAAGAGAGGCTGTTCCCTCTGGCATGAAAAACACTAGTTCTATGGTCCCCACCCTCCCAGGGAACAACTTTTTAAACTCTTCTAGTTGTTTCTTCCAACCCAGGAGAATAGCAGTGGGCGGACACAGGCCCACAGAGAGGCAGAGGCTTAAGAAGCACCTGCCCCGGATGAGAGCAGAATGACACAGGACTCGGGGTGGGAGTAGATCTTGGGGGTGGCAGCATCATATCCTGGGGACAGAATATCTGAGAAGAGAAATGTATTAGGTTAAGAAAAGTGCACATGAAATATATTGGGCTTTAGGGTTTATTAAGGTGTATGTATGTGATAAGATGGGCTTGGAAATAGTCTATGATATGCCAGGAGAAACAGAATTAATGGATTCATGAGCACCTAGCTTGGTTCCTGTGCTAGTTTTCTATTGCTGCTCTAACAAATGCCTGCAAATGTAGTGACTTAAACAACACAGGTTTATTTCTTACAGTTCTGTTGGTCAGAAGCTCAAGGTGAACCTCAACCAATTGAAATCGAGGTGTCATCAAGGCCCTGATTCTTTTTGGAGGTTCTAAAAGAGAATGGTGTGCTTGCTTATTCAGGTTGTTGCCGGGATTCACTTCCTTGCAGACATAGGGCTGAGTCCCTGCTTTCTTGCTGGCTGTCAGCTTAGGGTCATCCCCTGCTTCTGCTTCTGGAGGCCAGCCACATTCCTTGGGTCATGACCTGCTTTCTCCATCTTCAAAGTCCTCGACAGTGGACCAGTCCCTCTACACTTTGAATCTCTTCCATCATTGCATCTCTCCATCTTCTGCTGCTGCCTTTGAGAGCCCATGTCATTACATTGGGCCAACATGGAAAATCCAGGATAATCATCCTGTTTTAAAGTCAGCTGATCTGCCACTCTTAATTCCCCTTTTGCGATGTAGCATTAAGATATTCACATGTGTGATGCCAAGGGTTAGGATATGGGCATCCTTGGGGGCCATCGTTCTTTCTACCATGGTCCCTAAGCTGAGAACAGGGTAAAGCAGACAGAATGGACTGCTGAGGATTTCTATTCAACATCTGCTGGGAGGGCAGAAGCCTGAAACTCAGAGCAGCTACCCTAAGCAGAGGGTCCCCCCGGTCTGAGCTGCACAAATATCAGGGCTTTTCCTACTGTCTGGATTTTTCTTCCACCATAGACTAGTCTTGCCTCCTTTAGAACTTCTTCTCAATGGAGTCATCCAGTATAATTTTTTGTGTTTTCACTCAGAATAATGTTCTTGAGATCCGTCTCAGTTATGGTGTGTCTTAGCAGCAACATGTCACAGATTGGGAGATGGTATTCACACATACCTGTCAAAGAACTTGATCTAGGATTTCCCTGGTCGTCCAGTGGTTAAGAATCTGCCTGCCAGTGCAGGGGACGTGAGTGATCCCTGGTTCGGGAAGATTCCACATGCTGCAGGACAACTAGGCCGTGCACCACAACTACTGAAGCTTGCATGCTCTAGGGCCTGAGTGCTGCAACTACTGAGGCCTGAGTGCCTACGACCAGTGCTCTGCAACAAGAGAAGCCACCACAACAAGAAGTCCCTGTTCACCCCCACTAGAGAAAGCCCATGCACAGCAACGAAGACCCAGAGCAGCCAAAAATAATAAATAAATTAAATAAAAAAAGAACTTGATCTAGAGCATATAAAGAACTCGTAACACTCAGTGATAATAGTGTTTTTTCTTAGGTAAATGAATCTATGTGCATTGTTTATTGCTAGCTTTGTATACTTAATGTTAGATTATGGGAGTTGTAGGCTGATTAATGGCTTCCCCAAAGATGTCCACATCCTAATACCTAAAACCTGTGGATATGTTACTTTAGAGGAATTTGGCAGTTGTGATTAAATAAAGGATCTTTGGATGGGAAGGCTGTACTGGTTACTTAGTTGGGCCCAAGGTAATCACAGTGACCTTAGAAGAGGGAGACAAGAAGGTCAGAGTCAGAGGAAAACAGATTTTTGAGGATGTTACATTCTTGGCTTTGAAGATGGAGGAACAGGTTACAAGTCAAAGAACACGGGTGGGTTTGGAAGGTGGAAACGGCATGGAAATAATGATCCTCTAGTCTTTAGGGGGATCCCAGCCCTGCTGTCCCCTTGATGTTAGCCCAATGAGATTTCTGATCTACCTGACTATAAGATAATAAGTTTATGTTAAGTCAATAAAACTTCACACAAAAGGCAGTAATAAGACAATTGATCCAGTATTACAAGTGCAAAAGATTTGAAAATACACTTCACAAAAGAAGACATACATATTGCCAGTAAGCACATGAAAAATACTTAGTATCATTGGCCCTGCCTGCTTCTCTGGACCTTTCTCTCCTAGGAAAAATACTTAATCTTCTGGGTTTCCTTTCACTTTATTTAGGGTGTCCTTCACAAGTTTTACATTTTTAAAAAATAAAAGTTTAATTTTAGAAGAGTTTTACAGGAAAATTACAAAGATAGTACAAAGAATTCCCATGTACTACACCCAGGTTCCCATGTTATTAACATCTTACATTGATATGGCACAGTTGTTACAATTAATGAACCAATACAGATACTTTATTCAGACTTCTTCAGTTTTTACCTGATGCTCTGCTTCTGAGCCAGGACCCCATCCAGGGCAAAACGTCACGTTTAGTCATCATGTCTCCTTAGGCTCCTCTGGGTGGACAATTTCTCAGACTTTCCTTATTCTTGATGACCTTGACAGTTTTGAGGAGTACAGGTTAGGAGTTTCTTTTTAGGGTGTTCTTTAGTTTGAGTTTATCTGGTGTATTTTTCTGTTTTATTTTTAATTGATATGTCTCTCTTAATTAAACTGGAGTTATGTCCACACTATGTGCAGCCTCCGTTTAAGGACTGTGGAGTTATGCCGACTCCTTGAGGGCAGAGAAGCCATATACATTATTTAGAATTCTTTTGCATGGGTGACTTGTCTCTTCTCATTTATTTAGTCAGTCATTTATCTATGTCAGTATAGGCTCGGTGGCATTTTTTTTTTACATTTATTTTTATACACCGTGACAACTTTATTTTGTTGCTCAAATTGTTCCAACCCTGCTTTGAGTTGGTCCTGGGTTCCTCTGACATTTTCCCATCACTATGCGTGTGTGTGTGTGTGTGTGTGTGTGTGTAACAGTTCTTTACTTTCTGGCACTATAAGATGTTTCAGTCTCATCTTATATAATTCCTGCCTGGTCCTAGAATCAGCCATTTCTCCAAGGAGCCCTGGTTCCTTTCATTGGAGAATGGTATTTGAAATCAAGATCTCTAGTTCATCAAGTACTGACGTATTCAAAGTTTTTAATTTTTATGAAGTTCAGTTTATCTGTGTGTGTGTGTGTGTGTGTGTCTCTTTGATGTCTTTGAAGCCTCTAAAGAGGCTTCGCCTGACCCAGGGTCACAAAGGTTTACTTTTACAGTTTAAGAGTTTTATAGTGTTAGCTCATTCATCTAGGCCCACAATCCATTTTGAGTTCATTTTTGTGCATGGTATATGAAAGAGGTCCAGCTTCATTGTTTTCTACATAGGTATCCAGTCGTCCTGGCACCATTTGTTGAAAAGACTTTTTTCCCATTGAATTGTCTTGGCACCCCTGTCAAAAATCAATGGATATTTCTTTTAAAAAAGTTTATTTATTTTTGATCGCACTGGGTCCTCATTGCTATGCATGGGCTTTCTCTAGTTGCAGAGAGCAGGGGCTCTTCTCTAGTTGCAGTGCGTGGGCCTCTCGTTGCAGTGGCTTCTCTTGTTGCAGAGCGCAGGCTCTCGGGCCCGAGGCCTTCAGTAGTTGCGGCTCTCGAGCACAGGCTCAATAGTTGTGGCTCATGGGCTTAGTTGCTCCATGATATGTGGGATCTTCCCGAACCAGGGATTGAATCCATGCCCCTTGCATTGGCCAGTGGTCTCTTAACTGCTGGATGGGAAGTCCCTTAATTGATATTTCTTCAATTATTGAATGTATAATTGGAAAAGACATACCTGGCAACTGGAGGAATGCTGACGTTGGTTCCCTACCCCTTGGAGTGAAAGCTCCAGAAGCTGCTCCTCTGTACCAAAATAGGAACCTGGAAACAAGACTGCCTCCCAAGGGGAGTTGCAGAGCTTAATGCCACACCCCCACTTCACTCAGCTGTTGGCTGCTGGTGACTCAGATTGCAGCAGCTGTCCCAGCCGTCACTGGAGCCTGTCACTGGAGCAGTTCAGCACACCTCCTGACAGTTGGTAGCTGTTGATCTAGCTAATGCCTTTTTCTCTATACCGATTTGTAAGGCTCTCCAAAGACGGTGTTTTTTGTTTTTCCCACCTACTGGGGTCAGCAACTTGCCTTCGGTCTTACCTCAGGGATGTGTCAGCTCTCCTGCTCGGCTATAATATAATCCATAGACCACTCGACCACCTTGCCGTTCCAGAAAACCTGGTGCTGATCCTCTGCGTTGATGTGATGTTGACTGGCCTGATGAACAAGAAAGAGCAGATACTTTTGATGTCTTAATAAGATGCACACAAGTCATATGGTGAGCAGTATGAACCTCATAAAACCTCATAAAATTTCAGAGGTCCACCATTTCCTCATTTGGCTAGTCTGATGGTCTGGAATGTACCTCTTCTCTGATAAAAGACAAATGCACCTTCCACAACCTACCACCAAAAAAGAGAGGCACAGTTCTTGGTGAGTCCTTTCAGAGCAGAGACAACACGCACCATGTCTGTGTCTGATCCTTTTCCCAATGAGAGCTACCTGGAAAGCCACCTGTTTTTATTATTATTATTTATTTATTTGGCTGTATCAGGTCTCAGTTACAACACTCTTTAGTTGCAGAATGCAGAATCTTTTAGCTGAGGCATGTGGGGTCTGTTTCCCTGACCAGGGATCAAACCTGGACCCTTTGTGTTAGGAGCTTGGAGTCTTAGCTACTGGACCACCAGGGAAGTCCCAGCCACCTGGGTTTGAGAGGAGACCAGAACAAGGGCAGTCTGTGCCACAGTAAGAGCTTCCCCAACACTTGGGCCTCATGATCCAGCAGAACCAATGACACTCGCTGTGTCTGTGACAAATAGGAGCGCTGTGCAGAGCTTCTGGAAAGCACCAAGAGAATACAGCATAATCCTCAGGATTTTAGAGCAAATTCATCCCCTCCTTTGCATATAGAACCATTCTCCCTTTGAGAAATATTTTCTGGCTTTGGGTTGGAAAGGCCTAACCATGGGACATCAGGTGAAGATGCAGCCTGAGTTGCCCACAACAAAGTTGGCATTGCTGTCCTTATACTGCCCTTTGGTGCCCGCAGCAGCAGCAGAGCACCAGTGGCAGACTAGAGACCGAGCCTGGGCATGTCCAAAGGTGCATATAGGCTACACCAGCGGCTGGCTTGGACTCCTTTGCTGCCAACTCCTGTGTTTGCCTCTTGCCATCAGTCCAGGCCTGTGACCTCATGGGGAGCCTTCTTGGCCAGCTGACGGAGAGAGAAAGAACTTGAGCCTGGTTTCCAGATGGTCTGCATGAGAAGCTTTTGACATTCAGAAGTGGACAGCTCCAGTGGGCAGCCCTACTGTAGGTCAGAAATCTCACTGGCTAAATTGAGGGGACAGAAGGGCTGGGTTCCTTCTAGACACTCTAGGGGGCATCTATTTCCTTGCCTTGTCCAGCTTCTAGAAGCCATCAGCATTATTTGACTTAGAACCTCTCTCTCCATCTTCCAAGCCAATTGTATAACATCTTTAAATCTGTTTTCCCCTGACTCTGACCCTCCTGAATTGGGGTCAGAGGTGAAGAGAAATCCTCTGGGCAGCACATCTGGCTGTGCACTTTGTCTGGAGTGAGAAATGCCTGGAAGAATGAGTGTACCATGATTTATGGGCAGTGGCTGATTATTTGGCTGGATTGCCAAGGTCTTAAGAGGATCAAAATTGGAAAATTAATAATGAGAACGTCTGGAGAAGAATATGTTTGGACCTCTTGGAAGGGAGCAGACTGTGAAGTTTTTTGTGTTCTGTGTGGATGCCCACCAAAGAGCATCTATGCAGAGGAGGCTCTTCATAACTAGGTGGACAAAATAACACCTGTAGGTGTCCATCAGCCTTTTCCCAGGCACAGCAGGCTCAGTGGACCCATGAGCAAAGTGGCCTTGGTGACGGCAGTGGAGCCTGTGCACGGTTCAGTACCATGGACTTCTCCCGACCACATCTGACCAGGGCCATGCCGCCGCTGAGTGAGCCGTATGACAGCTCCAGAGACCAGCCCTGAGCCCCTCGTGAAGGAAGAGTAGCCACTTTCCTGGTTTCTGGTTGATTATATTCTCTTTTCCATCATGGAGGGGTAAGAAATTCACTCTTACAGAAATAGACACAGACCCTTGAGCTAGATCTGAATATAGATTTGTCTTCCTTGGCATATCTTTGGGCTTCCCTGGTGGCTCAGACGGTAAAGAGTCTGCCTGCAATGCAGGAGACCCGGGTTTGATCCCTGGGTCAGGAAGATCCCCTGGAGAAGGGAATGGCTACCCACCCCAGTATTCTTGCCTGGAGAACTCCATGGACAGAGGAGCCTGGTGGGCTACAGTCCATGGGGTCGCAAAGAGTCGGACACAAGTGAAGTGACTGCCACTTTCACTTCACTTGATCTAGATCTGAGACTAGATTTGGCTTCCTTGCCTCTGATGCTTCTCTTAGCTCCACCATTCTGGACTCACACAGTGATCTACCTGCTGTCATGGTACTCTGCACAGTGTTCCTTCTGACCAAGAAATTAATTCCACTGCAAAGAAGCAGCATTGGGCACATGTTAATGGCATTAACTGGTCTTGTTACTGAGTCCAAGCTCCTACTCCTCCCTGCATATTATTGTTTAGTTACAAATTTGTGTCCGACTCTTTTTGGCAACCCCAGGGACTATAGCCTGCCAGGCTCATCTGTCCATGGGATTTCCCAGGTAAGAATACTGGAGTGGGTTACCATTTCCTTCTCCAGAGGATCTTCCCCACCCAGGTATTGAACCCGCGTCTCCTGCATTGCAATCTCCTGGATTCTTTACCTCGAGCCACAAGGGAAGCCCCAGGTCCCAGCATGACAGGCCAATAAACCAAGAGACAAGGTGTTGATACAAGGAATAACGACTTTGTTCAGGAAGCCAGCAGACCAAGAAGATGATGGACTAGTGTTCCAAAGAACCATTTTACCTGAGTTAGAATTCAGGCTTTTTTTGTACTAAAAGGGGAGGAGGTGTAACTGGCTGTTGCAGACTTCTTGCTTCTTTAATCCTTTGTTCTCGCAGCTCTCTGCATAGATCTGCTCACATATAATCTTCCAACAAGACAGTTGTTACTTTCTGTTCTACAACGTTTATCTCTATTTGAATGGAAAAGTGTTATACTTTTAAAGCCTGTGAGGCAGAGCATTGAGAAGGAGTTGTATGTATATTTCAGGCTGCAAGGAATATTCTTTTACAGATGTTCAGAACCAGCATAACCAGGCACAGGCAACAGAGCGCAGAGGTTACAGCTAAAGGAATAGATCCAATGTGCAGTCAGGTTTATTCTTCTCTGTCATAGTCTTACCACATAGTCTGTCATCCAGAAGTGGCTGACTCAATGGAAATGTGGAATGGCTCTCTGAAGACTCAGCTATGGTACCTTCTTGGAGACGGCACCTCGAAAGAATGGGATTCTGTCTTGCCAAATTCTGAGCACTGCAATGAAGAGGAGGCCCCCTTGCTGCAACTAGAGAAAAGCCTGAGCAGCAACAAAGACCCAGCATAGCCAAAAATAAAATAAGCATAAATAAATAAATAAAATTAAGAAATAGTATTTTTAAAAAGAAACAGTGTATGAGAGGGTAAACCAATGGCTTTTATATGCAGACAAGTAATCCTTTAAGTATTAAGATGCTAGAAAAAAAACAGCTTTAAAAATATAGAAACAGGGAATACCCATTCACAGGTCGTTTGAGGATGAAATTTATCCAAAAAGGAGATGATTTGAGAAACTGGCAAAAAGCTCTTGATGCCTGGAATATGTTATCTGTGGGTCAAACTATAAAACAAAGATAGGAAAAAGGGTGGAGAAAATGTACGTAAACCTTGTATGTGCTAAGAGTGGCTGAACAGTGGGGGATGGGGAGAGCGCGGGGAAAACACTGGGAGCTCACTGACTCTCACAGAGAGAACAGGTCAGCATCCAAGGACGGCACTCAGAGCTGGCAAATAAAATAGCAGAAACCTGAATAAGGACAAAGGCCTGAGGACCTCATAGAAGTAATTAACCGAAAAATAACCACCAACCGGAAATACAAAGCTCCTCAGTTCCAAAAGAAATACAAAAGCAAAAGCAAACAAATCAGACAGAGAATTTGTTGCTGTTTTAGTCACTTCAGTACTGTCCGACTCTTTGCAACTCCATGGACTATACTTTGCCGGGTTCTGCTGTCCATGGGATTCTCCAGGCAAGAATACTGGAGTGGGTTGCCATTTCCTTCTCCAGGCGATCTTCCCGACCCAGGAATCAGACTTGGGTCTCCTGCATTGCAGGCTGATTTTTTACCACTGAGCCACCTGGGAAGCCCTGAAAATAAAACAATACAGAGTGAATATGACATGGTACAAGAGAGATGACACCAAAGTATCAGTTATATCAGTAAACGTAGATGAATTGAACTTACGTAACAGAAGATTATATATAATAGGGAAAATGAAGTTAAGCATTTCAGTTGCAGTCATTTGACCTTGAGTGATCTCAGGGCTTGCAGACAGAATAGATGAGTCACAGGAGTGAGAGCAGAGAGGAAGCTAGGAGTGAATCACACAGTACGTCTCATAGAAAACGACTTTTGTGGGGCATCCCAGGTGGCGCTAGCAGTAAAGACATCCGCCTGCCAATGTACTTAAGAGACCTGGGTTAGATCCCTGGGTCAGGAGGATCCCCTGAAGGAGGACATGGCAACCCATTCCAGGATTCTTGCCTGGAGAATCCCATGGACAGAGGAGCTTGGCGGGCTATGGTCCATGGGTTGCAAAGAGTCAGACAGGACTGAAGCGATTTAGCACACACACAGGCACACACACACACACACACACCTGGCGGGGGTGCGTGGAGAGGGGGTGAGAAAATGCAAAATGATGGGGCCAAAACGTACCTGAGAGGCCCTCAGCCCTGAGGTGTAGTCTCCCCCACAGTAGGTTCACCATCAGGGCAGATGGGACTATGGGTCCTCCGGGGATCTGAGACTTGCAGGAACTGCAAAGAAGAAATGGAACAACTTGTACTAGTGAAGCCGACTGCGTAGACCTGCCAGCAAGGATTTCCTCAGACCCAGGACGCTCCTGAACATGAAGAAAGAACAAGCAGTTAGAAAGAACCCACTGGAGATGTGGGGCCTGAAACGTGTCATTGTTGACATAAGGAACTCAGGAGATGGGTTGAGCAACAAAGATCCAGTCAAAGAAGTGTGGATGGAAAAAAAAAAAAAGAAGTGTGGATGAAAACAATAAGCAATCTATAATAGGAATAGAAACGAGTTTTATTTGAGCCAAACTGAGGGCTATAGCCCAGAAGACAGCCTCTCAGATTACTCTGAGGGACTGCTCCAGAGAAACATGGTTTACAGCACAGTTTTATGTCTGGTCAGAGCAAAGAACATAAAAAAGTCAGGGATACATTCCTTCAGGATTTTGTTTTTTTTTTTTTAAAAATCAGATCAGCACATATACATTGAATCAGTATGACCTTGGCGTGTGAAACATAGTCTTATCATCTAAGGGTACAGCATTGGTGTCCCAGGAAGGGAGAGACACTTCAGTTCAGTCACTCAGTCGTATCCGACTATTTGCTGCCCCACGGATTGCAGCACGCCAGGCTTCCCTGTCCATCACCAACTCCCAGAACTTGCTCAATCTCATGTCCATAGTCTGTGATGCCATTCAACCATCTCATCCTCTGTTATCCCCTTCTCCTCCTCCCTTTAATCTTTCCCAGTATCAGGGTCTTTTCAAATGAGTCAGTTCTTCACATCAGGTGGCCAAAGTATTGGAGTTTCAGCTTCAGCCTCAGTCCTTCCAGTGAATATTCAGGATTGATTTCCTTTAGGGTTGACTGGTTGTATCTCCTTGCAGTCCAAGGGACTCTCAAGAGTCTTCTCCAACACCACAGTTCAAAAGCATCAATTCTTCGGCTCTCAGCTTTCTTTATGGTCCAACTCTCACATCCATACATGACTGGAAAAACCATAGCTTTGACTAGATGGACCTGTGTTGGCAACGTAATGTCTCTGCTTTCTAATATGCTGTTTAGGTTGGTCAAAGCTTTTCTTCCAAGGAGCAAGTGTCTTTTAATTTCATGGCTGCCGTCACCACCTGCAGTGATTTTGGAGCCCAAGAAAAGAAAGTCTGTCACTTTCCATTGTTTCCCCATCTATTTGCCATGAAGTGATGGGACCAGATGCCATGATCTTAGTTTTTTGAATGTTGAGTTTTAAGCCAGTGTTGAGTTTTTCACTCCACTCTTTCACTTTCATCAAGAGTTTCTTTAGTTGCTCTTTCTACCATAAGGGTGGTCATCTGCATATCTGAGCTTATTGATGTTTCTCCTGGCAATCTTGATTCCAGCTTGTGCTTCATCCAGCCCGGCATTTTGCATGATGTACTCTGCATATAAGTTAAATAAGCAGGGTGACAATATACAGCCTTGACATACTCCTTTCCCAATTTGGAATCAGTCCATTGTTCCATGTCCGGTTCTAACTGTTGCTTCTTGACATGCATACAGATTTCTGGGGAGGCAGATAAGGTGATCTGGTATTCATATGCCTTGGGGCAGCTCAGCCTGTGCTCCACAACAACTGAGCCAGCTGTTTAGAGCCCATGTGCCCTAACTACTGAGCCTGCAAGTCCTGGAGCCTGTGCTCCACAACAAGAGAAGCCACTGCGAGAAGTCCACACACCGCAACAAAGTATAGCCCCTGCTCACACAGCAACTAGAGAAAGCCCAGGCACAGCAACAAAGACCCAGTGCAGCCAAAAATAAATAGGTAAAAAATTTAAATATATATAAAAAAAACCAGAAATAGAATTTAGAAATGATAGAATCTATTCCCACAGAGTTGGTTCACTGGATGCATAATGAAATCAAAAGTAACAAGAAATAAGCAAAAAAATACACTCTGCCTTGGTTATTATCTGTAATTGCTAAAATGAAAGCAAAAGAGTATTGCAGATTCTGAGACTGGACCAAGCTTGTATTACAGCTGGTCTGAGCTACAGGCAGTAGTATCAGGGCCACTATTGAAGGGAGAAATGATACTGGAACCACAGTGAAGATATGTATATATTATATATGTTACATTATGGGCTTCCCAGGTGGCGCTAGTAGTAAAGAGCCCACCTGCCAATGCAGGAGACATAAGAAATGTGGGTTCAATCCCTGGGTTGGGAAGATCCCCTGGAGGGATGGCATGGCAGCCCACTCCAGTATTCTTGCCTGGAGAATCCTATGGATAGAGGAGCCTGATTGGCTACAGTCCATAGGGTCACAAAGAGTTGGACACAACTGAAGTGACTTCACACACACACACACACACACACACACAGGCACACACACACATGTTATATAAGTTATATATATATATATTTAAACTTGGAACACTTTACAAATTTGCATGTCATTCTTGCACAGGGGCCATGTTAATCTTCTCTGTATCATTCCAATTTTAGTGTATGTGCTGCTGAAGTGAACACAAGCTCTGATAGTGAAGGGCCCTAAATAAGTCTGCTTTATTTATTCTTTGTGGAGGAATTTTTAAAGCTGGAAGACAAAGATGGCTAGAGGCCTCCAATTATCTGGGGCAATGGCCCTGCAATATAATCAAGATAAGAACTGACCCCTGCTGGAGACTCAAGGCCATATGAACTTGAGTGAGTAAAATGGTCAGAGGATGGAGAAGAGACTTTTTCTGGGACTCCTTGATATGGGAGCCCCGTGCACTGTGATTCCAAAATCACAGTGAAGTCCTAACGGAGCTATAGCTAAATTGGGAGGGTAGAAGGGATAAAGGTGAAAGTTTGGATGAAAATCGAAGGTATGAACAGACTATATGAAGTGGTTGCATCCACTTTGTTTTTGTTTAGTCACTCAATCGTACCCGGCTCTGTGACCCCATGGACTGTAGCCCACCAGGCTCCTCTGTCCATGGGATTTCCCCAGGCAAGAATACTGGAGTGGGTTGCCATTTCCTACTCTGGGGAATCTTCCTGACCCAGGGATTGAACCCACATCAAGACTGTATGAAGTGGTTGCATCTTCTTTACCTGAATGTATTATGAGGATAGATACTGTGTCTGACTGGGGAAGGCTTCCCCTACCAGCATTGTAAAACAGAAGGCATGGAAATCTACCCTTCCTCCAATATTGATTGGAAACAGTAAATGGGAACCTGTGAGGGTGTCTGAGCCCACACAGGTTGTTGCTTTGCAATTCCAAAGCCCAATGTGCAGTGTAGACTGGAGTTTATAGCAAAAGCCTGTGAGTGCCACCTAGTGGCAATTTCTGGGATTTGGGACCAGAACATTCACATTTGAGAGAAAATTATTACTAAAAGACTTGGACACGACTGAGCCTCTAAGCACACACACACAGCTTGCTATTGGGCTTTGAGATTTCCCCTATGACTGAGAGACATAAAATAACCTTGAACCTGAAACACTCATTATGCCTTGGGTGATGATGGAGAAATACTCTAGTGGGGAGGGCAATGCCCAGGAGTGTTCCATCATACAATGGAAGTGTTTCATACAGGAACATGCCACAGAATGCCAGGTGATACTTACTCTTTTCCTCTAGGGCTGACTCGGAACCACCTAAAGAGCTGCTGAATTATCAAAAAATCCACAAACAACAAATGCTGGTGAGGGTAGGGAGAGAAGGGAACCTTCCTACACAGTTGGCAGGAATGTAAATTGGTACAGCCATTGTGTACCAGGTGGTGCTAATGGTAAAGAGCCTGCCTGCTAATGCAGGAGACACAAGAGATGTGGATTTAATCCTCAGGTCGGGAAGATTCCCTAGAGGAGGGCATGACAACCTACTCTAGTATTCTTGCCTGGAGAATCCCATGGATAGATGAGCCTGGTGGGTTACAGTCCACGGGGTCACAAAGAGTTGGACACAACTGACCAACTTTGTGCACAGCCGCTGTGGAGAACAGTATGGAGGTTCCTTAAAAAACTAAAAATAGAGCTACCATATGACCCAGCAATCCCACTCCTGGATATATATCTGGAGAAAACTATGATCAGAAAGGATACACGCACCCCAGTGTTCATTGAAGCACTTTTTTTTTTTTTTTACAATACCCAAGACATGGAAGCAACCTAAATGTCCATCAACAGACAGATGGATAAAGAAGATGTGGTAAATATATACAATGGACTATTACTCGGCCATTAACAAGAAGGAAAGCATGCCATTTGCAGCAAAATGGATGGACCTAGAGAGTCATACTGAATGAAGTAAGTCAGACAGAGAAGGAGAAATATTGTAGACATCTCTTATATGTGGAATCTAAAAATAAATGATGCAAATGAACTTAGAAAACAGAAAAAGACTCATAGGCTTAGAAAACAAACATGATTGCCTGGGGGAAGGGGTGGTTAGGAAGTTTGGGAAGGTTGTGTCACGCTGCTATATTCAAAATGGATAACCAACAAGGGCCTAGTATATAGCACATGGAACTCTGCTCAGTGTTATGTGCCAGCCTGGATAGGAGGGGGCTTTGGGGGAGAATGGATACATGTACGCATGTGTGCTAAGTTGCAAGTCATTTCAGTCGTGTCTACATCTGTCTATTTATGGACTGTAGCCCGCCAGACTCCTCTGTCCATGGGATTTTTCAGGCAAGAATATTGGAGCAGTTTGCCATTTCCTCCTCCAGGGGGATCTTCCCTACCCAGGGATTGAACCTGCGTCTCCAGTGACTTCTGCATTGCAATGGATTCTCTACTGAGCCACCAGGGAAGCCTGGATCCATGTATATGTATGGTGGAGTCCCTTCACTATTGACCTGAAACTACAACATTGTTAATCGGCTATACCCCAATACAAAATAAAAAGTTTGAAATTTGAAAAAAAAGAAAAGAGCTGCTGGATCCTATGGCTACAGGCTACCTGGGCAGTGCCCTGGGGGCTGCCGTCCACTGGCCAACAAAGAGCTGTGTGGTTTGTGGGCAGAAGCTCCACAGTGAGTGGACACCTTCCTGTTTGGCAGGCTACCACTCTGATAGAAGAAAATCAAAGCAACTCAACTCAGGGGGCCGGTTTGCATTTTTCCTAGCAGTGGTGGAAGGACTGAACTGTAGTAAAAAGACCCTATATTTGAGTTTTTACTGACTCACAGGCAGGGGCCAATGGCCTGGCCATATGGTCAGGCAGAGGGCGATGGAAAACTGGCCCGTTAACCGGATGACCATATGGGGTGCATAGGACATGTGATGCCCAACAGAAGAACACCTTCCAGATTTGGAAGATGATTTGATTTAACAAATAGGTTTCCTAGGGTGCTCATTTGAAGTGGCCACCTGGGTCCATGAAGTAGATGGACAGAGAGATGTCATCCTGAGTAAGTTTGATGGAGAAATGAACAATGGAAACTTCTTGTAAATTGAAGTATAGTTGATTTACAATGTTGTGTTAGTTTCAGCTGTACAGAAAAGTCTTCCAATTATATGTATAATTGTATATAACTATATAATTATATATCATATATACATTATTTTTTAGATTATTTTCCATTAGAGGTTATTACAAAATATTGAATGCAGTTCCCTGTGCCATACAGTAAGACCTTGTTGCTTATCTATTTTATATAACATGCTGTGGTTAGTCGCTCGGTCGTGTCCGACCCTTGTGACCCCACAGACAGTAGCCCGTCAGGCTCCTCTGTCCATGGGATTCTCCAGGCAAGAGTATTGGAGTGGGTTGCCATTTTCTTCTCCAATATAACATGGTGTGTATCTCTTAATCCCAAACTCCTTATTTAACCCCACACCACCCCCTTTTCTCCTTTGATAACTGTAAGTTTATTTTCTATGTCTGTGAGTCTGCTTCTATTTTGTAAACAGGATCATTTGTAAAATTTTAAAAAATAACTTTATTGACTTATTATGGGCCTTCATTGCTGCGTGCGCACTTTCTCTAGCTGCGGCTAGCGGGGTCGTCGTGGCGCTTCTCTTGTGGAGCGCAGGCTCTAGGCCAGCGGCCTTCCGTTGTTGCAGCACACAGGCTCAACAGTTGTGGCTCCAGGGCCCTAGAGCGCACAGGTTCAGTAGTTGGGCGCATGGGCTTCGTTGCTCAGTGGCATGTGGGATCCTCCCAGACCAGGGAGCGAATCTGCGTCCCCTCCACTGGCAGGCAGATTCCCATTCACTGTACCACCAGGGAAGTCCCATTTGTATCATTTTTCAAGATGCCACATATAAGTGATACCATATGCTATTTGTCTTTCTCTGACTTACTTCACTTAGTATGATAATCTCCAAGTCTATCCTTGTTGCTGTAAATGATGTTATTTCATTCTTTTTATGGCTGAGTAATATCCTATCATATGTCTTCTTTATCCATTCATCTGTCAATGGGCACTTAGGTTGCTCCCATGTCTTGGCTATTGTAAATAGTGCTGCGGGCATATGCGCAGAAAGGGGCTTTCTGGATCATATGGCAACTCTATTTTTAGTTTTTTAAGGAACTTCCATACTGTTTTCCATAGTGGCTGCACCAATTTACATTCCCGCCAAGAGTGTAAGAACGTTCCCTTTTCTCCAACATTTATAGACTTTTTGGGATGGCCATTCTGACTGGTGTGAGGTGATACCTCATTGTAGCTTTGACTTCCATTTCACTAATCATTAGCAATGTAGAACTATTTCAGAGGTCTAAAACATGGGGAAATAAAGGCATAAACGGCTGGCTTACACACCATTATGAGTGTGCACTTACACACAACAAGTGGCTGGGGCAAGGGATAGTCCCCCCTAGTTAGATTCCTCTGCTCTTGGGGGGATGGTATTTGGGAAAGAGGAGGTGGGAAAGATGGCGGTGTAATTATTTTTCTTTTTTCCTCGCGTCACTTCCACCTCTTTTGTCCTACCTGATGCAGTGGTCCAGGACCAGGGCTGCAACCGCAGGTGCTGAACCCAGGGATGACCCCTAAGAAACTGTAACTATGCCTTTACATTTTTATGTCAGATTCTTAAGGGTCTGATGGGGTGGGTTGTGCCTTCACCCAACTTGGCAAAATTGGGGCTGAGGGTGAATACCGTTGTATTGCTTAGCGGTTGGGATAGCCCACCAGTTCTGCTCTGTTTTAACCCTACCCACAGGAATGAGAGTGGCTTTGGGGAGGGTAGGTGCTAGACCAGATTTGTATTGCTGCTGGCAGTCTGGACCAGCACAGTGGCCACCGCTAACAACCCTCTCCCAAAGTGGGAACCTTCGGGTTTGAATGGAGAGGAGGAAGAGGAATGGAGTGTGTGTGTGTTTTGGTCTCTCGGTAGTGTCTGATTATTTGTGACCTCATAGACCCACCAGGCTCCTCTGGCCATAGAATTCTCCAGGCAAGAATACTGGAGTGGGGAACCATTCTCTTCTCCAGGGGATCCTCCTGACCCAGGGATTGAACCTGGACCTCCCGCATTGCAGGAAGTTTCTTTACCATCTGAGCCACCAGGAAAGCCCATAAGGAATGGTAGCTGAACATAAAGTTTAATGATTTATGCAGTTAACTTTGGTACCTCGAGAGAGGCTCAGAGAAAGATGCTATTGTCTCTTAGCTCAGTTACACCAGATGCCTGAAAGGATGATGACATGTTGCTGAGACCACTCCTGCTTTTACAGCCTGAAACGACTGAATGGAAGTCGCAAACCTGAGTGACATCCATCACTCTGGGAGACATTTCCATCACTGAACTCATTCTTACTGGCTGAGGGGGACTCTGGTCATGTGCCAGAGGCTTTTCGGGGCATGTCTGCTGCCACACTGTGCTAGTCCGCAACACTGGCCTTGTTATAATACTTATATTCATAGTCACATGTATTGGGGAAATTCAGTTAAAGCCCCTTGAGGAAGTCAAATAGGTGGAAATTGACCGGTCTCAGGAAGAAATGGATTTACCTAACTATTAGCTAATTTCTAAGGTAAATAGTTCTGTACCACTTTGTCATAAGATACAAAGGGGACAATGAATAATTGAATTAGTACAAAAATATGAAAATGCTTGTAGGACAGATGAGTTGTTTGTTTATCCCCTCTCTGACAGGGACACTTGACCCTGTATTCAGGTCAAGAAGCAACAGTTAGAGCCAGACATGGAATAACTGACTGGTTCCAAATTGGGAAAGGAGTACAACAAGGCTGTATATTGTCACCCTGCTATGCAGAGTACATCATGCAAAATGCCAGGCTAGATGAATCACAAGCTGGAATCAAAACTGCTGGGAGAAATATCGAGAAACTCAGATATACAGATGAATACCACTCTGATGGCAGAAAATGAAGAGGAACTAAGGAACCTCTTGATAAGGGTGAAAGAAGAGGGTGAAAAAACTTTTTTGAAACTCAACATTCAGAAAACTAAGATCATGGCATCAGATCCCATTGCTTCATGGCAAATAGAAAGGGGGAAAATGGAAGCAGTGACAGATTTTATTTTCTTGGGCTCCAAAATCACTGCAGATGGTGACTGCAGCTGTGAAATTAAACTGTGCTTGCTTCCTTGGAAGGAAAGCTATGATAAAACTAGATGGCATATTAAGAAGCAAAGACATCACTTTGCCAACAAGAAGGGTCCGTCTAGTCAAAGCTATGGTTTTTCCAGTAGTCACGTATGGATGTGAAAGTTGAGCCATAAAGAAGGCTGAGCACCGAAGAATTGATGCTTTCGAATTGTGGTGCTAGAAACTCTTAAGAGTCCCTTGGATAGCAAGGAAACCAAACCAGTCAATCAATCCTTAAGGAAATCAACCCTGAATATTCTTTGGAGGGACTGATTCTGAAAGTGAAGCTCAATACTTTGGCCACCTGATGCAAAGAACAGACTTAATGAAAAAGACCCTGATGCTGGGAAAGATTGAGGGCAAAAGGAGAAGAGGGCCACAGAGGATGAGATGGTTAGATAGCATCACCAACTCAGTGAACACAAATTTGAGCAGACTCTGGGAGATAGTGGAGGACAGGGAAGCCTGGCATGCTGCAGTCCATGGGGTCACAAATCATTGGACATGACTTAGTGACTGAACAACAACAATAACCTCAATACTGGCCCCCCAACTGTTAGGCAATATGATGATTTTGCTGTCAGAGCCTTGGGCAAAGACAAAGGTTGTCCTGTGTCTTAAAGAATTTAACTATCCCAAAAGAGGTCTGGATTTTGCCCTCAGGTCCTGGGAGATACCTTTGTTTTCCCTATATTATGCTTTATTTTCTGGGAGTGTTGGGCTCAGTTCAGTTCAGTTGCTCAGTCATGTCTGACTCTTTGTTACCCCCACGGATTGCAGCATGCCAGGCCTCCCTGTCCATCACCAACTCCCAGAGCTTGCTCAAACTCATGTCCATAGAGTTGGTGATGCCATCAAACCATCTCATCCTCTGTCATCCCCTTCTCCTCCCACCTTTAATCTTTCCCAGCATCAGGGTCTTTTCAAATGAGTCAGTTCTTCACATTGGGTGGCCAAAGTATTGGAGTTTCAGCTTCAGCCTCAGTCATTCCAGTGAATATTCAGGATTGATTTCCTTTAGGGTTGACTGGTTGTATCTCCTTGCAGTCCAAGGGACTCTCAAGAGTCTTCTCCAACACCACAGTGCAAAAGCATCAGTTCTTTGGCACTCAGCTTTCTTTGTATCCAGCTCTCAGTCCATACATGACTGCTGGAAAAACCATAGCTTTGACTAGATGGACCTTTGTTGGCAAAGTAATGTCTCTGATTTTAATTTGCTGTGTAGGTTGGTCATAACTTTTCTTCCAAGGAGTGTTGGGCTAGCCAGAGAAAAAGACATGAATTAGGGTGGGTGCTGACCACACCTCAGGGTGGGGACTGCTCACACCAGAAAGACCACACAGGTGATTTAGGGTCACAAGGTGTCAGTTGATCTGCAGACTGAGATCAACCAATCAATGCCTTACCTAAGTAACTCAGGACAGCCTCCCTATTGCACAGTACACTGTGTATATATGTCTTGGCTACACAGAAGGAGCAGACGTCCCACATTTTTCACTTCTGTAGACTCATGAATTCTTTACTTTGTCTATCTTAATCTGTATCCCTTCCCTGTAAGAAACTGTATAATACAGTGTATATAGGGAGTATAATAGCATTGAGAAGGTTCTATGATTCCTTGAAAATTGCCATTCCCAACAGTACTTTGGTGAAACCCCTGAATTTGCAATTAGGGTCTGAAGTGATGGTGGTCTCATGTGAGTGTGACCCTTCTCATCTCTAACCTGTACAGTTTGCTAATATTCTCACAAAGCTTAGTAGGAATCTGAATGATGAGCCTGTCCCTCTAACTGCCAAACAGGTAAGGACTTGCACTCTTAAGAAAATAAACAGAACAAAATAATATAGGACTTCCCTGGTGGTACAGTGGATGGGAATCCATCTGCCAGTGCAGGGGACATGGGTTCAATCCCTGCCCAGCGAGGATTCCACATGCCACGGCGCAACAAAAACCCATGTGGCCCAGTTACTGAGTCCGTGCCCTAGAGCCTGGGAGCTGCAACTACTGAAGCCTGTGCGCCCACAGCAAGAGGAGCCGCCGCATGAGAAGCCTGCACGCTGCCATGCTGAGAGTGGCCCCCACTCACCGCAACTAGAGAAAGGCCGTGAGCAGCAGTGAAGACCCAGCACAGCCACAAAATAAATAAATTGAAAAAAAACCCCAGTATATACTTTGATATGGTTATACTCCATTATCTTTTCTCTCACTTTTATATTCTAGAATCAGTAAAAAATTATAAGGCATGAGAAGAAGCAAGAAAATATGCTTTATAATAAAGAGAAAATATAGTCAATGGAAGCCCCCCTCCCGAAAATAAAACCCTAAGTTATTGGAATTATCAGGCAAGGACATACAACAACTATTATAAATATATAAACTAATTAATAGCAAAAGAATAATTGGGATAGAGAAGGGGTAATGATAAGTTGAATAGTGTCCCTCAAAAATTCATGTTCACCCAAAACTTCGAATGTGACCTAATTTGGAAATAGGATCCTTACAGATATAGTTATAAAATGAGGTCAGCCTGGGACCCTCAGGAGGGAACCAATCCTGATGACACCTGGAGATTGGACTTCTCCAGAACTGTGAGAGAACTAATTTCTATTGTTGTAAGCCACTCAGTTATAATACTGTGTTATGGAAGCCCATAACACATGTGTAATGACATATTCTGGGATATGGGTAGAAAACTTTAAAAAAAGGACTAAGTGGAAATTCTAGATCTGAAAAATATAATAGCTGAAGTAAAAACTACAATGGGTGGGCTAAACGCCAAATTAGATGTTATAGAAGAAAGAGTAAGCCAATTTGAAGGCAAGTAAATAGAACTTATCCACAATGAAGCAGAGAGATTAAAACACACACACACACACACACACAAAATATTAACAATGCTGTATTGTAAAGAATTAGCCTTCAATTTAAAAAAAATTAAAAAAACTAACAGCATCAATTCCCCTTGGTATATTATGAAACTGGGAAACATACATGAAATTGAGATCAGATTAAGAGAGGAGAGAGAGATCCTTTTGTAGTTCATGAGCACGATGATTGGGTGTTCACGCTGCTGCGTGACATGTGCCTCCTTCCAAACCTTGTTACGACATCGGCACATTACCTGTCTGACGTAAAAAAAAAAAAAAAAAGAGGAGAGAGAGAAGAGAGGTGGAGAAAAATATTTGAAAAACTAAAGACTGAAAAACATTCCAGATGCTCAAAACACACCAAGCAAGGCAAATGCAGAGAAAACCACATCCACGGGTATCATAGCCAATGAAAATGAGAGTGAAAGTTGTTCAGTCATGATGAACTCCTTGTGACCTCATGGACTGTAGCCTGCCAGGCTCCTCTGTCCCTGAGATTCTCCAGGCAAGAATACTGGAGTGAGTAGCCATTCCCTTCTCCAGAGGATCTTCCCAACCCAGGTCTCTGACATGGCAGGTGGATTCTTTACCGTCTGAGCAACCAGAGTCAATAACTGAAAACAAGAAAAAAAAAATTAGAATAGAGGAAATAAACACATTACATACAGCGGGAAGTGATAAGAATTCCAGCTGACATGGAAAAGAAATGCTAGTCAGAAGGCAAACCAGTAACATAATTAAAGTGCTGAAAGGCAGTCAACCTAGAATCTTATATGTAGTGTAAATATGCTACAAAAATGAAGATGAAATAAATACATTTTCAATGAAGAAAAGCTGGTAGAATGTGTTGTTAAAAGACCCACACTGCAAGAAAGGCCAAAGGCAACTCCTTTGGCTGAAGGAAAAGTGGTACCAATAAAACCCAGCTCTACAGACAGAATGAAGAACGCTAGAAATGGTAAAAGTGTGGTGAAATATAAAAGATTATTTGTTCTTAATTTTTAAAAAGTCAATTGACTGTTTAAAGCAAGATTGTAGCAATGTATTCTAGGAATTTTAATACATATAGAAATAAAATATATAATGACAGTAGTAAAAAGGATGGTAGAGAGTAAATGAAGCATAATGGTATATGTTTCTTACCTTATATTTTAAATTGTATGATATTAATTCAGAGTAGACTGTGCTAATTTAAAGACATTTATTATTACAGTTCTTAAAGTGAATACTTAAAAGACCACTTTAAAGAGGAAATGATAACCCAATTGTAGATATTAATATATAATATATAATGGAAGGCTGACAAAGACTCAAATAATCCAAAATAGTCAGAAAAAGAGGGAAAAGAGGAAAAGGACAGATGGGACAAATGTAAAATAAAAATCAAGATGATAGACCTTAAAATCAACTATGTCAGAATAATTGTATTAAACACAATTGAAAGTCAGAGATTATCAGCCCACAAGGGAAAACTCCCCAGTCATATGCTATTTGTAGGATAAACATGTTAAATACTAAGACACTGTTAGGTAAAAAGTAAAAAAGACAGGAAAAAACACACAATGAGAGCACTAATCAAAAGAAACTGTTGTGACTATATTAATATCAAAGCAGCGTTAGAGAAAAGGTTGTCAAAGATAACCTTGCATTTCAGAATGCAAAAATAATGAAGTCAACAAGATAAAACAATCATGAATGTATATGCACCTAGAGTTTCACATATATAAAGTAAAATGTGATAGACAATTTCACAATTAAATTTGGAGATTTTAACACTTATCTTCCACTAATAGAACTAGTAAACTAATAAGGATATAAATTTTTTTTTTAATGCAACACAGTCAACCAACTTAATCTGATGCTTTTAGAACATTGGAGGTAACAACTGGAGGATGCCTGTTATTTTTACGTGCATATAAAACATTCATCAAGATAGATCATATACTGGAACATACAGGCTTTGATAAATTTGATGAATCAAATGATCAAAATCATAAGAGTATATTTTCTGACCACCATAGAACTAAATTAGAAACCAGTAATAAAAAGACATCTAGAAAATTCCCAAGTATTAGACATGGAAAACACTTCAGGTTACCCACAGGCCTCAGGTCAAAGAAAAATTCTAAAAATATCTCTATGTGAATGAAAAACAAAACAAAAACAACACCTTAAAGTTTGTGGGATGGAGTGAAAGGAAGGTGTAGAAAAGAATAAAGGAATAAAGTGAATCATGTATATTTCCATGTGAAGAAACTAGATAACAAAGGAGCAAAAGAAATCCAAAGTTGATTGTTTAAAAAAAATGAACAAAATTGATACACTCCCAGCAAAACTTGTCAAAGGTGGTGGTGGGGAATCTACCTATATCAGGAATTAAAATGTGGACATACTACAGGTCTTATAGAGGCCTTTTCCTGGTGCCCCCACCCAGGATAACCAGGACTGTCAGTCACTCCTGAGACATAGTCTGGCCAGGCCTGGCCTCATGGCCTATTCCCCTGCACTTGCAGAGGGAGCAATTAGCCTTCCTGACTGACAGCCAGTGTTGTGCAGTCTCTGGTAACATGCCTGGAGTGGCATTCCGGGGGGGCCTCCAAGTTGGGGGCCTGTTGACTGCTATGCCACTGGCCTCCTGTGTACATAGAGAGCTAGGCCCACCAAGGTCTGTTGTCCCCTCCCCCCACGACAGCTTGGCCCGACCCCTTTTAAGAAAGGGGTTCCTCTCTTGCTGTGCTCCTAGGCAGACAGAGAAGGCTGATCCTGAGGGACACAGAGCCACTGCTGTTTTCAGAAGGATGCTCTGCGATTTTCAGAAGAATGGAGGCCTGAGGACTTCCTGGAGGAAGTGACATGTAAGCCAAACCAGCAGAGTCAGGGAAGTGGGGCAAGGGCAGGGCATGGGGCCTGACAGGTGGAAGGAAGGCACAGCCAGCTTGAACTTTGTCCTCAGGGCTGAGGGAGCCTTGGAGGGACTTTCAGCAGGGACACGGCCTGGCTAGCTCAGTGACCATGGAATGCTACTCTCTGGGAAGAGGGGAGGGTGAGTGAACTGGGAGAGACTGGGACAGGGAGCATAGAGAAGAGGCTGTGCCAGGTCCAGGGTCTGAGCCAGGCCTCAGCTCCAGTACTGCCCCACCTCCCCATTACTCTCACCTGCGGGGAAGGAGGCGAGAGGGCCCTGTCTCCTCAGGCATCCTGTCCACAGGGTGAGAGAGGATGGTGAGCCCGGGGCTGAGGCCCTGAAAGCCGCCCTCTTCCAGATGTCCTGACTGGGGCAAGGCAGCAGGGTAGGGGTCCCCTTCTCCCCTCCCACTCACTCAGGGCACCGATGCAGGCTCTGCCCCTTGGAGCCCAGAGGACACTGGTTTCAAACAGAACCTGCACTGAGGTGTGGGCAGTAAGGGCTGAGGGTTGGGGAGGCCACAGGGCTTCAGTGTGCAGGCTGAACTCGGCAGGACCGAGTTCTTCCCCAGACTCTTCTCTGAGTCTGGGGAAGAGGCTCTAAGACCAGTCACTGCTGAGAGGGCAGGAGCACTGGAGGCCTCTGCTCAGCCCTGCACCCAGATGGTACTAGTACTAGCATTGCCTCAGAGGGGCCCAGAAGGGCATCCAAAGGTTTGGGGCAGGAGCCCCTTCCTCCCTCACTTGCCCTGCTCCCTGGGAAGGATTGTTTCCTCTTCCTCTAGTTAGTGGCCCTGGGAGGCCTGAGGGCCATGCTGTTCCCTAGCTCAAAGCCTGCCCTTCTTGGATGAAGTCCAAACTCCTTGACATGGTTACTCAAGTCCCCCTTGCAGCCTCTGCCTCACTTCCACAACCTCCAGTTGGAGCAGCCCTCACTCTGAGCTTCCCTGGTAGCTCAGCTGGTAAAGAATCCGCCTGCAATGCAGGAGACCCTGGTTCTGTTCCTGGGTCAGGAAGATCCTCTGGAGATGGGATAGGCTGCCCACTCCAATATTCTTGGGTTTCCCTAGTGGTTCAGATGGTAAAGAATCCACCTGCAATGTGGGAGACCTGGGTTCAATCCCTGAGTGGGAACATCCCCTGGAGGAGAGCATGGCAACCCACTCTAGTATTCTTGCTTGGAGAATCCCCATGGACAGAGGAGCCTGGTGGGCTACAGTCCATGGGGTCCCAGAGTTGGACACTGCTAAGCACACAGTACAACTCTTTAAGAGCTCCCTCCCACTGCTGGGAACTCTTATCCTTCACAGCTCTCCCCACCCAAGGCTGGGCCACCTGGGTCCCAGATATCTTACTAGTTGGTTTGTGCCTACACTGTGTGGGTGCTGACTTTAGTGAAATAAAATGGGAAATTCATTCACAAGTCTTGTGACTCTTTTCTGCAGACATAATTAATTGGGGGTGGGGGTTTGGGGAACCCTTCAGTCTCTTCTGGGCCCTGCAAGCCTCTCCGGTGTCAACCTGCACCATTATCTTTGATCTCTCTACGCTGGCCACATTGACCTTCTTTCCATCTGCATACATCCTTTCAGCCCCAGGGCCTTTGCACCTGCTATTAGTGTGTCTGGAATTCTCATACATTCCTCTTATACATAGATAACACCTACTCAACCGTGTCCCAGAAAAACCTTCTTTGACCTCTCTGATTAGGTCAAATGCTCCTTTAGGAAGTGCCCTTACGTTGTGTCTTTTCCTGTGTGGACAAGTCACAGTGTATCTTTACTGTGTGATTACTATGTCAGTCTCCCTCCCCCTCATGCAAGAGCTTGGCAGAGGGAAGGACCCTGTCTGGTTCTGCCCAACCTTGCGTTCTCCAGCCCCCAGCACATTGCCTAGGGTCCTGCAAGTTCTCAGCAAGCATTTCATGAGCCAACGGGTGGGTGAAAGGGTGGATAGTCCCAGGCAGCAGTTCTTGGCTGAGCATGTCAGTGATTCCCTCTAGAAGTGACTCCTAGAGAAACTCAAAGGATTTGTCCAAAGAAATGAGAGGACTGACTGCCGTGTGCCATGTGTTTACCCAGGGCTGTCTCTATAAAAAATCTAGTTCCTCCTTCTCCCTCCTCTCCATTTCCGGGCCACAGATTCAGCCCCAGCCTAACAGTAATGCTCAACTCTGTAACAGCTGCTTTCGTCTTCCGGGCTCCACCCTTAGACTGTCACTGTCTCCGCAGGGGGGTGCCGCCCCTAGAAGTCACTGCATCATCTCCTTCGGGAGGCTAGACAGTCACGATAAAGAAGGGCTCATTGACTCTGGGTAAGGCAAAGAAGGGCTCATTGACTCTGGGTAAGGCAACCATGGGCTCCGTGGGAGGAAGAAGCCCGTGTCAGGTTACAAAATCAGCAGCTCCTACCAACTGCGCACGGCTCTGATCCTTCAATGCCCAGGCCTTCAACGACAACGGTTTCGCAGGGCTTCCCGAACTTACAGGAAAGAGGGCACTTAGCGGTGAGAGAACTCAACCCCGATGGCTCCAGAACGCAGGATTCTAGCCAGCTGGTTCTCATAAATCGGTACGCTTCTGACGTTTTCGTAGCAACAACTTCCCTGCAGATGAGGAGAAGCCGGAAGACTATTCCCATTCGCCACAGTAGGAAGCTGAAGCGCAGCGAGGAGCTCCGGGGGGAGATGGCAAGCCTGCAAGGATACTAACCCCCTAGCGCTGGAGCCAGATCCGCCCCATCCCCCGGCGCTTGCGCACTGCGGCCCTATTCCCCGCTTAACCCCGCCCCCATCGCCGGGGTTTTCAAATTTGAAACCTGCTCCTTTTCCCGCCCGAACGTGTTGACCAGCGGCGGGAGAGGGCGGAGCCGCGCGCAGCCAATAGTGCCTCCGAGGCCCTAGTGCTCCGCCCACAATGTGACGTCAGCAAGCCACAAGCGGCAGAGAGCAAATGGGCGAGGGCGTCCGCCGGCCCCGCCTCCGCGGCGCCCACGTGCAGCGGCCGAGCCCCGGGCCTAGGGTGGACCACCCGCCCCCATAGCACCACTCAGCGTGCGGGCCTCTGGTCACCAGTACTGGGCTGGAGACTGAGGCCCAGAAACGCCAAGTGGTCGGCGCGGGGTCGCTGAACGAAGCGGCAAGACGCGGCACCCCCACTCCAGCCCGGGGGTTCGCCCGAGGGCCAGGCCTGCAGCCGGCGTCGGTGGCAGCCCTAAGGGAGTTCTAGGGGGCGGGCAGGTGGGCGGAGGGTGGGCCGCGGTTCCCGGGCGCGTTCCAGAAGGGCGGGGCCAAGAGCTAGGCTGTCCCGGGGCGGGGCGTCTTGGGGGCGGGCCGGGCGCCTGTGTTTGTTGCCCCGTGTCAGTTACATTGTAACAAAAGTGGTGCCGCCGCTACTCGGGTCGGCACCCCAGGCCCGCCCGCCTCCGGCAGTCGCCGACATGGAACCGGTGGCCAGCAACATCCAAGTCTTGCTGCAGGCGGCGGAGTTCCTGGAGCGCCGCGAGAGAGGTGAGGAAGAACCTTTGGTCGGACTCCAGGCGGCGAACTCGCTGACACTGGCCTGGGCTGGGCTTGACTCCCGACTTGAAGAATGCATGGCCTTGGGGTAGTAGTCCTGCGGCACTGCCGCGCTCAACTTAAGAGGGGTCCGCGGGCAGTGGGCTGGAAGGGTTGGGAAAATGGCCCTGTAGCCCAGAATCCCTTTCTGACGGTGCCGTGCCCGGGGCGCCCGCTGGGACTAGCCTGACGCTGGCGGGGACTCTCTCTGGCAGAGGCCGAGCATGGCTATGCGTCCCTGTGCCCGCACCGGAGTCCAGGTCCAGTCCACAGGAGGAGGAAGCGGTCTCCCCAAGCTCCTGGCGCGCTGGACAGTGGGCGGTGAGGAGGGCCGGGGGCAGCGGGGAGTAGGGGGATGGGCGCCGTCCTTCATCGGGTCTCTCCACTGCCCACTTCCTCCTTATTGCTTGAATCTTCTGGGCCAAGTACCTTACTCTGGAGACATACGGGCTCCTGCTGTTTCTCCATCCTCCGAACACACACTCTTCGTTCAAGGACTATTTCTCAAGCACCTCTGATGTGTTTGGAACTGTGAATAACAGTTCTGGGTCCTGCTTCCACTCACACTCCTAAAACAAACCACTTGCTTTCCTTCACAGGCATTCTCCTTTTCTATCCTCTCAACCCTTTGCACACGCGTTCCCCCTCAATTTGAATGCCTCTCCCCCCACTACTCATTTTGGGTAACTTGTGTGGCTGGGCTCAGCTCAAATGTCACTTGTGTTCAGGAAGCCCTTCCTGATTGTGGCTAGGGGACACATTTGGACCCCACATCACCTGGGCAGACCTCTCTCAGCATTTGACCTCCTTACTGCCTCTGCCTCTGCCTGGCACTCAGCTGTCTGAGGCCAGCACAAGGTCCCCACCGTGGGTTAGTTTGGGGCACACATCTGTAGTGAGTTTTGAGCCCCTGGGGACTCTGGGAGGGTGTGGACAGTAAGTGACACTCCCTTACCCCATCCTCTCTGGCATTGGCAGGTCTGTGCACAACGAACTGGAGAAGCGCAGGTGAGTCCCAACCCTGCCCTGAGAGCACCAGTCCCCAGGAACAGCCTCCCTCTGGCCTTCCCTCCCCTGTCATCCCTCGTCTGGCTAGCGGGCCTGGGCTGGCACTGCCCTCTAGACCCCTCCCTCTGCAGGAGGGCCCAGCTGAAGCGGTGCCTGGAGCAGCTGAAGCAGCAGATGCCCCTGGGGGCTGACTGTGTCCGGTACACCACACTGAGCCTTCTGCGCAGGGCCAGAATGCACATCCAGGTAAGACACTCCCCTGGGGCCCGGGGCCAGCTTGCCAGGATGCTGGGAGAAGCGTAATAGGGAGAGACTGGGAGGAGCTAGGAGAGAAGTCTCATGTAACAGACCAACTGTGTGACATTGGGCTCTGTGCTTTTAGTTTCCAAGTTTAAGTAGGAAGAAAAGCAGGAAGTAACCCAAGAGGATTGTTCTGAGGCTTTAAGCAAGTTTTCCCAATAAATGTTCACTTGTTATTACAACGATTATTACTTGAATCCCAACTGTGAGACCTGGAGCGAATTAGGTAGCCTCTCTGGACTTCATTTCCTCCTCCATATGGGGGACATTCTGTGATGGGTCATTATAAGGGTCCCTCAGACTGGAGAGGACTGTTATTCACTCCTCCTCTCCTGCATCCTCAAGGCCCCCTGTTCTGACGGGCCTGTCCTGCTTTGGGAGGCAGGTCCAGAGCCCAGAAGGGGGAAACGGCCGAGAGGACGCCAGTGACCCTTCCTTACCGGGCTCAGCTCAGCGCCCCCTGGTGGATGGGAGTGGAATGTGCTGACTCAAGACGAGGCATCACCACAGAGTGGGGGCGCTTCAAAGCGACTTGGAAACAATGGAGGCCTTTTCCTGCCCTCCTGGCCCTTTTTGACAGAGGAAGAAATGGGCGTAGAGCCGGCTGATGAGAGGCAGATTCAGAACTGAGGCCTGTGTCTCTTGACTTGCATTCTTTTCCGCAACAAGTGAGCATGTGCTCTGCCTGTTGTGGGCACAGTCAGCTGTGGCAGAGACGGCCGGAGGTGCCACGCAGCAAATAAAATGGTGTGGAAACTGTTAGCATTGTCCTCACGGTGCCTTATGGTTGAATAACACCCTGGTTGGAAAGTGAGCTCCAGTGTCTCACGTGGAGTTTGCCTGACGGTTCTCAGAGGGATGTGTGTCTTGGGTGCCGGCTGTCCCATGGGCGGGACCTAGGGATTGCTCCTTCCTGGACTCCCTGCTTCCTGTTTTGCCTCCACCTGGCTGTCCTCCCCACCTTGCCCTGGAATGTTCTTTGCTGCTCATAGATCTGTCCAGGTCTGTCCCCTGCTGAAAACCTTCCATGGTTTGACAGGACAGCTTCAGTTTCTTACTTCCTGTGAAACTCAAGGCCCTTCACAACACAGGCCTTGCCACTGGTCTCATCTTGCCCCGGGTCCCACTAAAAAGCTGGGCTCTCCATACTCCCCGTTTTCACTCTGCCTGGATGTTTCCTCCTCCATCTTTACCTGGGTAGTGCTTATTCATCCATCTACACCCAGTTCAAATACCTCCTGACCCAGTTCTCCCCTTCTTGTTGATTGAATGCATGCTTTTGCCCACTGAGGGCCTGATTGGAGAACCCTTGGCCCTCCAGTCCCTGGATCTCAGGGCTGGCAGAGCTTGCCTGGAGGCGGCAGGTGGGGACTACTACTGAAGCCTTGTGGTTCTTGGGAGGGTCTTGAGGAGGAGTTACAAACTGGTAGCCTTTGTTTAATCTCTTGTCGTTTAGTTGCTCAGTTGTGTCAGACTCTTTGCAACCTCATGGACTGTAGCCCCCCAGGCTGCTCTGCCCATGGGATTTCCCAGGCAAGAATACTGGGGTGGGTTGCCATTTCCTTCTCCAGGGGATCATCCCTACTTAAGAAACGAATCCACGTCTTCGATTGACAGGTGGATTCGTAGCTTTCTAAAAATAGTGGATGCAGGTTCGATCTCTAGTCAGGGAATGAAGATCCCACATGCTGTGTGGCATGGCCAAAACAAAAACAACAAGCCCTAGGAGATCTGGCAACACCGGGTTTGTTTCCACGTGGCAGTAATTGGCCTGGGACACCTCCTCTGAGCCTTAGTGTGTGCACGTGCTGGTGTGCCCCAGTCCCTCTCCTGTCTCCATCGCCTGATACCAGCACACTCCACCCCTTCACGTCACTTGAGAGCCCTGAGGGCCTTGGAGATTGTGCGGCCCTCCCTCCCAACCGTGCAGACAGAACTCCCAGGCCACTTACGTGAGGCAGGAGGGCAGCAGGCCCCGGCTTCCTGCAGCATGTGGGAGCAGCCCTCTGGCACCCACATCTAGTGAGCCTGTCACATGACTGGTCTGCCGTCCAGCGGTGCCTGAGCCCAGCCCCTTGCTCCCCTGGATTTGCAGAGGCTGGAGGAGCAGGAGCAGCGGGCCCGGCAGCTCAAGGAGAAGCTGCGAAGCAAGCAGCAGAGCCTGCGGCGGCAGCTGGAGCAACTCCGGGGGCTGGGCGCGGCAGGCGAGCGGGAGCGGCTGCGGACGGACAGCCTGGACTCCTCAGGCCTCTCCTCCGAGCGCTCGGACTCAGACCAAGGTAAGTGCCCTGGAGTGGAGGGCTTGGCTGGGACGAGCAGGCCAGGTCTCCTGACTGGCCCTCTCCCTGTGCAGAGGAGCTGGAGGTGGATGTGGAGAGCCTGGTGTTCGGAGGCGAGGCCGAGCTGCTGCGGGGCTTCAGCGCAGGCCAGGAGCACAGCTACTCACACAGCGGCGGTGCCTGGCTATGACCCTCACCGCCCAGAGCGGCCTCTGCCCTCAGCCCACTCTGCGCCATCAGGCCAGAGCCCTCACCGAGCCTCCAGGGCTGCTTGGAGTCACTGTTGGAATGGACTAAAAGGACCCTGTGTGGGAACAGGTGCTCCTCGTACCCTGCTGCTGGTGGCTGGCAGTCCCACCTGGGAGAGGGGTGTTGAGCCCCCCTGAGTCCTGCAGGGCAGGCAGCTGGGGCCCAGGCCACCCTCCCGGGCATTTTTTCTAGCACTTGGCCCAGCTGTCCATGGCAGCAGGAAGCCTCTTGGGCCCTCATGTTCCTTCCTAAACAAGGGCCCCTGGCCTTTGCCCCATGCATACTGTATTTTCATTAAAAGCCTCTTTCTTAACTTCCTGTCCATGGTCTTGCCTGATGAAAATGTGGGAACTTCCAGCCACAAACTGGAAAAGAAGAAATGAGATTTACAGCCACCACAAACCCTCCTGACCGCACTGGGCAGCGCCCCTTTACTCCCCACAGCTTGGAGGCTGTCTGTCCATACTTCAAGTGTGGAACCAAGGCCGAGTGACGTGACCGTACTGAAGGCCAAAGCCAGAAAACCAGTGGGGTCAAGATTCAAGCTTTCTGACTCCAGAGTGGGGTCCGACTGAATTCAACAAGTATTTATTGAGTGCCTGTTACACGCAAGATTTTGTTTCAGATACTTGGGACACATCAGAGGATAAAACAACGGTCCCTGCCCTCATGGAGCTCACAGTCTAGCATTTACGACCACTTCACCTGGATGCAGTGACCCTGGGCAAGTCACTGCCTCTGTCCTCGGCCACCCGATGCAGGAGTAGGGAGGCCCAGCTCAGACAAAGGGAACTGGCCGGCTGTGCTGGAGATGCCAAACAGGGCCCCTGCCCTCAGCCCACCACCCAGACAGTCGAGAGGGCTAGAAGCTGGCTTTTAATGATAAAGTACAGGAGGCGGGGGCACGGACTGGCGCCGGTAGTCTGCTAGGCTGCTGCCTCGGGGCCTGGGCCGGCTACACGAACTGCTGCTGCTGCTGCTGCTTCTTCGTGGCTGCCTTGCTGGCAAGGTCCTTGGCCTTCTCCGTAGCTGCCAGTGCCGTCTCCTTGGCCTTCTCCTTGGCTTCCTTGGCTGTTTCAACAAGGGTTTTGGGAGGGGCCTCACCTGGAGCAAAGGGTGGGGGGCTGGTTTTAGAGAATGCCAAGAAAACCTAAATGACTTCCCGGGACATTTATCTCCTGGGGGCCAGGCTCTGAAGAAAATACTCAGTGTACAGATGAGTTGAGGGTGGACTCAGAGTAGGCTCTGGCCCAATCATAGCAGGTAGGACTTGAAACCTCTGTCTGTGTCCCGAGCCCTCACCTTGCAGCTTGGCCAAGATGTATTCAAAACCCTTCATAGTCTTGGTCACGTTGCTTTTGAACCGCGCGAGACCAAATTCCTGGCAAAAAATGACAAAGGGAAGGATTCGGAGTTGCCCAGGGAACCCCAGCCCAGACTCGATGATAAATGGCTTGGGCCCCGGCACTCCAATGCTGCTCACCTGGACAGCTCTGGAGACACCAAATAAGCTAGAGGAGACCCAGGCTTCCCGGCGGATTTCGGTCCAGCCGCTGTTATCAGAGTTCACACGGTAAACACATCGTTCCTCCACCATCTGTGCAGGCAGGCAAGTCAACCACCATCACCTGGGAGTCCTTCACTTGGCCAACTTACACATCAATTTGATTCCCTGCCTCTTTTCATGAGGAAAAGCATTCTTTCCCTTACCTTACTGGATTCTCAAATGGCACTTCAGGAAGAGAGTAGGAAGATGGAAAAAAAGTCATTTTGCTCTCTAAAAACCTCTCCTCTGACCCTTCACACTAAAAGGCACATGAACTCTTCAGAGGTCTTGTGGTGTTTTCAGCCTGCCATTTCGGGCTTCCCTTGTGGCTCAGATGGTAAAGAATCTGCCTGCAATGTGGAAGACCCGGGTTTGATCCCTGGGTCAGGAAGATCCTCTGGAGAAGGAAATGGCAACCCACTCCAGTATTCTTGCCTGGAGAATTTCAGGGCCAGAGGAGCATGGTGGGCTACAGTCTACCAGGTTGCAAAGAGACACACACAGTTCAATTCAGTTCAGTCGTGTCTGACTCTTTGCAACCCCATGGACTGCAGTACACCAGGCTTCCCTGTCCATCACCACTGAACAACTAACACTATGACCACCCACTTTGGCTCTTAAGCCGCTAGCAATCCAAAAACAGAAAAGGAAATCTGGCAATCACCACAGCTATCCTTATGAGGGAGGAGAAAGTGGACCTGTACTTCCGAGAGAAACACTTAAAAAGACACCTGTCACAGCTGAATTGAAAGGGAGGTCTCAGAGGTCTTATCTTAGTAATTTACAAAACACAGAGCTAGGGCCCTCAGATGACTCTGGGGCAAAGCATTAAGGTGACTCATTCTGTGACTTTGCGGGCAGACTTCCCCTCCCAGAACTTCACTATTCTCTTTGCACAATAGAGTAAGACCCACTTCCCTGTGTTATTGTGATGATTAACTGAGAAAGAATAAAAGTGTCCTGAAGGCTTTCAAGGTACTCATAGATGAAATGTTCCTTAAACTATTAATAAACCATGGGTTTTCAAGTCTTTTTTTTTTTAAAGCAAGAAATCAAAGGTATGTGGAACTTCCCTCTCCGTGCCCTGAATCTCAGGCAGAAATCCATTATATTAGACAGTCAGTCAAAGTGGGGGGTGGGGGGCAGTCCTTTCCCCTCTGAGGTACATCCAAGGTACTCTGGAGACTTGATGTTTGAAAACCACTGTCTCCTTCCCTCAGCATCATGCCTGTGGCCCAACCTATACTCGTGCCAGGCAGTGTGAGTGCCCTGCATTTAGTACTTACAAGTGGAAAACAGGTACTCCTCCACTGTATGAACGAGTTAGAAGACAGGCCTAGTTTGAAAAGACCATCCGAGTTTGTACTCTAGAGTTATCACTCTTCAGATCTGCTTGAATCATAGAAGCCCTCTCATGGTTCCCTAGCCACATGTATCTGGAGCGCTCTAGTTTGGAGGGGGAAGTGGGAGGGGTCTCACCATCAGCCGGGCGTGGTTGATGTTCCAGGTGAAGGTGGTCATGGTCTGGTTTTGTGGGTCCACAATAGAATCCTCCAGGATGTACACTGAGTGAGCAACATTGGCAGGAAACAGTCGCTCAGCCCAGCGGGGCATCCTGTTCGTCTTGGTCAGGAGTCGTCGGGACAGGAGCTTCTGGTCAGAGGTCACCTCTCGGTGCACTATGTCTTCCGTCAAGACATGTTTGCTGCAGGTGTCAGGGTGAAGGGGACCCTCAGGAGCCTGACCCTGGGAGACTGCCTGTTGAGGTTCCCATCTGGAGCCTCCACGCTCAGAATGGCCAGGCCTTTTCCCAAACTTTCAGAGTAAGCTGTGGTTGTGGCTCAGACCTGAACTGGAGCCCTTGAGCCTCTCCCAGGGCAAATTCCAACTCCCGCCCCCTCGCTGACCTGGATTCCTGGGCATTCCAGCAGGGATGGACCTCCTGATTTATTGCACCACTGGAGAGCAGTCAAGGGCAGAGAAGCAGGCAAGGGCCCAAACTTCCAACCCCAAGATCCCTCCCTAATTCCTGTGCTGCCTTCTCTTCCTGTCTCACCACAGTGAGATGAGAGAACCTTAAGACTAGGGCTTCAAGTAATCCACTGCCCAGGCCCAGCCTCCTTCCAGTACCTTGCAGGCCTAGTCTGGCCGCTTCCCGGATAGGGTTCTTCTGTCCTAAGCATGGCCAGGCTCTGGCGATCCCCCCACTCGAAGTCGAGTCTTTCCCGGCCCCCAGACTCCGATCTCCAAACAGTGAGGTGGGAGCGTTGCTTTTCCCTGGGCCACGTACCTATAGGGATTCGGGTACCGCTGCCAGAAGGCAGCGAACACTTGGTCCCAGGAACTCCGTAGCACGCTCTGGCCCAGGAAATACTTCACCATCGTCCCGGCCGGGGCGGGCTCAGCGCCCGAGCAGCATCAGGGGTGCGGAGCCCGAGGGGCACGCGGAGGCCGGGCTGGAGCTCGACGCTCGGCCGCCAGGCTAGCAGCAGATCAGTCGCTGCAGCGCCGCACCCAACCAGCCTCCACCACCCCCGCCGCCATGAGGAATTATCGGGCCGCGCGCCACTTCCGGCTCAGCAGTGAAGTACCCACCTCTTCCGGTGCCTGCCCACGTGACCCGACGACCCCGCCCCCACAACCTCCTTCCCCTTACCCCCCCCACCTCTTCCCTTCCCCGCCCCCGCCACCGCTGGAGTCGCGGCGCTGCGGGCCAGAGCTGGGTTGGAGGAACACCCTGGCTCGGTGGGGAATCTGTGCCGGCGCGGCCTCTAAGCTAGGTGGGCGAGCAAGCGAAAGATCGAGCTAGCAAGTCGGGCGGCGGCGTGCGGCGCCGTTAAGGGCGCTGCCCCGCGCGCTCCCAGGCCGCCCCGGGTCCCGGGCTCTTAGAAGGAGGATAATTCCTGGGCCCGAAGAGCGGGGGCGGACGGAGGCGTTGTCGTCGCTCAATCGTCGCGGCGTGTGGAACCTTAGGTTGGCGCCTGGGGTTGGGGACTGAGGCTAAGGGCGCTGCCTGTCGGAGCGGAGAGCCGGGTTTGCCTCGCGCCCCCGCTCAGGACCCTGACGCGGGTGAGGCGGCCCCGGGAGCATGAGCGGGCAGCGCGTGGACGTCAAGGTGGTGATGTTGGGCAAGGAGTACGTGGGCAAGACGAGCCTGGTGGAGCGATACGTGCACGACCGCTTCCTGGTGGGGCCTTATCAGAATGTGAGTGCGCCCGGCGGGGCCCAGCACGGGTGGGAGGGGGCTAGCCGACACGCGAGGCTCTGATCGCTTCCCCTTGGTTGCAGACCATAGGGGCCGCCTTCGTAGCCAAGGTGATGTCCGTCGGAGACCGGACGGTGACTTTGGGTATTTGGGTAAGTTCTCTGGGCACGTAATCTGGGAAAACCCATTCTTGAGGAGGCGTACGTCCTTGCCTTTTACTGACTTGTGGGCTCACGAAGGTTTCTGTTCTCTAGACCCCAACTTAAAAACAGGGGTCTGGAGGACGTGGTATTAGTTTGAAGTCGTGGGGAGTATAGCTTCGTAACCCAGGCCAGGGCTGAGCCTCCCCCTACCCTTCAGGACACAGCAGGCTCTGAGCGCTATGAGGCCATGAGCCGAATCTACTATCGGGGCGCCAAGGCTGCCATCGTCTGCTATGGTAAGAAGGGTTTTGGCCTGTTCCTCAAACAAGAAGGGGAGGGTGCCAGGCTGGCCTTACAGAACAGCCCCTCACCCTTGCTTGCTTCCTGTGTTCCACACCAAGACCTGACGGACAGCAGCAGCTTTGAACGGGCAAAGTTCTGGGTGAAGGAGCTGCGCAACCTAGAGGAGGTAGGTGGCCTGACCTCACTAGAAGACCAGGCAGGGGCTGGGGGTCTGGTGGCCCAAGGAGGGTGACCCTGGCCTTGTCTTCTGCTCCAGGGCTGTCAGATCTACTTGTGTGGCACCAAGAGTGACCTGCTGGAGGAGGACAGGCGGCGGCGACGGGTGGACTTCCACGACGTTCAGGACTATGCAGACAGTAGCTGCTCCTTAGCTCCTTGGGCTGGGGGTGGGGTGGGGAGGAAAGTGGCTGCTTGGGTGGGTCACAGAAAATGGGAGCTGCCTTGGCAAGATCCCCCACAGGAAGAATTTCTCTGCCTCCGCGCATCTGTGGGGTTCACAAGAGTCCCTGTACTGCTAGTCTGTGGCCACCTAATTCTCAAGTATGAGGCTTTAGTCATTTCTCTTTACAGATATCAAAGCTCAGCTCTTTGAAACATCCAGCAAGACAGGCCAGAGTGTGGGTGAGTGCTATCCTTGGCCTCACAGCAGAACACATAGGGGCAACAAAGGAGGCAGAGAGAAGCCCAGAGGACTGGGTTACTATGTGATCCCTGGGCTCCTAGCGTCTGGTTCTCACTGATCGCCCTTTTTCCTGCCAGACGAGCTCTTCCAGAAAGTGGCAGAGGATTACGTCAGTGTGGCCGCCTTCCAGGTGATGACAGGTGTGTTTTTCCTTAGCTCCTGTGGAGACTCCCTTTAGGCCCACAGCACCTGACTCCCCCCACCCCACAACAGTATGTTGAGCTACCACCTCTCTCTTTGACAGAGGACAAGGGTGTGGACCTGGGCCAGAAGGCAAACCCCTACTTCTACAGCTGTTGTCATCACTGAGTCACCACTCACTTGGCCTTGGGGGGATCCCCCCAGGAAGGCTGGACCTAGCTCTTGTCTGGGCTTGGATGATCGAACATCTGAGCTACCTGGGTTCCCGTGGCAGCAGAGGTGGCACCTGCCTGTGCTGGCCCATGGAACGGAGACAGCATTGGGGCTGACTGATGGGCACAAAGAGGGTAAGGGCTGATCTGGACCCCGGGCTTCTGCCCTGGACAACAGTTGTGTCTACAGATTATTTAAATGGCTTCTGATTTGTAAATAAAATCAATGCACTGTGAATTACACTCAACCCCTTTCCCTGCTGTCTGGATTGGGTGTCAGGACACCTAGGACTTTCTGGGGCCACCTGATTGGCCTCACTTCCTATAATCAGGGTTCTTCTCAGGTCTTATTTTCCTTAGGAAACCAAGTGGCTTCACCGTAGGGTTGCAGTTGAGACAGTAGAGAAGCAAAAGGGCCCTTTGCTGGGTTCTTGGGTGGGGGCAGAGATAGGGTGAAAAGCTGGGGTTGGGGCAGTGCAAAGCTCACATGGTTCCTTCTTGGTGTTAAGAACTTGAAAGGCACTCAGGTGGTATCCAGAGATCAAAGGGTCAAGCATTTCTACCTCAGACTGGCTGGCTCTACTGCACCTCTGTTACGTCTAGGTCTGTGAGTCATCCCTGTGGCTCACAGCCTAAGCTTCCCAGCAACATGCTATAATGTGGCTTAATAGTAGACAAATTATAGGTTCTGCAAGACTTAGAAAGGTCTTAGAGATCCAGATTGGGCTGTAACTCAGCTACCCAGAAAAGGGATTCAAACTTGGCTGTGTTCTCCTTTTAAAATGAGGTGACTAGTACCTAGTTCAAGACTATGAAGAGTATGGTTGAAATGTTAACTGCAGGACTAAATGCTTGTTGTCCCCTATTCTTCCCTGGGGCAGGAAGTTCAGGATGAAGTCACAAAGGGAAGTGATTTCCAGGGTTCCCTGAAAGTTTTATTTTTGGGCCTTAGATGTCAAGATACTTCAGAAGAACCAGATGTTACTGTACACATCTGACCTTTCCTTTTCACAAGGAAGCATATAGCAGCCCTCCCTTTCTGGTGTGGGATGCTCAGCCTCTTTGCTTCACTATCCCATTTTAGGCCTGGGCTGGGTCTTCTGCAGTGCTCAGCACCTGCCTCTCAAAAAATAAAAACTTGGCCAAGATGGCTAGACTCATAATCAGAAAAGTGCTTTGGTTCCAGTTCCTTTTTAAAAACCAATTCCTCAAAACACCCTTCCTTTGCGTGGGTGACGGAGGCCTCCTGGGTAGGGACTGAGACCGACAGCAGCCCCTCCCGAAAGCAGCAGACGTTCTGACAGCAGTGTCTGCTGGGAGGAAACCCACCCCACCTCCATGAGGTGCTTGGAGGAAGGGCTCAGCTGTGTCCCCGGCTGGGAACCACCTCAGTCTGCCTTCTGCTCTCATGCCACACCCATCCTCCCTCCTGTTAGGCTCTATCTCCCCACGGACAACAAAACAAAACACAGGGCAAGGGCCATAAGAGTAAAGTTAAACTTTACTTTACAGTAATTTTTTTTTCTATATACAAAGAATTACAGTACATGTTTATGGGGACTCCTAGCACAGGCTCCCCTCTGTTTCACTAAGAGTTTCACTTACCGCTGACAATCTATGGGGGTGAAGGGGGGCAAAAAAAGTGATGGACCTCAGCTGACACCCCCTTTTGCCCCTTAAAAATATAAAGATAGATCTCTTTGTCAGCTTGTTTTTTGCCAAGACTTAGAAAGCTGCTCTTCCATTAGCTCCCGTGTGCTGCGCTCGCCCAACACTCGCCTACATGCACACAGGCAGCACGCGTCTCAGACCTGGAGACTGCCTTTCTCTGCCCCGACCCTGCAAGTCTAAAGCACCAGAACCGATCATTTCTGCTCCTGCTCCCTGGGCTCACCTCTTATCTGCAAAAGTTTGCTGGATTTCCAAGGTGTTATACCTGAAGCCCCTAAAGAGCCTGATGTTTTGAGTCACGGGAAAGTAGCTCTAGAAAAGGGACCACATGTGCTATTTTTGCTTATGTTGATAGGAAATGTTTCTGCCCAGGCTGTGGATTTCTAATTAAAATAAACTCTTTCCACTTCCTTAAGAAATAATATCCTTAGTCTTCATAAGCAATAGAGGTGCTCCCATGAGAGTGAAGAGGTAGAGGGGCAGAAGGTATCTGAGGGAGATCCCACACCTGGAGCTCTCTACAAGCCTGTTCAGGCAGTGTGGACGGAGGCTGTGGACAAGGTAACACCAGCCCTGAGAAACTCAAAGAACTCCCTCATCTGCAAACAGCGTGTCTTCCACTTCCGGACTGCACTGGATCACCCCAGGGTCGGGTGCAGGACTCACCAAGGCTCTACCTTCTCCTCTTCTAACAGAACCTCGAGGAACTAAGACATGAGATCTCTTGCTCCCAAACACGAATCTAGGTTTCTCAAGTCACCAGTCCTTCAACCCTTGGCAGTGCTTATTTTTACCAGGAAATTAGCACCATCATTACATTTTTTGTGTGTGTACAAAGCAAATTACCTATTCTTTTTTTCAATTTACACTATAGCAACCTCTGGCCCTGCTACGCTAGCCCTAGGAAGCTCAGCTGAGAGCTAACGGGCCACAGTCAATGAAAGTCTCATGCAGCAGCTACTGAGCTCTAAATGATCTGGAATGTCAAACACATGATACCGCCCAGTCATTATTCAGGAGGAATAGGGGCTTGTCCCACCTCCTTTCCTGCCATGATCTCAGAGAGGTGAGGACACTGAGCTAACTCTGACCTGGTTGACAGATACCAAGAGGATGAAGATATCCCCTCAAAAAGCCTTGGAGAAAACCCACTTTTTATAGGAGCTGATGCAAAAAATAAAATCCATCCACGTTTAGTGCTCTCCTGATTCTTCTCCACAGGGGAAGCTGCCAGGACCAACTTCCTTCCTGCCACTCTGTTCTCATGAGGCAACGTGCGAGTCCAGCTCCAGTGAGTAGATGCTGCCAAGCCTGGAAAAGGATCGCTGATGCACTTCATGCCCTGACTGTAGTGTGGGGTGGAGAATGTAAAGAAAAAAACAATTATTTATATCAATGCTGAAGATGTAGATTTGGGAGTTGTTCAGAAGAGGATCAACACAGTGATTTAAATCACTTCAAACTCAGTAACTTCAGGGGGAAGCAGACATTAAAAAAAACTTAAATGCTGTTGTAGCAACATCTGTTTTGCTATGAGAATGGGTTTGCTCCAGTAGAGAAGCAAATGAGGCTTTGAATAAAAATTTCAACAGTTTTCATAATTTTCTTCTGAATAGGACTAAGGGAGGTATTAGTTCTCCAGGTACTTGTGGAAGCTATGGCTTCCTCCTCAGAAAGGCTTCCTGGGGAACCAGCTTAGAGACAGACTCTTCAGATCCTGATTTATAAGCATTTGGCCAAATGCCAAAATACCACCTTACACAAAGATCAGGAGTTTCTAAGAGTAAAGCTTTCCTGTTAACTGCCAATTCACACTCCCTGGAGAAAAAGTCTTGGCACAGGCTCCAGGAAAATCCCCAAAGGCTGGCAAGGTCAACACCCTCCTTTCATGCAAGAGTCTCTCTTTCCAAAAGTCTTTCCGACTCTGCTTCTAATTCTACAGTGACTGCTTTCACGATGTTAACAATCTAGTATCAAATACTATTAGTGGGCCTGAGTTGAATGTCTAGGTTCCAATCAATCTAAGAATCTTTCAATGGCCCTCACAAAACTCTGGCTGGCTGTCCATCCATTTAAAGGGCTACCCTGCCTCCCCCAAACCAAGCACAGTTCAGAAGTTGTTTACTAGGCAGGTCTGGAAGGAAGCTTCCAGTGAATGATGGAGAATGGAAAAAACTGAAAACCACAAAGTGGTCTACCTTTCCCTCACTCCTTCCTGTCCTGTGAGACTTATCTAGAGTGGCTGTCAAGTCAATTACCTACCAAAGCCTACATCAGAGAAGCTACTTCATGATCAAACTTCTCCTCTTAAAAATTTTACATAGCCTGCATACCCACCCCCCCAAAAAAATTCACAGTTTATTTCATGAAACAAAGAGCTACGGTAATTGAACACACAACATAGTGGAAAGAGGTTCTGACAGCGCAGTGCAGTTATCTTTTTCTGATCACGACTACAGATGACAGGAGAAAAAAGGGCACAGGACTGGCACCAAGCAAATCCTACTCATACCTAAGAGATTAGGGAAAGGGACCTACTAGCTGCAGTTATATACTTATTATTCTCACACATGATAAATACTTAATATAATGAACTTTAATGTTTTGGGTGGATTTCTTTAAAAATATCTTTTCCATGGTTTAAATTTTTTTAAAAGAAAATAAGATGCTTTGTTTTCTCTTCCTCTTAAACAAAGAGCTTTTCCTCTCTGATGATGTAGGAAGAGAGAGGATGAAAGGGGAGAACTAGGCAGGTGGAATTTACAGAGGAGAGTCTGAGGTCTAAGTGAGATGCAAGAATAGGCCCCTAAACTCAGGGCAGCTCTGCCCAGCCTCTTGTCTCTGCCTGAGTTCAAATGTCTCAACCCCAGAGACAGACTTTGGGAAATAAAAGCAAATTCTTTTTAAAATCTTTATATAAAGCGCAAATGCTTCTAAAACAACTATTGTTCCCTCCTTAGAAGTGACAGGAGTAATCTCAATAAAAACTCAGGAGGAAGAAATTGGGACAATACAGAATCCTATTGAGGGTATAAAAGCCATAACTGAGAGACAGAAATGGCCAGGAGACATTGGGGCCAGGAGATGGCCTGTTGGCTAAAGCTGCTGGCTACATTGGCGAAGCAGAGGTAAACATGTTTGGTCTAGGGACGAGGGGATGGGCGAATGGGAAGGAACTGGCCAAACAGTACTTCCTGTTGGCAGTCAGTGAGCTGGGTGAATGGTAGGGCGGGGTAGCACCAACAGATTTCCCAGCCCTTGGGCCCCAGCTCAGGGCAGCAGTAACAGATAATCAGCAGTTATGAGGAGTCATCTCTTAGGCTGGACATTGCTCTGTAAGCCCCATCTTGCCAGTCATAGGGGAGGGGTTCTGGCTTGCCCTTAGGCTAAGTCAGCAGGTAGGCGCTCTCAACACTGAGCACACCATTTCTCAGGGAGAGGGTGATAGGATCCACTAGTGAAGATGACGACTCCTCCATTCAGGTAGGAGGGCAAAAGATCAGAAGATGAGTAATTTCTCACCAGGATCTGGCATTCTCCCTGAGCTGGTGGTGGATCTAGCCCAGAGTCTGCCAGATTCCCTAGATCTACTGCCCGAGACTCTGAAATCTGAAAGCACCTGAGTGTTTGGGGGACAGGCTTGGGGTGAGTTGATGTACAAGGAGGAAAGAAAGTTTGTAGAAAAGGAAGGTAAGCTTGCCAATTGCCTTCTTACACTGAGGGAAAGCTGTGTCCTCACAGAGCCCAGCCCCTCAACCAACTGCTCCACCAAGGACAGATCTCTGCAGAGCCCAGCCAGAAGCAGCACTGGCTGCCCAGTCACAGCCCTCGGCTTTGGTGCAGCCCCCTCCTGCCTATAGAGGAGACCTCTGCATGAGCTCGCATGCATGCACACGCACACAGGGACAGCTGACCAGGAGACACTCAAGAACCACTTCTGGGGCCACAAAGGACATTCATTACATAATGAGCCCAGAGCCCCAGGGCCCCTCAACTTCCTGTTATTTATTTCCTGGTCAAAGGTTCTTAAAAAACCACCTGAGAACCTAGGCAGGCATGTTAGGCTCACAGGGATCAGGTCTTATTTATCTCTGTATTTCCTGCCAGTGACGAGTACCACACCTAACATACACAGATGTTCAAGAAATCACCACCGACTTGAACGGGTATTAGTTCCTCCCAAGGATTCATCAGGTACCCTCAGTGGGGCTTGGCAGGACTAGATAAAGAGCTTTGAGAGCCCTACTACCTTCCAACCTGACCAGTGGAATTGAATCCCATGCTTGACTCCAGAGTGGACTTTTTATTTCAAGTTCACCATGAGTAAAGGTTGGGGGGAAAGAGACCCGCGTCTGTCTGTTTCCTTGGCTGGGGCCCACTTGGATTTCCATACATGGCTCACACAACCACAAGCCCCCCACTGGCTAATGTCACAAGAGTTTTGAATGTTGGGATATAAGGAAAGAATAACAGTGGAAAAGTGTTGGGGTCTGTTTTTTTTTAAGAGGGAAAAAGATTTTTCCCTTCCCCAAGAACCCTGGGGGCGGCTGGTCTGGTCACGTGGCATTTACTGGTGTTACTTCTGTTCTGACTCTGCACACTTGTGACTGGAAGGAGCCTGGTTAAGAGCTGGAAGCGTACTTTGCTCTGGTTTAGGGTCTTGCCCTCTTCCAAGAGACCAGCAAGTCTGTGCCAGTGTCTGTGTGCTCCCGGAGGACCAGCAAGACTGTGCCAGTGTCTGTCCAGCCACCATGGGCCAGAGCCCTGGCCCTGGTGAGGCCTTTCCTAGGGCCCAGGGGCTCTGCTCTGTGGTTGCCAGCTTCTTCTCTTCAGTGGAGAGGGAGGGCTTCCCGAGAGGCCTGAAGGACTGCCCACTCTTGGCAGCAAGTCCAGGTAGTTGCTGGCCTCCAGCCATCTGCTTCACCTGCTTCACCAGGCCTGGCGCTTGACTGGGAGGCCCTGGGGTCTGTTCAGCCCCTGCAGGTGCTCTTCCTGAGGCCTGAGTTGCTGGCTCATATAAAAAAGCCTTGGCAGGGGGCTGAGAAAGAAGTCTGGCCTGGGTAAGTGATTTAACAGCTTGCCAGGAGTGTTCTGAAGGGGCCACTGCTTTGCCCAGTGGCTGAAGGACAGCATCTGACACACTGCCTCTCTCAACAGCTCGTGGTATCTGTCCTAGACCTTTGCTGGCAGGCCATGAGCTCGACTCCAACACTGGCATCTTCTCATCAGCCTGTGGTGTGAGCTCATGGGGTGAACCTGCCCGTTCCTTCTGGCGAGGAGTGAGGTCTATGAGATCCATCACCAAAGCAGCTCTATTCTTTGACTGAGTATTCTGGTCCACGGGCCTCAGCGCTTTTTCTTTAGCTACCAGGGTCTGGACCACCGCTGACAGTACTTTGTCAGGAGGTGGGAGTCTCTGGGACAAAGAGACATGGGATTTGTCAGGGGGCCTGTCTGAAGTCTGGGGTTTGGGACCGCTGGTGACTAGCAGTTTCTCTGGCGGTGGAAGTCTCAGGCCAGTAGGGACTGGGGTTTTCTCCAGTGACTGGGGCCTTGGGCTGGCAGCACCTATGGATTTATCCAGCCTTGGGTCAGCTGTCCCCAGAGGTCTTTCCAGTGGCTGAGACCTGACTGAGGGTGAGGAGCTTGGGCTGGTCACTGGAGAGGGTTTGTCAGATAGCTGGGGTCTTGGTCCTGCCACTGCAGGTGGCCTGTCCAATGGCTTCTGGCTGGATACCAATGACTGGGGTTTGGTCCCTGACCCAGCAAGGTCCCTGACCCTATCTACAGGCTGCGGCCTGGAGTCAGTTCTGTCAGGAGGCCTTTCAGGCAGCGGGGGCCTCTGACAAGTCCCTGCCAGAGCTTTTTTGGACAGCGACAGCGACTGGTTGGTGTCAGCAGATGGCTTGTCCGACATCTTGGGCCCTTGAGCAGCCACTCCTGATGATTGCTCTGCCAGGTGAGTGCTTGGGCCTGGAGGCAGCGGTACTGGAGGAGGTACATACTCACGGATCTCCCCTGGCTCCAGAGGGTTGGGCCCACAGGGATCATGCTCAGTACAAGACAGACGCCCATCCAGTTTGGAGATGAAGAGCATCCCTTCCCGATGCTGCTTGCAGAAGGAGCTGGGACACATCTCACAGAAGGAGGCTGCTTCCTTTCCGCATATGTCACACTGATGCCAAGGACACTCCCATTTCCCTGAAAACACAGAAGTGAAACACAAACTAAGGAAAACAAAACATGCCTAAGATGGGCCACAGCTCTGGAACCAAGTCAAAGGAGTGAATGCAAACTGCTGCCTCCCTCAGAGAGCTCGTGCCCCTTGCCCACATCCCCTCCCTCGGGATCTGGGCTTTACTTTCTGCAAAATGTGTAAAAACAACAGCCAAATATTGTCACAACTACGTATCAATTAAAAACCAAGCAGGAGTAAACAACAATGACAACGACCAAGGAGTAACCCTGATTTCTATGACTACTTCCAACAAGGAGAGAATGACAATGACAAAACAAAACAAAACCGACTTGGTTTTTAATTACTCGGGGTCATTGCTGGCACAACCCGTGTAATGCTTCCTGAGCATGTAATGACCCCAAGTAATTGCTTCTGAAACAATCCTCCATTTCCTGGCACTGAAATCAGTGTTATGGCCTTGCCCCCAAGCTACCTCAGTTTCTATTATTTCATTATCCTGGCAACCACATACTGAAGAAAAGCTAATTTTCAGACAAACTCCTCTCACTCCCAACCCAAAGTTCTCTTTCTGCAGTTCCCAGAAGCAGGCCGCTAATGATGCGTGTCACCCAGAATAGTTTCTCACCTTTGTTGTTTAAAATAGATAGCACACCCAAATCCCTGAACTCTTCTAATGTCAAATTATCATCCAAAGATCAGTGACAATTTTCCCAGCCACATATTTCTGCGTACCACACCTGCCTGCCTAGGTTCTCCTGTGTTTACTAACACAACTGCATCTCTTTCAGAGGGAAGTGGGCCAGAGGGGGGCTATAATCACCCAGAAGCTCCACTCTTTCTCAGCATCTCTTTCTCTAGAGAGTGAACAGTAGTGGGCTTAAAGTCAGAAAACCTCTGGCTTTCAAGCCAGTTCCTCCACTTATATGCTTTAATGTGACAAGTCAAGACTCAAGTTTCCTCATTTGGAATATGGGAAGGTAAAAAGGCCTCATCTTTATAGGCTGGTGGGAGGATAAACTAACATAAAATGCTTCATGGAGCAAGTGAGTTTCTGTTCCCTTCTCTATGGTCTTTGTTGTCATTTATTTTGACAGTGAGAACATGAAATATGCCACTCCTCGATATCATACATGGGAAGAGCAAAGGGCTCTGAGAATTCTGGCAGAGAACAAAGAGAACTCTAAATGGATTTTGGCACCAACCTGCTGGTCGCTTGGTTAGATTGAGACAGTCTGCATGGTAAACTTTGGGGCAGCCTGGCTTCTTACAAGAGACGAGCTGGCCAGCATCCCCACAGCTGAAACACTCATCCTCTCGCTCCTTTGTGACTTCACCCTGGGTTCTGCGCTTCCCCTGTTGCTTCTTCTTGAATTTCTTTGACTTTTCCTCTGTGGCAATGGGTTGATTCTAGAGGTCAAATGTTGACACATTAGTTGTATGATCTTGACCAGGTTAACTAATCTCTCTGCGCTTTAGACTCTCCTCTGGAAAGACAGTCCTCATAGACTATTGTGAAGATAAAAGAAAATGCAGAAAAAGGCACAGGGCATATCATTGGTACCCAATAAATGGTAGCACTAAGTGTATCTGACATCAACTACTCCTACCACCTGAGTGCAATAAAAGAGAAATATGCTGCTTCTTGTTGACACACAAGGCTGGTATTAAGATCATCCTTTAATAATAAGTTTTATTTTTATTCTTAAGTTTGTCTAATTTCAAAACTAAGGAAGACTTCTCTGGGTCACACACATTTCTTAATTTATCCAACAAAGCTTCACTGAGCTCTTCGTATGAGCCATGTTCCAGCAAGACACAGAACACTAATTCGTGGTCTTTGCATCCTTATCTCCATCAGTTTAGGTTCACATCCACCACTTGCCAAGACAGAACCCGGAGCAGCCAGCAGGTCTACCCTGTGCTCCCTGCAGCCCACACGTGGCCACCAAACTGCGTGGTTTGACCACATTGTTTCCCTTGGCCTAGAAACATCCAGGACCAATCCGGCTTATTGCCAGCCCTCAGGGATCTCCTCCCACTTCTAAACTTCTGCTCTCTAATCTCTCACTGAGTCACCTGTGAAGTGCTACACGGACCTTAAGGATACAGAGAGAGACAGCCCAAGTGCACCAAATACCATTAAATTCTGTTACTGTTTTAATTTACAGGGACTAAATCCACTGCATACCGTAAGAAACAAGACCATTTAACCAACCAACAAAACAAAAAACAAAATCCAATATACATTTTCTTATTTAATAGATAAAAGAAAAATTACTGGGTGTTCTTCATGTATTATAGGTCAAAATGATCCTTTTATTAAATGGTTTCATACTAATTTTCACTTTTCAGTTCATAATGTTGACTTCACTATCAAAGATGTATAATAAGAAATACCCAATTGGAGTCACCGTGTAGTCTACTTTGTATCAAAGTTAAACTTCAATTTTCAGTGTGCTGTTACTTATGATAGAGTAACTGAGGAAGCATCCAGACATTCACCTATCCTGGTTCATCCATTATATAAAAACTTTAACACTCATTGAAAATGATGGTTAATAAAATAATGTAACAGCAAGAAAATATTTTTAAATAATATCTGTGAATTATAAACAAGAATTTTTTACAGTTACAGAATTATAATTCAGTTAAAGTATACATAAAAAAACAGGATATAAGATACAACAAAGTTTATACTCTGTTACATGGCACATGGGTAAGATTAAGGGTTCTTATATGTACACACTGTTATTCAGCTATACCTCAATACAAAATAAAATGTTTTTAAAAAAAAGATTAAGGATCCTATATTTATCTACAATCTTATACTACATTTAGAGTCTTAAATTCAATATCAGATTCTCCAATATCTTTAAAAAGAAAGACACAAAGAGAGACTGAGCATCTAAGTAGTTTCTTAGGAAATATAAGATTGACTAAGACCAATAGAGATATGGGGAAGTAACCTACCTTATAGATTCCTATTTTACATCTTTTTTAGCTTCAAAGGTATCATCAATTAGAAGTCAGATTACTCAAAACACTTCAACAATACCCAAAGGCCTTCTCTAGTGTACCAAACTGGTTTTAGAATGCTTAAATTGCCAGTATCCCTACTGAGAAATATTCAATGTCATCATTTCAAACAGACATCCTCTTAAATACTCAGTCCTGCCAACAGGTTAGGGAGAAATGACCACACCATTATCCTTGATGCAAACGTTTAACAGGTACCTTTGGCCTTACACCCAAAAAGCCACTGCAGTTTGGGGCTCCACATTTGCAAACGGTCTTTCCATTCCCAAGACATTCTAGATTGTAGTTGAAGGTAAGTTCAGTGCCTGCATAAGAGACCATGAAAATACTAGTATCAATGGTTTTAATTACAATAGTTCTGTGATAACCACAAAAGATACAGACTTCCAAGAGAACAAGGTTAGTTTTTAAGAGGAATAAAAGGGCATACTAACTTTAATCCTGCTATATTAATAACATGTTAATGAATTTGAATCTAATGACAATATTAATCAACTAACATAACTGCACAACAGAAAAACATGACCTAACAAGTAATACTTAAAACAATTTTTACCATCAAGGTGTTACCCGGGTTGTTTTTTTTCCCTAACCATTCAGATTCAAAATATATTATTACCAAAAACAACAAAATGTGATTTATGCACTGATGTGCCAGGCACTGTGAAAGCTAAGTGTGAAGGAAGTCTGTCGTCTGTCCCAACGTGTGCATCTTACCTGGCAGCACTCAAGAGACAAGTCACTACAGAATAGTATTAGGGAACTCTAGACCATAAGACCTAAGCCCCGGCTTTACATCCCAGTTACACCAGTCTAGCTGGGTGAGCTGAGCCTGAGAGTCCATTTGTTAAATGCAGATAACAATCTTACAAGCTTACTGAGAACGACATAATGCACACAGCAGGAATTTGTCAACTTTAATAGGAGATTTACAAATTTATCATACAAAAATTCCCCTTTTTCTCACAAATGCATTTCATCAAAATTGAGAGCAAATAAACCACACAAACATTCAAAATCAAAGTGTGTTAGGGAAAGCCTAACAGAAGAATTTTACAGAAATATACGAGACTGTCCCTGGGTAGGGGTAATGGCTTACCGTTAATGTACAAAGTGATAACTGTTCAGCTAAAACTGTCAAAACTGAGGAAGATTTCCCATTGCAGAATGATATATCTTCTATCAGTGAGATTAATTAATATAGGTTTTCATCTAATATTGGAAAGAGATCATTATTCCTTAAATTTGGTTGAGTAAATTATAAAGCAGCTGGCTTCTATTTAGGAATCTGAATGGTATGGATGCTAGAATTACCTGGGGCCTGGTAAGAGGCTCACATTGTGAAGAGCCTGAAGAAACCAAGACTGAACAGGGTATCACAGCAGGGTCACATCTAACCTCTCACACCCACTGTGAACTTACTGGACTGAACGATGGGTACTTTTATTCACACTAACCTTTTTCAAAATTTTCTGAGTATACAGCTGAATTTTCACAAATTTAATGGGCTTACAATGCAACTCAACCAAATACACAGGTATAAGATAGCAGGATACTTGTTATTACCTGCTGCTCACTCAGCATGCACTACACAGACAAAACTAGAGGAGGGGGTTAATCAGAGGGTATCAGTGTGCATACAGGAAAGCCATTCTAGAAAAGAGTCCAAAATACAGATATCTGCAATTTGGGGGGAGAGCAAAGGGCACTGGAGTGAGAACAACACACGGAAGACACCCCTGCAGTTTGGGAGGACAGGAACAAGGTCAGTCAGTTCCCACACAATGCTAGGAGGAGAGAAATTTGTGGCTGCACATGGTAGAACAGGCTATCCTCACAGACACAGACTAAAGTTCAAAGTGGAAGTGTGGTACTAAAAGTAGTCAGGACAGAGATAAGCACTGAAGTCATATGACTAACATTTGAGTAACTAATACCCCTTCTTCCCCTAGGGTGATCAGAGAGAAAAACAGATAAAAGATTGAGAGAGAGATAAAGTCAAAGAATGCAGATAACACAGGTATGATAACACATAATTTATAGTACTTTTGTAAGGATTAAATAGCAAGCTTGGAACAAAGTTTGGCATTTGATAAATGTAGCTCTTAACAGCATTCAGTTGGTAATTCCTCTTACAAATCAGAAATCTACCCAATTTACTCTGAAGACATTCATTCTAAAAACCTAATACACGTTATGATTTCAAAAATTAGTTTCATTTAGCCAGCAGAACACATGTGCACAGTGATGCTCAAGTATTATTCCTTTCATCATTAAATACCTTATATGAAGCAATGCAAAAACAGGAGAAAGGAACTAGTGGCTCAATTTTAAAAATAGGAAAACTGTCAGAAATTTTAAAATTCTAAAGAGCCTAAAAGACTCCTGGGCAGCAGTATATTTAAATTAAAGAGAAAACATATATAGGAGAGCTGGCGGGAAGAAGAGAGGAGAGGTAGTCTACAGATGAAAAAAAAAAGGCAACAGACAAAAAGCTGACCAAATTACTCTTTATTTTGATTAGTGTTTCTTGAGGTAAACATGAATAACACTGACTGGGCTCATATAGGATTTCCACTTTGAGAGTCACTGGACTATGCTACTGTCAGTTACAAGCTGCCCAAGCCGCGAGTTGCCCTCCGAGGTGCAAGAGGAGCGAAACCAGAACTCGGGGTAACAACGCCGCAGCGGCTACCCGCTGAGCACAGGGTGGGCACCCAGGGATGCGGGGCTGCCAGGTGCTCCACCAGTAAAGTCTGCTTTGATGAGAGACCAAAAAAAAAAAAACCAACCCTACTCAGGCCAGTCTCATTTTGAGTTGGGGGGTTGGGGGAGGGTGGGGGGAGAGAGTGCGTGTGCGCACGTGCTCAGCCCTCAGTGATGCCGGGCTCTGTGCGGCCCCACGGCTGTAGCCCACCAGGCTCCTCCGTCCATGGAGCTTTCCAGGCAAGAATACTGGAGTGGGTTACCATGCCCTCCTCCAGGGGGATCGTTCCCACCTAGGGATCGAACCTGCATCTCTTATGTCTCCAGCACTGGCAGGAGGATTCTTTACCAGTAGCACCACCTGGGAGAGGGATCTTTAAACGCTTTGCTAGTATTCCTGCAAAAACTTACTTTGAAAATTTAGGTATATCCTTACACTCAAACTTTATGTAAGTCTAAATATTAAAAAAAAATTTAGAGTGTGTCATATAATATGCTTCAAAATTTTGATAAAAACCTAGACACTAAATATCACGTTGCTTTAATTTATGGAAAATATCCATCATATACGTTTACTTTCAAACCTCTCAGCCTCACCAGATGTACTTTCAGTTTAACTAAACATCTTACTATTGTGCTGAACACAACCACCTCACTTCTGCACTCTGAACTCTCAGAGGCACGGGCATCTAGGCCAGCCACAACATAAATGTGCACTCTCCAAATGTCCAGTTCTTTGACACCCAAGAGCTGAGGGATTTTGTTTTTCCTTAGCCTTGGGCTCATAAACCATAAAATTCAGATGGGTGAGAGGTGGCTATTTGGTTTACAAAAGGATGAAAGTCAACTGTGAAAGGAGACCTTGACTGCCAACGATTTTTAAGGCAGCCCAATTTTTATGGAGTTCATTTAAGTTATGGAAAGGTCTGGAAATTTATTCCTTTAAAACCATACAGGGAATTCTCTGGCACTTCAGTGGTTAGGACTCAGTGCTTTCAATGTCATGGCCCCAGGTTCAATCCCTGGTTGGAGAGCTAAGATCCTGCAAGCCGCATGGTGTGCCTGGAGAGCATGACCAAACCATCAGGCTAAATAAAATGAGTCAGTCCCAACAAAACAAGTATTATACGACTGCACTTACATGAGATTCCTAGAGCAGCTAAAAAACCAGACTCAGAAGGTAAAATGGTGGTCACTAGAGGCTGGGAGAGTGGGGAAAGAGGGAGTTTTTGTTTAATGAGTATCCCCAGTTCAGGAAAACAAAAAGTGCTGGAGATGGATGGTAGTGATGGTTGTACAACAATGTGAATGGACTTAATGGCATTGAACAGCACACTTAAAAATGTCTAAAATGGTATATTTCAGGTTACATGTGTCTTACCATTCCACCACCAATAAGAACAGACCTGGTACTTGCCAGGCACCACCAAGATAGTCTCCTTGTGTCCTCAGGGGTTTGCAGCCTCATTTGGACTACAGGACAAATGGGGTTTTTAGATAATAAAAACTGAAGTCCTAGTCCTGGTTCCAAAATCCTTAAATGAGTCTTACCTGCTTTAATGTCACTCAGGGCAAAAAGGCCAACCCGGGTGTCTCCATTCACAGACCACTTCTGTGTTTCACAATTAGGCTGGCAGCAATGATTCATGAATCGAGCATAGTTTCCTTTGGGGCCAGCATCAATAATCCGGTCCTAGAATTCCAAGAGATGCTATTCAGCAGACCTCCACTATTACTGAGTAAAATTAGAGTATTTTAATAAGTTGGAGTTCCTATTTGTAAACTTTGACTCTTCCAGAATATAGTGCCTAGACTAGCACTAGTATCACCACCTTGGAAACTAAAAACTAAACACTAAAAACGCAGTCTTTGGTGGCACTTCAGAGATACCAAAGCAGGAACTCTGAGGCCCAGCAATCTATGTAGTAACAAGCCCTCTAGGTGGTTAGGATTATGCTGAAGTTTGAGGAGCTCCATCCTAGAAGCAGTAGCTTCTTGTATCCTCTTCTGAACCCTGGCTATACATTAGTAATCACCTAAGATTTTAATAATGACATCCAGACCTCATCCCAAATGATCAGAGAACCTAAAGCTGAGGATCTCACAAATCATCAAAGTACAACTGGGTAAATACAAAGTTTCACACTAAGAAAAGTCTATTATAAAAGCTGGGGACAGGGTGAAACCTAACAGAACCCAATACTCACGAACAAAGAGGAATCTCAGTGTACACGGAAACAAAATGCATTAGGATGCCAGAATTAGAAATAAATCCCATAAACAAGGTCCTACTATATACAGCATAGGAAACTATATTTAATACCCAGTGATAAATCATAATGGAAAAGATATGATATGTATAACTGAATTACTCTGCTGTACAGCAGAAATTAACACACCACTGTAAATCAGCTATATTCAATAAAATATTAAAAAAATAAAATTTTTAAAATAAATAAATAAAACATGTTGGAAACGCACATAGGGAAAAAAATAAATAAATCCCAAATATAATTCTAGACACCAATGAAACACAACTCATCAGAAATTCCAATAACTGGAGAGCTAACTTGGGTTTGTAAGTTGAGTTCTATAGTCAACGACTTTCTCAATGTACTAACTAAATATTAACAAATCAGTGTTTCAATCTGTAAAATAAACAGTAAAATAATTATTATTTTTCTGGCTTTAAGTTTTAATCTTATAGGAAAAACACTAAAAGAACTCATTCCAAACTTATGTTGGACAGTTGAAAAGCAGTTTTAGTGCCTTTTGCCCATGGATGTACAGCTAGAAATGACTAACTTTATCCAACTCCAGGACCCTGATCAAGCAATCCCTATGAACATGGGGGAAAGACACTGTTTTACGCAGTGTATGACATGCCTACACAGAATAGCCGGGACAGCACTAATTACAAACAACCTTATAACAGTGGAAATAGCACTTTCCATTACTTACTTTGTCTAGGGTTAGCATATAAAAATTAGTGATATCATGTTCTTGGGCGTAACGGATTCGAGCTCTGCACTCTTCTTCATCTATTAGCTCACCCACATATTCATTCACAAATTCACCCTGGAACGAGAAATGACTTAAATGGCAAAAAGTGCCAACTGTGTTCATAGGTATACCTTATTTTTAAAAAATTAAAGACAGTTAACAGATTCACAAAAGCTTCCTGGTAGCTCAGATGGTAAAGTGTCTGTCTGCAATGCGGGAGACCCGGTTTCAATCCCTGGGTTGGGAAGATCCCCTGGAGAAGGAAATGGCAACCCACTCCAGTATACTTGCCTGGAAAATTCCATGGATGGAAGAGCCTGGTAGGCTACAGTCCATGGATTCGCAGAGTCGGACGTGACTGAGTGACTTCACTCTGTACTTTTGTACTTAACAAAGGTTGTGGCTCAGATGGCAAAGAATCTGCATGCAATGCAGGAGACCCAGGTTTGATCCCCGGATCAGGAAGATCCCCTGGAGAAGGGAATGGCTACTCCAATACTCTTGCCTAGAGAATTCCATGGACAGAGGAGCCTGGGGGGCTATAGACCATGGGGTCCCAAAGAGTCAGACAGGACTGAGCAACTAACACTTTCACTTCACTTATTCAAGATAAAACATAAATACGATGCTTCAACTATTTAACAATAAGAATGATCTCCCCACTCCTACCACAGCCAACAGCAGAAAACTTGGAATTCACCTTAAGATCAATCAAAATTGAAGTAAACTAAGGCTCCACTATAATGGTTTATCCCTTTACCTGTCTAAGAACCTAAAAGTCAACTTCCCTAAACTATATTCTTTTTTCATGAAACATGCCCTGCCTACTGCCCATTCACATTTCACACCACGGTCCTAATGATTCACTATACTACGGTCATACTGGTTTTCTCATGTGCTGTCCCCTCTACCCGAAATGCTAAAATATTCAACCAGCTTAAGCCAACAACTATTTATCTTTCAAGTCTCAATTTAAAATATTCTCAGAGATAAGCTAGTTTCAGGCCCTTTGCCACATGCCTACAGAACCCTTTCTGCTTCCACAGTGAGTGATTACTTGTTCAATATCTCTCTCCATCTAGAAAGTAAACTTTAGGAAAGCAAGGAACATGTCTTTCTTACTTAACACTGCATCAAACAGCAACATGCCTGGCACAAAGGAGATATACAATAGTTAATCAGCAAATGACTAAAAGAGACCAACCAACTCATATTCACCTCCTTTCCTAGAAACAAACTTCAATAAAATTCTTCAGAAAATATAACCAGAGTAAAACTTATTACATTCAAATGTCAAATATGATTTATTCCACTCAGAGACTGTATAATACTATCTATTTATCAGAAATTTGTAGGGCCTTCCAAGTTTCAAGTTGAAGATGTTATTGCATTTTCATTAGAGAAGACCTAATCCTCTTTTCTTTCATGTTCAATGAACCCAAACCTATTTTTCTCTCAGTAAAAATAAACTTTATTTCATTAGTTGATGATTAACACCTGTATCACACTCTTTCTATCCTCTCTTAAGTTCCAAGATTTCCACAAATGAGTGGACAAAACCATAGTATCTCTATGAATTTCCCTCATTTTTTTCATCCTCCTTCATAGTGAACATGATCAATAAGTGAACTGCATACAGAAAAGAGACCATCTATTCTACAAGTCTCTAAATTTTGGAAGGATATGGCAAGACATTATAATAGGATAATCCTTACACTTCATTATGTTCCTCCATGTCCAATTTTCTCATATTAATCAGAAGAATTACTTGTATTAAGCAATTGCAAAGAAGGAAAAAAACTGAAGATTAAGTTTCCTCACCTTTTTAATATCGGTTTTTGTTCGAAGACCCCAGCCCCTCTGCAGTGTGCGGAAAATCTCCACCTCTGGATACTGGCGCTTGGTGAAGCACTGGTTCTGGCAGCGGCCTCCGGCGGGACACACGGTGGGGTGGCACTCGTACAGCAGCATGCGGTTGATGCACTCCGAGTCTATGCCGCAGGGGTTCTCGTCCGTGGCTTTACAGTTGCAACGCGGAATCTCGGACAAGTCCGCAGTGAAGATCTGCACCCGGCCAATCGGCCGGTTCACCTGGAGGAGAAACACACGCTCTAGTACGCAGGCAAGTCAGCGCAGGACAGTTCAGGGCCTGTGAAGGCAGATTTCTTTAAAGTTGCACACCACATTTTACACGATTCTAAATTATCAAGAGTTAGCAGGATTATTCACAACATCTAAAATATGGCAACAACTCAAGTGTCCACCAGCACATGAATGGATGAGCAAAATGTGGTAAAAATAACGGAGTATTATTCAGCCTAAAAGTGAAGGAAATTTGACACACAATACGCAACATGGATAAACCTGGAGGTCATTATGTTAAACGAAACAAGCCAGTCAAAACAGACAAATACTTATACCACTTAGATACAAAGAGATAATGGCAATAGTTATAAACATGAATGCATTTAATGCCACTGAAATGTATAGTTAAATATGGTTAAGATAAAAAAAACAATGTAATCTATATTTTTACCACAATTAAAAAGGCGAAGGAAATAAGAATTTAGGCAGTTTGATATAAAAATTAAAGCCTCACTCAATATATAAAATATAAATACCACAAATAGGAAAAAAAAAAAAAAAATCACCTCTGGGCTACCCCAGTGGCCCAGTGCATAAGAATCTGTCTGCCAGTGCAGGAGACATGGGTTCGGTCCCTGATCTGGAAAGCTCCCACATGCCACAGAGCAACTAAGTCCATGCACCATAACCATTGAGCCTGTGCTCTAGAGCTGGGAGCCACAACTACAGAAACCTACACAGCCTAGAGCCCACGCTTCTTCTCCAAAACAAGAGAAGCCAAAGCCACCACAGTGAGAAGCCCTCACATTGAAAGGAAGAATAGCCCCTGCTTGTCCCAACTAGAGAAAGCCCATGCACAATGAAGACAGAGAAAAGCCTGCATAGCAACGAAGACCCAGCACAGTCTAAATAAACATTTAAAAATAAATCATTTCAAAAGAATCCATAATTTCAAGCCTGGATTTCCCTGGTGGCTCAGTGGTAAAGAAACTGATTGCCAATTCTGGAGATAAGAGTTCCATCCTCAGGTCGGGGAATATCCCTTAGAGAAGAAAATGGCAATCCACTCCAGTATTCTTGCCTGGAAGATCCATGGAGAGAGGAGCCTGGCAGGCTACAGTCCATGGGATCACAGAACAGTTGGACACAACCGGGCAACTAAACAAGCGAAGTCAATTGTAAACTTGAGTTTCCGCTATTGCCACATGGTGGCAGCACGTTAGCTGCTATATTAAAAAAAAAAAAAAATTCACCCTCTCAAGTGGTAAATCTTTAATACGAAAAGGTCTCTGAGTAATTGAGTTCCAATATGTGAAGATATACTTTAAAACTGACTATCACAACTTGAAATCTTTTTAATAGACTACAGCAATGTCACCTAAGCATTCATTTTTAATGGTGCTAGTACTGAATATGCAGTGTGGTAAAACAAAGGCCAATTGCTGTGATACTGAAGCCATTAGATACTAACAACAGTGTGGGAAAAAAGTAGACATTTCACAATAGAGAGAGATTTGTGCACTATAAGAATGAGTCCTGGGGACTTCCCTGGTGGTCCAGTGGGAGACTCAACACTTTCAAAGCAGGGGTCGGTAGTTCAATCCCTGGTAGGGGAACTAAGACCCTACATGTCCAGCTCCATAGCCAGGGGTGGGGGATTGAGAGTCTGGGATTAGCAGATGCAAACTATTACATATAGAATGGATACACAACAAGGTTCTACTATATAGCACAGGGAACGATACTCAATACCCTGTGATAAACCAAAATGAAAACCCATGTTCTATATATATAAAACTGATTCATTTTGCTATAGACAGAAATTAACACAACACTGTAAATCAACTATATTTCAATAAAATTAAAGGAATGAGTTTCCTCTGTTTGATATTATCTCAATGGGAACAGTCAAATCACGAGTCTTCAAAAATCTGTCCTATACGTAAAATTTGATTCTTCAGGAATTGCATTATTTGATTAGTTAATTTTTACTTGCAAGACCTAAATTGCAAGACTGTTGTGGGGAATAATCTACAATCTGTGTGTAAAAATACACTGTCTTCAAATGTTCTCCAGAACAACTTAAAATGACAGTAAGTCTCACTGCCAGATCTCTTCCCAGCTTCTTCAAAATACTGGCAAATGCTTGTCAACGGAGGAACACTCTCACCACATGCCACTGCAGGTCACAGACCTACTAAGGCAAACTCCAAGGCAGCAGACCAGGGCTGAGCTCAATCACCTCGTCCCACCTAGGGCCATCTGAATATTCACCTTGATTCAAGGTTATCTTTACCTGACACTCTCCATCCAAAATAGTTGCATTTTACTCCTTTTTTCTACACAAGGGTATGTTTCAATCATTCTTCCCTGACATCTGATCTAAACTGATATTAATCTCAAATAAGTTTCTTGCCTGACATAACATAAAGCAAGAACAAAACCCCATACATGGTTAAGTAAGAACAACATAGACATATAATTGTAGCATTTACACTCACTCTGGGCCAGGGATTGACAAACCTTTTCTGTAAAGGGTCAGATAGTAAATATTTTATGTTCTCAAGACATAGATCTCTGGTGCATGTTGCTCAACTGTCACTGTAGCTCCAAAGAAGGAATAGACCACATGTACATGAACAAGCATGGCTGTGTGCCAATAAAGCTTTAATTATGGACAACTAATATTTGAATTTCATAAAATCTTCATGTGTTAGAAAAAAAAAGTTTTTCTGGACCATGTATGGTAGGCCAGAGTTGGGACTATAGTTTACCAACCCCTGGTTTAATCTTTTCCCTGGAAATATATCTTTGTTTTAAAGGTGGAGGAAAGAAGGTGGTGTCTAAATTTTGTGATTAGATCACACACAGGACATTAGTTGGTCTCTCAATACCCAGGTTCAATATGGTTGACAAGCTACCCTGAAGTGCCTAACTTCTGTTATGTGTGACATCTATGACTGTGGAAACAGGAATTACTTTCCCCTTTTTTGAGGATGAACTACAATTCAGTGTTATGTCTCCATGAACAATTAACTCCATTTAACTCTCAGTCTATGCAATTTTAAGTTTTGTTTCTTTTTTCTTTTCCAATAGTTTTAACTATTTGTAAGGATTGATATTTTAACTCTTTCTATATTGCATACTACCAGGCAGATCCATTACACTATTTTATAAATCTAAGCTTCATTATGGAATTTTAGTGTTCTAAACACTAAATGTTCAGTGTTTCCTTTTCCTGTATCTCATAATTCTTTACTATTTCATCACCCCATTTTGTTACTCGATGATTCCCAACTATTCTAAAAAAGACAAAAAAGAGAAAGAAAGCGGAAGAATGACGGAATCATAAAGGCCTGACGCAACAGTGAAACAGGCACAGTTTAGTTTCTGCACTGCATTACCCAAAGTACTATAATATCTTTCCAGAAAGCAGAGAAGATGGGAGATAGTATCTTTCAGTATACCTTTAGTGGGATTGCTCGATTTAGCAAGTAAAAATCTAGGACATCCAACTGAATCTGAATTTCACATAAATAACAAATAGTTTTTTAGTTTAGGAATGTACCACAGAATATTTGGGACACTTAAACACACTAGATTCTAAAAATGGTGGTGAAATTGATCTCTAAGTGAAAACCTCAGACTTCAGAAACTCAAAAAAAAAAAAAAAAAAAAAAAAAAACCACCAAAAAAATCATTGAATTTTGTTAATAGACCTTATAGCATTCTTTCATGTGGTCTGATATTTGAGCACCAAAACTAACTTGATTAAAAGGTTTTCAAAAAAATGTTTTAGTACTTACTAAATACTTAACTAAAATTTCTAATAAGTTTGTTCCTCACTATTCCTTTATTTTTACCTCTGTAAATTCTTTATAAAAATGACTTAACGATATAAAAATACAAAAGGTCTACCAGACCCAGATGATAAATGACAACGACTCTTTTACCAAGCAGACTAGCATACCTAAGTCCACTTAACATGAATTCTTGTGACTTTGGGAATTCTAGTCATACTAGTCACCTAAAATATCTTCAGTATCAGCTATTACCAGAAGAAATTATCATGTGTATTATTCACACTCTTTCAGGGCAGTTTCTCATTTTTTATCATGGCTCCTTGGTGCCTGCTGTTCCAAATGCAAGATGTTGATTGTGAACAGAATCTATTCCAATTCACTTTATGTAAAGACTTTCCAGAGCAACAAGAATAAAACTGTATCATCATACAATTGATTTTATAAAGTATCAATACAAACAATGTGCTAGAAGCGGTGCTCTGGCACTTTTTTCTTGTATTCCTTTAAGCTCACGCCTCTACCTAAAAGCGATTATGCTTGTGCTTCCAGTTCTCACCATGAACAAAGAGTGGGAAGCGGGCAAGCCATCACATGGTCTCTCCTGAAGTCTGTTCTCACCTTTATATGTTTGTAAGGTGGTGGCTTCTTGTCATTCTTTCGATCTTCCTGCAGTTGTCTTAGCTCTTTTTGGGCCTTCAACTCCTCAAACCTTGCTGCAGCTTCCTGAAGAGCTAAGAAAACATACAGCACAGTCACTTTATCTCTGAGTAGAGTTATTTTGCCTTTTCTCCCTTATAAGTTGGAGAAAATTCATGTTTTAGACAAAAATCTGAGACATACATACAATTTCTATTTTCAAGTAAGTCCTAGTCCCCAGGGTATTCATATATGGCATTAAAATAAAACATCATACATTACTCAATGGCCCTATATGGACAACCAGTTTCAGAGGCAAATTTAAAACAAAACAAAAACATAGCTAAATAATCTGAAAAACCTCACATATGATATCTCCTAACAACAACCAGGATGTATCCATTCAGCAATGTCACTGCCTAGAAACCTAATTCCTTTCCTCAGACCCCAATTTTCTGCTTCCACAAATAACGTGCCTCATAGGTATCCAGAAAACATACTGTGTTCCTTTGGAAGAAATGAAACTTGAAGTTTTCTTTTTCTTTCTATCTGTTCTCTGGAACACCTAGCCTACTCTTCTAAAACTCATTCTGTAAATATCAGGGATTATCCTAACACAGCTTCCCAGGTGGCAGCAGTGGTGAAGAACCCGCCTGCCAATGCAGAAGACAGAAGAGACTTGGATTTGATCCCTGAGTAGTGAAGATCCTTTAGAGGAGGGCACGGCAACCCACTCCAGTATTCTTACCTGGAGAATGCCATAGAGAGAGGAGCCTGACAGGATGCAGTCCATGGGGGTCACAAAGAGTCAGACACGACTGAGTGACTAAAACACACACACACAACCCTAATACAAAGACAGATCTTCACAGCTCATCTTCATTCCAGGCCTGCGCTTTCATATGTTTAAAAGATTGGAGTATTTGAAAAGTCCAACAAAAATCCTAAGAATCTCATTCTTCTCCACTTAAAATTTTAATTCATTACTCTTGATTCAGGTTAAAAACTCAGTAGAATTCCAAAATTTCCCAGTTTCTTCTTTGTTGCTCTCCCCATGATCTCTCAAAACAATAAAGAAAATCTTCCCTCTGATTCACCCCTTCTTTCTCCATTTCCTCATTACCATCCAGGAGTTTATGTTCCCTGCAGTTGTTCCCTCCTTCCTTCATCCTATTATTTGGCATGTGCTACCTAGCTGATCTACTTACTGTCTATCTAGTACCCATCATCCTCTCCGCCCCACGGACTAGTCCCTGTGACAGTCACATCATCTCTGCTTGAAACCACTAAAACAGCCACCTCACTGACATTTCTGGCCATAGAGCCTCTCATTTTCTATGGTCCTGAAATTCTACTCAGACTGAGACTTATAAAACTCTGTTCTGACCATGTAACTAACCTATCTTATCAGTAAAACAGTCTGGTACTCACCCAACCCTATGCTTAAACTATACCAAACACTTGGAGATCACTAACTCATCATGTTAGACTCAAGGTGCACTTTTACATTCCCTGTCTTCTTGTTACATTTTAAGTTAACTTCTTCATAGTCAGCGTAGTGGTTAAGAGTTTGGATTCTGGGGTCCAACTGCTAGAGTATGAAACCTTCCCATATCACTTACTGGCACAGGGACTTTGGGCAACAAATTAAACTTCCTTTTGGCTACACCATATAGCTCATAGGAGCTTAGTTCCCTGACCAGATACTGAATTTGGCCCCTCAGCAGTGAAAACACGCTGCCCTAACCACCAGAGAATTTTCCCAATTTAACTTTTATGTGCCTCAGTTTCCTCATTAGAAGATAAAGATAATAGCATCTAATTTATAGGGTTGCCTCAAAGACTTAAAGTGGGAAAACAAACTTTGAACAGGGACTGGCAAGCAAAAAATGGTAATTATCTTGAAAGCACCACTTAAGAAAGGAGTCATCCATGGCCTCCATACTGTCATCCTCAGCACTGTTTTGCTTCCTCTTCGTTGGCTCCCACAGCACACCATGCACATTTCTGCCACAACACTCTCAAAGAACGACCATTTGACTGTGTCCTCCCACAAAACCATGTGTTCCTTAAAGGCAGAGGCATCCAGCCAGCCCAAGTTCAAGGCACAGAAAGGGCAGAATCGCAGAGCTTCAGCAGGCTCAGATTTGTAATATTTCCTACACTCCAACTTCGCCCCTAGCCTTGATGGTGGCCAGCTCTACACAGGCAAAGATGTTGGTCACTTGGTCCTTGACCACCTGAGACTCTAAGGCTCAAGACCAAAACTCCTGTAGTGTTAGTACTGATAGCCCATATCTGCACAGAAAGCACATTCCAACAGGTAAGTGGGACCCTTGAAATAATGTAAGGCAAACAAAACTTCTGTCAAACTTGTTCCTTATGTACATCATCTTCATTCCCCATCTAAGAAGTTCTACCTGCTTAGAATCTCTTCACCTCACTATGCAGACAAAATAATACACATCACTGTTCAAGCATATTCAAATAATAAGAGATACTTGTGTTGCCTTTCAAAGGACAGCTAAAGGAAGAAGCTAATTATCATTGATGGGATACCAATTATATGCGTTGCAGGCTGATTTTTACATTTTCTCACTGAATTCTCAAAGCAACTCTTACTCATTAAATAGGGAGAGATGTCGTTGTCAGAATCTCCTGGCCCCTTCTCCTTCACTGCTAGGCCAGCTTAAAAAAAAACTCTGATTTAGAATATTTATGTGCTTTCACTATCTTATATTATTCTATAATTTTGGTTGAATTTTATTTCTTCTTAAAAAAAAAAACAAAAAAACTCTCCTTGGAACAAATGTGGCTCTGCTAGAGATTCTGGTCCTTGCCAAGCAAACTGAAGTGTCTATTCTATAAAACAGTTCCAAAGCTCCAGTACTTACTTGATGGGATGCTGATAAAACAGGATTGATAAGAAACATCCCTTAAGGAAATTCTAGTTAAGTAAAGGTTAGCTTCAAAAATACTGATTTACATGGGTCAACTTGTCTGCAAAATTCTATAGCTGCAGCCATATACTGCTCCAGAGCATAGAACAGAGAGCAGATACTCAGGCAACAGAGACCTATGCTGGCTCAAGAAACAAGAAGGGTAAAGTTACCTTTTTTATATGTCCCGTCGACTCCTTTGCCCATCTTATCCTTGCTGCTCACATCCCCCTCCATGTAGGGAAAGACTCGGGCCTGGTGAGTCCACAGATAGTCATTAGACCCAAAGAAGAGCACAGGGAACTCGCCTACATCATGTCTCATCTTGTCAATATTGGAAGGTACAGCTCGAGGATGGCAGATCTCAGCTGGCCACCATCTGGGAAATGTGAAAACAAGGAAGAAAACCTCTAGAAGGCTGCAAGACACTAAAAACAATCCTACTTTGGAGAGCGGAATAAAGAATAGCAATGTGTCTAACCCACATTAATGTCTGACCCAGGGCATCCTTACAATATAATTAGAGAAGAAACAAGCAGTATGCGCCAAAAGCCTGGAGATGCCACCCTCATGCACATGCTCACAGACCCAAACACACGCCCTCAGACTGCTGTTCTACTTCAAAGAATGTATAAAAGGAAGTAATTAGAGACATGGACAAAACTTTATGACTACAGTGTTCATTGAAAATCTGAAAGAATGAAAATCTGTAAACAATTTAAATATTCAATATTAAGGGAATGATAGAAGTAGCTGTGGGACACTATATAACAAAATACAAATTGGCCTTTAAAGAAGTCAACTTTGAAAAATTATTAGAAGTATACAAAAATGAAACACCCCAAATAATACCCCACCCCCACCAGCTTGGCAAAGCAAGCGTAGAAATTACAACAACAACCTTTAGGAAGACAATGCTATTCTACTGTGAGAATGCGGTAAATAAACTCCCGTGCATATATACCAAGAAACACTGACAAAATGTTCATAGTTCAAACATGAGAATGGATAAATAAATATACCACATTGCATGTAAACATAAAAGAACACTCTCGAATAGTGAAATATGAATGAACTAGAGCACTGCACTAACCATAATATCTAAGGAGCAAAAGAGCAAATAAAAAAACATGCTGCAAGAAAATACGGCAACAATTCCTTTATATAAAGGACTAAAACACACAATCAAACACACATGGTAAACGTATACAGTCAGGCAAAGAAAAAACACAAAATGCAGTACTGCAGTTACTTCAAGGGATGGGGAGAGAAGATCGGATAGGGCAGGGAGAGAGCCTCAAAGGTGCTATTGTTTTAAACTGGGAGGTACACACACAAGTATTTCTCTAAAATCATGCATGCTATAGTATTTTTTGTGCACTCAACATCATGCGAAATTCCGGGCTGGATGACTCACAAGCAGGAATCAAGATTGCTGGGAGAAACATCAACAACCTCAGATATGCAGATGATAGTACTTTAATGGCAGAAAACAAAGAGGAACTAAAGAGCCTCTTAATGTGGGTGAAAGGGGCGACTGAAAAAGCTGGCTTAAAACTCAACATTCAGAAAAAGATCATAGCATCCGGTCCCATCACTTCATGGCAAATAGATGGGGGAAAAGTGCAAACAGTGACAAATTTTCTTTTCTTGGGCTCCAGCAGACTGCAGCCACGAAATTAAAAAACACTTGTTCCTTGGAAGAAAAGCTATGACAAATCTAGACAGCTGTTAAAAAGCAGAGACATCACTTTGCCAGCAAAAGTCCATATAGTCAAAGCTATGTTTTTTTCAGTAGTCATGTACAGATATAAGAGTTGAGCAAAAAAAAAAAAAAAAAGAGTTGAACCATTAGAAGGCTGAGCACTGAAGAATTGATGCTTTCAAACTGTGGTGCTAGAGAAGACTCTTCAGAGTCCTGTGCACTGCAAGATCAAACCAGTCAACCCTAAAGGAAATCAACTCTGAATATTCACTGGAAGGACTGATGCTGAAACTTTGGCCACTTGATGCAAAGAGCCAATTCACTTGAAAAGACCCTGATGCTGGGAAAGATTGAAGGCAGGAGGAGAAGGGGACGACAGAGGATGAGATGGTTGGATGGCATCACCAACTCAATTGACATAAATCTGAGCAAACTCTAGGAGATAGGGAAGGACAGGGAAGCCAGACATACTGCAATTCACGGGGTCACAAAGAGCTGGACATGACTTAGTGACCAAACATCAACAATATGCGATAAAAGTAATTTTAAAAGAAAAAGCAACACACACGACTGGGTACAAATAACAATAGGTCAGTTATTTTGAAGGTGCATATATTGGTGTGTCTGAAAGTAAATATACCAAAATGTTAGCGATGCACCTTCACTGTTTGTGGTATTATGGGTTTGTTTTCATTAATAAAGCTCTACAGATGATATATAGTTTAGTATATAGTTTTTTCTTTTGTAATGGAAAGTTAATGGGGGAGCGGGTAAACCTTCTTTAATTAGGCCATTTATTTAAAAAGTTAAACACAAGAAACACAGGCTGGTGAAAGAACTGTCAGTCTCCTTCATGCTTACTCACCTGTATCTTCCAACTTTTACCCAGACAATTTCTCTGTAATGTGGCTTTTTGCCTGCCTTACAGTCATTGCAATACCAGTTTCCTTCAGGGATATCAATGTTCAGGCATTCACGATGAAAAGCAGCAGGGCAAGAATCACAACACAGAAGGCTGCCTCCTGTGGGAATCAAAAAATCTGGCACTCAGAATCACAAGGCTGCATACAAGGACCCAGCTGAAATAGGTTTTGCTCAGTTCCTAACCAATTATCTTGCAGTCAAGGGCTTAGTAATTTAGTTAGTTAGTTACAAAGACTTTTATATAAGAGTATTCCCTCTCCAATGTACTTGAACAATACCCCTGGGGATCTGTTAAGAGTCATAGCAAATCATGAGATTTTACTGGCAAAGTTAGGTTACGGCAATGAGGGCAGAAGTAAATCCCTAAAAGTCATGTATATAAACAACCCCCCCCCCAACTTCTTCCTCTTCATTAAAAGACAACACATTATAAATAAATATCAATGATACACAATGACCAGAGTACAAAGAGCACAAGCTTTAAGTGATGTCAGATTTGAACTCTAGGATATATCAGTCTAGGGAATCCACTTTCCTTGTTGAGCTTTAACTTCTTCAATGGTAAGATATTTTCTGCAATGAACACTAAATAATCACACCTATCTGAAAACTAAATAAGAAAATAAATCGCCTCATAGTGTCTGGCACATTAGTAGTCTCTATAAGGTCAGTTCTTTCTCTTTTTTTAAATCACTTTTTAATCATTTTTGGTTGGGTTCTCTCACAACCCTTTAAGGGCCCTTTGCAGGATAACCTTTATAAATGCATAAAATTAATACATAAGAGAACATAAGAGTAAAATGATCAGAATGTTAGAACAAGACATTAGAATTATATACAGTCCTCTGAAACACACAAATAAGACCTAGCAGTAGTAATGACTGGACACAAGGTTTCTACAACAATAGTATCTGATTTTTACTGGTGACAGAAATCACACATACTACTGTGATTTTTTGCCTGAACTTCAGTTAGATATAAGATCGCCCCTCTCCTGCCAAGTTTTCAGATATCAGATTAATTATATACATTGCAATGAGAATGAATTTTCACTTCTTAAAAGATTTTTACTCAAAGTGACTCAGTTTACATATCTGAATCTGAAACATCACAGTTACAGATAATAAAGAATTTCAGGTAAAGAGGTTTCACGTGTAAGTAATACAATAAATGCCTTATTTATCTCATGCCAGAAACTAGCAGGTTCAAACACGCTAGACTCAAGCATGTAACTCCAAGTTTCATCCTGAAGAGATAACGAAGGACAAAGCCGTAAGCAAGACGTATATGTGCGTCTTCCTGTGTAACTGTGCTTCTTCTCCCACAAAAACCTATGAAAAACTTGATTTTGTGACACCATCCTCAAATGATTCTACTGTGTCTTTCCTTTTCTCCATAAAACAAGCTTTGGGGCATTTGTTTTGTTGTGGCCAGAAATGTGCTCTTAAGACCCAACTCTGGCTTCAACTAGAGAAAATTTCCTGTTTTGTACATTGGAGTTCAGATTCAGAATAAGGTTTCATTTCATAAGAGGTTCTGTTGCTACAAAACAAGTTTCAAGAACATGTTACTTAACACATATAGCCTGTACTCTATGCTCTCAAGAGTCATATTTGGCTATCCTTGTGCATTTTGTAGATGGGATAAACAGTCTTAGTACAGGACATAGTAGTCACATGAATTTAACCACCCCAATAATGGAATACCCTCTATAACATTCCTCTCTCTGCTTATTTACCTGCTGAGTCAAAATTTAATAACAATGTGCCAATTACATGGCCTTTGTAAGAAAAAGACAAAAAAAAAATCCTCCTTTTACTTACCTGACATTCATGATAACTAGAAAATATATACAATAAGGCATTTGAATTAGGGCTTCAAAGAAGGCATGGGAAAAAAAATCTGGACTGGAGAGTAACCAGTGAAGAAAGGCCAAGGGTGGCAAGCACAACAGTTTTGCTGGGAAGGACATAACGGGATGAGCTAAGGGAGAGTACGAAGAAAGAAACTGACAGGATTACTCTGGGTGATGAACGGGAGACAAGCAGGAGGGTCTGTCTGGTGGGAGTAAAGGAAACACACAGGAGAAAGAGAGGAAGAAAAGAAGGAAAATCACATGAACCATTTTAAGAAACCAAAAGATGAAAAGGTGATATTCGGTGGAAGAAGGTAAGAGAAAATAAAGTGTAAACAGATTCTTGAATTCTAGGAATAGATTACTTTCTAATTTATGATTTACCATATTATTACCCTAACACTGATAACCACCTTCAGTTTTCTCCGACACATGGACAAAAAAAAATGACTTAAGACTACTCTTTCCTTGTCTTGTAACAGCAGGATAATCTTAGACAATGGAATCAAAAGTTCTCAGGCCTTTTAATAAAACAGTTTGCCAATTACATGGCCTTGGTAGAAAAATCTTCCGTCCAGGAACATGTTATAATGTTGAAAAATAAGGAGATTCCCAGTGAACTTTTGTTGATATGGGCTAAAAATAGTATTAATTCATTAAGAAGTAACAATGAACCTATTATGTTAATGTAAGTAACACTTTTATGGATAAGTTAGTGATTGTGAATAGTGCTGCTATGAATATTGGGGTGCACGTGTCTTTTAAAATTAGAGTTTTCATCTTTTTTTTTGGACATATGCCCAGGAGTGGGACTGCTGGATCATATGATTAACTCTATTTTTCATTTCATAAGGAACGTGCCTCAGAAAGTAAAGACTCTGCCTGCAATGCTAGGAGACCCGGGTTTGATCACTGGGTCAGGAAGATCCCGTGGAAAAAGAAATGGCAATCCATTCTTCTTGCCTGGAAAATTCCATGGACAGAGGAGCCTGGTGGGTTACAAACCATGGGGTAACAAACAGTCGGACACGACTTGAGTAAACGCTCTATACTGTTCTCCATACACCAATTTACATTTCCACCAATAGTGTAGAAGAGTTCCCTTTTCTCCACATCCTCTTCAGCACTTATTATTTGCAGACCTTTTGATGATTTTGACCAATGGCCATCATACTTCTTTGCAAATATTTTTTTTATTTGAATTTGTTGCAAAATGTGGTCTGGCTGATGTACGTGAAGAAAATCTGGTCTCTCACAGATGAACAGTTAGAAAAAGGAGTACTGTAATTCTCCTTCTTTGATACTATACACTAAAACCTCACAGGGTAAACCTTAGTTGGTGTCAACTCTGAAACTATATTAATAAACTTTCAGTACTATTACATTAAAATTCATTGATCTGTCTTGTACTTTGAATGGATCCTTTACATATGCCTGGTTTTTAACATCATGCATTGTTCCTGTGGAAAATATTAGTTTGCTGAGTCTGGGAGATCTTCCAAATATTTTTAATACTTATTTCTATTTATTTGGCTTCACAAGGTCTTAGTTGTGGCACACTGGATCTCCAATCTTCACTGTGGCATGTGAACTCTCAAGTTATGGCATGTGGGACCTAGCTCCCTGAACGGGGATTGAATTTGGGGCCCATGCACTGAGAGCATGGGGCCAACAGACCACCAGGGAAGTCCCAGACTTCCCATATACTGACCTGTTTCATTACATACTACTAAAATGTCACGTTTATTAGTGTCACCATGATCTCATCAGTAAATACTAGGAAGTCGTTAAGCTCAGAGTCAGTAGGTATAGGTTTTTCAAAATTCTAATTTCCACTAAAGAACTCAAATTTTATCATTGGCAACACTTAGTCATGTTGTTTTCCCTTGAATTGACATGCTCATTTTTATTTTTTGACATGTTCATTTTTATCCATTCCAAGAAAATATCTGACAAATATCCAAGAATGAAAAGCCATAGTTTCTTGGTAATTTTTAAGACTAAAAATGGTGTTCCACACGAACAAGGCAGCTAGTTCAGATTGCAACTCAATTACACGAATGCTTTAACTTAAGATCATGATCAGTATGCAACAGAACTGTGTTATGTATACCTAAAACCACGTCTACGTGAGAGTTGAGATTTAATAAATTTTACTTACTTTTTAAAATCAAGGACATTGTGGGACTTCCCTGGTGGTCCAGTGGTTAAGCCTCTGTGGTCCCAATGCAAGGGGCCTGGGTTCGATCCCTGTTCAGGGAACTAGATCCTACATGCAGCAACTAAAGAGCCCGCATGCTGCAACTAAGACCCAGCGCAGCCAAATAAATAAATAAATAATTTTAAAAACTAAATAAATAAAATCAATGATACTGTTATGTGAAACTTCATGTTTTCACTGCTAGTGGGTAAATGACACCGAACACAGTTACTGCTTTTACTTATACAGTTTAGAACCACCACCTCGATCTGTGCTAAGGTGCTGGGAGTGTTACTCACTACTGGCTATACACCGCCAGTGCAAATGTCAACAAAGTAAAAAAGGCAAGTATCATCTAGGAATTATTATGAAAAGAGCTAAGATGTCATGAAGGCTTCTGAACGTGTCTCTGGGTCCTCTCCACTCCCCAAGGATTCATGGCTCACATTTTCAGAGCCACTGCTACAGCTACCAAGTCTTCTTGGGTATTCATTACTATGCCACAACTTAAGACTGCCATCACACAGAAACCACACTACTTTTGAAACCTCTCATACCACTTACGTAATTAAAAACCGTCTAGTGCTAAGGCTGTTTTATCTCCCCATTTTCATGAAACAGGGAAAGTTTTGGAGCCTGCATTTCAGCCTCTCAGATGTTTATTTTCATTCTAAGAGCAGGATTATACAATGCTGTATTTAAATGTTATTACATACCAAAATTATCTTTAATTTTCTTCTAATCAAAAAGATAAGTGGTATAATGATAAACAGGCAGCAGTGTTCACCAGTTTTATAAGGAACAGATATTAAAAGGCCAAAAATAAAGTATGATACCATAAAATTTTATACAAGACAATCACAAAGCTAACATGTCTAAAACCAAATCCAGCACAATCCTTTGTGCAGTAAAATATCCATAACTACATAAAAATTCCATTTCTACCCAAATGATTGCATTTAATATTGTTTTATTTATTCTATATTAGCACCATAGTTTGAGGATGTCCTGATGCAAACCCTTGTCATGTTACATAAATCTTAAGAGCAACAACAACAAAGTCTTGATAGACCATTTTCAATCACATAAAGCAGTCATAAAACTTTTTTTGGCTTTAGCACTCTTTAGCATATCCAAATCTTTAAAAAGGGATGCTAATTCAAATACAAATGCTGACTCTTAAATTAGTCCCTCAGAATGTTCGCAACCAGTCAAATTTTCATGCAATTTTATCACAAGTAGATCTTAAGAAACAGAAAAGTCAAGAAAATTGTTTCCCTCAAATTACTAACCAACAAATTTTAGTCAATTTGAAAAGGAAATAAAAAACTAGATAAGAGGGTGTTGGTACTACCCTCAACACTAAAGACAGTAAAGTAATATCCATAAAAGTTTTAGAAAAAGAACAAGCGGCCAACAATCTTATAGTAACCCAATGTGTGCTTCTAGAACACAGGCAAAAGCTGAACAGTCTCAAGCAGAGAAATGCAGGCCTCCTGGGTGCTTCTCAGAAGTTCGGCCAACTAAGAGAAAAATTGAAATAAGGAATTCAGAACTATAAGCACCACAGTAAACAGACTGGTGGAGTACTAAATATTCCACTTAACATAACTAGCAAAAATCAGGCTGTGTTTAAGAAGGATAACATTGATTCTGCTCTAAATTAGGAGAAGTAAGTATGTTTTAAGTAGGGGATGTGGGGGAGATACAGATAAAGACATAAAACTTATTTTTCCTTCATAGAAAACTTTATAGAAACTAACATATGTCACAGTGAGGAAATATTTAATAGATGTTCATAAATTCCTTTTACTTTCCCCTTATTTATTCCCCTTTAAACATAAAATTGATTTTAAAAAACCCACACACAATTATATAACACCATCTTTTAGAGCTATTTCTATCCAAACATCTGCCCCTTCTACCTGCTTATATGCACCTCTGTCTGGAGTATTATGACATAATATTAAGCAATGTTTTTTTCTGATATAGGACTTGGGGCTATTTAGGATTTTTAAAATTTCTTATCTTATTTTTTTACTTCCAGTTTATTTTTTACTTGCCTCTACCTTTACTGAGATATAATTAACATATAATATTGTGTACATTTTAAGTGAACAACATATATGTACTTGACATTTAGATATACTGTGAAAAGATTACCACAATAATACCCAATAACACATTCAATACTTCACGGACTTCCCTGGTGGGATGGGGTTAAGAATCCACTTGCCAGCACCAGGGACACAAGTTTGACCCCTGGCTCAGGAAGATTCCACATGTCGCGGGCCAACTAAGCCCCATGTGCCACAACTACTGAAACCTGTGTGCTCTAGAGTCCGCACGCTGCAACTACTGAACCTGGGCTCCACAACAAGAGGAGCCACTGCAACGAGAAGCCCGTGCACCACGCGGGAGCACAGCATGCAGCAACAAAGAGCCAGCACAGCCAAAAACTAAAAACACTTCAAACAGTTACAATTTTAAGGGGTGTGTATGTGTGAATTTAAGATCTGATCTCCCAGCAACTTTCAAAAAAATAGTATTGTTAACTATAGTCACCATATTGTACATTATATCCCCTAAATTTATTCATTTGATCACATTCTCAAATTTTCCAAGAATGACTTTGTTCCTTTTCTCTTAATCTTTTTAATTGTTTCAACTGTTTATCATTTTGTTAAAATTAAATCATTAATCAAAATAACAAAAATAAAACCTCTCCCTAGTGGGGAACAAAACCACTGTACTGTTATCAGTAATTCAGGACATCACTTCCCAACATATTTTCTAGTGGCAATGTGAAGAAAACTATGTATTGGTTGCAAGTTAACACTGCTAAATTAATCTCTCTTTACACTATCCATACATCAACAAGTTATGTCTTACCTTCGGAGCATACAAAACACCAGCTAACGTTAACATGCTCATGATTTCGGCAGCCACGCCTGGGGGTAAAGTGATTAGGGCAGATGATGCTATTGGATGCAAGGATCTTTGACCCAGCAGCCAGGCAAAAGTCATTGGCATGGTATGCCACTGGGCAGCGGACACAGCGCATCAGTCGACCTAAAAATACAAGAAGCAGAAAAACCAGGGAGGGACAAAAGAAAAAGAGATTAAGTATAAAAACAATGTGAACATAAGTATAAAAGCAATGTTATTCAAGTCTATTTGCAAGCACCAGGAAAATGACACAAATAAATGGAAGCATTACTAGGTCAAGAGATCATAAACACCCAAATCTCTCTGAAAAAGCTCAGATGGGAACCACACAATAAACAGCCTGAAGGAGTCAAAGACACCACAACAGTAAGCAAGCCTGCCTCAGCAAGGATAAGCCCTACTCAAACCACTGTCCTGACTCTTTGGAAACTGGAATCCACTGCAGACTAAATGGTGGTGGTATGTGTGTATATGATCAGACTAAAAGACCGGATGGAAGAAACATTAATGGCTGCTTTTGTTGACTTTTACTCTGTGATTCTTCTAGATGAATGAACCTCTCTACCTCAAACCCACTTGAGATATATGTTCTTACAGAAGGTACTGCCACTCTGCTTAAAAGAAAAGTCAACACTGCTGCATTTTTCCTGCTCAGTCCCCATTGGGAGAAGGGAGGCTCTTTGGGCAAATAAGGATTTAATAGTAGAGACACAATATTTGGCTTTCAGTGAAATCAGTAAGACACCCACTATTACTAAACAGAAAGAATTTAGAAACTTGAGTTTACCTGTGCCCACATACAGTTTGGAAAGCTCAGCTCTTAGCCTAACTATGACAGACGAAAATATTTTCAGGATAGGAATTTCCATTTTCAAAAATAAAACCAATCAACACAAAACAAATTCTGCCCTATATCATGTCTGAATGATATCACATCTGGTAGCCACAGATACAGGGCCCACAGGAGAAGAATACATTTTGTTCTAATGGAGGAGGATATCCAGCAGAGGGAATTCCCTACCAGTCCAGTGGTTAGGACACTGCATGTTCACTACCCAGGGCACACATTCAATCCCTGGTCGGGAAACTAAGATCCCACAAGCTGCATGGTGCAGTCAAAAAATGTAAGTAAGATGTCCAGCAGAACACCTTTGCAAACTAAATGTCACTTGAGTTCCAAATATTTATTGGGCTTCCCTGGTGGCGCAGTGGATAAAAATTCACCTGCCAATGCGAGGGAAAGATTTGATCCCTAGTTCTGAGAAGATTCTAAATGCCAGGGAACAACCAAGCCCACATTCCACAGCTACTGAAGCCGCACTCTGGAGGATATGAGCTGCAACCGCTGAGCCTGTGTGCCACAACTACTGACATCCATGCTCCTAGAGCCTGTGCTTGGCAACGAGAAACCACCGCAATGAAAGCCTGTGCCCTGAAATGAACAGCAGACCCTGCCTGCCACAACTAGAGATACCTGTGCAAAGCCAACGAAGACTCAGCACAGCCATAAATATATAAATATTTTAAAGCTACTACATAATGCCAGGGCTCCATAAAGCACATGTAAAAATGTGGTGGCTGCTAGACGTGTCTATTACTCTCTGACCTCTCACGGTAAATGCTGGTACGCTGACAAAAGCTAGACGCCATGAAGACAAATAACAGAAATAGATTCCATCTGGAAACATCCACTGCCAATGAAGCTGAGGTTCTGTAATTAGATGGGCCCACACAAGAAACACATACCTTTAGACGCAGAAACACTGGCTGGATTGGCGGCGTGGCAGGTAGTACATATGTGGAGGGAACACCGGAAGCCCTTATTCTGCATCACGGTGGGTGGGTACTTCTGCACGCACTCTTCATGGTAAAACTTTCCACATAAGGGCAGAAGGCACCTTTTCACATCTTCCCCACTCTGCTTGCATACAAAACAGGTATGTATTCCTGGGAAACAGAAAAAAACAAATTAATATAAAACACGAGGATTCACTCAGTGGTAACCCATTAGGTGGAGAGTTAGTGAGTACACAATTATGCGTGAAATTCCAGCATGGGGTGGGGATGGAAGGTTTCCACACCACAAATTCCAGCATGGGGTGGGGGTGGGAGGTTGCTCACACCACAAAGCAACACCAGCTGGTATCCTACAGTTCAACTCCATTTTGACACTATCAACTTGGAGGTAATATCAGATTCCACAGGTTAAGTAAGGGTTCAGTCCTATAAGGCTGTCCTCCACATCCACTCTTTCAGACACCAGTTTTAAGACAAGGTTGTCATCTGTACTTCTGACCAATTGGCTATATACATCAAAGGCTGGGTTCGATTACCTTGCTCTAGTGGCTCATAGAACTCAGAGAGTCATTTTACTTACTAGATCATCAGTTTACTAAAAAAGGATATAATTCAGGAACAGCTAGACAAAAGAAATACACAGAATAAGGTATGGGGAAAGGGCTCAGAGCTTCCAGGTTCTCTCTACATGTCACATTCCCCTAATCTCTATGTGTTCACCAACCCAGAAGCTCTCCAAATCCCATCCTTTTGAGGTTCAATGGAGGCCACATTACTTAGGCACGATTGATTAGATCACAGGCAACTGAGGACTAATCCAACCTCTAGCACTCTCCCCTCCAAAAAGGTCAGGGGGAGATGAATCCCTTTAATCATATGATTGGTTCTCCTGGCAAACAGCTTCCATCCTTTAGGTAGATCCAAAAGTCATCTCATTAACATAAAAAAAAAAAAAGGACCAACACCTTTATAGTTCTCATCATTTAGGAAATTTCAAGCGTTTCAGGAGTTCTGTACCAGAAACTGGACAAAGACCAAATATGTATTTATTTAAAATCACAATATCACAGTAAAGAACATTATAAGACTGGTCAGGATGACAACATGAACCCACTGAACAATCTTAGTGTTACTATTAAGTAGAAATTTTAACACATGCTTGCTGATGTGATGTGATAGGAAGTATACATTCCCCACAAAGTACTCTTGCCAAAAGAAAGCTGACCTGACCTAACCCAGCCTCCAGATCTAACTACAAGTTTCTGGGAAATATGGAGGATAGATGAACAAGTTAAAAGGATACATTAAGGATATAGCAACCAAATTTAGAATATGGAAAACTTAGCAGACAAATTATCACTGTTCCAAGAAATAAAGAATACTAAAAAAGTGGGTGAGGGGCCCCTCAAATATGTGCAGTTATTTGGCTCCAGCTATAACGTTCGTCATGTAGGGGTGACAGGGAAGGTCTGATTTAGCACAGGTGCAACAGAGGAAGTACAGGTGGATACTGAACACTTAAAATGGGCCTAGTCCAAACTGAGGTGTGTAGTCAGTGTCAATACACACTGCAGCTTGAAGACCTGGCAAGTAAAAAAGAATGGAAAAAATTTCAGTCATTTTTGTATGGAGACATTATTGTATGAGTCATTATTGACTGGAGACAATGTAACACCATGGGCATTAACTTCTGCAAAAATTCCCCAGTCAATAATGTGTTAATTATATGTGGATACATTTTTAATATACTGGACTAAATAAAACATATACTTCTCTTGTGGAAAAAAAAATCAGGTGAGGGGAATGGTACAACAGTACCATTGAAAAGAAGCTATCTACTTGCCTGACGTTGAATAACTGGCAGCCAGTACTGAAGTGGAGTAACCTGTTATGGTGTGTTCATTCTACTAGAGGAAAACAGGGTGAGCCAAATAAGAAATGACTCCTTTATGCTTACTCTATTCACCTCTACTAAAACTAGGGTAAAATTTTCTGCATTCAAAAATAATAACCTTGGATTTCCCTATGGTCCACCGGTTAAGAATCTGCCTGCCAATGAAAGAGACATGGATTTGATCCCTGGTCCATAAGATTCCACATAATGCAGCCCAACTAAGCCCATGCTCTAGAGCTGGAGAGCTACAACTGCTGAAGCCCACAAGCCCTAGAGTCCGAGCTCTACAGTAAGAGGAATCATGGAATCCTCTTATAATAAGAGGAACCAAGGAGAAGCCCATGCACCACACCCAGACGCCCATTCGCAGCAACCAGAGAAAGCCTACACGCAGCAATGAAGATCCAGTGCAGCCAATAATAAATAAATAAATAAATAAATAACACATCTCTCTTACCTCACATAGTACATAAAAAACTTAATTCAACATAGACTACAGACCTAAATGTGAAATCTAAAATTATAAAAATTTCAGAACAAAATCTTTTCGACACTGTTTAGCAAGATTTCTTAACCAAAAAAAGAAAAGAGTTAATCAATAAGTCAATTAAAACAAAAATTTGATAAACGAACTTCAACATTAAAAAAAAAAACCAAACCCAATTTAAAAAAAGCTTTGAGCACTCTTTCTTCCTCAAGACAGAAAACTAAGCACATAAAAAGATGTGCAATATCATCCATCATTACTGAAATGCACATTAAAACCACAATGAAATACCACTACTCATCTGTCAAATGGCTAAATTAAGAAGATGACACTACCAAGTGTTGACAAAGATGTGGCAGAATTAAAACTCTCACACATTTCTGATGTGAACGCAAAATGGTGCGACTGAATGTTTCTTAAAAAGTAAAGCTGCCCACATAAACCGCCACTCTGCTCTTAAATATACAACCAAATGCATTCACACAAAGGACACACAGTGCTTGTTTAGAATAGCCCGACCTGAGAACTAGCCAAAGGTGTATCAATAGATGAGTGGATAAACAAACTGCTATATCCAAACAATGGGATACCACTGGCAATAAAAAGGAATGAATTCTCAATACCTACAACAATGTTGTTGACCCTCAAGATAACTACCCAGAGGGATAGTTTCAAAGGTGTGTGTACACACACACACACACACGAAAAACTTATCAAACTGTATACTTTGTGTAGTTTACTATACACCAATTAAATCTCAATAATATTATTTTAAGAAAATGAATTACCGATACATACATCAATACACATGAGTCTCATTATGCTGAGCTGGACACAGACTCTAAAAAAGGTAAATCTAATGTGCTATGAACAGAAAGCAGATCACTGTTTAACCTGAAATTGATGATGGGGGTGAAGAGGTGCAAAAAGACTGACTGGATCTGATCACAAAGAAACTTTCTGGCATCATGGTAATGTTCTAAATCTTCACTGTGGTCATGGTTGCATGGGTGTATACATTTTATCAAACCTATCAGAACATGTATTTAAAAGAAGCACATTTTATAGTAGGCAAACTGAACTTCAATAAAAATGATTTTTAGCTAGCATATGATCCTGCAATACCATTCCTGGGCATTATCCAGAGAAAAACAAGGTTCAAAAGGATACATGAACCCCAGTGTTCACTGCAGCACCGTTTACGATATGGAATCAACCTAAATATCTATCTATAGACAAACAGATAAAGAAGATGTGGTACCTATATAAAATGGAATATTACTCAACTATTAAAAAAGAATGAAACACTGCCATTTGCAGCAACATGGATGGACCTAGAGATCGTCATACTGAGTAAACTAAGTCAGATAGAGACAAACAGATACAGTATGATAGTGTTTATACACAGAATCTTAAAAAAAAATACAAGTGAATTTATTTACAAAACAGACTCATAGACGTGAGAAAAAAACATGGTTACCAGTGGGGTAGGGATAATTAAGAGTCTGAGATAGACATGTATAGAGTGCAATATCTGAAATACATAACCAACGAGGACCTACTGTATAGTACAGGGAACTCTGCTCAGCATTACGTAGCAACCTAAATGGGAAAAGAATTTTAAAAAATAGATAAAAGTGGATCACTCTGCTGTACACCTGAAGCGAACACAACACTGTTAGTCAACCACACTCCAATGTAAAACGGAAAGTTAAAACAAAATAAAATAAAAAAAGAGCTTTCTAAGAAGATAAGGAAGATAAGGATAACAGAGATATGCACACACATAAAATTTGTTTCTAAATTTCATTTACAGGGCTAGATGGCACCGTATGGCACAAACTGATCAAAAGCCCAACTATGCAGAAGGCAAAATTACCCCACGACTATCTTGTCTTCCAACTTTTGTTCCTATACTGCTGAAAGTGGTGGCAGAAAGATGAAACAACTCAATCTGACACAGCCATCTACTTACAGACACCAGTTAATTCTGTCTCTTATTTTCCACAGGGGCTAGTGTAAGTCTACACTCTTTCCTTCAAGTTACAAAGTTACAAAACCTTCCCCACCACTCTCACCAAGTCAAGGAAAATGTTTGTCTTCCTCATAATTACAATGTACGTGGTACATTCCTCTTTAATCTTTTCATCTCTTCAAGACTATCCTCTCCTGTCTCTGTGACTGTACTCCATCAATAATTTCCCCTCCTGTTATGGAAATTTATTTCCCTACACAATTCTCAACCTTCATTCTATTAAAGATGTTCTTCCTCCCGACCATAAAACATCCTGCCTTCAGCTCTTTTTCCCAATGAAGTTAAGTTTCTGTAATACATAGTGTACACTGCTACCCATTCATCTTTCAGTCTGGTTCAGTAAGGCACTCTCTCTTACTTCCAAAAACAGATCTCCTTTTCACTGCAGAACCTCCTTGGTCTATCTGACATGCCTGCCTCTCTACGGATATTCTTTTTTGACTAGTTCCTCCTTACCCTCCAGTAGCCACATTTAAGTGGGTATCCCCAGGTACTATTATTAGCCCTCTTCTCCTACTACAGATGCTTTCTATTTGCACAACATCATGCACACCTACAGTTTTAATGACTTATAAGATCTTTATTGTCAGCCCTATTTTACTACTATTTTCATACTGTAACATCTCATAATGCTGAAAAAAGAGCAATCTCGTTAGCATAGCTGTGAGGCCTCATCTGACCACTCCTACTTACTGACCCAATATCTATTATATCTTGTAACTCTCACAAAACAGCTTTCTCATTTTTTTGTTAAACAATTTGTGCACTTTGTTAATTATACGTTAATAAAATTGTTTAAGTTCACAAATAATCATGAAGTGAATACTTTTCTTAACAGTCAGATCAAGAAACATAAAATATCATCAGTAACCCAGAAGTCCTCCTCATCACTACCTATGCCTCGCCTCCTCCCTAAAATACCTAGAACTCCAAACATACTGAACTATGTTACCTGTTCCCCAAACAGTTTATACTTTCTTTACTTCCATCCTTGTCCTCCACAGACCAATTTCTATTTCTCCCTTAAAGCCAAACTCAGATACCTTCTTCTCTGGCACTAGTGCATCTTCATTCACACAGCACTTTAATGTTCACAACACTTTTTGCATTACATTATGCTATACATTCATTATCCACTTTGAGTTCTTTTGAGGGCAAAGACCACAGAGCACCTATCTCTGTGTCTGTAGGAATTAGTTAAGTATTACCACAAAAAAAATGTCTCTAATAAACAATTTTTTTCCAAAAAACTTAAAGCCCAAAACTTCCTTGGAAGAAAACCTATCTACTTTACCTGTGCGACATTCATTGCAGATAAACTTTCCTCTGGGCATTTCAGTTAATCCAAGGCACTCCAAGTGGAAAGCCCCACAGCACTGAGCCTCACATAATAGCAGCTCACCCAGTTTCTCACAGTTCTGTTAGGAAAAAGAAAACAGATCTGTCTATAGAGAAAGGTTTTAAAAATCCCAAGCAGAAAGTCTTCATTAAAGCAAAAAGTAAGGAGCAACTCTGGCAGAAACAAAAAATACCACCATTCATTCAGCTAGTATTTAATTACCTCCTTTATGCCAGGAACAACAAGATCCTGGCTGCTATCATTCTGACATTCTAAGGATACGAAGATACAAGTATATGAATAAACAGAAATATCAGAAAATAAGTATCTGGGTAGAATTCAAATAGCAAATTTGGATTGGGTGGTTACAAATGGCCTCTTAGACTGGGCTCTGAATGACAAGTCAGCCATGTGATATGAAGGGACCAAGATGGCAGTAAGTACAGAAAGCCCACAGATAGGAAAAACCAGTGCATGCTTATGAATCACAAAGTCAACATCACTGGACAAAAGCAAACAAAAGTTAGAAGCGGTAGAAATCAGAAAAAGACAAACAATAGCCTGGCTGTGTGGCCTTATAGATTATTGCAGAGTTTCAGATTTTATTCTAATTACAAAGGTGTGTCATTATAATGAGAGCTGTGCCAGCAGAAGGTTGAAGTTAGGTAATTACACCTCTCTAAATATTTTCCCCCATAGTGATTTTCCACTTGTTTCCCTATAGTAATATCAGCAGAAAAATGCTAAAAATGAAAAAAGTCTTAAACTTATTTTGTAAGACAAGAAAAGGGGAAAGATGGCTAGGCAAGTCTAATATTTTCAAGAACCTAAAGAAACAGAACAGGTCTTGGCCACCTAACATGAAAGTTTAAATAAGCAACCAAGGAGAAAAGCTTTGGGAATAAAGGGCCAGAGGCAGCCAGGAATTAAGAGGGGGGCCACAATAGATCCTGAGCCGTATCACGTTTGGCCCTCCCAGCATCTATTATTCATACAAATCCACCTTCATCACTCAAACAGGAAAACTTCAAGTATACTATGTACTGAAGAATAAATTTTTCAAATTAATCAGATATTACAGACTAACCCCTCAATTGGGATGACCATGTAATTCATCTTTCCAGTTGGGACACCAGAACATGAGAGAAGGCGCTGTTAATACATAAATTACACAAGCACAACAGACTGAAACAAAGCCTGACCCAAGCAAACCAGGACCACAGGGCTGTGACACCTTACATCACGTGACAGTCTTGGCGGGCTTACGTCTCTGAGGACTAACACCAGGAGCAGGACTGAATATAATCAACACGAGACAAACTGAGTTCAAATTACAGTGGCCATAATAATAATATTTTATACCTGAGTAATTTTATTTTTTAGAAGTTTCAATTAGAAAAAAAGACACTAATGTTTTCAACTTTCTATATGTAAGTTTTAATGCATTTACAAGGGTAAATTAAGACTGTGAAAAGAGAATATAACCAAAACATCCACTTAATTAACTCTATTCCCAAGTAAGATAAAGGCATTTGACATTAAAATGGCATCACATTTCACAGAAAAGCAAGACAACACAGCAGTTAAGGCTCAAAACCCAGTCACTGGCTTCACAAAGTGACTACAAGCAAAGCTATTTAACACCCGGTGCCTCAATTTCCTTATACAGTGTATTAAAAAGCAAAGACATCACTTTGCCAACAAAGGTCCAGCTATGATCTTTCCAGTAGTCATGTATGGATGTGAAAGCTGGACCATAAAGAAGGCTGAGCGCTGAAGAACTGATGCTTTTGAATTATGGTGCCGGAGAAGACTCTTGAGAGTCCCTTGGACTGCAAGGACTCAATCCTACAAAAAAATCTATCCTGAATATTCACTGGAAGTACTGATGCTGAAGCTCCAAAACTGTGACCATTTGATATGAAGAGCTGACTCACTGGAAAAGACCCTGATGCTGGGAAAGAATGAAGGCAAAAAGAGAAGAGGGTGGCAGAGGATGAGATGGTTGGATGGCATCACTGACTAAATGGACATGAATTTGAGCAAACTCTGGAAGACAGTGAAGGATACTGCAGCCTGTGTGCTACAGTTCATGGGGTTGGAAATAGTTGGAGATGATGTGGCAACTGAACAACAAAAATGACGATAATAAAATCTTATGAGATTGTTATGATACCTAAATGATGCAGTATTCAAAAAGTGAATGTAAAAACACTGAACATGTAACAAAAAAAGTGTATGTTTATTAAATAGATAGAAAAATACAAATGGTAGGTTCGCTGAAGTATTAATAACCAGTTAAGCAAACAAAACAGACCAAGAAAATCTCGAAGAGAAAATTCTCCTTGAAAAATTCCTTAGAAACGCAAAGATTCTCACACCATGAGAGGTGCAGCAAAATTACCCCTGGCTGCACAACCACAGATTCACCTCTGCTCTCTCACATCTAACTTTAGGTTATCTACCCAGGGACAACACTATTTCACTTCTCTTTCTGTGGGGAAAGAGCAGAGTTAAAGCCTTAAAGAAGATAAGTGATTCCACTGGAATCATCGCAGAAAATTTTTATTCTAACCATGACTAAGTCATCAAGAGATGGGAGACGACGATTTCTCTTAAAAGATAAGCATGCAATCAAATGCAAGTCGGCAAACATTCTCTACCTGACAGACATTCTCCTTGAGTGCAGCTCCACCTCCTCGTTCCCCCTGCAGTTTTTTAGATGTAGGCATTCCATGGTCGTTTTCTACACCCTCCTCAATAGTCTCCTTGGGGCTTGCAGCTGTCCTGTGTGTCATCAGTTCTCCCTTGCAGAGAAAAAAATAACATCCCACATCTGTATTATTGATGTCTCCGCCATCTGACCCCCTCCCTCTGGGCTGCTATTTGTCTATCCATTAAGCACTTACAGATGTTCAGCCAATCACGCGGGCGGACTGCATGCAATGTTAGTTCTAACCCTGCTGTGATTGGGCGGGTAGTGGGCGCCTCATGCCCTGCCACTAACTGCTCTGAGGCTGTTCCACTGGAACTTTTTGAGCTGTTCCATTTTAAGGTTTCACTAAGGGAGAGAAAACATTCTTAAGTTTATTTGATTACTTATTTGTCCTTCCAAGATCAATATTTCCTAAATAATGCCCACCTTGGGCATTCTATTCATATTGTCCTGGAAAGAAATGCTCTGCACCATAATGTGTGATGCTGACCTGACTTATGCTAATTCTCTCTTAACCTGAATTGCAAAGTGAGGGATAGCATCAATGACTCCAGTGATGCTCTGCAAGGAAATGGATTTAAACCTCTGTTTCCTAAAAGTCACCATTTACAAACACTACTCTAAATTAAGCAGTTGGTGGTTTCAATAAATAAGCAAATGAGTTTTTTCCTTAATTGTAGCAGTCTCAACGTTTAAAGGGCAATATCCAAGTTCATTTGGATAATGTATTTTCTTGGTATTGGTGGTCTCTGGTTTTAGAACAATTTTACTTCATGATGAAACAAGTTATGTATTTCATCTGACATCTAGAGCATGAGGTGTGATCTTTTAAAAAGGTCATGCCCACAGGTACCATATGTGTTTTGACTGACTTCTACTAGAATCGGGTTCTCCTTTTCTCCAGTATTCCTTATCACTACTAGCAGTTTCAATAGAATACTATTTTCAGGTAAACTCAAGGGAAAGAGGGGTATGGACTCTACTGTGAAAAGAAGCTTCACTATGGAAGGTCAAAAGATGAAGAACTGAGTAATACCTCAGAGTTTGGAGTTTCTTTTGATGAGATGTCATTTTTCACTTTTTTACAATGCACCTTGGCTGTAGCATGCCTCTGTCGTTTTCGCTTCCTTGGTTTATCAAACAGCTTGGTGGTGCCTAGGACAGGACAACAGGTGTTACCTGAAGGCTGATCATGTACATGTCTAAGAACTTCTAACCTCGACTAAAGGTACCTCCTAGAATTATGGAATGTCAAGAGTGAAAACCAAACTTAATTTTAATTCTCTGACTTTGTAGATGAGGAAAACAGAGGCAGAGAAAAAGAAAAAAACTTACCCATTAGAATATATGTAGTTGGGGAAGTGGCTGTACACAGACATATATATGTTTGTATATATGAAGTGAAGTCGCTTAGTCGTGTCTGACTCTTTGCGACCCCATGGACTGTAGCCTACCAGGTTCCCTGATCATTAGATTTTCCACGCAGGAGTACTGGAGTAGGTTGCCATTTCCTTCTCCAGAGGATCTTCCCGACCCAGGGATCAAACCCGGGTCTCCCACATTGTAGGCAGACGCTTTACCGTCTGAGCTACCAGGGAAGTATGTACGTATGGGTGTATATGTATGTTCTGTTTCATACAGATTAAACAGTAAATGTACACATTAGAAAAGCAATTTCATTTTATATGATTGATATGAAAGACTTTCTAGTTCCAGAAAGGACTTTCAGATATCTTTCAGATAGGGAGGAAATGCATTTAGTAGTCAGGTAAAGGTAACTAAAACCAGGCCTCCAAGATTAAAGACAATAAAGTATATCATTCTCTAACTTAAGGATTAAGATAAAAAGTTGAAATACATAAGATGGGGCTTACAGGAGGAGAGAAGAACACCTCCCTCTCCCAACCAATACATCTATCAGCCAAAAGGATATATTCATGCAGCGGCATTATAACCTTAAAACATCCAACAGTATAAAATAAAATAAATGCCTAGTCTGACGTATTTAGAAAATGTTCTAGACTCTCCTTCAATTTATATTATATATATTTCAACTTTCTGTTACAAAAACATTAGGAGGACTCTAAAGAGGTATTTTGTAAAATGTTCCTGGATATTTAGACTAGATATCAACATGAAGGTTGGACTTTGGAAGACCGCTTTAGGGTTCTCTTCTTGAACTGCCAGATCGAGATGGAGAAGCTCTGCCATCAAAGCAGCCGACAGACTAAGACTAAACAGGAAGAGTCAGTATGGTGGCAGAATAAAGGTCCAAATTTCTCACAAATTAAAACACTTAGATGAAACTTATAAAGGATTAAGTACAGGCATTAGGTTTTACAAAAAGCTGAAGTACAAGTGTATATGGAAAGAGCTGATATCATTTTGAAAGTACTTTTTGTTTTAAATCAAACAAATTTACCACCCTATATTATAATTGCATACAGGGTTAAAATAAGTTAATATACTGCTAAATTTACTTGCTGACAAACTTAATGATCACAGATCACATTTACAGAAGTGTACATTGAAGACCACAAAAAATACAACCTCCCCTTAATACCTTTTGCTGATAGACCGTATCTGATGCAGTGTGTTCAAATATAGGCTAATATTTCAGGAATGACACATTAATACATGGCACTGGCAGACAACATGATCAAAGGGGTAGAAAAAATTCAAATGGAGAAAAAAGAAAATACAGAGTGGATAACGAGACTAGTGTGGCAATAAATTTGGTCAGATTTGAATATCCCAACTCTGCCAATCTCTTTCATCTTCATGTTTCTTCTATAAATACGGATAATATAGGTAACATCCCAATTCTTGCAATGCTTCAGACTGATTAAAGGTAACAGTCCATAAGCAAAGAACCTAGTAGATACTATAACTATTATTATTTCATCTGTTATTGAATGAAGCACTGTCAATTCTTCCTGTGGGCAGAAACAAGCTGACTAAACAGAAGTTCCAGGAAATAGATTTAAATTTAATCCAGAAGATTTCCAAGGCCTTAGGATGCAACTATAATAGACTAGGATCAAATGTTTAAACTCTTCTCTGACCAAGATCACAGGTGTGATAAAAGAATAAAAGACTATGAAAGACTTAAGATGATTTGCAATTTCCCCTTAACTCAAATTCTCTATTTCTATTCTACAGAAATAAAAACTGAATCAAAGCCAAGAAAGTAATGAATGATGCAGTATAGAGAATTATCTAATAAGAAAAGGAACTGATTTTTCTCTGCTGTTCCTAACATTTCCTTAACACTAATATAATTCTAATAACATTTAACTAAATTCAGCATAAAGATGGAAATGAATCAATACAATTTCCTAGTGTTATTTGAAGTACATATTGAGCAAACAAGTCTTAGAACTTGCAATCTCACTCTTCTCATTAGCCAACTTCACAGTTATTTTTGTAATACATTTTTAAAATCTCAAGATACTCACCTCCACCAAACTCTTTAGAACGAGGTGCAGCACATGATTCACTAATGTCATTCTCCAAGTGACCAGCATCATAACACTGTAAATAAGTAAAATGCATTATGCTTTACACGGGAGTAGAAATTAAACCTTTACATTATGTGCCAAAAGTTGGACTGCCTATTGACATAGATATAGAATCTTAGCTATTTTTGACAATTAAAGGAACAGTACAATAATAAAGAAAACTTTGTGAGGGAAAGCATCAGATTTTTTTAATGCTCTGAAACTCAAGAACACCACATGGGGCAGACAGGGATTGGGCAGGCCGCAGGGGATGCACACACACAGGACACTGGCTTACTCAGAGATTTCCAGTGTATAGAGCATATAGAAGAACACTGTTCTCACTGAAGTGGGAGTGAAAAAGTATGTACTCATATACCCACCAGCTCAATTCTATTCCATGCCACCCTGTATTTAAAATCTACCTTCCTAATATTATACTTACACCCACTGGATTTTACAGAGATTTACTTACTTAGTGAAATCTAAACATAAAAAGTTTGTATCATGGAAAGTCCTTCTAATTCAAGTTGCTGTACATTAAGAAATATAAATTAAAACAACACAGAAACTAAAAACAAAACACTTAAAATATTGTGAATTCCCTGGCAGCCTAGTGGTTGGGACTCCACGCTTTCACTGCCAAGGGTCCCTGGTCGGGGAACTATTAATAGGATTTCGCAAGCCATGCAGCACGGCCAAAAAAAAAAAAACCAACCTTAAACATCAAGAATAATTTACTACACATTTTATTCCCCTACTACTAATGCCTGTATCAATTAGTTCTATTCCAAGAAAATGTCTTCTCCTACAAGAATAATATTCTTCATAATGACTGTAAAAATTTAGTGGCCACAAAAACAAATTTAACAGATACTATTCTTGCCATGAAGTTCCCAGAGTTTGAGGTCAAAACAATATAAAATGCAGCTATGAATTTCTCAACGCTTGTTATATACATTAATAAACTATAAGAATATAACTTTCCTCATGTTCAGTGTGAATCAGTCTTATAAAGTCAAATAAAATCAAAGAGCTAATGTTAGGTATCTAGTTAAAAGGAACAAAATACGAGTAGAGAAACACACAAGATAGATTACATAATTTAAAGAAAACTACCATTTATATTACTGTGATAACTAATTCATACTTCGTTGTTTAACACTAACCCAAAAGTTGGACAAAAATAATCAGAATGTTCCCAAAACTATATACAGAGAACAATACAGAAAATATTCTCATGTCTGATATCAACAACTTTGTCTAAGTTAAAATAGAAATAACAAGGTACATACACACAAGTCACACTATGTGAATAAAAATCCATCTGCTCTGCTTATAATAAAAAAGACCACAGAACTCTGTAAGTGCCTTGGAGGGTACATGAAAGAGTCCATTAACTTATTTATGTGTAGCCTGGTGTAGATATGTATTAAGTCAGTGCACTCTTAAGGTACCAATACCTCAACAGACTACCTCTTTCTCTGAGCCACCGACTGATCCATTTATAGGAAAGATGTGGCCTGCCTGTTAACCCATGATGTAGTCCCAAGATTGAGCTGAATCATGGTTTCAACCTGATGGTTTCAAAATACAGTTTGGAGTAGCCAGGAATTTAACTGTGAAGTTAACTAGGTCAGACAGTAGAACTGACTTAGAGGTTACTTTTCTCCACAGTTTGGGTCTAGCCATCGCCACCAATTTTAGTTTTCACTTGTTCTAGCACCAAATCTGATTCCCATCTCCCTACCAAAAAAACCAAAAATTCAACAGTGACAGGGTCATTAATTACATTTAATGCTTAAAGAAACCAAAAATATGAAAGAGAACTGGATAGCAATAGAAGTTTTTAACTAATGGTACTAAAACAATTGGATATGCACTTCAAAACTCCATCTCAAAAAATGAAGATCTACCCTGGAGAAGGAAATGGCAACCCAGTCCAGTATTCCTGCCTGGGAAATCCCAAGGAGACAGGAGCCTGGTGGGCTACAGTGCATGGTGTCGCAAAGAGTTGGACATGACTTTGGGAATAAACAACAACAACTTCAAACAAAATTACCTCATGGGCTTCACTTCCAAAGTGGGATTTTTGGATGCTAAGGGTCAGCTACCTTCTGACCCTGTGTGAGTGGCTTGTACCTCCTCAATCAACAGGTTATCATCTGTATATTCTTTTTTTATTTTTGGGCTTTAAATCTCTTTTTTTAATTAATTTTTTTATTGAAGTATAGTTGATTTACAATGTTGTATTAATTTCAGGTGTATAGCAAAGTGATTTAGTTGTATATAACACACAACTTTTTTCAGAATCTTTTCCCTTATAGGTTATTAGTAATACATATTTGAGTTGAGTTCCTTGTGCTATACAATAGGTCTTTGTTGGTTGTCTATCTTATATATGGTAGTGTGTATATGTTAATAGCAAACTCCTAATTTATCCCTCCCCCTCCTTTCCCCTTTGGTAACTACAAGTTTATTTTCTTTGTCTCTGAGTCTGTTTATTTTTTATATGTTCATTTGTATCATTTTTTTAGATTCCACATATAAGTGATATCATATGATATTTGTCCTTCTCTGGCTTACTTCACTTAGTATCATCATCTCTAGGTCCAAGCATGTAGCTGCAAATCGCATTGTTTCATTCTATAATCTGCATAGTTTTCATTCAACACACTAGCTCCAGCTTCTCAATACATCTGGAGGAGCTCAGGCAAAACAATGCAGACACTTACTGGTGTGGGGCTGAAAGAATCAAAGCGGACCCTGGGGTCTGAGTTAAAGTGACCACTGACCCAGATAAGGACTCCTCCTCCAGGCATCATGTTGCTGGTCAATGGAGGTCCCCAGGATCTCCTTCATTCTTATTCAAACTATAAAGATGAATCCCCGAACCTTCCCCTGAGACCATGTGTATGAGTGTGAGTGAGTGAAGGAGTGAATATATGACATCAGAAGGAGATGACTGTCTTAGCCTCTCAGAGCAGGACATGCTGAGCTCAGGTAGAAGAATTTCAAAAAGACCGTGTCCCCATTTTGATCATTGATGGCACCCGCTCTGCCTTCCTTGGAACTGGACAAGCCTGAAAGTCCTACCGCAATGGAACCTCCAACTTTTATCGGTCTTTCACTCTGGACAAGACATTGAACAGCATGAGGGCTACCAGTTTTCCTGGGGCTTCCCCCCAGATCTCCTCAGAGGCCTGTTGACCCAGAGGACAGCACCGAGCATGCCCAGGAGCAGGGGTACCTTCAGGAAGACCAGGAGCAGGAAGTGGATGCTGCCCAGCAGGGACCTGTGGGGGACACGGTGACAGGAAATGAGTTGCCTCCCAGGCCCTCTCCTCCCAGCTCTCTGGGTGCCTGGGTCCTGGTTCCAATAACCTACATGAGGGTCGGCCTGGGACCCTACGGTGATAATGGACTTCACACCCCCAGACTCTCCTTCTTCATTTCTCACTGTTCTTACCCTTGCTGCTCTACTGACCAGGAAAGGACTAGTGTCCTCATAAGAAGAAGAGCTTAGAACATAGACACACACAAACGGGAAACCACGTGACGCCATGGGGAGGAAGACGGATGTCTACAAGCTAAGGTGAGAGACCTTAAAAGAAAGGAATTCTGCTGAAACCTTGATCGCAGACTCTGGCCTCCAGAGTTGTGCAAAAATTAACGTTGTGTAAGCCGCCTGGCCTGTGTTGCTTTGTCATGGCAGCCAAACTAATACAAGTATCATCTCTTATTCTTCACTCTTCACAGAAATTTATTGAATAAAGTCATTAATCAATTAATTTTTTTTACAAAATGAAAGTCTACACATAAAATCAAAATCATAAAATCCCTAAAGAAATCACAAGTACATCTTTGTGTCGATGTGGTAAGCAAAGATTTCTTGAAATAAACACAAAATATAAATCATAAAAAAACCTATAAAATTCCTTGTCATGAAAGATACAACTTAAAAATAAGCAGGCAACCATCAGATTGGGAAAAAATATTTATAGTATATATACCTGACAACAGACTCATATACCAAATACAAAAAGTACTCCTAAAAAGGCAATCATAAAAAAGCTGAACAGCCCAACCAAAAATATGTGTGCTTGAATAGTTGCTTGATAAGATATAGGAATGATCAACAAGCACATAAAAAGGGGCTCAAAATCATTAGTCATTAGAGAATACAAATTAAAACCATAATTAGGTATCATTTCATATCCACTAGAATGGCTAAACTTAAAATGACCAGTAAACAAAATGCTATTAAAGATGTGGAGCAACTAGAACTTTGATATACCGCTGGTGGGAATGTGAAGTTGTACAAGCACTTTGGAGAAGTGTTTGGCATTTTCTTTAAAAGGAAAACATTGATGAGCCAGCAATCCCAACCCTAAGTATTTACAACACCAAGAAAAATGAAAATATGTGTACACAAAAAGACTCTGAGTATATTCATACCAGCCTTATGATTAATAGCCCCAAAATGAAAACACAAATGTGCCTCAACAGGAAAAAAGACAAGTAAACTGTACTTGAACTACTACTCAGCAATAAAAGGAAATGAACTACTAAAATAGCAACTTTGTGGATGGATCTCAAATAAACATGTTGAATAAAAGTAGCCAGCTAACAAAAACAAAACAAAATATATGACATTTAAGAACAAGCAAAACTGGATTTCTCTGATGGTCTGGTGGTTAAGAATCTGCCTGCCAATGTAGGGGACACAAGTTCGATCCCTGCTCCAGAAAGATTCCACAGGCCACGAGGCAACAAGGCCCGTTTGCGACAACTATTGAGGCTGCAATTTGCAACTACGCAAGTCTATGCATTCGAGAGCTCACATTCTGCAACAAGAGAAGCCATCACAAGATGTCTGCACACCACAACCAGAGAAAGCCCACCTGCAGCAATGATGACCCAGCACAAGCAAAACTTAAAAAAAAGAAAGAACAAGCAAAACTAATCTATGGTAACAGAAGTTAGAAAGTTTTGCCTCTGGAAGAGATGAGAATGGATAATTAATGAAAGGGGGCACAAGAGAACTTCTTGGGGTAATGGATTTATATAGCATACTTAGGCTGGCTGGTACTTACATGGTATATACAACTGTCTATCAACGGACATCAAACAATTAAGATCTGTGCATTTTATTGGTGTAAATTAAATCTCAACTTAAGAAGAGTTCTGGGACACATTCGCCTATTAAAATTAAGTGTATCAAAAAAAAAAAATAAAATTAAGTGTATCAACTAAATCGGCATCCAAGGTGGAGTGGTGGTAAAAAGAGTCCACCTGGAAATGCAGGAGAACACTGGTTCGATCCCTGGGTCAGGAAGATCCCCTCAAGTAGAAAATGGCAACTCACTCCAGTACTCTTGCCTGGGAAATCCGATGGACAGAGGAGCCTGGCGGGCTACAGTCCATGGGGCCACAAAGAGAAGGACGCAACTGAGCAAGTGAGCACACACACGCATCAACTAAACCATGTGTTTTCTGCCCCCTGGAGTGGAAGTGAGGACTCTCTTAACCACTGGACAGCCAAGGGAAGTTCCAACTAAATCATGCTTTTTATCCTCTTAAATTTCAGATTAGAAACCTGCATTGGACAGAGCAAGCTTACACAGATTAACTTTTTAAAAATATAATTTTAAAGGTTACACTCCATTTACAGTTATTATAAAACAAATTAACACTATTTTTTAAGTAACACAATCTCAAAACCTCAAAACTAAGGATTCGAATTTCACCTTACTTCTTCAAATCATTAACTTACGTATGTCAATTATAGCTCCATAGAGCTTCCCAGAAGGCAGTAGTGGTAAAGAACCTGCCTATCAAGGCATGAGACTTAAGAGACACAGGTTCAATCCCTGGAGAAGGAAATGGTAACCCACTCCAGGATTGCCGCTTGGAGAATCCCATGGACAGAGGAACCTGGCGGGCTGCATTGCACAGGGTCACACAGTTGGACACGACTGAAGCAGCTTAGCACAAAACGGGAGGAGGGGATCATTCACTTAACTCGCCTAAATTCTTACTTTCTTTTGATATTTGCAGTGCCTCACTTCTGGCAGTAACACAACAGGCCTCCCATGACTCACCCATTAAATCTATCATCTGATTGCAAAAGTCACTTCCATGCTCAACTGAATCCCAGTTTCCCTGGCCCTTTTCCAACAATCTTGCAAAGTGGCTATGATCTGAATAATACAAGCCAGGAGGGAAAGCACTGCAGGAAATGTTCTCAGCCTTACTAGAGTATAAGGAACAACGAGAGGATAGTGAGTTGGAGACATATTGTCACTGAAGGTTGCACAGACTGCAGAGAAAGTGCACAGGGCAGGAGATGAACCTAAGAAACACTGAAAAGTCCATGTCATAAGACTGTTTTGAGAAGAAAAACTAAAGTACATAAAATGGCTTTTTAAATAATATATTAATAAAAACACAAATAAAATTTACATTTACTGGTGGGTGACTAACAAAAACAAGGGGACTTAATATAGGATTAAAGATTAGAAGTTTGCCAGGGCTAAGAAAAGAATTCCAGAAACTAAATTTACTTATGACTTGATTACAATCTTATATTTTTTCTTTAAGGAAAAAGAATTTTTAAAAACAGGAAATCTGGGGGTCTCTCTGGTGGTCCAGTGGTTAAGAATCTGCCTTGCAGTGCAGGGGATGCAAGTTTGATTTCTGGTCAGAGAACTAAGATCCTACCTGCCACAGAGCAATGGACGCCACAAGCGCTGAGCCCAAGTGCAAACACTAGAGAGTCTGTCCACCATAATGAAAGGTCCTGTGTGCCACAACTATTTTAAGACCCAATGCAACCAAATAAATATATATAAATTTAAAAACAGGACATCTGTGCACCCTACAACTGAAACTTTAAAGTATACTTATTCCTCAAATACAAAGAGAATAGGCTATATCCTAAGGAATCAATATCCAGTTATCATCCATTATAGAATTAGAAAATAATTTTCTATTTCTAACTACTATAGAATTATGCCTTCTTGGCTAATGGGAACCAAGTTCGCAAAACTGAAAATGAAATGTTTCTGCCTGGATTATAGTTAACAGAGTCTTTTCTGAGGTATTACACAGACAGTGAGTGCAATGGCATTAACTTACAGTGGCTTGCAGAGACAGAAGTGAAGTAGAAATCAGGTAAGAGGTTTTGAGCCCAGAAAAGAAATTACAACAAATGCAAACTTTACTCAATTGTAAAGGCTTTTTTCATTTTCATTTGAAAAGAAAATCTAAAATCAACTGATACATATGTCCATACAAATGCAAAATGGTCTCTTAATGTAGAATCTCTCAGATCAACCATATATATTCTGACATTCTAGAATTTCTATGTACATGTGCATTGATGTTATAGGTATTACTAAAAGATTTGTTTTTAAAATCCCCTATTTCCTGGATGCAACCCTAGTTTAGAATTGACTAAAATTAACATACCTTTTTTGTAAGGCCAAGATCCCCTTTCTTGGGCATAAATCCAGGGTCTAAATCATTGGATTCAAGAAGTTTCTTGGTTGGTTTTCTCTGACGCTTACTTTCATAATTTCCTGAAATGCATGTATCTTTTCATTAGATGATTTAGAAACTGGGCACAAGCTGATTTTTTAAAAAACCTATATATCATGCAAAAATTAGTCATCCTATTTTTTTGTTTTTCTCATGATACTCTGGGAAGAGATGGGGTAAAAATTTATTTATTCTAAAATATTAGTTAATGTAAAACAAAATAAGAAAATAGTTCCGAATATAGACACAAACTAATGTGAGGCTGTTGTTATGTCAATGTGTGTGTGTATACACTGTGTGTGTCTGTGTGTATGTGTGTGTGTGTGTGTGTGTGTGTGTGTGTGTGTATACATACATATATGCTTTTTAAATCACAAATGAACTAAGAGAGAAATTGAAAGGGCAGGACTGCCTTTAGAGCAATCAACTGGTGGTAAGAAAAAAAGGAGAAGTGAATTCAACAGAGCCAGAATTCTGGGCATATGGACCAAGAGTAGAACTTTTGTTTTGTTCCTAAATAAGTAAAAACAACTTACTTACTTTATAGGACTGCTCTTAAGAATTATATAAAACAGCCAAATAACCATCTTTATTATTCTTTTTGATGTCTTATTTGATTCTGCACAACTGGATACCCTTCTAAAGAATAACATCAGAAGCAATTGTTGGGAATTTAAGAAAGTCACATGCAGAATTTTCGTTGGCTGACTACAATCCTCAATAGTCAGTATTATAAAATTAAAAACAACTTCCCAAGTAACACAAAGATTGGTAAAATCAGTATCTGAAGTATAATTTTTATGTGTTTACTCAACTTGTATGCAGTGCTCTTCCCCCAAATCCTAGTCTGAGTGCTGACTGACACTGTGGTTGATCAACAATTACGAAGAGCAGTAAGTGTAAGGAGCCTAGTGTTTTGGTTTTTTTTTTTCTTTTTTTAATTTGTCTTCCTGCCAGTACACCACCAATTTATGATCAGTAACTGTATCCATTAGCCAGTACTATAAGGATTTCCCAGGATCAAAATGGATAGCTTGTTGTACACAGATACACTACTGGCTTTCCATCAAAACATACTAAAATATCCTGCGTCCTCTAAGTATACCCACTTCCATACTGAGACCCATCCCCATCTTACCTGGTGCTTTAACTAGCAATTCCTCAGACTCAAGGGCAGGCCGTGGAGAGACTTCCGGAGCCACAGGCACAGATAAGGTCAGCTGTGGCAACTCAGCATGTCCACCTCCAAGTTCTGACTGAGCCAAGGGCCCTTCCAAAAATGGAGCCTCCCTTTCAAGAACTGGAGGCTCTTCTTTGGTTGAAATCAAAGAATTCTCATCCACCTGTTTGTTCTGAGCACTAGATCGACATCGGGCTAAAAGGCTTTCCTCTTCACAGCGGGAACTTACCTACGAATAAAAGATAAACAGGCAATCCATAGGCCAAAATTGTTGTGATTCAAGTGTTATAAAGAATATTGCACTTATAAAGGAATGAAATTCTGACACATTCTACAAACGGAAGAAACCTGAAGACATAACACTAACTGAAATGAGCAGACACAAAATGACAAATACTGTATGATTTCACTTATATGAGGTACCTAGAATAGGAAAATTCACAGAGACAAAAGAATAGAATGGTGGTTGCCAGGGGTTAAAGAAAGGGGGAAGTGGAAACACTTTAACAGGTACTGAGTTTCAGTTTGGGAACATGAAAAAGTTCCAAAGACAATGATGGCATACTTAATGCCACAGAATTTTACACTTAAAAAATGGTCAGGGACTTCCCTGGTGGCACAGTTGGATAAGAATCTACCAGTGCAGGAGACACGGGTTCAATCCCAGATCTGGGAAGATTCCACATGACACAGAGCAACTAAGCCCACCCGACAACACTACTGAGCCCGTGTCTTAGAGACCGCACACTGCAACTACTGAAGCTGGCCTGCCCAGAGCCTAAGCTGGACAAGACAAGCTACCACAGTGAGAAGGCTCTGCACCACAATGACGCGCACCCCCTACTGGCCACGGCGAGAGAAAGCCCACGTGCAGCCAAAAGAGCCAGTATAGCCAAAACCAGATAAAAACTGGGAGGAAAAAGGGTTAAAATGATCCATTTTATGTTATATATATATATGTATATATATATATTTCACTATAATTCTTAAAGGGTAAAAATGTCATTGACAGATACAACAAAAACGACAAAATCATCTCAGGAATGACAGAATGATCTCAGTTCATTTCCAAAGCAAATCATTCAACATCACAGTGACTAAGAAACACTAAAGCTATAAAAATTCATTAAGGCCATAGTGATGATCTAAAAAAAGAAAAAAAAAGATTCCCTAAAGTGAAAGTGTTAGTTTCTCAGCCGTGTCCAACTCTTTGAGACCCCATGGACTATAGCCCACCAGGCTCCTGTCCATGTAATTCTCCTGGCAAAGATACTGGAGTGGGTTGGCCATTTCCTTCTCCAAAAGATTTCCTAATGTGTCATCAATAAAAGCAGCTAATAATAAACTTCCAGTGTTGAATTGATACATTAATGGCAAAGAAATATACCCATTTCTATACTATAAAATGAGAGACTGCCAGATAATATAAGCAGAAGAAATAATAAAATCTGAAAGTCTTCATTTTGTAATCTCAAATGAAATTATTGATATAGACAAGGAATTATAAATGATTTAAAAAAATCAGGGAAATAACTGATGGGAAACATTGGAGTCAAACTGGAGTCAAATTAATTATACATGTACTGTTGCTTGATCCAAAGAGGTGACCCATAACTCAAACCAGAGAGATCAGTTAATCACCATTTTGAGCTAGTGGAGGTTAAATACTTTCCAATGTCATGCAACAGCTATGATGTAATCTAGCCAAAATGTTTAACTTGAATCTATCAAAATGTCAGTTAAAACTACCACTTAAAAAAAAAAAAAAAAACTACCACTTAATAGGGAACCTAGAAGCAACTGCAAATTGAGAAGGCAGATACTCTTAATATGTCTCTCTCATCACTTACATAGGGTCATGAAAGCGGGGGACTGTCCTGGATTTAAGGTGATTTAAGAAATACAACAACAAGATATAGTGTAGTCCTGGACTGGATCTTGTTTCAGATAAATTAAATGTAAAGGTTAGGAAATAACTGGGGAAATCTGAACAAGGATTTGTTATTAGATTTTTAGAGGTGCATGTTGCCTAGGGAAACAGAGTCAAAATATCTCTAATTTATTTTAAAATACTTTGTTTCAAGGAATTCAAGCGAAAAATAAAGCAAATAAGTACTGTAACATTTGTTGATAGAATCAGGATCAAGCTATTATTTTTATATTATTTGTATTATTTTTTACTAAATATTTTATCATAGTAATACTCCTAAATCATTAAAACTGTTTCAAAAGCAAAAGGGGAAAATATATACACACACACTATATACACATAGTATGTAGAATCATTTATACATTTTCTGTATAACTAGTATATGCTAAATACTATGCCAGAAACTGGAAATAAAAACTAAAAAACAAGATTCCAGTTAAGGAAACCATTGTCCTGTGAAGATAAAATATGACATTGAAGGCAAAATTGCAGTATCCTAAAAGGACTGATAAAAGATTGCTGAAATGTTGGAATATACCTTGTGCACCTGTTCCTGTGTCTTCTTTTGTTTTTTCTTAGGAGCAAATATCTGATCATATTCTTCGGTATATTCCAGAAGCCACTTGCTTGGCTTCCTAAGGCGCTTCTTCTCTGACCGCACAGCTAAAAGAGGAGGGACAAGTTCAGCACTGAACAAAAAGTTACAGAGAAACCCAGTGTTTTCACACAACCATCTCTGCCTTCCCAAGGGAACAGAAACAGGAAATTCACAAAAAACACCATGCTTTAAGCTCCAAGAGGGTGAAAATGATTTGCTATGGTTTATCCTATGCAAACATTGGGAGGAAGGAAGACCTTTGTTGCTCTATCCACAGATACCGCCCACCTAATCCTAAGGAAATTCAACTGAAACTAGTCCTATAGCGGCTTCCCTGGTGGCCCAGATGGTAAAGAATCCACCTGCAATGCGGGAGACCTGGGTTTGATCCCTGGGTCAGGAAGATTCCCTGGAGGAGGGCATGCCCACCTACTCCAGTACTCTTGCCTGGAGAATCCCAGGGACAGAGGAGCCTGGCAGGCTACAGTCCATGGGGTCACAAAGAGTAGGACACGACTGAGCAAGTAAGCACAGCACGGCACACAGTGTCCCAGTGACAGAGCTAATAATACAGTACAGATTCTAAGTCAGGCAAATTCATAAAGAACACCACCCAGCATCTCTCTTAAGGGGGTTCCCGGGTAGTTCAATGGTAAAGAATCCGCCTGCCAATGCAGGAGACATGGGTTTGATCCCTGGGTTGGGAAGATCCCCTGAAGAAGGAAGTGGCAACCCACTCCAGTGTTCTTGCCTGTGAAATCCCATGGACAGAGGAGCCTGGTGGGCTACAGTCCATAGAGTTACAAAAGAGTCACACAACTTAGTGACTAAACAACAACTTCTCTCTGGATTATGCAGATTAGATGAATATCCAGATAGAATATTTACCCAATCAGTACTACAACATGAATTTCAAAAGCATTTCACACATACTTTCTATCACGGTTGTGATGAGTTTTTCACTTTGGAAACATCAAAAAAATAGTTATCTGTATACCATGAAATGTATGCCAATATAACATTTAAAAATGTATGGCATGGACCCCGACAGAAAAGATAAGATATAGAATTTTGGGTATCTGCTTTAAAAAAAAAACTCTTGCCATGTTTTATAACCAAAATATCAATGTACCATACCATTTCTCTTTGAATTAACAGAGAAACAAGTATCTATTATAATTTCCCTATAAAACTTTATCCTAGTCTTTTTTTTAATAATATACTTTTTTTAATATACTTAACATGTTGTAATCACTTTACTTTTCATACTGCAGAGGATGAGACAGTTAGACAGCATCACTGACTCAATGGACATGAATTTGCACAAATTTGGGGAGATCGTGAAGGACAGCAAAGCCTGGTATGCTGCAGTCCACGGGGTGGCAAAGGGTCAGATGTGACTTAGCAACTGAACAACAAGAAGAATCATTTTACTATACTGTAAACTCTTTGGGAGCAGGGGCTAATGCCTACAGAATGCTGGATACAATCTACTCAAGAGGCCAGGAGTACTTCATAATATGGTGACTTCAGAGAACGTTATTCCTGCCTCATTTTAATGTGGCAATATGTGTGTTCTCTCAATAAAACAAACACAAAAGAAAAGGTCACAGGGTTCAGCAAGCATTGGGGCAAACTAGGGTAAAGCACCCAGGGCAGTCAGCATGGGGGACCGAGACACTGGCAAAACAAAAAGAGGGCAAGCGTTGGAAAGCAGGAACCAGGCAAGCAGAGCCATCCGTATCTGAGGCGCGCGTGCCCAGGTGCTAGGTGCACAGAATATAAGGTCCCCAAGACATAGAAAGTCATAAAGTAGGGGTGTTTTAGGCATGGAGCACCCTGGATGTGGGATTTTTCTGGCAGGTGCAGAGAAAGATGAGGTGCCCAGAATGCACAGGACATGGGGTATGAAGGCACGCTTGTTGTGGAGTCCCCGAGTGCAAGGTAGGATGTTCAAAGTGAGGAACACACTGGGAATAAGAAACATGACATCAGGGACACGGGTGATGCTGGGCACGCTGCCAAAATGAGTAAAATATTGCTACATGCCACAATATTAATAATCCACAGAAACATTATATTAAATGAAAAAACCAAGACAAAAAGATCATGCATTGTATAATTCCATTAATATAAAATGTCCAGAAAGGGCAAATCTATAGAGATGAGACAGTAGACTAGTGGTTGCCTGGGACTAGGAATAGGAACAGGGGCTAACTATGATGATCTTACAGAAATGCTATAAATATTCAAAAACCGATTTATAGGGATATTTGTGCAACTCAGTAAATTTACTAAAAAACATTTGCTTGCACACTTAAAAAAAGTGTGTGACTTTTGTAGAATGTAAATTTTACCTTGAGTAAGTTTTCTTCTTTTCTTCAAAACACTGGTATTTCCCAAGAAACTAGCATACTAACAGCAACATCAATCCACCAATACAGATTATTAAACCCTGTCATACCTCTACTTCTCTAGTTCTGGGATCTCAGAGGAAAAAGAATTTAAAAAGGGTGGGGGGAGGCAAAAATATAAACAACTCTTCATAATAATGGCAAGTTACTCAGCCCAAATCACCTGTCGAAACTAAATACAAATACTGCATAAATATATTTTAAAAACTACCTTAAACGAAGCAAAAACTGACAAAACTGTAAAGAACTACAAACCAAAATCCAATGGAAAGGAATAACCTATGGAAATAAGGAGAGCACTGAAACGGATTTTGCCCTGAGGACTTCTTGGCAATCCTGTTGGGAGGCAGGAGTTTAAAGGAGACTGAACCTGGGCCCCAAAAGATTCTATCCTCATAGTTACAGTGAAACAGAAGCGAACCGTATCCCAGCCCCCAGGAGACCACGAGGAAAGGTGCTTTGGCACAAAGTGGAAGGGGAGCAGGAGAGAGGACAAGTCCTTGAGAAGCTGTGACTGAGCCTCCTGTCGGTTTACAGTCTGATGGACAGGAAAATTCAAGCCCCCGTAAAAAAGTTAACAGATCATATTAAACAAAATAAACAGGAATAATCATCTCAATAAGCACAGAAAAAAATCTGAAAAACTAAACAAACTAGGTATAGAAGAGAATTTTCTCAGTCTGAAAGGCCATGTATCAAAATCCCAGTAAATAAATATCGTAGTTAAATGGTGAAATCCCAGAAGCTTTTCTCCCTAACATCAGGAGTAACACAAGGATGTCTGTTCACTCTACTTGTCCTCAACAACGCACTGACAGATTAAGCTAGGGCAGTTAGGCAAGAAAAAGAAACAAAATGTACCCAGATTAGAAAGGATGAAGCAAAACACTCTCTTTTGGCTGAAGACATTGCAACCCCATGGACTACAGCCTGCCAGGCTCCTCTGTCCAAGAAATTCTCCAGGCAAGAATACTGGAGTGGGTTGCCATTTCCTTCTCCAGGGGATCTTCCTGATCCGGGGATCAAACCCGGGTCTCCGGCATTGCAGACAGATGCTTTACTGGCTGAGTTACTAGGGAAGCCCAGGAAATCCTAAGGAATTCATAAGAAAATGATTAGAGCTTAAAAAAAAAGTTCAGCAAGGTTGTAACACAGAAGATCAACATATAAAAGTCAACCGTGGGAACTCAAACCCGGGCTCTGTAACAACCTAGAGGGGCAAGATGGGGAGGAAAGTGGGAGGGAGCTTCAAAACGGAGCATACATATGTATACCTATGACTGATTCATGTTGATGTCTGGCAGAAACCAACACAATTCTGTAAAGCAATTATCTTTCAATTAAAAAAATAAGTAAAAAATTTTTTTAAAAAGTCAACTGTATTTCTTACATACTAGCAATGGGAAATCCAAGAATGAAACTAAAAAAAAAAATCTTATTTATAATAGCACCAAATAAAGGATAAAAATACTAAGAGATAAAATGAACAAAAGCAGTGCAAGAGTTGTACACTGAAAACTACAAAATATTGTTGAAAGAAATCAAAGACGACCTAAATTAATGAAATGCCATCTCTTGTTCATAAGCTGGAAAACCTAACATTGTTACAATGCCAACACTGCTCAAACTGACCTATGATTCAGCACAACCTCTATCAGAATCCCAGCTGGCTTTTTGGTAGAAATCATAAGAAGCTCCTAAAATAAATACAGAAATGCAAAAATCCAGAAGAGTCAAAACGGTCTTGAAAAGGGATAAAGTTAGAGGACTTGCATTTTCTGATTTCAGAGCTACAATAATTAATTACTACAAAGATTAAGAATTTGTGGTACTGGCATATAGATAGACATATATATTAATAAAAAAGAACTGAGAGTCCAGAAATAAACCATCACATTTATGGTCAAAAGATTTTCAAAGAGGGTGCCAGGACCATTCAATGGGGAAAGAATACCCTTCTTCACAAATGATGCTGAGACAACTGGATTAAGCAATGGTTACTTAGCTATGACACCAAAAGCACAAAGAACCAAAGAAAAAATAGGCAAACCAGACTTGGTCAAAATTAAGAATGTCTGTGCTTCAAAATACATGATTAAGAATATAAATGGTGACCCACAAAATATGAGAAAATATGCGCAAATCATACCTAATAGTGGACCTATATATAGACCATGTAAAGAATTCTTACCCCAATAAACATTTTAACTGATCAAAAAACATATAAAAAAGATGTTCAACATCATCAGCCATCAGGGAAATACAAACCAAAATCAGCAATGAGGTACCACTTGGCACCAACCAGGACAGCTTTGTCAAACAGGTGTACATGCAGAGGTAGACACCTTTGCAAAACATTCTGGCAGTTTCTCAAAACTTGTACAGCAGGAAGGCAGAATCAGTTAGGAAGTCACAGTACCCCAGGGCAAGTGCAAACCCATGAAAATCAGCACTGAAATGGATTAGAAAAGCCAATCCACTTTACCTGAGATTGCCACTCTGAAAGCAAGCACAATTGAGCTCCCCCTTAAAGCTGAATGTTGGGGGTGTCCAACATTCCAGTTTTTCCATTTCTGTCTAACCTGACTGGGAACTCAACAGAAGTCACATAATTTGGACTCCTGGAGGCACTAAAAATAAGGGAGAAGGGGAACAACATGTTGTAGAACCAGAGGGGCTATAGTGACACAGACAGGGGCCAGGCTGGGAAGACTGGGAGAAGGTACTCAACTCCTGGCTTCACTCTACAAAGGGAAGTAAAAGAGGGAGCATTTGGAAATCTGGATTGTTAGAAAACTGCTCAAGGGACTACTACCTGTTTGACCTGCTTGTGGGAGCTAACAGAGAGCTGGCTTCTTCAGATACCTGGGAGCTGCTGAGAATTAAAGACAGTGAGAAAGCTTGTTGCAATAGCAACAACTAATGTGCAGTACTGCAGAAAAACACAAGAGGAAGCAAGAGATTGCAAACCCCTGAAAAAGAAATAGACAAACCTCTCTGATTAGGAAACTACACACATAAGCCCACAGAAGAGAAGCCCATACTCCAAAAAAGATTCCAGAGGTCCCCAGAATCTCTAGCCAAGATGACTGGTGTGCCCTTATATGAAGCCAGTCTGTAAAGACTCAGAAAAGTGGCTGTTTAATCAAATTCAAATGTATGAAACTTGGGGCAGGAGGATGGGGGTGGGAGAGATTATGAAATATACAAAGAAACAAGGAAACACATCCCAAAGAATCAAAATAAATCTCCAAAAACTAATCATAAACTAACAGAGATCTATGAATTATCAAAGAATTCAAAACAGTTGTATTAAGGAAACTCAGTGATCCACACGAGAACACAGATATTTAAAAGAAATCATTGACAGTCAACAAAAAATAATAGAATTCTTTAAGACTAAACTACCATTTTATAGAAAAACCTGTAATCACTTTTTAGAATTCAGGTGCATATCAAAATTATCTTGGAATTTCTTGAAGAATACAAATGCCCAGGTATTACTCTTTTCTCCAAAGCTCCAGATGTGTTTCTAATGAGCAGTCATGTTTAAAATCAAGTACACTCTATGATGATTTTTACTTTTATCTAGTTTATTTTACTTCTTCTATTTCAAAATCAGTGTTACTATATTTCATTCAGCATGTTTTCCAATTTCTTTGTCCTTTTAAAAATTTTCTTTCTTAAGTCTTTATAAGCATAGTAGAAAAGCTTTTGTGTGGGTATATGCACATATATATATATACAGTATGTGTAACATATATTTTGGAAAAAATGAGTTATTGTCTAGCAAAAACATTTTATGACATTCATTCCATTTGTTTGACTTAATCTGAATGTGAGATTTCTAACTTATATTCACTCAAAACTCTGATATAATTCCATGTATTTTGGCAGCTAAAAGTCTAGAAAGCTTATCATTTTAATGATTTAAAAACATTTTTTGAATGAGGCTTGAAATTTCTAATCCAATTCCGAGAACCTAAATACTACCTTCTGTAACAAACAAACAAAAATAGGAAATTAACATATGATACAACATTATTAACTAAACTACAGATTTTGTTCAAAATTTCACAAATTTTTATCCTAGTGTCCATTATTTGTTTTCTTTTCATACTTTACTCAAAACTCCATGCTGTATTCAACTACACTGAGCAGCTTCAGCTGCATGCAGCAAATTCTGGTAAACTCTCTGCATTTTTATTCTATTACTACAAATATTTTCTATTTCCTTGTTATGGCTTTTTAGATACACCCACTGTCTAAAAGTGTACAATTAATTTCCAAATACATGGGATTTTTAAAGTATCTTTGATATAAACTTCTCATTCTGACATTAACTGCTCATTTAAATGCTTTCTTCTCTGCAATCGCCCTTTGTGTTTTTCAGTCTTCTAACTTTATTGAAACTTTCAATGGCTAGGTCAAAGATCTTTCTTGGTAAATGTCACATTACACTTGAAAATATATAGGTTATTTTCAAATATCTTTTGCTACTGATCTCTAACATAATTCCACAGTGTTATCACTCTGTATAATTTCAATACCTTTCAGCTCGGTTCAGTCACTTTGGACTCTTTGCCACCCCATGGACTGCAGCATGCAAGGCTTCCCTGTCTATCATCAACTCCCAGAGCTTGAGCAAACTCATGTTTGAGTAAACTCATGTCCATCAAGTCAGTGATGTCATCCAGCCATCTCATCTTCTGTCGTCCCCTTCTACTCCCGCCTTCAATCTTTCCCAGCAACAGGGTCTTTTCCAAAGAGTTAGTTCTTTGCATCAGATGGCCAAAGTATTAAAGTTTCAGCTTCAGCATCAGCCCTTCCAATGAATATTCAGGACTGATTTCCTTTAGGATTGACTGGTTAGATCTCCTTGCAGTCCAAGGGACTCTCAAGAGTCTTCTCCGACACCACAGTTCAAAAAGCATCAATTCTTCAGCCCTCAGCTTTCTTTATAGTTCAACTCTCACATCTATACATGACTACTGGAAAAATCAGAGCTTTGACTAGAGGGACCTTTGTTGTCAAAGTGATGCCTCTGCTTTTTAATATGCTGTCTAGGTTGGTCATAGCTTTTCTTCCAAGAAGCAAGCATCTTCCAATTTCATGGCTGCAGTCACCATCTGCAGTGATTTTGAAGTCCCCAAAAATAAAGTATCTCACTATTTCCATTGTTTCCCCATCTATTTGCCATGAAGTGATGGGACTGGATGCCATGATCTTAGTTTTCTGAATGTTGAATTTTAAGCCAGCTTTTTCACTCTCCTCTTTCACTTTCATCAAGAGACTCTTTAGTTCCTCTTCACTTCCTGCCATAAAGGTGGTGTCATCTGCATATCTGAGGTTATTAATATTTCTCCTGGTACTCTTGATTCCAGCTTGTGCTTCATCCAGCCTGGCATTTTGCATGATTTACTCTGCACAGAAGTTAAATAAGCAGGCTGACAATATACAGCCTTGATGTTCTCCTTTCCCGATTTGGAACCAGTCTGTTGTTCCATGTCGAGTTTTAATTGTTGCTTCCTGACCTGCATACAGATTTCTCAGGAGGCAGGTAAGGTGGTCTGGTATTCCCATCTCTTTAAGAATTTTCCACAGTTTTTTGTGATCCACACAGTCAAAGGCTTTGGCGTAGTCAATAAAGCAGAAGTAGATGTTTTTCTGGAACTCTCTTGCTTTTTTGATGATCTAACGGATGTTTGCAATTTGATCTCTGGTTCCTCTGCCTTTTCTAAATCCAGCCTGAACATCTGGAAGTTCACGGTTCACATACTGTTGAAGCCTGGCTTGGAGAATTTCAAGCATTACTTTGCTAGCGTGTGAGATGAGTGTGGATCCAGGATAGAACCCACATTTCTTGCTTCTCCTGCCTTGGCAGGAATACTCTTAACCTGTGAGTCACCTGGGAAGCACCACAATCATCTCAATTGGTGCAGATAAGACTGAATTCAACACTTTCTCCTAATAGAAAACACTCAACAAACTAGGAACACAAAGAAATAATCTAAAAATAAAGGTTATATATGAAAATCCCACAGCTAACATGAGCGTCTATGGTGAAAAACTGAAAGATCAGGAAGAGGGCTAGGATGCCCATTCTTGCCAATTTAATACGACACTGGACGTCCAAGCCAGAGCAATTTGACAAGAATTATAAACAATTATAAATAAAAGACATTCAAATTGGAAAGGAAAAAGTAAAATGATCTCAGTTCATAGATGCCATGACCTTATGTAAATAACTAAAGATTCCACAAAAAAAGCTGTAAGAATAATGAATTCAGTAAAGCTGCAAGATAGAGAAATCAACATTTAAATCTCAGTTGTGTTTCTGGGCTTCCCTGGTGGCTCAGTGGTAAAGAACCCTCCTGCCAATGCAGGAGACATGGGTTCGATCCGTGATCAAGAAAGATCCCACGTGCCAAGGAGCAGCTAAGCCTGCGGTGCCATAACTCCTGAGCCCAGGAGCCACAACTACTGAAGCCTGCTCGCGCAGAGCCTGTGCTCAGCAACAAGGGAAGCCACCGCCATGAGAGCCCTGCACACGGCAACCAGCGAGTGCAGCCCCCACCTGCCACAACGAGAGAAGAGCCCTCCCGGCAAAGAAGACCCAGCACAGGCAAAAATAAACATTTTTTAAAAAACATCAGATTGTGTGTTGACGTTTAGTAGAAACCAACACAATACCATAAAGCGATTATCCTTCAATTAAAAATAAATGAATTAAATAAATTAATTTTAAAAAATCAGTTTGTGTTTCTATACAGTAACAATTCAAAAAGAAAATTAAGAAAACAATCTCACAATACGATAAAAAATAAAACACTCACGAATAAACTTAAGCAAGGATGTGAAGAAGTTGAGTACTAAACACAAATAACTGAAGAGACAGCCTGTGTTCATGGATTCAAAGATTTAGTATTAACAAAACATCCATACTATACAATTGATCTTCAGATTTTTTGCAGAAATACAAAAAAGTCATCCTAAAATTCAACATGAAATCCCAAAGGACCCCAAATACTCAAAATACTCTTGACAAAGAACAAAGACTGATCATGCTGCTGCTGCCAAGTCGCTTCAGTCGTGTCCGACTCTGTGCAACCCCATAGACGGCAGCCCACCAGGCTCCGCTGTCCCTGGGATTCTCCAGGCAAGAATACTGGAGTGGGATGCCATTTCCTTCTCCATACATTGTTTTCAAAACATATTACACAACTACAGTAGTCAAAACAAACTTGTTATTACCATAAAGACAAACATATATATCAACAGAACAGAGAGTACAGAAATAAACCCTTAAACATATGTCAAATTATCTCTGAAAAAGGATTTCCAAAACTTTGGACAGCTGATGCAAAGCCAACTCACTGGAAAAGACCCTGATCCTGGGAAAGATTGAAGGCAAAAGGAAGAGGGGGTGACAAAGAATAAGATGATTAGGTAGCATCACAAACTCAATGGACATGAATCTGAGCAAACTCTAGGAGCTGGTAGAGGACAGAGAGCCTGGCATGCTAGGGTCCATGAGGTTGCAAAGAGTTGGCTACGACTCAGCAACTGAACAAGACTATGCATACAATGGGGAAAAGTACAGTATGCTTAATAAATGGTGCTGCATAATAATGCGCATATAGTCAAGATTGTAGTATACACTTTCAGCTTGTTCAGAAGGTAAATTCATGTGTTTTTTTAACCATAATAAATATAAAGTGCTGATATAAATGCAAAACAAAAAAACCCAAAGTACCACATATTATATGATTCTATTTATATGAAATGTATAGAACAAGCAAATCTACAGACAGGGCCGAAATGAAGAAAGACTGATAAAGGTTGCAAGATTTCTTTCTAGGGTGATGCAAATGTTCCAAAATTAATCACGTTTATGGATGCACAAGTCTCTGAGTATACTAAAAACCACTCAAGTACAAACTTTCAAAAGGTGAACTTTATGATATGTGAGTTATTTTTCAATAAAGCTGTTAGAAAACAGAATCTATTATGGTAAACAATATGGAGAAATCTTTTAAGGAAAGTCAGTTTTATCCTCAATGCATAATACTTATATTTTGAAAAACTTATGCTGCTTTCCTTCTGCAGCTAAGGTAGGATACCCTGGTATTTCAGATTTTTTAAAATTTATTCTCAAACTTCATTCCAGAAGGGATGCAAGACATCTAAGTTCTTCAAATAAGTGCTACAAAACAGTCACATTTTTTCAAAAACATATCCCCTTTGTCTATATAACAGGAGAACCTTCCTTAAGCTGTAAGAGCTTAACATTCAATAAAACTGCTGTCTGTAAACTAACAACTAGATTTTAATATTACACTCAGAACCTGTCAAATACAGAATCCCCAAAAGTTCACAGATTTAAAAAGGTATGAAATGGGGAGCAGAAACAAAATGTTCTTGGTACTTATTAAAAGCAAAAGAAAAAAAGAGCTTCTTGGTAAAATGTAACTTCTGAAAGTATGTGGAAACCTGGTCATCAAAAATCAGACCCTTCTACATAAAGCCCTTTTTTCACTTCAAGTAATTAACCCTTCCCTCTCAATTTACACTTAGGTCTTCCGTGAAAACAGACCAAACTTGGGAGGGTATCATTATCATCACTTCATCTAGTCCCTTTCTTTCACAGTTAGGAATCCTTACCTGGTTCGGGGAGCTCAGGTTGAGGAGTCAAACTGGGAATTCCTGGCTCCTTTTCCATCTCCTCATTGCTGGCATTGGATTTATCACAAACATTCAACCGTGGCCCAGCTGAATCTAAGTGGTCGGCATGATTTGGCTCTGTCAGTGCATCCTCTAGTTTGTTTGTCGAAACAGGAGGTCTCTGCTCTGGGAACTCGTCTTCCTTCTTTACAGGGTCAGCAGAAAGCAAGACCCCAAAGGCACCCTCAGAATTTTCTTTTTCCTTAAATCTGTTAGTGCGTTTACGAGGTTTACTGCGCCTTTGGTTTAAACGCTGCCATCGCTTTTTAGGCACTGCTTCATTTATACTATTGGGTTCATCATTCTCACTGTTCATTTCAGAGTCCAGCTCTGGGACTTTTCTGATTTCAAAAGAGGGGCCTTTTTCAGGAATTTTTTCAGGGTCAGACTGGTTGACTTTATTAGCAAAACTAACACTGGAAAAATGGGCACCATCTTCACTTGTTAAATGGCCCATTAATTGAAGGGGTGGTCCTTTACCAGGGTCTTCTGCCTCACCTCGGGAGGAGCTGTTCTCTGAACCCCTACTTTCTCTGTCTCCCTGTAGTGCAGCCTCAAGAGTCACAGCTGGAAGCTCGTTCAGTTTTCTCCTGCGTTCTGTTTTTAAGGCTTTACGGTTCACTGTGTTCTTTCCCATCTGGGCTGAAAAACCATCTCGAAATTTGGATGGCTTTGATCGACCACAGTTGCGCCTAGTAACACAGTTCGAACGATTTTTGCCAGAAGCAGGGAGGTCTCTTTTATCAGACCCCAAGCCAGGCAGGGAAGTAGACAGCTCCCCAGACAGTGCAGAGTCGCCCCCACCAGGGCCAGGGTGGACTGGATCCTGAGCGCCATCTCCACTTTTTTCTGAACTGTGATTGGAGCCTCCTGAAACCAAGACCTTAGGAGCTGACATAGGACTACTGGTAGAACAGTCCCCAAGACCAGGACTCCGATAAGAGACCAAGTTCTGAGCTGTCATTATTCGTTGCTCCTTGGTCTTACTATCATGCATATCTTTCAACATCATTAGTAATGTACTGAATTTGTAGTCTGGTTCAATAGGTATGTGATTCTGACCAGAGGCAGAAGAAAAAAGTAATGGTTTCGATGGCTTTGACGTTCCGGAGTCACTGACATCTTCACTTAAGGATCTGTAAGAGAGTTCCTTCAACTCTGACAGAACATGTTTCACCACTGCTGTTTCTATGTCACTCGAATCCCTGGTTTTCTCATGCATGTTGCTCAGTAGTTTCAGTCCATCCACTTTCCCGCTTTTGGAAATGCTGGCCAAAGGAGAGCTTTTGTTATCAGAAGAGCAGCATTTCAAACTGTAGTCCTCATTTGCAACCGGAGGTTCTACTATAACTGGGTTTTCTTTATGTTTGCACTTGATACTTCGGATTTTGGGCTGTTTGCTTTTTGAATGTAACAGAGCTTGATTTTTAGCCCCACCTTTTATTATTGAGTTCTCACTGGAAATGCTTGATGACGTGTTGAATTTTGGAGAAAAACCATCATTTCTAAAATCTGGTTGGGGTTTTCGGACAAGAGTTGACACTTTAAGATCAGAGAGATTAATCTGAGATGTCTCAGTTCCAGGCTCTGTTGTCTTGCTACAATCCATTAGGTGGTCCGTATGTGAGTTAGGAATCAGAGACTTCTGCTTTGCTTTTACCTTAGTGTTTGTGGCAGGATACCTAGAATATTTTATCTTTTCATTTTTCTGCACAGGTAACAGGTTCTCTGGTCTATCAAAAGCATCTGTAATTTCAAGGACACTGTTATCAGACTCTGAACTATGATCTACAGGATCCAGATCACTGCTTCCATCATCAGAAGTGGTACAAATACTAATGGAATCACTTCGTTTTTCTTCATCACCTGCTCCAATATAGCAGAGCTGTACTTTCGAACTACACACCAGACCTCGCTGGAGTTTCTTCTTCTCCCCAGAACGTTTAGAGATCAAGGCACCCTCAGACAAGCCCAGTAAAGAGTCACAATTTGAAGTCTCAAATTCTTTCTTTGCAGTGTTTTTTGCACAAGAAGAAAACAGGAAACTTCCTGGGGCAGTGCTGGGCCCTGTGAGGCTGTTCGCTATCCGGGAAAGTTCATTCGATGCCTGCTTATCAGACACATCCCCAGAAATAAAGTTTAAGCCAAGGTTTTCTGGAATTTTCCCCCTCCGTTCTTCCTTATGTGTTTCAAATTGCATGTGCCCCTTTTTCACACTAGTCCTTTTTGGATTATCAGAGCTCTTTCTGGCTCGAGACTTAGCACAAGGTTTTTCCTTCTCATCTGCAGAATGTTCAGAGTCAAAAGCCAGAGATTTCAAGCAGCCATTAAGCAACAGGTCATGTTCTGATTCAGGATCATTTGTACAGTCCTCAAATGGCATATCCTCCTCACTGTCCAACTTCATTGAACTGGTGACACATTTTCGGTTCTTCGACCCTTTGGGAATATCATACTGCTCAGCAAGACCAACACTGGCTTCCCATTTACTCAAAATCTTCTGAGGAACCTTAAAAGTAAAGAAAAAAAATTATTACTCATCTAAGAAATAGAAGAGGAAACAGGGAAATGATCACTGAACACCTCTCAAACCAGAAGCTTTTCAAGCCTTGTTACATTTCTTTGAGGCTCTTTTATGGGACTGTCAGGCTGTTAACTCCCACAGCCCAGTCAGACCTTAGCTAATGGGGATTCCGCAACACTTCTTCTATCACTAAGATCTATCACTGGAGAAAGACTGATCCTGGAAACCCTCCACTCTCCTTGCCAGTAAAAGCACAAAAAAGTAGACCATAAATTAGACAACGACATTACATTACTAATCAACATTATATTACTAAGTCAAGGAATAACCAGATGATTCCTACTTACTCCGCCAATCATAATGATTTCCTTCCTGAATTATGAAGGCCAGGCATTTGCTCAGTTGCATAAAACAGAAAACAAAAGGCTAAAGAAGATGAATGTGGAAAAACCAGGACAGGAAATGAGTTAAGTCAGATCTGCCCTAGAAGACCTGAAATTTGGAACTCAGGTTATCACCAGGCCCTTGACTAATCAAGAATTTTCTATATGTTTTACATACAATTTGGATTATAACCAAACAGTGTCCTGGGCTTAATCATGTAGTCCAAAGACACCAATACACCCTGGATAGCTTAACAATTTACATATGCTCTTTTCTTGAATCCTCATAGCATAAGCTGGAGAAGGGAATGGCTACCCACTCCCGTATTCTTGCCTGGAGAATCCCAGGGTCAGAGGAGCCTGGTGAGCTGCCGTCTATGGGGTTGCACAGAGTCAGACATGACTGAAACGACTTAGCAGCAGCAGCAGCATAGCATAAGGACATTGAGGTTCTGTGAAATGTATCTAATTTTCGAAACTTTTATTTCCCTCCCTGGCTTCATACAACAGATGTTAGTCAAGGTTCTAACTATCATTTAGTGTTCACAAATACTTTAATACTTGTGAAAGAAATGTTCTGCTGACCATGTAACTATTCAGGCCACTACATAGGTAACCTCTTCTTATAATGCAATATACAAATCATCTGATTTACTTCAGACACAAACACATAGCCATTAATCATCTAACTATGGTCATACTAAATCAATTTTCCAGAACCTGAAAGCCCAAAAAAACTCTTTTGAAAGGGGGCTTGTTTAATACACATACTTAAAGGTTTGACACAAAAACTTTGATATCTCCCTACCACCAAATACCCAAAGAATTAGAAAGGATGCAGTTAGCCTCTTGGATCCTAACAGTAGCACACATTAGTTGTTTCAAAGCATGAATATTGTGACATACAAAGTATTTATTTCTAATCCTCACAAGAGTTCAACAGGTACATATTATTACCTTAGTTTCAGAGACAAAGAAACTCCAGTTGGAAATAGCAGGGACTGCACACTGACTCAAAACTATCCAAATTATTGTTTTTATATAATAGTCTAAAAGTAGGAAATACAAATCTAAAAGAAACTATTTCCCCTCTTAGAATGGACTATAAAGGAGTATAAAAAGAAATAGCTAAAACACAACATCAAGCAAATGAAACAAAAACATCATGTTCCTTATTAAAACATAACAAGGTTTGAAACTATAATCTTAAGCATTGACAATCACACATGAAAACCAAAATGACAAAACAAGAATGTTCAAAGCCTTACATTTGTCACTTTTAAGAGAAATAATTAATCTAGAAAGGGAGAAGAGCATTTCATTTTGATGATCATTTTCTGCCTAAATTAGATAGACCCAAACATGACTGGTCGTGCCATTTTGTACTATCACATGTAAGTGACATGGCAAAGGTAAGCTGAAATTACTTCTCAAAAAATTGAGTAGAAATATTTGGAAGGTTAGCCTTATCTTATCCCTGCAAAAAAAAAAAGGTTCCTGACAATTTTCTCACCAACTTATATTCCAGAAAGTATAATATTTCTTCCTTTGATCCCATAACCCAGGGGTCCCCAACCCCCAGACTGATACTGGTCCATGACCTGTTAGGACCTGGGCCACACAGCAGAAAGTGAGTGACACGTGAGTCAGTCCCCATGGCTAACATAAACCACCTGAGCTCTGCCTCCCATCAATCAGCAGCGGCATTAGATTCTCATAGGAGTGAGAACTCTACTGTGAACTGCGTGTTCCTTATGAGAGTCATCCCCAAACCATACCCTCTTCCTTGGTTCGTGGAAAAATTATGTTCCATAAAACTGGTCCCAGAAAGGTTGGGGATTCCTCCCTCCCTAGCCCTAAGAAGATAATATGAGACGCTTAAAAAAAAAAATACCTTATGCCTATATCCCTTCTCTTTCTGCTTCCCTCTTCTTCTAAGGACAGGTAGCTCTTCAAATTGATGTCTGCCTTCGAACATAACGATTGCTTTTCCAGCCACCCAGGCTCTCTCAGAAGGATCTCCAAAAGCCTCCACGTAGTACTGTCGATAGGGCCTGCGGTTAGAAACTAGATAAAAACAAAAACCACAATGTCATTACTTTAAAAAGAAAAAAAAAAAAAAAAGACTATACTTTCAGGGATCATTTCTATAGTTCGTTACTAGAGAAGTTTCTCTAGTAGAGCACCCGACTGCCATATGACCCAGCAATCCCACTCCTGGGCATACACACCGAGGAAACCAGATCTGAAAGAGACACGTGTACCCCAATGTTCATCGCAGCACTGTTTATAATAGCCAGGACATGGAAGCAACCTAGATGCCCATCAGCAGATGAATGGATAAGGAAGCTGTGGTACATATACACCATGGAATATTACTCAGCCATTAAAAAGAATTCATTTGAATCAGTTCTAATGAGATGGATGAAACTGGAGGCCATTATACAGAGTGAAGTAAGCCAAAAAGATCAAGACCAATACAGTATACTAACACATATATATATATATATATATATATGGAATTTAAAAAGATGGTAATGATAACCCCATATGCAAAACAGAAAAAGAGACACAGATGTACAGAACAGACTTTTAGACTCTGTGGGAGAAGGCGAGGGTAGGATGTTCTGAGAGAATAGCATCGAAACAAGTATACTATCAAGGGTGAAACAGATCACCAGCCCAGGTTGGATGCATGAGATAAGTGCTCAGGGCTGGTGCACTGGGAAGACCCAGAGGGATGGGGTGGGGAGGGAGGCGGGAGGGGGTATCGGGATGGGGAGCACATGTAAATCCATGGCTGATTCATGTCAATGTATGGCAAAAACCACTACAATATTGTAAAGTAATTAGCCTCCAACTAATAAAAATAAATGGAAAAAAAAATTTTTTTAAATCCCACAAAAAAAGAAAAAAAAAGACTACTCATCATCAAGAGAACAGCAACATGTCACTTAAAAGTAACACAAAAAACAACAAGCTAAAAACCTACAGAAAAAGAAACTTTATGGTAGGTCAGATAGAAAGTAAAATTTCAATTTATGTGACAAGAAAATGGCTAAGATGTTAATGAAACAATACAATGTTTTGCTCTGGTGATACCCTATCTATTCCAAACCAGAAGTTTCATACCCTCATTACCAGAAATCACAAAGGGCATATAATAAGTTGCAGTACTGTAAAAATGACAACTACCAAGAACTAATCACTAAACAAACTTATAAAATATTATGCTAAAATTTAAGGAGGAAGAAATGTTTCAACATTATTCCACATATGATGTGCTAACACTTATGGCACAGCTACTCTGGACAAGCTGCTTTTCATGTATTCTTCACAATGAACTCTAAAAAATAAGTGGTATAACCTCCATTTTACAGACAATAATAAATTCACCAACTTCAGAGAGAACAAATTCAGAATGAAACACTGGATTTGCAGAGAAAGTGGGACTTGATAATTCAAACTACAGAAATTTTTTAAAAGAAAGAAAAAAAATCGACCAAAAAAATTAAAAATTTAAAAAAATTTTTTAAATAAAAAATAAAAGGGAATAAAAAACTAAATAAATCATAACTATTATTAAATAAATAACTTAATAAATAAATAATAAATTAAAAACTGCCAGAAAAAAAAAATCCAGTTATTCTACAGTTTCTTGGCTGTCCAAAGTTATATGCATGCAATTATCAAAAATCAATACAAATCTCATCCAGAAAGATTATAATGTAATTTACATAATGTATGTACTTTCTATACACTTATTTTCTTAGCATTTTTCACACCAGTAAAAAAAAAAAAAGGTCACAAAAGAAATACAGCCAGGGCTACATAGGTAAAATGATTTGTCTCTATTTAAAAAAAGAAAATCATTTTATATAAAAATTCACTTTAACTCACACTGAATTACAACCTGGTTAAATTTTGTTTTATTGTACATTTTAAAAACAAGTTCTGTTAAAAAAAAAAAAAAACACAAAAAAAATGCTGAACTCCTTAGTCTCTACCTAGTAAACACTTCAGTAGAAACCACCTATAAAGGAAGATTAAATGTACACATACACACACACACAAATTCTTAAAGTCAATTTGAAAAGTAAGTCATCCTCCCAAAAACAAGTAAATTCAATTACTACAAACTGAACACTTATGATGTGCCCCACACAGGGAACTGAGAGCACTCACTAGGCAGAGAACAGCACACAGAGGCAACGACACTCACCATCACAGACAGCGGCAAGAACTCACTGCCTGACAGGCACGAAACGCACAGTACAAAGAGATGATGGTAAAACTGCATGCTAACTGATGTAACAGGAACGTTTTTTAAAAAATCTTTGAGTGCATTGCATACACTCAAATTTATCATTTGATGGCATGTATTGGCAATGGCATTTTTTAACATTAAGGTATAATTAGTTTCAGGTATAAAACACGATTTGATATTTATATCAATCCATCACATTTTTTCTTGTGATAAGAACTTTTAAGACCTACTCTGTTAGCAAATTTCAAATATACAATGCAGTATCAACTACAGTTGCCATGCTGTATATTACATCCATGTGACTTATTTCCTTTATAACTATTTCTTTGACGCCCTTTTCACCCATTTTGCCATTCCTGCCCACCCCACTCCCGGCCTCTGACAGCAAGCAATCTAGTCTCAGGATCTATGAACTTAGTTTCATTTTCTGGATTTTGGTTTTTTAGATTCCACATATAAGGGAGTTCATACAGTATTTATGTTTCTCTGACGTACTTCACTTAATATAATGCCTGCCAGAACTTCCATGCTGTCACAAATGGAAAAGGTGCTTTCTTTGGAATGGTTGAATGATATTCAACTGTGTATACATACCACATTTTCTTTATCTGTTCATCTACTGATGGACACTTAGGTTAATATTCTCTTTTTTTTTTAAAGTGAAAATCATTCATTGGAGGACAATTGGGACACCTGAGTAGAAACTTTTAAAGGGAGAGAATTGAGGGAAGAATTCCTATAAGAGGGCCCAGAACCCTCAAAGACATAAATGAATAGAACAAATGAAACAGCTAGAAACAATAAGTAGTTCAGAACACTAAATCATAAAGTTGAAGGAAAGGGAAACTACCTGAAAAGCTTGGATGCCATGTTAAGAGTCTGACCATTATCCTATTAGCACTGAACTGCATTTAAATGGTGGAACTACAGGTTCAGTTTTGTATCATAGAAAGATAAATCTCTTTGACCAATGAATATTACATTTAAGAGGAAACAAAAAAAGGAGACCAGAAAACAGGAGACCAGAAATTACCACTAGTGTATACTCAAGATGACTATAACATAAACTAAGGTGGCTGCAGTGGGTGAAAACAAAATTTGAAAGATTTGCTTAAGACAAATGAAAAGGACTAGATATTAATAAAAAGTCAGATAGGGAAGATAGCTGAACACCAATGTTCATAGAAGCATTATTCACAATAACCAAAATAAGAAAACAACCCAAATATCCACTGAAGGATGTAAAGATGAACAAAATGAGGTGTGTGTGTGTGTGTATATATATATACACACATATATATAAATGAAAATTACTGAGCCTTACAAATGAATAACACAATAACAACATGGATGAACCTTAAAGACATTATGTTAAATAAAATAAGCCAGGCACAAATGGACAAACACTGCATGATTCCACTTATATGAAGTACCTAGAATAGTCAAATTCATAAGAAAAAGCAGAATAGTATTTACCAGGGGCTGAAAGTTTTGTTAAATTAGTACAGAGTTTTAGTTCAGGAATATGAAAAAGTGCTAGAGATGGACAGTGCAAATAATTTCACAAAAATGTGAATGTACTTAATGCCACTAAACTATAAACTTAAAAATGGATGAAATGATAAAATTCTGTTATATATGTACATTGTTTACTTAAAAAAAAAAAAACCACTCAGGTAAATGGGTGGTAAGGATGCAGAGAGATGAGAATCAAAGAATTGCTGCTTTCAAACTGTGGTACTGGAAAAGACTCTTGAGAGTCCCCTGAACTGCAGGGAGATGAAACTAGTCAATCCTAAAGGAAATCAACCCTGAATATTCACTGAAAGGACTGATGCTCAAGTTCCAATACTTGATGCCACCTGATGCAAAGAGCTGACTCACTAGAAAAGACCCTGATGCTGGGGAAGACTGAAGGCAGGAGGAGAAGGGGGGACAGAGGATGAGATGGTTGGACGGCATCACGGACTCAATGTACATGAGTTTGAGCAAACTCCGGGAGACAGTGAAGGACAGGGAAGCTTGGCATGCTGCTGTTCATGAGGTCGGAAAGAGTCAGACATGACTTAGCAACTGAACAACAAAGAGCAATTTTTACAAAACCAAATGGGGGTGGTGGTGGGGGGAGGCTCAAGAGGGAGGGGATGTATGTATGATTATAGGTGATTCACATTACTGTATAGCAGGAACTAACATGACACTGTAAAGCAATTATCCTCCAAATAACTTTTTTTTTAAAGATACAAACGATAAAATACAGAAACAATAATAAAAATTTGGGAAAGCTGAAAGTCAGATGGTGTAAGAGCTAAACCAAATGAATGAGAGGCCAGCCTTGAGAACTAAGAAGCAATCTGATTTACCCCTAGATTGCTTTGCAATGGGAACTCCAGAAGTGGAAGCACAGAAAAGCATAAAATAGAGAAAAACATAAAAACAAGACTGGCTGAAAGTCTATTCAAGATGAAGTGAGAGTATTTCCAGGTCAAGATGAAGAACTGAGTAAGCACTTCTAAATTCATTCCATCTCCTAATTTCCACTAACACTACAATAAAGAATTGTTCAAGGATAGGCTCATTAAGGACAGGAGAATAAGAGGGGACAGGTGAATAAATTATTAGCTGTGCAGGTATGTTACACAGTTTTGGAAGTTGGGAAATACCTGGATAAGGATTATGTTAACTTACGTAATAGACACTAAAATCTATCAGTCAACAGTGAGCATGGACTTCCCTGGTAGTCCAATGGTTAAGAATCTGCCTGCTAATGAAGGGAACACAGGTTCAACCTCTGGTCTGGGAAGATTGTACATGCCACGGAACAACTAAACCTGTCTCTAAAGCCCGTGTGCCCTAGGACCCATGCTCTGCAACAAGAGAAGCCACAGAAATGAGACGCACCCACTCAAAACTAAAGAAAGCCTATGCACAGCAACAAAGACGCAGCACATCAATTAATTAATTTTAAAAAAGGAAGTTTCTTTTCAAAAAAAAACAAAAAGGGAGCAAATCCAAGAACCAGCTACATTAACACACTCATGTGTGCACTACCCCATGAAGTAGAGCAAAACAACAAGAATTCAACCAAAAAAAAAAAAAAAAAAATTAGTTCAATGCAGAAAAGTCAACATGTGAATAAGACTTTCAGGAAAATAAAGGGAAGGAAACAATCAATGAAAAAATACAAGAAAATGTTCCAGAACTAAAGAAAACTAACTTGTAGATCAAAAGGGGCCTACTAAGCACCCATTACAAAGAATGAAAACAGACTCACAGCAGTGTATAGTCTGTGAGCTATCGGCACAGAAGAGACTACAAGTTTTCAGAGTAAAGACAAAAACCACATACAAAAGATCATAAATCAAAACGATCTCAGATTTAATAGAAAACTCTGGAAGCTAAAAGACAATGGAGCAATGCCTTCAAAGAATTGTGTGCAAAAATTATTTCCAGCCTAGCATTTTATACAGCTCAACTACCAAACAAGTTACCAGAAAAGAACAGAAATATGTCCAGATCTCAAAGGTCTCAAAGAATTTTACCTCCGTGCTTCCTTTACAGGAAACTACTTAAGGGCTTACAATGTATTTTATTTAATAGTAAGCAAATCAAAAACAAGGAAGAGATGAAATTTGACCCAAGAGTGTTGAAGGCAATCTCCAAGATGATAGCTCTTCACCAGGCACAGAAGGTAACTCATGTCAACTGAAGAAACAGAAAAAGTTCCAGGTGCTATTTCCTCCGGATGATGAAAAATAACAAATTACTGATGCATCAGTTCATGTGGAGAGAGAACAGAAACTAGGAGAGATTGACTACCAATAATAAATACATAGAATACTAAGAATCCTTTCCCTTACCAACACACACATACACACACACACTTCAGCCACAATTGTACCATCAAAAAAGATTACCAATGATCTCCAGCTCCTTACCTAATTGACTTTTTATCTGATCTCTAGGCACCATTCAACCAAACTGACCACACTTGCTTTATAAAACAAATCTAGTCACCAATATCATATGCTCCTGGTGTTTCCCTTTCATCTCTGATTTTTTTTCCATCTCTTTTGCACACTCGGTCTCCTCTACACAGACCTCAAATGTTGGTTTCCTCAGAGCCATCTTTTTTTCTCACCATATTATCTTCTCCCAAGGCCAACTCATCCATGCTTTCCTCATGGTTTCAAATAATATCAACAAGAAGATGTCACCTCCAAGTTATAGATGTTCCAGTGCTCTCAGTAAATGGCAACATTATTTACATGCTGGTGTAGCTAAAAACTTGGGAACCATCCTGAGATATAGAAACCTTAGTCTTCATTGTCCCTCACTTCCCATTATCCATCCATTAACAAATCATACACATTTTACTTCCTAAGTAGTCTTCATTTCCTCTTCACCACTATAATAATCACTGTAAAAACCCATTTAATCATCTCCTCCAATTTATCTGTGCCCCCTCCAAATCATTTTCCACATTGCACTCAGTGAACTTGAAAATATACAGATCAGATCATATCTCCCTCTGCTCACAGCATGTTAATGGTACTGTTCTTAGGAAAAAATACAAAATTTTAATGAAGTCCACAAAACGCTGCATGATCTGAATCACATCTACTTCTCCAGCCTCCTCTGTACCACGTTCCATAACTCTACGGGCTGCAGCCCTCACAGGGGCAGAACATACACTACTTACTGTGCTTGGAAACTTCTTTTCCCCTAGTTAATTTCTACTTGCCCTATCACATCTCAGATCAAACGTAACTTTACAGCAACACTGGCCCCGACCCCACACCACTGGCCCTGACTACCCTTGCTCCAAAAGTTCAGGTTAGGTACCTTTACATCATCACCAACATCACTTCCCATCATCAGTATTTTTCCTTGAACACACCTCTCTGTTAAGTAATTAGTTATTTTGTCTATTTGCTGGTGCCTTCTCTTTTTAACTGGACTCTAACAATACATAAGGGCAAGCAAAATGTGTTGCCAATGACTAGATCCCAATACCTAGCACAGTACTTCTAGAACATACTGATTACTTGTTGAACAAATGGCATCGACCCAACTAGTGCACATAAAAGACACCACAATGAGTAAGAAACCAGCAACGTCACAGGCATAGGAAGGGCAGAGGGAGTAAAAGAATTTTCTACAGAAGAACTTAAATGTCCAAGCAGGTCACAAAGTTTGGTATAATTTTCTTTAAACAGTGAGCTATAAAGGTCTTTGGATACTTCAATACTAGTATTCAAAGTATAAAATCCAGCATACCACTTGTGGTAAATCATCCTACAGATAGACAGACATTAAGTACAGTTATTGTTTATAACACTGTTTTGTATGCACACAAACACGTGTGTATGTATATGTATAATATTTTCAACCCAAGATTAGAAACAACCTAAACATCCATCAACAGGGGAATGGTTATAATCTCCAAGAAGTCAAACAGGTGAAAAAACTATACCTGCAATATGCTACTTTTATGTTAAATAAAAGGAGGGTAGGGAGATGAGGATATATAGTTGCATTTACATAAAGCAAGTTTAGAAAGAAACATTAATAACAATTGGCTACTCTCTGAAAAGAGGCAAAGAATGGGACAGATCAGAGATTTTTTTTTAACCTTGTGCATATGTTAGTGAAAAAAGTGTAAGTGAAAGTCTCTCATTTGTGTCTGACTCTTTGCGACCCCATGGACTATACAGCCCATGGAATTCTCCAGCCAGAATACTGGAGTGGGTAGCCGTTCCCTTCTCCAAGGACTCTTCCCAGCCCAGGGATCAAACCCAAGTCTCCCGCATTGCAAGCTGATTCTTTCTTTACCAGCTGAGCGACCAGGGAAGCCCCTGTGTTAGTAACTTAATCAAAAACTAAAATACATATATTTAAACTACAATAAAATCACAGAATATCTTAATAGGAAACAGGGAGGTCAAAATAAAGATTCACCCTTATGCTATACCATTTTAAGTTAAGACATTAAGATTCAAACAGAATAATCAAGTAACAAACAACAGTAACTGAAGAAAATATTTTAAATCAAGATTTTAAAATTCAAGATAATTTATAAGCATTCTTTGTAATTATTTCAGCTTTAAAACTAACAAATGACACAAATCTGAAGACTGAAGTAGAAAAACATAAATATACTGAAAAATGATTCTGAATAATATAAACTTTACACAATAAGCCTAATATTTTTCTGGCATCTACAGATAGAATAAATGAGAATTTTAAAAATCATAGAGTGAAATAAAACAAATCTTTTTAAAAGAAATCCAAAAGAAGTTAAAATATATAACAATGCACTAATGAAATGATCAAAAGTAAATATGAATTATTACTAAAGGCAACTGCAAGTTTATAATTCTATACTATATTTTATCATATATAATCAGCTGCAAGTTTTACCTTTCATTTTTGAGTGTGTATTAATCAACGGATCAGAACAAATCCTGCAGGGCCACCATGGGCGTCTCTTGAATTTTGCCCAGATGAGATCTCCAACTTCATACTTCAGTGGCGTAGCCTTTTTCTTGGGTTGACACTTTAGACAGACAAAACATGGAGCATCAATAAAAATCAACACTTTTTAAAACAAAACATCACCTTCCCACACTCCTTCTGAGACAACATGACCTAATGAATACTAGATGAAAACACTCCACCTTAACAACAATTACAAAACAAGTAGAACTAAATTATTTTGTCTTAACTGTTTATAACATATTCCAGTTGGTAGTAGCTCTCAATTTATATTTGCTTGACATAAGCAATCTACACCTACATTCTAGGAAAGTAAGTACTTCAAATTCTAAAAAACTAAAAACTGAGTAACAGAGAAAGAGAATCATCCCAAGGAAAAGATATCTTTGCCTTAGTCCTTGGATCACAATACAACATAGGGTGGAAGCAGGGAGCCCAAGAAAAATTTTAATAATATCAAGAGACTGATCCCATTACAATGTTACATGCCAGCTACATCTCAATAAAACAGGAGGGTGGGGAGGATACTGTGGTCCCTTGGGCAGGTGATACTCTCCATCCTTCTCAAACATAGACATTTCTATTAATTAATTAACAATAAGAGCCAGTGGTTAAGAATTCTCCAGTCAGTGCAAGGCATATGGGTTCAACCCCCAGTCCAGGAAAATCCCACAAGCCAAGGAGCAACTAAGCCCATGGAACAGAACTACTGAGCCCGAGTACCACAGCTACTGAGACGCACATGCCTACAGCCTGTGCTTCGCAGCAGGAGGTGCCACTGCAACGAGAAGCCTGTGCAACGCGAAGGAAGGGTTGCTCCCGCTCACTGAAGTTAGAGAAAGCCCAAACTGTGGAAAATTCTGAAAGAGATGGGAATACCAGACCACCTTACCTGCCTTCTGTGAAATATGTATGCAGGTCAAGAAACAACAGTTAGAACCAGACATGGAACAACAGGATTATGTCAAGACTGTATAATGTCACCCTGCTTATTTAACTTACATGCAGAGTACACCATGTAAAATGCTGGCTGGATGAAGCTCAAGTTGGAATCAAGATTGCCAACGTCAATAACGTCAGATAGGCAGATGACATCATTTTAATGGCAGAAAGCAAAGAGGAACTTAAAAAGCCTCTTGATGAAGGAGAAAGGGTGAAAAAGTTGACTTAAAACTCAACATTCAAAGAAGATCATGGTATCAGGTCCCATCACTTCATGGCAAATAAATGGAAAAAAAATGGAAACAGTGACAGATTTTAGTTTCTTGGGCTCCAAAATCACTGTGGATGGTGACTGCAGCCATGAAATTAAAAGATGTTTGTGGCTTGGAAGAAAAGTTATGACAAATCTAGACAACGTATTAAAAAGCAGAGACATCATTTTGCCAACAAAGGTCTGTATAGTCAAAGCTATGGTGTTTCCAGTAGTCATGTACAGATATGAGAGTTGGACCATAAAGAAGGCTGAGCACCAAAAAAAAAAATCAATGCTTTCAAACTGTGGTGCTTGAGAAGACTCTTAAATCCCCCGGACTGCAAGGAGATCAAACCAATCAACTCTAAAGGAAATCAACCTTGAATATTCACTGGAAGGACTGATGCTGAAGCTCCAATACTTCGGCCACCTGATGGAAAGAGAGAGCCGACTCACTGGAAAAGCCCTTAATCTTTCCCAGTATCAAGGTCTTTTCCAATGAGTCAGGAGAAGAGAGTGAAAAGGGATAAGATGATTGGACAGCATCACTGACTCAATACACATGAGTTTGAGCAAACTCCAGGAGATAGTGAAACACAGGGATGCCTGGAGTGCTGCAGTTCATGGGGTCACAAAGCAGTCAGACATGACTTAGTGAATGAACAACAACAACATCTTTAACATCCCATCAACAGTACAGGTCTCCTGCCCTGAGAGAAAGATGGTTTTGTGTTTACTAGGACTGAGCTTCCCACCTGATAAAACATACAAAGGAGTGTCACATATGCCAAACTGTTTCTAGGTAGCTAAAAATAGCATCTAAGGTACTTGGACAAAGGATTTGTACATTTACTCCAAGGAGGCATACAAACATGACTTTCCATAAATTCCAAGTCTCAAAAGAGACTTGATGAGTTCCTGTTTCAGACCTGATTGTCCCTGCTTACTGCCTACAGATGTACCCACCTGGAACATATTAAGTGTTCAATAAAGAATATGCTGAATAGGGACTTCTCTGATATCCAATAACTAAGATTCTCACTCTCAATGCAAGGGGCCTGGGTCTGACCTCTGGTCAGAGAACCAGATCTCACATGCTACAACTAAGAGTTCAGATGCTGCAACTAAGACCCAACACAACCAAATAAATAAATAGGATTTTTTTAAAATGAAATATTTGTGAATGAAATGAGTGAAATCATTAAATAAAAAATGATCAGTAATATCTGGGGCTCAAGGATACCAAAGTACTGGGCTCAATTCCATGATTTGTAAGTTACCATTCAACTTTAAGATTGCATTCAGAGAGAGGTAATTCTCACAGGATACCCTTACTAAAAATAGTCTCAGGCACCCCTAGTGGCTCAGCAGCAAAGAATCCACCTGCCAAGGCAGGAGACATGCATTCAATGCTTGGTCCAGGAAGATCCCACATGAGGAGGAACAGCTGAAGCCTGTGAACCACAACTACTGAACCTGTGCTCACAGCTCAGGATCCTCGAATGTTGAGCCCACGTGTCACAACTACTGAAGCCCACTCCTCAAGCCTGTGTTCTGCAACAAGAGAAGCCACCACAATGAGAAGCCCACACACTTCAACTACAGAGTAGCTTCTGCTCACCACAACTAGAGAAAAGTCTGCACAGCAATCAAAACCCAGCACAGCCAAAAGTAAAATAGTTAAAAATAACACTAATGCCTAGTGAGTCTGGCAGATAGTAGGTGCTTAATAAATTTTTTAAAAAACAGTGTCATTAGTTATTCACGTATATAGTTACTAGGAACAGAGACAGAAACTACAATGTTTTCTAAAAAAACTTTTTGAAAAGCACGATGCAAAGGCACCATTTTTACCTATTACCATTCTGTAAGTTATAGGGGAAAAAAAATTACTTCAAAGCTAATAATGGCTTCAAAACTTTAAAACCATTATACCAAGATGGGACAGAAAAACAAATCTGGTCTTTCTTGCTGGTCCACGTTTAAGAACCCACCTGTGAACGCAGGGGACATAGGTTCAATCTCTCTAGGCCAGGAAGATTCCACATGCCATGAAGCAACTAAGCCTGCGAGCCAGAGTCCAGGGTATCACAACTCATAAAGCCCACACGCCACAACTACTGAAGCTTGTACACCAAGAGCCTGTGCTCCACAACAAGAGAAGCCACCACGAGAAACCTATGCATCATAATGAAGAGCAGCCCCTGCTCACAAATCCCACATGCTGCAACTAAAGATCCCACATACCGCAGCTAAGATCCCACACACCGCAGCTAAGATCCCACACAGCCAAATTAATGTTTAAAAGGAAGACAGAAGATCTAAACAGGTATTTCTCCAAAGAAGATATACAGAAGGCGAACAGGCACATGAAAAAATGCTCAACATTGCTAATTATTAGAGGAATGCAAATCAAAGCTATAACAAGGTACCACCTAATACTGATCAGAATGGCCATCATTGAAAAAAAAAAATCTACAAATAATAAATGCTGGAGAGGTGTGGAGAAAAGCGAAAACTGGAAAACACTACAGAGGTTTCTCAAATAGGAAAAGTAGAGTTGCCATATGATCCAACAATCCACCTCCTGGGCATTATCCAAAGAAAATTCCAACTGGAAAGATATATGCACTTCAATGTTCACAGCAGCGCTATTTACAATAGCCAAGACATGAAAGCAACCTAAATGTCCATCAACAGATGAATGGATAAAGATGCAGTAAGCATATACAATGGAATTCTGAAAGTGAAAGTGTTAGTCACTCAGTCGTGTCCGACTCCTTGCGACCCCTTGGACGGTAGCTCGTCAGGCTCCTCTGTCCATGGGATTTCCCAGGCAAGAATATTTGAGTGGGTAGCTACTCCCTTTTCCAGGGGATCTTCCCAACGCAGGGACTGAAGCCAAGTCTCCCAAATTGTAGGCAGATTGGCAGATTCCTTACTATCTGAGACATCACGGAAGCACAATAGAATTTCTACTCAGCCATAAAAAGGATGAAGTAATGCTCTTTGTTGCAACATGGATAGAACTAGAGATTATAACACTAAATGAAGTAAACTGGACCAAGAAAGACAAACAACATATGATATCACTTATATATGGAATCAAAATGTTACAAATGAACTTATTTACAAAACAGAATCAGACTTAACAGAGTATGAATTTATGGTTACTAAAGGGGAAGATGGTGGTTGATAAATTAGGGAGTTTGGGATTACCAAATACAAACTACTATATATAATGTAGATAAACAAGGTCCCAGTGTAAAGCAAAGGGAACTATATCCAATACATTGTAACAAACTAAAATGGAAAAGAATCTGAAAGCTCAATGTGTGTAACTGAATCACTTTCCTTTACGCCAGAAACTAACGCAATACTGTAAATCAAATGTACTTCAATTTAAAAAGTTAACAACCAACAAGAGGCCTGTTACACAAATTATGCAGAAAACAACGAAATATGCAAAGTGCAGATGAAGTTAAGGGATACTGAAAGTGTAACACACAGCCTTACATAAGTTGTACCAAGTATTTAGGAACTATGCCTGAACTATAATGATGAAAAAATAAGTCACTGAGAAACACAAAAAATAGTTTCATTAAACTAAAGGTATCATGGGTGAAGATTTTCATAAACTTGAAACATTAATTTTCTCCTTACTATTTAATTCATTTACCAGGACAACCAAGAAAAAACAACAATCTGAAAACCTACTGGGAAAAAATGCCTATACAAACACATATTAGTAATGAACAACAACATCCAAATACTAGTGATCTTTTTTTTTTTTTTAATTGTTTTCGGTTATTTTCGGTTCGCTGTAATATCTTCATCGCAGCACATGATCTTAGCTCCCCCACAAGAAGTATGGGCTCTTAGTTCCCAGATTGGGATGGAACATGATTCCCCTGAATTGGAAGGCAGATTCTTAACCACTGGACTGCCAGGGAAGTCCCTGTAAGTGACCTCAGTATATAAAAAATTAGAAATGGGCAAGAATTTCAGACCAAAAACAGGCTTCCAAGCATGAAAATAGAGAAAATAAGAACAAAGGAAAATTAAAGGTGGGGTGGGAGGGTGGGGAAGGAATATGACTCCTTAGAAGAGCTTAAAAATACCACCTTAGATAGAAAGACTCTGGAACAACTCCTTGTAAAAGCCCATAATTCAACTAAAAACCTACATACAAAGCACAACAAGAAACACAAACATGAATTCCTGACTCCAAAATTCCTGGAGAATAGCAGCAAAGACTACAGTGAAGAAGTGTCATCTAAGCTTAGACTGGAGGACAGGCATATTTCAGAACAGCTATATCCAATCAGATGAAATATACTGGTGCTTTCCCAAGTGGCTCAACAGTAAAGAATTCATCTACTGAACAGGAGTCATGGGTTTGATCCCTGGGTCGGAAAGATCCCCTGGAGAAGGAAATGACAACCCACTCCAGTATTCTTCCCTGGGAAATCCCATGGACAAGGAGCCTAGCAGGCTATAGTCCATGGGTTCTCAAAGAGTCAGACACAACTTTAGTGACTAAACAACAACCTAAAATACAACTATATCCTTATATAAAAGGAAAATTTGGACACAGAGACAGACACATATAAGGAAGTGATATGAAGGCACAGGGAGAATGCTTTCTACAAACCAAGGTTCAACAGAGGCCACCAGACATTAAGAAAGGCATGGGACAGATTCTCACAACCCTCAGAAGGAACCACCCCTTAGCACCAACTACTGGATTTCTAAAGCCTAAAACTTTCACTTTCCCTTGAATTTCCATCAAGAGGTCGAAACCAGACCTATAATGGTTTTCTAAGATGAAACAAGCTCAGGTGGTACAGGCAAAGTTGTGCTCTACCTGAATGCTACCACAGAGTGGATAACCCTTAGATACCAGATTCTTCCCAGACATACTTAAGTAAACTATACATCAACCAAATCATACTACAACAGTAATCTTTCTTCCCTTTAATTTGAAAAAAATTTTGTGGTAAGGATAACTGGGCTTCTCTGTTGACTCAGTGGTAAAGAATGTGCCTGCCAATGCAGGGGACAAGGATTTGATCCCCGATCCAGGAAGATCCCACATGGTGAGGAGCAACTAAGCCTATGCACCACAACCACTGAGCCTGTGCTCTAGAGCCCAGGAGCCACAACTCTGGAAGCCCTCGGGCTGCAACTCCGGAAGCCTGTTTTCCCTAGAACCTGTGCTCTGCAACATGAGGGGCTACTGCAGTGAGAAGCCAGCAACCTACAACTAGAAAGTAGCCCCCACTTGCCACAACTAGAGAAAAGTTCACACAGCAATGAAGATCCAGCACAGCCAAAAGTAAATTAATCAAAAAAAAAAAGAAAAACTTAACTGTGATTATCCTCTAAACAAATTTCAAATATAAAACCCATTAGTATTGTATTTTGGTATATCAAAAATATCTTCTAAAATAACTTTTTGAGAATGTACAGTGAGGATTTCCTTGCTAGTCCAGTGTGCTTAAGAGTCTACCTGCCAAAATAAGGGACACCGGTCTGAACGCTGGTCCAGGAACTAAGACTGCACCTGCCTCAGGGCAACCAAGCCTGTGCGCCACAACTACTGAGCCTGCGCACTCCAGGGCCCGAGCTCCGCAGCAAGAGAAGCCACTGCAGTGAGAAGTCCACGCACCGGAGACTAGAGAACAGCCCCCGCTGGCCACGATTAGAGAAATAAACAAGAATGTACAGGGATATAGGTCTTAATGTGGGGGAAAACTAATACTTAATGACAATTATCAGAGGACTTATTGTAACTCTAGGACTCAGCTGTCATTTTAGGCAACAATAACTGCAAAAATTAAACTCACATAAGAAGACAATAGCAATGTATAAGACAAAATGCATCTCTTTAGATGCTTGATTATTTGATATCTAAAAACTGATTTCCATAGTTCATCCATTTTGAGAACAACTTCAACTCAAACAGAGTATAAATACAAAATCCTCTGGCTTATAAACAAGTAAAATTCATATTCCAAAGTTCTGTTAACAGTCTGCTACTGCTTCTATCAGGTTTCCCTGGTGGTTAAGTGGTAACGAATCCACCTGCAAATGCAGGAGACGTGGGTTTCAATCCCTGTCAGGAAGATCCCCTAAAGAAAGAAATGGTAACACACTCCAGTATTCTTGACCAGAAAATCCCATGGACAGAGGAGCCTGATGGGCTAGAGTCTAAGGGGCTGCAAAAAGTCGGACAAGATTTAGCAACTAAACAACAATAACAACAACTGCTTTTATCAATTCCAAAAGGAGAAAAAAATATGTTTAGTAACTTATTTAAAATACCAAGTTTTGGGACTTCCCTGGAGGTCCAGTGGTTAAGATTCTGTGTTTCCACTGCAAGGGGCAAGGGTTCAATCCCTGAAAACTAAAATCCTGAATGACTCAGGGCACAATCCAAAAAAAGCTAAAAAAAATTACAAAATACCAAATATTAAGCATTAGTCTAAAGAATTACATTATACAGGACTATCTGAATTTTCCTTTGGAATTTCAACTTTTCCCTACCTATTCCTTTATTCTTATGCTAAAAGTAGGTAGTTTCAGTATTTTACAAATAGGACACCTAAGGTGACAGATTACATAAAACTCACTGTTGTTCCTTTAACCTATGAATTTTCTGAGTAAATAAAATAATTATCTTACATTTCTATAAGTTGGGTGGTTTATAAAGAACTTTCCAATATGATTTCATTATAACATGATAATAGCAAAGCTTACCTTTATTTAAGTCTACAGGTAGTAGACCTCAGAGACTATAGTGACCTTAACGAAAAGGAGACTTCTCACACTACCTGTGTCCAACACTTAGCTCTAGCAGTACTTGGCAAACAGTGGGTGTTCAATCGTTACTGTCTGGCTAATCCCCCAAAATAACTAACATGATATTCTTTATTATAGAAGGAACACTTAAGCATATTATTGTTGTTGCTCAGTCACTCAATCAAGTCCAATTCTTTGTGACCCCACGAACTGTAGCCCAAGAGGCTCCTCTGTCTACTGAATTTTGCCAGCAAGAATACCAGAATGAGTTGCCACTTTCTCCTCCAGGGGATCTTCCGGACCCAGAGACAGAACCCCTGTCAGCTGACTCTCCTGCATTGCAGGCAGATTCTTTAAGACTGAGCCACTGGGGGAGCCCCAAATTTCAAGGAACTTCCCTAGCAAATCTGCCCTGTAACAAATACCATTGGGGGACTTCGCTGTGGTCCAGTGGTTAAGAATCCACCTGCTCATTTAAAGGACATGGGTTCGATCCCTGGCCTGGGAAGATTTCACATGCCAACTGGCAACTATACCCATGCACAACTTCTGAGCCAGCTCTCTCTAGAGCCCATGATCGACAAGAGACGTTGTTAATAGAGCAGTCTGAGCACAGTCCTTATCAGGCAGCCAGTGCTCTGCCTTTTTACTCTGCACCCTATTACTAGGCAACAGGTCTTGCTCAGTCATTGGTCGGTGCGTCAGTGGGCCTCGCCCACAAGCAACCATCAACAAGGGACTCTTAGTTGTCCTGCTCAGCTATTGGTCAGCAGGGCCCTGCCCACAAGTAACTATCAATGAGGAACCATCAGGGAAGTGATTCAGCCAAGTGTCAGTGGTGTGTGGTGGTCATCAGGTAGAGTGTGAGGTAAGAGGCAGATTCAGGCCTTGTCCTAAAGGGCCTCCAGCTCACTTAGCCTTTGGCCAGCAGGTGAGCTGGAGGGCCCAGGGAACAGACTGGGGACTATGTCCTGCAGGGCTTCAGAGTCCTCACTAAGGCCCGCCACTAGCCTTGGCCCAGGCTTTGAGGAAGCGGTGAACCTCTCCCCGATCCCTGTCTCTGCAACCTATTAGCAGTGGTCATTTGTCTGGGCTGCAGTCAGTGAGACCTGGTCTCCCCCATTTGGGTGGCCTGAGGATACTGAGGGCCATTTGGGTTGGGGGCCTGGCTCCCTCAGTGATGACAGCTGGGCAAGATGTGGGAACCTGACCCTGAAGGAGCTGCCAACTGAGTTCTGCCTCCTCTTAGTCAGGACTAGTTCCATATTCATTGGAAGGACTGATGTTGAAGCTGAAACACCAATCCTTTGGACACCTGATGCGAAAAACTGACTCATTGGAAAAGACCCTGATACTGGGAAAGATTGAAGGCAGGAGGAGAGGGGGACGACAGAGGACGAGATGGTTGGGTGGCATCACCGACTCAATGGACATGAGTTTGAGTAGGCTCTGGGAGCTGGTGATGGACAGGAAGGCCTGGTGTGCTGTAGTCCACGGGAATTGCAAAGAGTCGGACACGACTGAGCAACTGAACTGAGACCTTGGAGAGTAAAAGTTGTGCCTTGGCACCTTGCCCTTTCTTGTAAAGACAGAGAATAACATTCTTTTGGTAGAGAGTTATAGAAACATTGTTACCTGACCATCACCTGACCTCAAGAACAAAAGATCTAACACCAAGAAGTGTGCAACAACTAACCACACCCCTCCCCCATCTTTTGCTTTTAAAGGGGCTTGTGATGTAACAGTTATGTGAACCTAGCTGGGATGGCAGGGGGCTTGCTGACAGACTGGATGTGTATGCTAAAACAGAGAACTCAAGGATCACTCCTTTATGCCTTAAATACTGCAAAGATGGAGTTCCCATTTATTAAAATGGAGAAGACTACAGGAAAAGCAGGTTTGGGGAAATAAAATCTGGAATTTGGTCTTGAACAAGTATAAAACTCCATGGGACTCCCCTGAAGGTCCAGTGGTTAAGACTCCCCACTTCCCACTTCCACTGCAGAGGGCACAGGTTTGATCCCTGGTTAGGGAACTAAAATCCCACATGCCTCGGGACAACTAAACCTGCATGCCACAACTGAGCCTGCAAGCTCTAGAGCCCATGCTCCCCAACAAGAGAAGCCTGCACACTGTAACTAAAAGTGTACTTTAACAGGGTTAAAGTGCATCCCAACCACACCACACAGGGAGTAACTGCTAAGGAAAATAACTGTTCTAAGTGTAACAATCTAGCCAGCTACATTTAGGCACAATAAAAAATCAGGCACTTTGCTGAACACTTAATTATTTCTGATGTCACAGTAGCTTCCAAGAATAGGGTAGGAGGGTGTTTTTCTCCATACCATGCTTGCAAAAACTGAGGCAGAAATTAATTCTGCCAGGTTCACAAAACTACTACTAAAATATCAATGCAGGGATTCAAATCTGACTCCAATAAAATGCTTTTAACACTGCACCAATCTATTCACTGAAGATAAACCAAAATTTTCTTTACATAAGATTTTACACTTTACAAATAAATTTTCCACACTATTTAAATATAAATCATATCCCCCTAACCATTTTAGAAATTTAAATATTCCCCCATCAAGAACAGCTATTGGGTTGGCCAAAAGGTTCATTCAGTTTTTCCCATAAAATGGCTCTAGTAGTGCTTAGTTGTCTTTAACTTCATTAAAAACAATTCTGTTACGCTGCATTGTGATAGTTGTCATACCACTGTGCATTAAAAAAAGAAACTTATCAAGGCTGGAGAATTTTTGTGTAGCCATTTTAATACTGAAGATGGAAGGAAAAAAGCAACACTTTTGGCACATTATGTTTTATTATTTAAAGAAAGGTAAAAATGCAACTGAGATGCAAACAAAGATTTGTGCAGTATGTGGAGAAGGTGATATAACTGATCAAATGTGTAAAAAATGGTTTTCAAGGTTTTGCACTGGAGATTTCTCACTGGGCAATGTTCCACAGTCAAGGAGACCAGTTGAAGGGGATAGCAATCAAATCGAGATACAGAAAACAATCAACATTAGACCATGCAGGAGACAGCTGACATGATGAAAAGTGGATACTATATAATACTGTGGAACAAAAAAGATCACAGAACAAGGGAAATGAACGCCCACCAACCACACCAAAGACCAGTCTTCATCCAAAGGTGATGCTGTGTATACAGTGCTATTGGAAGGGGACCCTCTATTATGAGCCGCTTCTGGAAAACCAAACAATTAATTCCAACAGGTACTACTCCCAGTTGGACCAACTGAAAGCAGCGCTCGACAAAACATGAATAGAACTAGTTGACAGAAACCATGTCATCTTCCATCAGGATAAAAGCAAGACCACACTGCATGTTTCTTTGATAACCAGACAAGAACTGTTACAGCTTCGCTGGGAAGTTCTGATTCATCCACTGTATTCACCCGACAAGGCACCTTTGGATTTCTATTTATTTCAGTCTTTACAAAATTCTCCCAATGGAAAAAATTTCAATTCCCTGAAAGACTGTAAAAGGTACCTGGTACAATTCTTTGCTCAAAAAGATAAAAAGTTTGGGAAGGTTGAATTATAAAGTTGCCTGAGAAATGGCAGAACGAAGTGGAACAAAACGGTAAATGTGTTGTTCAATAATTCTTGGTGAAAATGTGTCTTTTATTTTTACTTTAAAACCATAGGAACTCTTTGGCCAACTCAATAACTTCAGGGAATTCCTCGGAGGTATAGTGGTTAGGACTCAGCACTGTCACTGCCAGGGCCCAGGTTCAATCACTGGCTGGGGAACTTATAAGATCTCACTAGCTGCACAGCATAGCCCCCTCAAAAAAATCAACTAACAAGCAAAGCCACTGAAGCTGTTCTACAGCTGTCGACAGTTTCTGATTTTCGAAGAGCATTTTCTTCAGCTACAAAGGGCAGTGGCTAAAATCTCAGAAATGGCAACTACACTTCAGTTTAAAAAAGAAATCTCAGAAACAATGTGAGAGAACGTGGCATAGTTTAGAAAAGCAGTACTTTAAATGTAACTTAGTCTCATCACTTTTTAAATGATGGAAGAAACGAAAATAATACAGATAGATGTTGGACAGGTACCTGGCTAATTACACAGTACCTATATGTTTGACCCTAAAGGAAATAAACCCTGAATATTCACTGGAAGGACTGATGCTGAAGCTCTAATACTTCCACGTGATGCAAAGAGCCAACTCACTGGAAAAGACCCTGATGCTGTGAAAGATTGAGGGCAAGAGGAGAAAGGGACGACACAGGATGAGATGGCTGGATGGCATCACCAACTCAATGGACATGAGTCTGAGCAAACTCTGGGAGATGGTGAAGGACAAGGAAGCCTGGCGTGCTGCAATCCACCGGGTTGCAAAGAGTCAGACATGAATGAGCAACTGAAGAAGAACAAATACATTTGAATGCTATACAGAAATCTTCTGGTGCTTCTCTGGTGGCTCAGTGGTAAAGAATACTTCTGCCAATACAGGAGACGGGTTCGATCCCTGATGTGAGAAGATTCCACATGCCATGGGCCAACTAAGCCCATGTACCACAACTACTGAGCCTGTGCTCTAAAGCCCACATGCTGCAACCACTGAAGCCTGTGTAGTCTGTGTTTCACAACAAGAAAAGCCATCACAATGAGGAGCCCGTGCAGCACAACTAAAGAGTGACCCCAACTCTGTATCCAGAGAAAAGCCTATGTACCAAGGAAGACCCAGGACAGCCAAAATTAAATAATCAATTTAAAAAACACTGAATCTCTGAAGTCAAACTTACAAAGTTATAAAGGGCCTAACATATAATTACAACTCAAAAGCAGCTGCTACAATATTATTCACTGTGTTTCTTTGCAAAGGTATTACTTCAGTTACTTTAAGAATTAATATGGCAGGAAGGCAATGCAACCCACTCCAGTACTCTTGCCTGGAAAATCCCATGGGAGGAGCCTGGTAGGCTGCAGTCCATGAGGTCGCTAAGAGTCGAACACGACTGAGCAGCTTCACTTCCATGCATTGGAGAAGGAAATGGCAACCCACTCCAGTGCTCTTGCCTGGAGAATCCCAGAGACGGGGGAGCCAGTGGGCTGCCGTCTATGGGGTCGAACAGAGTCGGACACGACTGAAGTGACTTAGCACAGGCACTTAACCTCCATTTAACACTATGTTTAGAGAAATATTTCAAATTCAAAATAACTGACCTAAGAATATTTAAATAGTAACACAATTCCGATGCTATTATATAATTTACATAGTATTATAACTTATTAAGATTCCCCGGTAGCTCAGCTGGTAAAGAATCTGCCTGCAATGTGGGAGACCTGGGTTTGATCCCTGGGTTGGGAAGATCCCCTGGAGAAGGGAAAGGATACCCACTCCAATATTCTGGCCTGGAGAATTCCATGGACTGTGTGTAGTCGAACATGACTGAGCGACTTTCACTTTCTAGAACTTATTAAAACCTCTCTGAGGGATAAACTATTGCCAAAGAGACTGTGAAAGACAGAGGGACCAAAGGACTTGTCCATGACTGTGAGATAAGTAGGGTAACAAGGTAAATAGCTATACTATTCTGTGCATTTGTGATTCACCAATACTTTGGCCACCTGATGCGAAGAGCTGACTCATTTGAAAAGACCCTGATGCTGGGATTGAGGGCAGAAGGAGATGACAGAGGATGAGATAGTTGGATGGCATTACTGACTCAATGGACGTGGGTTTGGTGAACTCCGGGAGTTGGTGATGGACAGGGAGGCCTGGCGTGCTGTGTTTCATGGGGTCGCAAAGAGTCAGACACAACTGAGCAACTGAAATGAACTGAACTGAACTTACACTGACTAAAAAATTTAAAGTCTTAATCCTTCATATACATTTGCTTATAATTAATGAGGAATTACATACACTGCCAGTCAACGTAACAGAAATGTATGGGCTTAATTCCTGCTATGCTCTTAAATCACCTGTGAGACTCTGAAGAGTTACTTTACCTCTTTGAGTTGGCAGTTTGTTTCTTTGCCTGTGAAAGTAGGATAGCTGCTATCCAAAAGTCTACAAGCAATAAATGCTGGAGAGGGTGTGGAGAAAAGGGAACCCTCTTACACTGTTGGTGGGAATGCAAACTAGTACAGCCGCTATGGAAAACAGTGTGGAGATTTCTTAAAAAACTGGAAATAGAACTGCCATATGACCCAGCAATCCCACTTCTGGGCATACACACTGAGGAAACCAGATCTGAAAGAGACACGTGCACCCCAATGTTCATCGCAGCACTGTTTATAATAGCCAGGACATGGAAGCAACCTAGATGCCCATCAGCAGATGAATGGATAAGGAAGCTGTGGTACATATACACCATGGAATATTACTCAGCCGTTAAAAAGAATTCATTTGAATCAGTTCTAATGAGATGGATGAAACTGGAGCCCATTATCCAGAGTGAAGTAAGCCAGAAAGATAAAGAACATTACAGCATACTAGCACATATATATGGAATTTAGAAAGATGGTAACGACAACCCTATATGCAAAACAGAAAAAGAGACACAGAAATACAGAACAGACTTTTGAACTCTGTGGGAGAAGGTGAGGGTGGGATGTTTCAAAAGAACAGCATGTATACTATCTATGGTGAAACAGATCACCAGCCCAGGTGGGATGCATGAGACAAGTGCTCGGGCCTGGTGCACTGGGAAGACCCAGAGGAATCGGGTGGAGAGAGAGGTGGGAGGGGGGATCGGGATGGGGAATACGTGTAAATCTATTGCTGATTCATGTCAATGTATGACAAAACCCACTGAAAACATAAATAAATAAATAAATTAAAAAAAGAAAGTAGGATAATAATGCCTCCAATTTTGTAGGAGGCTGAACAACTCTAATACTATTTTTAATCCAGTATAAGAAATCAAAAATAAATGATAGCTATTTTTAATCAGTGATTACAATTCTTCTACCTAATGAGAATTGTGATTTCCTTTCCCAGTATCAACCCAGAACTGCAAAGGAAATGTTCAACTCTAGAACAGAAAGTAAAATACTACTACTTTAAGCATCTGCTTTACTCCCACCTTGCTCACAGCTACATAGTCAAATAAATGTTCGTGTGTATTCTAGTTGTCAAAGCTCTTCTAACATCCATTATATCATATGAATCTCAAAAACAACCAGGTGATGTAGGCAGCACAGTTTTTATTATCCCATATTTACAGCAGACAAGGAAAGAGAAACAAAGAGTGACCTTGTCAGAAGTGTAGAGAGCTTTAACAAAAGGTGGGGATAAGAAGTCAGCATCTTCTGATCCCTACTTCACCATACCAATCACAGAACAAAGGAGTGAACTGGAGCCTTAAGTCTCCTCCCACCAGTCCTCTCTGCACTGCAGATGGGAGTCAGAGTGAGGTCCATTAACTTTCACTGAGAAGAAAAGGGGATCTGAGACCCAGGTAGCAAAAAAAAATCTAGCAAAGAGTAGTCAGATAAACGACTTCTGGCAGCATTACAATTTTAACCTACAGCAAGCTGAGGCAAAAGACTAAATATTATTGTGTACAACTTAATTGTTACTGAGTAAGAAGTGACCTCTTACTTATTGGCTAAATATCAGGAACAACAGATCAAAGACAAAGTCATTGACAATAGATCAAAGAGAAGCACCGAAGTCTTGGAAAAGGACAGCAGAAAAGCAGGGAATTGGTCCACTGAAAGCTGGAAAGCAGAGCAGCTGCTAGTTAGTCATGGAAACAGGTGTATTGAGGACCACAGGGTAATTAGGGCTGAGGCTAGGAGACGCCCCGCCTGGATGTAGCATGAAGCTGCTCACAAAGGGCAGCCTGCTCAAGAGGTAGAACAGAAACATGCAGGCCAAGGCATTCCTGCTTAGACCAGACCTTTGGCTTTATGCCATAAAAATTCTCAAACCCACAATAAAACAGGTTTGATAACAGCACAGAAGACAGGCCTGAAAGCGTGCAGCCCTCTACAACCCCAAAAGGCTAGAACGAGAGAGGAGAGCTATGCTCTCTGGCCTGATGCAAGAAAAGAAATTGCTGTGTGCCATTATGCCTGTATGTTATATTGGAACTGAATGATCTAAACATTAGTTTGGAGATATCCTTGAACTCTTAATTTGGAGAATTTCATAACACTGACCAGAAGCATTTTTGCTACAATAGAAAACTTAATGCCAAAACATTACAACATAAATCAACTTCATTTTGCACAGTCTTTCTGTCCACAAATTTTTCTTTCACTGTTTGAGAAGCTATTATGTCCCCACAATTCCCATTCATCATTATACCATGTAACTGTTGGGTATGACCTGGGGCTTATTTTCCCTCTGACTTCTGCTTTAGTCTATGCCTTTTAGAGATTTGTTTCTGAGTGCCAGAAGAAGCAGATCAATGGTTCTCAACCCTAGCCAGACCCTCACATCCACCCACAGGCCTGGAGACTCTGATTCAACATATACAAAGTGAGGTTTTTGGCATCTAGTTGTTTTTAGATCTATAGGTGATTCTGATGAACAGCCAAGGTTGAAAACAAATCATATAGCTAGCTAGTATTTTATTGTAATTATAGGCCTGAGTGAGTTTGTTCTGGTGGGGGAGAAGAGGTAAGAAAAATTTTAAAAAGAGGTATTCTGACACAAGCAAGAGGTAACTGACTATATACATTTCCAATGTAAAGTCACACAGGAAAAAGGAAGCATTTTTCTGATACCCCAAGTAGTAGAAAACGAAAATGTATATTCTTTCTATTTTAAACCTCATAGTGACAATGAGGCAGATATCAATTACTATCTCTCTGTTTTAGGTGTGGAATCTGAGGCTCAGAAACAGGAAGTGAGCTGGTCAAATGCCAAACAGAGCCACGTCCTCTTTTCACTATATCACAACACAGAAAAACAAATAAAAACATCAGCCTTTAGTATCTGTAACTATACTCAACCTCAACACAATTAGTGACCTTACCCTTACCCTCTCATTCAGTAAGGGGATTCTGCTCATAAACTCTCACCAGGCAACGTTGCTCACAACATCTTTACATTATAATTCAACTAACAGAAGATGCCTCAATCTCTTCAAAAAAGACATCTGTTCTCCTCACTGTACTTCTTTATCTGAGTCAAAATTAATCAATACTGTTAAGAGACAAGTCATTAACAGTTAGTACTAAACTTGTGTCAGCTCAAGTTTAAAACAAAGATGCCCTCAGAAAACTCAGTAAAACAACGTGTATAGCCTTCTGCAATTTAAAAAAAAAAGAGCAAATTTTACTCAATCTAACTTTATATGTCCTCGTGTACCTTAAAAAAAAAAAAAAGCAATGCTTTTTGCCATACCTAAGTGATTTCCTCAAGATAACAAGAAGACTAGAGTATGTGGCCATCTATTCTAGTGTCTTTTTCCTAAGGCTATGTCTTTCCAGTCTTAATACTCTACACCACCAGCCCTTTCATGGAGAGGCCCAGGATGCAAGAATTTTGGTACAAGCTGTAATGATCTACAAACCTCATATCTTGATTATTTTGAAGCAAATCCCCAGATATATTTTCCTTCATGATACTTCAGTATATATCTCTAAAGGAACGTTTAATTAACATTTATTATCTATTAATAGACTATTCTAAACAACAGAAATAGTTTCAAGACAGCCCAAACACAGGTGGACTGGCTTCCTTCCCCCTTGCCCTCCTCCACATGTGACACCAAATTTTTTCCCCCTGGAACAACATATTTTACATTTACTGGTTTAGGTGATCTCTCCCTCTGGACTTCTCAAAATCCTTCTGCTGAAACTCCATCCAAAAAGTAGTTTCAATTGTGTTCCTCAGAGAGTGTATCTTGAAGAGTCCCTCAGGGTCTGCCCAAGAGAGGAAGAAGAAAATATGCCTTTTCTCCATCCCAAATTAAAGCAGCTCCATCTTTTTTCTGTTCTATACTGATGTTCTAGATGAGATTCCATTTCAAACATATGATATTGATTATATGAGGAAATTTTTTTAAATGACATAAATTAACTTATTTACAAAACAGATTCAGACAGAGACTTACATAACAAATTTATGGTTATGGGGGTTGGGGGACAGATCAACAGGAACTTTGGAATTCACATGTAAACACTACTATATTGAAAAAAAACAGGGAACTCTCTGGCTGTCCAGTGGTTAGGACTCTGTGCTCTCATTGTGGGGGACCCAGGGTTCAAAAGATATCCCACAAGCTGTGTGATGCAGCCAAAAGAAAAAAGAAAACAGATAACCAACAAGGAGTTACTGTATAGCACAAGGAACTCCGCTCAGTACTCTGTAATAGTCTAGATGAGCTGAATCACAGCATTGTTAATCTACTGTACCCCAACACAAAATAAACATTCTAAAAAAAACCTAGCTATTAAAATATTTTTACACTAAAAAAAGTAACAGTGTGCGCCACCATTATTAAAAAAAAAAATGGGGTGAATAGTATATGCATTTGCTTACATATGTATAAAATATCTCAAAGGATAACACTTAAGAACTGATAAACTGATTTAACAGGGACAGAAACTGGCTGATTTAAATACTTTTCACTATAAATCTTTTACAGCATATAAGGTTGTAAAATGCCATTTTCAAGCAGGAAACGACAAAGAATGGCTCTAAAATCTTAACTGAAACAATTTATTTAGAAGGCATCATGAGACAGAGAGAATATCTGGCCATTGGTATAAGAGTTTCCTCTCACCATAGTCAATGTGAGTACACAATCTATCTCTGAATTAAAAAAAGAAAGGAAATCTGAAAGGCAGATCCTCAGGATGCCCAGGATTCAATCATAAGCTCACAGACTTCGCACACTTACTAAATAACTGCAGTTCCTTTTAGCCTTGCGCAAGCTGGTTCCTCTGCCTAAAATGGTCTTTCAGTTCCTTTCTCCCCTATAAAAAGAATGAAATAATGCTATCTGCAGTAACACGAAAGGACCCAGAGATTATCTTACTAGTGAAGCCAAAAAAACAATCATATCATGTACATGTGGGATCTAAAAAGCTGATACAAATGAACTTATTTACAAAACAGAAACAGACTCAGACACAGAAAACAAATTTATGGTTACCAAAGGGGAAAGAGAAGTGGAGACAAATTAGGAGTTTGGAATTAAAATATACACACTACTATGTCTAAAATAAATAACCAACAAGGACCTGTTGTACAGCACAAGGAACCATGTTGTAATAACCTATAATGGAAAAGTATCTAAAAAAAGAATACATATATAACTGAGTCACTCTGCTGTACACATTAAACTAACACAACAGTGTAACCATATTTCAATAAAAAACTTTTTAAAAAAAGATACTAACACATTCAAAGAAAAAAGAAAATTCATTTCTCCCACTCTCACCACTACCCTCCCAATCCCTTTTATGTCCAAGTTAATTCTTTCTTAATCTTTGGATTCCCAGTCTCCACATTCTTAGGGAAAACTCCCTAAGCAAGCACCAAAGTATATATCAAGTCTTCCTGGGATGCAAGCTCCAAGTTCCCTGTACTTTTCCTCTCCCCGTCCCCGTTGCCACCAGGAGGGGGGGTTGCACAGTGTGGCTTGTAGGATCTTAGTTCCTGGACTAAGGATCAAACCCAGGCCCCTGGGAGTCACAGCACAGAGTCTGAACCACTGGACTGCCAGGGAATTCCCTACTTCTCTTCCTAAACCTCAGTTTAACTGTAGTTACGTTAAGTATCGTGGAGTATCCAGTTTAATGTTAGCCTTCCCCACAGTACTCAAAGGAGGGTCACTATACTCCCAGTACTTAAAACAGTGTCTGGCATATTGTTAATGCTCAATATTTGTTGAATAATGAATGAATAAATGAAAGATAAAAAAATAACTTAATGAGATAGTGTAAAGTTTGTATCTTCCATTTCACTCCCTGCAACATAAAGCAGCTTTAAGTCCTACTTACATGTAAATGGGAAAACAACAGCTGCATGCACAGAGGTGCAAAGTACCTGCTAAAGTGTCACACTCATTTAAAAACCACAGCCAATGGGCATTTTCTCCTCTGGCTGCCAGTAGTCTACTTGGAATATTCCAGAAATTTAACTAGTCCCCTTCAGTGGTATATGGTTTGATTCCCACCAGAAGAAGAAATAAAAATACAAAGAGCTGTTGAGAAAAGAAAGCTACAGCATGTGCTGAAAGGACCCTGATACAAACAGGAATGAACCAGAAAACAAGTTTCAGTTTATCCATGTAGATTCTCAATGCTAAACCTGTTGGATTTATGAAAATGATGTATCTGAAGTTTCTGGTGAACAAATAGGCTCAAACACCAACTCAAATGATGAAAACCCCACAGGTCTTAAATCTACCAAAGTTAAGTAAATATGCTGAGCTAATCGGTGACCCACATAACTTGAAAATCCAATGTTTGTGGATCAGTATTTGAATCTTTAAAGAAAAACTTTGATCCTTTAGAAACTGGGACCAACTTGAATCCTACGTTTAGAGGAAAAAACATTTCTGAAAACCTTCAACCATGTACCAAGATCTTTTACATGTAATATAATGGAATCATAAAAAATGCTAATAGGTGGGGTATTAACCTCCATTTACTGAGAAACCCAAAACAGAAAATTTCCAGTGGGACATCATTAATTGCTGAGCTCAATTCTGACTGATTCCCAAAGTCTGGGCCTGGACTCTGAACTAAGATCTAGAGTTAAAAGAAAAACCTGAGCATATCACCAGAACGGGAAACCAACTTTTTTTTTTTTACTTTTCTAAGTTGTTATAAACTCTTCCAACACAATCCTTTTAGATTCATACAGTACCAATCAGGAAAAGTAATGACAAAATCTATTTTAAACATTTCAGGTAAAATGTAGACAGTATTCAGAATTTGCAATCATAAAATCTAAAAGAACAATTTAGTTTTTAACACTTCAATTTCGAAATACTGTTTGAAGACACTAAAATGAAGAAAAGGTAGAATTTTCTAATTTGAATGTTTCACATCACAAATAAGCTTTACTGTAAAATGCAGACAGGATGTATCACTTGCCATTCTAGAGATATTTTTAGAGTTTTACCTTGTGTATTATTAAGTGACATATATCCTTTTCCATGTGGTTTAAATAATATACTATACATATCATAGACAAAGCTTTAACATTATTTGCCCTTCCAAGAATAACCTCTGAATAAGACTTTTTAAATACTATTTATTACTTCCAATAACATAAATGCAATTCAAGTTATCTTTCTACTGACCAAGGAAAATTAACCCTCGTCTTTTGTGATCACATAGTTGATAACACAGCCCCAAAACAAAATCAATGAAGTAACAAATATGTACAATCTACACTTTGGTGAGTTAAAAGATGGTAACAGTTTTGGCCAGTAGTACTTTGAATGTATAATAATTTCCTAAAACTGATTCAGTCTCTGGCAAGTCCCTACTTATTTTAATTTACATCTCTAAAATACACATCTAGATTTAATCTCTTTCCTCTCTGAGGATCAAGAATGAGAAATGACTTAGATATTTCTCTAACAGAATATTCATTCTTTCCTCCTAAAAATATTTGTTGCTTACCTACTTATAAGAAACTGTAGCATGACTCAAAGATACAAAATAAAGACAACACAATCCCAAGCTTGAAGTTGTAAGTTTACTGGGGGGATACAGGACAGAACAATAATCAAAACGTATATGAAAAATGCTGTAACAGTATTACAGGAACACAGAACTTTTTATCCACCTTTCTGAAAACCAAGGAAGAGTAATAAGAGAGTAAGAAGAAATGCTAACCAAGTAACAATATGAGTATCAGACTACCTATAAACATCTTTCCCATTAACCAGAAAAGTTATATTTGTAGTTAATTTAACTAATGAATTAGTTTTAATTCATTAAAACTTAAAATATGAGATGTGTTTATGAACAATATTTTGACACAACACACCAGAATTTGTAAATAAGTATGGTCCTTACAAGACCATTTAGAATAGTTCTCAGGATTACTTACAGAGGAGAGTGATAACTTTTTCTATTAACATCCAAACAGTAAATATTTCATACAATCTTTTCCCCAACCACTCAACTCTTCCATTATAGCACAAAGGTACCCACAGACAACAATAAAAGACCCATGTTTCAACAGAACTTTTTGGTCACTGAAATTTTAATTTTGTATCATTTTAACATGTTACATAATATTTTCTTTTTGATTTGATCCCATTCAAAAACAAAAAAACTATTCTTGGCTGGTGGGCTGTTACAAACACAGGTGGTAGATTTATCTGTAATTTATAAAAAACTACTACTAACAAGTCAACTCTACATACCACATGATAAAACTCTTTCATGTTAATTACAAATTACATGCAGAACCTAAACTACTATCCATCAGTTTAACTTCTTCACCAGATTCCATCCTTACTTGATTTTCCCTAATAAAAGCAAGGTCTGGGAGACTTCTCCAGTGGTCCAGTGGTTAAGACTCCCCACTTCCACTGCAGGGGGTACAGGTTCGATCCCTGGTCAGGGAACTAGGATCCCACATGCTGTGAGGTGTTGCCAAAAAGAGAAAAACAAGGCCCAACAATGATTACAAAAAATAAACTCCCAAAATACTTTGCACAAAGGCTGTAACAGTCAAGTGTGTCTCGAAGACATCAGAAGAAATGAAGGAACAGGCAACTTTAAAGGCCAGTCCCTCCACAAAAATAACAGCTCAACAGGGGAAAGAAAAACTACCACAACTACAGAACCATTATGAGCAATGAAAAAGGTCTGCAACAGTCAAGCAAAAGATTAATCAAGAAAAGGGGCGAGGCTGCCAGCTTTTTATACTCAGCACCTGTAGGACATCCAAGTAGACAACGGGTGCCCCGAAGGCTGGGATAGGTCTGGCCTTAGCAGTTGTGGGCTGTGTGGGAGTACGCACACGGAGGCTGGGCCAGGGTCTGAGCTGCTTCCATAGTTCCCACACTGCAGTTACTCCGGTCCTGGTACCAGACTTCACTGGATCTAAGCTGGTGGATACCCACCGGTAGTTTTGTAAACGCAGTGCCTGAGGGACACCAGGGCCGACTACCAGCATTCCCACAGCTGAACCAGGGATGAGGACAGTGCCAGCAGCCCTGTACTTCGTGAGCTTACACAGTAGGTTTCAGGTGACACCACAGAGCACACGCCCCAGTGACAGCTCCAGCAGAGGAAGACTCAATGGCTCCTCCACCAACGGGAATGCTCCACCCCATCTACCTCTACCCAGCTCAGAAACCGAGGGCTTCCACTCCTCCAACCATGGGCTTCCCTGATAGCTCAGCTGGTAAAGAATCCACCTGCAATGCAGGAGACCCCAGTCAATTCCTGGGTTGGGAAGTTCTGCTGGAGAAGGGATAGGCTATCCACTCCAGTATTCCTGGGCTTTCTGTGGCTCAGATGGTAAAGAATCCGACTGCAATGCAGGAGACCAGGGTTTGATCCCTGGGTTGGAAAGATCCCCTGGAGAAGGGAAAGGCTACCCACTCCAGTATTCTGCCCTGGAGAATTCCATCGACTGTACAGTTCAGGTGGTCACAAAGAGTAGGACACGACTGAGTGATTTTCACTCCTACAGTTAAGGAGCAGACTCTGCCTGTAACAGGGCTACGACAACCACAGAGCAAAGAGGTGGCCACGCTCAACTTCCAGTGCAGGCTCTGGTCACAACACCAGGTACACCCCTTTATCAAGGGGATAAAAGTCAGCACACACTGAGGAAAGGGGTAGCAGGCATCCATACTAAAAACAGCCCTCACACCAAAACTGTTAAAACTTGGAGACTACAAGGGATGCTCCCACATAAAAAGACCCCTCTAAGACCACAGCAGAAACTGTTTTTCCTAAACTCATAGAGTAAGAAATATAAGTAAAATAGAAAAGCAAAGTAACCACTACCAATTAAAAGATCAAGAGAATTCCCCTGAAAGAACAAACCATGAAACAAATCTCGTCAGTTTAAGACACCAAGTTCAAAAAGGAGGCAATGATTATAATCAAGGAATTAACAAAGGCTATCAATAGAAATGTGGACTACTGTAAAAAGAAACTAGACACTAGAAAGGGAAGCCAAGAAAAATTAGGAAACTCATTTGCTGAGACAAAACCCAAGCTACAGGCAATAAATAGCAGACTGAATAATGCAGAAGAATGAATATGTGATCTGGAAGACAGAATAATGGAAATTATCCAATCAGAATAGGAGGCAGAAAGTCAAATGGAAAAAAGAAAACTGAAAGCAATACAAGAAACCTATGGGATATATATAGTATTTATGTGCGAGATATATATATATATATACACACACACACACACATATATATAATATAGTGTGCCAATCCACACATAATTGGGATTCCAGAAAGAGAAGAAACAAATTAAAAATGTATTTGAAGAAATTATAGCTAAACATTTCGCAAACCTCACAAACGAAACAGATAATCCAGGTAAGGAAGCATAGCGGGTCCCAAACAAGTTGAATCCAAAACAGACCTATACCAAGACATATTATAATTAAAAAAACAAAAGTTAAAGAGAGTATGGATTCTCCAAGGCAGCAACAGGAAAACAAAAGTTAACTGTAAGAGAAACCCTGTAAGGCTATCAGCTGATTCTCTACAGAAATGCTGCAGGCCAGAAGTGGCAAGACACAACCAAGGTACTGACAGGGAGAAATCTGCAACCTACAATACTCTACCCAGCAAGATTATCATTTAGAATATAGGGAGAGAGAAAGAATTTCTCACACAAGCAAAAACTGAAAGAATACAAGACTAAACCTATTCTAAAAGAAATACTAAAGTTTTCTCTAAATAAAAAAAGGAAAAAAATCAAGCAGCTATAATAAAGAGAAAATCACAATTCTCAAGTAAATCACTTAAATAAGCCAGTATACAAATTAAGAGAAAAAATAAATTTTTCTGAAAGTTACAACCATATGAACAACAACAAAAGAACAGCAAAAGAATAAACACAAAGATATAAAAGAGGACATCAAAATCATAAAATGCGGAGAGTAAAAAAAAAACACAGATTTTTTTTTTTAGGAGTGTGTTTGAGCCTATATGACTATTAGTCTAAAGCAAAGAAACATCATGGTAATGGGTTAACATACTTGAAACCACAAATCAAAAACATACAATAGACTCACAAAAAAACCAAAAAGAGAACACAAGCATAACACAAAGAAAATCATCAAACCACAAAAGGAAAAAGGAAAGAACAAAAAAGAAATACGAACTCAAAAGTAAAGCAAGGATTAAAATGGCAATAAAAACATCTCTATCAATAATCACTTTAAGTGTCAATGAACTAAATGCTCCAATCAAAAGACATGGAGTAGGGAAAAGTGGTCCAGTGGCTGGAACTCTGCCAAGGGCGCAAGTTTGATCCCTGGTCAGGGAACTAAGGTCCCACAAGCCACTTAGAGCAGCCAGAAAAAGGAGAGAGGGAGAGAGACCCAATTTAGGGCAAAGGAAACACACAGACGCAAAGAGAGGGGATGGAAAAAAATGTAATGCATGAAAACAAAGCAGGGGTGGCGATATTCATATCAGATAAAACAAAGGCCATAAAGAAAATGATAGAAGGATAACACAAGGAGAGGGAATTACACCCATCAGCATGCGTCCCATACAGGAACACCCAAACACGCTAAACAGTGACAGAGAGAGAGAGAGAGACTGGTGGGAATACAATACTAGGATACTTTAATGCCCCACTTATATCAATGGATGGAGCTTCTAGACAGAAAATCAGTAAGGCAACAGAGATCCTAAATGGTACAACAGAACAGTTAGACTTACTTGAAATTTTCAGGAAATTACATCCAAAGGAAAAAAAAAAACCCACCAGAACACACATTCTTATCAAGTACATATTGAACATTCTCTACAGCACAAAACAAGCCTCAACAAATTTAAGAATACAGATATTATTTCAAGCATCTTTCTGACCACAACGGCATAAAGAGTATAAATCAATCACAGAAAAAGAGAAAAAAAAAAAAAAGATTACATGGAGACTAACCAACATGTTCCTATAAAACTAATGGGTCAACAATGAAATCAAACAGAAAATTTTAAAAATACTTTGAGATAAATGAAAATGAAAACACAGAAACACAATATCTATGGGATGTAGCAAAAGCAGTTCTTAGAGATAAGTTCACAGAAATATAGGCCTTCCTCAAAAAACAAGAAAAATATCAAATAACGTAAGCTACCATCTAAAAGAATCAGAAAAAAGAACGAACAAACAAAACCTAAAAGTCAATAGAAAGAGATAATAAAGATCAGGTAGGAAATAAAAGAGATTTTTAAAACAATGGGGGGGGGGGATAAAAATCAATGAAGCCAATAGCTAGTTCTTTGAAAGAGTAAACAAAATTGACAAACCTCTAGCCAGGCTCACCGAGAAAGGACCCAAATGAACAAAATAAGAAATGAAAAAAGAAAAATAACAATTGATACTGAAGAAATGCAAAAGGTCGTAAGAGAACACTATGAACAATTATATGTGAAAAAAATTCAACAACCTGTAAGTTTCTAGAAACATACAACCCACCAAAACTGAATCAAGAAGATGCACATAATTTAAACAGACCAATCACTATAAGTGAAATAGAATCAGTAATTCTAAAAAAATTTGAAAACCTCTCTACAAACACCAGCACAGAATCAGATGGCTTTCACAGTTCAATTCTACCAAACATACAAAGAACTGATACCAATTCTTCTCAAACCTCTTATAAAAGACTCAAGAGGCAAAACTCCCAGTCTATGAGGCCACCATAACCCTGATACGAAAACTAGACAAAGACACTATCAAAAAAGAAATGCACAGGCCAATATCTTTGATGAATATTAATGCACAATTCTCAGTAAAATACTAGCAAACTGAATCTAACAACACCTTAAAAAGATCATACACCATGGACTTCCGATTCAAGATGGCAGAGTAGAAGGACATGTGCTCATCTCCTCCTGTGAAAACACCAAAATTGCAAAACTGCAACTAGCTCCTCCTCAACGGGACGATGCTGGAACCCACCAAAAAAAGATACCCCTCAGCCAAAGACAAAGATGATGCCACAGTGAGATTGTAGGAGGGGCACAATCACGATAAAATCAAATCCCATACCCGCCAGATGGGTGACGCACAAATGGGAGAACAGTAATGGCAAAGTTCTCCAACTGCTGTGAAGGTTCTGAACCCCACATCAGACTTCCCAACCTGGGGATCCGACAAAGGGACTGGGAACTTCAAAGCCAGATCCATGGCTTTGAAGGACAGCGGGATTTGATTATAGGTCTTCCACAGGACTGGGGGAAACAGAGACTCCAGTCTTGGAGTGCACCAACAAGGTCTTTTGCACACCAAGACCCAGAGGAAAGGAGCAGTGACCCCACAAGAGACTGAACGAAAACACCTGCTAGTGCTGGAGGTCTCCTGTGGAGTGTGGTCAGCAGGGCTCACCACAGGGCCAGGGACACTGGCAGCACCAGGCCAGGAAGGTCCCCCTTGGCATAAACCCTCTTGGAGTTCACCAGTTAATCCTACCATAGAGCCTAGAGCTGAGCTGCCTCAGGCCAAACAACTGTCAAGGAGGGAGTGCAATCCCAGCATCAGCAGATAATGGGATTAAAGCTTTACTGAGCAAGGTTCTGCCCACCAGAGTTTTTCCCATCACCCATCCCTCCATCAGGAAGCTTACACAAGTCTCTTAGCCTTATCCATCAGAAGGCAAACAGAAGAAGCAAGAAGCAGTCCCACAGAAAAAAATATATTTTTGTTTCTGTTACAGAAAATTAGACTACAGAAAACTAATCATGATGAAAAACAGAAAGTTACATCCCAGATGAAGGGACAAGATATAACTCCAGAAAAACAACTAAATGGAGATAGGCAACCTTCCAGAAAAAGAATTCAGAATAAAGATAGTGAAGATGATCCAGGATGTTGGGAAAACAATGGAGAAGAAATGCTTACCAAAGACCTAGAAGAACTAAAGAACAAACAAACAGAGATGAATAATACACTAGAAGGAATCCATAGCAGAATAACTGAGGCAAAAGAATGGATAAATGACCTGGAGGACAGAATGGTGGAAATCACTGCCACAGAACAGAATGTAGAAAAAAGAATGAAGAGAAATGAAGACAACCTAAGAAACCTCTGGGGCAACATTAAATGCATGAACATTCACATTATAGGGGTCCCAGGAGGAGAAGAGAGACAGAAAGAACCTGAGAAAATATTTGAAGAGATAAGAGCTGAAAACTTTCCTAACATGGGAAAGAAAACAGTGAACCAAGTCCAGGAAGCAGAGTCCTGGGAAGGATAAACCCAAGGAGGAACACACCGAGACACATAGCAATCAAACTGACAAAAATTAAAGACAAAGATAAAACCAAGAATACTCTACCCAGCAAGACTCTTCTTCAGATTTGATGGAGAAATCAAAAGCTTTCCAGACAATCAAAAATTAAGAGAATTCAGCACCACCAAACCAGCTTTACAATAAATACTGAAAGAGCTTCTCTAGGCAGGAAACACAAGAGAAGGAAAAGACCTACAGAAAATAAACCCAAAACAATTAAGAAAACAGTAACAGATCATACATATCAATAATTAACTTAAATGTAAATGGATTAAACGCACCAATTGAAGACACAGACTGGCTGGGCAGATAAAGACATATACATGTGTGTACTTCCACTTACCACATCGTTCTGCTTGACTCTCCCTGGCCCCCTGCCATCAAGTTGTATGTAATTATTTTATATTGTTAAGTTAATCATGTTCCCATTATGGCTTGCAATTGTAATTATCTTTTATTTTTGTCTGGCTATTGATTGTGAAAACTGATGAACATCTTTTACTATTGTGATTGTGTAACTATTACTCACTTAATACTACCATATCATGATTGGTTTGGTGTGTGTAGTGTCTGACTCTTGCGACGCCATGGACTGGAGCCCTCCAGGCTCCTCTGTCCAGAGGATTTTCCAGGCAAGAATACTGGAGTGGGTTGCCATTTCCTTCTCCAGGGGATCTTACTGACCCAAGGGTTGAACACAGGTCTCCTGCATTGCAGAGATTCTTTACTAACTGATCTACAGACCCCACACAGTGTATCATGATTGGTCAACAGAAAAATTATAGAATTCTCTATCACCAAAACTACCATTTAACAGATAAACCTGTAATCACTTTATAAAATTCAGATGCATATCAGAATTATCTTCCAATTTTTGAAAACTACAAATGCCCAGGTATTGCTTTTTTCCCTCCAGAGCTCCAGATATGTTTCTAATGGGCAGTCATATTTTAAAACATCTGGACTATATGATGATCTTTTATTACTTTTATCTAGTTTGTTTCACTCTATTTCATACTCAGTGTTTCCATTTCATTTAGTTTGTATTTTTCAATTTCTCCATCTCTTTCTTTTTTGATATTCTTTCTCAAGCCTTTATCAGTGCAGTAGAAAAGCTTTTGCATAATATACATAAATAAAATGTATAATATATAAATTTTAGAAAACAACTTTTGCCTAAAAAAGTTATGACATTTTGATTCCACCTATTTGACTTATTATGAATATAATATTAGATTCCTAATTTAAAAAAACAGATATGTAACAAGCAACAAAGGCTTACTGTGTAGCACAGAGAATTGTAGTATCTTGTAATAACCTATAATAGAAAATTTCAAAAATAATATATGTGTATAACTGAATCACCCTGCTGTGCACCTGAAACACTGTAAGTCAACTATACTTCAATAAAATAATATGTATTAAAAAAAAACTAAAAGAAAAAAATAAAAGGCTGCAAAATTAAAAAAAAGATCATACACCATGATGAAGAAGCTGGATTCATCTCAAGGTCACAAGGATGGTTCAACATATATCAATCAGTAAATGTTACACATCACATCAACAGAAGAAAAAACAAAAACCATTTCAACATCATTTCAACAGATGCAGAGAAAGCATGACAAAATTCAACTTTCATTCATGATAAAAACTCTTTACAAAAGTGGGACTAGAGGGCATATTAGGTTGGTGCAAAAGTAACTGAGGTTTTGTATTGCTGAACTTTGCTGTTTGATATTGGAATACACTCAAATAAATGTGGTTATGTTATATATCACTTTAGTGCACATTTCTCATCTTATATTTTTTGCTAATGACATATTATTTGCTATTTATTTTAGACTAGGGAAACAATGTTAGACAAAAGGCAAATGCAAGCAATTTTCTTATTCAGTTTAAAATGGGCCAGAAAGCAGCTGAGACAACTTGCAACATCAACAATGCATCTGGCCCAGGAACTACTAACAACATACAATGCACTGGTGGTTCAAGAAGGTTTTACAAAGGAGACAACTGGAAGTTGACAATGACCAGTTGAAAGAATCATCGAAGCTGACCCTCTTATAACTACACAAGAAGTTGACAAAGAACTCAATGTTGACCATCCTATGGTCATTCAGTATTTGAAGCAAACTGGAAAGGTGAAAAACCTCAATAAATAAGTGCCTCGTGAGCTGACTGGAAATTTAAAAAAAAAAAAAATCGTCGTTTTGAAATGTCATCTTCTCTTATTGTATGCAACAACAACAAATCATTCATTTCTCAATCAGCTTGTGACATACAACAAAAAGTGGATTTTATATGCAACTTGGAGACGACCAGCTTTGTGGCTGGATCCTGAGAAGAGGCTCCAAAGCCTTCCCAAAGCCAAAAACTTCCACCAAAAAAAGGTCATGGTCATTGCTTGGTGGTCTGCTGCCTGTCTGATCCACTACAGCTTCCTAAATCCCAGCGAAACATTGCATCTGAGAAGTGCACTCAGCAAATTGAGATGCACCAAAAATTGACACTCAAGCAGTGGGCACTGGTCAACAATATGGGCCCAACTCTTCTCCACAAGAACAGCTGACCACACAGCACATAACCAATGCTTTGAAAGTTGAATGAATTGGGTTACAAAGTTTTGCCTCATCCACCGTAATCACCTGACCTCTTGCCAACCGACTACCACTTCCTGAAGTATCTCGACAATTTTTTGCAGGGAAAATGCTTCCACCAACTATCAGGTGGCAGAAAATGCTTTCCAAGAGTTCACTGAATCCCAAAGCACAAATTGTTAGGCTACAGGTATAAACAAACATATTCCTCTTAACATCTTACCTTAATGTAGCACATCATCTATGTGCTCAGTTGCTCAGTCTTCTCCAACCCTTTGTTCCATGGACTGTAGCCCACCAGGCTCCTCTGCCCATGGAATTTTCCAGGCAAGAGTACTGGAGTGGATTGCCATTTCCTATGCCAATTGATGAGCCAATACTGCATTATTATTAAGTAGTTACATTAGAGATTATACTAGAATTTACTCTTTGTATTATACATTATGTGGGATTTTACAGTTTATGATAAGGTACATGTGGATTCTTTGTCTTTTCCACTCAATTTTTCTGTAAACCTAAAACTGCTCAAAAAAATAAAACCTAATAATTGTTTAAAAGGGCTAAGAAAGTGGAGAGCAATAAGTTTACTCTGAAAATTGCAACAAAAAAATGTAAACAAAAAATGAAGTTATAAACTGTAAAGTAAAATTTCTCCCTTGGAAATTTTCACGTATGAATAAAAATCACTCCCAAACACCAAAAAAATAAACAAAGAACTTTCTTCTTGTTGGCAAAAATGCACTGATTGTAATGGTTCCTATTTTGATTAATAAAGATGTGTTTGAGCCTAGTTATGATTGGAGAAGGAAATGGCAACCCACTCCAGTACTCTTGCCTGGAAAACTCCATGGACGGAGGAGCCTGGTAGGACTATAGTCCATGGGGTCACAAAGAGTCGGACACGACTGAGCGACTTCACTTTCACTTCTTTTCATGATTTAAAATTCATGGTTCAAAACTGCAATTACTTTTTCACCAACCTAATATCTCAACATAATAAAATAAAATAATAAGTCATTTTATTTATCAACAAAATAAAAGTCATTTATGCCAAACCCACAGACAAGACAATACTCAAGAGAAAAACTGAAAGCCTTCCTGTGAAAATCTGGAACAAGACAAGGATGCCCACTCTCAACACTTGTATTTAACATAGTGTTGGAAGTCCCAGCCACAACAATCAGACAAGAAAAAGAAGTAAAAAGTTTGCAAATTGGAAGGGAAGAGGTAAAATTGTCATTATATATAGATGACATAATACTACACACACTATTACAGAAAACATGAAAGACTCAACACAAAAACTACTGGAACTAATAAATGAATTCAGCAAGGAAGCAGGCTACACGATTAACACACAAAGGTCAGTTGCATTTCTTTACACTAACAATGAAATATCAGAAAGGGAATGTAAAAAAACAAAAAATCCCTTTTTAAATTGCATCCAAAAATATTCTTAAGAATAAACCTAACCAAGAAGGTAACTGAAAACTACAAAATATTAATAAAACTGATGATAATCCAAAGAAATGGTAAGATATCCCATTCTACTAGATTGGAAGAACACTGTTAAAATGGCCATACCACCAAAGGTATATACAGATTTGATGTGGTCCCTATCAAATTACCCGTGACATTTTTCAAAGAAATAGAATAATCTTAAAATTTATATGGAACCATTAAAGACCCAGAAATGCCAAAGCAATCCTGAGGAAAAAGAACAAAGCAAGAGGCGTCACCCTCCCAGACTTCGGGTGATAACACCATAAAGTGAAAAAGCTCAGTCGGGTCCGACTCCTGTCACCCCGTGGACTGGAGCCCACCAGGCTCCTCTGTCCATGGGATTTCCCAGGCAAGAATACTGGAGTGGGTTGCTATTTCCTTCTCCATAAAGCTAATCAACAGCATGGTATTAGAACAAAAACAGACATACTGATTAATGGAACAGAATAAAGAGCCCAGAAGTTATACCCACATACCTACAATCAATCTTCAACAAAGAGACAAGAATACACAATGGGAAAAGACAGGAGTCTCTTCCAGCAAGTGGTGTTGGAAAAGTTGGGCAGCCCCATGCAAATGAAGTCAGAAAACACCCTCACACCATCCACAAAAATAAACTCTAAATGGCTTAAAGACTTAAATACAAGACATGACACCATAAAACCCTTAGAAGAAAACAAAAGCAAAACATTTTCTCTGACATAAATCAATCAATGTTTTCTTAGGTCAGTCTCCCAAAGCAATAAAAATAAAAGCAAAAATAAACAAAAGGGGCCTAACCAAACTTACAAGCTTTTGTATAGCAAAGAAAACCATAAACAAAACAAAAAGATAACCCACAAACTGGGAGAAAAGATTTGCAAATGATGTGACTGACAAGGACTTAATTTCCAAAATATACAAACAGTTCATACAACTCAATAACAACCAAAAAAACAACCTAATCAAAAAATGGGCTGAAGACCTAAATAGTTATTTCTCCAAACACATACAAATGGTCAACAGGCACATGAAAAGATGCTCAACATTGCTAGTTATCAGAGAAATGCAAATCAAAACTACAATGAGGTACCACTTAGAAGGAAATGGCAACCCACTCCAGTGTTCTTGCCTGGAGAATCCCATGGATGGAGGAGCCTGGTAGGCTACAGTCCACGGGGTCGCAAAGAGTCGGACACGACTGAGCAACTTCACTGTGTCCTTTGAGCACTACAGTTTTATTCATAGGAGTCTTATATGATCTTGTTAAATAAATTCCAGGATACTTTATTAAAAAAAAAAAAGTCTACAAATAACAAATGCTGGAAAGGGTGTGGAGAAAAGCGAACCCTTGTATACTGCTGGTGTGAATATAAACTGGTACAGCTACTATGTTAAACAGTATGGAGATTTCTCAAAAAACTAAAAATAGAGCTGCCGTATGATCCAGCATTCCCACTCCTGGGCATATATCCAGAGAAAAGTTCAATTAGAAAACATATATGCACCCCTATGTTCATAGCAGCATTATTTACAACAGCAAACACACGGAAATGACCTAAATGTCCATCGATAGAAGAATGGACAAAGGTGCAGGATACATATACAATGGAATTCTTCTTAGCTGTAAAAAAGAAAGAAACAATGCCATTTACAGCAATATGGATGGACCTAGATATTATCATACTAAGTAAAATAGATAGGAAAGAGAACAACAAATACCATATGGTATCACCTACATGTGGAATCTAAAATATGACACAAATGAACTTATCTATGCAAGAGAAACAGACTCCTAGACAGCAGCAGACTTGTGGTCGCAGAAGGGAGAGGAGGCATGGCTTGGGAATTTGGGACGAGCAGACACAAACTATCATAGAGAGAATGGATAAACAACAAGGTCCTATCGTACAGCACAAGGAACCATTTTTAATATCCTGTAATAAACCATAACGGAAAAGAATACATACATGTATATTCAAGAGTATACACAAGTACATGTAATTGAATCAATTGGTTGTACAGTAGAAATTAACACAATAATGCTAACTGCCCAAGCAATATGTCTGCCTTCAATATGAGTTCAGGTGGATGGGCACTCCCCAATATTTCTGCCACCAGTTTTTATGACCCCCCCCCCGCACCCCTGCCTCCCCAAGAGACCCTCCAAGACTAGCAGGATCAATTACAGAAGTGAAGTTACCAGGGCCCAGAGAGAAAGCAATTAGTTATTATTTAAAGGGTAGAGATGTTGGGAATGATCAAAGTTTTCACTCCAGTTAACAGTGATGGTTACATAGCAATATGGATGTAATTAACACCACCAAATTGCATACTCACATATGGAAAAATAATAAATACTTCCACAACAACAAAAAAGGGTAACCATCCAAAAAAATTCAATGTAACACACCATATTACAACAAAGGAGAGAATTCCCTGGCAGTCCCATGGTCAGGACTCAGTGCTCTCACTGCTGAGGTCCCAAGTTCAATCCCTGGGCAGGGAGCTAAGACCCCATAAGCTGCCAAGAATGGCCAAAAGAGAAAAACTGAGCAAAGAAAAGAACACACAGTTACCATTACATATACACAGAAAAACCATCTAACAAAATCTAACACCCTTTCACGATTAAAAAAAAAACAACTGAACAAACTAAGAATAGAAGGGAATTTCCTTAACTTAATTCAGGATATTTATGAGAAACCCACGTTTCACATTATATTCCATGGCAAATGAAAAACTAAAAGCTTTTCCCTTAAGATCAGGAAGAAGACCAAAATATTTTCGCAACTGCTTTTAACATTGTGTACTGTAAGTTCTGGCCAGGGTAATAAAGCAAGAAAAGAAAAAAAGGACATCTAAATGAGAATGGCAGAAGTAAAACTACCTCTATTTGCAGATGACATAACCCTATACACAGAAAATCCCTTATAATTCACACACACAACAGAAACACACATACGGGCACACAGAATACTAGTGCTAATAAATTCAGCAAAGTTGCAGGATATAACATTACCTCAACTATTACCTTTCTTTCTATACAGGAGCAATGAACATTTAAAATAAGAAACCGGAAAAAAATTTCACTTTACAACAGCATCCAAAGAATAACAGTGAAAGACTTGTACACTGAAAACTACAAGAGACTGCTGAAAAGAAATTAAAGACCTTTATGAAAAGACATCAATGTTCATTGATCAGAATTTTTAATTTTGTTACTATGGCAATACTCTCCAAAGTAATCCACATATTCTATTCACTCCCTATGAAAATTCCAAAGGACATTTTTGGAGAAATGGACAAGCCAATTCTCTAATTCACACGGAACTACAAGTAAACAAAATAGCCGAAATAATATTGGAAAAGATAAAGAAACAGAAGGACTCAGCCATCCTGAATTCAAAACTTACTACAAAGCTAAAGCAATCAAAGCAGTATGATTCTAGCGTAAGAGTAGAAATACAGATCAAAGGAATAAAATTTAGAGTCCAGAAATAAACTCTCACAAACATCTTCAGTAGACTTGACAGTGGCTCCAACACCATTAAATGGAGAAGGAACAGTCTCTTCTATATGCAACAATGGTCCTGCAACAATCCGATCACCACATTCAAAAGAATAAAGTTGGACTCCTTCCTCATTCCATATACAAAAATAACTCCAAGTGGATCACAGACTATCTGTTGCTATTTAGACGCTAAATCATGTCTGATCTTTGCAACCCCATGGACTGTAGCCTGCAAGGCTCCCCTGTTCATGGGATTTTCCAGGCAAGAATACCGGAATGGGTTGCCAATTCCTTCTCCAGGGGATCTTGCAACCCAGAGATCAAACCCACATTACCTGCACTGGCAGGCAGATTCTCTACCACTGAGCCACCAAGGAAGCCTATTTAAGAACTGATATAAAACAAAGGGTTGTCTTCAAGGCCTCCAACTGGGCAAAGGATTCTTAGATTTGATATCAAAAGGATAAGCAACAACAAAAAAAGATAAATTACACTTCACCAAAATTAAAACTTTAGTCAATCAAATAACATTATCAAGAATATAACTGAAAAGACACATGTACCTCAGTGTTCACTGCAGCACTATGTACAATAGCTAGGCCACAGAAGCAACCTAGATGTCCATTTGAAAGATGAAATGCATTTGAGTCAGTTCTCATGAGGTGGATGAACCTAGAGCCTATTATACAGAATGAAGTCAGAAAAATATGTATCATATATTAATGCATATACATGGAATCTATAATGATGGTACTGATGAACATATTTGAATGCAGGAATGGAGACACAGACATGGAGAACAGACTTACAGACACAGAGGTGGAGGGAGAAAGGAGTGGGACGAACGGAGAGGCTATCATGGAAACATATATACTACCCTATGTAAAACAGACAGCTAATGGGAATTTGCTCTATGACTCAGGGAACTCAAAATGGGGTTCTATAACAACCTACAGGGGTGGGATGGGGTGGGAGGGAGGTTCAAGAAGAAGGGGACATATGTATACCTGTGTCTGATTCAGGTTGATGTATGGCAGAAAGCAATACAATATTGTAAAGCAAGTATCCTTCAATTAAAAATAAAAAAAAATTTTAAATAACATGAGAAGACAGCCTACCAACTGGGATAAAGTATTTGCAATTCATAACTGCTAAGAGCTTAATATCCTCTATATATAAAGAACTCTTAAAACTCATGGGGCAACAGTGGAAACAGTGTCAGACTTTATTTTTTTGGGCTGCAAAATCACTGCAGATGGTGATTGCAGCCATGAAATTAAAAGACGCTTACTCCATGGAAGGAAAGTTGTGACCAACCTAGACAGCATATTAAAAAGCAGAGACATTACTTTGCCAACAAAGGTCCGTCTGGTCAAGGCTGTGGTTTTTCCAGTGGTCATGTATGGATGTGAGAGTTGGACTGTGAACAAAGCTGAGCACCGAAAAATTGATGCTTTTGAACTGTGGTGTTGGAGAAGACTCTTGAGAGTCCCTTGGACTGCAAGGAGATCCAACCAGTCCATCCTAAAGGAGATCAGTCCTGGGTGTTCATTAGAAGGACTGATGCTGAAGCTGAACCTCCAATATTTTGGCCACCTCATGCAAAGAGCTGACTCATTGGAAAAGACCCTGATGCTGGGAGGGGCTGGGGGCAGGAGGAGAAGGGGACGAAAGAGGATGAGATGGCTGGATGGCATCACCGACTAGACGGACATGAGTTTGAGTAAACTCTGGGAGTTGGTGATGGACAGGGAGGCCTGGCGTGCTGTGATTCATGGGGTCACGCATGAGTGGGACAAGACTGAGTGACTGAACTGAATATTAAAATGGGCAAAGAATGTGAACAGATATTTCTACAATGAAGGTATACAAATGGCCAACAAGCACATGAAAAGATGGTTAACATTACTAGTGATTGAGGAAAAGAAAATCAATACTACATAAGATACCACTTCACACCCATTAGGATGGCCCTAATTTTAATAAGAAGAGGAAAATAAAGCACTGAATAGGCAAGAATATGAACAAATAAGAATTCTAGTACAGTGCTGGTGGAAATGTAAAAATGGTGCAACCACTGAAAAAGTTTAGCAGTGCCTCAAGAAGTTAAAATGTAAAATTACCACATGGCCCAGAAATTCTACTCCTAGGTATACAGTGAATATAAATGAAAAGTTATGTCCACAAAGAGACTAGTACACATGTTTATAGCAGCGTTAATCAAAATAGCCAAAATGTGGGAAGAAACCAATGTCCATCAATGGAGAATGAAAAAAATGTGGTGTATAAAAACAGCAGAGGATTCTTCAGTCATAAACAGGAGTGAAGTTTCGGTGTACAGGCAGTATGGATAAACTATGAAAACATTATGCTAAGGAGAAGCAGCCAGAAACAAAAAAAGTCACACATATGTGACTTCATTTATAATAAAATATCCAGAATAAGCAAGACATAGAGACAGACTGCTGGGAGCTAAGACGAGAGGTGTATAGGAAATGACTTTAATGGTCATGGGATTTTCATTTCATTTGACTTGATGAAAATGCTATGGGAACTAGACAGAGGTAGTAGTTCTACAATGCTGTGAATATCTGTACTAAATGCCAATGACAAATAAACTTTAAAATAATTAATTTTATGCTATATTAATTTACATCAATTTTTATAAAAAGTAGGGAGAGACTACTGGGAGTATGCAAGGAAGCAGCTGTAATTTTCATAAATAATAATTTTCTTATTTGTGACATTTAATTTAAAAATTTTGGCATTAAATGTGGACTCAAGCTCAGTATATATCCGAGAGAAAAAAAAAACAAAACATAAGTGTCCACACAAAAACTTTTACATGAACCTTCACACTGGCATTCCAACAGCCAAACTGTGGAGGTAAACCAAAGATCCATCAGCTGATGAATGGACAGCAAAATGTGGTATGTATCTATGCAATGGAATATTATTCAAACACACACAAAAAATTGAGGTACTGATACATGCTGTGACATGGATAAACTTGAAATTATTAAACTAAGTTAAAGAATTCATCATAAAAGACCATACATTATATGATTTTATTTATATGAAATGTCCAAAATAGGAAAATCCATAAACAAAGAACATAAAACTGCTGGTTGCCTCAGGCTGAGAATGATGATTGCTAATAGAATAATAAAGAAATTCTTACAGGGACTTTTCTGGTGGTCCAGTGGTTAAGAACACACCCTGCAATGCAGGTTTGATCCCTGATCAAGAAACTGAGATCCCATATGCCTCGGAGCAACTAAGGCTGCACGCCCCAGCTGAGCCTGGGCACAACTAGAGTCTGTGTATCCAGCGAATGATCTCCATGACGCAATGAAGACTCCTAGGCCGTAACTAAGACCCAACACAGCTAAATAAATAAATAGTTTTTTAAAAAAAACTTACAGTTAGATTGTGGTGATGGACATGTAACTCAATAGATAAACTAAAAATCACTAATTATATATTTTAAATGGGTATATTTGTGATAATTATATAATAAAGCCATTAAATTTTAATTTAAAACATGAAGTTAGACCCTTACCTCCCACCATACACAAAAATTAATTCAAATATATCAAAGATCTAAATGTAGAAGCTAAAACTATAAAAATTTTAAGAGAAAACACAGCAGTACATTTTTACAACCTGGGATTTGGCAATGGAGTCATAGTAAGGACATGAAAAGCACAAGCAACAAAAGGGAAAAAAGATTAAGCTGAACATCATCAAGATTAAAGTTCTCTTTGCAAAAGAGGGCATTATCAACTATTAAGAGTGGTAACACTCAGGGAATGGTAGCAAATATTTGCACATCGAATATCTGGTAAGCACCTAGCATCCAGAGCACATCAATAACTTACACAAGTGTTGATGAGAATACATGAAGAAAAGGGAACCCTTATATACTATTCATGGGAATATAAATTGGTACCATGGGAATCTAGGTGAAGGTTCCTCAAAAAATTAAAAATACGATCAGAAATCCCACTTCTGTCATATATATTCAAAAGAACTGAAATCAGGATCTCAAATAGATATCTGCACACCCATGCTCACCATAGCATTTTATTTACAACAGCAAAGACACAGAAGCAACTGTGTCCAACAGACAAGCATATAAAGAAAATGTGATATATATGTACAATAGAGTATTATATGGAGAAAGCAATGGCAACCCACTCCAGTGTTCTTGCCTGGAAAATCCCATGAAAGGTGGAGCCTGGTAGGCTGCCGTCTATGGGGTCGCAAAGAGTCGGACAACTGAAGCGACTTAGCAGCAGCAGCAGCAGCAGAGTATTATGAATTTTCTTAAGGAAATTTTGCCACTAGCTATTACATGAACATGGAGGACATTATGCTGAGGGAAATGAGCCAGACGCAGAAGAACAAACTCTATATGATCCCACTTATACAGAATTCAACACAGTCAAATTCATAGGAGCTAAAAGTGAACGGTGATTTTCACGGGTGTATCAGGGGTTGGGAGGTTATCAGGACTGGGAGGAGGGAGAACCGGGGATATACAAATCAAAGGGTACATAGTTCCCCTTACACAAGACAAACAAGACTGACAGATGTACTGTATAGTGCATATAATAAACAATACTGTATTATATAATTAAAATTTATTGAGTAGATCTTATGGTTAAATTAATTGTATGGTATTACTTATGGTATCATATATGGTGAGTTTCACAGATGCATACTTATCTTCAAATTCATTAAGATAAATACACTAAATATGTATAGCTTTTTTGTATGTCAATCATGCCTCAATAAAAAATAATAAAAGAGGATAAAAGATTAAACAAAATTAGCATATGACCCAGAAACTCCACTGGAGGGCATACATCTGAGATTTAAAAACAGGTAGTCAATCAAAAGCCTGTACACAACTATTGATAGCAGCATAATTCATCATAATTGAAAAGTGGAAATAATTCAAATGCCCATCAACTGATGAATGATAAACAAAATGTGGTATATTCAAACCATGGAATGTTATTCAGCCATAAAAGGGAACAAAGTGTTGACACATGTTACAATACTGATATACCTTGAAAGCATGATGGTTAAGTAAAAGGAACCAGACACAAAATGCCACATACTTTGATTCCATTTACACAAAATGCCTAGAACAGGCATATTCATAAAGAAAAACATCAGTAGTTGCCAAGGACTGAAGAAAAGAGGAGTGATTGTTCTAATGATTAAGTACTTCTGGAGTGATAAGAATGGTCTGGAATTAGCAGTAATGGTTATATAACATTGTAAATATAAAAAATGCCACTGACAGTTTAAAGTGGTTTAAATGGTAAATTTAAACTAATTTAAATTTTATTTCAATTCTTAAAAAAGTCCTAGCTTCCTAAGGTAACTATTTTTTAAATGGAACATTCACATCTGGTTGTGATAAACTGAAAGAACATTTTATTACAACATAGCTACACTTACACTGCAGTTATTTATTCACAGAGATAACTCATAATTCAGACAGAAATAAATCCTCATACTGGACAGAAGTTACATTTGACTTTGAAGTACAGGACAGGACAGATTTGCTAATGACATATACCCTTCTATTCATGTTTTCAGGCCAAGTGAAAGTGAAAGTGAAATCGCTCTTTGCGACCCCATGGACTGTAGCCTACTACCAGGCTCCTCTGTCCATGGGGTTCTCCAGGCAAGAATACTGGAGTGGGTAGCCATTTCCTTCTTCAGGGGATCTTCCCAACCCAGGGATCAAACCCAGGTCTCCCGCATTGCAGGCAGACGCTTTACCCTCTGAACCACCACGGAAGCCAAATTTCAGGCCAAACTGACATGTAAACCAATTGTCAAATTTCTACCTCTCATTTTAATCTCCCACTCCCAACAAGACAAGAGTCCACTAAAAATACATAATGTACTGAACAGCGCCCTTGCAGTAGAGCAGAGAAAATGCTCTGAAGCCAGATGGCTTTAGCTGAAACACCAACACCATAACCTGGGTTCCATTTCTTAATGTGTGAACCTGAAGTAACGTTTGTGCCCAGCAACTTATGTGGGCTTGTTCTGAGGTTTAAATGAACTAATACTTGTTAAGTGTTTAGTACAGAGCCTAGCTGCCTACCATAGGGCAATATTTGTTAACTATGGTAATTAAAAATAGCAGCAAATACTCACCATGTTCTATGAGTTAATTTTCAAAACAGCTTATAGATTAAGAAACTAAGGGTGAAAAAAAAAAAGAAAAAAAGAAACTAAGGGTGAAAAGTCACTTGTCCAAGGAAAACAAAGGAATCAAGTCTTGGTCTCAAATGGAGACATGTCCAACTCCAAAGCCCACAATTGTTTTTTTGAGAGTTATGTTTTATTTGGTTGACATAACTGAGCACTTAAGCCCAAGACACAGCCTTCCAAATAACTCTAAGGGACTGCTTCCTCCCCTAGTTTTTCTACAATCATAAACTGCCTTTCTAATATAAGGTAAGATTCTTATGACTTCTTTTAATGGGATTTAATCTATGCTTTTTCCTAGCGAGCAGCAATCAAAATGTAAAAAACAGAAACAGGTTAACGATAAATACAAATGTAAAATACAAATAGAAAAAAAAAAATCACTTCAATCAGGGATTTCCCTGGTAGTCCAGTGGTTAAGAATCTTGCCTTCCAATGCAGGGGACATGAGTTCAAACTCTGGTCAGGGAACTAAGATCCACATGCTGCGAGGCAACTAAACCCGTACAACCCAATTAGAGAGAAGCCCACGTGCTGCATAGGAGAGCCGACACAGCCACAAATACACAAAAAATCACTTCAGTCACTTACACAACAACAAAAAAAAAAAAATGGGAGAATTTAGGGAAAGACCTAGACCCTAACTTCTCCCTTCAATATCATCCCTTCCTACCCCACCTTCCCAAACTAATCACACCATATTCAACTTCTTATCCTCTCAAAGCAGCAGCTATTTCAAACCTTGGAATTCTAAATCACACTCCCCTCAGCCTAGCACAGTTGCCCCGCCTCAGCTTCCACCATATTCCCATTTTACGCATTCCTGGTACATAAAAAATTATTGAGTAATGAATGAAGAATGTACTGCCTCAATGTCAGCAATTTTCAAAATGCAAAGTTATAATAAAATGTATCTGGTAAAATTACTCTTAACTGAAAACTTAGAACGTAACTCTTACTATTAAAAATAATCATGTTAAAAAATGAAATTCATTCTATTAGAATAGTATTACCCTGATACCAAAATCAGAAAGACATTGCAAGAAAACTACAGATTAGCATCCCTTATGCATAAAGATGCAAAAATCCTAGCAACCCAAATACAGCAACAAATAAAAAATATTATATATTATGAACAGGTGAAATTTATCCTAGGAACACAAGGCTGCTTCAACATACAGAAAAATCAATTAATGTAATATACTGTACTAAAGAAGGAAGGGAAGGACTCCCCTGGTGGTCCAGTGGTTAAGAATCTGCCTTCCAATGTAAGGGGCAAAGGTTTGATCCCTTTTCAGGGAACTAAGACACTAAGATCCCACATGCAGCAGGGCAACTAAGCGAAACTCAAGAAGCCTGTGCGATCCTACTACTGCCCCTGCAAGCTCTAGCAGCCGTGCTCCACAATGAGAAGTCCAAGCACCACAACTCTAAGTTACCCATGTGCTGCAATGAAGACTCAACGCAGCCAATATGAAAAACAAAACAAAGGCGGGGGGCGGGGGAAGGCAGCCAGGAGGGCTTCCCTGGTGGTCCAGCGGTACAGAATCCAACTGCCAAAGCAGGGAGACAGGTTCCATCCCTGGTTGGGAAACGAACTGTGCACAACTACCGAGCCTGTGTGCTCTGGGTCCATACACTCAACGAAAGATCCTGCGTGATGGAACGAAGATCCACTAGCAACCAAGACTAGGCACAGCCACATAAATAAGCTAATTACATATTTATATACACAGGGGTGTGTGCCTGTGTGGCGTGGACTTCCCTGTTGGTCCAGTGGTCTCCCACTGCAGGGGTCCTGGGTTTGATCCCTAGTCAAGGAACCAGGTCCTGCATGCAGCAACTAACAGTCCACATGCCTCAACTAAAGGCCCCACCTGCTACAGCAAAGATTAAAGATCCAAGTGCTACAACTAAGGCCGAGTGCAGCCAAACATAAATTTTTTTTTAAAAAGATTAAAAACCTTTGGGATTTCCCTGGCAGTCCAGAGGTTAGGATTCCAAGCTTTCACTGCCAAGGGCCCTGATTTAATCCCTCGGTGGCTACTCAGCATGGCCAAATTAAGAAAATAAAGACCTTTGTGCTTCAAGGATACCATCAAGAAAATGAAAAAATCCACAGAATGGGAGAAAATATTTGCAAATCATATCTGATAAGAAACAATCCATAATATATAAGCAATTAAAACTCAACAATTTAAAAAATCCCTATTTTTAAAAAATACACAAAGAATTTACAACATAGACTCGCCAAAGTAGCTATACAAATGGCCAAAAAGCACATAAAAGGAGTCTCAACATCAGTCATCAGGGAAATGTAAATCAAAATCACAACAAGATAACACATAATACTCACCAGGGTGGCTAAAATTTTAAAAAAGGGAAGCAAGTGTTGGCAAGGATATGAAGAAATTACAACTCTCATACATCATTAAAAGGATGATAAAATGGTGCAGTCTGTCAGTTCCTCAAAATAATAAACAGTCACCACGTGACCCAGCGACACCACTCATAGGAATATACCCAACAGAACTGAAAACACATATCCATTAAAAAAACCTATACACAAGTGTTTCCAAGAGCATCATGCCTGCATGCATGCTAAGTTGCTTCAGTTGTGTCTGACTCTGGGACCCTATGGACTGCAGCCTGCCAGGCTCCTCTGCCCATGGGATTCTACAAGCAAGAACAAGCAAGTGGGTTGCTCTGCCTTCCTCTAGGGGATCTTCCTGACCCAGGGATTGAACCTGTGTCTCTTACATATACCTGGCAGGTATATGTAACGTGGGTTCTTTATCACTAGTGCCACCTGGGAACCCAGCATTACTGCCTAACAGCCAAAAAAAGTGAAAACAAACAAAATGTCCATAAAAAGATGAATGGGTAAACAAAATATGATTATCAATATAATGCAATATTATTTGGCAATAACATAGAATTAAGTACTTATAGTAATACTACAATATAGATAAATGTGAAAACATGCTAAATGAAAGAAGTCAGACACAAAAGACAAAAGGTTGTATAATTCCACTTACATGAAATTCATATCCAGAACAAATAAAATACTTTGTCATAGAGACAAAGTAAATCAGTGGTTGACAGGGACTAGGAGAGGGGAAAATGAAGAGTGACTGCTGGCTATGGGTTTCATTTTGGGGGATAAAATGTTCTAGAATTAGACAGTGGTTTTGGTTGCTCAGCTCTGTAAATACACTAAAGCCACACTGAGTTGTATCCTTTAAAAAGGTGAATTTTACAATATGTGAATTTTATCTTGATCTTTTAAAATGCAGTTACTATGCCCTTTTTTGCTTTTTCAATTTATAAGACATATACTCAGAATTGAAATGTTGAAAAAAATTATACATGATGCAAAGGATGTTTGATTTTTACAGGTCCATGCTTTAAACAACAAAACATACCTTAGGAAAGGAAGAGAGGGAAGAGGGGGGGGAAAAAAAAACGACTATCCAAATTATAGGTCATTTAGGTATCAAATAAACGTTAATTATTCCTTCTTCTCCCTTGGGTATAAGAAGTAGCCTAAGAATCCCCACAGGAGGACTTTTCTGGTGGTCCAGTGGCTAAGATTCTACTCTGTGCTCCCACTGCAGGGGGCCAGGGCTCAAACCTTGCTCAGGGAACTAGATTCCCAAATGCCACAACTAAGACTCAGTGGAGCCAAATTAAGGGGAAAAAAAAAGAGCTTTAAAGAATCTCCATAAGGTCTACGGCCATACCACCCTGAACGCGACCGATCTCGTCTGATCTCGGAAGCTAAGCAGGGCTGGGCCTGGTTAGTACGTGATGGGAGAATCCCCATAAGGAATTCCCTGGTAGTCCAGTGGTTAAGACTGCGCTTTCATTGCTGAGTTCGTGGGTTCAATTCCTGGTCAGGGGATTAAGATCCCACAAGCTGCATGGTGTGACCAAAAAAAAAAAAAAAGAACCCCACTGAATCTAGAAGACATATCTGTACACGTATGTTCATATCGGCATTATTCACAATAGCCAAAAGCCAATTCACAATGGCCACCGACTGATAAATGGATAAAAAAATGTGGTATACAGCAGAATATCTTTAAAAAGGAAGAAAATTCTAACAGTCTACAACATGGGTAAACTCTTGAGGACATTACACTAAGTGAAATAAGGTAATCACAAAAAGATAAACACTGTATAATTCCATTTACAAGAGGTTTCGAGAGCAGTCAAATTCAGAAACAGAAAGCAGAATGGTAGCTGACAGGAGCTGGCAGGAAGGGAAAGGGCACAGCTGTGTAACAGGAGAGTTTTCTAAGATGGTAAGAGTGCTGGAGAATGGCTGCACAAAATGTAAATACACGTAATACTATTGAACTGTACACCTCAAACTGGTTAGGATGGGGCGGTCCCTGGTAGTCTAATGGTTAAGATTCCAGGCTTTCACTGCGGTGGCCCCAGGTTCGATTCCTGGTTGGGGAACTGAGATCCTGCAAGCTACACAGTGTGGCAAAAAAAAAAAAGTTAGGATGCTAAATTTCATACTATGACAAAAGAAATAAAGAATCCCCATTGAAACAGGCAAATTCATATACTGCTGGCTGAGAGTGTAAATACATATACTCTTTTAGTGGGCAATTTGGCAATATTTTCAAAATCATAAACATTTAACTTTGACCCAGAATTTGGTCCTGGAGATTTACCCTACAGATTTATTTGCATACATTCACAATGACTTATGTACACAGTTGTTCCCTTTCAGCAAAAGAATATGTGGAATGAAAATGTTCATACACTCATACAATAAAATACTATCCAAGTATATAAACGAATGAGAAAATATTGTTCAAAAATGTAAAGATTTAGACAACAAATTAAGTGAAAAAGAAAGATTAAGTGTGCACAATCTGCTACCTTTGTCATACAAAAAGGTGGAAGGCCCACAGGAATTGAAAGTATTAATTAAGCAGGCAAGGTAGAAGAGTACTTCAGTGTACTTCATTAGTTATCTTTCTATATTATATTTTTCAATCATGTACCTAATTCAACAATCCAAGGTCCATTAGCTCAGCTTAAAAGTTTTAATAAAAAGTATTACTATGTATACTTAAGCTTTCTCCTTTAATTAAAACTGTTTATTTCTTACTAGGTGGGCTGGTAACTAGTTGCCCTAGTGGCCCCCAGTGATCCACATTTCAAGGTATTCCCCTCCCACACTGTAGATCTCTTTGGATCTCCTTGTTAGGTTTCTCCTCTCTTGGACCACTCACTCTGGGGAAAGCCTGCTACTCACTGTGAGCAGCCCTATGGAGAGGCCCACAAGGCAAGGAAGTGAGGTCTCCTACAGTCAACAGCCATATGTTGGTTTTTTTCCCCAATAGCCATATGAGTGCGTCATCTTGGACAAGGATCCTACAATAGCCTTCAAATGACTGCAGCAGTGAAGGACATCATGCTTGTAATCTCATGAGAGAAAGGCAGAATCATCCAGCTAAGCCACACCCTTATTCCTAACTTCGTATGACAGAAATGTTTATTGTTTTAGACTACTCAATTTGTGGGTAATTTGAGGATAATTTGCTTCCCTAATACAAAAGGAAACATTTCTCCCACAGCTAAAAGAATTTGTTTCCAAAAAGAATACTAAAGACACAATAAAAATTATCTGTATAGTGCTGGACATTAAAATAAAATCTCTATTAAATCAGTAAGACTGTAGCACACAGGATTTCTTCAAATTTTTACAAGCATGTAAAGTTTGTTTATCGAATATATAGAAGCACAATAAGCTTCAAATCAGTAAAAGAAATTACTCCAAAACACCGATTTGGCTATTTGAAAAATGAAACTTCAGCTCTACAACTATAGAAAATTATTAACTAAAATGAAAAACAGATTGAGAGGAAATATTTACATCCATAAAATAAAAGGATAATAGCTACAAAACACTACAATCCAGATAAGTCAGCGAAGGATACAGACAGCAAAGGCCACAGGAGAAATACAAACATAAACAAATCATTTTCAATAAAATTGTATTAATTAAATCAATCTTTCAGTAGCAGTATGCATCTATTTAATTATGTAAAAAACTTAAAAAAAAAAATGCCATCAAAGTTGGTTTGTTATCAAAGGGAGGAAAACGTCGGACTCATACACTATTTAGAACTGTGTAAAATCATACAATCCTTTTGGAAAACCATACAGAAGTAGGCACACCTGAGACACAGTGAAAATTAACCCACTGCCCTGATAATTCCACTATCACCAGTTTATCCTTAGGAACAATTCCACAGGCATTACTATGAAATTGTTAAGGTACCTATCAAGACTTTACTTAAACTCCAGTATCTACTCCACCAAGTAACCAATTTCAGTGGTATAATTACCAGCACTGTAACACTTCTGCCCCAAAGCTCTACTACATTAAAAAAGCATTTCAAATGTAGCACTTTATTACCTCTCAACCACTGCTCTGAAATTCTTTACAGATCACGGCATGGTGGAAATGCTTTTTCTTCGTATGTTAATTAGAAAAATAAGAGTCAATACACTGTCAATTGAACCATCTAAAACATTAAAAAGAGATGCCTTTGGACATAAAATTTCATTAACAGTTAGCATGGCATTAATGTCTATTGTTTTTACTGGGTATAGACAGAGCCTGCACAACACACACTGCGCCATCGTCAGGGATACCCAACAGCTCCAATTACTGCGTCAAGAGAAATTATAGCGATGACAAAGGGAATATACCCTCATAATTTACAGAGAAAGAGTACCTTCAGATTCTTCTTGGTATATGAGGGGATATCATATAACCAGTAATTATTTTTAATTTAATGTGTAAATATAATTGTTCATCCTCCAAAATGGATTTTATCCTTCCAGCAATCTTTAACATAGTATTATGGTATTTCCTGTAAGTTCACTAGACATGTGAAAAGAATTTTAGAGGACTTAATAAAGTAATTTTACCTAATAACAGTAACACTAAAATCTGTTCCAATTTATTAAGGGGAAACCACAAGTTTGTATGATTATATAGTTTCTTTAATAAGTCATCTAAAAGATGTAATAGTTAAAAATTAGGATTTGTATACAGGCATAATAAAGAATGTAGATCATCTAGAATACATAAAGAACTCTCAAAACTCAACAATTAAAATCAAACAAATTAATTAGAAAATGAACAAAAGACATGAGTATATTTCACCAAAGAGGATATACAAATGGCAAATAAGCACACAAAAAGATGTTCAACACCATTAGCTATCACGGAAATGCAAATTAAAACCATAATGAGATATTATTACATAACTATCAAAATGATTAAAACAAAAATAGTGACAATACTCAATGATGGTGAGGATGAACAGAAAGTGGATCACTCACACACTACTGGTGAGAATGTAAAATAGTATAGTCACTCTAGAAATCAGCTTGGCAGTTTCTTATAAAAGCAAACATGCCAACAACATATGATTCAGCAATTGTACTCTTGGGCATTATTCCCAGAAAAATGAAAACCTATGTTCACACAAAAGCTATATATGAATGGTCACAGCACTTTTACTTCCAATAGCCTAAAGCTAGAATAAACCCAGATGTCCTTCAACAGGGGAATGGTTAAACAAACTGGTGTGTGTGTGTGTGTGTGAGATAGAATGCTACTCAGTAACAAAAAGAAATAAAATATCAATATACTCAGTAACTTGGATGACTCTCCAGTTAATTATAAGTGAAAACATCCAATACAAGGCTATACACACACATATATATACTGCATGATTCCATTTACGGGCACTTTTTAAATGACAAAATTTTAGAAACAAAGAACAGATTAGTAGTTGTCCAAAGGTGGAGGAGGAATTGCCAGGAAGAAGATGGATGTGATACAAAAGGGCCACAGGAAAGACCCTTGCGGCACTGAAACTGTTAAACACCTTAACTGTGGTACTGAGTGTACAAATCCATACGGGTGACAAAAATGCAAAGAACTTAACACAGCACACACACAAATACAAGTAAAACCAGGGATATCTGGAGTATGTCCTTATAGAAATAAAGTATTTTCTTTAAAAAAGAATATGAAAAACAAAAACTGGGTCATCTGAGTAGGTTTGGTGGATTATACCAATGTCAATAATCTGATTGTGGTATTAGATGCTTTCACAAAACATACCACTTGCAAAATCAAGCAAAACACACATGAGATCTCTGTACTATTTCTTACAACCAACTGCATGTGAACTTATACTAATTTCAATAAAAGTTTCAATAATAAAAAAAAAATCTACCTACATGTTCATTTGAATGCATGTCCTTAATATATTAACCAAAGTATTCAATAATATGTATATGAGGCCACTTGTGCAACCAAAAGATTTAAAAAAAAAAAAGGTCTAGAAACACAAGAAAATTCTAATAAATTCTAATAAAATATTAAGAGTGAAAATGAGGGAGCATTGGGAATTCCCTGGCAGTTCAATGGTTAGGACTCTGTTTTCACGGCAGAGGGTCCAGGTTCAATCCCTGGTTAGGGAAATAATATCCCACAAGTCGCAGTTTGACCCAAAAAAAGAAAAAAAGAGGGAGCATATGAAGGTGACAGAAATAAAGATCTTTTTTTATTAATATTCCATTTTTCACTTTTACCATGAATTTATGTTACTTTTCTAACTAAAAAGATTCCTAGCAATTTCCTCATTTGAGATCATTTTTAAAAAGCTTCAGAAATGATCATTCAATGAAAATCAAGTCCACCACCAGAAAAGAGGTGGGCTCTCCTGCAAACCAGGGGGTGGAAATGAAACATTTATATCCATGACAAAGAACACCCAGCAAAGAGCAACAATGTAACAAATTATACCACTTCACAGCTGGAGTACACAAAGATACTGTATTTATGGCCCAAATTAAATTCTCCTGATTACCAATCAAAAAATGGATCCAATTCTCCTGATATTAAACAAAAACTGAAACTGTCAAATAGTCCAATGCTCTTATCTTACCAATTAAGCAAGAAGAGTTTGGATAAACATAAAAAAGCAAAACTATAACGATATGTTTATAGTTCAAAATTCACAATTCTTCCAAATGTGCATTTGGCTCTTGGCATAGAATAACATGCATCACTTACCGAGCACCTACTTCAAAAATAGCACTGTGCTAGCTGCTTCAGATAAATTATCTTGCTGCATTCTCTCAAATGTGCAAGGCTGCACAGTATTTGTCCCATTTAGAAATGAGGAATGGGCTCAAAGAGATTAGGGACTTCTACTAAACAGGTAGCATCTCAAGGAATCTGTCCTACAAAACTATTATATGACTTAATATCCTTAAGTAAGAGCTTAAACATGAGAATAGAGAGGAAAATGAAAGCTTGAGATTTAAGGAGCACAAATTCAAAGCCCTTAGAAACTGAAGGCATGAGGGAATGAAGTCAAAAAAAGTCTCTGAAGTTTTGAAATTTGGTACATTAAGGATAACAGCTCACCCTTTGATCACGTTCCTACCTAAAATTTACTCCCCTTCCCAACTTGTATCTCTGTAATAGTACCATTCATTCTTCTACTCCATAAGTACATTGAGGGCCTGCTACAAAGAAAGCATCACGCTACACACTGTTAAGATACTAAATGCTGAAATTAGACCAGAAAGAGAAAGGCATAAGCCAAGGGACTGTGAAGTAAGGCACCACTAATAGTCCAGGTTGGCTGAACTCAGGCCAGCCAGGATATCTTGGGTTTAGCATACGAGATTTGGGAAAGCCAAGATGAGGTCTCATCAAAGACAGTGAAGTGAGTGAGTGAAGTCGCTCAGTTGTGTCCGACTCTTTGCAACCCCGTGGACTGTAGCCCACCAGGCTCCTCCGTCCATGGGATTCTCCAGGCAAGAATACTGGAGTAGGTTGCCATTTCCTACTCCAGGGGATCTTCCCGACCCAGGGATCGAACCTGGGTCTTCCGTATTGCAGGCAGACGCTTTAACCTCTGAGCCACCAGGGAAGCCCAATTTGGGCGTTATTTGTTAGGCAAATGGGGAGAAGAGTTAAGCACTGAAGGTAAAGCTTTCATCAGAGACCTGTGTTTTGTTTGTGTGCTTACAGTCACTCAGTCCTGACACTTTGTGACCCCACAGACTGTAGCTCACTAGGCTCCTCTGTCCATGGGGTTCCAGTCTAGAATACTGGACTGGATTGCCATGCCCTCCTCCAGGAGATCTTTCCAACCCAGGGATCGAACCCAGGTCTCCCATATTGCAGGCAGATTGTTTACCATCTGAGCTACCAGGGAAGCCCCAGCAGAGACCTCACCTCGTATTTCTCATTTTGAAAGTCAAAGGTAAAAAAAAAAAAAGAAAGTCAAAGGTAATTCTGTCTGTCTCTCCAGACAGACTGGAAAGAAAAACAATATGAAGACCAGTAATAAAGATAACATAATAGAATGGAAACAGCATAAAAATTCAACCCTATAACATGGAATACAAGGCCTATAATTTATACTTACCTCCTGACAATCATGCTCCTCTCAGATTCCTATCAAAGAATTTCTTGCCACTTTCATATGTTATTCCTCCTTACTTACTGGCATGTCTCTGCTTAAATAGATATAACCTTCTATGAAATTCTTCCACATTGCTCCAGGCATGACTTTTTCCAAACTCCCACAGTACTGCTCTATAACTTCTACCAGGCCATTGGTATTCTGTACTGTCATTGTTTACACTAGTCTTCCTTGCATGGTAAAGTTCCTTAAAAGCAGACTGTATCTTTCCTTTTAATACAAGCAGTGCCTGGCATTGAGAAGGCACTCAAGTGCATTTTGATCATATAAACAAGTGATTCCAAGGTTTCCAACCTTGAAAAGAACTGGAGGATGATGCCATCATTAAGACAGGAGGGGATTTCCCTAGCAGTCCAGTGGCTAAGACTCCCCAATTCCAACGCAAGAGGCCTGGGTTTGATCCCTGGTCAGGGAACTAGATCCCACATCCAGCAAGAGTTTGCATGCTACAACTAAAAGACCCCCACAGGCTGCAATTAAAAGATCATGAATGCAGCAACGAAGATCAAATATGCCTCATGTTACAACTAAGATCTGGCATGGGCAAACAAATAAATAAATATTTTTTTAAAAGACAGAAGGAAAAGCATGTTTGGCAAAAAGTAGGCAAAAAGTAGACAGTCAAAAGTAGGTAAGTATGCTACAGGTGGAAGAGAAACTCAGTTGGAAATTTGTTTCTTGGTCTGAAGATCAGAAGTCAGATCAAGTTTTCAAACAGCAGAGAAGTGAATTAATAAAAGCAGATAAGACTGTAGAGAACGACAGAAAAGAGGAAGAAAAGAGAACAAGCAGTCCAAAAAGGACTATTTAAAGGAGTAGTGGTCAAAACACTGCACATCCAGTAGAATAAGTCTGGAGGTGTCAGTTGTAACTTTGAAAAGAACAGTTCCAACAGAGTAGAGAAGCCAATCCACAGGGCTTTAAGGAGGGGTAAACAAAGTAGACAACTCTCAAGATTCCCCAGCAAACTAATCACAGGGGTTAGAGGATAGAGGAAGATTCTTTAGAATAGAAAGATATCATTCTGTTTTTAGGCAGAAAAAGTGATGTAGCGAAGGTTGAGAATAAAGATCCCAGCAGAAAGGAGAAAGTAATGAAGAAAACCAGGACCTCCAGCAGAACAGAGTCAGAGAAAGAACAGAAGCTGAGAAGTGTGGAGACAGGAAAGGAAGAAGCAGAGAATTGCTGAGATGATGAGAAGGGAAGAGAGAACCCCATTTCTGTCTCAGGCACCAACACGACAAGCGTTGGACATATTGGTACAGAAGGTGGTTCATATTTTCTGCATCTCCAACACTGTACATGGGGATACTGTCACAACACTGAGATATCTATTCTGAAATGGCTCCCAAAAAAGTCTCTATTTAAACATCCATCCCACATACAATATAGTGTCTGTCTCTACCTAATGAAGCACAAGCTAGGGCAAATCAATTACAAGGTAAAACTGCAAACAAATCTGGCACAAAGATGCTGTGTTTCTTAAAGTTAATGTAAATAATAAAGAACTACTCTAATTACAGGCAAGAAAAAGGTGATCTAGGTCAACCAATAAACAAGTGACAACTGACAAGGCGAACAGGACAAGAGCTTCAAAGAGAGAGATGGTGAACATCAAAGGATTAAGAAAAGTTAGTGAAATGACATAGTGGACGGAGGATAAAACAAAATTGGAAAAATATCAGTAATTCTTAAAGCTTGGTGAGGAGTACATGGAAATTCAACCATTTTCTCTTCTTTGGTATACACCTGAAACTGCATAGTGGATATTTTTTTGAAAGAATACCTTAGTTAAGACTATGTCCCTAAATATTTTATAAAAATGTATCCTTATGATCATGGTAAGAAAATGGAAGTAAAACAAAGTATCCATCTACCTATTGTAAAATTTTGCTAGACAAAATTTTTAAAAACCTACTTGAGGGCTTCTCCGGTAGTCCAGTGGTTAAGAATCTGCCTTGCAATTCAGGGGACACTGGTTCGATCCCTGGTCCAGGAGGATTCCACGCCTCACTGAGCAACTAAGCCCCTGCACCACGACTACCGAGCCAGCACTCTAGAGCCCGAGGTCTGCAACTACTGAAGCCCGGGCGCCCAGAGCCCATGCTCCACAAGAGAAGCCACTGCCACGAGAAGCCTGAGCACCGCAATAATAAGCAGCCTGTGCTCGCCGCTAACTACAGAACGCCCATGTGCAGCAATGGAGACCCATCATAGCCAAAAGCAAAAATCTATTTGATTCTTGCCTTATTATAAAAAAAATAGTTGCCATCATAATCAAAATTTTGATAAAGGTTTAAAACTGACTTTTTTAATTCTCAATTTTACATTTCAATATAAAATCTAAATAAAACTTTTCCTCCCTATTTACTTGTGAAATTTTAGTCCTCAATTTTAATTGTGTTCATTTTTAGTGGTCTTCTTCAGATAGAGAGAATCACTAACATAACATATACTTTAGACTACTCTGGAGGCTGCCTACATCCTAAGAACTTTGAGAATTCCCAAAATTCATGAATACTGCCACAGTATAAATTAACTAAATTTTACCTCCATAAAGTACCTAAATGAGGAAGAATATCAAACAATTGCTGCAATCAGCCTACTAAGAAAACCATGAGTTACTTCAGGCCCAGGCAAGAGTTTTAGGGACCTTCAAAAGTCCCTTCAAAAGTCCCTAAAGAAAACCAAGAGTACTCAAATAATTCTATGGTTTCAATAGTTTTCAGTCTTATCCCCAATAATCTCAAGTACCTTTAAGGCGGACCTAGACCTTCCATGACATTTGTTTTTTACTACAAGGCTATGAAGACCCAATGAGACAATACAGACCAAAGCACTTAAAACTAAGTTATTGCCTGTTATAACCTGGAGCTCTGGGAACCAACCTTCCTTGAAGATTTTTTTCCAAGCACCTACAATATACAAAGCACTGTATACTATATATGTACATTGGCAGAAATTAGACAGTATCATCCCAATTAAATAGAAAAACACCAGGTCAGGATTATTAACTACAATGACAACCATTTCACATCAATGTATGCAGAAAACGTAACTGAATAGCATGAAGGTAAACTGAAGCAGTTGCTCCTTTATGACAGGAGACAAACAGTCTGCTGACAGCTAGTTGTACAAAAACAACTGGCAATACAATGTTGCATTATGTTGTCATTCTCTAGTTCCAGACAGAGGGTTTAATATCCTAATAATTACTCGTTCTAAAATCCTAATAAGTACTCGTCTAAAATCCTAATAAGTACTCGTTACTCTCGCCAGGAGAATCTTATTCTATCACAATATCACATACAGAAAAAGACAATAGCATGTGCAAAAGATTTTCTAAAATTTCTAGCCCTAAGCACAGGCTCTAATACAGAGTAAGTGCTCTCCATACCTGCTGCATCAACCAGTTACTGTGAATAGTCTGAATACATCAAGTGTGTAGCCACATGGAATTTCTTTTAATTACACCTTTCTCAAGCTTAAACTAAATTTGCATTTTGAGAATGACTTCACTTTAAATTCTCAGAAAATATCAAAGGCGAAAATGAAAGCAACAGATTTTGGATGAAGCAATTCAGATTTATCCATAATCTGTAAGAAAGACTTACAAGAATAAAGATTCGAATTTCCTGGCATTCAGTGGTTAGGACTTTCACTGCCGTGGCCTGGAACTAAGACTGAACTACTGTTCAGTCCCTGGTCAGGGGAACTAAGATCCAACAAGCCACATGCAGGACGGTCAAAAAAAAGAATAGATACTGGTTTCTTCAAGTCCACAGTCTGTGAGTAATTTTATTTTCTGGATGAAAAAAACTTTTCTACACTTATAGAAGTTTGTTAACTCTCATTTTAGATGCATGACATTTTTTTCTAAAGGGTCTAGTATTTTAGAACCAATGATGACATCTCTTTGATAAGAACCACATAGATTTACACTTACACTTCTAGAGAAACATGTATCTCCACCTTCTGATCTAAGTTTTTATGTAAAGACAAAACTATACACATGTAAAATACATTTCAATGAAACAAGAAGGATTTGTCTGAGCTGCTGATAGGCTGCCAACACAGCCTATCCACCCTAAAAAATATCTAGGACAAAACAGACTCAAGATAACCACTGAAACAAGTTTTTAAAATCTGCAACTGCCAAACTAAGAAATCAAGTAGTACTAAAGCATATTTAAAATATGAATCAACAGAAACAAAAGCGACACACCCACATTCTCACTCTTAATTTTAAAGAACAGCAGGGCTATATAGTAAAATGAACGTTTAATGCACTCAAAACCATCACTACACACCATAAAGTTTTTTCTATCTAAATCTTTACAGAGTATTTCAGAGGCATCTTGGAGAGGGAATGGGATCCCCTTTGGTGACATAACAGATGACCATGACAATGTGTTTAGGCAGAAACAAAATCAGAATCAAATATTTAAAGTTGAAAGGAATCTTTTAACAATCAAGCTGGTTCAGATTTTAAAAGTGATGAAACAGGGTAAGTGAAGTCAACTGGTCATTTAGCTAACTAGGGACAGTCAAAAATTCTGGGTGAAGACCAGATTTTTAAAAAGCAAGTATCACTTACCACAATCTAACATAGTAGGTAGCACTACTGAGTAACTCAAAGTACATTTTTTCCCCATTTCTATATACATACACCCATACCACACACATACATACACTTCAAAATTTAAAAGTAGAAAAGGTTCAAGAGCCTACTCTGATGGTGGTCGTTACCATAGGATGCTGTACAACACGTACCTCAGAAAAAATAGCCTAATTTAAATTTTGACTGATGTCCAAAAAGGTCTTTTCATCTTAGCTACCCTGAATGTGAACCCAAAATGTACTTCAACCTGCAAGTCATCCTATCAACTAAAATTTATAAGCCATGCCTTATACAAAAATAGGACTCCGGGTAATTCACTGATTCTTGTACTCAGGACACCAGCAAGCCAAAGCCAAGGCCACTTTTAAAAAAAAAAAAAAAGCTAAACAAATGTATACCTGTATCTTGAAAACTTAATTCTGAACTCAATCAAATGCCCTTAAAAGCTTAACTCTTAACCAGTCCTCAATGGAGAGTTAACTTGGAAAATCAGAAAAGAATCAAACTCATATAATACAGAAAAAATCAAAGTAAAATTTTCCCAAAGAGCTTATCATTAGCAATAAGCTTTCATATGTGAACTGATAAACAACCAAAAACCAATTAGTTATAACAGGTTTTTATAGTTTCCCTTTAAGTTGCCTGTATATATACATTAATGTATATATTTAAGTTGTACCAAAAACTGCTTACAAATGGCAATTCCTGTGAAGTAGATGATGATGAAGTTCCAGGTAATTCTAGCATGTTTCCTAATGTACTGGTACTGGAGTCTGGATCATCCTGAAAAGATAAATTTATTGAGTTTAATTGCTCTTCTATAGTACTGTTTGTATCTCCTAGTGAAAGGGGGGCTGGGAGAAGGGCTGCTTTTTCATTGCTGCCGTCCACTTCATTTCTTTGTTTATTTTTCTGTGTTTCAGTTTGAGGAGCTAATGGCAAGAATGGCGATTTGACTGCACCATGTCTACTGTCTGGTGTGCTGTCTTGTTCATTTCCCATGGCCACGTCTACACCATTCTCTGATTTAGGCTCATAATTGCAGGTGGCATTGGTCTGAGTTTCCTCAAAGATCTCCTCTATACTCTCATCCTCTGTGACTGGCTGTTCTGGGTCCATTTCAGAATCTACATCTGCATCGTCCACACAAGTAAAATTCTCAAAGTGCAGAAAGCCATTCTTGACAGTCTTTGTTACTTTTACCTGGAGTTCAGGGGAGTTATTACAAGAGGGTTCCTGTTTCATAGCAAGTGCTGTTGGACCACCAGGATTCAAGGAAGTGCAAACTGGCGACTGAGCTCTTGAATCACTTTTTTCAGGGTCTTGAAAGGATTCTGATCCATCAGCAGACCCATTTAAATACTCTACATTGATCATGGAGGCCAAATCCTGTAGTTTCCGCAGTGGAATGTAACAAGATGGAGAATCTTGTCCATAAGCATTTTGGGATGTTCCACTGGCAGTCGATAACTGCATAGTACACCCATTAAGTGGCTCAGAAAAATTGGATTGACCATTACCGAAAGGGCTGTCCTTGTCTTCAGGGGCATCTAAATTCACTGGATTGGAAAAGGGCAGCAGACAATTTCTTCTAGGTAGTTCACAGGTCTGATCCATCCTGGGCCAGCATCAACCTGGAATCCAAAAACACGGCAATTAATCTGAGTTAATGGGCCATTTGACTCTTAACTTCAAAATGGCAGCCACTTCTCAAGGCCTAGTGGCCTCGATGCTTTTCTGCTGCACTTCCATGGGTGGAAAAAGTTCCCCAGCTGACGATGGAAAAACGGCCTCGGTAAGCCTCCGCGAACTCCATCTTCCCGGAGACGGGTAGATCTTGCCACATGGAAACAGCCCGTCCCTTTTTCCTGCAGACTGGTGGACAGTTGGGCTGATCTAAAATTAAAATCCCGTTGGCAGTAGAAATTTCCAAATCTCAAACAGGATTGTCTTTCCCCTCCCCCGCTAGGAGTCCAGAGGCCGGATCTCCCAAAAGCAGGGGGCTGTAGGGTTCGAGGGGGGCTCCAGGACGCTGCACAAAAAGGTTACCCCCCCCCATCCTTCCTGGCTCGCTCGGGCGCAGCGGTCACAATAGCGCTGCACCCTGCGCCCCAATTGGCGCCCGAGCCTTTGCAGTGGCCGTGCTCAGGCCGCAAGTAAGTCGGCGAAGCGGGTGCACCCCGAAGCTCTCCTTTCTGATTGTAGGCCTGCTTGGTCCACAGCCGCAGGCCCGGAGGCCGGAACGCGGCAGGGGGAGAAACGGAGGCAGTCGGTGAAGCCGAGTCAGGGCAGCAGCAGCAGCTGCTACAGCTTGACAAACATGGCTGCTGCCGACGCCGCCGCCGCCTGCCCGGGCCGCGTTCCTTCCCGCAGCGCCGGTAGCACCTCCTGGCCGAGCCGATCGCACTCATCAATATTCAGCACCAAGCAAAGTTTGCTGCAGGAGGGAAGCCGGCCCCGTGCCCCCCAGCCGGCTACCTGAAGGGAGGCGGAGGCCGAGGTGCGCGCGGGAGGCCGGCGGGGCACGGGCCGCGCGGGGAGGAAGTTCGCGGAGGCCCGGCCGGCTAGGCCTGAGCCCGGCTGGTAGTGATGGAGGGGGAGGGGGCCTGCGGCTGCAACGCCGCGGGCCACCAACCCTGCGCCGCGCCCGGCCCTCCCCCGCGCCCCTCACCTCACGGCCACCACCATCTTCCCCGCCCGGCCGCCTCCCCCATCCGCTCGCGCCAGCCCGCCGCCTACCCCAGCGCACTAGTTACCGTGCCCCGCGCCCCCTCCCGGGCCGGCTGGGGGGAGGGGGTGACCCTCATTACACTGGGGCGCGAGCGGAGCGGTGGGGAGAGCGTGGAGCCGCTCGCCGCACCCCCCTCCCCCCGCGTCTCTCTTCAGGAGAGAAGGTAGCAAGCGCGACCTGCCCCGGCCTATTCCGCCGCCGCCTCCTCCTCCTCACACCCCCACCGCGCGCGCCCCCGCGGTGGCGCGTGCGACCGAGCGCCTCGCGCCGGCCCGCGTGCGGCTGGGGCCCCGAGTGCGCGCGCACCCCTTCCCCCAAGGCGCGCGCTCCTTTGCCTCACTCTTCGGGGTTCAGGGCGGGTGAAGTCGGGCTCGCGAGCGCGCCACCCAATCAGCGGAGCCGCCGCTGCCGCCCCCTCCCCTCCCCCTGCGCGCCCGCTCGCGGCCCGGGCCTACGGGCCGGCCCGACTGCCCGGGCGGGGCCTGAGGCGGGCTCCCCAGGGGCCTCGCGCGCCTCCCCGGAGTGTCGGGGCCTGCGGGCGTCGTGGGTGGCACTCCGATCCCCTCACCTACCTCGGGGAGCTGCGCCGGCCCCGGGCTGCACACGTTTCCAGCACCCTACCGGTCTGGAGCCCCAGCCCCGGCGGCACCTGGCTGGGCTGAGGCCTGTCCGACCGCCCCGCCAGCCCCGCTCGGGCCCGCGTCAGTCCCGGCCTCCATCTTAGGTTACAGCCCGGGTTCCCCATCCACTGGGCACCTGCCTTCAGCCCGCTCGGCTCGGGCTCGAGACCAAGGCAACCCCCCTCCTACCGCGGGGCTCACCTGGGGGCTTGGGCTGGGGTCTTCGAGGCCTCAAACCCCGAGCAGGCGCGGCCGCAGGTGAACCCCCTGCCGGGCCGCACCCCAAGCCCACATCACCACCACCACAGACCAAGCAGAGCAGGAAACAAAATGGAGGCAGCAGCTCGGGTCTGCCTCCCCGAGCCAAGCCTGTGCAGCCCCAGGGCTCCCTCCTGCCGCAGGCCCGACGCCCGCGAGGCAGGGGGCTGGCTCGTCCCGGGCACCAAAGGCAGCCGCCCTAGAGCAGCGCAGACAGGCCGGGGACTCAGCCCTGCGGTCCCCACAGCCCCTCACCCACCATCCCTTCCCTTCCCCCTCCCTCCATTCCTCTTCCTCCCCCTGCCCGGCCGTGCGGGGTGAGCGGCTCCCGGGAGCCGGGTCGGGTCGGGTTACCCGCCCGGGCACTGCCCGCCCAGCCTTGGCCTCCGTGGGGGGATGAGGCCAAGCGACCCCCGCGCTGAGCCCACCCCCCGCACCCGAGCCGGGCAGCAATCTGACAGCGCGCCCGCACCTCGGCCTGCCGCGGTGCAGCCCCCGCCCAGTGAGGCCGAGTCCCCAGCCCGGGCACCGCCGGGACGAAGCTCCCTCGTCACCCCCGGGCCCAGGGGTCTCGCAGCCCCGGGCGGGGCGAGGGGAGCGCTGGGGGAGGGGTCCACTAATCCCTGCACCGCCTCCCGCGCCTAGTCCGGGTCTAGGCCTGGCACTGGGACTCGGGCCGGGGGCGCGGGCGGGCGTCAGTAGGTGTGTGCGCGCGGGGCAGTGGACGCGGGCTCGGGGCCCGGAGGGGCCGAGCCTCGCACCGCGGACGCTGCAGTTCTCTGCACCCAGGCAGATGGCCCTCTCGTGCCACCTCCGCCCCGCGCAGGCCGCCTGCTCCGCAGCCCTGCTCCCCGGGGAGCGCGCGCCTCACCCCTGAGGGCCGGGCATCGGGACCCCGGCGGAACAGCGCTGGGAGGGCGGACCGCCGGGCTGGCCCCGCCAAGACTGCTCGCCTAATTCCTGGTCTGGGACGCTCTGCCCTCGGGAGCCTGGCACCTCGAGGCCTGCACCCAGTACCCGGGGCCCCGCAGCACTGGCCTACCGCGTCCAATCACCAAAGACACCGCGAAGTGGGGAAACCCAAATAACGACCCCGCGACGCCGACCTCCCCCAGGCCCTTCGCCTAACCCGATCCAACTCTGACCCCCTCCCCCTCCCGGCTTGCTCCCGACAGAAAGCTCACCCTGGGTACCTATCTGGTCCCTAGAGTGCTAAGTTCATCCTCGATGTTCAGAGAAAATCACAAACGACCGCCGTAAAAATTCCGCCTCCTCCAGAAAGCCTTCTGTGATTAGAGTTAACTCCATCTCAAAGCTGAGGGCGCCGCCCTCGAGAGCCACGTGACTACCATTCCTCCTAGGGCTTAGTAAATGTGCATAATTATTGCCTCAGTGGAGTGTTTACCCGCCATCCTTCTATCTGTTAATAGCGAGCCCACCTGGGAGAAAGGCACTTTTGGCGTTGTCTTGCGCAGTGTTGGCTTTCGCTTGCGGCTCCCTAAATTCCGTCCTTCAGCCTTACCCAGCCTTCACCCCGAAACTGGCCCCAGTAGACTTGGAGCTCAGGATGCCCGTAGCTTCCTTTCCTCCAAGACCCACAGACCAGCCAAGGAGACAGACAACAGGTCCTTACCACACCTGAGTGCTGGGATGCATCCCTGCCAAGAAAGCAAGCAGGCTGTCTTGGAAGGAAGGTGTCCCCTGAAACCAGTGTGATGAGGAGAGCACTGTGACCTCAGGCGGCCTCCTTCCGTTGAAGACAATGAGGTATCCTGACTGTTCCCAAGTGCGTAGTCAGGTTGGCAGTGAGTCGAAGAAGAGCTGGGTCTACACTCCAGGGTCCCGCCCTACAAGGACCCGCCCTTTGTTCTGCTAAGGAGTGACTCCTGCTAATCCTTTATAGTCAATTCAATGGGGGAGCTCTGACTGGCTCCTTCTCTTGTGCATCCTAAGTTGTTTTAGTCATGTCCAAGTTTATGCCACGGTATGGAATGTAACCTGCCCAGCTCCTGTGTCCATGGGATTCCCCAGGCAAGAATACTGGAGTGGGTTGCCTTCCTCTAGAGGATCTTCCCAACCCAAGGATCGAACCAGCATCTCATGTCTCCTGCCTTTGCAGGCGGGTTCTTTACCACTAGCGCCACCTGGGACTCCTTCACACCTAATCTTTTGAACTAGTCATTTCTGACTGACCTCCTAACAACTGCCCCAATTCAGATTACTTGCAACCCTTTACTCTCCCATGACTGTCCTGAGGGCCTGTGAGGTGCCACTCAATGGCCTTGAGCCACTCAGTTAAAAAGCCACAAGCCTCAGTTTCCTCACCTGTGGTTTCCAATGCACAGGGTGGCTCTGAGGCTCTTGCAAGGCAAAGGTGTTTGGAGACTATACGGACTACATACTTGATAAATGCTGAGATGTGTTTCATTGCTTCTTTCAGCAACCATTTTTTGCATTTCAGGCAGTTTTGCTAGATGCTGGGGAAACAAAGGATGAGATCCCTACCTTAGGAAACCCCCAGCCTTAGGAAAAAAACTCTTAAATAAAGGTGCAAAGGTGTGAAGAGGGACAAGGACAATGGTTCCTCCAGAGCTGACCTCTAGACATCACTGACCTAAACAAACCTCTCTCTTTCCAACTTCACAGGCCCCACGGAACAGGTCTCATTCCTATGTGGTCAGTTATGCCCAACTCTTTGCAACCCGTGGACTGTAGCCCGCCAGGCTCCTCTGTCCATAGGTTATTTTCCAGGCAAGGATACTGGAGTGGGTTCCCAGTTCCTCCTCCGGGGGATCTTCTCGACTCAGGGTTCGAACCCAAGTCCCCTGTGCTTCTCCTGCATAGGAAGGTGGATTCTTTCCCACTGCCCCACACAGAATGGGCGTAGGAGCTAAAGGAGGAGGACAGGCAGCTGGGGATGAACAGCTTACTGATGATGGTCTTAGGGAAAAGACTGGAATCCCAGAGAAAACCTCCTGGACTTTCCTGGAATAACTCAAGGGTTCCTTCCTGCCTCTCAGAGTAGAATTTGGCTATAGAGGTCTCACCCACAGCAGCTTCCTTTGGTGACTCCCATTCAGAAGGCTAAGCACCTGTTGGGTGCCAGCATTTGGTTGAGGGGACCCACAGGACCCTATATTCTCACAAGGACACTAGCTCCCGAAGTAGGGGAGGAAAGGATAGGGCTGTGGCCTGCCCTCCTTGTCTCAGCACAAGGAACTTTTCTGGGCCTGTGCCTCCCATCCTTAAGACAGAGATTAGAATCAGTAAATATTTGCTGAGTCTATGTGGTATACTGGACACCATGCTGGGCGCTTGACATGCATGAGTTCCTTTAAACCTTTAGCGGCCCTATGCAGAAATGAGGCCCGAAAGATTAAGCCCTTCTGCAAGGTCTTAGAGTCTTGTCATTTCACGTCTTCTGCTCCTGGCAAACACACCTTCTGGCTACAGTAGGTGAGAAGGCCCAGTACAGTGCCTTACACATAAGGACTCTGGAATTTGAGTGGTGGGCAGAGTGAGATTACCTTAGCCTCAGTTTCCTCACCTGTAAATTACTGATACTGGTAACCTGCTGAAAGAGATACCTGTAGAGAGATTCTGCCAGTGTACTCCTTTTTTCTTAGAACTGCCCTCCCCTTTGATTCATGAATTCAGCAGATATACTTCCCATGTGGTGCGGTGGTAAAGAATCCGCCTGCCAATGCAGGAGACACAGGTTTGATCCCTGGGTCAGGAAGACCCCCTGAAGTAGAAAATGGCAACCCACTCCAGTATTCTTGTCTGGAAAATTCCCCTCAGAGGAGCCTGGCAGGCTATAGTCCATGGGGTTGTAAACTATGTAATTAGGAAGGGAAAAAAAGGGTATGCATTGATTCAGCAGATACTTATTGTGTTCCCCCTCAGAGTCTTGTGGGAAAGGCAGAGAAGTAGTAACAAGGTAGCGAGCTGAACACTGAGAGAGAAGCCAGAGGTGCTGGGGGAGCTGAGGCGGGCTCAGAGACAGTCAGAGAAGGCCTTCCATGGAAGTAACATTCACAGGGAACTCAGAAGGATATACAGGAATAGCTTGGAAAGGAGGGGATAAGTTCGAGATTCCAGCAGAAACTGGGCTTTGGAGGGACTGACCACAGTTCAGTGTGGTCAGAGGCTAGTGCAAGGCAGGAGCAGTAGAGGTGATGAGGTGATGAGTACAGGCAAGACGCCTCAGACGGAGATGGGAAATGCCACAGGGATCTGATCACTCAGGACTTTCCTTTTTAAGCTAAAGAATTCAGCTTTTAACTGGAAAGGCAGTAGGGAGCCATGGAAGGTTAAGAAGCAGATTAAGAATCTCATCTGTGCAGCTGAAAGCTCACTCTGCCAGCAGTGCCCAGAAGAGATGGATACCTCCTCTAGAAACAAGAGGGCTTTGCCTTGGGGTGTGCTAGGGCTGTTTTGTTACAGTTCTCTTCTTCTGTGCCGGCTACTCTGCAAGACACTTCTCATCTACTCCTGAGATGGGCACTCTTGTTATCTCCATCTTCCAGGGAGGAAGTGAGGAAGTGTGACTTATTCAGAGCTGAGCTCCCACCCCAACTCCCAGTTCAAGCTCTTCATCCATGCTGGACAAGAGCAGCATATGCTTTCTGATTAAATAGCCAGGTTTTGTGGGGAGGTTTGGAGGCCTGTAGTGATTAGTCCCAAACACTGCTGGTGAATACTACAACCACTCCTTGTGATGGGTCTAAGACTTTCTGTCCCACTGAGTGGTTTCTCCAGAACTGGATCAGGCTTCCACTTAAGATTGAGGAAGGTTTGGCACCTGCCCAAAATACCAGGTATCTGTCAGCTAACCTGACCCTGTAGCCCTAGCCCCAAGGATTCAACTTTTCACCTTCAAGTGTGCTGTTTTTCAAATGTTCTCTTTGGAAAGCCCTGGGTGTAGCGGCCTCTAATCTCTGTCCTCCTGCCCTCCTCAATTTCCTGGCTGCCCAGTGTATCACCGTGCCAGGACAGGCCACATCCCATCCATCCTGTGCTCAGGCCCACCCCTCTGCCTTTTCCCCTGTCATGCAAACTCCTACTCATGATTCAGAGCCCAGTTTAGAAGATTTCTCCTCCTGGAAGTCTTCCCTGTTTCCTCTCTTGCAGGCAGTCATTTTTTTTTTCCTGAATGAGCCCTTGCAGTAACTATTGGCTTTATATATTTAGTCCAAGCCAGCTGGTGAGCGCCTTATGACCACCAATGACCAATCCCAGAACTATGAAGGTCAGAATAAGTGCTGGGGAAACATTTCCTAATGTTCACCTGTTTTCTAAGTCTGTGTCTTCAAATGACAGAAGAATTATGGCTCGTGGCTCAGACGGTAAAGAATAGGCCTGCAATGTGGAAGACCTGCCTTTGATCCCTGGGTTGGGAAGATCCCTAGAGGAAGGTATGGCAACCCACTCCAGTATTCTCGCCTGGAGAATCCCATAGACAGAGTAGCCTGGCAGGTTACAGTCCAGGGGGACACAACTGAGCAACCTTCACTTTCACATGGACCACCTGGTCATGTCAAACCATCCCTCAAAGGATTCAGGGCTGTTTGGGGAACACTCAGGCCTCTGTGCCAGATGAGACTTTCAAAGAGTATGAGAGCCTATAGTATCTGGAGTCAGATAGATGTGGGTTCAAACTGCAGGGGGGCCACTTATCAGCAAATCCTTTCCCTTTCCTGAGCCTCACAAATGAGGTCATTGGGCAGATTGAATATGTCAGTGTAGGCAGGACATGGTAGGAGGGCTTGCACAGAGCAGCTGCCCATGAGACACCTGCTTCAGATGCCACCAGGTTCCCCAACCCAACAGGTCAGTCTTCCCTCCATTCCAAACCTCTCCTCTGAGCACTTGATTTTTCAGATGCACCCTTAGCTTCCAGACAAGCACTTCTGAAGGTACTAATTTCCAGGGGAGAAAGGGGGATGTGGAAGAATCCTGGGCTCTGGTGCGGGGGGGGCGGGAATGAAGTCAGAGGAAGGAGGAGGTCTGCAGCTGGTGGCCAGGAGAGTGCTCTACCTTCTGCCTGCCTAAGGGTCACCATTTTACACTCACCCACCCATCATCTCCCTGCAAAAAGAGGATATTGTCCTATTTTACATATGAAAACAGAGGCTGAGAAAGAAGCAGTGTCTTGTTCTGGCAAGTGGTCGAAGGCTCAGAGTTTACACCCAGTAGTCACATAATGGCTCACCGGTAAAGAATTCTCCGGCAATGCAGGAGCTGCGGGAGACACAATTTCGATCCCTGTTTCAGGAAGATCCCCTGGAGAAGGAAAGGGCAACCCACTCCAGTGGTCTAGTCTGGAAAAAATTCCATGGACAGAGGAGCCCAGTGGGATAAGACAGTCCACGGGGTCACAAAGAGACACTACTGAGCAACAAACACTCACTCATACTATATATGTGCTTTAAATACATCATAAAGCCCTGGGGCTGTAGATTCAGCTCTATCAATTTATAGAAAATGTCTCTCGTGTGTCTAAAATGGCAAAACCGGGCCCCATCATCAAATGCCTCAGCCAACTGAGACAGACTTTTTAATATAAGAATATGGAGTGCTCTGTGAATTTGCGTATCATCCTTCCACGAAGGCCATGCTAATCTTCTCCGTAGCATTCCAATCTTAGTATACATGCTGCTGAAGCAAGCACTCACACTGATTTTCAATCAGAAAAGATTTGAGTCCATTCTCGATTAAAACCAGCATGTTATAATATGCATCCCCATGACAACCATGCCGTTGCTGGGTTCTAATTCTAGGACTGACAGACAAGGCTAAAGCCCTGACCTGAGTTTACTGGATGAAGTAAGTCTTAGGAGGCTCTGAGGGCTCTCCAAAACCCTCTCTTTGGAGTGCTTGGCCCACAGAGATTCATCTGGGTGGGATATGGCTCATCTCTCATGAGTGGGAAGCCATCTGAAGGAACTGAAAAGAGGTGTTTTCTTAGGCAGATCAAGGAGTTCAAATGGAAGTTAAAGGTCTGGGAATTTGTACCCTTAACTCCAACTAAACTCCGAAAAATCTGGAAAGTCTTCACATGCCCCAGGTGACAACCTTAGGCAAAAATCATGATTGGAAAAACAACCATGCTCCAAATAATCTGGAAAATCTTCACAGCCCTCAGGTAAAGACCTTAGGCAAAAACCATGGAAAATAGATGGCCATGTAGAACAGGAGGATGTTGGAGAGGGGCTAGGAGGGAAGACTTTTCCTAAAGGCAGAAGGGACTCAGTCTTGTGTAAACTATTCCACCTCAGGGTCTGTGTTCCTGTGTCTGGAAGATTCCATTCCCACCTCTGCCAGGACTCTTTCTATCTCTGAGTTCAAGAGTCTCTCTTCAGACAGGCTTCCCTGGCTCCTCCCTCAACTTGAGGACACCAGGTCACTCTGTTACATCTTCCTGTTGAGGTAACTTACAGCAATTACCATTCCCTGAAATTATCTGATTTTTCCCTACTTATTTCTTTATTTTCTTTTTATTGAGATATAATTCACATACCATAAAATTTGCCCTTCTAAAATGTACAATCTAGGAATTCCCTAGTGGTCCAATGGTTAGGCCTCTGGTCTTCCACTGCAGGGGGCTTAGGTTCAATCCCTGGTCAGGGAACTAAGATCCTGCAAGCCATGTGGTGCAGCCAAAAAATAGAAAAAATATATAAAACAATACATAAGTAAATAAATAAGTAAAATGTGCAAACCAGTGATCTTTAAAATTTTTTTTTAATTTTTATTATTTTTTTCAGTGATCTTTTTTAAATTAATTTTAAAAAATTGTTTTTGGCTGCACCTCGAAGTTTGTGGGATCTTAGTTCCCTGACCAGGAATCAAACTGGGTCCCCTGCAGTGGAAGCACAGAGTCCTAACCACTGGACTGCCTGGGAATTCCCCAGTGGTTTCTAATACACTCATAAAGTTGTGCAGCCATCATCACTAATCCCAGAGCACTTTCATCACTTAAAGAGAAACTTTGTACTCATTAGCAGTCAGTCACACCCCATTTCCTCCCTTCCCTTAGGCCCTGACAACCACTCATCTACTCTCTATCTCTGTGGATTTGCCTGTTTTGGACATGTTATATACATGGAATCAAACAGCACATGGTCTTTTATGTCTGGTTTCTTTCACTGAGCATGATGTATTCCAGACTCATCCATGTTGCGGTTTGTAGCAGTACTACTTTCCTTTTTATGGCTGAATAATACTCCATTGTATACATACACCACATTTCATTTATCAGTTACTGTTTCGCTTTTCAATGATGCATTCACTTTCGGGCTATTAAGAACAATGTTGCTAAAAAAAAAAGAACAATGTTGCTGTGAATATTCATGTACAAAATTTTGCATGGACATGTGAATTCATTTATTTGTCATATATACTTAGTGGAATTGTGGGTCATACAGTAACTCCATGTTTAACTTTTTCAGGAATTATCAGGAACTCTTTGAAGAATGTTACCAAAGTGGCCGTACCATTTTACGTTTCCACCAGCAATGTGTGAGGGTTCCAATTTCTCCACATGTTCACCAATATTTTTTATTATCTGCCTTTTTGAGTATAGTTATCTTAGTGGGTACAAAATGCTATCTCTTTGTGGTTTTAGTGTGCATTTCCTGAACAACTAGTGATGTTGAGCTCATTTTCTTGTGTTTGTTGACCATTTGTATATCTTCTTTCAAGACATGTCTATCCAGATTCTTTGCACTTTTTTTAAATTGGGTAATACCTTTTTTTGTTGTTGAGTTATAAGGATCCTTTATGTCTGGATACAAGTCCTTTTTGGATATAAGATTTACTAATATTTTATCCCATTCTGTGACTTATATTTTCACTTTCTGGATAGTATCCTTTGAAATACAAAGGCTTTTAATTTTGATGAAGTCCAGTTTATCTGGTTTTTATTTCTTTTGTTGCTGTGTTTTTTGTAATATCTTAGAAACCATTGTTTAATCCCATGAAATAGTTTTAGCCCTTACATTTAGGACTTTTGGGTTAATTTACTATAATGTGAGGTAGGGATCCAACTTTATTCTTTTGCATGTGGATAACTAGTTGTTCCAACAGCATTTTCTAAACAGACTGACTTTTCCTCTTCAATAACAGTCTTGGCACCCTTGCCAAAAAATCAGGGACTTCCCTGGTGGTCCAGTGCTTAAGGCTCCATGTTTCCAATGTAAGGGGTGTGGGTTCAATCCTTGGCTGGGGATCTAAGCTCCCACAAGCAGCATAGTGTGGCCAAAAAATTTAATTAATTAAAATTAATTAAATTAATTTTAACAAATTAAAAATCAATTTATTAAGAAATAAAGAAAAAATAAAGAAAGAAAAGGAAAAAAATCAGTTGACCATAGAAGCATGGGTTTCTTCTTGAATTCTCAATCTACTCCATTGACCAATAGATCTTTTATAAAATTTATTTTTAATTGGAGGAAAATTACTTTACAATGTTGTATTGGTTTCTGCCATAAAATAACTCAAATCATCCATACTTATACATATATTCCCTCCTTCCCCTCACCCTTCTAGGTCATCACAGAGCACCAGGCTGGGCTCCCTGTGTTATATAGCAACTTCCCACCAGCTGTCTATTTTACACAATAGTATATACATATCAACGCTACTTTCTCCATTTGTTCTACCTTCTCCTTCCCCCCTGTGTCCACAAGTCCCTTCTCTACATGTGCATCTCCATTCCTTCCCCTCAAACAGGTCAATCAGTACCATTTTTCTAGATTCCATATATATGTGCTAATATATGATATTTGTTTTTCTATTTCTGACTTATTTCCCTCTGTATAACAGACTCTAGGTTCATCCACCTCACTATCACTGACTCAATAGATCTATCTTTATGCCAGCAGTACAGTCTTTTCTTTTTCTTTTTTTATGGAAGAGCATGTTATTTTAACTATAGCAGTGTGTACATGTCAATCCCAAATTCCCAATCTATCCCTCCCTCTCCTTCCCACCCTTATAAAGTCTAAATTGCCTGATTTTTTTTGGGGGGGTGGGGGGCCCATACCTCCATCTTTCTCATTGTCTAGAATAGACACACCAAGAAGTTAGGACTCGTTCACAGCTGTGTTCCCAGTGCCTGGTGCAGAGTGGATGCTTGACAGAGATTTGTGGATTGAATGAGTAAATCAATTGAAATTTATTCAATATCTTATTGAATGAGTAACATTGAATAAGTACAGTGTTTTGGGAAGAAGCCAACTGGGAGGGGAAAGTTGAGGGTACAATAATGACGACAGGTCACTGAGGTCAAGGAGGTGCAAGGAGGTACAGGGTGTTTGGATGGGGCCATCACGGGATGGGTGGCCCAGAGAGCAGATGAGAAACCCCTTAATATTTGAGACATGTAGGGAAAGGCAAGGGGCCTCAGCTATGTTTTAAGTGGGAAGGGAAGGAAATTGAGAGAGGTCCCACAGAGTACCTCTGTGTTCTCCAGAGATAGGAAGTGAGAGGGAAGGGAGGGGCTTGCAGGCTCAAGGAAGCAGAGGACAGCTGAGTGACCTTGGGGCCAGAGCCCAGGCTTGGACCTAACAAGTGGGCACTCTCCACGCATGACTGGATCCCCTCCAGGGTCCTAGGGGGAAATGGTTACCAGATGAAAGGTCAAGGGTGATGGACTAGAGAGGATGCATGTGCAGTCAAGGCCCTGGGGCCCAGGCTGGCTGAAGCAGGGGAGAAGACAGAGCACAGAGCCCCTGACCTCAGGCAGCATTTCCTAAACCCTACATACCAGCCACCGCTGGGCACACACTGGTTAGTGTGGAGTGTTAACCCCTGTGGGAGACTTCTCAAGGCTAAAGTGACCTGAGGCAGATCACAGGCCAACATGGTCGGGGTAGGAGCAAAGGCAAGCCATGAGACCAGTTTGAGAGTGGAAGTGAATTAAATGAACCCTGCCTCCCTCAGTGAGTTTGGCTGATCTCTGGACTTGCTGGCTACATATTTTCATCTGTAGATTTGTAATATTCTGAATCTTTGGGAGATCTTGGAAGATTTTTTTCTTAATTCCTTATATTCTTAATTTTAAACTTACATAAGGAGCTCCTTTAGATTTACTTATAGTTTTCAAAAATCATGTATCATTTTTGTGCATTCATAAACAGATAAATAAAAGTGCAATAAATTAAGGTTTTTAAAACTTCTTTACATTTGAATGTAGACTCCTGAATCACTTTTTTTTTGGTTCAGAATTGTTGATGTTCATGTTAATTTGCTCAATTATCCTTCTTTGTGTTATCAGATCATTTGTGACATGGCCTTTCTTAAGGGTGCTCCATGGAACTTCCTTGGTGGTCTAGTGGTTAAGAATCTGCCTGACAATGCAGGGGACACAAGTTTGATCCCTGGTTCAGGAGGATCTCACATGCCTCAGGGCAACTAAGCTCTAGTGCCACAACCCTGAGCCCACACCCTAGAGCCAGGCGCCTCAACTACCGAAGCACGCATGCCCTGGAGCCCGTGCTCCACAATGAGAGAAGTCACCTCAATGAGAAGCCTGTGCACTGCAATGAGAGAGTAGCCTCCACTTGCAACTAGAGAGAGCCTGCATGCCACAACAAAGACCCAGTGCAGCCAAAAATAAATAAATGAATAAACAAATATTTAAAAAAATTAAAAAGGGCTCCATTGTTGTCCCCAGGATTATACTTCAAACCACTGACACCCGTTCTCTTATGTGGACACGTTCCCATTTGATGAAGCTCATAAATTAGGTCTTTCTCAATTAAAGACCTCAGTTGAATAGGATGGATTTTTTTTTTTTTTAACAGCAAGGCCTTCAAACATGCTTTTAAGAATTAGACTTTTCTGTTTTTTAACAGTATCTCAGATTGAATTTATAGCTTTCTAGTTACTTTTTTTTCAAGACTCAGTTCTTAGAAGATACTTTTGTATCTTTTCTTTTCTTTTCAGAAGATATTTTTGAAAGGTATAAAGGAAATGTAAAGGGGTGTGGTTGATGTAGCTGAAAGGGAGAGAGAATTTTAAGAAGTCATCAGGTGCAGACTATGAAGAGCTCTGAGGACTGGAATTTAATTCCACTGGAATGGGGAGTGCCACAATCAGATACAACATTGAAAAACATGAACTTGGGACCATGTGGAAGGTGAGTGTGGAGGCAGAGATACCTGGGAAGATGCTGGGACCCTGAGTCAAGAGGTTGCTGTGGTCTTTACCAGAGAAATGGCAGGGAAATGGGGATAAAGGATGGACTAAATCTGGAGGATGTTATATATAGCATGATGACTATAGTTAATAATACTGTTTTGCATATTTGACAGTTGCTGAGAGAGTAGATTTTTAAAATTCTCATTCAAGAAAAAATGTTTTTGTAATTGTATATGGTGATGGATATTAACTAGGCTGATGTAGTGATCATTTCATAACACGTACAAATATTGAATTATTATGTTGTATACTTGAAACTAACACATGTTATATATCAGGTATAACTAAATATAAAAATGGACTAAGAATGGCTTCAGAAAGTAGAAAGGGCAGGACATGGAAACTGGATGGGAGCATGTGGGAGTATGAAGAGTCAAAGCGGGGGTCCAGATTTCCAGGCTAGAGGGACAGCCGCGTCAACCACTAAGTGGCAGACACAAGGAATACAGCTGGGACAAGGGGGGGAAATATATGTTAGTTTTTTTTAATAAAAAAAATTTGTTTAATTATAGAATACATTATCACTGTACAAATGTCAACACAAAAAAATTAAAATTCTTCTATTCCCACCTGTTATGGACCTGTTGAGAATTTCTTATATACACATACACACAAACCTTCTTTGTTAGTTTTTCAAAAAAATATATATATAGGTTAACACTGTTTTGCAATTTGATTTTTTTCACTTCTCAATAGTACACCATGAGCCCCTTCTGGTTCAGTATATACAGACCTGACTCATGTTTAACGGTTGGATGTGTCACTCATATTCAGTAACATGAATATACTATAATATATTTTACCAATTCCTTTGCTGATGGACACTTAACTTCATTGTTTTGCCATTATAAGTAATGCTGAAATGAATATCCTCTTCACATATAATTAAGTATAACTTTTTCATTATATATTCTCTACATATATATATATAATATGTAAAATTCAAATTGTATATATAATATACATATACTTACTTGCATTTGTGCAAAAGTTTCTATAGGCCTGATTCTTGGGTAAAAGGAAATACCCTTACTTGTCTGCCTTTTTCTGGATGACAAATTTCTGACAATTTTACTTACTGACTAAGAGATGACTTCAGTTTCAAAATATGCCAAATGCATTCGGCTTTAAGTAGCACACACTGTGGATTAGAACTTGATGAACTTGAGGACTGACAGCATTTCCTGGCCTGCTTACTTGGAAAGTGCAGTGATGCCTTGTAAACCTTTTGTTTTCATTATTTTCAAAATTTCTTATGTATTGTTTTCTTTAATGGTTACCAAACAGAACAATCCTCTTGGTAAAAGCCAGCGGTAAGCATCTGTCCATTACGTCACTGCTGTTTCTGCCACCAGCCCAAGCTGCCTCTATCAATCCCGTGACTCCCTACATCCTCAGGTGGAATAGTAACTACATTGGATTCAACACCAGATCAACTTTCTCCTTCAATTTCGGTAGCAAGCCTGGAACCAAATCTGTAATTATTGGTTGAATATGGACTTTGTTACAGCGTGCTGTCCCCAGGGTACACACTGCTGCCTTGGGCTTGACATCAGTGCAGATGTACAGAGCTTGAAGACCAATCACAGAGGCTAGGAATGCAGATACCACTGCTGCTTGGAGTGTGTCCAGCAGCAGAAACATGTCCTCTGCAGGCTTCTACACTGAAAGGCCTGTGGCCCATAGGCCCGTGCAACAGCGTTAGGAAGCTGGGTGCCACCGTCTTTTTCTATGTTAATTTTTCAAATATACATTTTATTGTGATATTTTTCAAACATACAAAACAAAAAGATACAACTAATACACCTAGAGTCAGTGTCTGTTAACATTTTGTTATATTTGCTTCAGAGATAAAGTTTTTTTTTTCCCCTCTATGTGCAATGTGTAGGATTAAATTCCCCCCGCAGCGGAAATGCTAAGTCTTAACCACTGGACGGCCAGGAAAGTCCCAGAGATAAAGATATTTCTTTTCTGCACAATTTCAAAGTGAGTTACAGACATTGTGATACTTCTCACATAAAGACTCAGCAAACTTCTCCAACATATGAGGGTGTTCTCCTATATAACCACAGTGCCACCTATAATTCCCTAACATCTAACGTTCTTTCCATATTCAAATTTCTCCCAAATGTTTCTGATAGATGATTTTTCTGAATTAATCCAATCAAATTTCATATATTGCATTTGTCCTTGTAGCTCTTAAGTTTCTTACAACTCGAATGCTCCACCTCCTGTTTTCTGAAATACTGACTTTTGCAGGGACTCGGCCAGTTATCTGGCCCCATGTTCTGCATTTGGCTGACACTTCTTCATTACCTGTTCATATGCCCCCTGTATTTTCTGTAAACTGGATATAAGGGCAGAGGCTTGATTACACTTGGGTTAATGTTTTTGTAAGAATGCTTTGAAGTAAGGCAGGTGCTGGTGTTCAGGCATGTTAGGTTTGGAGAGCCTGAAAGACATCAGGAACACATGTCATGCTAGTGACTGGAAATACATTTGGTTTGAAGACCTAGAGGAAGAACCAGGTGAGAGAGAATACCTCAGGAGTCATCATAGAGGAGGTGGGACCAGAAGCCTTTGGTAGGGGCAGGACAGGTGGTGAGAAAACCCAGGGAGTATGAGGAGACTGCCAGGGAGTTTCCAGAGAAGTCAGTGATAAGACAGGACCAATGAAATGAACAACTAAGGCTCAGTGGTCAACAGAAGCCCTGCCCTGTTCCCCCGAATTCTGGGCCCCTTGCCTGCAGAGGCAGTTGATGTGTCTAGAGTTCATAATAAGCCCCAGGGAGACTTGCAGAGGCTTTAAATAATGAGGCATCTCAGGGTTTATATAGTGGGAGGATAGGAGGATGCAATTACTTCAGGCCTATCTAATTAGTCATATTAATGAGCCTAAGACAATTATGAGACCAGAAAGGAGGAGTTGGGGCGGGGGCAAGGTGGTGACATCTCTATTCCTGCCCAGGGAGGGGACCCTGGGGGACAACCAGAGTACTTAGGGCTATGATAGGCCCTGGATCTCCAATCTGGGCAGGGACTGATGCTAAACCAGAAGAAAGACTGCTGCTGCCTTCTGCATCCCAGGCCTGTGGCAGCAAAGGGTCAGAAATGCCTGTGGAGGGACTTCCCTGGTGGTCTAGCGGTTAAGACTCCATGCTTCCAACGCAAGGGGTGAAGGTTCGATCCCTGGTTGGGGAACTAAGATCCCACAAGCCTTGCAGTGTGGCCAAAAAAAAAAAGAAAAATGCCCTTGGAACACCTAGCCACATGCTTCTGCCATGCTGACACCAGCTCCTCACTGTGGCCTAGACATCTTAAAGATGCGGACCTGCCTGCAAGTCCAGGCTCATCATCTACCTTGGTCCCCTCCCTCTCTGCCCTTCAGCTACACTGGCCTCCTTTGGTTCATAGATGCAGAAGACTGCCCTGTTAGCCCAGCCCTCTCCACAGCTTTGTACTGTGCGCCAACCGCCTGTGCTGGTGCCTGAGAGGTAGCACGCAGTGCAGTTACAGGTATAGACTCAGACCCAAAAGACCTTGTTTGAACCCCCAACTCTACCACTTAATAGCTGGGTGATCTCAGGCAAGTTACAGAACCTCTCTGTGCCTGTGTGTCCTCTCTGTCAAGTGGGGTTGTGGACAGCTAATATGAGCTTCAAATAGTATCTAGCAGCTGGTTAGTCCTGCAGTTGTTGCAGTCATGATTATTGTTCTCATGAGGCTCAGAGAGGTCAAGATCTGCCTGAGCTCACAGACCTGGTACCTGGTAGTCTTCTAAGACTTTTTTTTTCCCCCTAGTACCTTAATGTTGCATTATAAATAGCACCACCTAACTGCTGAGATTTTCCGTGCTATAAATTCCTTGATTTTGTATACTCTGTCCTGCTACTGTTTATGTAAGTTAAATTTACCCTTGCCAGACCAAGTGAAGGGACCATGGAGTTGAAAGACTAAAAAGGTATACAGGCACATTCCCGTGGACAAGCAGTTTACATTCTAATAAGAGAACAGGAATAAAAAATAGCTTAACACAAGACCCTGTATAATGAGGATTGTGAATTCCTGATAGGTAGAAATATAGACAAGAGTAAAAAACATATATAATCAATGTTTTGGGGAGCTCACCATGTACCAGGCGCTGGGCTCTACAATCCTCACAAAAACACCACAGTAGGTATTAGGAGTCCCGTTTTTACAGATGAGGCTCAACAATGTTAAACAGTTGCCATCGGTCACCCGATGACACGAACTTAGGTCTGTCTTCCTCCAAATCACCACTTTGGACCAGTCAAGGCAGCGGGACAGGGATGAACGCACCTCGGCTGAGTCACAGAAGCTGCCAAGAGAGGAAATTTAGCAAAAGGGTTTGGGGGTTGTAGTAGCCGGATAGGCAGGAATCGGCGGGGCTGGGGGAAGCCGGACCTCCTCTTGAGCTCCTCAGGGGCTGAGAGCTGTTCTAACCTTGCTGTCCGTACGGCCGCCGGGCCTCACAGCGCCTCAGCCTTGCACCAGGGGCCACACGTGGGGCCCCATTCCTTGGGAGAGCGCCTCTGATTGGCCGGCTCGGTCAGGTGGCTCCCGTGGGCCAATCAGCAGCGGCCAGACCGTGGGCCGCGCGATCCGCTCTGCCCTCGGGAGCAGAGGGTGGTGTAGCTGGGCGAAAGGTGATCTTACGCAGTGGGGCGCGCTCGGAAAGGGCCGGCAGTATCTAGTAATGTTCCGCATGCCGCAAATCCAGCCAGAGATTGCTCCCTGCGCCATCGTTGTTTTGAGATAGAAAAGAGGACTGGGCTGGGCTGGCCTTCCTCTTGGGCTCTGGGTCCCGCCCTAATGCTTCCGCCCTCTTTTGTGCATCTCTCTCCTTTCGCTCCCCTGGAGCTCCAAGCCTTCCTGTCTTTCTGGCTCTTTCTCGGCTGCCCACAAACCATGTAGTCTTTCCTCCTGGTAAGAGAAGGATCTCCATGCGTCTACTGCGAGGCTCTCTCTCTTCTCCCCTCCGCTGAGTCTGGCCTCCCTTTCTCATCCCACTTTAGTCTGGCTTCAGGTCACCAGCAGTCCTGCTCTGGCCAGAATCGGTGGTATTTCATAATCTTTGCTGCTCCGCTTTGCAGCATTTGACTCTCTTGACCCTTGGGAACTAACAAGGTTTCCAGAAGCTCCCGGTCTAGTCTGGTCCCTTCCTACCTCTTTATCAAGCTCTTCTCTGCGCCAACCTGTCATGGGTATGCCTCCTTTTTTCCTGTTTGGCAAACAGAGGTCCACCTTGCTGATTGTTTACCCAGACTTCCTGAGGAATCCCGTCTGGTCACTGGCATATCCTGAATGCCAGTAAATTCTGATCCTCAATCTCTAGCTTAGATTTGTCCCAGAGTTCCTGACTTGATACCTGCATGTCTCACGGGTACCTAAGGCTGAAAGTAGGTGTTTTAGTCAATAAATATTTTTTAAACTGAGGGCTCATTTACAGTATGAATATTTTTAAACGTATCTTTACATATAAAGCTTTCCTGCTGGCTCAGATGGTAAAGAGTCTGCCTACAATCCGGGAGACCTGGGTTTGATCCCTAGGTCGGGAAGATCCCCTGGAGAAGGAAATGACAACCCACTCCAGTATTCTTGCCTGGAGAATCCCATGGACAGAGGAGTCTGGCAGGCTACAGTCCACAGGGTCACAGTCGGGCAGGACTGAGCGACTTCATTTTCTTTCTTTCTTTACATATAAAATAAGTATTTAAGTGTTTATTGCTGTGTGCCAAAAGCTTGGAAGCACTGTGTCACCTGTGACCGGCCAACAGTGGGTGCTTTATTACTGTGTCCTTAATTAATGTAGGAATGAATGTTGGTTGGCATAATGCCTGGCTCAGAGAAGGTGCTCAAAGTTAGTTGCCTCATCCCTCATCCCAGCTCCTCTCTACCCCAGGGATGGGAACTGTCCCATCACCTCACTTTCAAAGCAAAATCTGCATAAGGGAGGTAAACAAGAGAGAAAAAGCAGAAGTGAAAGTCCTTCTTGTCCTCTATAATATTCTGCTCCCTGTCTAATCTGTCTGCTCCACAAAGGTAGCGCTACCCAGTGATGGGGCAGAAGAGACAGACAGGAGCTGTCATCCCAGGACAGGAAGCTGCTGCAGGCAGACTGGAAGACAGACAGACCAGGGTTCAAATACTGGTTGGATTATCTTATGGGTCCTCCTGGACTTCTGTGAGCCCACATGTCCACCTGTAAGTTAGAGATATAAAGAGACTCTACGTCATAGAGATTTGTAAGGATTCTCCCTAGAGTCCTTAAAGAACCTGACAAGTATTGGTACTTGGCTATTGTTTTGGCTGAAAGACAGGGAAACAGGATTTTCCTGGTGGCACACTACTGCCACCGTGTGACAAGATGGAAAATTACATAAGGGAGGTTCTTTGGCCTGAAAAGGGCTACCTAGACTTGGGTTTTCTTTTCTTTTAAAACATTTGTTTATTTATTTAGCTCTACTGGCTTTTCACTGCTGCACCTTGGCTTTCTCTAGTTGTAGTGAGCGGGGGCTACTCTCTACTCGCGGTGCATGGGCTTCTCACTGTGGTGATTTCTTCTGTTGTGGGGCATGGACTCCAGGGTGCATGGGCTCAGCAGTTGAGGCACAGGGGCTTAGTTGCCTTGCAGCATGTGGGATCTTCCAAGTCCAGGGTTCGAACTGGTGTCCCCTGCATTACAAGGCGGATTCTTAACCACTGAACCACCAGGGCAGCCCTAGACTTGGGTTTTCTGAAACCTGAGAATTTGGCTCCTTGCTGCCAGTGCTCTGCTATCTAGGCCCCCTCCGGCCTCCAGGGTCAGTGCTGTCACCTGTGGAGGAGAAATTCTTCCACTCCTAGATGTAGGGCTGTGGTTGTGCCTTCTCTAAATGTAGAACTTTCAGTGGTTCCTCACTGTGTCATTCAAACCTTTTCAGAGCTAGTATCCTTGACACCTGCTGTGTGCCTGAATCCTAGGGCCACCTAGCTCCAGACCTGTCTCGAGATGCTCGCTCTTTTCTCCTTCCTTCCCATCCCTCCTGAGCTCACTTTGTCTTCCTCCTAATTCACGACACCGAAGTACATTTTCCCAGTGAACATGTTAAGTTCTTGGAACAGTGTTCATGTGAACAACAACCACTTACTGATCACCTACTATGTGTCTGGTGCTGTGTTGGGCTCCTTATGGGCATTTAGTGCATATACTCTTCACAAATCCTGCAGGGCATGTTGCTACCATTGCCCCTATTTTGTAGACGAGGACACTGAGGCAGAGAAAGGGAAAGCGACCCGCCTGAAGTCTCATTGCCGTCAGGGAACAGAAGCCTGCTTACAACTTCTGGGACACCTGCTATGGTGGAGGAGGCAGGCAGATCTCCGTTCAAATTCTATATCTGTTGCTCACCGCTGACTTCCCAACTTTGAGCCCAAGCAGCCTGTCTTCCTCTAAAACGAGATGGCAGCTCCCACAAGGCACAGGTGGTGACTCCGTGGGGCAGGCAGGGTCTGGGGACGTGACACCAGGGCTGAGAGGTGGGGAGGGTATCACAGTTGGCAGTCAGAGCTGGTATGGAACACACTGAGCTAAGTCAGGTCCTGTCAAGGAAGCTGCAGTCAATGACTGGGAGCCCTGGCTCAGGACCCAGCCCGCAGAAAGTAGGGGTTCAGGTGTCCCAGCTCCCATCAGCTCTCAGCTGTGCAACCCCTGGGACCTGTTCTGTCCACACCCATTCTAGCTTCTCCAGTGCCTTTCCCACTTGGCAGCCTTGAGTTGGCTTTTCCAAACACACCTCTGATCATGTCCTTTGCTACTGAAAAGCCTGTCCTTTCACTGCTCGCTGGGGTCTCAGCCCCTCCCTAGAGCCTGTGATTCTATGGGTCAGTTGCTATAGCCCTGTCAACTCTGTCACCTTCTCTGGTCTCTGGCTCTTCCCATCTCCTTGAAGCCACCTTTGACCTTTGCACATGCTGTTCCCATGGACTGACACACTCTTCCCTGCTCTCTTTGCCTAATTGATGTGGAGGTGGTGGGAGGGCTGGGGGGTGGGGAAGAGAGTGGAGAATTTTTGTTTGTTTTTTGAAACTATGAAACTTCTTGAGAATTTTTTAAAAAATTATTGTTCTATTTATTTTTGGCTATGCTGGGGCTTCATTTCTGTGGGGGCTTTTCTCTAGTTGCCACAAATGAGGGCTTAGTTTCTAGTTTCCGTATGCGAGCTTCTCATCGCAGTGGCTTCTCTCATTGTGGAGCACAGGCTCTGGGGATGCGTGGGCTTCAGTAGTTGTGGTTCCTGGGCTCTAGAGCACAGGCTCAGTAGTTGTGGCCCACAGGGGGCTTAGTTTGCTCCGAGGCATGTGGGATCCTCCCGGATCAGGGATCGAACTCTCCTGGGTTGGCAGAGGGATTCTTTACCACTGAGCCACCAGGGAAGCCCTGGAATGGAGAATTTGGAACCTGCAAGAGTAGAGTTTGGGAAAACTGGTTTGAGGGGAAGAGAAAACTGGTTCCAGGAAGAGAGAACAACCTGTGCAAAGGGACGGAGGTGCACGTGTGGCAGGATGGGGTGGGGGACAGGTAGGGATGGAGACTAATAGGAATGAGGCATCCCTAAGGCCAGGGCCAAATCCATAGTTGCTGTGCCAAACAGCTTGGCCCCAGTCCCGACGGCTGTGGGAGGGTTTTTATCAGGGGCGGCTACAGCGGTTCCCTTGGGTAGGGTGGAGGGGGCATGTCAGCACCTCACTGACAGACGGAGTACCCAGGCCTGAACAGTCCTCCAAGAATGGCGTGATCATCACCAACAGGAAAGCTCTATGGATAGAGCCCAAGGCCCCATCCCCACCCGACACGAGGCTGAAGCAGGATGCTCACTACTTGTGGCTTCCAGGAGGTGGCACCATCACCCCAGCGTATCCCCTCTACTTTGTTCCTGGTGCTGGAGGCCCCTCCCAGGGTGTAATTACAGGACAAAAACTGGAGAGGAAAGGAGTGAGGAGAGGAAAGAAGGCCATGGGCCCCAGGGGTGGTTGGGATGCAAGGCACAGGACAAGGGGAGTTGGGCTGTACTGGCTCCCTTTTGATTTTTTTCAGGGTCAAGCACAGTATGTCAGTCTGACTCAAATCTTTAAAAAAAAAAAAAAAAATATATATATATATATATATATATACGTATATTATATATATATATATATTTGACTGTGCTGGTTCTTAGTTGCAGCATGCAGGATCTTTGATCTTAGTTGTGGCATGTGGAATATAGTTCCCTGACCAGGGACTGAACCTGGCCCCCGTGCATTGGGAGCATGGAGTCTTAGTCACTGGACCACCAGGGAAGTCCCTAGATTTTCATTCACCATTGTGTTCCCCGCCCTCCCTCATGTAACCCCTCCTCAGGCCCCTGAAACATTCACAAGGACCCTACCTGTTCACCCAGCTCTTAGCCATTGCCAAGAACCACCTTCATTTCCTTCCGTCCTGCATTAACAAGCCCTCTCATTCTAAAGACATCCTTTGATTTCCTGGCTACCATAGGAGCCTGCAATGAGTCTATGAAGCATGGTGTTGGTCCCTGGTGAGAAGATGGGAGGGTAACAGGATGGTCCATCCTTGGATGCATTAATGCTCATTACTGCCATCACCCTGGGAGACTCCATGTGTCCTTTGGGGGTGCTGTCCCAGTTTCCAGCTCTACTCAGATACTGTAGTGGCCCCTCGCCCATCTCTCCACATCTGTATTAGCAGCCCATCACTCTCTGATCTCTTCATTCCTCTGGGAATGAAATCCGAAACCTGCAAAGCCCTCTATGGTGTGGCCTCACCTGGCACCATGTTCTCCCTCATTCTGTATGTGCCCTCTCTACTGGAGTAGCTCGGATTCTTCCCACTCCTGCCTGCCTCCAGACTACTGTGAGACTGTTCCCTCTGCCTGGAATGCTTTTCCTCCCACTCATCACAAGGCTAAGTGCTGTCCTCCTCCTACTTTGGTAGGAGCTCCTCACTTCCTCATGGAGCTCTTCCCTGGGTCAGATCAGGATCAGTCCCCAGTGTAGACACTCATAGCTCCAGTTGATTCACCTTCAGAATCTGTGTTAATTATTGTCAGTGTTTCTCTGGGTGTTTATTTAATGATTGTCCTCTCCTCTAGATTTCCAGCTCTTTAGGGTAGGGTATAACCACCGACCAGAATGGCACCTGGTATGTAGTAGGTGCTCAGTAAACATTTGTTGATTTACTGTGCCTTCCTGCCCTCGTCTGTCTGATTTCTTCTTCAGCGTGGGCCCCCACGTCCCCTCCTCTGGAAAGCATCACTGACCCCTGCCCGGGGTGCACGCAGCTCCTGGGCTTTATTCCTTTGTTTGGTTTTCAGTTCCCTTTGAGCCTCATTCTCCTCTTATCAGCCTGTGCCTCGGGCATCAGTGCTAATGGTTTTGTGTGTGTACTTATAACATGTGTGTTCTCTGTGTCATCATTTCTTTTGTGCAAATGGCTTTATGCTTTAGAGCCCATTTCATTTCTTACCCTTTCTACTCAGCACTATGCTTCTGAGGTCCTTCCACATGGCTGTGCATCCACTGGGTCTCCTGCCCATGTAGTCCATCCACCTCCCAGGATGGACTCCCGCCTGCCTCCAACCCCTCCTTTAAGCTTCCCCATGTGGGCCCCTATGTGTGAGGGTTTGGGAAGAGGGGGTGGTATATATTCAGGCCAGATTGCTAGATCATAGGGCATGCATTTATATAATTAGCTGATAGCTCCCAGGCAGCTCTCTGGGATAGCTGCACCCACAGTCCAGGTGGGTACCCCCCCACTCCCACTCCCTGTCCCTGCTGACACCTGGCATTCTCCAGCTCACTAACTTCTGGCAGTGTGATAAGTGACATCTCTTGAGAGCATCTCTTGCATTATTCTTGAGTTACAGGGTCTCTTCATAAGCTTGCTGGCCTCTGGTTTCCTTGTTTAATCACGTCATCATACCCTCTCTTTAGTGTTTTTTTGCTGTTGTTATTTTGGCTGCACTTTGCAGCATGCAGAATCTTGATTCTCCAACCCGGGATTGAACCTGTGCCCTCTGCAGTCAAAGTGTGGAGTCTTAACCACTGGACCGGCAGGGTCGTCCCTGTAGTGTTTTGAAGTGTCTTTTCCCTGTGGATTTGCAGGCCCCCCCCCCCCCCGGATGCCCCATGCTGTCCTGACACAGGTAGACTGGCTTACAGGCAGACACCCTGAGCCTAGGTGTGGTAAGGGTAGTGATGGTCCTGAGCCTTCTCGGGGTTCCCAGCCCCACTCAGAGAGGGGGAGGAGGGTTGACCATCCCTTGGTGTACACAAAGGGGTTCATCACTGTGATCCCCATAGGAGGCTATGTGTGTATCCTGGGGAGACTGTCTTAGCTCCCGGCTTGACAATCTGGAATTTGAATTTTGAATCTGCGAAATTCATTCAGCACATATTCATTCCGTGAATATCTAGGGAGCACTTATCCACAAGGCCCCCAGACCTTGTTGACAAGTACAACTGTGAATAGGATGGTCCCTTGGCTTCTCAGAGCTTGCCTTCTAGGGAGGTGGCAGTCAGAAAGAGTGAGCAAATAAGATAATGATAAAAGAAAACAAACAAGGGGCTAAAATATGGAATAACGGAGGGGGGACTTTGGCCAGAGTGGTCAGGAGAGGCCACTCTTAGGAGACGACCTTCGTCCTGACAGCCAACCAGAAGCACCGGGGGACTAGTATTCCCTGCAGAGACCTGCAAGTCAAAAGCCCTGAAGTTCTCATGAACTTGGGGTGGCAGAGAAACTGAAAGAAGGTGACTGGGTCTAGAGACTTGATGAGGGAGGGGTGTGCAGGGAGTTCGGGGAGTGGGCAGGGGTCAGTTCAGGCTTTGTCCGATGGGACTGGGTTCAGCCTGGGCTGGTATGTGAAGCAACAGGAGGACAGAGGGGCTATATAGGAGGGCGCTGGCCCCGGGAAGCTCTGCACCTGGCTCCTGGGACAGCCTAAGCTTTGTGCCAGGCCACTGTGGAAGCTGATGTGTACTCAGAGGGGATGCTTTTCATCCCTAGTATTTTTTCTTTTCTTTTAATGAATTATTATTATTATTTGTGGCCATGCTGCATGACTTGCAGGGTGTTAGCTCCCCAATTAGGGATTGAACATGGAAGGACTGATGCTGAAGCTGAAGCTCCAATACTTTGGCCACCTGATGCGAAGAACTGACTCATTTGAAAAGACCCTGATGTTGGGAGAGACTAAAGGCAGGAGGAGAAGGGGAGGACAAAGGACGAGATGGTTGGATGGCATCACCGACTCAATGGACATGAATTTGAGCAAGCTCTGGGAGTTGGTGATGGACAGAGAAGCCTGGCGTGCTGCAGTCCATGGGGTCACAAAGAGTTGGACACGACTGAGCGATTGAACTGAACTGAACTGAACCACGGCAGTGAAAGTACAGAGTCCTGCCCACTGGACAGCTAGGGAATTCCCTCTTTTCTTCTTTTTATAATATGCAGAATTTTTATTACACAATATTAAGTGAACACAATAAATATAAGAATAGTATTGATACATCTGCTGCCCTTATATATATTTTTTTAATTTCAATTTTGTTAAATAACAATGCACGTATCAAGTTTAAAAATCAAAAGAAACAAAGGTCCCCTCCCTCTGTATCCCTATCCACCAAGTTCCTCTCCCTGGAAGCAGCCATAGTGACTGCCTGCCCACCCTTCACAAGTGATTGCATCCCCATAACTGGAGTACGTGTTTCATGGGGACAGGGGCGTACCACTTCATTTCGAATTTTCCCCTCAGCATTGTCAGGTGGAGTGAATTCCCCACCAGGACACTGAAGAGCCCCTTTGTGAAGGCTCTGAAGCTATCCTGTCAATACACAGCTCTTTAAACTTGTATTTAAATGAATTAAAATAATCAATCCCTCAGTCGCATGAGCCACGTTTCAAGTGCTCAGTAGTCACGTATGGCCAGTGGCTACTGTATTGGACAAAACGGATAATTTCCATCATTGCAAGCAGTCCTCCTGCCAGTGCTGCTTTAGGGAATTCTATGCCATCCATCATTTATCTCTAGCCTGTCTGTTTCAGAGCTTCCCTGGTAGCTCAGACGGTAAAGAATCTGCCTGTAATGCAGGAGACTGAGGTTCAATCTCAGGAAGATCCCCTAGAGAAGGAAGTGACTACCCACTCCAGTATTCTTGCCTGGAGAGTTCCATGGACAGAAGAGCCTGGCAGGCTATAGTCCATGTGTGTTTTCAGCAGTGACTTGGAAGGGGCCACGGTCATCTAGGCAGAAGCTCAGTCGAGTGGGTGAAGCCTTCCTTAGCACATGCAGCAAGTCCCCCAGCAATTATATTAACCTCATTCCCCCAGGATCTGAGGGCTAGCCCGTTAGCAAGGTTGTAGAACTGTGCTGTCCAATATGGGTCTGGCTGTCTCAGTCTTCCAAGCCAACCCTCCTCTCCTGGAACTTGCTTTCCTAGGGTCCTCGCTGTGAAAGGAAAGGGCCTATACCTCCCTGACCAGGAGCCTCATCATCGTCCTTACCAGGTCATTCAGTCATTTCACAAACCTTTGTGGGCCTGCCCTGTACTAGACCTGACTTCAAGGGGGAGCCCATGAGGATCCTGTCCTGATTGAGACAGAGAGGGCCATAAATGGGTCTCATTCCAGTTGTGCATAGAGGTGGAATGTCTAGGCTGTGTTGTGAGATCAGCGTGGGCTTCTTGGAGGGGGTGAAGGCCGAACCACGCCCTGAAGGGAACAAGAGTGGTCTGGAGGTTGAGAGCTGGGAGGCGCCCACAGTCATATGCCACAGGGCCAGTGGGTGCAATCGGTAGGGCCAGGTCAGGCTGGGCCCCAAGCAGCAGCACAAGAACAACAGGCTGGCACCAGGGGCCCGGAAGGGACTGGCGCTGTGGAATGTGAGTGGTGACTGAGTAGGAGAGGATGCGGGAAGAGGCTGGGTGAGTTCAGCTGTTGACGATTTCACGCCATCTCCTCAGCCACTTCTTGGGGACAGGCCCCAGCCTAGGGGCCCAGGTGCTGATGAAGGTCAGATTTCGGTAGCAAGAGAATAAAAGGAGATTTCCTCCGGAGGGGGGCCCTCTCCCTGCAGAGAGAACTGCAGCTGCTTCTCACACATACTCTGGGATTAGGCTAAATCCAACAGCAGGTGGAGGGATGGGAGGGGGGCTCCCAGTTAGGGTCCTAGAGTGTGGGAAGGGGCAGACAGTGGTGGTACACACCTGAGTGTATCTGTTCCGGGGGGTGAGTCTCCTCCACCTGTCCCTCTGTTCAACTTTTTACTTCGCCTCTGTTCTGCCTAGTGCTGCCCTGGATGGGAGTTGGGGGGCAAGGACAGTAACTGCTAACCTGGATCAAGGGCTACATGAACATGGGGGGAGCAATGCAAGAAGACTTAGAAGATGGGGGGCAGTTTTTCTTGGGAGCAAAGAGGGTGGGGACAAGGGGGTAGTTTTTCATGGAAAACCTTTTGTGCCATTCAAGTTTTTGTTTCAGTTATTTAAACCATGAATACAGAATGCCTCTTTAAAATGTGGTTCTCAAAGTGTGGCCTCAGACCAGCAGCATCTGCACCCCCTGGGAACATGTTAGAAATGCAGATTTCCAGGCTTTACCTCAAACCTCTGTGTGTGTGCGCCTAGTTGCTCGGTCACGCCTCACTCTTTGTGACCCCATGGAATGTAGCCCGCCAGGCTCCTCTGTCCATGGGGATTCTCCAGGCAAGATTACTCAAACCTACTAGAAACAAAATTCTGGGGTAGGACCCAGCAATCTAAACTTTTCAAGTAATTCTGATATATGCTAAAATTTTAGAACTACTGGTTAAAAATCTACCAAGGCAGTGCTTGCTTCCTGGGGATCACACTTTGGGGAAAGGAGATTCTTGTGAGCATCCTGTTCTATAGCAACGAGAGCATGAAGTGGGGCCCAACTTGGAAGGAGGCCTTGGGGAGGCTGCCCCCAAAAATGAGGTTTAAGTGAGATCTAAAGGGCAGGAGGGGCTTGGCCAGTTAAGTGGGGGAGAAGAAGGAATAGCCCATGTGAGGCCCTGAGGTGGCAGAGATGAAGGTCACAGGGCTGGAGCTCAAAGTGCGGGGCCCAACACCTCTGTGCTTAGATGTCATGAATGACCATCCATTTGTGTGTGTGGACATTCCATTTCTGCTTCATGGAAATCCAGAGCCTCTTCTGGTCCTCGGAATGGCTGGGCCATCAGGGCTTTGGGAACGATCCCTGCAGTGGGAAAGGCACCTGGTCTGAGCACTGATTCTCTCATTGTCCCCATGCGACCTTGGGAGGAGGAGGAAATGGCAACCCACTGCAGTATTCTTGTCTGGAGAATTCCATGGATAGAGCCAGGTGGGCTGCAGTCCATGGGGTCGCACAAGAGTCAGACATGACTGAGTGACTCACAACCTCGGGCCAGTCACTTCCTCGTTCTGAGACTCAGTGTTCTCATCTGGGCAATGGGGACAAGCACGCCTTCCAGGGAAGGGATGCCATAAAGAAGGCATGAGATCATGGCAACCCAGACATGGGGGCCATTCCTCCTAATCCATGTAACAACAGCCATTTTTGACCGAGCATTTTCAACCACTCTCCACGGCATGTTGTCATTCCCATGTTTCAGGCTCAGAGAGGGTAACTTCAGTCATAGCTCAACACCCTCCCAACCCCCTTACCAGGGCCGGCTTACCCCTCCCTCCCAGGCACTGATTCCTTCACCGCAGCCTCCTGCCTCTTGGCTCTGGCTTCTGAGATCTGAGTGGCCGTCTGTCAGTTACTCCTACCAGAACCTTTGGCTGACCTAAGCAGCCAGCAAGTGGCAGAGTCCGGAGGTGACCCAGTGCTTTTCAGACAGGCTCTTGGGATTGGGGGGGCGGGTGTGGGTGGACACTAGCTCAGAAGCTGCTTGGAACCCAGGCAGACCAAGGGTGTCAGCTCCAGATGCCGCCACGCTGCCCAGAGCGGGTTTGGGGGAGGGGAGATGGAGCAGCAAAGCTTGCATGGGGGAATTAGTAGCATCTGTCTCATTCTGACATGGGACGTGAGGAATGTGGAAAGGCCCCAGTAAGCACGTGCCTGCCAGAGAGGCTAGCAGGGAGGGGGCACAGGGAGGGGCAGCTGAACCCCTCTGGGACCCCAGGACCTACCAGGCAGCAGCTGCCCCCATCACTCTGATGAGTCTCCCACATACACAGGACCTGCTGGGAACCTGGTGTGGGGGATCAACTGAGCTCCTTCCTTAGACCCTAATCCTTATGACCCTGGGGCCCGTCATATCCTCAGTTTCTCTACCATTAAATTGGGAGACCCAATCTTTATCTGGGCTTCCCAGGTGGTGCTAGTGGTAAAAAAAAAAAAACCCATGAGAGACTTGGCTTCGATCCCTGGGTTGGGAAGATCCCCTGGAGGAGGACATTGCAACTCACTCCAGTATTCTTGCCTGGAGAATCCTGTGGACAGAGGAGCCTGGCAGGTTGCAGTCCGTAGGGTCACAATATCTGGCAAGGCTGCGATGAGGGAGAGTGGTGGGCCTCTCCCTCTACTGTACTGGGCCTAACACAGCACTGGGCTCACGGTGGGAAAGTGGAAAATGGGGGTTCTCATTTGCCACTCCCTTGTCCTTACGCACTGCTCTAGCCTCCCAGCCCTTTCCTTCCCTGGGTGGGCTTTGAGGGATCTGCCTGTCCTGTGTTTGACTAGGTTAATGAAGGACAGTCACTAGCTAACGACTTCAGTGGGAGATAGGGGCTCAGTCAGAAAGTTTGGAGGACTCCTGGGAGCCAGAGGGGGTTCTGAGTGCAGGAGGAACATAAGCCAAGAGCTGCTTTTGGAAGCTGTCTGTGGAACCACCTGCAAGGGAATAGGAGGGAAGGGGATGGAGGAGACCCTGGACAGGAAGGACACCCTTTGAGGCAGCCCTGAGACTCAGGGATGTGGCAAAGGCCAATTTCACCAATTCTTAGGGAAACAGCATAACCCACGTGAACTCTGCAGGGCGTCCTTCCCCAAGCATGTGCTCACCCGAGACTCATTTCACCCTAAACCCTAACCCCTGGAGGTAAGCAAGCAGGAGTACACCACTCGTATGGGTGAAAAGTGATGATCAAATAAGTAAGAGCGGTGGCCATGGGACAGTGGAAGTGGCAACTCTGAACTTCCTAGCTCCAAGTCCAGGGACTCTCATTCCCCTGGGGAACAGGGCTCCTGAGGGAAAAGAAGTGGTCAGGGAAGACTCCCTGGGTTTTTCTCTGGTGCCTTCTCTGAGATGGGGGCTCCTGGAGGAGGTACAGTTTTGTGGGGGAAGGTGGGACATAGTGAGGCAAAGAGGGCACAGAAATAGGAAGAGGAGACAAAGAGGAGACCTGGAATAGGAAGTGTGGCTGCTGCTCCGTCTTCCAGGATGGCCCTAGTTCCAAATCCTTATTCCTAGGCCCTTCCGACCTTGTTTGTACTTTCAGCTACCATCCCCTAGAGGTTCTGGGGGCAATCCAGGAGCTTCCACCAAGGGTCTGTCCTGGATGGGAGCTCCTGTTTCAGCAGGGCCAGAGAGAGTGCCAGGTACTGGGTCAGGTACCCCCTCTGTGGATTCGGGGGCTGAAGAGCGGCAGTGACTGCTGGGATGGAGCCGGAGAAGGTTCCAGGCTTAGAGCCCTGAGAAGCTGATCCCTCCACCCTCCCCCAGAGGGTGTTTGAGAACAGGGCCATGACGGCCTCCCCAGGGGAGGACCAGGCAGGCAGAGACAGCTGCAGCCCAGCCAGGCGGCAACCAGCTGCTGCCTGGGAGACTGGCCAGGGTGGGGCGGGGTGGGCACAGCCCCCACCCTGAACGGCAGAGCGTGGGAGCGGGCAGCAGCCTCGAAGCTGAGTTTCAGGCTTTCACGCTGTGTTAACGGTCAGCTTGGTTAATGCTGAGCAGATGGGGGTGGGGTGCTGCCAGCTCCCATGGGGACAGTCCCAGGGCACATATGCACATAACGCATGTGCAGAGAGTACAGGAGTCCCGCCAAGTGGATGGTGCCGTGTGGACTCACCTGCCAGTTAGCACTCGTTCACACTATCATATATCCGACGAGGCTGCTGAGACAGACAAACCAAGACAGAGGGGCAAAAGGCTCCTGGGTCCACCCTGAGGCAGCTGGAGGTGGACATCAACCCAAGGCCTGGCGTGGAGCCCTCCGTCTGTGTCATCCCCAGCAAAACTCCCAGCTCGGGGATCTCTCCACCCTGTTCCCCCTCCATCCACTCTGGGGAAGACACCAGACAGGCACACAGAAGTTTATTTCAAAAAAATAATTTATAAAATGTCATTTGCTTCTGTGTTTTGGCAGGCTCCCAGCCTCTCAGCCAGCACGGGGCAATGTGGGGATGGGGTGGGCACAAGGGCTCCTTCCATCAAGATGTTGGGACAAGCAGCAGAGGGAGGCAGGGAAGGCCTGGGGAAGTGGGGTTTAGAGGTCTAAGACCTCTCTTGGTATGGGGAAGCGGGGAGGTTTAAGACAGCCCTGCAGCCAGGTCCAACCAAAGCCCCAGAACAAGGACGGAGTGCCAAGGCCCAGAAGTCCAAGCAGAACCTTAACAAGTCATTAGAACCCTGGGGCCACGACTCCAAAGAACAGGGCCTTGAGACTGGGGTTGAACTCTGGCTTGAGACCCAGAGGCCAGAGAAGGAAGTCTCAAAACTAGGGTCCCCAGGACCAAGGACCAGACCTCCCCCAAACAGAACCTGAGATCTGGGATAGGACCCTTAGATCAGGGTCTGGGGCTGTCAAGGTCGAGCACCACCTGGTTGCAGTTGAGCCAGGAGGCCCAAGGCTGGCAGCCGACCTTGCCCATACAGCCTTGTGCTCCTGCTCACGTCTGCACCCCGGGGAAGGAGAAGGAGCTGGGCCTCAGTGGTAGGGGGTCGTGGCTGAAGACAGAGTCGCTAGAGGAGCAGGTGCTGCTGGCGTCCCCGCCGGCAGGGGAGTAGGGTCCAAAGGTTAGGCGGAGGTCGAGGTACTGTGGGGAACAGTCCGGTCAGTCCTGGTGGTCAAGTGGGATGAGGCCCAGAGGGCGGTGGGCATGGGGGGAGCGGTCTTGGGACCATAGGGGCACAGTACCTCCTCAGAGACAGCCAGCAGGACCTTGTCCAGAGCCTCCACCAGTTGCTTGAAAGTGGGCCTCTGAGAGGGTGCTGCGTGCCAGCACTCGCGCATTAGCCCGTACCTGGGGGAGAGGCAAGGGAGGGTCAGAAGGAAACTGGGGCCTGGCTGAGGGGGTGTGGCAAAGGGGTAGGAGGGTTTGATGCGAGGTGAGACCACTCAGTGAAAGAGTACCCTGCCAGGCCTCCCCTGCTGGGCCGAGGAGGTGGTGACCACGAGTGAGAGCTGACCACTCTGTATGAGCGGACCGTGAGGTCAGGGTTAGGACAGAGAATGAGGACTGGAAAGTGAGGGGGAGTGGGGTGAGGCCTCACAGCTCTGGGGGGCAGTGAGGGGGCCGGTCCATCCGATGCCCCTCTCGTAGCAGTGAGAACAGCTCCTCCACGGGGATGCCAGGGTATGGGGAGCCCCCGAGGGTGAAGATCTCCCACAGCAGGATTCCAAACGACCACCTGGATGGAGGCAGAACCCAGGCTCAGCAAGGTACGGCTTCACTTCCTAACCCTGCGGCTAGGATGGGGGACCCCACAACTATGATCCACCATGGGGGTGGGAATAAGGCCTTCTTTTAGAGTCTGGTCCTGCTCAGACCCAGGGCAAGGGCTTTGGAAGGACAAAGGTTGCCTACAGATATATCCCAGGCCCCAGCTTCCAGGACTCACACATCACTCTGGTGTGTGTAGACTCTGTCAAACAAGGCCTCTGGTGCCATCCACTTGACAGGCAGGCGGCCCTGGAGGGAAGAGGGCACACTGCTGCCAAGGGCCAGGGGTCCCAGCGCCTGGCCCCAACCAGCTCTGCCCTGCCTTTCTTACATTGCTAGTTTTCTTGTAGTAGTCAATGTGGTGGATGCCACGGGCCAGCCCGAAGTCGGCAATCTTCATCACGTTGTCCTCGGTCACCAGCACATTGCGGGCAGCCAGGTCCCGGTGGATGCACTGGGGGCAGGGCAGGGGTCTTAGATTGAGGACACACGACTGGGAACCTCACAGCAACCTGATGGGTGGGGATCATTCACCCATTTTACAGATGGGGAAGTTGAGAGAGGGGAAACGTAAGCCAACTAACTTCAGGGCCCACACCTTGTCTCTTGCACCGCCTCTTCCTGCCTGTGGGGTAGGAAGGAATGGGAACATGCAGTGTTAACTGCATATGGATGAGGCAGTACAGAAGGACTCAGGGGCACTTAGAGTAAGGAAAAAGAGGAGAGAGGGAGAAGTGAGGGGCATTTAACACAGGGCATGAAAGTGCGGGGATGGGTCATTACCTTCCGGGATTCCAGGTACTGCATGCCCCGGGCCACCTGGTAGGCGCACGAGACCAGGGCAGGGAAGGACAGCGGCCCCTCGCTGCTCCGAGGCCCGTCAGGGCTGAGGTCGGGGCCTGGGGGGCGGCGGGCCCGTAGGAACTCCCGCAGGTTGCCCTTGGCAGCACACTCCACAATCACGTACAAGGGCCCTGCAGACGAGAGGGGTGACAGGGAAGCTGACAAGGCTGTGGCTCCGTGCCCCTACCGTCCCCGCCCCTCACCCCGCCCCGCTCCCACCTTCCTGGGTGCAGACACCCAGCAGGTTGATAATGTTCTTGTGTCGGCCAATCAGCTTCATCACCTCCATCTCAGAGACCAGGTCTGCCAAGTCCTTGTCGGAGGCGTTGTCTGTGAGGATGACAGCCAGGGTGATTACATAAGGGAGGCTTTGAGTTGGGGACAGGACACGGAGCCCTAGATTCCGTGCCAAGAAGGTCTGGGCCTGAATCCCTGCTAGGCTGTGTGGCCTTGAAACAGTCCCTTAACTTCTCTGAACCTCAGGATCATCTTGTATGAAATGGGACGATGGATCATGCCCTCCTCTCATAGCGGTTGCAAGGATGCAACAAGATCAGGATATAAAAGTGCTAGGCCTGCCAGTGAGTGCAACCAGGAAAAAGGAGGGAGGGGAAAGAGCTCTGAACAGGAAGGAAGCTCCGTCTAGAGGACTTGGCATTAGTCCCTGAATGGGGTGAGAGCTCCTGGAGGCGGGAAGTGGGCTGGCGCCCCGGGGTCTGTCTGACCAGGGCCTGGTGTCCATCTGGCCTGGGAGTTCAGGGAGCTGCTGGTAGGCGCAGCCAGGGGAGGCCAGGAAGAAGCTGCTCTAGTTTCTCTTGAGAAGGCTAAGGACCAAGGGCTGAGCCCCTGGGGCTGACCTGTGGCCCTGGGCCAATGACATACCCTCCCCGCCAGACCTCACAATGCACATTTCTCAATCCCTGCCTCCCAGAAAGTGCCAGGTGGCCCCAGCTGTGCAGAAAGGAGGGGCTGGCGGGAGTAGAACAGCAGTTTGGGCCGCTTTTGTAGAGGGGGCCGGGGAATAGCAGCGAGAGGCCTCGATGGTGGGTCCTGCCCGGGTGTCCTGAGCCCCCTGGGGCTGCTGCATGGGCTGTTCTCTGAGAGAGTGGTGGACACAGGGGGAGATCTGGGAAGGGCCTGGGGGAGACTGAGGGTGCAATCTGGGGGGAATCATGGGGGATGAGGTGGAGGCCTTCAAGGCTAACAAGGTTATTTGAGGTCAAAGCTGACACAGGATAGCAGATCCATCACCCTAAACTCTTGTGGTCATCATCATCCCAGTAGTGAAGGCTTTAGGAGTCATTTTCCACCAACCTCAGGCTGGGAGGCGGGGACTATTATCTATCCCATGTGACCTGTGAGGAAATCGAAGCTGAGAAATGACTTGCCAGGGTCGGTGGCACATTTGGGCACTGGGCCCAAGGCGGCGGCAGGGGGATTGACAGCCTTTCCTGGTCCTCACCCACTAGCTCCCTGAGTCCTGTCTGTTACTCCCACGGTCATAGGGTCTCCCATAAGCCTCCACACTCACCCTTAAGCATCTTGACGGCCACCGTGCTGGCTTGGTCCGGCCGGGTGGGGTCCATGCCGAAGGCCTCTGCACACACCACCTGCCCAAAGCAGCCCTCGCCCAGGGGCTTCCCCAGCACCAGCCTGGAGATGAGAGAGACAAGGCCTCAGCCACCGGGCATCACTCCCGCACAGGGTCTGATCCCCACCCTCACTCGGCATGGCATACCTGTCCCGGGGGAACTCCCACAGCGGGTCAAGAGGCAGGTCGAGACTCACGAGGCCAGCGAGCAAGGGGGGGCCGCTGGAGGAGAGACGGACACCCCGCACCAGGGACAAGCTTGACTTGGCTGAGGAGCCTGACTCCAGCGAGAACTGCAAAGTGAGAGACTTGGTCGGTCTGCTGAAGCTGAGCTGGGGCAGGAACACAGGCCCTGAGCCTTTGCCATAGGAACACGGAGGCGGGGGACAGCATGGTGGATACCTGTCGGGCCAGAGGGAAGCGAGACAACTTCTGCACAGTGGCGGGCTGTCGGTGGTGGCGGGTGAGGAGCGTCTGCCTGCGATATAGCCCGACCAGCAGCAGGAACACGATCAAAGCCAGAGAGCCTGACGAATACAGGATGATGTCCGTGTACCTGCCTTCGGGTGCTGTCGCTGTCCACGTTAGGTCCTCCTCTGCCCGCAGATGGACACACGGACAGAAACTGATTGGTCAGTTAGCGGTCAGATGGCTGGCCCCACCCCCTCTCACCGAGGCCCTTGTAGCTCCTCACACAGAGAGACACACACACCAGTAAAACTGCACTGATGCCCCATTTGGCGTATCCACGAACTTCCCTGGTGGCTTAGACAATATAGAATCTACTTGCAATGTGGGAGACCTGGCTTCGATCCCTGGGTTGGGAAGATCACCTGGAGGAGGGCATGGCAACCCACTCCAGTATTCTAGCCTGGAGAATCCCCATGGGCAGAGGAGCCTGGTGGGCTACAGTCCATGGGGTCACAAAGAGTCGGACACGACTGTGTGATTAAGCACAGCACAGCACTGAATACGCATGTCCCAGAGGGTCGCACAGTCATATGTGGACATGCATAGCAGGATTACTCTATGCAGAATCCCAAATCTACACGCCACATCCCAAATCCATATCTCACAGACCAAGGAAGACTCTCTCTACCCAGCAGGTCACAGCCCACGGCTGGACCACAGCAGGAGCTCACCTGGCAGCACCGTGAGCCAGGCCGACTGGTAGGAAAGGCCGATGGAGTTGCCCGCCAGGCAGGTGTACTCGCCTGCATCCTCAGCAGACACATTCCGAAGGTACAAGACCTCCACCTCTGAGCTATTGATGTCCGCTGTCTGGGGATGGGGGACACACTCAGGGGTCACAGCAGGGCCTGGGGTCCCGCTGTGGCCAGGAAGCGAGGTGGGGACTCCCCACCCCTGTGGGAGGATGGTGGAATCAGGTGCCAGCAGGGACTAGACCTTTAAGACTTGCACATAGGGGAAGCCGTCGGCACCGAAGCTGCTGCCGTTGATGACGATGTGCTTCAGCCACTGGATGTGGGGCTGGGCGTCACTGTACACCTTGCAGAGCAGCTCCACGTCACTGCCCACCACAGCCGTGGTGTTGGCCGGGAGCCCTGCCTGCAGGATGGGCCGGTGCGGGGACCGCTCTGGGGGTGAGGCCGGGCCAGGCTGTCAGCCCTGATCCGTGGCACCTACCTGCCTCCCGCCTACCCCCATCTCAAGGGAGGAACCTTCCTGATACTCAGCTCAGACCTTGTTCATCCCCTCCTTACACCATGCAAACCTTCCGTGGCTCCCCATTGCCTTTGGGGACAAGGAGAACTTCTCAGCCAAGCACTCAAAAACCCTCCAGGCTTGGCTGTCTGCTTAAATCCCACAACCCAGGCATATACCTCCCCACAGAAGCATTGTAATCTTCACGCCTAGGGCCTTGGCTCCGCCTGTGTCCTCTGCCTGGAGGTCTTTCCCATTTCCCCACCTCAACTGGGCCCTGCTTCTCCAAGCCCACGTTACTCCCTGCGCTTCCCTCGGACCTACCTGGTCACTTTGAGTAGCTTGAGTGAGTCGCCTAAGACTAAGTCCGTCTGGCTTGTCAGACTGGGTCCCACCCGAAGGCAGGGACAGGGCTCCCACCCCCACGCCACCTCACCCGCCTGCCCGCCCACTCACCCAGCACATCCAGCAGGTAGCTGTAGCGGATGCTGCCCAAAGAATTCTCCACGAGGCAGGTGTACGTGCCACGGTCAGAGGGCACCACGCTTTCCATCACCAGGCTCCAGTGCTGGTGGCGCAGCTGGGGAGCAGGCAAGTGTCCATGAGAGGCCTCTGAACCATGCCCACAGGGGTTTTCTCAAGCTCTCTAAGCCCCGGGGAGACCAATGCCAAGGGTAGGGACCCTGGGACAAAGGAGAAGGTGCCCAAAAGTATCCAAACTGTGGGTTTGAGTCTTTTGAGTTTTAGCTCTACTTCTTCCAAGCTGGGCCCCCTTGAGCCAGTTTTTGCCCTTTCTGAGTCTCAGCTTCTTCTGAGACTACAGCTTGGAACTGACCCTGTTGTGGTCTCATCATGAAAATGAGCCACTAACACACTGATACCTGCTGGTCAGTGATCCTTCCCACTTTACTCATGGAGTTGCTAAGATCGGCGGGTTAAGTCACTTGCCAGGGAGTAGCAGAGTGGGAACTTGACCCAGAGTTGCCCATGTCCACGGTCTAGTGGCCCTTCTGGGGCCCTCGGCTGCCTTCCTCATTAGAAAAAGAGCTGTGGGTTTGACTTGAGGGCACCGATGAGGGAACCTGGAGACTCACCCGAATGCCTCCAATGCGATGCTCCCCGTGGAAGTCCTGTCCATCCTTGAGCCAACGGATGGTGGGCATGGGGTTGCCTGCAGCTGGACAGCGGAACTTGACGGTGTTCCCGGCAGGCACCGCATGCAGTTTCTTCTCCATGCGCTGGGGGTGCGTCCAGTAGGGTGCTGAAGAGGAGGAGATAGGAGAATTCAGTGTCCACTAGAAGACCTCTTGTTCACACACTGATCTGTTCTCAGTGGCCAGCAGGGAGGCAGGGTCTTTGAGGACTCACACTGACCTTGCTGGGGGTAAACGTGCCCATTCAAGGGGCCCCTGTGGATCTTGGGGTCCTCATCGCCATTGCTGGAGGTCATGGAGTCTATGTCCAGGACAGAAGGAGGCGTTTGAGGCCCAAGACAGAGAGTCTCTCTCCCCAGGCATCCCTTAGTCTCCGCTGGACCCCCTTACCATCAACAACCAAGGTGACGTTGTGCAGAAGCAAGGAACCTCGTGCCAGGCAGAGGTACTGGCCAGCATCCTCGGGTAGGAAGCTGGCAATCTCCAAGCGGCCTCTCCAGCCTCGTACCCGGCCAGCAGGTGTCAGGCGACTGCCCTCCTTGTACCAGTGGCCACTGCGCTCAGCCCGCCCACAGCATAACCGCAGAGGCTGCCCAAGGGCCACCGTCAGCTCCTGCTCTTGCTGCTCCGGGCTGGGGGCCAGGCAGGGCTCTGTGGGTCAAGGGCAGAGGTCCGTGAGCCCTGCAGCCCCCTGCCTACAGAGAACATGCTACACACATGACACGAGCACACTCAACACATGCTAAACACCTGCTGCCCCTTCACAGACACACAACCACATGCTACAGACGCTATGTGCAGGGCAAATGCCACCCCTCTGGTGCATAGCACACACACACGGTACATAGCATACATGCTGGACTGGACATGCCACTGTCTAAGGAACACACACACACACACAAGGCACATGCTATACGTGCCACGCACAGGGCACCCACCACACCTCTGGGGCACATCACACTCACAGTGCATACACCACACATGCTGGTGAGGCCCCCCAAGTCCCACACGCCCAGTGCACAGAACACACACGCACACATACACACACGCACACAGCCAAGGGCTCACCACCAGCTCTGCGGCCCAGCTCGGGGCCCTGCACCCTGCAAGGCCAGTCCTCTCTTGGGGACACACAGATAGGTGGACGCTTGCTGGGAGCCAGACACCAAGTCTCCATGGCCGAGTCCTGCCCGGCTGCCACCTCCTCGGGGCCTGGGCCAGGATCCTCTCCAGCCGCGCTCAGCCAGCAGCCCCCTCCTGAGGCCCGCTCTTCCCTCCCTGGCCACCCTCTCCCTTCTCAGAGGCCATACCCAGCTCCGTTTCCTCAGAGGCCTCAAACGACAAAGCTGGAGCCCCAGGTGCCCCCAGCAGGACCCCCAGTAGGACCAACAGCAGCTGCATCTCCTTCCTGCTGCTCTCGGGGACCCAGGCTGGGCCTCCTATGACTGCCTTCCTGAAACAGAAAGGGTGAAGAAATCCTACTAGACCCGCACCTTTGCTGCCGCTCTGCTCCTATTTTGCAGATGAGGAAACTGAGATAAGAAATGGCTGGCTGACTTGTCCAAGCCCGTCAGGCAGCGTCAGAGCAAAGACTGGAACCAGCTCTGCTGTTAACCAGAGCTCAAGGCTTCCCCATGGTAGGTTGGTTGGGGGGGCTGGGGTGCTGGGAGGGGGCTGGGCTTCCTGCCCTTGTTGGGTCCTGCTGAGACCTTCCTTGGCACAAGTTCACAGAAAGGGCAGTTTTGGAATTCTTTGCTTGGAGGGAAACAGAGAATGGAGACACATCTTCTCCCTCTCAGCACACATAATTTATTTTTTGCTGAATAAATGTATTACTGAAGAGCCAAAAAAAAAAACCTGAAATATAATACAAGGCCAAACTTCAGCATTTGGATGTTATCTGATCTGACCCCCACTCCTTAGAGCATTGCTTACATTTCCATGACTAGCTTCGGAGACCTATAGTGGCAGGGCGGGTATATGTTTAGTCGTTCAGTCATGTTTGACTCTTTGCAACCCTATGGACTGTAGCCCGCCAGGCTCCTCAGTTCACGGGGATTCTCCAGGCAAGAATACTGGAGTGGGTTGCCATTCCCTTCTCCAGGGGATCTTCCTGACCCCAGGGATCAAACCCAGGTCTCCCACATTGTGGGTGAATTCTTTACCATCTGAACCACCTAAGAAGCCCTACAGTGGCAGGGTGCTGACTGCTAACAAGGCCATACATCCCATGGCCAGGAAAAGTTCTGAGCCAGAATTGCATTCTGGGGATACTTCTGTTTTTTGTGCCCCTGCAAGTCCATCAGAGGTGAAAGCTTTTGTAAAGCAGGTAGACTCTAGTGTCTGACAGAGCCAACTTCAAATCCTGACTCTTACCAGATGCAAGTCACTGTCCCTCTCTGGGCTGCTGTCCTTCCAGGACTGCTTTGAGGATAAAAGAGAACACATGTAGGGCCGGGCGCACAGAACGCTGCAGTGTGTTCTTCCCTTTCACCTCTCCATGACTGTCATCCTGTGTCCGCCCTCAGCCAGTCACCTCCAATTCTGGTGCTGTTCCTGGCAGGTGTGATGTACACTCCCACCCCATCTAGGTACTCTCCTCCAAACACCATCAATGATGTCTCCATCCACCAAAGGGAACACTCAAACCCGAGCCTCAGCTGGCAGGGGAAGAGGGTGACAAGGATAGTTCCAGGGGTCTGCTTGCTATCACCTGGGGCTGAGTAACGGTGTCATTGATGTCTCTGCATCCACCTCACTCAGGTATCTCACCGCACCCCTTCTCCTCAGCCCCTGCTCCCCCTGTCCTGAGTTCTGAGGCAGGGGGCGCTTAGCTTGTCCCAGCCAAAGCCATCATCTCCCCCTTCAAACGGTTTCTTCTCTGGGCTGCCCCCACAGCTGGGGCATCACTTGTCCAGCCCCTCTCCAGTCCATCTCACCTTCTCTGCCTGAACCCAGAGCATGCGACAGGCATCTCTAGCTTGGGCCTTTGCAAACATCTCCCTTGATTCTCCAGTAGGTTTTAGAAATGTATGAGCCTGTCATGTCCCCCCTGCTCAACACCCACCAGCTTACAAGCCCATAATGGCTGCCTGCGTGCAGCAGCATCCAGTCCACACTGTTAATCCAGCGCCCAAGGCCTCTCTCCTTGCCCCCGTCATTCTCATTGGCCACACAGTCTGCTTCTTCGGCACTGAGAAGTCGTTGGCTTTCAGAACTGGGCATGTCTTCTCTCTTGCCCATACCTTTGCGACCCCACTTCTCTACCTGGCTCAGGTGCCACAATCTGTGCTCTGTCTGCGCCCACCTTTGGTTTCCATTGCCCTCCTCTGTGAAATCCCCTCACTCTGCTCTGCTCTTCAAAGACGTAGCTCTCTGGGTTGGGAATAGAGTGGGAGGCCCAGGGATTTTATTCCCACTCCGGGGCTACCCTGACCTCAGAACCTTAGTTGGGTCACACAGACTGCCCTGCACCTGGGGTTGAAGGGTCTGACTCTGACATCAGGTAGCCTACCGCACTCAAGCGCTGGGAGAGCCTGGGCAAGTGACTGCACCTCTCGGAGCCTCAGCTTCCTCATCTCTATTCGAGGCGAGCAGACCGTTCTGCAGCCGAGGGACCAGCGCGCCCTTCCTCCGCCCCTATCGGGCCACCCTGGGGAGCAGGGCCAGTCGGCGGGTCTCGAAAGGAGCTGCAGGGACAGTCCGCCCGCCCCCGCCCGGGTGGGCAATGAATAACCAGCTCCGCGGCCAGGGTGCTCTTTGGACGGAGCGGGACAAAAGGCCCTGTGTGCGCTATGGGTTACTGATTTACCTTGCCCTTCACCCCCACGCCGAGCGGACGCCCAGGTCCCTAGTGCTGGGAGGGGTCAGCTCCCGGAGCCCCGCTGCCGCTCGCCCCCTGGCGGCTGGGAGCGCAGCACGGGCCTGCACCGGGTCCCGCCTCACCTCGAACCTCCGTGGTCCCGCCACTGGCACAAGGTCCCAGCTTACCTGGGTCCTCCGCGGCCCGGCTCTCAGCTCCCACCAGCCCCGACCCCCGCGCCCAGCGGAGACAGAAGACTGCTCGGGAGTTGCTCAGCCCCCAGCCGCAGAGCCAGGAATGCACCCGAGACAGCGGCGTGGCCACGAGTAGCCCAGCGCCCCGCCCACCTCGGGTTTCACCTACTTCGGGCTCCGCCCCTCCTGGACCAACTCTATTAACAGCGGCTTGGCGGGGAACGGCCCAGCGCCCCGCCCATCTCGAGCCCCGCCCCGCCTGGACCCGCTCCTGACAGCTGGGGGTACAGCGTCTCACGTACCTGGAAACTATTCCTCCAGCTCAGCTGCGCCTGGTAGCCTAAGGGGTCGGCCCAATGCTGGCTGGCACACCCCTTCAGAGTCCGCCGCTTTTGCCCCACCTGGGCCAGGCTTCCAAGTTCTTGACCATAGCTCCGTCCCTTGCTCCTCACACCTCAGGGAACAAGACTCAGCAGTTCAGACCTGCCACCTCCCCAGAACTTGGCTTAGCCTGGCTCCTCTGTCTTCTGCACAATCATCATACAATCGACCCTCTCTGCCCTAACCCTCATCCTTCTCTGCACAACCTTCAGAGTGATGTTTAAAATATAAATCTGGGGGCTTTTCTGGTGGCTCGGTGGTAAAGAATCTGCCTGACAATGCAAGACACTCAAGTTCGATCCCTTACCCAGGAAGATCCCACATGCCAGAGAAACTTAGCTGGATTTCCCCATAGCTAAACCAGGCTCACCTGTGACCTGAACACTACACATCTAGCACTTAGGAAACAGCTTTGAAAAAGTGTCCAGACAAAACCTATCACACAGTTATACACAGCAGCTCTACTTGTAACAGCTAAAATAAAATAAAATATAAATCTGACTGTGCCAACCACAACCATCTCTTTAAAACTTTCCAGTAGCTTCCTGTAGAGATTTTTGGCCTGACCTGGCCCCGCCCACGTCTTCAGAGGAAGCCTTCCTTATTTCTTCCCTGCTCCCACCCTACCTCTGGGCCTTGCACAAATGGTACCACTTCCTGAAACAATCTTTCTGCTCTAGGTCTGATTTGCTGTTGTTTAGTCATTAAGATGCAAACTTGGCTTAAAACTCAACATTCATAAAACAAAGATCACAGTATCTGGTCCCATCACTTCATGGCATATAGATGGGGAAACAATGGAAACAAGGATAGACTTTACTTTCTTGGACTCCGAAATCATTGCGGATGGTGACTGCAGCCATGAAATTAAAAGACGCTTGCTCCTTGGAAGAAAAGCTATGACAAATCTAGACAGAGTATTAAAAAGCAGAGACATTACTTTGTCAAAAAAGGTCCAAATAGTCAAAGCTATAGTTTTTCCAGTAGTCATGTATGAATGTGAGTTTGACCGTAAAGAAGGTTGAGTGTCAAAGAACTGATGCTTTCCAATTGTGGTACTGGAGAAGACTCTTGAGAGTCCTTTGGACTGCAAAGAGATCAAACCAGTCAATCCTAAAGGAAATCAGTCCTGAATATCCATTGGAAGGACTGATGCTGAAGCTAAAGATCCAATACATTGGCCACTTTTTCCAACTCATTGGAAAAGACCCTGATGCTGGGAAAGATAGAAGGCAGGAGGAGAAGGGAACGACAGAGGATGAGATGGTTGGATGGCGTCACTGACTCTGGACATGAGTTTGAGCAAGCTCCGGGGGATGGTGAAGGATGGGGAAGCCTGGTGCTGCATCCATGGAGTCCCAAAGAGTTGGACACGACTGAGCGACTGAACAAACAAAGCAAAACAGTCACTCAGTCGTGTCCAGCTCTGTGACTGCATAGACTGAAGCCCACCAGGCTCCTCTGTCCATGCAAATTCCTGGGTAAGAATACTGGAATGGGTTGCCATTTCCTTTTCCAGGGTATATTCCCGATCCAGAGATCAAACCATGCCTCCTATTAGCAGGTGTATTCTTTACGTCTCAGCTCACATCCCCAGAGAAGCCTTCTGAACTTGCCAGGTTCTTCTTCCATGTCTTTTCTCCTGTGAGCATGGGAAAGTAGCAGGTAGTGAAGTGATTTAGCGCACAGACCGCAGAACTCAAATTTAGCACCATCACACATGGCCTTGTCAAGTTACTCCATCCCTGTGTCTACATTTTCTCATCAGTAAACCAGGTATGAAATTATCATTCTCAAGAAGTGGTTGCAAAAAGTAGACATGTTCTTCTCACACACAACAGTAGGAATATAAATTCATGGGGACTCTGTGGAAAACAGTATGGTGGCTTCTCAAAAAATTAAAAAAAGAAACACCATGTGACCCAGCAATTCCATTCCTGAGTACATATGAAAAAAATGAAAACATTAATCTGAAAAAATACATGCACCCCAATGTTCATAGCAGCATTATTTACGGTTGCCGAGATGTGGAAGCAATCTAAGTATCCATCAACAGATAAATAAATGAAGAAGATATTATATAATGGAATATATAATGGAATACTACTATATATATATAATAGAATATATATATAATGGAATACTACTCAGCCATAAAAAGGATAAAACTTTGCCGTTTGCAACAACATGAATGGGCTTGGAGGGTATTATGCTAAGTGAAGTAAGTCAGAAAGAAAAAGACAAATAAGGTATGATATTACTTGTATGTGGAATCTAAAAGATAAAACAACCTAGTGAATATAACAAAATGAAACACTCACAGATAAAGAGGACAAATGAATGGTTACCTGTGGGGAGAGGAAAGTGGGAAGTAGCAACATGGAGGGGATTAAGAAGTATAAACTAATTATAACAAAGATGTATTGTACAACACAGGGAGTATAGCCAATATTTCACAATAACTATAAATGGAGTATAACCTTTAAAAATTGAGAATCATCTTGTTTTATACCTGTAACTTAGAATAATTGTATAGCAACTATACCTCAATAAGAAGGAAAAATAAGTAGACACGTTATGTGTAAGCCTTCAGAATGCTGGTGCTGCTGCTCCTCAGCTGAGTCTGACTCTTTGTGACCACAGCCCACCAGGTTACCCTGTCCAAGGGGATATTGTAGTGGGTTGCCACGCCCTCTTCCAGGGGATCTTCCTGGCTCAGGGATCGAACCTGTGTCTCCTGCATCTCCTGCATTGTGGGCAAATTCTTTACCGCCGAACCCAAGCCTTCAGAATGCTACCTGACATATAGCACTATCTTTATCATGTAAGCTGTGATTATTTAGGACTTGTTATTCCCTCACCACATGTTCAAAAAATATAACAGCTAATTCTGTAAATAGAAGGCAGGGATGGCCCATAGGCCATACCATTATATCTCAGTTGCCTGTTTCACAACAGGTGGACTCTGAATAGCTCCACCATGTCCCTTCCGGCTCAGGTCTGCCTCAACTTAGAGCACTTCTCTCCAAAATATAATGTCATAGGTCTGCTGACCTTTGATCTCTATCCAATCTTCACCTTAAGTCCAAGCCCTGTGCTCCTCTGAAGACTTCTGCAGGAGAAAGGAAACCCTGAAGTGGAGTCTCAGTCTCGCCTCCCAGTCAGCCCGCAGGGCCTCCCAGTCAGCCCGCAGGCTGGTGGAGACCCTGCCCTTGAGAAGTAGCTTCCTTTCCTTTTGTTATGCGGAGGAGTCCAGCTTTCTCCACCCTGACTCCCAAAGAGCTAGAGGCTTTTCCTTTGCATAACTAAAGTGAAAGAAAGTGAAGTTGCTCAGTGTCCAACTCTTTGCAACCTCATGGACTGTAGCCTACCAGGCTCCTCTGTCCATGGGATTTTCCAGGCAAGAGTACTGGAGTGGGTTGCCATTTCCTTCTCCAGGGGATCTTCCCCACCCAGGGACTGAACCCAGGTCTCTTGCATTGTAGGCAGACGCTTTACCGTCTGAGCCACCAGGGAAGTCCTAAAAGGCCATCGAAGTGATTTTTCCCTTTTCCCTCTCACGCAAAAGAAGGGTCTCTTTCCAAAGATAAATCAGAAAATAGTTGCTTATCTTTTTTAAAAAAAAATTTTATTTTATATTGGAACATAGTTGATTAACAATGTTGTGTTAGTTTCAGGTGTATAGCAAAGTGATTCAGTACATGTATCTTTTTTTTTTTTTTTAATTCTTTTTCCATTCAGGTTATTACAGAATATTGAGCAGAGTTCCCAGAAAATAGTTGGTTAGCTTTTAAAAACTGTTTGCCCTGATTCCCCCATGAGGGTCCTTCCTTGTGGAGCACCCTGGAAAGATGAGGCTCCAGGCACTGGGGAAGCCAAGCAAATGGGAGCCTCCCGCCCAGAGAGGGCCTCAGACCTCCACGACTCAGCTCCCCACCGCTGGTCCTCTGCTGGCTGCTCCATGAATGTGGTTGGGGGTGGGGGGTGTGGGGTGAGTTGCCAGCAGGAGCTGGACCCCACATAGCTTTCATTCAACTTCCAGCCACTTTCCCAGTTTACCTGAGCCAAAAGCAAAATAAGGCTTTCATAGTCCAGGTTGTGCAACCTCCCTGTCCCCTGAGATGCCCAAGTCCTTCAGCCTGACACCCCTGCCCCCCACTCCCTGCATCGGCACACGTGTGTCCAGCCCTCCTCCCACACTCGCAGCTTCTCCCACTGAATCTGTGTAGAGTTGGACACTCTCTCACAAGGTCTCTCATTCATTCACTCATTCACCAGGCGTGTATGGAAGGTTCATTATGTAGCATATGCTGTTCTAAGTTCTGGGGTTAAAGCTGCTGACTCAGTAATAGGGAAAGATAGATAAGTAAACAGCGCACAGAAGGAGACATGCGGGGGGAGTCTGGGAGAGGCACCCGAGCCTGTCTTCCCTTCACGGTCTCGCTCTGTTGCTAACAATCTTTCACCAGTCACATTTGCAACCTTTCTCAAAGATGGTCAAACATGCACGGACACACACACACACACACACACACCCCACACTCCTAACGGGGGCTCAGGTGCCTGCTATCCTGTGATTTTGTCTTTATTTGTTTCAGCCTCAATTTCTTTAGCCCCAAAATGGGTTCACCCTACTTCCTTTTCCCTAGGGGTGTTGGAGGAACTGGCTGAGTTAAGAGAATGGGTTTCACCAGAACAGGAAGTCCGGAAGAAGAATTCCTCATGTTGACCGAGTTCCCACTGTATGCCAGGCACCGTGCTAGGCTAAGGTATTATCCATCCATTATAGCCTCTGATCCTTCCCTCCAGCCAAATGGGGGACAAGTCCTTAGCTCCCTTTTGCTGGTGACAGAGCAGGCACACAGATGACTTGTCCAAAGTCACATAGCAAGTGAACTTGAATGGAAGTGAGCCGTGAACCTTACTCTCTTGGGCCAAAAAGGGGAGGGAGCGCTCAGGGAGACTGTCTACAGAGCTGGGATGGTTGGTACTAATACATCAGCCCATTTCTGTCTGCACTGCTCTCTCTTTCTCTCTGTGGCCTGGAAAAGCAGAGATTCACCTAAGGTGAGTATGTATAGGAACTGGGGCTGGGCATTGCTCTCTCTGCCCATTTGGCCAGGATTGATGGAGTACTTATGAAGTGCCAGGCCCAAGGCAGGGGTTGGCAGGCTCTGGGATCCTGGATTGCAAGACTGGCCCAAGAGGGACTCCTGAGGCCAGGCTCCACCCCCCACCTGCCTGGGAGCAGAGTTAGGGGGAGGGGGTAGACATTGCCTGGTGCCGACCATGTTGTTCTTGGATGGCAGCCGGGCCCGGGGAACACTGGCGCTCTTGTGCAGAAGGGCTGCCGTGAGCCCCTGCCCAGGCCCCACTCCAGCACAGGCCTGGCCCCATCCTCTGACCCAGTCTTGCGCTTTCTTTCCTTGCTCTTCTTTCCTTCGTCTTTTCTTTTAAAACAATTTTAATTTTGAAGAAGTTTTAGAATATGGAAAAAATACCCAGGGTAATAGATTAACAGTTGCTACTCAGAATTGACAATTAGTATCACTTTACCATTTTTTCCCAAACCTTTTCTCTTCTGGTTTCTCCCATAGGCTCTGGGGAGGTCTGGCTTGGCTTGCAAAATGGAGGTGACACTGACAGCTATTGAGTGGTGAAAGGCTGGGTGTTAGAGTCAGACAGATAAGTTATTTGAATGCTGAAAGCTTTATGACCTTGGATAGGTCACTGAATTTAAGCCTCAGTTTCATTTTCCATAAAATGGGAACAACAACTCTTCTGTAAGGGCTCAATGTGATAATGATCTGTCTAAAATATGATGTACACAGCTCATGTTCAGGAAAGAATAGCCAATACAAATACTCACAACTATGGGCTTAGGTAGGACCTGGTCCACGGTGTGGGAAATATACTCCTGAGACCAGAAGGGAGGGACTACAAGGGTCTTCTCTCCTCCAGCCCTCATATCTCCTCATAAGCCACCCATTGGGCACATCTACATCCAGTGTCTACTCTGGGGACAACAAAGCCAGGAATGACAGGCTGCCCAGGACCTTGGTAGCAGAGTCAGGGGGCCTGGTGCTGATGCTGGCAGTCTGGGAGAGTTCTCAGGGAGGCTCCCTGAACCAAGTATGATGGATAAGAATGGACTACGAGGGATATGAGGGTCTCTCTGGGTCAATCCTGCTACCTCCCAGAGTCTCAGCAGCATTCTTGGTCCCCTCGTTCCTGGTCTCAGATACTGTTAGCCTGTGTCCTGACATATTACGACCAGAGGTGTCTGGGGGCTTTTGTGGTTTGCCAGTCTCAGGCCTCCCTTAGCCCCAAGTCTGGAGGCAGGTGAAGGTCATATTGAAGTCATCAGGAATGTGGTCCATTCTGGTTGCTAGACTTTTACCTTATGGTTGCAAAATGGTAGCTTCAACTCCTGCCATCACATTTGTGTTCAGGTAGGAAGAAGGAAGAAGCCACAAAGAGTTGAATCTGTACCCAGCAACTTCTGATTTTATTTCTTTGACCAAACTATGACACATGGACATGCCTAGCTGCAAAGGAGGCTGGGAAGTACCTATATTAATTACAGTGGACACATTGTCTTCCCTAACAAAATCTGGATCCATTAAAAAGAAGGGGTGGCTGAGCATTGGGCAAATGCCTAATGGTGATACAGTCTCTGTATCACCAGTCTCATCGGCCCTGCAGTGACTTGTTTAAAACACAAACCTAACCCAGTCACTCCTCAGCTTCAACTACTCTCTCCCACCACCCACTGGTATCCCCAGCTCTTTAGCCTAGCACTCAGGACCCTTCAAGACTGGTGTCTACTGCTCTCTCCTGTCCGATTTCCCCTCTCTGATTTCCAGCTGCACTGACCTCCCTCCTGAACAGACTTGATTTTTCACATCTGATGCCTTTGTACTTGCTGTTCTTCTTGTTGGGATTATCCTTCCTGCCTGTCCCTCCTTCCCTCTCTCCCTCCAGTTATCCCACCAGATGCCTGCCATTCGGGTTTCTGGATTCCTCCCAAGCATTCCATCTTCTCTGAGACCCTGACCACCCCGATCTGGACATTTAAATCCTTTCCCTCTCTGTGGAAACAGGACCTCTTCTTTGAGGTCCTGGCCCTCTCTTACTCTGAATTCATGAGAGGTTTGGGTAGGGCCAACACTTCTCCCTGGTCCTTTGGTGGGCATGTGTCCCTTCACCTAAACAATGAAGATATTCCATCTTCAGCCTATTATGACCAGGTTAGGGATGAGCATACAGCTCTAGCTGGGCCAGTGAGAGACTGCCTTTTATTGGAACTAATGGGAAGCTAACACTCTCAGAGGTTTCTGAGGTGTGAATATGGAAGTCTAGAGCTGCTTGAGTAAATCTGCCTGTGAGTGAAGCCAACACAGGAAACAAGAAGGCCAAGAGATGGAGCGTGCTTGGATCCAGCCACGCCTGAAGCCATTACCTCTTCGAACCTTCCATTTATGTGAGCCAAATATTTTTTTTCTTAAGTTAATTTGACTTTTGTTTCCCCCCAAACTCTGCATACATAAAAGGCTCTTAATAAATATCTTCCTCAGTAGAAATTATTCCTCCTTCTTTGTGTCTCCACCATCCTCTCTTGGCTCTTAGACCATACTGTTCATCTGTTCGCATGTCAGCAATTTCATCATGTCTCTGCTGCCATTTGTTTAAAACCATTCAGTGACTTCCCATTGCTCTTAGAATAAAGACCTGTATTAGTTATCTATGACTGTATAACAAATTACCCCAAAACTCAATGGCTTAAAATAGCAAACATTTGGCTGGCTGTTGACAGGAGCCCTTCACTTCTCTCCGCACAAGCCTTTCCACAGGGCTGCTTGAGTGTCCTCAGGACATGTTAGCTGGTTTCCTTCACAGCTGGCGATCCAAGAAAGACTGACTGCCTGTCTGTTATGATTTACTTGAGAGTCATACTCGGTCATTTCTACATTATTCTAGTTGTCAGAACTGAATCACTCAGTACAGGCCACTCAAGGTAGGGAGTGGGGTGGGGGAGAGGAAATTAAAACTTGACTTCCTGAAGAGAGGAATAGTTTAAAAAATGCATGGCCATTTAAGACCACTATAAGACTATAATAAAACCACTATAAGACCAGATCCTACTTTGGTGTTTGTTGTCTGAACCCTTTTCTAAGGTTTGGGAAATGCCCCCATTTTCTGCCCCAAATGTTAGCTGTTCTCCAGGTTTCTCTTCCAGCTAAGGCCCAGGCTCTTCCAGTTCACACCATCTACTCCAGACAGCCAGTGATGCCCACAAGTTGGGCTGGGGAGGCCCAGGAGCAATCTTCTCTGGGGGGTGGTGGCTGTGGCGACAAGACTGAGGTCCTGGGCACGGGGCAGTGAACTCTCATCCAGCGTCAGGACCGGCTGGGCAACTGGCACAGGCAGCAGTGCCCAAAGCCCAGTACAGGCGGGCACAGCGGTGCCTTCCTGTACCTGTTCTGTGATGTGATAGGGTCATATACCTCAAGCCCTGTTCTTTAGCGCTCTTCGTAGTTCCTTGAACTTGAGCTAGCCGGAATTTGTTTCTGCTGCTTTCTGTTGAAAATCTTGATTCACCCCGAGGGACTTGGGGTCTCTAGTCTCTCCCCGTACATGGTGACATATTCTCCCTCCTTCAAGATGACAAGCATCTTCTTGCCTCAAGGATTTGGCACACACTAGTCCCTCCCCTGCACCTGTTACCCATCACCCACAGCCTAGTTCCCATTCAAACTTCCAGTCTTAGTTTGAAGGTCACTTCCTCAGGGAGACCTTTCCTGCCCCTCCCCCAGCCTAGGCTCAGTCCCCCAATTATCCTCTTTGGCTGCACAGTCGTTTTCCTTCCCAGCACTTTATCACAATTGTAATGAGGAACTTGTACCCATTGGGTCCTCTGGGACAGAGATCATGTCTCATTCCCGGATCCTGGCATACAGGAGGCACTGAGGAAAAATAAATTCACTTTCCCACATGCTCCAGGGAGCTCTCTCCTACCCTAACAGCCCTCTGCCAGGAACTGCTCAGCTCCTAGCCAACTTCCTGGCCCTCAGGGGCAAGTAACAGATTTCCCAACTCTAATCAGTTTATTGGAGATTGAAGGTGGGAGGAGAAGGGGACAGAGGATGCGATGGTTGGATGGCATCACCAACTCAATGAATATGAGTTTGCGTGAGCTGTGGGAGTTCATGATGGAGAGGGAAGCCTGGCATGCTGCAGTCCATGGAGTTGCAGAGAGTTGGACACGACTGAGTGACTGAACTGAATCAGCTTATACAAAATAGTGAATTGATTGGCCTTTTGCCTTTTAAAGTTAGGGGGTGGACAGCCTCCAGGAACAGCTGGATCAGGACTCATTCTCTTTCATGTTTTCTTCCCAAGGGCTCCCTTCTCCAGCAGATGCTCCCCAAGCAGTACCAAAGGTCACCAACAACTCTGGGCTCAAGACCTTCCCAAAGCTTCTACCAGAAGCCAGGAGGGTAGAGTCAGACCCACCCAGACCACAGGAGCTGAGGGTGGGGCTTTTCCAGGAAAATCCTATTATATGGAGAAGGGTAAATAGATACAAGGAAGCCAAAACAAGGGATAGATACTGTGCTTGGGGATTCTGTGATCCTTTACTGTGCAGTGAATCAACCCCAAACATAGTGATTTAAAACATTATTACTAAAAAAACAAACAAAAAAAAAAACAAAAAAACCCATTATTACTCCTTGTGATTCTATTGATTAGCTGGGCTCAGCTTGGCACTTGTGCTTCACCCTCCTGAGATCACCTATGTTGGTAGCTCCCCTTAGATTGGACAGTCCAAGATGTTCTCCTTCATGCATGTGCAACTGGCTACTGACTTCTGTCTCCGTGTGGTCTAGTCCAGACTTCTTCTCAACATGGCAGGAGTGGAAGCATCAAGGCCTATGCCCTAGCCTTGAAAGTTGCACAATGTCACATTCCTACATTCTCTGAGCAAAGCAAATCTTGAGGTCAGTCTAGATTCAAGGGATTATGAAATGGACTTCCTTTCTTGATGCCTGGGTTTTCCAGGTAGTGCTAGTGGTAAAGAACTTGTCTGTGAATGCAGGAGATGTAAGAGACTCAAGTTTGATCCCTGGGTCAGGAATATCCCCTAGAGGAGGACACAGCAACCCACTCCAGTATTTTTGCCTGGAGAATCCTATGGACAGAGAAGCCTGGTGGGCAACCATCCATTGGCTCGCAAAGAGTTGGACACAACTGAAGCAGCTTAGCATGCATGTATGCATCTTGATGCCTAGAGTGACAAAGTCACTTTGCAAAAGGGCACAGACCCAGGAGGCCAAAAATCCTGAGAGGCCATTATTGAAACAATCTACTATACCCCATAACTTCTATGTCCTTTCACTCGCTTCCCACCAGCAACCTGGTTCCTTTGACCTTAATAATCACTAGAGGTGCTGCTCCTTTAAGAAGTCTTCATGTAAAATTCCAGCAGTGGTCCCTACCAGCCCATATTCACTTATTCACTTATCCATTAATTTATTCATCACAAAGAAGTTATTAAGATAATCACAGTCCTATGCTAAGCACCAGGGACTCAGGGTAATGAATAAGATCCAGTTCCTGACCTCAAAGAGTTTCTAGTTTAAATGAAAATGTTAGTCACTCAGTCGTGTCCAACTCTTTGCCACCCCATGGATTGTAGCCCGCCAGGCTCCTCTGGCCGTGGGATTCTCCAGGCAAGAATACTAGAATGGGTTGTTATTCTCTTTTCCAAGGGATCTTCCCGAGGGATTGAACCTGGGTCTCCCACATTGCAAGCAGATGCTTTACCGTCTGAGCCACCAGGGAAGCCCTATGTTGGCTTAATTATCAGGCAGACTATCCTTATATATTGGCAAAAATGACTACTGACAGCTCCAGAGTTATGATTCTGATTGCCCACGTTTAGGTCACAGGTTCACCCCTGGAACCAGGGAGTGGGCGGGGTCAGTCTCTCAGAACCACAGGGTCTAAAGAATGGAGCAGAGACATCACCCAAGTGAAGAGAGTTTTTTAAAAAAGGCTGATGAGAGGCTAGACATCAGGTGTACTCTCAGGCAAGTGACTAAATTACAACCCTCAGAGTTATCCCCCGAGGGACACCTGGTAAGGTGTGCTAAAACTTGGGATCATGGGGGTCATATCTCTACACACTATGTCTTAGTTGTGTAAGCTTTGCAAGAGTTTGCCTCTGTATTTCTCCTGTTAAAATGAACCTTTTCAAATTGTCTTGAGGGTTAAATGAAATATCAAATACAGGGGCTCAGAAAAAGTCATTCTGTTCTCTTTGGCATTAAATCAGACTGTAAGGCCCTGAGACTGGTCTGCTTTGTCCAGCAAAAAAAAAAAAAAAAAAAAGAGCTTTCTCCACCTAGTGGCCAGTGGGGTCATTGCACTACAGAGCTGACCTTTTTACAGAACCGTAAGATTTCTTGCCGGTTTTGAAGCTCCTGGATGGATGGAAGCAGCATTTGTGAACAGCAAGCTTGGGAGTGCTAGAGCAGGGCTGTGTCTGCCCCGTCTGTAATGTGGGCTTGACACAAGGCAGAGTAGGTGAGGTCATCAGGTGGACAGATGGTGAGAAGGAGAAGTTGTTTTTCCTATTTGACACTATTGGCTGCCCATCAGAAGGCCTGGTTAGGGGTTGGAACAGCTCATCTGACAGGGGCTGTTGTGAGGGAAGGGCTTTCTTTTTTACTATTTCTTGGAAGAATCCCTGCCCGTCACTACCTCTTTAGAACTCTGGCTGAGAACTATGATTTCTTCTAATTTCTACTTCACAAGAAAATATCAAGGCCTCAGGGCACATGAAGCTGGTGGTAGGGCTCAGACCAATGCCGAGATCCAGAATCATGGAGCTACTGGCACAAACACAGCCCTGTGTCTGCACTGAGTGGTTGGTGCATCCAGTTCTGAGCTAAGGGCTTTACCTGCGTGATTCCATTTTATCTTCTCTTCAGATGTCATTGACTGTAGGGCTTGGGGTGCAGCAATAGGTTGAGGTTCCATATCAGTGGAAGATGACTTCTTGCTAGAGCCCAGGGGAGAATCATCTTTGGCCAGAATGTTGTCTCTTTTTCTTTCCTCAATCAGATTGAAGTAGGTTTCTGACATTTCATAAATCACGGAGTCTTAATACAGGGGGCTGAGCCAGATGCCATCTGCATATAGACTTTCCTCCCCAGGGAGACCCAGAGCTTAATTCTGGCCAGTGATAGAAACAGTAGTCATCATTCACATAGCATCTATAATGTGTCAATCACTGTAATTTTTTCATATGTATCTTTTCTTTCGGGCTTTCCAGGTGGCACTAGTGATAAAGAACCTGCCTGCCAATGCAGAGACTCATGAGACTTGGGTTTGATCCCTAGGTTGGGAAGATCCCCTGGAAAAGGGAATGACAACCCACTCCAGTATTCTTGCCTGGAGAGCCCCATGTACAGAGGAACCTGGCAGGCTACGATCCATAGGGTCACAAAGAGTCATACACGACTGAAGTGACTTAGCACACATATATTCTTTTAAATGACCCTATAAAGTAAGTAAGTACTAACATTTTACCCATTCTGGAGCCTGAGCTCTTTTCTTAATAGGTACTTTTGTTTTTTTGTTTCCCCTTTGCTGCGTTACGTGGCATGCAGGATCTTACCTAACCAGGGATCAAACCCGTGCCCCCTGCAGTGGAAGCGAAATCTTAACCATGGGACCTCCAGGGAAGTCCCAGAGCCCAAGTTCTTTGTTGCTTCACTAGGCTGCCTCTCCAGGGCTGATACCACTTCTTCCATGAGAACTTCCTTGGCCAGCAGAGTCATGGGCAGGAGCTCCCTCTAATGTTTATCTGCTGGGCTGTGTATTGTGGGTCCTGGGCCACACTGGAGAATATTCCAGGCTACAGAAATTCAAACCTGATCTCAGGGGTGCTCAGAGTAAGAGGATCATTGATGAAAAGGTAAGACTCTTGGGTTCAAATTCCTGGATGCCACCAGAATGGTCAATTAGAAAGATGAACAATACCAAGTGCTGACAAGGATATGGAGCAGGAACTCTTCACTGCAGGTGGGAATGTAAGTTGATAGAACCACACTGGAAAGCATTTAGCATTATCTAGTCCAGCTAAACATGCACCTACCCTATGATGCAGCAATTCTATTCCCGAGTGTATGCATGCATGTGCACACCAAATGACACATAACAAAAATTTTTTATAGTGGCTTTATTTACAATAGTTCAAAACTAGAAACAGCCCAATTGTCCATCAGCAGTAGAATGGGTAAACTATGGTATATTCATATAATGGACCACCATACAGCATGAAGTAAACTTTTTTTTTAAATGAACTTCTGATACAATAACATGGATGAATCTCATATACATAATATTGAACACAAGTGGATGCATGGATGAGTCCTTTTTTATAAAATTGAAGGGCAAGCAAAACAAATCTATGGTGAGACAGGTCAAGATAGTGTTTGCTTCTGTGGGATACTGACTAGGAAGGGAAACAAGGCCAGCCTCTGGGGACTGGTGATGTTTTCTATCTTGATCTGGAGGCCGACTGGCCATATGGATACACTATCCTCATCAAACTGTACTCTAAAAAATTTGTCTCACATTATTGAATGGATGCTGTATCTCAAAACATTAGAAAAGCAATGATCAAGCAAAGATAATCTCTGAATATGGCTGACAACAACAGCTATTTTTGCCCTCCACATCCACTCTTCTCCCTTGGGGCGGAGGGAGCGCTGCACTTTCTTCTTTGACGCAAGCACATCTCTCCCGCTTTCGGTCAGTGTGTTGTAGGTGGGACTCACTCCTTTCCAGGTGCCCAGAGGACCATTTTTCCTAGCTGCAGCGGCTGGTTTACGGATGGGAACAGATCCAGATGGGCTAATGAGTCAATCCCAGCATTTTTTACTGGTACCAAGAAAAAGATGTTCTTTCCATTGCAGTTACCAACCTATTTGGATATAAACCTGAAGCTGCCAGAGGCTGTCTCCACCTTCTGGAGAAAGTCTGCCCAGGGAAAGAGGCCACACAGAGCAAACCAGTGAGATGACTGTGTCAGAACCTGAATCTAGCCATCCCTGTACAAGGTTGTTTCATTTGGAGAATCAATAAATTTCCTCTTTTAGATAATCACTTTAAATTTCTTACAGTTACAACTAGAGTCTAATATACCAGGAGTCTTGGGTAAAATTATGAGAAGGGAAAGGGGCTGGGATTATAAAATAACCATAGAGCCTTGTCCAATCTCATTTTGATGGTGCTGCTGCCGCTCCTGCCGAGTGGCTACTCACTCTGTGAGACCGTGGCCCTGACAGATAAGTGAAGCAGGCCCAGGGGTCATGGGGGAAGTACTCTGGTCCTTGTTTGTAAAGACAAGGAATCTAGAGAACCAGATTCTACACTCCATTTTGCTCTCAGCAGTGGGACGTTAGGCAAATCACTATACCTTTTTGAACCTTGTTACTTTTCTATAAAATGGAGTATCATCTCCTAGCTCAAAAGGTTGTTATAGAGATCAAATACTAGTTTCACAACTTCTTCAGTGTTTTCATGTCCTTGGCTGAGTTAGTGCCTGCATCTCTGTGCATTCCCAGAGCATCCTGTATAACCCTCTATCACTATAATGATCTTTGACTGTATGAGCTACCCAAGGGCTCTAAGAGAATTTTCGTTCCTGCATCCCCAGGCCAACAGGGCTGGGCACACAGCTGGTAGGACCCTTGAATCCTGACTAAGAGATCCTGCAGGTCAAGGGCTCATACTCTGGCAGCTCACTCACCTCTCTGCCCTTTGCTTCCTTGCCTGGTAGGTGGGGCTGATCATGACATCTTGGTTGGGGTAGAAGGACTCTGGGAAAACTGCTAAAGCAGTCTAGGCTTTGGAAGCTGAGAGCTGTGTAGGGCCTTTCCCAGTTGGTGAAGAGCAGGTTCCCAAGAACAGTTTGCTGAGTGAAGAATAGGAGTTCAGGCCGCCTGGGCACCTTCCTCAGATCTGGCTGTCTGAAGCAAAAAAGGCTGCTGAAATCATTGCATACACTCCTTTCCCAGCTCATTTCTGGGTCATGGAGAAGGTTTTCCCAAGAATCACAAGTTCCATGGAACCAGCCTACTGCTATGAATGAGCTGAGCAGGAAAAGCCCATCTCTTCTTATGCATCCTCATTCATTCATTCTTTCATTCAACAAACACTGCATGACAAACCACTCAGTCCATCAGAGGAATGGAGATGAATGACACTAGGTCTCTGCCCTGAAGGAGCTAGCCTGGAGAGAGTCAAATTGGACACCGCGTCCATTTTGGCCTCCCTGTACATCTCCTTTCCTGCTCCCCTGAATTCCTTCTCACACAGCAGCCACACGATCATTTCAAACAAAGTAGACTCCCAGCTTAAACCTTCTAGAGACCTCTGTGAGGCCCTCCAGGATAGGGGGAGGTAGATGAGCAGATAAGCTTGTATTGAATTTAGGGCGCCTGGACTCTGTAGGACTTCTACAGAGCTGCCAAGCAATTTGGATATCTGTTTCTGTCCCAGCTCCTAAAATCACTACTTAGGGTGCTGAAGTCTGAGCAGGGACAGAGCAAAGGGTAAAGATACACATGATAGACGATTCAAATCTCAAATCTGTGGAGTTGCAGTCTGGCTTATGGGAGAAATTCTTTATTTAGATGCTTCAGTGACCAAAAGATAGAGCATAAGCACGCGCGTGCGCACGCGCGCACACACACACACACACACACACACACACACACACAATACACAAAGGCATTTACAGGCGAAGGGACAGGGAGTAGAGGGAGGAGCCCACGAGAGCAGCTGTGGACTTCTCTGACCCAGTGAGGAGGGACCCGGAAGGTGACCCTCCATGGAATTCCTGTTTGAAAGCTATGAGGTAAAGTCCACTCCCAGTGAAGTCCCAGGCCATAAAGCACAGCAGTGTTGTAGAAACCTACATTTGGGGTCGGGGACATAGCTGTTTCCTCACTACAGAAGCTTACACCAGCTCTCTCTTCTATTCCTCTAAGGGTCCATCTTGCTCCTTGGTCTCCAGAATCTCCTAGAGGATGATGGGGGAGGACTAGCACCACAGCAGCCTGGGAGGATGGTCCGCTGCGCAAGGGGAATGAGAGGACCAGTAGGGCCGAAGGACAGCGGTCAACCTCGGAGCTGGCTGGCGCGAGGGCAGTTTCCCTTTAAAGGGAGAGAGCCACCCAGGAAATTTTTACGTGGGGACCTTCCCACATGACCCTGTGCCAGAGCACCTCTGATGGAGGAGGGAAAGGCCTCTGCTGGCATTTTCCGTGACCCCACTGGGCACTGGGGCCTCCTTCGGCTCTAGCTTGTCCCCAGTTGCCGCAGGTCCTTAGCACCATTCAGGAACTGTGGAGACGGGGAAAGAGGGATAGCAGTGCTCTGCCGGGACTGTGGCACTGCTCCAGGAGGAGACTTCACAGTGGGCAGAAATCTGGACAACTGGCCAGCATCGAATACTAGGCTCAGCAAAGCTCACGCTCTTTGGGGGGGCGGGAAGTGTCACATGAACTCCAAGCCTCCGTGTGGCAGCCACTTCCATCTGTCCTTTCCTACTCAGGCCAAGGCCTGGAGTGAAAATTCCGGGTTTCATTAGAGATGCCTAGAGCTTCAGGAGACCTCTGTTCTTTAGCTGCAGGGAGTGGTCCAAAAGTGACCTTTGGGGAAAGACAGGCCTGGGGTCTCATGACATACGGCCCGGAGGGGCTGACAAAGGGGAAAGGTCATCCTCCAAATTACCACCCTGGAAAATCCCAAGTCTTGTCAACATCTCTGCTTCCCTTACCCTGACCTACAGGGCCGATTCCAAAGGGGAGGAGGAGGAGTAGATTTGCCTGGGCCAATCAGAGGCTGTCTATGGTCTACTCCTGCCTCAGGCCTGTGTATTCTCCAGGTGTAAGAAAGGAGGAAGAGGGAGCCAAGGGCTGACCATAGTAACAGGAAGCTGGCTCATGGCTGGTTCAACCTGGGTTGCTGGACAGAAACACCTCTAGTTTCCCAAGGTGGTTGAGTCTTTCTGAATGGGTTGCCTTTGCATGGGAATCTGGCCCAGAGGTGATGCCACTGTTTTTGGTGACCTGTGATTTGAGAAGGAACAAAGGCATAGGGTTAGTTCATGGTGGTTGTGGTGGTATCCCAGGTAGCTTATTCTAATGATAGTACAGCTCTTTCAGGGTGTGGAGTAATAAGCAGGGCAGCTCTTCTTTACTGAGGGCCACTGCATGCCAGGCACAAGGCCAGGTGTTCTGTTTTCAGTATCCTGTTTCGTTCTCATGCTAATTTTGCCAGGCGGGGGGACCAGCACCCCCATTTTATATAAAAGGAAACTAAAGTTCAGAAAGTATAAGTGACCTGCCCACAGTAAGCTGTTTTAAAGTGTGGTAGATTCAGGACTGATGCCCATGTGTTTCCTCTATACTGAACCACTTTTTCTGCCTACGGGGCCCTACATGACCTGCATGGGACAGGAAGACCATTCTCCCCAGCACATGGAATCAAGTGGCTCTCCAGTCATGACCTCACTAGTATCACCTGATACTGTCTGATTTGTTTAGGATCTCTTTCTACCATCAGAGGGGGATCAAAAGGATCAGAGAAAAGCATTGGTCTTGGTTCCTACCATAGCCCTGGTGCTCAAAACAGGGTTTGACACATAATAGGTGCACAATAAATCATTGGTGAATGAATGAAAGCTTATCTCTAATAGCTCCTCTTATCAGGACTAGGACTTCACATATATTATCTCTAACATTTACTTCATCCCATAAGGTGAGGAAGAAGAGCTCCATTTGGAAATAGCAGAGCAAAATGAATGGTCTTTGGAGTCAAAGGTTTGAATATTGGGTCTAACTCCAAGTAACCATGAGATCTACGGCAAGTTACTTAATCTATCTGATATTAGGTTTCCTTGGGTTGCAAAGGGTGGGAGTCCTAATTCAGAGATGCTGTTGCAAATTAAATGAGACTGAATTATGTGTTTAAGAAATTGTACTATAATCTTTGTTTTGTTTTTTGTACCATAATCTTATAGAAAAGAAATTGGAGGCTCAAAGAGGTTTATTGACTCACCTAAGGTCATACAGCTGGAAAGTGTAAGAAGAAAATAGTAAACAACACTAGCATTTTCAAGTCTGGGTAGCCCCACAGTAGGGTTCTGACTGGTTCCAAGTTGTTTGCCAAAATTGCCACCAGCTAAGCTGCAATCCTGAAAGTGAGACGCAAGCCAAGTTGCGAGGGCTTGCCTCAAATCCATATCTAAGGGGAGCCTCACGAGTTCTCCCAGTTAAAGATGTATCTATCAATAAAGCCACAATGTGGGAGAGGAGACTTCAGGCAGGGCAGAGAGGACCAAGAACGTTTTGAGCCTAACACTCTGCACTTCTACCACCTTTAATTCACTCGGCTCTGTAAGCAATGCAGAGCCAGTCACCAAAGTCAAAGCAGTCATCTCAGCAGATCTGCCTGAAACTGTTTCCTCATCTGTAAAACAGGGATAATTCCTATCTCTAAAGGTTATGTGTGGCACATCGTCCACACTACCCTTCTGAGAAGCAAGGACTGAACCATCTGAGCCCTCCCAGCCGGACCTGGCCTGTTCATATCACATGGCACCACAACCCCCTGGTCAGCACCGCCCTGGAGGAGCATGCTGTGAGCCTGCCAAGCCTCAGTGAGAACTGCAGCTCTGCCTCATAACACCACTCTGAGTGGTGGTCGCCTATGTCTGTAAATCAGAATAATAACCCTTTCCTCCCAGGAGAGAATCTGCTTGGCATATGGCCTGCAACAGACCAGGAGCTCAACCAAAGAATGTGAGTCATTTTCAAGATTATTACAAACAGACAACTCTGTTAGTCTCTTCCCTTTAAGTCTCTTCCCTTATCACCATTTGTAATTATTGGTGGTTTGCACGGTCACTGTTTTTGTCTCCTCCCATCAGAATGTTAGGTTATCAGAGCAGGGACTGAGTCTGTCAGACTGGGTCTGTCTGGGCTACCACTCAGAGGTGTACAGTATTTGATCAAGGACAGGACTTGGTCATATTTGGTAATAACCTGTAGAGAGAGCTCTTGCCACAGAACTAATGGCAGTGAAGACTAGGGTCTTCAAGCCAGTGGTGGGTTGGGGTTGGGGAGTGTCCCCAGTTCGACTGTTAACATGTTGCCAAAAAATTCAGGAGACCACTAAGGGAATCATTTATGTTTTTCTACTAAAACCTTCAGCTCAACAGGTCTAAAGGCTGGGGAGAAGCTGACAGGAGAATTCACATAGGGGATACTTCTGTTGACTGACGGAGCTTCTGCTAACTAAAAAGAAGACTGCCAGGATTCCTTTTAAGCCAAGGAATACCTGGCTTTGTTCTGATTCGGAAGCCCCGAGCTCCTGCTGCAGACCCGTGAATTTCAAAGTGTGATTACTTACTGGTTCTTGTGTTTGAAGCCGCTGACATGAGCTTGGTACTGTTCTATTGAGTTCAGCACTATCTTGCATGTCTTGCAGGGGTAGCCCTTCCCGGCTGAAACACAAGTAAAAGTCAAGATGCTTAGTAATCCAATAAGAAGGGACCTGGGGACTCTGTGATTTTGACAGCATGTGCAAATGCTCTTCTGAAGATGGAAGAGTGGAGGGAGCTTAGGTTGTTGGTCCTGGTAAGAATCCCAGAGGCCTCAATGATCAGGGGCACATGTATGCCGGTATGTTCCCTGGAGCTGAGAACCTCCTTGTCCGCCCCCTGTCCTGTACCCTTAGTCCCAGCATGGAGCCTGGTCCAGAGTATCTGCTGAGGAAATAAATGACTGACAGAACAAAGAGGTGACATTTGGTATAACTGTCTTTTCCACCTTGACTGTGCCCTTAGATGAGAGATCTCTGGGAAGGCAGCCCTCTCCTTGGGCTTGCAATAACAGTAATTAATGAGAAGGCCTATAAGGAAAATTAATCTGTCTCTCTACCGTGGGGCTCACAGATACCCTTTCTCACTAACAGGGCTGCTCCAATGACAAAGTGGCCTTTCCTCACATGGTCTAGCAGCGAGAGCATGGGTCAGGAGCCAAGAAATGGGGCTGGACTCCTGGCTCTGCATTCACGTGACCTTGGCTAAATCCCTTTGCCTTTCTGATCCTCAGCTTTTCTCAACTATAAACCAATTAATTATACCATACCCATAATACTTACAATAAAAAGCAGTTATTATTTACTAAGTGCCTGATATAGTCATGCACTTCATATTATTTTGATTGATGCTCATAAGGATCCCATGAAAACCATCCTTCTCTTACAGAGGAAGAAAATAAGGCATGGTCACATGTCCACGAACACAGTTAGTGAATGGCCAACAGGAGGGGCTGACTACGAGGCTCTACATGCCCAGCATGCCTGGTGCCAGCTGCACAAGGCAGGCCACTGTGCACGTGACTTCACGAGCCCTCTGACACACCTTTTGTCGTCTGCCGTCCTAAAATCTCATGCTCTGGAGTGAGATCACCTAGGTTCAAACCCCAGCTCCATCACTTCTTACCCGTAGGACCACAGGCTAGGTACTTAATCTCCCTGAGATGTGTACAAGTGGGGCTTCCCTGAGACTTAGGTTCCCTACGTATAAGATGCAGTTAATATTAGCATCAACCTTATAAGGTTATTGTAATCATTCAAATAAAAGTAACTGACACATAGTAAGTGTCCAGCAAGTATGAGGTTTTGGCTTATTTTTATTTCACTCTTATAGGTTCCATGAGTGATACTGGCAAAAAAGTGGAGAGTATCTTTTAACCAGCCTTCCATGGCAGCTGGGAATACCAACAATCTCCTCTAATTCAATAAGCTAGCCAATGTTCCCAACTACCTTTGTTTCTCTTGTACCTTTAGGTATTTCCTGGAAGACATATCCTTTTAAAGCATTTAAGGGGAAAATTATTGCAATCAGAATTCAGATCTTTTTTAGACACTGAAGGCCAGAATTCATGGTTCAACACGAACAGGCAAAAGACTCATAATGGACTAGCAGAACCACCATCCCTGCAAGGTCCAGGGTGGAACCTGGGGTTGGTGTGGGGGTAACAACCACCAATGGTTAAGAGTCACTGATGCCCAGATTACAACAGCTCACTCATCATCTATTAAACACCAGGCACCATGACAAAATTTTGGATACTTATACTCTTGGATTCTTATAACAATGCTGGAAGATAGGTAGGTGGTTCTCTCCATTTATCAGAGCAGAAAGCAAGCTCAGGGAGGTTAAGTGACCTGGGATCAGAGCTGGATTTGCCCTCTGGTCTGTGCAGCCCCCATCCTTTCCTCTGCACCACAGGTCTCTGGACTTTCCTATGCAAAGTACATCTCACTGCAGAGTATACTGATCTGTAAGCTGGATTCAAATCGTCACTTGGGGTAAGTGAAGAATTCATTGGTGCTTCTAAAAAACAGCTTTGTTCAGTACCCAGACTCATCCATTTTTTATCTGGTTTTCATTTGACATGTTTGGTATTCTGGTTTCCCCCTGTGATTTTATGAAGAATAAGTCACTAGAGCTCATTTTAAAACATCTGATTTATTTGGAAAAGCACCTGTATCTCCTCCCTTTTACTGCCAAGACTTTGAAAGCCCTGTTTACAACTGCTTCTCCACTTCCTTGTCTCTCAATTATTCTGCAACCTATCCCCCTACACACATACACTCTCTTTCTGAGGCCAATGGAGGTTTCCCTGTATCTAAACTTAATGGATAAAATGGATGCTTATGCAACCTTTTAGTATTTGGCTTCTCAACAGGGCCTGACAGCATGGGTGAGACCCCCTCCGTCCGTCTCCTGCCCTTGCTTTCGGCATGCCACACTCTTGATTTTCCTTCGCTGGTTCCTTCTCAGTTTCTTTCGCTGTCTCTTGTTTGACCTCCACCATTTACTATTGCCAGTTTCAGAGGTTTCAATCTTGGTTTTCTTTCTTTCTTTTTTTACTATTTTAAATTGTGGTAGAATACAAATAACAGAAAGTTTACTATCCAATCTACTTTAAGTGTCCAATTCAGTTAATGGTAAAGGACAGTTCTGGGTTAGAGAAATTTGTGTTTTCATCATGTTAAGTATCTTTACCTTACTGTGCAGAACTTTTGTCATTTTTATGAAATTGCCAATCTACACCCATTAAGCTCTCCATCTTTCCCTTCTCCTAATCCCTGGCAACCACATTCTATTTTCTGTTTCTATGAGTTTGACTACTCTAGATATTTTGTACAAGTGAAATCATATAGGAACTGTCTTTTTGTGACTGATTTATTTCACTGTGCATAATATCCTCAAGGTTCATCCATGTTTATAGCACATCAGAATTTTCAGAGGGCTCAATCTTAGGCCCTTCGCTCCTTTCTCTCCAAACTCTTAAGGGATCTCATTCATTTCCCTGATTTCAAGTACCACTTATTAGCTTCAAACATATGAAACTACCAATATTTAGCAGTTTCTAACCACCAAAATGGTGGTATCTATAACCGAGACCTTTCTTTTAGGTCTACCTCTATATATCCAACTGCCTCTTGGACATTCCTACTTGGATATCTCATGGGTATCTTAAACTCAGGCTGCCAAAACCTGGTTATTCACCTCGTGGCTTAAGCTAAACCTGCTTGCTTTCCTTTAGCTCCCACATTGGATGGCCAATTCTACTTCCTACCTACCTCCTGAATCCATTTACTCCTGACTATCTCAACTAATGCTACCTTAGTCCAAGCTCCCATATTCTCCACTAAGAATTATTGCAACAGCCTCACTGTTTGTCTCTCTCCACTACCCTTCCTCCTCATTCTAAACCATTCTCCACTTTGTAACTAGAATGCTCTAATTAATAATGCTGAAGATGTGAATGGCTTCCCAGTGCTCTTAGGATAAAGGCTCAAATCTCAAACATGACCTACAATGCCATGATTGGACACCTGCTCATCTCCCCAGCATCATGTTGCCCCACACTATCCCTTTTGCTTCTGGGAGCCTTTGAACCTTGCTCCTCCATCTTAAGTTATCTTCATAGCATACCATTTGTTTCTTTTTCTAAAGCTTGCCACACTTGTAGTGAATTGCTCAATGCCTGTCTGCTCCACTAGACTCTAAGCTCCATAAGAACATGGACATGTAACTAATATATGTTATATACACAATGCCTGGTGTATATTAGGAAAGAGCTCAACAAACATTTCTTGACTTTATATGAAATGAATAGACCTGAAAGCCTGTCCCATGTACAGAGGTTGAAGAAACTAGGGGATCAGAAGGGGGCAGGGAAAGCAGACCTGATCTGTGCAGGAGGCAAGGCCCTAAAGAAGGGAGCAAAGGTGATGGCGGGGGTACAGAAAAAGAGGATTCCAGTAACCCAGAAGGGATGTTGAGAGCTCCAGCGACTGGAAGGATTTGGCTACCTGAATGATATGCAGGGCTTAGTTTGGCATTCTTGAGTAAATGAGAGAAATGTGGGCCTGGAGTACAAAACAAACTCCAAGTCTTGTTTAATCTGCTTGGTAGATGCTGCATCTCACCCTGGTAGAAGACATCTGGACATGCTGGGTCATCTCACATTTGACCCATACTTATCATGATACATGCCAGAAACCCCATGGAAACTATTCTGTGGACCTAACACAGAACCTTACCTGGATTTCAGTGTTGGCTGCCACAGTCTAGCATGGGAACCAGAAGAAACCATTTCATCTTTCTGATGCTAATGTCCTCATTTGTAAAATGGGAATAATCAAATGTGCACAACAGAGTTGCTGTGAGGATTAAATCAGGTAAATTACATGTGAGAGCATCTAGCCTAAGGCCTGGACTATGGCAGCTATTGGTAAGTGTAAGATGACTGTCTGAAAGAATGAATGAACAAGGGTGGACTGAAGCCAGCAGGGAAAAAAAGCCAAGCTGCTAACAACCTAAATCGTTTGGGAGGCAGAAGTCCAGTCAGTGGAAGTCCCTGCTTGCACATCCTAGGTCCACACCCCACCTCTGTAAGTAAGAAGGGGGTCAGAGTCAGTTCGATGTTTCTGCTGAAACCCTGTACTTGGAGTGCCTCCAGCCAAGTGCACTCAAAGCTGGAGGCAGGGGAAGGAGTTTAAGTTTTGGAATCAGACAGAGCTAGAGACCCCAACTCATGCTGTCATTTATTAACATCAGGTCATATCAGCTGTAAGACCTGAGCATGTCACTCTGAGTTTCATTTTCTTTATTTGTAAATTGGGAAAATCACAACTATTTTATAGAAATGCTGTGGGGATCAAATTATGCTGTATACATTAATATCAAAGTGGGATTTGATATTAAATTAAAACCTTTCCCCCCACCTAGGCTTTCATGAAAGAATTTAGTTGATCTGTAAAGAAATCAGATGATTTAAGCAAGAAAAAAATATCTAGGATACAGTTCTAGGATTAAACATGGTAATTTAGCCTTAGACAAATGGAGGAGGGTGAATACAAGGAGAAGGCTTTGGCTTGAGATAAGAAAAGAATGGATACAAGTTAAGATAAGCGGCCTGAAATACTGCAGTGCTTGAATCCTGCCAACAAAAAAGAGACAAAGAGGGAATGGCCAGGCAGGACCAAGTAAAGGAGGGGCAGGGACTAGAGCAAGAGGGTCAGCTGTAAATCTGGCTTCCAGAGTTTTTCGAAAAACTGAAAGATACAGTAACAAATGTTCAGCACTGCCTAGGAGAGGCACTTACTCTTCAGCTGACTACATCCCTTCCTGGCTTTTTCACTGATCAAAATTTCCCATCTAGCTTTTGCAAGCATTTGAATTTGCAATGCTTGCTTCAGAAGACCTAAAGAGGAAAGGCATACCTTTGATGGTCCAGGGAGCTCTAGCAGTCAAGCCCTGATTCGGCTCTGGGTGTGAGCTAGGCCCCTTACCTGATGAGTCAGTGACAGCAGGGTCGGCCAGCCGTCCGTAGTGTGCCATAAGCTTGAGTTTGGTCTCCTGTTTCCTGTGTTTCTTGCCCACATAATGTTGCTGAGCCATGACAGGGTCATTGAAAGTCGCGTGGCAGAGGCTGCAGAACTTGTCTGGGTCTATCACCTCTCTATTCTGGTGCAAGGCTAAGGTGGAGGCCATAAGGAAAGGGTTTGTAAGGCGTTTCGACAGAGCTGTGGTGAGAAAGTTCAAACAGAAACAATGAAAAAACCCAGAAGGTGCCAGGCTTTCATGTATGCTGAATGCAAAGAAAGGCTGGGTCACTAGTTAATCACACTTGCATATGGGGCACTGCCTGTGTGAATCACGCAGTGAAAATCTTCTCTAATTGAGAAGATACGGGGGAATCCAAAGACTGGCTCCTTTGTTTGGCAGCTTAAACTACTTTGGGCACATGAATCCCTATTTTTTCATATTCCGAGGAGGTTCTGCACTTCTGCTACCTATCTGCCAAATTAAAATAGATGAGAGATGTACATGCTTGCAGTCTTTTCATCCCTCAGGACTCCCCAGAATGTCACTCACACCACATAGAACAAGAAATGTGGGTGTTTTATTCCTATCCTTAAAGTACCCCAGTTATAGATCTGGAAGCCAATGCACAGATGCACATCCTGAGGGTCTAGAGGGTCATTTAGAAAAGGCACCACACTAACGGGGCCTTCTAAGCTACCTGCCTTCTAGGCGGAGTAGGGGAGAGGAGAATGGCACTGACATTTAGTTACGAGCTTTGTATATATATTTTCTCTTCTGGTCCTCAGAATTATGCTCTGCAGTAGGTATCATCTTGCCACGATACAGAGGAAAACCGAGGCTTAGATGGGTGAAATGACTTACCCAAGATCAGTTAATGAGTGAATCCAGGTCTGTATGATCCTAAAGACCATGCCCTCTTTGCTATGCCAGGCTGCCAGAGTGTGGCAGGGAGACAAGAAGGCTACAGCCCATGTGTTTACCTACAGAAAACATCCCTGGCTTGGGTGTATGAATTCAGTTAATCAGAGCCTGGTATGGACATATGTGTGAGCCTCCTGTGGGCCAACGAACGTCCTGACTGTAGGCTGCACTGCTGCTTTAGAAAGTGGATGCCATGGCTCACTAATGAGCCCACATGGCTGGAATGGTATCAGTCCAGTAACCACTGCTTTAAGGACGTGGCCTAGAACCCCCACCAACGGTGGCGGAGGGGTGGGGTTCAGCAGCACTCACACACACAGATGCTCTTTCATCTCTTCCACTTCAATGGGGGAAGTTTTAAGGATTTTCAACAAGCCAGAAGAAAGCTGCTGGCTTTTCCTACAATGGTTTTCCAGTACAGAGACTCTTAATTCCCCTGGCTATTAATTTTCCTTAGTCATTATTTCAATAAGTCACTGGAAAAGTAATGTACATGTTGCAGAATATTCAATAAAAGAAAAAATATACAGTATGTGGTGTTGAGTGAAAAAAAAAAAAGCAGGTTACATAGTAAACTATTTCTTTTCTCCTTAGTTCTGTAAAACAACTGGTAATGTGCAGAGAAACACCAAGAGCCTTGTGTAAAAGGATACTTCTCAGTATTTTCCACCTTTTCTACAGTGAATGTAGATTTTTGATATCAGAAGAGATAATCATAGTCATTAAAACATAAAGGTCATTCTCTAAAGAGAACATCAGAGGTGAATGGTTAATTAAAGTTAGAGGAACCATTTAATGGACATCCAATAAAAATGAGAGCTATGGGAGTCTTCTTTCAGGAAACAACTTGAAATATAGAAAGAGAATTCTACAGGACTGTTCACTGTAGTGTTATTTTCAAATACCAACAAAGGAGAGGGAGAAAACATAAATATTCATCATTAGAGGATGGTTAAATGAATGTGGTGCAATGGGATATTGTCATTAAAAATGTTTATGAAAAACTTTTTAATAACATGGAGAAATATATATGTTCTATTAGTGAAAAGAGTATAAAAGAAAATTATATACACAATATGATCATATCATTACTAAAAGACATATGTGCAATCTGTATGTGTGTATTGGTATTTTGAAATACTGCCAACATATTAACAGTGTTTCTCTCTTGGTGGTAGGATTTGGGTGGTATTTACTCTTCTCTTTGTACCTTTTGCACTGTTTGAACTAGAAGTAACAATGAGGAGTATGCATTGTTTTTATAAAAACAATAAGGTTAAAGTACTTTACATTTATATACATAATCTAGACATACACAAAACAAATATAGACACAGATATACACACATACACATAACAAAAGATTATAGGAGGAACAGTACTCCAAAATGTTAACAGTGGTTGTCTTTGAATGGTAAAAATTATGGGTATTTTTCTTTCCATTTATCTATATTTTCCATACTTTCTACAATATGCTTGTACTACTTTTACATTAGAGAAATGTTTAGTTTCAGAAATATAGTTATAAACTCATGTATAACATGGAAATGTGCTCTAACTACAAAATTAAAAGTTAAAGCAGGATACAAATGGTACATGAACTATGATTATAACTATATAAAAACACATCTGTTATGTGGCAAGGGCCAAAAGTAAATATGAAAAATAAACTCTTCAATATGGAATCTTTGGACCAGGAATATTCCAGGGAATTTTCCTATTTATGGAAAGACAAGTTCATATAAATCTAAAGATAAGTGATCTTATAAAGTTCTGTTCTTAAGCTAGTTTCCTTTGGCCTAATGTTTAATCTTTTTGGTACCATAAATAGTACCAACACTGACTTCACAAAAAAGCAACTAGTACTAGCATAACTTAATGATGAACAAATCAGAAGCAAGGCCAATGACATGCTCTGGGTGGTGAATGCCTGATCGACCATTGCATTTTATGTGGGGATTCCACTCACTATCTTGATTGTGCTGATAACACTGACAATCGGACCTGCTGGGTACTCTCTGGCAGCCCAGTGGTTAGGACTTGGCGCTCTCACTGCTGGGGCCCAGATTCAATCCCTACTTGGGAAACGAAGGACCTGCAAGCTGTGCAGCACGGCCCAAAACCAAAACAAAACATCCTAAAATGTCATTTATTGAACATCTATTATGTCTCAGGGCCCTTATATACATTATTTCGTCCTCATAACCTATGAAGTAGATGATATTATCAACATTTTATAGGTGAGAAAACTCAGGCATGAAGAAGGTCAGTCATACAGATGGTAAATAGCAGTGCCAGGATTTAAACTTGGGCATCCATGACTTCATCTGCTGTTTCATTGCTAGAATACTAGATTTGGGTGTGGTAAGACAGTATAATTATGAGTGATTTTTTTTTATCCTATTCTTCAAAGTCTTCTAAAACATAATTATCTTGTTCTCATAATACAGCAATTCAAAAAAGGACAAGTATTACAGATAGTATAGTCTACCTCTTGGTCCAACATAGAGAAGAAAAATTACTTAGAAAAAAATGAAATAAAGATCAAAGAACCTTCAGTCTTGACTAACTGCAGTTAGCAGAGATATAAAATCCTAAAAAGTCAGCAGTTAATGAGATGAAAGTGAAAGCTGAGCCCCAGTGGTGACAAGATAAAGGGGGTTATTTTAGAAGTCACTGCACTGGGAATGAATTCATGGCAGTTGCAAACACTGTTTGTTGGGCAGTAATGGCAGTGCTGAAGTATTTAGCTTTGAAAGGCAAGTCCTTGTCTCGAGAACAGGCAGCTTTGAGGATTAAAGTGAACAGGGCATAACCTGAGCACACAAAAAAGACAAGAATCTAACTTTTAACTTGGAATACATTGTAGTAAGGGCAGGTGGATGCTAGGAGGGAAAAATCTAACTGAGAGAGGCAGGAGATAGAATGCTCTCCTGGTGGGCATAGCCTGGAGGACTAGGGCACTCCTGAGTTATAATTATTTGTCAGGACAAAAGCTCAGGGCTAAGAAGCTTCTATAGAGAAAGACTGATATAACCAAAGAAAGGAAGGTTAGGTGAGTATGACTCTGAGGCTGCATTTCAATGAAGCTGTGTCTACTCTGATATTTTTAAGGGCTCTCAAAAGCAGTTCAACCTCTTCCAGTCTGTGGCCCCAGTGAGCATTTCTGGGAGCACCTGGCATTGGTGCCTTAAGGACGGGAGGGGTCCCGATATAGCACCGCTCAGGAAAACCAGTACCTTCCACCTTAGTGGATTGCTGCTTCAGCTTTAAGTTCTTTGCGTGGGTCTTCCCCAGGTAGTGCGACTGGGCCACGACAGGGGAGGAAAAGGTCATGTTACAGATGGGGCAGCACTGGTTCTTGTCTTTGCTTCTGCTGCTCTTCTGGTTAGGAGAAAGAACACAGGTCTGATCACGCCACTGCCCGGCCAGAAAATCTCCACTGGTTCCCCACTGCCCGTAGGAGAATGGGCCTTCAAGGCCCTCTTCACACACTCACCCCAACCTACCTTTCTGGATTCTTTCTAAGCTACTTCATCCCATGCACTACTCACCATTCCCCATTTTGTTCTCTGCTACTTCCATGTTTTACTTGGGCCATTACTACTGCCTAGAATGATCCTCCTTTCTTTCCTGCCTGGCATATGTCTGCTTAGCCTTCAAGGCCCAGATTAAATATCACCTCTTCTGAGAGACTTTACTCAAGAAAATTACTCAGTAAAGAATTATCAACCTGCTTTGTGTGATTATTCCAGGAAGAATTAACTTTATTCTTCCTCTATACTCCTGGAATACATTAAATAGACCTCTATCATACCACGTGTCACCCTAAACTGACAGTGTCGTAGCTTAGGAGACTTTCCTGTGGACTAAAGTTCAACGTCTGGGCAAAGACCGTTAGACTCATCTATGTTTCCTATCCTTAGCACCCTGGTGGAGACTGGCACACAGCAGATGTTGAGGGTTTACTGAACAAGCAGACCATTGGATTTTATTTGATAATTATGACTAGGCTAGAAAACAATGTATTTCAAGCCTATATTAAGGGCTTCCAGGATCTCTTTCAGGTCTGCTCTCTGAATAAAATATTCATATAAGACAGGATTTTTCAACCTTGGTACTATTAACATTTGGGGCTGAATCATTCTTTGTTGGATGGGGAGGAGTCTGTGATCTCATTTGAACTACTGGACCACTCTGAGAGTTGAGGGGTTGGAGATATAAAGAGATGAAGTGACTTGCCCAGGGCCACAGAGTTGATCTTGTCTTTCTGAATTCCACATCATAAGGAGGGCAACTAGGGGGTTAGTCCAGTGAATGTGGAGAAGGGATAAGCAAGGCCCTTCCAAACCTGTGGCCCCTGTGATAGGGAGGCACAGTTTGTCGTATAAACTCTAACTCACTGAACATCCATTAGGAATTGTAATTTGACTTCACAATACCCTTACAAGGTAGCAACTATTCTCTCTACAGTGAGGTTAAGTGACTTGTCCAAGGTCACCCAACCAGTAAGTTGTAGAGCTAGTATTCGGCCCTAGTCTGCTGACTTCTCATCCCACTAATATTTGCACAGCCTGCCATGGAACAAAAATAATGGTACACCTGAGGGATTGGGGTTGTTTCAGCATAATTCTCACAGTATTGCTAAGGCAAAAGCAAACATGTTTACACCTTGATCAGAGCAAGAATTTGGAAAAGTGTTCCTTCCACTTGTTTATTCCCAATATTGAAGGGCTAAACTCAGTTCTTTCCACTGGATCTCAAGAAAGTAAGCATTCCGGTTTCCTTCCGCTTTCTCTTCTTGAGTAGGGCATGGACAGTTGTCCTACTCTAACAAACCATTCGGTGTGATGTATAACATTGGCTCCATTTATTGAGCCCCTACTATGTGCCAGGCTCTCTGTGTTGGGTGCTTTAATAAACCTTCCTTCACTTTTGTTTAGAAAAATCCTAAAAGATAGTTGATATTAGCATCCTCATTATTACAGAGGAAGAAATCAAGCCTCAGAAAGGATCAAGACTTGACCAAGTCACACAACAGGGCCGGGATTTGAAGCCAAGTCAGTCTGACTCAAAGCCCACGCTCTTTCCACCACACCAACCTGCCTGCTGGCTTCATCAGGAAGCGAGTGGTCTCAACATGGCAGCTGGATTACCTGATCTGAGTCTAGCCTCTTCATTTCCCCCTTTAGTGTCTCCATTCCATGGATTGCTAGGTATCTCTTCACTTTGTTCGCATGTTTTTTGCTCTGTAAGAACCCAGGAAAAAGATCAAAGATACCCAAATGCCATTTCATATAAGGCGCTCAAAAATATCTACTAGATTTTCAGTGGTTCATCCTCACAGAAACTTTTGAGGAGGAGAGGGTAGGGGGAAAACCTAGTTTGTTGAATTCCTACTTTCTATGAGGTACTTAGATGCTGTCCAATCTAATCATAAAAATTTATGAGAAAATTATCATCATCTCAATCTTATAGATAAGGAAACTGAGGCTGAAGATAATGAGGTTTCTTGACCAAGATGAGTAGCAGAGTTGTGATTTGACTACAGGTTTATTTAAAGCCAAAGCATAGACTTTCTACTACACCAAGCTGTAACGGAACATATAAGTACAATGATCTTGATTTGGATGGAGAAATGAGACTCAGAAAAATTAAGTCAGTCAGTCAAATTAAGACTCAGTCAAAAATTAAGCCAACATGCATGGAGGCAACATCTGGGTGGCTAAGAAGGAATTCACTGTGCAGAGAAAAGAGCGGGCTTGGCATTGGGTCTAGAAAGTACTAAGGTACAAGGGCATACCTGATAGTGTGCCAGCTTCTGGGACTCAGAAATGAGCAAGGCGCAGCAAACCTTACACTGGGTGTTGGTGAAGAGACACTGGTTCTTCTGGATCATGTGTTCCACTAGAGAGGAAAATAAAAGCTCTGTGAGTTAAAAACCTGCCTCAAATGCAAGCACTGAATAATGGAATGCCATACTATTAAATCTGCCACCCCTCCCCAAAGGGCTTTCATGACTCAGGCTATATTCTTGTGCCACCGAACCTATAACTTACTTTATAATTTTATGTAGGCCAACTTTCTTTACTGAATTCTTTTAAAAAGGAGTCTTTAAATTACAAACTTAAATAAAAACCAATAAAAATGAACACATTAAAAAGGAAATAATTCTAGCTAGATACTGGTGTGAGAAGCTTGCAGAGCTCCCTAAAAGGAATATTAAGAGAGTGGCAACTGTGAGAAGAGGTGTTAAGACATGGTAGCAACCAACTGAGATGTCTTCTCAGATAGAAATAGAAGGATTGAAAGACTTGAAAAGGAAATAATTCTCTTACTGTTCTTGATCTGATTTTGAAATATCTAAAATTACTCAATACGTCATGTAAGTTCCACACTGTAGGAAACCACAGTTTTAACCTGTGCTTAATTGTCACACCTGAAAAACTAGGCCTTACTTTTTGAGGAGGGAGTAAAATCTCACTCCAGACACTTCTATCATCATGACATTGATAATCTGAGGCAGGGTAAGTCTAGAAAACCATGATGAGATGGCAAATCCATGTTTTTTATCTTCTACTCTAGATCAAAAAGTGGACAAGATTTCCTGGAGGGAACTTTTAGGTGGGGAACTTTCAAGGTACTTCTTATTGGGGAACTTTTAAGGTACTTCTTGGTGGGGAGCTTTTAAAGTACTTCTCCCGCAAGAACTAAAGCTTATTTGTAACAGCCCTTTTGGGAAGAAGGGGTGTTGTCTGGCTATATTTCTGCTCCTTGGGGTCCCTTGTTTATTTCCCCATTTTTCTCCTACAGTGTTCGGTAAATTTTTCTGAAAGACTTTGGCTGCCTCAGCCATCCTCAGAGAAACAAAAGGAAGTGGATCCATGAACAGATCTGGGCCAGAGCTTTTTAATTTTTATATATTTATCTTTGGCTGTGCTGGGTCTTCGCTGCTGTGCGCAGGCTTTCTCTAGTTGCAGCAAGCAGGGGCTACTTGTTGCAGTGCGAAGGCTTCTTATTGCAGTGGCTTCTCTTGTTGCAGAGCACAGGCTCTAGGGTGCATGGGCTTCAGCAGCTGCGGCACACGGGCTCAGCAGTTGTGGCTCCTGGACTCTAGAGCACAGGCTCAACAGTTGTGGCACATGGGCTCGGCTGCTGTGTGGCATGTGGGATCTTCCTGGATCAGGGATTGAACCCGTGTCTCCTGCATTGGCAGGTGGATTCTTTACCACTAAGCCACCAGGGAAGCCCCTGAGAGCTTTTTAAAGGGAGGGCGAGAGGCTCCTCAGAATGCAAAGCCCACAAGGGGAAAATGTTAGGTCCAGTCATCCTCTCCTTGCCTAGAGATGTTGGATTATTTTATTAAAGGAGATGGGGTTCCCTCTCAAGATATTCAGAATCTGATTCCCAGAGACTAAACAGGGTAAGGACCATGTCATTTATGACTTTGTATCCCCAATATCTAATAAAATGTGTAACCCAGAATGGTCATTAAAAAGTCTACAAATAACACATGTTGAAGAGGGTGTGGAGAAAAGGGACTCTCTTACACTGCTGGTGGAACGTAAATTGGTACAGTCACTATGGAAAACATCATGGAGGTTCCTTAAAAAACTGAAAAAACAGAGTTGCCATATGATCCAGCAATCCCACTCCTGGGTATATATCCAGACAAAACTATAATTCAAAAAGATACATGTACCTCTATGTTCGTAGTAGCACTATTCACAATAGCCAAGACATGGAAACAATCTAAATGTTCATCAATAGATGAATGGAAAAAGAAGATGTGACACCTATATACAATAGAGTATTACTCAGCCATAAAAAAAGAATGAAATAGGGCTTCCCCAGTGGCTCAGCTGGTAAAGAAAAAAGAATGAAATAATGTCATTTGCAGCAATATGGATGCACCTAGAGATTATCATACTAAGTGAAGTCAGACCAAGACAAATACCATATATCACTTACATGCAGAATTTCAAAATATGACACAAATGAACCTATCTATGAAACAGAGACAGATTCATGGATATAGAGAACAGACTTGTCATTACCAAGGGGAGGGAGTGGGAGAGGTATGTACTGGGAGTTTGGGATTAGGAGATGCAAACCACTATATGTTGAATGAATTAAACAAAAAGGTCCTACTGTATAGCACAGGGAACTATATTTAATATCCCATGATAAACTATAATGGAAAATAATGTGAAAAAAATCACTTTGCTGTACAGCAGAAATTTATACAATATTGTAAATCAATTATACTTCAATAAAATAATCAAGTCTCTGAGGTAGGAATAAGTCTGGCATATGCAAGAAATGAAGAGAAGGACACTGTGGATACAATATGGTAAATGAGTGAATAGTGGTAGGAAATAAAGTTGGGAAATAGTGGTAGGAAATAAATTATCCCACCAGATAATGCCGAAGAGTACAGGCCTCATAAACCATGGTCTGAACTATGGATTTTATTCTTAGTGCAATGAGAGGTGACAAGATATGGCTTACGTTTTGAAAAGATGAGTCTGTTCATTGTGTCAGCAGACTGTATGGGAATAGGAATGGAAGCAGGGAGAGCAGGGAGGAGGCTGTTGCAGTCTTCTAGGCAGCAGATGACAGAAATCTGGACCAGGCAGGTTGTCGGTAGAGATGAGGAAAAGTGGATAGATTTGGAATTATGTTCTGGAAGTAGATATGACATCCAATTTCTCTAACTGGATGGAGCGGGTAAAGTAGGACAGGAGTCAGGGGTAACTCCTAGGTTTTGAATTTGAGAAACAAGTCGATGAGAAGTGGAGGAAGACAGTGCTGGAGGGGAAATTAAGACTTTTCCTTCAGCTATATTAAACATGAGTGGTCAAAAGAGACACAGATGTACAGAACAGAATTTTGAACTCTGTGGGAGAAGGCGAGGGTGGGATGTTTCAAGAGAACAGCATCGAAACATGTATATTATCTAGGGTGAAACAGATCACCAGCCCAGGCTGGATGCATGAGACAAGTGCTCGGGCCTGGTGCACTGGGAAGACCCAGAGGAATTGGGTGGAGAGGGAGGTGGGGGGCGGGGATCGGGATGGGGAATACAGGTAAATCCATGGCTGATTCATGTCAATGAATGACAAAAACCACTACAATGTTGTAATTAGCCTCCAACTAATGAAAATAAATGAAAAAAAAATAAACATGAGTGGTCTATCATACACATGGGTAGAGATATCAAGTAGTTATTTAGAGATGCAAGCATGGAGTTCAAGGGAAAGGTCAGAGCTGGAGATACAAATTGAGAATCATCAGTGTATTTATCATGTTTAAAGTGGTGGAGTAGAAGAGGATGCCTAACGTAGCTGGAAAAGGAAAGAGTTCTTGGGACTTTAATATTTATTTATTTATTTTGCCGTGCTGGGTCTTTGTTGCTGTGCGGGCTTTTTCCCCAGTTGCGGAGGGTGCGGGCTTCTCACCGCAGTGGCTTCTCTTGTTGCAGAGCCCGGGCTCTAGGGTGCACAAGCTTCAGCAGTTCCATCTTGTGGGCTCAGCACTTGGGGTTCGCGGGCTCTAGAGCACAAGCTCATTACTCGTGCCACACAGGCACAGTTGCTCTGCAGCATGTGGAATCTTCCTGGATCAGGGATTGACCTAGTGTCTTCGGCATTGGCAGGCGAAGTAAAAATTCTTTACCACTGAGTGGACTGGATTCTTTACCAATCCCAGGGAAGCCCCTGGGCTTTTGAGTCCTGGACCATCCAAATTTAGAAGTCAGGCAGAGAAAGTGAAATTGAACATAAAATGAGTATAATGTGGAGCTTGCAGCTATAGTAGAGTGAGGAGATCTTCTTCACCCAGAGCAACTATAAAACTGGACAAAGTTGACAGAAACAATCCCTTCAGTACTCTGGAAACTGATCAAAGGCACTTAACAATCTGGGAAGCAGTTATGCTTGTACATCTGCTGAACTCTGGATGAGAACAGCAGGGATCTGGGACTGCTCTCATCACCTCCCACACTCAGTCAGAGGTTCCACCAGGAAGAGGCAGGATGTGAGAACCAACAGCTTCCCCATGAAAGAGGAAATTACTTGAGTTGGAGTGGTGCACAAGCCCCGATCTTTTGATAATGTCAATGGAAGCGATGGTCTCAGAGGCAGGTGAGCAGTAAAGGCCAAAGGCTCTACTATAACCTGAGGTTGGTCATGTCTATGGCTGAGACTGGTGGCAGTGGGGACCTAAGAGGGCCTAAGGTGGCTAAATACTCCTGGCCAACTCTGGTTATTCACATGCACAGAAGTGATGCAAAAGAGCCTGACAAAGTAAAAGTTAGGGGTGACTTTAAAATGGCCTGAACTTTGAATGCCCTTTCCTACATACCCACAGATTCAGCTGCAGAGGACTGAGGCCTTACTGGCTCCAGGTGTTACTGAATCACTGGCTGACCACTAAGCAACATATAGATATGTGGAAGACATATAAAAATGAACCAAATTGGGAATATTTGCTCTTCAAGTTTTGTTTTTTTTTTAAAAATATGGAATGCTTCATGAATTTGCGTGTCATTCTTGCGCAGGGGCCATGCTAATCTTCTCTGTATTGTTCCAATTTTAGTATAGGTGCTACCGAAGCAAGCACTGTTCTTCAAGTCTTAAGCCACTACATAAGCAGTTTTCTTCCAAGCTGGGAGGAAGCCCTAACTATTCCATCATGAAATCACATGGAGAGACCCTGAGACTACATGAAAAAAAGACACACCTAGTCAGCCTCCAGAAGTTCCATCTACTATTGTTTCAGCTCTAGCCACTGTCTGATTGCAATTGCAAAAGAGACCTTGAGTCAGAACTGTCCAGTCAACCCTTTCCTGAATTCCTGACTTAACAAAAATCTGTGAGAAGTTCATGAGGCTGGAGGAAGGTAAGGTCTACAGAGGGGAAAAAGAACTTATATGAGTTATCAGAATTCTGAGAAGGTGGCCTGAATGTGCATCCCTGTTGCTCAGATACAACTCTAATCCATCTACCAATTACCACAGGGAACAGGTTTGATACAAGCAATTAGGTGCTTAGAAAATATTGGAAAGACTGAAGGTTCTAGGCTGAGCCTTCCGGAAATGTCTCCAGGAACAATGCATGCATAACTGTTCCAACATGTGAACTACAGTCTCTGAGGCCTCCACTGCAGCCTTGCTGAAGTAAGAAGCTCCATGTCACTGAACAGGCCTCTTAACCTATGAAGCTGGAGAATGGATGCTGGAACACTGATGTGGGAAGACCTTATAGTTTTACAATTTTTCTTGATAGTACCAATAGTCTTATGAATGTGATTTTCACCACATTTCTGCCTTCCAAATCTTATGAGAAAGCACCTAATTGGTAGGATTTATTTTGTATCTATATTGTAGATAATCAGAAGATGTATGGGGCAGAGGCTGAGAGATCTAGAATGTGAAGCAGAGGGCTGATTTTCACAAGGTCATAAAGGAGGGACAGCAAATCTAGCCATATCAACAACTAAATTAAATGTTAAAAGAGTTTAAACAGTCCACTTGAAAGGCAGAGATCATTAGAGGATAAAAAAGCAAGAATCATACAACGGAATTCTATTTAACAATAAAAAGCAATAAAGTATTAATACTCACTACAATTTGGCTAAACCTCAAAAACATGCTGAGTGAGAGAAACAAAATGCAAAAGACTATGTATTATATGTTCTATTTATGTGAAAAGTTCAGAGAGGGCAAATTTATAGAGACAGAAAACAGATTAGTGGTTGCCAAGGGCAGGAGGTGAGAATGGGGATTTAATGTAAAAGAGCACAAAAGAGGGACTTCCCTGGTGGTTCAGTGGCTAAGACTCCACACTCCCAATGCAGGTGCCCTGAGTTTGATCTTGGTCAGAGAACTAGATCCCACATACCACAACTAAGACTTGACACAGCCAAATAATAAATGCTGCTGCTGCTGTTAGGTCACTTCAGTCGTGTCCAGCTCTGTGCGACCCCACAGACGGCAGCCCACCAGGCTCCTCCATCCCTGGGATTCTCCAGGCAAGAACACTGGAGTGGCTTGCCATTCCTTCTCCAATGCATTAAAGTGAAAAGTGAAAGTGAAGTCACTCAGTCACGTCCGACTCTTCACGACCCCATGTACTTCAGCCTACCAGGCTCCTCTGTCCATGGGATTTTCCAGACAAGAGTACTGGAGTGGGTTGCCATTGCCTTCTCCGAAATGAAAAAAAAAAAAAGCACAAAGGAACTAACTGGAGTGATGGAAATATTCTAAGTTGGACTAGGGTTATACAACTCTATACTTTTACTACAAATCATTGAATTGTACAGTTATAATGCGTGAATTTTATGGCGTGTAAATTACAACTCAATGAGAAAACAAAAATTATAACTAAGAGAAAACAAAAAACCCAAGGTGAGTAGGACCTGGTGTTATAGGTATCTACCTAGACCTCAAACAAATCACTGGACAAAGTGAGATCAGAGAAGTGAATTGGTCTTTTAGTGACTGTGTGCACTCATACACACATAAACAGTTCACTTTCCAGAGCACAGCTGCTGTGTTCTCTGCTTCAAGGTCCAGCGCATGCCTGCTCTGTCCCCTGAGGACAAAGGTCACTTCCTCTTTGTGTACCCCCAACTCTTAGACTTTCTTCTTTACTGCACCCACTACATTATACTGCAACTGTCTTGGCATCTGCTTCCTGGACTAGACCACAAGCCCCTACAGGGCAAGGACAGTGTTTTCATCTCTGCAGCTCTGATTTCCAGCCAATCCTGGGAAGAGAGTATTTGTCAAATGAATGAAAGGAAAATTGTAACTGTGCCAAACAAGTTTGAAAGTATAAGAATGAGGGAGATAGGAGCCTCATATTAATTTAAGAGTCACACAAGACTAGTTTAACTGGTAAAGTATATACAGGGTATAGGTCTGTCGTGTGTACCACCCCAAATTTAAACATATCTTCTTTGGATGTGGTCAAAAACTTCATTTTATCCCATGGCAATCAGTTCACAAGCAATAAATTAACTTCCAAGATTAGTCTGCTCAGCAAGCAAACAAATCTTTAGAGAAATCTGATTTCTCTGCAGATTACCTGACTGGATTAGCACAAAAGCCCAGTTTGTGTACTTCTGGGTTAGAGTTAAGCAGCTAGCTCTGCTAAGAACTGTCAAGTGGGTCACAAAACGGGGTCACAGCCGCTCTTTCTATTCTCCTCTTTCTATCTCCATCTTATCCAGGGCCAGGTCAAGTGCAGAGCAAGCTGGGAAGCCCAGAAATGCCCCCCTAGGTGGCCTTGTGTATTCTATTCTCCTCAACTTTGGGTCAAGCGTGGGATACAAACAAGAAGCTGGAGCCAAAGAATTCCCTGGCCAGGTTCTCAGGCTCCTGGCCCCCATATTAGAAAAAGGACCCAGTTGGTGGACACAAGAGAAGAGACACCAAAAAACAGAGGTAAGCCAGGACTCAGTCACCAAGTCCAGAAGGAACACTAAGGTAAGGAGGCGACCTTCTACATCTACAGCCCTAGGAAGTGTTGGGCATGAAAGAAGGGAGGCAAGAGACATTAGGGATGGGTGAACCTGGAAACTGGGCCGGTGAAGGGGCTACGAGGCTGGTAGGGAAGGTTCTGGGGGTCTCCGAGATGGCCTAGACGGCAAGTCTAGAGATTCCAGTCCTCGAATTCTGGAAGAGATAAGCTCTGGTGGGTGACGAAGGCGGGGGAAAGAAGCCCACGGCCAGAGCGTGAGAAGGCCCTTGACCATCTGCGCGCGATTCTTGGGGTGCCGCAGGCTGGATTTTTCAGGGGAGCTGGTCCACGGCGCCCGCGCCATAGCGTGGTGCACGAGACAGGGAGTCCCCTGGCGCCTCGCGCAAGGGGGCGGGCCGAGCGCCAGGGGGTGTGACCGTAGACCTGGAGGCCGGTCCACGTCCCCGCCCCGCGCTTCCGCCACTCCCAGCGAAACGAGCAGGCGGGCGAGGGGCTTCCAGCCTCTGAAGCCCCGGGACTCACCTTCCTCCCTCCCCACTGGTTGCGACCCGGACACTGCTTCCCAGAGGCGGCGCGCCCTCTCGCGGTCGAAGCGCAGCCCATCCGGTTCCCGGCCCTCCCGCTCCTCCGAATTGTTGTACGATCGGGCCCCGCCGCTGTCCGCGTTCTCCACCGTGCCCAATGCAGGATACTCCATCTTCCCCGCAAGCCCTAACCGACCGATAGCCGCTCATGAATCTTGATCTCGCGAGATGTGGCTGGGAAGATGACTTTGCCCGGCCAAGAAATCTCGCGAGGTTTGGGCACCGCAGGCTCCTTTGCGGCTTTGGCACGCGCGCTTCTTTCTTGTCGCTGCAGAGCTCGTGCGGTGGATTCGAAAATCAGTCGTTCCACGGCAGTCCTCTCCTCTGGGGCAGGGCCGCGCGGTCCTTGGCTCAGGGTTCTCACCTTGCTCGCGGCCAACTTTTGAGACTTCTCATTTTGTTCTCATGAAGGCCCTGTTATATGGGAATATCCTTTTCATTTCACTAGTAGGGCACCGGAGGCTCAGAACCTAGAAATGATTTACTCAAGAGTTCGCTACTAGTAAGCGATAGAGCTGGGACTCGATTACTTTTATATTAGGTACCATTTGAGTTCCAGGTGCTGACGCCTAGGCCAGAACTCTCCTTAAACTCCACTCCAAAGTAACTGTCAAAAGTCAAAATGTAATCTTCCAACCCCGCACCTGTTCCTTCCCTAGTCTTTCGGAGTCCCGATCTCTTGCTATGGTATTTTTAATGTCCTTACTGGTCCCTTCACTTACCTTTCCAGGTATTCCCAAAACTGCAGCCCCAGCGATCCTCTTAAAGCAAGCCATATCGTGATACCCCATGCTTAAATTCTCCAAAACCTTCTCATCGTTCTTTCGTAAAAGTCAAAGTCCTTGGTTTAGTCGATAGGGCACAATACAACATGAATTCTCTTAACCTTCCTGACCTCATCACCTACTGTGTTAGCCTCCAACCCCTACATTCCTGTCCCACTTACCCTGTTCTGGAATGCACTTCCCCCATATACCATCATGGCTCAGTCTCATTTCTGTGTGCCCCTCCACATACACTTCATATCCTCCTTTACAGCTCTCTTTATTTTTTCTCCCTAAAACACTGTCAGATATAGCATGTACTTCTCTTTTTATCTTGTTTGTTTCCCCACTAGAAGGCAAGCCCCAAGAAAGGAGGAATTTTGTCTCTTTTGTTCTCAGCTGAATCTCCGCCACTTTGAAATAAAGCCTGAATCCTCATAGGTGCATACAAAATATTTGTTGAATAAATGAAACTTTTGATATAAAGTTATTTCAGTCTTATTTATTCAGATGTTTGTTGAGAATTTTCTATGAGCTAGATGTTTTGGGGCATTGGAATACAGTGGTGAACAAGACACACAGGAGGGACTTCCCTGGTGGTTCAGTGGTTAAGACTGCACTCCTAATGCAGGGGGCTCAGGTTCAATCCCTGGTCAGGGAACCAGATCCCACATGCTGCAACTAAAGAACCACCATGCTGCAATGAATATCTAATATCCCACGTGCCACAACTAAGACCTGATACAGCCAAACAAATAAATTATTAAAAAAAAAAAAGACAAGGAATTTCTAGTAGAGTGTTTTTTATTCTAGTGAAGGAGAGTGTAATAAGTCAACAGGTAGAGAAAATAAAGCAGGAATATATATTGGGTGAATGATAGGAGAGGAACATTAGTTAGGGTGGTAAGAGAAAGCCTCTGAAGAAATGACATTTGGCTTAAGACCTGACTGAGGAGAATGGAATGTCCATGCAAAGAGCTGGGGAAGAGTGATCCAGGCAGAGGAAACAGTAGGTGCAAAGGCCCTGAGGCAGGAGTAAGCTTGCTGTTTAGGAGGACAAGAAAATGGACAGTATGACTGTAGTCCAGTGAACAAGGATGACAGTGATATCAAAGGAGGAGGAGGAGGAAGTACAGGAGAAGAGATTTTTGTTGCCTGAGATCACACAACTCATAAGTTACTTACTTAAGTCTGTGGATTTTGAATTCTAGCTCTGTGCCAGGTCTCATGCCAGGCTTTGGAGCTTCCAGTGCAAGAGAGGACTAATGTTTGTGCAGAGCTTTGTAGTTTATGAAGCACCTTTAACATTAAAAAAATCAATAACTTTATTTACAGTTGACTTAAACACAAAATCTTCGGTTCTGAATCTGTGATGCTTCCAAGCTCTCTTGGTCAAATGGGGCAGCAGCCAGCAGGGAAACCAGCACAGGGGCCAATCCAAGTTATCTTATTCAAGAGCATCACATCGAGCAAGGGAAGGCCTGCAGTGGCAGAGGTAGAGGGTCTGATTCAGTCTCCCTTTGGACTAAATCTCCCCACACTGTGAGATCACCACAGGCAGCTTGGTCATATTGTTGGGGCCTGTGGGAACATTCTCAATCTTTCTCATCACCAAAAGTGCATCAGTGATTTTTTTTTTTTTTTTATATTGTCACCCTGTTTATTTAACTTATATGCAGAATAGTTACAGTGAAGTCGCTCAGTCATGTCCGACTCTTTGCGACCCCATGGACAGTAGCCTGCACCAGGCTCCACTGTCCATGGGATTTTCTAGGCAAGAGTACTGGAGTGGGTTGCCATTTCCTTCTCCATGCATCAGTGATTTTTCCAAACACCATGAGCTTCCCATCTAGCCAATCACACTTACAGCAGGTGATGAAAAACTGGCAGCCATTTGTACTGGGACCACTGTTTGCCATGGAAAGCAGGCCTGGAGCTGAGTGTCTAGGCTTAAAATTTTCATCTGCAAACAGCCCCCAGTAGATACTGGTGACTCCAGTACCATCTCCATTAACAAAATCTCCACCCTGAATCATGAAATCTTTTATGACCCTGTGGAAGGCGCTCCCTTTGTATCCTATTGGAACCCCATCTTTTCTGAGTTCTTCTTTGTAGAACTGCCTAAAATTCTCAGCAGTCTTAGGCACAACGTCTGCAAAGAGCTCAGTCTTCATGCGGCCAACTTCGTGGCTGCCAATGCTGTCATCAAAGAATACCATGGGATTGATAGAACTTGAATTTGCCACCGCCATGGCTCACGCCAGAAGCAGATGAAGCATCTTTAACATTTAAGCGTCAGGGTGGTTCTCTTATGATAGATTCTTATTTGTCAATAAAGGCAGAGAGGTAAAGATTTTATCAGGGTCACACAGCTGATTAATGACAGAGCCTAGTCACTCTTGTACTTGAACACACCAGTCCTCAGACTGCAAATCCATGTCTTTTTGCCAATAACAGATGACCTAAAAACCGATGACTATATGTTACTTATTTATCTTAAAGAGTATTTCTAGATACTTATATTTGCATTTTGTTGCTTGCTAAGTCGCTTTAGTCATGTCCAACTCTGCAACCCTTTGGACTGTAGCCCACCAGGCTCCTCTGTCCATGGGATTCTCCAGGCAAGAATACTGGAGTGGTTTGCCATCTCCATCTCCAGGGCATCTGAATTATTCAGCCAGAAATACTGAGGGATAGAGAGTATCTCTGTTTAAGTCCCAGAACTCAAGCATATATAATTTAAAAAACAACAGTGGAGCAAATCTTGAGAATGGGATAGTTAAGATGCTTTAGGTTTTTGAAAAAGAATCCCCAGTTCCTCATTGTCAATCCAATTAGATACTCAAAATAATTTCCATTTATTCTCCAATGAATGCTGTCACGATTTGTCTCCTGTGTTGTTACTGACGCAGAGTCCTGAGCCACAGCACTATCTGAACAGCCATGTCACCGGTTTGCATCTTTGTCTCTGTGTAAATGCCTCTAATATTGGTCTAGGCCTGGACTCCTTATTGGGACTCAGTAGTCTAGGTAATGCCTTGTGTTTGTGGGGCTGACTTTTTTATTTCTTCCCTGTGGGAAATGAGAACCACTTCTCTGCATATCCTACGGTGTACTGTTGCTATGGGAGAAGAACAATCGCAAGGAAATGGCTTTGCCAAGGGACAGGAATTGACCACAGTTCAGCAAATTAGTTGGATAAACACTGATTGTGTGCATTCTTGGGCATGCGAACCCACACTACAGAGCTTTTTAGTAAAATATGGTTCATGCTCTCAGAGAGATTAGACTCTGGAGATGAAAGTATCTACTATATACATAATATCTGAGAGTATATGTTAACTGCTATAATGGAAGTGTCAAATGTTTTGATTGTGCCCAGTACTTAATTTATAGAGGTGGCTGAGTTATGACACAGGAGTCCAATGCCACTGAAAGTTTTATTATGCAGAGTTCCCAAGAGGCGCATGCAGGGACCTAAGCCTGAAAGTTGGCCAGGAGGCAGAAGGTGTGTGTAGAAAGCTTTGCCCAGAGACTTTATTATGGTTTCCACAAGAAGGAATGGGTGAGGCAAAGAAAGAGATTGAGTTGGCTACTCTGAAAATTTCTTTTCCTTTTTTTTTTTAAAGAATGTTGTTATTTTAAAATATTTATTTATTTTTATTTTTGGCTGTATTGGGTCTTCATTGTGTGTGGGCTTCCTCTAGCTGTGGTGCATGAGCTCAGTAGCTGGAGCACACGGGCTTAGTTGCCCTGTGGCACATGTGATCCTCTCCCACCTGGGATTGAACCCATGTCTCCTGCATTGGCAGGTGGATTCTTAACCACTGGACCACCAGGGAAGTCCCAGTTTGAATAACCTCAACAGGGCTCTGGGCCATATGGGTGATCCCTAGTTTTCTGGTACCTGGCCCTGGGTGATTTAGGGCAGTGAGAATATTGGTTTGGTGCATGAGAGTCCATAAAGGAGGTGGTTAGGCATACTGGTTTGGATTGGTTGGTTTGCACAAAAAAGTGTGATTGAAGGCAAGTTGTTTTCTATCTCTATAATTAGCGAACCCTGAGAGGGACAGTTCCATCCTGGTCTACAAGGCCCAAGACATTTGTGAAAGGTCGGGGCATGCCCCCGGGAAAAGTGCTGCAAGGCAAATTCCGGAGGCTGGCTAAACTTCCAGGGGCTGGCCCCCTGCAGCCTGGTCCAATCAGGTACCAACATAGAGCCCTCGGACACTGACCACCGCTGTAGCCCGCGCTTTCTTCCTTATATGAAAAGACCTGGCTTGGACACCGACCCTGGCTATAAAACCCCTCCCCACCCCTCATACCTCGCAGACTCCCTTTGTCTCCTCACTCACCAGCCCCTGGGAGTTCTGCCCAAGAGCGACGCTTAATAAAGGCCTTTACCACCGGTCCTTAGAGGCGGCTTTTTTCCTCCCGCGGCGTTTTTCCTAACAATTTGAAGCATTAATAAAATAAAACAGAAAAAAACAAAAACAAAATACATGTCTAGTGTGGATAGGGTGGAACAATGAAGCCACAGTTGAGGGGATCATGATGGTTTCTGGGCTACCCTATATGAGGCAAACACGTCTCTAGCTGTTAGAAGTGGCCATAGATTAGTTGTTTGTTTGTTTTTTTTAAACAGGATATGACCAAGTGTTATCTCAAACCTGAAAAATTAATCTAAAAAACATTATGGGTGTTCCTGAGGGAAATGGTGGAAAAGCCACACTCTGGGAATGATCTTTGCTACAATCCTAGTCTATTTCTCAGGCTGGGTCATTTTTATTAGTGTCTTCAGGGAAGCAGTGTCTTCAGCAGATGCCAAATTTTAATTCAGTGACTTTCCAAGGACAGATTGAGGGTATACTGGAGTTTGCTGATCCCAGATTGGGATTTCCGGAGGATTTTGAGAGGAGGAAGATTAGACTGGTTTCAAGTAGAGCTGCTCAACTTTTTCAGTGTCATAGGCCACTTAGAAAATGAGCATGTCTGTATGGCAAGTTAGAGTAAACAGATAAGACTGCTTCTTCTCATTACCCTTGTGGCAGCCTAGGGATTCTAACTATTTTAAGCTCTACCAAGTCACCCTTGGGGAGGAAGAGGTGGATAGTCAGAGCCATATGAGGGGCAGTGGATGGTCATGATATTTTGGACCTAGATGATATCTGAGGCAAGCCGCTGGGGATTAACCTCAATAATCTCTGAGGAAAAAAACAAACAGGCAGTCGTTTAAAGCTGTGAGGTTCTCAGCTTGACGTCAACTGCTCCATTCTGCTCCCATGACTTATGTGACCTTAGGTAAATTGTTTCACATTTGTAAGTCGGCTTCTTCATCTGTAAATGAAAAAATGATAACCATTTTAAATGGTGGTTGTGAAGATTAACAAAAATAATCTCAAACTACCTAGCACATTGCCTGGCACATAATACATAGTAGTTGTTACCGGTTTATTCCAAGACCCACATTTTCCTGTAATTTAACAAATTGATACTACACTCTAGTCTCCATCTCGGTAAAGACTGTATCACTTTAATCCTGCTTTTCTAGAGCCAGTTTTAGATCCTATAATTCTGAGAACCAGTTTCAATTAATAGTCTGTACATTTGATTGTGGGTCAGAGTGATATAGTCTAGTTAGTGTATCTAATGAAATCTAGAATGGCTTAGAATGATCAATGAAGTTCTGTCATCTCTACCAAAGGATTTTCAAGAAATCAGTACAGATCTTGAACTGGCATAGTAGTTTTAGTCACATCAAATCAGCAGGCTTTATTTAGAGCCTACTACATTATGTGCCAGTGTCTTAGTTCATCTGGGCTGTTATAACATACTATGATAGATTGAGCAGTTTAAATGACAAGCATTTATTTCTTATAGTTCTGGAGGCTGGAATGTCCAAGACTGAAGTGCTGGCAGAGCTGGTGTCAGGTGGGGGCCTTCTTCCTGGTTCATAGATAGTCTGTCCTCACATGGCAGACAGGGTGAGGGAGCTTTCTAGGATCTCTTTTATAAGGGCACTAATCCCATTAATAAGGGTACCATCCTCATCACCTATTCACCTCCCAAAGGGCCCACCTCCAAGTACCATAACAGGGATATTAGGATTCCAACATCATAATTTTGGAAGGACATAAACAGTCTGTTTCAGTTAGGCATTGTACTCTACCCCCTCACTGACAAAACTTTTGTCTCCCCATTGCTTTCAGGACAGAGTTAAAATGTCCCACTGTGGTGTAAGAGGTTCATTATAGTCTGACTCTTTCCCTCTCCACTTCCTTCTTCTGGTATTTTCCCAAGCATCTTGTTCAGTTCAGTCATTCAGTTGTGTCTAACTCTGCGACTCCATGGACTGCAGCACACCAGGCCTCCCTGTCCATCACCAACTCCTGGAGCATACTCAAACTCATGTCCATTAAGCCGGTGATGCCATCCAACCATCTCATCCTCTGTCGTCCCCTTCTCATCATGCCTTCAATCTTTCCCAGCATCAGGGAGGGTCTTTTCCAGTGAGCCAGTTCTTCACATCAGGTAGCCTAAGTATTGGAGCTTCAGCCTCAGCATCAGTCCTTCCAATGAATATTCAGGACTGATTTCCTTTAGGATGGACTGATTGGATCTTCTTGCAGTCCAAGAGACTCTCAAGAGTCTTCTCCAACACCACAGGTCAAAAGCATCTGTTCTTCGGCACTCAGCTTTCTTTATAGTCCAACTCTCACATCCATACAAGACTACTGGAAAAACCATAGCTTTGACTAGATGGACCTTTGTTGGCAAAGTAATGTCTCTGCTTTTTAATATTCTGTCTAGGTTGGTCATAGCTTTTCTTCCAAGGAGCAAGCGTCTTTTAATTTCATGGCTGCAGTCACAATCTGCAGTGATTTGAAACCCCAGAAAATAAAGTCTGTCACTATTTCCCAATCTATATGCCATGAAGTGATGGGACCGGATGCCATGATGTTAGTTTTCTGACTGTTGAGTTTTTTTTTTTAAACTGATTGACATTTTAATAAAAATTTACAATCATCTCCATGGAGTATATAAAATTTTGCCTTTTGCTTTTCTTACTTATATTCAATTCACATTTTCAGTAAGCTGGTCAGAAAGGACTTAACGTCTTATTCTGGTATGAATTATGGCACAACCCCTACTTGTGTATGTCTGTATTCAAACATTAATAGGCCTGAATCCAAAAATGCACAAATATGAGTCCCATCATGCCTTCAGATCTGTATTCAATCTCCTGTCAATCTGTATGACCATAATGTATGTACATTATCAATGATTTGTAGATCTGTAACTATATGCATGTATGTCTGTATATGTGAAGGAACTTTCCAGGTGGCTCTGACTGTTGAGTTTTAAGCCAACTTTTTCACTCTCCTCTTTCACTTTCATCAAGAAACTCTTCAGTTCTCCATCGCTTTCTGTCATAAGGGTGGTGTCATCTGCATATCTGAGGTTATTGATATTTCTCCTGGCAATCTTGATTCCAGCTTGTGCTTCATTCAGCCCAGTGTTTCTCATGATGTATTCTGCATAGAAGTTAAGTAAGCAGGGTGACAATATACAGCCTTGACGTACTTCTTTCCCCATTTGGAACCAGTCTGTTGTTCCATGTCCAGTTCTAACTGTTGCTTCCTGACATGCATACACATTTCTCAAGAGGCAGCGCAGGTGGTCTGGTGTTCCCATCTCTTGAAGAATTTTCCACAGTTTATTGTGGTCCACACAGCCAAAGGCTTTGGCATAGTCAATTAAGCAGAAATAGATGTTTTTCTGGAACTCTCTTGCTTTTTTGATGATCCAACGGATCTTGGCAATTTGATCTCTGGTTCCTCTGCTTTTTCTCAAACCAACTTGAGTTTCTTGGTTTATATACTGTTGAAGCCTGGCTTGGAGAATTTTGACCATTGCTTTATTAGTGTGTGAGATGTGTGCAATTGTGCGGTAGTTCGAGCATTCTTTGGCATTGCCTTTCTTTGGGATTGGAATGAAAGCTGACCTTTTCCAGTCCTGTGGCCATTGATGGCATATTGAGTGCAGCATCATGTTTTAGGATTTGAAATAGCTCAACTGGAATTCCATCACCTCCACCAGCTTTGTTCGTAGTGATGCTTCCTAAGGAGACCCACTTGACTTCTCATTCCAGGGTGTCTGGCCCTAGGTGAGTGATCACACCATCATGATTATCTGGGTCATGAAGATCTTTTCTATATAGTTCTTCTGTGTATTCTTGGCACCTACATACCATTTCTGTCCTTTATTGTGCCCATCTTTGCATGAAATGTTCCCTTTGTGTCTCTAATGTTCTTGAAGAGATCTTTTGTCTTTCCTATACTATTGTTTTCCTCTATTTCTTTTCACTGATCACTGAGGAAGGCTTTCTTATCTCTCCTTGCTATTCTTTGGAACTCTGCATTCAAATGGGTATACCTTTCCTTTTCTCCTTTGCTTTTCACTTCTCTTCTTTTCACAGCTATTTGTAAGGCCTCCTCAGACAGCCATTTTGCTTTTTTGCATTTCTTTTTCTTGGGGATGGTCTTGATCCCTGTCTCCTGTACAATGTCACGAACCTCCATCCATAGTTCTTCAGGCATTGTGTCTATCAGATCTAATCCCTTGAATCTATTTGTCACTTCCACTGTATAATCGTAAGGGATTTGATTTAGGTCATATCTGAATGGTCTAGTGGTTTTCCCTACTTTCTTCAATTTAAGTCTAACCCTAACCCTAAGTACCTTGTGCTCCACCCATATTGAAAGGACTTCCCCACTGTGGTTTGTTACCCAACTAGGGCATCTTTTCATACCTATTTACCTTTGCAAATACTGTTCCTACTGGCTTTAATGCTCTTTCACCACATTACTTTATCCATTTGACATGTTTCTTGAAGTTTCACCTCAAATATCAGACGCAGTATTACTAACTATGCAGAAAAAAGTTGATGTAGCAGGCCTGAGACTGTTGTTCTCTGAAAGTCCTGCTTTCAAGGTTGGCCTTTGGCTAGCATCTGGGAATTTGGATTTTAGGAGGGTTTCTAACTACCCTAACATATAGCAGTGGATCACTGAGCCTAAACTGTGCTAGGAATATGGTTTATGCTAAACACCTGCTTTCCTTTTAGGAGTCTGAAATTTTCATACATGCTCGGCAGAGTGCCTACATGACTAACCTCTGATAAAAACCATGGATTCCTAGGCTCAGGCGTGTTCCTCTGGTAGACAGCACCTCACAGGTGGGGCTATAATTTCATCCTGGAGGAATTGATTATGTCCTGTGTGACTCTACTGGGAAGGGACTCTTGGATGTTTATGCCTGGTTTCCTTTGGACTTTGCCGCGTGCCCGCTTTCCCTTTGTTGATTATTTTTCGTCTTTTGGCTAAAATATATCATAGCTATGAGTACAGTTATATACTGAGTCCTCTGAGGTCTTCTAGTGAATCACTGAACCTGGGGACTCCTGACACACCTACTAGATGAAATTCTCCTTAATGTCTCCTCTCTTCCAGGAAGAAGTAAACAACTCATTTTCTGCATGCTCCTATAACATTTTCTACTGCCTTTTTCATTATTTACAAATATTTTGTTATCATATTTAATACATATAAAATATTACATATAAATTATAAAGAGTGAAAATATAATGAACACTCATGAAGTCACCATCCAGTCTGAACTAGGATGTTATCTGTCTCCCCACCTCTTCCTAACTGTCATTTTGAATTTTGTATTTATAATTTCCTTGCTTTAAACAAGTTGCATATATGCTTAGACAACATTTTGTTTAATTTTGTTTGCATTTGAGCTTCATAAGCATATCATACTGCTTGTATTTTTTTCTGTGATTGTCCTTTCTCATTTAACATTAAATTTCTAGTATCTATGTTGTTGCAAGCAACTATGTTTTATTCATAATCACTGGGGGACAATATTTTATTGTGTGTATATACCATAATTGCTTATCTGTTCTACTACTGATGGACATTTGAGATGTTTCCAGTTTTTGCTCTTCAGCAGCGCTACTATTAACATTCTTATAATTAATTCTTGGGGCATTTGGGCAGGAGCTTCATAGGATCCACACCTAGGAGCTGAATTGTCAGGTGATAGGGTATGTGAGGAGAAGGCAATGGCACCCCACTCCAGTACTCTTGTCTGGAAAATCCCATGGACGGAGGAGCCTGGTAGGCTGCAGACCGCGGGGTCGTGAAGAATCAGATACGACTGAGAGACTTCACTTTCACTTTTCACTTTCATGAGAAGGAAATGGCAACCCACTCCAGTATTCTTGCCTGGAGAATCCCAGGGACAGGGAAGCCTGGTGGGCTGCCGTCTATGGGGTCGCACAGAGTCGGACACGACTGAAGCGACTTAGCAGCAGCAGCAGCAGCAGAGTATGTGAATGATATACTTTATAAGCTAACACCAAATTGCTTTCTAAAGTGATTGAATCAATGTATATTCTCATCAGCAAAGTATAAGGGTTTCCACTGATTTTCATTCTCTATAGCACTTGGTACTAGCTAACTTCTTTATCTCTTGCCAATCTAATTGATGTAAATGATATTAAAAGTATGTTAGACCTTTTCATTCTATTCTTTATTTCTCCCTCCTTTTTTTTTTTTTTTTTGTCTCCCTCCTTTTTTAATTCATTAAACATTTATTAAGCATTCTCCATGAACTAGATGGCTTCCCAGGGGTTAAAATCCCTCCTGCCAATGCAGGAGACATAAAGAAATGCAGGTTTGATCCTTGGGTCGGGAAGATTCTCTTGGAGGAGGGCATGGCAACCCAGTCCAGTATTCTTGCCTGGAGAATCCCTTGGCCAGAGGAACCTGGTGGGCCACAGTTCATGGGGTCACAAAGAGTTAGACACAACTGAAGTGACTTAGAATGCAACCATAAACTAGATATTTTTTAGGTACTAGGGAATTTAATGTCTGTTTTCTTTATATGCTTTTTTTTGGCTGCACCACATAGTTTGTGGAATCTTAGGTCTCTGACCAGGGATTGAACCCTGGGCCCTGGCACTAAGAATGCTGAGTTCTAACCACTGGACTGCCAGAGAATTCCCAATGTCTTTTATTCTAATTTACATTAAAAAAAATTAGCAGCGATCGGTTTCTTTTAAATTAATTAATTAATTACTTTTTGGTTGCGCTGGGTCTTTGCTGCTGTGCACGGGCTTTCTCTAGTTGCCTTAAGTGGAGGCTACCATCTAGCTGAGGTGCATGAACTTCTCATGCTGGAGGCGTCTTTTTCTGAGGAGCACAGGCTCTAGGGCATGCAAGCTTTAGTAGCTGTGGTAAAGAGGCTCAGTAGTTGTGGCTCACGTGCTTCGTTGCCCTGCAGCATGTGGAATTTTCTCAGATCAGGGATCCAACCTGTGTCCCCTGCATTGGCACGTGGATTCCTAACCACTGAACTAGCAGGGAAGTCCCTCTAATTTACATTTTTATATACAACTTACTTAAAGTGTATAAATATAAATCTTGAATGAATTTTATATATAAATACATCTGTAAACCCACTGCCTATATTAAGATATAGAACATTCAGAGTCTCAGAATGCTCACTGTCTCTTCTTACCCAAAAGAAATAATCTTCAACTCTATTTCTGTAGATTCGTTTTGCCTGATCTTGAGCTTTGTATAAATGAGTTGCTTAATTTCCATATATTTGGGGCTCCTTTTGATTTCATGTTAATTTATTATTTAATTCATTGTGATCAGAGAACATACCGTGTAAAACTTCAGTCTTTTGAAGTCTCTTGAGATTTGTTTTATGGGCCAGCATATTGGTCTATTTGGTGAACATTTCATTTGTATTTAAAAAGAATGTATTTTGAAGTTGATGGGTATAGTATTGTATTATTATTTAGTTATGCCAATGTAGTTGATAGTAGGTTCAGATCTTCTGTATCCCTACTGATACTTTACTAGTTCTGTCAATTACTGAGACATGTGTGTTCGAGTCTCCAACAATGATTGTGGGTTTGTCTACTTTTTGGTTCTGTTATTTTTTGTTTCATATATTTTATTTCTAAAGATATAATTAGAAACTTGTATTTTCAGCTATACAAACACTTTTATCAGTGTGAACTTATCTGAAAGCTTATTTTGCCCTATAATAATTTAGCTAATTTCTTCTGTTTGTATTTGTATGGCACATCTTTTTTGATCCTGTTTTTTTGTGTTCTTTTAATCTTGATGACCTTATATTTAAAGTGTGTCACTTGTAAATAGCATATAGTTGTATTTTTAAAATCCAGTCTGATAATCTTTATTTTTTATTTAGAGTATTTTACTTCATTTCCATTTAATTTTGTTATGATATAGTGGGTTTATTTCTATTTGGCTATTTATTTTATTTGTTCTATCTGTTCTTTGTTCCTTCATTTTTTCTCTTTTTTGGCCTTCTTTTGTATTGAACAATGACTTTAAAAAAATCTATATATTTATTTTTGGCTGTGCTGGATCTTCGCTGCTGCGTGGGCTTTTCTCTAGCTGGGATGAGCGGGAGCTACTCTAGTTGCAGTGCTCGGGCTTCTCACTGCGGTGGGTTCTTTTGTTGAAGAGCACAAGCTCCAGGGCTCATGGGCTCAGCAGTTGTGGTACACTGGCCCAGTTGCCCCAGGCACGTGGGATCTTCCTGGACCAGGGATCGAATCTGTGTCTCCTGCATTGGCAGGCAGATTCTTTACTGTTGAGCCACCAGGGAAGCCCTGAACAATGATTTTTATCATTCCACTTTTTAGTCTTTATTTTCGTTAGCATTTAACTATTTAGATATTTGATTATTATTTGATTACTTTTTTAGTGGTGTGAACTGTGGTGCTGGAGAAGACTCTTGAGAGTCCCTGGGACAGCAAGGAGATAAAATCAGTCAATTCTAAAAGACATCAACCCTGACTATTCATTGGGAGGACTGATGCTGAAGTTGAAGCTCCAATACCTGGGCCACCTGATGTGAAGAGCTGACTCATTAGAAAAGACCCTGATGCTGGGAAAGATTGAAGGCAAAAGAAGGAGGGGACAGCAGAGGTTGGATGACATTGCTGACTCAATGGACATGAGTTTGAGCAAACTCCGAGAGATAGTGAAGGACAGAGAAGCCTGGCATACTGCAGTCCATGGGGTAGCAAAGAGTCGGACATGACTTAGTGACTGAACAACAACATCTGGGGATTATAATAAACATTCTTAGCTCACCATAATTTACCCTAAATTAGTATTTTTCACACTTCTTGAATAATGCTAGAGAATTAAAATAGCTTAATGCTAACAATTTTTGCTTTTTATGCTATTGTTTTATAACTAATTAATCAATTAGTTAATTTTTGGTTACACCCCACAACATGGGGAACTTCCCTGCCCAGGAATCCAATCTGTGCCCCTTCATGGAAAGTGTGGAGTCTTAACCACTGGACGACCAGGGAAGTCCTTTATGTTTCAAAAATATATATAATTATTGAGCTGCCAACAATCAGCTTTTCTTTAAAAAAAAAAAAGTTTATTTATTTATTTTGGAGAAAGAAATGGCCACCCACTCCAGTATTCTTGTTTGGGAAATCCTGCGGGCAGAGGAGCCTGGTGGGCTACAGTCGATGGGGTCGCAAAGAGTTTTTCATGACTGAAGCAATTCAGCACGGCAGCACACTACTAGAATCTGGGTCAGACAGACTCTTGTTTGCTGTAGCCTTAGTACCTTGTATTATTCTTCCCTGGTGGTTCAGAGGGTAAAGAATCTGCCTGCAATGCAGGAGACCTGGGTTCAATCCCTGGGTCAGGAAGATCTCCTGGAGAAGGGAAAGGCTACACACTCCAGTATTCTTGCCTGGAGAGTTCCATGGACAGAGGAGTACTAGGGCACATAGTTGGCTTTCAGTTTTTATTGACTGACTGATGGAAGAAGCACCCAAGTGTCTTGAATGGAGAATCAGGGAGGAGATGTCGATTTTGAGCTTTGGAGGGTGATTACAAATTCTTTATCGGAAGGAGAGAAAGTTAGTTTTAGATAATGGGAAAACTGTATAACAGACAGTAAGGCATGTATGTGTGACCCTAGGAAATGGAAGCTGGAGTCTAGTCTGGAGACTGATAGGAGCTAGACGTAGAAAGTTATGCTGAGAATACTTTGAGAGAGCTGTGCTTGTTCTGTGGGCAGTGATGAGACTAAATATTTTTATGCAGAAAAATGATAGGATTGGGTTTTAAACATAAAGCTGGTGATAGTGCATAAGCTATTGCAATATGGCACCTGGTCCCATCACTTCAGGGCAAATAGAAGGGAAAAAGGGGAAGCAGTGAAAGATTTTATTTTCTTGGGCTCCCAAATCACTGTGAACAGTGACTGCAGTCATGAAATTAAGACACTTACTCCTTGGAAAGCTGTGAAAAACCTAGACATCATATTAAAAAGCAGAGACATCACTTTGCCAACCAAGGTCTCTAAAAAATATAGTCAAAGCTAGAAGGAAATGGCAACCCACTCCAGCATTCTTGCCTCGAAAATCCCGCGGATGGAGGAGCCTAGTAGGCTGCAGTCCACGGGGTCGCAAAGAGTCGGACACAACTGAGTGACTTCACTTTACTTCACTTCATGGTTTTTCCAGTAGTCATATACTGATGTGAGAGCTGGACCGTAAAGAAGGCTGAGCACCAAAGAACTGATGCTTTTGAACTGTGGTGTTGGAGAAGACTCTTGAGAGTCCCTTGGACAGCAAGGAGATCAAACCAGTCAATCCTAAAGGAAATCAGTTCTGAATATTCATTGGAAGGACTGATGCTGACACTCCAATGGTTTGACCACCTGATGTGAAGAGCCAACTTACTGAAAAGACTCTGATGTAGGGATAGATTAAGGGCAGGAGGAGAAAGGGGTGACAGAGAATGAGATGGTGAGATAGCATCACCGACTCAATGGATGTGAATCTGAGCAAACTTCAGGAGATAATGAAGAACAGGGGAGCTTGATGTGCTGCAGTCTATGGGGTCACAAAGAGTTGGACATGACTTAATGACTGAAAAACAACATGATATGAGAGGGACCTGAACCAAGGCAGAGGCAAAGGAGGGGGTGGATCAAAATGCCTTTCTGAATTCAAGAGTCCATGACCCATAGAATGTGCCCAGGAGGGTGGTCCAAGAGGCTTCTAGATGGAGGGAATACGCACAATAGATAGTATGTAAAGCCATTAACAGAGATAAGGAATATATTAGGTGTGCAGGTTTAGAGACAAAGACAGTGAATTTTTGTTTTTTCCCCCAACTTTGTTATTCTGGTAAAATACACAGAACATAAAATGGTTCCTACTGTAACCATTAAATAATGTATTTTTATTTGTTTATTTTGGCAGCTCCATGAGGTTTGGGGGGATCTTAGTTTCCCAACTAGGGATCAAACCTAGGCCCTTGGCAGTGAACCATTGAGTCCTAACTACTAGACTGCCAGAGAATTCCCCTATTTTAACCTTTTAAAAAAATGTTTGATTATTTATTTGGCTGCATAGGGTCAGAGGGAAAGAATCTGCATACAATGCAGGAGACCTGGGTTCAATTTCTGGGTCTGGAAGATCCCCTGAAGAAGGGAATGGCAGCCCACTCCAGTATTCTTGCCTGGAGAATCCCATGGACAGAGGAGCCTGGCAGGCGATAGTCCAGAGAGTAGCAAAGAGTTGGACACAACCGAGCGACTAACATAGGGTCTCAGTTGCGGCACATGGAAACTTTGCTGTGGCATGCAGGCTCCTTGTTGTGGCTCAGGGATGCTAGAATGTGTGCAGAGGCTCAGAAGTTGAGGTTCACAGTCTTAGGCCCCCTGCTGTATGTGGGATCTTAGTTCCTTGACCAAGAATTAAACCTAAGTCCCCTGCATTGGAAGGTGGATTCTTAACCATTGGACTACTAGGGAGGTTCCCTTAACCATTTTTAAGTGTCCAGTTCAGTGGTATTGTGTACCTTCATACTGTGTAATCATTACCACCATCACTTCCAGATCTGTTTTTTCATCTTGTAAAATGAAAACCCATTTAACAATAACCTCCCATTTTCCCCTTCCCCTAACCCCTGGCAATCACCATTATACTTTCTTCTTTACAATTTTGACTACTTTAAGTACCTCATGTAAGTGGAATCATACAGTATTTGTCTTTTTGGCTTCACTGGGTCTTTGTTGGAGTGTGTGAGATATTTAGTTGTGGCATTTGAAATTTAGTTGTGGCATGTGGGATCTAGTTCCTTGATCAGGGATTGAACCCAGGCCCTTTGCATTGGGAACTCAGATTCTTAGCCACTGGAACACCAGGGATGTCCCAGTATTTATCTTTTGGTATCTGGCTTATTTCACTCAGCAGAATTCTTCCAGGTTCATCTGTGTTGTGGGGTATGTCAGGATTTCCTTCCTTTTTAAGAGTAGATAATGTTTCACTGTATGTGTGTATATGCTACTTTTTATTGATACTTATCCATTCATCTGTCAATGGACATTTGGATTGCTTTCTTGTTTTATATATTACGAATAACGCTGCTATGAACATGGGTTTATAGATATCTCTTTGAGACCCTACTTTCAATTCTTTGGGGTATATACCTAGAAGTAGAATTGCTGGATCATATGGTAAAACTGGGGCTTTCCAGATGTTGTTAGTGGTAAAGAATCTGCTTGCCAATGCAGGCGATGCAAGAGACGCGGATTTGATCCCTGGTCAGGAAGATCCCCTGGAGTAGGAAGTGGCAAACCACTCCAATATTCTTGCCTGGAAAATTCCATGGGCAGAGGAACCTGGCAGGCTATGGTCCATGGGGTCACGAAGAGTCAGACATGACTGACTGAGCGTGCTAATACTGTTTTCAGTTTTTAAGGAATCTTGATACTGTTTTCCACAGTGGTTATACCATTTTACATTCCCACTAATAGTGCACAAGGGCTCCAATATCTCCACATCCTCAACCAACACTTACTATCACTTGTCTTTTTGATAAGAGCCATTCTAACAGATGTGAGGTGATATCTCATTGTGGTTTCAATTTGTATTTCGCTGAAGATTAGTGATATTGAGCACCTTTTCAAGTACTTGTTGACCATATGTCTTGTTTGGAAAAATGTTTATTCAGCTATTCTGCCTATTTTAAAATTGATTGTTTATTTTTTCCTATTGAGTTGTGTGAGTTCTACATACATTTTAGATATTGTGAGTCCCTGCTTTTAATTATATTTTGATTATACACTAAGGAGTGGAATTGCTAGATTGTATAGTAATTCTGTGTTTGTCTTTTTGAGAGACTATTAAGCTGTTTTCCACAGTGGTTATACCATTTTATATTACCACTAGCAATGTGGTAGGATTCCGCTTTCTCCATTTCTTATTTTCCTTTTTTAAAAGAAATATTTATTTATTATTTGACTGCACCAGATCTTAGCTGGGGCACAAAGGATCTTTTAGTTTGGGCATGTGGGATTTAGTTCCCTGACCAGGGATCAAATCCAGGCCCCTTGCACTGGGACCCCTGAGTCTTAGTCACTGGACCACCAGGGAGCTCCCTTCCCCCTTTAAAAAAATAACAACTATCCTAATGGATGTGAAGTGGTATTTCACTGTGGTTTTGACTTGACTAGTAATGTTAAGCATCTTCACATATGCATATTAGGCATTTGTATATCATCTTTGGTGAAATGTCTATTCAAGACTTTTGCCTGTTTTTGGATTGGGGTTGTTTGTGTGTGCTGTTTGTCTTTGAGATGTGAGTTTAAAATTCTAGACATTAATCCTTTACCAGATTTCAAAATTTCCCCCCTATTTTTTGGGTTGTCTTTTCACCCTTTTGATGGTGTCCTTTCACGCACAAAATTTTTTAATTTTGATGAAGTCAATTTAATTTTTGTTGCCTGTGCTTTTGATGTCTTATTCAAATATCATTGCCAAATATAAGATCATGAAGATTCCCTCTATGTTGTCTTCCAAGAGTTTTATAGTTTTACCTCTTATGTTTAGATCTTTGATCAATTTTGAGTTAATTTTTGTATATTGTGTGAGGTAAGTGTCTAATTCCAATTATTCCTACACCATTTCTTGAAAACACTGTTCTTTTCCCATTGATGGTCTTTGGACCACCCAACTTTGGTCCCAAGGTTGGGTTAAAATCAACTGATCATAGATACATGGTTTTATTTTTGGTCACTCATTTCTATTCCATTGATCTGTGTGTTTGCTCTTTTCCCAGTACCAAATTGTCTTGATTATCATTGCTTTGTAATAAATTTGAAATAGGAAAGTGTGTTGCTTTGGCTATTCTTGGTTTTCTGTACGAATCTTAGTGTTAGCTTGTCAATTTCTACAAAGGAGATACAGATGGTATTGAATCTGTAGATCAGTTTGGGAGTGTTGTATATTAACTGTTAGTTCTGATCAGAACATGGGATATTTTTCCAATTATTTGGATCTAGTTTAATTTTTTTTTCAACAACATTTTGTAGTTTTCAGGGTATAAGTTCTACATGTCTTTTGTTAAAGTTTTGCCTAAGTATTTTATTCCTTATGATGGTATTGTAAATGTTATTTTTAATTTCATATTCAGATTGTTCATTGCAAATGTATAGAAGTATAATTTATTTTTATCAATCTTTTACAACTTTGCAGAACTTATTTATTAGTTTTAATATTTTTTTAGTAGAAACCTTAGGAATTCCTATATACAAGTTCATTCCATCTGAAAATGGAGATAATTTTACTTCTTTCTTTTCAATCTAGATACCTTTTATTTCTTTCTAATTGTGTTGGCTAGCACCTCCAATATAATATTGATTAGAGGTAGCAAGAGTGAACATTCTTGTCTTATTCTAAATCTTAGTGGGAAAGCATCTAATTTTTTACTGTTAAGTGTGATGTTAACTGTGATTTTTTTCATAAAAGTCCATTATGAGGTTAATTCCTTTATATTCCAAGTTTGTTGAGTTTTTTTAATCATAAAAAGGTATTGGATGTGATATATTACTGATGTGATGTACCATATTAATTGGTTTTCAGATATTAAACCAACCTTCCATTAATAGAATAAATCCCAGTTGATCATGGTGAGCAAATCTTTTTTTTATTAATTAATTATTTTGTTTATTTATGTTTGGCTGCACTGGGTCTTTGCTGCTGTGCATGGGCTTTCTCTAGTTGTGGCAAGTGTAGGCCACTCTCTAGTTGTGATGCATAATCTTGTCATTGTGGTGGCTTCTCTTGTTGCAGAGCACAGGCTCTGGGTGCAAATGTTCAGTAGTTGCATTATGCAGTCTCTGTAGTTGTGGCTCATAGGCTTAGTTGCCCTGCAGCATGTGGGACCTTCCCCATTCAGGGATTGAACCTGTGTCCCCTGCACTGGCAGGCAGATTCTTAACTACTGGACTACCAGGGAAGCCTGAACAAATCTTTTTATAAAATGCTAAATTTTGTTGAGGATTACTGTGCGTGCGTGCATACTTAGTCACTTCAGTAGCGTCCTACTCACTGCAACCCTGTGGACCATGGCCCGCCAGGCTCCTCTGTCCATGGGATTCTTCAAACAAGAATACTGGAGTGGGTTGCCATTTCCCTCTCCAAGGGTTATTGTAACCATATTCATAAGAGATATTGATTGGTAATTTTCTTTTTTTATGATGTCTTTGATTTTTGGCATAAGAGTTATATTGGCCCCATGAAATGACTTGGGAAATATTCTCTCAACTTCTATTTTTTGTTTAAAAAAATTTAAAAATTATTTTATTTTAGCCGTGCCACGTGGCACGTAGGATCTTAGTTCCCTGACCAAGGATTGAGCTGGTGCCCCCTTCAGTGGAAGCATAGAGCCCTGACCACTGAACTGCGAGAGAATTCCTTCTCCTTTTTTTGTGTTCTATTTTTTAGAACAGTTTTTGAAGAATTGTTATGAATTCTTTAAATGTTTGGTAGAATTCAGTGATGAAGCCATCTGAGCCGGGGCTTTTCTCTGTGGGAGGTTTTTTAATCACTATTTCAAACTCTTCACTTACTTAGATAAACTCAGATTGCCTATTTCTTCTTGAGCCAGTTTTGGTAGTTTGTGTCTTTCTGGGAATTTATCTATTTCATCTAATTTATAAATTTTTGGCCTACAATTCATAGAATTCTTTTATGACTTTTTAAATTTCTCTAAGGTAAATAGTAATGTCCTTCTTTCATTTCTGATACTGGTAGTTTAAGTCATCTTTGTTTTTATCTTGGTTAATATCGCTAAATGTATATCAATTGTGTAGATCTTTTTGAAGGGTCAGCATTTGGTTTCACTGCTTTTCAACGTTTTTATAGTCACTATTTTAATAATGTCTGCTGTATTCTTTATTATTTCCTTCTTTGCTTGCTTTAGGTTTAGTGTACACTTCTACCAGTGTGTTGAAGTAGTTTAGGTTACTGATTTGTGATCTCTCTCTTTTTATTTATTTATTTAGTTTTGGCTGAGCTGGGTCTTTGTTGCTACGTGTGGGCTTCTTCTAGTTGTTTGAGCAGAGACTATTCTCTAATTGCTGTGTGCAAACCTCTCATTGCGGTGGCTTCTTTTTTTGCAAAGGATGGACGCAAAGGCACACAGGCTTCAGTAGTTGTGGCTCACAGAGTCTAGAGCAGGGGCTCAGTAGCTGTGGGGCACAGGCTTAGCGGCCCAGAGGCATGTGGAATCTTCCCGGACCAGGGATAGAACCTGTGTCCCCTACATTGGCAGATGAATTCTTAACCAATGGAGCACCAGGGAAGTCCTCTCTCCTTTCTTAATAACTCCATTACAGTTGTAAATTTCCTTCTAAGCACTGCTTTTCGTTGCATATAACAAGTTTTGGTATGTTGTGTCTTGATTTTCATTCATCTCAAATTACTTCCTGATTTCCCTTTAGATTTCTTCTCAGACCTGTTATTGTTTGGGAGCTCATTGTTTAATTTCTGTGTTTTTGTGAATTTCCCTTTTTTCCCTTGCAATTGATTTCTAATTTCTCTTTACTGTAGTGGAGAATATATCTTGAGTTATTTCTAGCCTTTTAGATTTACTGAGTTTTTTTTTTTTTTAACGGCTTAGTATAATATCTATCCTGGAGACTGTTCCCTGTTCCTTGAGAAGAGTATATATTCTGTTGCTGGCTGGAGGGTTTTATAGTTGTTTGTAAGGTCTAATTTTAGTGTTGCTGTTCAAGCTTTATTTTATCTCATTATATGAGGGTTTGTTTTATCCGTTATTGAAAGTGGGGTATTGGATTCTCCAAATCTGATTGTTGAGTTGTGTATTTCTTCTTTCATTTCTGTCAGTTTTTGCTTCGTGTATTTTGATGATCTGTTATTAGATGCATTTATGTTTGTAACTGTTATCTTCTGATGTACTGATATTTTTATCATGATGATATATCCTTCTGTGTCTCTAGTAACTTCTTTTTGTTTTAAAGTCTATTTTGTATGATATTATTAATATTATAGCCATTCCAACTTTCTTGTGGTTGCTGTTTTTTTTTTTTTTTTGACTGGAAAATAACTTTATTTAGTTTGAGGCAGTGGGCAAGGGACCAGTCTCAGAACGTCTGGAACCACTTCATGGTTCCGGCAGCCTTGGTGGCCTTGAGCATGTTGAAACACAGAGTCTTGCTCAGCACTCGCCCACTGTGACAATGTCGCTGATCTGGAGGCCCCTGAAGCAGGGGGAAAGGTGCACGGACATGTTCTTATGGTGCTTCTCAAAGTGGTTGTAGTGAAGGTAGTCTCGGCAGGTGACAGTTGTCCTCTGCATCTTCATTTCTGTCACCGCGCCAGACAGGATCTGCCCTCCAATGGAGACGTTACCAATCAAAGGGCATTTTTTTGTCAATGTAGGTGCCTCGATGCCCTCATTTGGAGTCTTGAAGCCCAGTCCAGTGTTTTTATAGTATGGAGGGAGCTTTTCTTTGCCAGTTTCCCCAGGTAGGACCCTCTTCTTATTTTGAAAGATGGTCGGTTGCTTTAGGTTCCCACGCTCATCTTCCAGGTTGCCTGAAAAAAGGAAAAAGGCCCTGTTTTTTTGAATGTGCTCAGTTGCTCAGTCGTGTCCCACTGTCTGCGACCCCATGGACTGTAACCTGCCAGCCTCCTCTGTCTGTGGAATTTTCCAGGCAAGAATACTGGAGTCCTGGAGTGGGTGGCCATTTCCTTCTCCAGGGAATCTTCCCGACCCTGGGATCCAACTGCGTCTCTTGTGTCTTCTGCGTTGGCAGGCAGATTCTTGACACTGTGTCACCTGGGAACTCCTTCCCAACGCTTTTTAAAAATATAGACAGTTGGAAATCTATTTTTTTTTTATTTTTTTATTTTATTTTTTTTTTTATTAGTTGGAGGCTAATTACTTCACAACATTTCAGTGGGTTTTGTCATACATTGATATGAATCAGCCATAGATTTACACGTATTCCCCATCCCGATCCCTCCTCCCACCTCCCTCTCCACCCGATTCCTCTGGGTCTTCCCAGTGCACCAGGCCCGAGCACTTGTCTCATGCATCCCAGCTTTCTCTATCTCCTTTATACCTTAATAAGACTTTATTACACAAAAGCTCTGAGCAATCAAGCCTCATCTCTGGCCCCGGATTGAATTCTTCTCCTCAGGAGGCCAAGAATCCTCGTGTCTTTTCGTGGGTCAACAACAACCTTTCATCTTGGGGGCTCGTCCGGGATCCTTCAGGACAGGGTAAGGATGCTTGGAGCTCTAGTTCTTTGTTCTCCTAGCGAACACGTTTTCTGTTGCCCTTTACTAACTCTACAGTGTGCTTGTGTGAATGAATGAAACGCCCTGCGTGAAGCAAGTGAGGACCCCTGCCCTGTGGTTCCGCAGTGATCTCATACAGCTTATGGCAGAAACCGGTCGGGGGTTTATACCGACCTGCCGATACCAAGAAGCACCCAACGTCTCCTTCGGGGACCGACCAGAAATGGGCAAAGTGTGTGGACTGAACTCTCCTTCTCGGTCAAACTTTTCGGTCTCTTTGACCATTTCATAACTCCTTGGGAATTAGACTTACTAACCTAATCTATCAGATCATAGACTTATGGTATTATGCCCTTCTACAAGATTCAAGTCAATCATTTTATGGCCTGGGGAGAATCATCTGGTGCCAAGATTATCACAAAATACATCCTATGGATGAGGGGCCTGGTGCCATTCTGAGTTTTAAGACATTCCTTTCTTTCGTTAACAGACTGCTGCTGCTGCTGCTAAGTCACTTCAGTTGTGTCCGACTCTGTGTGACCCCAAAGATGGCAGCCCACCAGGCTCCCCCGTCCCTGGGATTCTCCAGGCAAGAAAACTAGAGTGGGTTGCCATTTCCTTCTCCAGTACATGAAAGTGAAAAATGAAAGTGAAGTCGCTCAGTCGTGTCTGACTGCTAGTGACTATATAACATCCAGCTGAAGACTAGCAGGGTGGCACTCTTTCTGCCCTCTTCTGATGCCTATGTCAGAAGCTTTCTCTATCGCCTTTATACTTTAATAAAACTTTATTACACACACACACACACGCACACACTATTTATTTATTTGGCTGCACCAGGTCTTAGTTGGATCATGTGGGATTTCAATCTTTGTTGTGGCATGTGAGTTCTTTAGTTGTGGCACTCAGGATCTTTAGTAGTGGCATGCCAACTACACAGTACTGCTTCCCCATTTAAATAGATATCACAACTTTGCTTGGTTGCCTGGCCCTTGGTATCAAGCCATTCTGTCTCTCTTTTTTAAAAAAATTATTTATTTTTGGCTGTGCTGGGTCTTCATTGCTGCATGGTCTTTTTTTTTTCTAGCTCCAGTGTGTGGGCTTCTCATTGCAGTGGTTTCTCTTGTGGTTGCCATCCAACCATCTCATCCTCTATCGTCTTCTTCTCCTCCTGCCTTCAATCTTTCCCAGCATCAGGGTCTTTTCCAATGAGTTGGCTCTTTGCATCCGGTGACCAAAGCATTGGAGTTTCAGCTTCAGCATCAGCCCTTCCAATGAATATTCAGGACTGATTTCCTTTAGGATGGACTGGTTGGATCTTCTTGCAGTCCAAGGGACTCTCAAGAGTCTTCTCCAACACCACAGTTCAAAAGCATCAATTCTTCGGTGCTCAGTTTTCTTTATAGCCCAACTCTCACATCCATACAAGACTACTGGAAAAACCATAGCTTTGACTAGATGGACCTTTGTTGGCAAAGTAATGTCTCTGCTTTTTAACATGCTGTCTAGGTTGGTCACAGCTTTTCTTCCAAGGAACAAGCGTCTTTCAATTTCATGGCAGCAGTCACCATCTGCGATGGTTTTGGAGCCCAAAAAAATACTCTCACTCTTTCCATTGTTTCCCCATCTATTTGCCACAGAGTAATGGGACCGGATGCCATGATCTTAGTTTTCTGAATGTTGAGCTTTAAGTCAACTTTTTCACTCTCCTCTTTCACTTTCATCAAGAGGCTGTTTAGTTCTTCTTTGCTTTCTGCCATAAGGGTGGTGTCATCTGCATATCTGAGGTTATCAATATTTCTCCTGGCAATCTTGATTCCAGCCTGTGCTTCATTCAGCCCAGTGTTTCTCATGATGTACTCTGCATAGAAGTTAAATAAGCAGGGTGACAATATACAGCCTTGACTTTCCTATTTGGAACCAGTCTGTTGTTCCATGTCCAGTTCTAACTGTTGCTTCCTGACCTGCATACAGGTTTCTCAAGAGGCAGGTCAGGTGGTCTGGTATTCCCAGCTCTTTCAGAATTTTCCACAGATTGTTGTGATCCATACAGTCAAAGGCTTTGGCATAGTCAATAAAGCAGAAATAAATGATTTCAAAGGCAGTTCAACATCTCAAGAAAACTTGTACTATCCACAAAACTCTTTTCTCAGGGTCCACTTTCCATAAACCTTTTTTTCACTTTCTGTATTCATCACTTTATTTGTGCATTCAGAGAACAGCTACGTGTAAGTCAGACTTACTTCCTTTTGCCCTAGTAAAATGTAATTCCACTCCTTATACCTTTTTAATAAAAGCACATGTCCTATTTTCCTTAAGCAACCATGAACTGTGCTTTATTTCAACACTCTATAGATCAGTAAACATAAATCACCTAAAGCTCTTATCCCTTTGCATTTGCTTTCCTTAAAAGTTTTTCATATCAAGACTTTCCTTGTTGACAAATTTGCAATCTAATAAGATCTATTATATTATATTAAATCTAGGTATAATAAAAGTATTATACTTAGCGTTGATGATTCTTAGATATGTCCATATTAATTAGATCAACAAACATTAATATTGATACCAGGTATTAGTTTAATATTGAATATTTCCCAGTTCTTGTGAACCTGAAATTCATTGTTTAATTTATCTTGTATTTAGAATTGTTTGTTTTGTAAGCACTTACTTTTCTTTAAGCCAATTAAATTAGAGCTTATTTACAAATTAATTGTAGCGATATTACCAAAAGACAAAGACACACACTGAGACCTACATATCCAGACAGACAGAGACCTCAGGCTTGAGATTTTAAATGTCTCTTTGCCTTTTTTTTTTTCTCTTGGCTTGAAGTTCTACTAACTTGCCCAAGTCTGAAGTCTCAAGTAGAGTGGGCTGTGTATTTCAAGGACATGATAAGAGTTAACTTCAGGCTTTTTCCTAGGTGAGTTTCTGTTTTTTTCAAGGTAGTGTGTATCAATCCCAGTCTCCTAATTTATCCCTTCTTCCCTTACTCCCTGGTGACCCCAAGTTTGTTTTCTACTTCTGTAACTCTATTTCTGTTTTGTAAATAAGTTCATTTATACTCTTTTAAAAAAGATTCCACATATAAGCAGTATCACATGATATGTCTTTCTCTGACTTCACTCTATAAGTGAAGTCACTCAGTCGTGTCCGACTCTTTGCAACCCTGTGGACTGTAGCCCACCAGGCTCTTCTGTTCATGAGATTTCCCAGGCAAGAATGGTGGGTTGCCATTTCCTTTTCCAGATCTTCCTGACCCAGGGTTTGAACCTGGGTCTCCAGCATTGCAGGCAGATGCTTTACCATCTGAGCCACCAGGGAAATCCCTTCTAGGTCCATCCATGTTGCTGCAAACGGCATTATTTCACTTTTTGTGGCGAAGTAATATTCCATTGTATATATGTACCATATCTTTTTTATTCACTCCTCTGTTGATGGACATTTAGGTTGCTTCCATGTCCTGGCTATTGTAAATGGTGCTGCAATGAACATTGGGGTGTTTTATCTTTTCAAATTATTGTTTTCTGTAGATATATGCCTAGGAGCAGGATTGGTGGATCATATAGTAGCTCTAATTTTAGTTTTTCAAGGAACTTTCACACTGTTCTCCATAGTGGCTATCCTAAGTCCCAATTGTCCTTTAAATGGATGTTTCATTCTCTTATGACTGAACATTTATTTTCAGTATTTTAAAATTACCAATGAGGGAGTTCCCTGGCAGTCCAGTGGTTAGGATTCAATGCTTCCATTGCAGGGGGCACAGGTTCAATCTCTGGTCAGGGAATTAAGATGCTACAAGCCATGTGACACGCCAAAAGAAAACCCCCCAAAATAAAATAAAATAACCAATGGATAAACTTATGTATATGTATTTTTGTATGACTGAAGGCAGATGTTTCTTTTTTTTCATTTATTTTTATTAGTTGGAGGCTAATTACTTTAAAGATGTTTCTTTAATCTGGTTTATAATATCTAAAAAAATTCAGATTGAAATAGATGAGTATTTATTAATTATATTGGTTGAAAAAAATAGCTTGCTTGCAATTTCAAGCTGTTCTTCAGTTAAACTGAGATGGAAGCTTTAAAAAAGAGAAGGAAAGTTTTATTTCTAAATGGAATCAAGAACACTATCTAATGGTGTGTATTCTCTATAAATATAAATATTTCTATCTATAAATAAATAGAAATATAGACTTGAAAGAGCCCAATGGTATAATAAATGCTGAGACCAAAAAATGAAAAAAGAGAAATGAAAAGAAAAAGGAAAAGATTATATCATGACTAACCAAGTGCTGTATGCATATACTTGAGATTCTTCTAGCATTTTCTTGGATGCTGTGCACATATGCTTTGGTACTGTTCTCTTTTGCTACAGTTTTACAGGGGTAGATAATTATATAGCCCTACATTTTTTTTTAAAGAAAAGTAAAGAATTATCAGCTTCCTAATTATTGTGGTTTGAGGAGGTCAATAAATAACATTCCTGTTCTTTGGCCAAGATTGGAATGGATTGAAAGATTAGTGTGTTAACCAAGTGAGCTTGCTTATATTTCAATCCTGAATTGGATGGGCTTGCCGTGTCATGTGTGTGCATGTGCTAAGTTGCTTCAGTCATATCTGACTCTTTGTGCAATCCTATGGACTGCAACCCACTAGGCTCCCTTGTTCATGGGATTCACCAGGCAAGAATACAGGAGTGGGTTGCCATGCCCTCCTCCAGGGGATCTTCCTGACCCAAGGATCAAACCTACATCTCTTCTCCTGCATTTGCAGGCAGATTCTTTACCACTAGTGCCACCTGGGAAGTCCTTGCCATGTTGTGGGTACATCTAAACAGTCTCAGCTTTTCTTGGTGTGTACGGTAGAGGTGAGGGATGGTGTGATGTGCTGAAAAGTTATAGCAGAGAAGAGCAGAAAAAATGTGCTTCATGCAGGTGGGCAGATCTGAGAGAGAGTGAGGAAAGGACTGGGAAAAGCAAGTGCGGTTCCTTCTCTGAAACCTATCAGTCATATAAGTCTGTCCTACTCTGGGAAGTGTGAGGAAGGACGCAGAGAGGGGCCAGACTTTTTACACTAACTGTAGTGTTTCCACGTGGAACATGAAGAGTTGTAAACAAATGATTTTCCTATTGTTAATAAATAACCCACTTTAAGAATGACAAGAAGTTCTGTGCAGAAATGGCAAGAAAAACTTTAGAAAAAAAAAGATCAACACAGAAAGATTAGATCCCTTGGATGCAGCAATCATTAAACGGTCTCTAGTGATTGCTTATAGAGAAAGCTGAGCGCTGAAGAATTGATGCTTTTGAACTGTGGTGTTGGAGAAGACTCTTGAGAGTCCCGTGGACTGCAAGGAGATCCAACCAGTCCATCCTAAAGGAGATCAGTCCTGGGTGTTCATTGGAAGAACTGATGTTGAAGCTGAAACTCTAATACTTTGGCCACCTGATGTGAAGAGCTGACTCATGTGAAAAGACCCTGATGCTGGGAAAGATTGAGGGCAGGAGGAGAAGGGGATGACAGAGGATGAGATGGTTGGATGGCATCACCGACTCAATGGACATGAGTTTGGGTAGGCTCTGGGAGTTGGTGATGGACAGGGAGGCCTGGCGTGCTGTAGTCCATGAGGTTGCAAAGAGTTGGACATGACTGAGTGACTGAACTGAACTGAGTGATTGCTTTTTTACTTTATAAATATATGGTTTATTTATTTTAAATTATACAGTAGTTGTAAAAATAAAATGAGAACATTACAGATAAATTACGGTTCTTTTTGTCTGAACACATTTTTGGACTTCTAGCTCCCTTTCCAGAAGTATTCTCTATTTTTGGCTTATTAGGTATCCACCCATCCTCCCAGGCCTATGAAAATACTTTAAAAAATTATTTATTTATTTATGTTTTTTTTTGTGGCTGCTCGGAGTCTTTGTTGCTTTGCTCTGGCTTTCTCTAGTTGCAACAAGTGGGGGCTACTCTTCCTTGCTGTGTGCAGTCTTCTCATAGATGTGACTTCTTTTATTGCAGAGCACAGGCTCTAGGTGCATGGGCTTTAGTAGTTGCAGCATGCAGACTCAGTAGTTGTGGCTCCCGGGCTCTAGAGCGCAGGCTAAGTAGTTGTGGTGCAAGGGCTTAGTTGCTCCCCGGCATGTGGGATCTCCCCCGATCAGGGATCAAAACGTGTCTGCTGCATTAGCAGGTGGATTCGTTACCACTGAGCCACCAGGGAAGCCCGCCAGAGTCTTTTTATAACCTAATTTTGGAAGTGACATCCCAACATTTCTCTCATATTATGTTTTTTGAAAGAGAGTCATTAAGTGTAGCCCACACTCAAAGGGAAGGAGGAATTCCATAAGAATGTAATTGCCAGGAGGCAGGATGATTGGGGGCCACCTTAGAGGCTGCACGCCATAGGCTGGGTCTCTTTAGGGTTGCAAGATGGCTGCTAATGACAATTGATAAACATTTTTCTCTGAAGTAAGATACTTTAAAAGGATATTTCTGGCCCTATGCTGAAACCGTTTCTGACCTCCCCATTTCCCAATTCAATTCAATCAACAAGTTTTGGGTGTTTATTTTTGGCCAGGCTCTTTACTACTTGCTAGGGTTATATGGACCATATCTTCAGAAAGTCCACAAGTCATATTGTCATGGTGTGTATACACATATTCATCTCTGGTTGTTCCTCTTACCTTAACCCCAGCTTCAAGACTTTTTTTAAAATATACCTGCTTTCTCCCCAGAAGGCAGATCATAGTTTCCCAGACTCTAGTCTGCCACCCTCCTCATTTGGTGGCAAATCAACATATTTCTGGAGAAGGCAACGGCAACCCACTCCAGTATTCTTGCCCGGAAAATCCCACGGACGGAGGAGCCTGGTAGGCCGCAGTCCATGGGGTCGCTAAGAGGCGGACACAACTGAGCGACTTCACTTTCACTTTTCAGGTTCATGCATTGGAGAAGGAAATGGCAACCCACTCCAGTGTTCTTGCCTGGAGAATCCCAGGGACGGGGGAGCCTGGAGGTCTGTCGTCTATGGGATCGCACAGAGTCGGACACGACTGATGTGACTTAGCAGCAGCAGCAGCAGGAATACATTTCTTCTTCCTTTATCCTCAAAACCTTGTTGCCATCAATCTCATTTGGAGTGGTGACAAGGACCAAATTTTCAGTAACACATTTATTGACACATTACTATTCAACAACTCTTCAGTTCAGTTGAGTTCAGTTGCTCAGTCGTTTCCGACTCTTTGGGACCCCATGAATCGTAGCACGCCAGGCTTCCCTGTCCATCACCAACTCCCGGAGTTTACTCAAACTCATGTCCATCGAGTCGGTGCTGCCATCCAGCTATCTCATCCTCTGTCATCCCCTTCTCCTCCTGCCCCCAATCCCTCCCAGCATCAGGGTCTTTTCCAATGAGTCAACTCTTCACATGAGGTGGCCAAAGTACTGGAGTTTCAGCTTCAGCATCCTTCCAATGAACACTCAGGACTGATCTCCTTAGGATATCTGATTGGATCTCCTTGCAGTCCAAGGGACTCTCAAGAGTCTTCTCCAATACCACAGTTCAAAAACATCAGTTTTTTGGTGCTCAGCTTTCTTCACAGTCCAACTCTCACATCCATACATGACCACTGGAAAAACCGTAGCTTTGACCAGACAGAACTTTGTTGGCAAAGTAATGTCTCTGCTTTTTAATATGCTATCTAGGTCGGTCATAACTTTCCTTCCAAGGAGTAAGTGTCTTTTAATTTCATGGCTGCAATCACCATCTGCAGTGATTTTGGAGCCCCCAAAAATAAAGTCTGACACTGTTTCCACTGTTTCCCCATCTATTTCTCATGAGGTGAGGGACCGGATGCCATGATCTTAGTTTTCTGAATGTTGAGCTTTAAGCCAACTTTTTCACTCTCCTCTTTCACTTTCATCAAGAGGCTTTTTAGTTCTTCTTCACTTTCTGCCATAAGGGTGGTGTCATCTGCATATCCGAGGTTATTGATATTTCTCCCGGCAATTTTGATTCCAGCTTGCGGTTCTTCCAGCCCAGTGTTTCTCATGATGTACTCTGCATATAAGTTAAATAAGCAGGGTGACAATATACAGCCTTGACGTACTCCTTTTCCTATTTGGAACCAGTCTGTTGTTCCATGTCCAGTTCTAACTGTTGTTTCCTGACCTGCATACAGGTTTCTCAAGAGGCAGGTTAGGTGGTCTGGTGTTCCCATCTCTTTCAGAATTTTCCACAACTCTTAGGAGCTGTCAAATGTTGAGATATATTGTACTCATTTATGAGTCTTATTTGTAATAATTTATTATAGAACATACTGTTTTATTCATTCACATCTTATTGTACATTTCTTTTTTTTATACTTTTCACAAGGAAGCGGGCCTGAACATGAACACGTCTTCTGCACACTTGTAGACATGAAATTTCTGGGTCATAAAAATGCAGATTTTAAATTTCACCACAAGTGGCTGTTCTTATTTTATGCTTCTACCTTGCATCTCTAAGAGTTTTCACTTTCCAGAGTCCCTTCTTCTCCTGAAATGGTCAGACTTTAATAACATTTACCATCCAGAGATTGTTTTCATTATCTTATGAACAGATAATTTCAGTATAACTTAAGTTACATGCAAAAACAGGGCCAGACGAGGCTTGATGTGGCAGAGAAGACTTTCAAGGTTTCACGGTAGGGTTTCGCGGACTCTGTTACTACTACTCTTTGGTTTCTCTCAAAGTACTACCAAATGATAAAGCAAACGAATAAACTGCGAGACCACTGGGAGGTGCCCAGTCGGCTCTTGGAGATGAAATCTGCCTCAGGTTGATGGCGACCCCCCCCATCTCACACAGTTGGTATGTCCTGGTGGCTGCCTCCCCCCTCAGTGCGGGTTGGTTCGTCCTTGGTCGCCCGCGCATGCGCCCGCCCCGAGAGCGCGTTGCAACCCCGCGGTGTTTCAGGTTCGCGCGCACTCGCCCGCCTCAGATTCCTGACGTGCTGCCGGAGCTCGCGACCCACAGGACCTGAGAGGAGGGGCTCATCCGCGCGGCGCGGACGGTCAGTGAGTACCAGTCGCTTCGGCACACCTCCATCCGCCTTCTTCCCGCCTCCTTTTCTCCCTCAGTGGGGGCGCGGCCCACTTTTCTCCGGGGCGGAGCCTGTGACTTGTGGTTGGGACTCTCTTGATGCTGAGGCGGGTCGCTTCGGACGCTGAGGTGGGCGCCTCCTGACAGGACGGCCCTTCGGGACGCCAGGGTAGGCCCGTTAGGACCCCGAGGATGGCCCCTCAGGATACTGGGCGCTTCTGGACGCCGGGGAGGGCCCTCGGGACGCCGGTTGGGCCGCTGGGGACCCCGGATGGTCTTCCTCCCTCGACTGCCGGGCCCGCTCCCCTCAAACCGAGGGTGCGGCCTTCATTCTACCAGGGTCCCTTTCGGCCCTTCTGGGTCTCCGGGGACCGGCTACGGTCCCCGCTTACCCCTCGAAGGCGTCTTCCTCACGCTGAGCACGCACCCAGGGAGGGGGCTCCGTCTTTGCCGCCTCCTTCCGTGGGGCCTCACAGCCGGGACCTCTCTCCGGAGTCAGGTCGACTGGGTCCCCCACCCCCTTTCTCCTCAACGCTCCCTATCTCCTCCAGTCTACTGTTTTCTCTTGGTTAGTGGTCTAAGTTATTTTGCCCAGAAATTAAGATTTTCCTTGGGAATCCTTATCGTTGTTTACCACTTCCCCCTGCCACAGTAGTAGTATGTTTCCGTTCTGTACGATGATAGACTGTGTTTCAGGCCTTTTACAGATACACATTTGTTGAACGTTCACTACAGTCTTATGCTATAGGTACTCTTACCCTCTTTAACTTATGTATTAGATAACTGAGGATCAAAGACACACATGGTGTAAGCGGTTGAGTTGGTTTTGAATCCAGCCAGCCTGACTCCAGTGTTCTTGTATATAGTCACTGAGTATGAATAAGTGAAAGTCTACTGTCTTTATTTTTTCTTGTCAGAGGCAGTGCCTTTTAGTTGAATCAAAAAATGCCTTTTTAAAATCAGATACATTGTGCTTCAATTATCAGCATTCCCATTTTGAATTTAAGAAATTACCAGATGTTTGATTTTTAGTTTCCTAACGTGTAAAATCATGATAAAAGTGTCCTAAAATAATGAAACCTACCACGTAGAGTTTTTGGGAGGAATAACCTCTGTAATGCTTTTGAGGTGCCTAAAATAGTGTCCAAGGACCCAGTAAATAACCATTATTCACTGTGTTTGGATTCTGTTTTTACACACTTGTCTTAAACTGAGGCTGAGTATAAACTGGGAAATAGAGCATCAGGGTGTGTGTGTGTGTGTGTGTGTGTGTGTAGGCATGTAGAGCATCGGGGTGTGTGTGTGTGTGTGTGTGTGTGTAGTTGTGCATTTACTTTTTTTTAAATTGGAGAAACAGTAAAGCTCATGTGATCAGTTGATGAAGAGCTTGGTACCAGATTTCTTGAATGGTAACTTATTTAGAAGTAAGTCATTCAATCAGAGAGGACTGTTAAGGTCCCTATGCCTCCAAGCTTTCAGAGCAATTTTGACAGGTTTGGTAGGTAGAATGTCAAGATTTTAAATTTTCTTGTCAGTGATTGATCTTCACATAGATCAAATTGATGGATGTGTTGAACAAAAATGACAAATAATATCTTACAAATTGGAGATTTTCAAGGACACTAACAACTATAATATAACAAGTCTCATTTTTGGGTCGTCTTTCCTGCCTGTGCATTCTTTAAGAGACGTTTTGTTTCTGTTATGATTGAGAAGAGAGTGTTGGTATCTAGACTCTATTCCTTCTTTGCAGACACTTAGTGGTAATTCCTTCTATAGCCTCTATTCAAGTAATTGAAGATAAGCCATTATTTTAGTGATTTTTTTTTTTTCTTCATTTTGAAAGATGGCAACTTTAGGAGTTGAATTATGTTAGATTGCTTGTTTAAATTGGCTGAACAGTGACTTCTTTAGGGACTTCCCTGGTGGCTCAGCAGTAAAGAATCCGTCTGCAATTCAGGAGCTGCAGGAGACATGGGTTCAATCCCTGGGTTGGGAAGACCCCTTAGAGGAGGAAACGGCAACCCATTCCAGTATTCTTGCCTGGAGAATCCCACGGACAGAAGAGTCTGGCAGGTTACAGTCCATGGGGTTGTAAAGAGTTGGACACAACTGAAGCAACTTAGCACACATGCACATGACCTTTTTTACTCTTAGAATTTCCATGGAAATAGTGTGGCTAAATGTCATGAAGCACTGGAATTTTGGAATCTGTCTGTGGGGTGCCTCTAACCTAATGCTTATTGATCCCTTATCTACTATGATTCTTTGAAAACCCACTTTGAGCCTATAGATGGTTCTGTGCTAAGGAGAACAGTTTTTACTTTGTTACATATCTTTAAGAAATTAGATGTATTTGGTGGTGTAGCACCATTGCTACCAGATTTGAACATATTGGTTTCAATAATTAAATGTACAGGAAACACTTTAAAAGATGAAAACTGTTCTGTGCAAGATGTTTTCCTAGGGCACTATGATTCCTCCTGTCTGACCCCATACTTATCCCTATTTCCAAGTCCTGTTCAAGCTGTTCTCTTAGATTCAAGGATCACCTCAAGTCTTATTATTCTCCATATAGCACTTGTTTCCTTTGACCTGTAATTTAGCCTTTTGTGCCCTTTAGCATTCAATATTGTGCCTATAGCATTCAATAAGTTAAATATATATAATTTAAGCATTTTATTGAATTATATTTTATAATTTAAATATATAGCATAAAGTATGCTAAGTCACTTCAGTTGTGTCTGACTCTTTGCAATCCCATGGACTGGAACTCACCAGGGTCCTCTGTCCATGGGATTCTCCAGGCAAGAATACTGGAGTGGGTTGCTGTTTCCTCCTCCAGGGGATCTTCCTGACCCAGGGATCGAACCTGTGTCTCTTACATCTCCTGCACTGGCAGGCGGGTTCTTTACCACTAGTGCCACCAATTCATCTAATATTTATGTGTCATACCTTACATCAGAAATCCAAAGATTAAGTCATGGAGTATTGGAGTCAGGATTTAGAGTCGAGAGATAGAAGTGCAAGTCCCTGCCTTGTGACTTTGGGCAGGTTAGTGTTTTGAACCTATGTTTCCTCATAATAATTATATATACTTCTTAGGTTTTTATAAGGATTAAATAAAATAGTCATTCACTCACAAATACTTATTATTAAAAAAATAGTGTTTGCATATAGTGAAATGAACCAGTCGTAATTGTATAGCTTAATATGTACATCCATGTAACTGCCACCCAAATCAAGATATAAAACATTTCTAACACCTCAAAAGGATCCCCTGTGCCCCTTTCCAGTTAGTACCCTCCAAAGGTAACTAACTCCAAAGGTAACTAGTGTTCTGTCTTGGTCACGGTAGCTTAATTTTTTTAAACAGCTTTATTGAGATATAATTCATATACCATAAAATTTACCCATTAAAATGTACAATTCAGTGGCTTTTAGTATTTTCACAAAGTTGTAATAACCATCACAACAATCAATTTTAGAACATTTCTTCACCCCAAAGAGAAATTCCATATCCCTAATTCATCAGTACCAATCCCCCTGAGCTATAAGCAATCACTGATCTACTGTCTGTGTATTTAGATTTACCACTATGGGTATTTCATGTAAATGGAATCATACAGTATGTGGTCTTTCTGGCTTCGTTTTACTTATAATGTTTTCACACTTCATCTGTGTTGTTGCATGTATCAGTGCTTCATTTCTTTTTATTGCTGGATAATTTTCTATTGTATGGATCTGATATACATTTTATTTATTCCTTCATATGTTGATGGACATTTGGGTTGTTTGCATTTTGGGACTCTCATGAGTAATGCTGCTTTGTGAATATTTATGTACAGGTTTTTGTGTGGACATAAATTGTAATTTCTTTCGGGTGTTTACGTAGGAGTGGAATTGTTGAGTTGCGTGGTAACTCTAATTTCAACATTTTGAGGGGCTGCTAGACTGTTTTCCAGAGACTCTTCTCTGTTTTACATATCTATCAGTGGTATATGTGGGTTCAGTTTCTCCACATTCTGGCCTACACTTGTTACTGTTTATCTTTTTGATTATACACCCATTCTGCTGGGTGTAAAGTGGTATCTCATTGTGACTTTGATTTTCATTTCCCTAGTGGCTAATCATATTGAGCATCTTTTCACCCATTTATTTGCTATCTATAAATAATCATTAAAGAAATGTGTACTTAGAGTCTGTGACTAATTTTTATTGGGTTATTTGCTGTTTTATTTTTGAGTTATAAGAATATATATGTATATATATTCTAAGTACAATTCCTTAACACATATGTGATTTTTAAGAAATGTCTCCAGTTCTGTGGACTGTCCCTTTGCTTTCTTGATAGTGTCTTTGAAGCACAGAATTTCTTTATTTTTGATGTCCAGTTTATCTAATTTTTCTTTTGTTGCTTGTGCTTTTGATGTCATATATAAGAAGCCATTATCAAATTCAAGCTTGTAAAAATTTGTCCGTTTTCTTCTATGAGTTTTATAATTCTGCTTCTACATTTAAGTATTTGATCTGTTTTGAGTTAATTTTTGTATGGTGTGAGGGTAGGGATCAGGTTTCATTCTTTTGCATCTGGCTGTACAGTTTTTCCAACACCATATATTAGAAAGATGATTCTTTTCCCTATTGAATGGTCTTGGCACTCTTGTTGAAAATAAATTGACTGTAAATATGACTGTATATTTCCAGTTCTGTTCCATTGATTTGTGCATTCATTCTTAGCTCCAGTGCCACACTGTCTTGATTACTGTAGCTTTGTACTAGATTTTGAAATCAGGATGTGTTAGTCCATCAACTTTTTTTCCCCAAGATAGTTTTGATTGTTTCAATTATTATTTTGAATTTCCACGTCAATTTTAGGATCAACTTGTGAGTTTTCACCAAAAAAGTCAACTAGGATTTTATTAGGGATTGCACTGACAGTGTATGTCAATTTGAGAAGTATTGCCATCTTGGTATTGTCTGAGCTGCTGCTGCTGCTAAATCACTTCAGTCATGTCCGACTCTGTGCGACCCCACAGACGTCAGACCACCAGGCTCCCCCATCCCTGGGATTCTTCAGGCAAGAATACTGGAGTGGGTTGCCATTTCCTTCTCCAGTGTGTGAAAGTGAAAAGTGAAAGTGAAGTTGCTCAGTCATGTCCGACTCCCAGTGACCCCATGGACTGCAGCCTACCAGGCTCCTTCGTCCATGGGATTTTCCAGGCAAGAGTACTGGAGTGGGTTGCCAGTGCCTTCTCCGATTGTCTGAGCTAGTGGAGGTGATGGAATTCCAGCTCAGCTATTTCAGATCCTAAAAGGTGATGCTGTTAGAATGCTACACTCCTTATGCCAGCAAATTTGGAAAACTCAGCAATGGTCACAGTCCTGGAAAAGTTTTCATTCCAATCCCAAAGAGAGCAGTGCTAAAGTATGTTCAAACTACTGTACAGTTGTGCTTATTTCACATGCTAGCAAGGTAATGCTCAAAATTCTTCAAGCTAGGCTTTAACAGTACAGGAGCTGAGAACTTCCATGGGTACCAGCTGGATCATAGAGAAAGCAAGGGAATTGCAGAAAAACATCTACTTCTGCTTCATTGACTATGCTAAAGCCTTTAACTATGTGGATCGCAACAAACTGTGGAAAATTCTTAAAGAGATGTGAATATCAGACTACCTTCCTGTATGTGAAGGTATGTGAAACCTGTAAGTGGGTCAAGAAGCTCCAGTTAGAACTGTACATAGAATAACAGACTGGTTCAAAATTTAGAAAATAGTAAGTACATCAAGACTGTATATTGTCACCCTCTTTATTTAACTTCTGTGCAGCGTACACCATGAGAAATGTTGGGCTGGATGAATCACAAGCTGGAATCAAGATTGCTGGGAGAAATATCAACAACTTCAGATACGCAGATAATACTACTCTAATGGCAGAAAGTGAAGAGGAACTAAAGAGCCTTTTAATGAGAGTGAAAGAGGAGAGTGAAAAGCTGGCTTAAAACTCAGCAATTCAAAAAACTAAGACCATGGTATCTGGTCCCATCACTTCATGGCAATTAGATGGGGAAAAAGTGGAAACAGTGACAGATTTTATTTTCTTGGCCTCCCAAAACACTACAGACAGTGACTGCAGCCACAAAATTAAAAGACGTTTGCTCCTTAGAAGAAAAGCTGTGACAGATCTAGACAGTGTATTAAAAAGCAGAGACATCACTTTGCATCTGTAGAACTGATGCTTTTGTTGTGGTGCTGGAGAAGACTCTTGGAGAAGACTCTTGATATCCACAGCAAGGATATCAAACCAGTCAATCCTAAAGGAAATTAATCCTGATTATTCATTGGAAGGACTGATGGTGAAATTGAAGCTCCAGTATTTTTGCTACCTGATGCAAAGAGCCTACTCATTGGAAAAGACTGATTCTGGGAAAGATTGAGGGCAGGAGAAGAGGGTGAAAGAGGATGAGATGGTTGGGTGGCATCATCGACTCAATGGACATAAGTTTGAGCAAACTCTGGAAGATAGTAAAGGACAGGAGAGCCTGGTATGCTGCAGTCCATAGGTTCTCAAAGAGTTGAACACAACTTGACGACTGAACAATGACATTTGTTTTCTAGGCTGTCTTCACTCTTCCTCACTCTTTTTTTTTTCTGTTTGCTGCTGTGATTGGGTGAGTTCCAGCGCCCTGTTGTTAAGTGCAGTGACCCTTTTTTTTCCTGCTTCACCTGGTCTGCTGTTGAACCTTCACCTTATTTTTTCCATTTCAGTCATTGTATTCTTCAGCTCTGTGACTTCTATTTGGTGCTTCCTTTTATTTTCTGCCTCTGTTTTGAGATTCTCACTTTGTCCCTCCATTTTTCTCTTGAGCTTGGTGAATATCTTTATAACCATTCTTTTGTACTTTTATCAGGTTAAATCACTTATCTCTGTTTCATTAAGGTCTTTTTTTGAGGTGTTACCTTGTTCTTTCACCTGAAACATATTTGTCTGTTTTTTCATATTCCTTGACTATATGTTGGTTAGATACGCATCAGTTGGTTATGCATTAGATGAAATAGCCACTCTTTAGTTTTGAAAGAGTGACTCTGTGTAGGGGATGAATCTTACCATTCAACTTTGCCTTAGCTCTTGGTTGTCTCTCAAACCTTTGTGAATGTCCAAGCAGCCTACTTTATTTTCAGTGGCCCCCAGTAGTTTAAGATGTGCCAAGACCTGTCAGTATCCCAAAGTGGAAGAACTCTGCTCCTAGATAAAGGCTGATTGGAAGCCAGACTCTTAGGCAGCTGCCTTTAAATTATGCAGATAGGGACTTCCCTGGTGGTCCAGTGGTTAAGAATCTGCCTTCCAATGTAGGGGACATGGATTTGATCCTTGGTCAGGGAACCAAGATCTCACATTCTGCAGGACAACTAAGCCTGTGTACCACAACTACTGAGCCTCTGTGTTAAAACAAGAGAAGCCCGCGCTACAACTAGAGAGAAGTCCATGCGTCTCAACGAAGAGCCTGCACGCCACAACGAAAGATCCTATATGCTGCAATGAAGATCCCATGTGCCATAACTAAGAACTGATATAGCCAAATAAATGTTAAAAAAACTTGCAGATAGACAGAGTCCTGTGGAATTCTCAGTGTAAGCCTTGTTAACCACTAGAATTTGGCAATCTAGAAGTGTCTTCTGGTGGCAACTGCAAAAATCAAGGCAACAGATGAGGGTACAAGCTCTCTTCTGCAAGATACTGACAAGCTGGAGCAAATCAGAGGAAGAGTGCAAAGATGTCACCCACCAGTCTTTGTCTCTGGATAATATTTCAGCAGGTGTTTAGATGTGTGTTAAGTTAGATGCCTGCTCGTCAGGCCAGTTTTTTATGATAAGCAAATAAACCTTTTTCACAGAAAGTCTGGGTGTTTTTCAGTTGGCTTCTGTGCTGGGCTCTTGGTGGTTTTCTGTGTGTGTGAGCCCTTTGAGAACTATTTCTCAGTTTACTGTAGCCTTGTGGATTTGATGAATGCAAGCGCTGTCAGGTTTCAAAGTTAGATGTATTGGGGGTCATCTCTCAGGTGTGTCTTAAAAGTTGGACTGCCAGATACAGGGTTCAAACCCTTCACTCCTCAGGGAGAAGATTGGGATTTTGAGTTTCTTCCTGATTGTGGGTCACTACATGAAGGTGTGGGATTTACTTTGAAGTAAATTTTCTCTTGTTTGTCTGATGTGTAGGAGTTGCTTAGCTATGAGGTTATGTGTGTGTGTGTGTGTGTGTGTGTGTGTGTATGTATAATTTTTTTCTTCCCTGCAGGAAATTGTTCTCTATGTAGTTGTAGATTTGGTGTCTGTGGGAGGAAGTGAGTTCAAGATTCTGCTACATCATCATCTTGAACTGGAATTCCAAATTATCCTTTAATAATGCAATCTTGATACTGACATTGGTGTAACCCACTGATAGATTTCCCCCATTTTACTTATATTTATTTATGTGTTTCTGTGTATGTGTGTTAACTACTATAATTTTATCATTTGTGTGTAGGTTCCTGTATTATCCACCACAATCGAGAAGCTAAACATTTCCAACACCACAGGAACCCCTTTTCTAACCAAACCCATGTCCTTCCTGCATATCCCCTCTCCTGTCCCTAACCCTTGACAACAATACACTTGTTTTCTAAAATTTTGTCATTTCATGCATTTTTATAAATGGAATAATATAGAACATAAAAGATTAATATATTTATTTATTTCATTTTTTGGCTGTGATAGGGTCTTTGTTGCTGCATGCAGGCTTTCTCTAGTTGTGGTGAGCAGGGGCTACTCTTCATTGTCATGTGTGGACTTCTCACTGAGGTGGCTTCTTTTGTTCTGGAGCACAGGCTCTAGGTGCTCAGGCTTCAGTAGTTGCAGCATGTGGGTTCTAGAGTGCTGGCTCAGTAGTTGTGGCGCACAGTTGCTCTGTAGCATGTGGGATCTTCTTGGACCAAGAATCAAACTGGTGTCCCTCACATTGCAAGGTGGATTCTTAACTCCTGGACCACCAGGGAAGCCCTGTATAACATTTTTGTTGTTGTTCAGTCAGTAAGTCATGTCTGACTGTGACCCCATGAACTGCAGTATGCCAAGCTTCCTTGTCCTTCACTATCTCCTGGAGTTTGCTCAAATTTATGTCCATTGAGTCAATGATGCTATCTAATCATCTCATCCTCTGCTACCCCCTTCTCCTTTTGCCTTCAGTCTTTTAGGATGGACTTTTTTTGCTCAACACAGTTCCCTTAAGGGTCATCCAAGTTGTTGCATATATCTGTAGTTCATTCTTTTTCTTTCTTTTTAACTTGTTTGCCTTTTTGGCTGTGCTGGGTCTTAGTTGTGGCATGTGGGATCTTCAGTCTTTATTGTGACATGTGAACTCTTAGTTGCAGCATGTAGGATCTATTAAGGTGGTGAAAAAGTAATTGTGGTTTCACAGCCCAATCAAAAAGTGGGAAAAAGACCTAAACAGACTTTTCTCCAAAGACATGCTGCTGCTGCTAAGTCACTTCAGTTGTGTCCGACTCTGTGCGACCCCATACACGGTAGCCCACCAGGCTCCTCTGTCCCTGAGATTCTCCAGGCAAGAATACTGGAGTGGGTTGCCATTTCCTTCTCCAAGCATGCATGCATGCGAAGTTGCTTCAGTCATGTCCGACTCTGGTCAACGCTATGGACAGCAGCCCACCAGGCTCCTCTGTCCACGGGATTCTCTAGGCAAGAATGCTGGAGTGGGTTGCCATTTCCTTCTCTCCCCAAAGACATACAGATGGCTAATAAACTGGAAAAGATGCTCTATATCACTTGTTATTAGAGAGATGCAAGTCCAAACTACAGTGAGATATCACTTCACACTGGTCAGAATGGCTATCATCAAAAAATCTACAAACAATAAATTCTGGAGAGGGTGTGGAGAAAAGGGAACTCTGTTGCACTGTTGGTGGGAATGTAAGTTGATACAGACACAATGGAAGACAGTATGGAGATTCCTTAAAAAACTAGGAATAAAACCACCATATGACTCAGTAATCCCAGTACTAGGCATAGTACCCCAAGGAAACCAAAGTTGAAAAACATGTACCCCAATGTTCATTGCCTGCAATAGCTAGGACATGGAGGCAACCTAGATGTCCATTGATAGATGAATGGATAAAGCAGCTGTGGTACATATATACAATGGAATATTACTCAGTGATAAAAAGGAACACATTTGAGTCAGTTCTAATGAGGTGGATGAACCTAGAGTTTATTATACAGAGTGAGGTAAGTCAGAAAGAGGAAAACAGATATCGTATACTAATACATATAAATAGAATCTAGAAAGATGGTACTGATAAAATTATTTGCAGGAGTGGAGAGAAGTCTCTACTGTGTCTCCAGCAGTGGAGACACAGACTTAGAGGATAGACTTATGGACATGGAGTGGTGGGGGAAGGAAGGAGAGGATGGGTTATATGGAGAGAGTAACATGGAAACATACATTATCATGTGTAAAATAGATATGGTAGCCAGTGGGAATTTGCTGTATAACTCAGAGAACTCAAACTGGTGCTCTGTAACAACCTAGAGGGGTGGGATGGGAAGGGAGGTGGGAGGGAGGTCCAAGAGGGAGGGGATGTATGTACCTATGACTGATTCATGTTGATGTTTGACAGAAACTAACACAATACTGTAAAACAATTATCCTTCAATTAAAAATAAATACATTTTTATAAAATAGGTGCAGTTTTAGATCGTGAATTTTATGTCACTATAACTAGGCTCAAACACATCTTTATTAATCAAAATAGAAACCATTACAGTCAACACATTTTTACCAATGACAAATAAGTTCGTTTATTCCTGTAGCATAAAAATCCCTGCTTTGGGATTTGATGAACTCTTGGAAAGCATTTTCTGCCGCCTGCTGGTTATGGTGGAGAAGACAGTGGCACCCCACTCAAGTACTCTTGCCTGGAAAGTCCCACCGACGGTGGAGCCTGGTAGGCTGCAGTTCATGGGGTCGCTGGGAGTCAGACACGCTGAGCGACTTCACTTTCACGCATTGGAGAAGGAAATGGCAACCCACTCCAGTATTCTTGCCTGGAGAATCCCAGGGACGGGGGAGCCTGCTGGTCTGCCATCCATGGGGTCGCACAGAGTCGGCCACGACTGAAGTGACTTAGCAGCAGAAGCTGGTTATGGAAACATTTTCACTTCAAAAAGTTGTCGAGATGCTTGAAGAAGTGGTAGTTGGTTGGCGAGAGGTCAGATGAATATGGTAGATGACAAAATTTCGTAGCCTGATTTGTTCAACTTTTGAAGTGTTAGTTGTGGGAAGTGCGGTGAGGTGTTGTCGTGGAGAAGAATTGGGCCTATTCTGTTGACCAATGCCATCTGCAAGCCTTGGAGTTTTTGGTGCATCTCATTGATTTGCTGAGCATACTTCTCAGATGTAATGGTTTCACTGGGATTCAGAAAGCTGTAGTGGATTAGACGGGCAACAGACCACCAGACAGTGACCGTGACCTCTTTTTGGTGCAAGTTTGGCTTTGGGAGGTGCTTTGGAGCTTCTTCTTGATCCAGCCACTGAGCTGGTCGTTGCATAAAATCCACTTTTCGTCACAATCTGATCGAGAAATGGTTCGTTGTCGTTGCACAGGATAAGAGAAGGCAACACTTCAAAATGATGATATTTTTGATTTGTGATCAGCTCACAAGACACCCACTTATCAAGCTTTTTCACCTTTCCAATTTGTAATGTTGAATTGTTTGGCAGCTTATTGTGGAATTGTAAGAGGATCAGCTTTGATGATCCTCTTAACTGGTCGTTGTCAACTTCCGAGGGCCAGTCACCGTGCTCCTTATCCTCAAGGCTCTTGTGTCCTTTGCAGGACCTCTTGAACCACCACTGCCCTGTATGTTTGTTAGCAGTTCCTGGACCAAAAGCGTTGTTGTTGTCATCGTGAGTTGTCTCCATGGCTTTATGACTCGTTTTGGACTCGAATAAGAAAATTGCTTAAATTTACTTTTTGTCTAGCATCATTTCAATAGTCTAAAATAAACAGCAAGTAATAATGTCATTAGCAAAAAAACTAAAGTGAAAAATGTGCATTAAAATGATATATTACATAACCACATTTATTTAAAAATGTATTCCAATATCAAACAGCAAATTCAGCAATGCAGAACTGCAATTACTTTTGCACCAACCTAGTAGTTCCCATTGGAAGCATGGAGTCTTAGCTTCCATGGCCCTCCAGGGAAGTTTTTCGTTTTTTTTCATTGTTGAATATGTTCCATAGTATATATATACCACAGTTTGCTTAGCTACTCACCTACTGAAGGACTTGGAACTGTTTGCTCGATTTGCTATTACAAATAAAGCTGCTGTGAACATTTGTGTACAAGGTTTTCTTGTGAATATAAGTTTTTGTTTCTCTGGGATAAATACCCAAGAGTACAGTTATTGGGTTATATGATAGTTAAGAAACTGCAGAACTCTTTTCAGAGTTGTACCATTTTACATTCCCACCAGCTTTGTATGAGGGATCCAGTTTCCCTGAATATTTACCTGACTTTGGTGGTGTGACTTTTTAAATTTCATTCATTTTGATGGGTGTGTATTCAATAGTATTATCTCGTGGTTTTAATAGATTCATTTTGAGTTGATTTTGTATAAAGTGCTAGCTTGAGGTTTTCTTTTTTTTTTTGCCAATGGATTTCTACTTGCTTTAACACCATTTGTTGAAAAGACTTTCCCTACTAAATTAGATTTGAGTATGTTGTGATGGTTTCTGAGTTCTTTCTTCTTCATTGATGTATGTTTGTTATTCTACCAATACCACACTATTTTGATTACTGTAGTCATATAGTAACCCTTAATATGGAGTGGTGTGATTCCTCTCACTTTATTCTTTTTTGTCAGGATTGTTTAAGCCTTTATAGGGCCTGTACTTTCCCATGTAAATTTTAGAATAAACTTGTCTAAGTCTACAAAAAGATATTGCAGGGATTTTTATAGGAATTATGTTAAATCTAAGATGAATTGGGGCTCATATGGTGAAGAATCTGCCTGCAGCGTGGGAGACCCTGGTTCGATCCTTGGGTTGGGAAGATCCCCTGGAGAAGGGAATGGCTACCCACTCCAGTATTCTTGCCTGGAGAATTCCATGGACAGAGGAGCCTGGTGGGCTATAGTCCATGGGATTGCAAAGACTTGGACATGACTGAGCGACTGATAACACACACACCAAGATGAATTTGGGACAAATTGACAGCATTATTATGTTGAGTCTTACAATCAGTGAGCATATATGTTCCACTTATTTAAATCTTTGATTACTTTCATTAATTACTAAGAGAAGTTCAGTTCAGTTGCTCAGTTGTGTCTGACTCTTTGCGACCCCATGGACTGCAGCACACCAGGCCTCCCTGTCCATCACCAACTCCCGGCGTTAAGTCAAACTCAGGTCCATTGAATTGGTGATGCTATCCAGCCATCTCAAATATTTAGGTATAAATCTAACTAAATATGTACAGGACTTATAAGCTGAAAACTACAAAACACAGCTAGTTTTTTTTTTTAATATTTAAAAATTTTAAGATTAGAAAGTTTGGATAAAGGAGAAAAGTATAATTTCACCACTAAATTGTTCTAAATTTTGTATAAGTAGTTTATTTAATAAGTATTTGATGATCATCTATTATTTACAGAGAATGTGCTGAGTCCTAGGGCTAGACCTATCCTTGTCTTTCTGAAACCTACAATCTTTTGGAAAAGACAGGTATTTCCTTAAAAATCACAAGCATAAATGTATAGTTATAGCTGTGATTACTTTGAGGGAAAGCTGATGCGTTGAGCATATGTGGTAAGAGATTTGATCAAGTTTGGGGGTCAAGGAAGACTTCTCTGAGATCGTAACTCATCTGAGATCTCAAGGATGAGAAGGAGTAAACTAGGTGAACAGGGGAGTGTTGGAGGGAATCTTTCATGCAGAAGTATGTGGGAAGGCTTTGTGGCAGAAAAGTATGGATGTAGCTTAAGAACTGAGGGAGTGGTTAGAGCAAGAGAAATCTGGCAGGAGGTCAGATAATATAGGGCATACCATGTAGACCATATTAAGAGAAAAATGTCTTAAATATGAAACAGTGAAATATTGAAGTTTTAAATAGTGGAATATTATTTATTTTGTTTGTTTTGGCCTTGCCATGTGGATTGTGGGACCTTAGTTCCCTGTCCAGGGATTGTACCCTCCAGTCAGCAGTGAAAGTGTGGAGTCCCAACCCTACTGGACTGCCAAGGAATTCCTAAATTGTGGAATAATTTAGTGTTTGCAATTGTAAAAGGTGAAAGCTTCAGTGTATAGAGAAACTTAGACAGGGGGTGGGGCAAGGGTGAAATATAAGGGACCTAGTTAAGATATTGTTCACATGCGAGTTGCTGGTAGCTTGGAACTAGGGTGGTAGTGGAAATGGACTATGAACTTCCAGATGTTCAAGTTGGATTTAGAAAAGGCAGAGGAACCAGAGATCAAATTGCCAACATCCGTTGGCTCATTGAAAAAGTAAGAGAGTTCCAGAAAAACATCTACTTCTGCTTTATTGACTACACCAAAGCCTTTGACTGTGTGGATCACAACAAATTGTGGAAAATCCTTAAAGAGGTGAGAATACCAGACTACCTTACCTGCCTCCGGAGAAATTTGTATTCAGGTCAAGAAGCAATAGCTAGAATTGGACATGGAACAACAGACTGGTTCCAGATTGGGAAAGGAGTATGTATATTGTTATGTATGTATGTATTTTGAGTTATGTATGTTATGTATATTGAGTATGTATACTGGGAAAGACTGTATATTGTTACTGTGCTTAATTAACTTATGCAGAGTACATCACGCATAATGCTGGGCTGGATGAAGCACAAGCTAGAATCAAGATTGCTGGGAGAAATATCAATAACCTCGGATATGCAGATGACACCACCCTTATGGCAGAAAGCAAAGAACTAAAGAGCCTTTTGAAAGTGAAAGAGGAGAGTGAAAAAGTTGGCTTTAAACTCAAGATTCAAAAAACTAAGACCATGGTATCTGGTTCCATCACTTCATGGCAAATAGATGGGGAAACAATGGAAACAGTGAGAGACTTAATTTTTTTGGTCTCCAAAATCACTGCAGATGGTAATTACAGCCATAAAATTAAAAGATGTTTGTTCCTCAGAAGAAAAGCTATGATTAACCTAGACAGCATATTAAAAAGCAGAGACATTACTTTGCTGATAAAGGTCTGTCTAGTCAAAGCTATGGTTTTTCCAGTAGTCATGTATGGATGTGAGAGTTGGACCATGAAGAAAGCTGACCACCAAAGAATGGTACTTTTGAACTGGGGTGTTAGAGAAGACTCTTGAGAGTCCCTTGGACTGCAAGGAGATCCAACCAGGCCATCCTAAAGGAAATCAGTCCTGAATATTCATTGGAAGGACTGATGCTGAAGCTGAAGCTCCAGTACTTTGGCCACCTCATGTGAAGAAATGACTCATTGGAAAAGACCCTGATGCTGGGAAAGATTAAAGGTGGGAGGAGGAGATAACAGAGGATGAGATGGTTGGATGGCATCACTAACTTGATGGACATGAATTTGAGCAAGCTCCAGGAGTTGGTAATGAACAGGGAAGCCTGGCATGCTGCAGTCCATGGGGTCGCAAAGAGTCAGACACAACTGAGTGACTGAATTGGAAGAGAAAGCTTGCCCCAGCTTTTACTTTCCTCAAGGACTCTCAAATTTCTACTCTGTATACACCATCCTGCTGCCAGGTTTATATAGGAAACTTGGGTCTGCTGTGGTTTTTGCATGCATATACACAGCCTTTCATCAGTCTGGGATATTTGGAGACTTTATGAATCCTCTTATGGCTGTCTGTCTTCTTGGAATTTCCTGATAAATCTTTGATTTACTCTCTGGTTTGTTGCTTGCCTCATATAGGACCCAACCACAGGCTGTTGGCCACTAAGATAGACTAAAAATATTCCTACCTAGTGAGTCCCCACCAGCTGTGAAAGTGAAATTGTTTATATTCATGTCCTTCCTTTCCTTGGTTGGTAGATCTAGGGGTGGGGGATATACGGGAGAAGCTCTTAGTATGAATTGCAGAGATTCATGGTGTTCTTACCCAAAGTTAAGTAGTTTTCATGAATAACTATTTTTAATTTTGTTATATTCAGTTAGTTTCCAAGCTGAAATTTGTCAGCTTTTTAAGTTTCTGTTTGAGAAAAGATTTATTAACCACTTTATTGTCATGACGAGTAATCAGAAGTCTGTGGTTGAATTTTGGTCAGAGTATGCATCTGTGTAACCACCTCCTTAATCAAGATACAGAACACTTATCTCAAGAGGTATCTTTATAACTTTTACCAGCCATTTCTCTCCCTCCCCCATTCTGGCCTGAGACAATTACTTATTACTTGTCTGTTTTGTTTTTTTCCCCCACTATTGATTATATTAGTCTTTTCTAGAATTTCAAACACAGGCATCCTCAAATACTGTGATTCAGTTCCAGACCATTGCAGTAAATCAAAATAAAGTGAGTCACATGCTTTTATTTTCCCCCAGTGCATATAAAAGTTATGTTTACACTCTACTGTAGTCTGTTAAGCTTGCAGAGTCTAAAAAAATAATTTTGTTGTTGTTCAGTTGCTTAGTCGTGTCTGACTCTTTGCAACCCCATGGACTGCAGCACACTAGCCTTCCGTGTCCTTCACTATCATCTGGAGTTTGCTCAAGCTCATGTCCATTGGATCCATCACCAATCGGTGATGCCATCCAATCATCTCTTGTCCCCTTCTCTTTCTGCCCTCAATCTTTCTCAGCATCAGGGTCTTTTCCAGTGAGTCAGCTCTTTGTATCAGGTGGCCAGAGTATTGGAGCTTCAGCTTCAGTATCAGTCCTTCCAATCAATATTATGGGTTGACTTCCTTTAGGATTAATTGGTTTGATCTCCTTGCTGTCCAAGGAACTCTCAAGAGTCTTCTCTAGCACCACAGTTCAAAAGCATCATTTCTTTGGCACTCAGCCTTCTTTATGGTCCAACTCTCACATCCATACAATGTATATATTTAATTAATGGGGAACTCTACCCAATACTCTGTAGCAGCCTATATGGAAAAAGAATCTAAAGAGTGGCTATATGTATAAATGATTCATTTTGCTGTACACTTGAAACTATTAATAACACAAAATTTATAAATTGACTATAATGAAAATGAAAAAAAAACTTGCTAAAAATTGCTGTCATCTGAATCTTCATTGAGTTATAGTAGTAACATAAAAGAAATCACTGATTAAAAAAAAGAAAAAGAAAAAAAATCATTGAAAGTGGGTCACCTTGATAAATATAATGAAAAAGTTTGAAATGTTGCAAGAATTATCAAAATGTGACACAGAGATACAAAGTGAGGAAGTGCTGTTGGGAGCCTTGCTCCACACGCGATTGCTACAAATATTCAGTTTGTAAAAAAATGCAATATCTGCAAAGTGCAAAAAATGAAGTATGCCTGTAAATGGAATCATATAGTATGTACTTATTTGTGTCTTGCTTCCTTTGTTCACCATAATGTTTTATGTAGTTTAATTGGTGAAGTAGTTTTCTATGGTATGGATAGACCACAATTTGTTTATCCATTCCCCTATTGGTGGATATTTGGGCTGTCTAGAGATTTCGTCTATTATGAATAGGGCTACTATGAATATGACTTTATTTCTTTTAGGTAAATAGTTGAAATGGCTAGGTCACATAGTAGGTGTATGTTTTACTTTTTACGAAACTGCCAAACTGTCTTTTCAAAGTGACTGTACCACTTTATATTCCTACCAGCAGTGTATTAGAGTTCTAGCTGTTCCTGTATTCTTATCAATGCCTGATTTTTTTATTTTAAATTTTAGCCATGCTAGTGGATATGTTGTGGTATCTCATTTTATTTTTTTCCTTATCAACTTTATTGCAAAATGATTTATATATAATAAACTGCATCTATTTGAAGCATATAGTTTGATGAAATTTTCCAGTTGTATACACTTGTGATACTGCTGCCAAAATCATGATACAGTGGGTTCCCATCACCCTCAAAACCTTCCTCTTGCTCTCTTCTGTCCATCTCTTCTTACACTCCTGAACATTAGTAACCACTGATTTACTTTTTGTCACTATAGGTTAGGTTACATTTTATATAAATGGAATAATACAACCTGTACTCTTTGTGACTGGCTTTTTTCTTTGGCTGTGCTGAGTCTTACTTGCTGTGTTTGAATTTAGTTGCAGGATGTGGGATCTAGTTCTCTGACCAGGGATTGAACCTGGGTCCTCTCCTTTGGGAGCATGGAGTCTTAACCACTGGACCACCAGGGCAATTTTTCATTCAGCAAAATGATTTTGAGGTTCACTCGTATTTTTGCCTGTGTCCTTTTTATTGCTGAGTAATATTCTGTTGTATGAATAAATCATGGTTTGTTTATTCATCTGTTGATGGACATTTGGGTCATCTCATGGGCTTCCCTGGTGGCTCAGAGGGTAAAGTGTCTGCCTGCAATGTGGGAGACCCGGGTTCGGTCCCCGAGTTGGGAAGATCCCCTGGAGAAGGAAATGGCAACCCACTCCTGTACTCTTGCCTGGAAAATTCCATGAATGGAGGAGCTGCAGTCCATGGAATCGCAAAGAGTTGCACACGACTGAGCAACTTCACTTCTTAGTGCTTGACATTGTGTGAAAAGCTTCTGTGAACATTACTGTACAAGTCTTTATGTGGTGATAGGTTTTTGTTTCTATTGAGTAAACAGTAGTAAGCAGAATGACTGGCTTGTGCAGTAGTATACATTTAATTTTAAGAAACTGCCAGACAGTTTTCTGCAGTGGCTTATAACATTTTATATTTCCATTGGCAGTGTATGAGAGATCCATGTATTCCTCATTCCTGCCCACATTAGTGTTTTCAGTATTTTTAATTGTAACCATTATAATGGATGTGTAGTGTTATGTCATTGTGGATTTAATTTCTATTTTGATAACTAATGATGTGGAACATCTCTTTCTGTTTGTTTTGCCTATTGGCTATTAGTACATTTGCTTTTGTGTCCATATCTTGCTCATTTAAAAAATTGGTTTGTCATTTTATTATTGCATTATGAGAGTTATTTGGGCTTCCCTGGGGGCTTCAGTTGGTAAAGAATCCACCTGCAGTGCAGGAGACCTAGATTTAATCCCTGGGTGGAGAAAATATCCTGGAGAAGGAAATGGCAACCCACGCCAGTATCCTTGCCTGGAAAATACCATGGACAGAGGAGCCTGGTGAGCTACAGTTAGTGGGGTCGCAAGGTTGGATACGACTTAGCAACTAAACCATCACCACCATAAGAGTTCTTTATATATTGTGACTATGAGTCTTACGCAAGACATGTGCATTGCAAATATTTTCTCCCATTTCATGACTTGTCTTTTTGTTTTCTTATTGGTGTCTTTTGAAGAACATAAGTTTTAAGTTTCATTGAAGCCTAGTTTGTCGGTTTTTAAAAATTCTGTGTCTTTTACTCTTTGTATCCTGAGAAATCTTTGTTACTCAGGTAACAGAAATTTTACCTTTAAGTGTTAGAAGGCATGCACAAACAAAAAAACTCCAAAATGTAAAAAGGTGAAATAGTCATAATTCTTAAACACAAAAACACTAGGAGATTGGTTATGCACATCAATTTAAATCTTCATGTTGTTTCTGAAAATGAAGGGGTTTAGCTAGATCATTGGTAGTTCTAAACTCTTTTGGATTTTGAACTCCTCTAAGAGTTGGATGAAAGCTATAAGAATTTTTCCCCCCAAAAAAATTTTTTTTCCCCAGGGTGCATACAAAAACAAGACAGTTTTGTACACAGTTTCAGGAGATTGTGAATCCCTTGAAGCCTAACCATAGGTCCTTTAAGGGCTTGTGGATTGACAGGTTAAGACCTCTTAGCCAGCAGTTCTTTAAGTATTTATCTAAGATTTATCTCTTTAATTTGCCAGATTCCATTATACTTTCCCCTCAGATGTCTTAGCTGTTTCTTTCTTGGTCTCCAAAGAGATTTGTTTTGTTTTTCTTTGGGTAATTTTCATTATGGCAGTAACAGACCTAAGTCTAAAAGGAGGGATAGAGCGAGTGGTTAAAACTGAAAACTAGTGATTTTAGTAATTTATATTAGAGTATGGCACCATTTATACAAAGTTTTGTGTTGTGTGTGTTTTTTAAAATATCTGTTACAGTTTGGTGTTTGAAGAATTGCTCCCACAACTGCAGGATTATCATTAAAATTAATTAAAATTAATTCATTTTACTTTCAGTTCAGTTCAGTTGCTCATTCATGTCCGACTCTGCGACCCCATGAATCGCAGCACGCCAGGCCTCCCTGTCCATCACCAACTCCCGGAGTTTACTCAAACTCATGCCCATCGAGTCGGTGATGCCATCCAGCCATCTCATCCTCTGTCATCCCCTTCTCCTCCTGCCCCCAATCCCTCCCAGCATCAGGGTCTTTTCCAATGAGTCAACTCTTCACATGAGGTGGCCAAAGTACTGGAGTTTCAGCTTCAGCATCAGTTCTTCCAATGAATACTCAGGACTGATCTCCTTTAGGATGGACTTGGTTGGATCTCCTTGCAGTCCAAGGGACTCTCAAGAGTCTTCTCCAACACCACAGTTCAAAAGCATCAATTTTTCGGCGCTCAGCTTTCTTCACAGTCCAACTCTCACATCCATACATGACCACTGGAAAAACCATAGCCTTGACCAGACGGACCTTTGTTTGCAAAGTAATGTCTCTGCTTTTTAATATGCTATCTAGGTTGGTCATAACTTTCCTTCCAAGGAGTAGGCGTCTTTTAATTTCATGGCTGCAGTCACCATCTGCAGTGATTTTGGAGCCCCAAAAAATAAAGTCTGGCACTGTTTCCACTGTCTCCCCATCTGTTTCCCCTTTAGGAAGTAAAAATATGCCTAATTTGTCTAAAAATTTGTCTAATGTTATAGGTTAAATCTTTCCACATATTCATGCTTGATTTGTTTTTTTCCTTTCAAATTGACAGTTCATGTCTCGTTATCTAATAGGATGTTAATATTTTGTGTCAGTTTGTACTTTTTAAATATAATCAATAGCTTTTTTCATGTATGCTATAAATATTTCTCTAATTTTGTTGTAACGCTATGTATTTAAATATATATAGACTCAAAAGTTTAGGTGGCAGGTGCCTGGGCTGGTCCCTAGCTGAGCCGCCGCCTGGCTGGCTGGTCCCTGAGGCGGCTGCTGGGATGAGGGGTCAGGGTGCCGGGCGCGCGGCCTTTCACCATGTACACCTTCGTGGTGTGTGATGAGAACAGCAGCGTCTATGCCAACGAGGTGTTCCGGCTGCTGCTTGCCACTGGCCACTGGAAGCGGCTGCGGCGGGGCAACCCCAGGTTCAACCTGATGCTGGGAGAAAGGAACCGGCTGCCCTTTGGGAGACTGGATCGTGAGCCTGGGCTGATCCAGTTGGTGAATTACTACAGAGGGGCTGACAAACTGTGTTGCAAAGCATCTTTAGTGAAGCTCATCAAAACCAGCCCAGACAGGCTGAGTCCTGCACATGGTTCCCTGAGTCCTACCTGATTTATCCAACCAACCTCAAGGCCCCAGTTGCTCCAGCTCAGAGTGGAATCCATCCACCGCTCCATAGTTCAAGCACAGACAACAGAGAATTTTTCCGGACTTCATATAACAGAAAGAAAGAGGAGGGAGAGGGCAACGCTTGGATCACAAAGTCATTAGCCAGAGCCAAAGGTGAAGGCATCCTCATCTCCTCAGTGGCTACAAAACTGTTGGATTTCATAGACAACCAAGGCCAGGTGCACATGATCCAGAAATACCTGGAGTTCCTGGATCTGTTCCTGGAGCCTGGTCATCACAAGTTAGACATCCGAAGCTGGGTCTTGGTGGACCATCAGTTTAATATCTACCTCTGTAGAGAGGGTGTCCTGCAGACTGCTTCAGAACTGTATTAGGTGGATAATTTCCAAGATAAAACCAGCCACTTGACCAATCACTGCATTCAAAAGGAGTACTCAGAGAACTATGGGAAATATGAAGAAGGGGAATGGAATGTTCTTTGAGGAGTTCAGTCAGTACCTAACAAGTGCTTTGAACATCACCCTGGAAAGTAGTATCTTACTACAAATCAAAGGTGTAATAGAGATACCTAATCCTATCTCTTTCGGTTTAAATGTGTCTTGATGGAGCTTTGGGAGTTTGTGCTTTCAAGGAATTGTTCCATTTCAGTTGTCGAGTTTAAGGACAAAAATTATTTGTTATCTCCCTTTATTATCCTTTTAATATCCATATGAACTGTAGTGATGAAACTTTTAAAAATCCTTCAATTACCTTATATTGGTAATTTATATCTTCTCTCTTTCACTTGCGCAGATTGGTTAGAGGCTTTTCAGTTTTATTAATCTCTTCTAAAAGTCAGCTTTGGCTTTATAGATTTTCTCTGTCATTTTTGTTTTCAATTTCTTCATGTTCTTTATTATTTTTATTCTTCTGCTTTTGATGGGCTGGCTTTTCTTTTTCTAGTTTCCTTAAAGTATAAGGTCAGGTCACTGATTTGAGATATTTAGTTTTTTAAAAAAAATATAAGCATTTAATGCCATCAGCTTTCCTATAAGAACTCCTTAGCTGCATCCCACAGATTTTGCTTTCGTGTTTTTGTTTTCATTTTATTAAAATACTTTCTAGTTTCCCTTGTGGAAAAAAAAAAAAGTTTACATGTAGCTTAAATTATTAGAGAAATGTGAATCAGAACCACGATGAGGTATTACTTCATACCGGTCAGAATGACTAGCGAAAAGTCTACACATAACAAATGCTGGAGAGGGTGTGGAGGAAAGGGAACCCTCCTACACTGTTGGTGGGAGTGTAAATTGGTGCAGCCACTGTGGAAAACAGTATGGAACTTCCTTAAATAAAAGTAGGTCTGCCATATGATCCAGTAACCCCACTCTTAGGCATATATCCAGAAAAGATGAAAACTTTTAATTTGAGAAGATACAGATACCCTAGTGTTCAGCACTATTTACAATGGCCAAGACATGGAAACAACCCAGGTGCCGATCTGGTTGGTAGGTTTAAGATGTGCTGGTGGAGGAGTGGGAGCTGAGGGAGGGGGTGTGCATGCACATGTGTGTGTGTGTGTATCTGTGTATAAATGAAATGGAGTATTGTCCATAAGAATAAATGAAATAATGCCATTTTCAGCAACATGAATGGACTTAGAGATTATCATACTAAGTAAAGTCAGATAAAGACAAAATATTATATAATAACACATATGTGGAGTTTAGAAAATAATACAAATGAATCTATCTATAAAACAGAAACAGACTCACAGACATAGTAAACAAACTTATGGTTACCAAAGGGGAAAGGATAAATTAGGGGTAGGGGATTAACAGATATAAACTGCTATACATAAAATAGAGAAGCAGCAAGGATTTACTGTATATCACAGGTAACAACAATATTTGATATCTTGTAATAACCAGTAAGGGAAAATAATCTGAAAAAATAACTGAATCACTTTGCTGTATGCCTAGAACTAACACGGTATTGTAGATCATCTATACTACTGTAAACAATTTATGTGTAGTTTAATAGTTTCATCATTTCGTGTGATTTCTTCTGTTTCTTCAAGACTTAAGTCATTTAAAAATAAACATTAAGAATAGAAAAGAAATTTGTGTTTAGCTTCTATTCTTGCGATAGGGAATGATATTGTGAGTGACTAGATTGGAAGAGTTTGAGTGTGTCCTTTCTTACTATCCTCCCTTACTACTCAGGTTGTCCAGATGTTTTTTGACAATGAGGTGTAACATTTCTCTCAGGAGTAATTGAATGATTAAACAATTTGAGAAGTTTGTAACACAGTTAACATTCTTTTTAAATCAGTATTTCAGTCAGTGGGTCTCTGCTTTGGTTATACTAGAAAATCATCTGGAAAGTGTTTTTGTTTTTTTTTTTTAATTTAGGTAGATTTCATAGAACGTAAAATCCAGCAGTCATCTTTTTAAAGTGTATAATTTAATGGCTTTTTGTACATTCAAAATGTTGTGCAACTACCACTATGTTCCTTTTTTTTTAGATTTATTTATTATTTTTGGCTTTGCTAGGTCTTTGTTGCTGTGTGTGGGCTTTCTCTAGTTGTGGCGAGCAGGGGTTATTCTTCATTGTGGTGCGTGGTCTTCTCATTGTGGTGGCTCCTTTTGCAGTAGAGCACGTGCTCTAGGTGCGTGGGCTCAGTAGTTGTGGCTTGCAGGCTCTAGAGCACTGGCTCAGTAGTTGCAGGTGCACAGGCTTAGTTGCCACAGAACGTGTGGAATCTTCCCAGGCCAGGGATTGAAACTGTGTCCCCTGCATTGGCAGGCGGATTCTCTGGACCACCAGGGAAGTCCACTTTCTAATTCTAAACATTTTCATCACCCCAAAAAGAAACCCAAGGCCATTAAGTAGTTACTCTGTATTTCTCTCTCCTCAAACCTCTAGTTTTCTTAATCTGCTTTCTGTCTCTGTAGATTAGTCCATTCAGGATGTTTCATACAGACAGAATCATACAGTTTGTAAGCTTTTGTGTCTGGATGCTTTCACTTAATGAGTTTTCAAGGTTTATCCATTTTGTAGCATGTATTAGTACTTTGTTTCTTTTTAAGGCTGACCAACATTCCATTGTATGGATGGATGTACCACATTTTGTGTATCCATTCATCATTTGGATTATTTCTGTTTTTGGCTATTACGATTAATGATGTTAAGAACATGTAAGTGCAAGTCTTTGAATATTTGTTTTTAGCTTTCTTGGATGTTTACTTGGGAGTAGAATTACTAGATGTATTTTAATTTTTTGAAGAATTGCCAAGCTATTTTCCACAGCAGCTGCAGAATTTTATATTCACACTATGAATGAATGAAAGTTTTAATTTCTCTGCATTCTTGCCAACATTTGCTGTTTTCTCTAAGAAAAAAAATTCAACTTTATTGAGATATAATTCACTTACCATATAATCCATCCACTTAAAGTATACAATTGAAATTAAAAAAAACAGAACTGCTGTATGATTCAGCAGTTTTACCTCTGAGTATTTACCCAAAGAAAACAAAACACTGATTTGAAAAGATATATGCATACCAGTATTAACTGCAGCATTATTAACAAAAACCCAAGATATGGATGGAAACCTTTTTGCTATTGAGTTGCAAGAGTTCTTTATTCTGTATACAATTTCTTTATTACATAGATGCTTTAAAAATATTTTTCTCATTCTTTCTTTATTTATTTTTTCTTTATTTTTTTTTTAAACTTGTCTTAATATTGTGGTTTGGAGCACAGAGGTTTTTAATAAGGTGAAGCCCTGTTTATTTATTTTTTCTTTCATTGCTTATGCTTTTGATAACATATTTAACAAACTCACCTATCCAAGATTACAGAGCTTTATGCTTATGTTCTGCCTTAGAATTTTATAGATTTTGTTCTTTCATTCAGGTCTTTGATCTGTTTCATGCAATTCTTCATTATGTGAGGTAGAGGTCCAATTTCATTCTTTATGCATTTGGATATCTAGTTGTCAGAGTACCATTTATTGGAAAGACTTATACTTTGTCCATTGAATTATCTTGGTACTTTTGTTGAAAGCAATTGACAGTAAATGTGTGGATGTTTTCTGAACTCTCTGGTCTTTTGTTCCATTGATCTTTATTTTTATTCTTGTGCCAGTGCCACACCATCTTGATAATATAGCTTTGTAGTAAGTTTTGAAATTGAGATGTGTGAGTCCTTCAGCTTTGTTCCTTTTTTTCAAGATTGTTTTGGCTGTTCTGGGACCTCTGTTTTTCCTCTGTTTTGCCTTTCCTCTGTTTTGCCTTTCCTCTGTGAATTTTAGGATCAACTTGTCTATGTCAACAAAAAAGCCAGTAGGAATTTTATTAGGAATTATGTTGTATCTGTAGAGCACTTTGGGGAATATTGCTGTCTTAACAGTGTCAAGTCTTCTAATTCATGAACATGGGATGTCTTTGCATTTATCTTTTATATCTTCCAGCAATATTTTATAGTTTTTGGTTGCAAGCTTTACACTTTTGTTAAATTTTGTTAAGAATTTTTTTATTTTTGATGCTATTAAAATGGAATTTGAAAATTTAATTTTTGGATTATTTATTGCTTATAGATAGCTGTTCAGTTGACTTCTGTATATTGACCTTGTGTCCAACAATCTTACTGAACTTGTTCATTAGTTGTAATGGTTTTTTAGTGGATTTCTTAGTTTTTTTTTAATTGAAGATGATGTCATCTACAAAAGGCAATAGTTTACTTCTTCCTTTCCCATTTGGATTTTTTATTTCTTCTTATTCCATAATCGACCTGTTTAGAACCTGTAGTGTAATCTTCAGTAGAAATGATGAATGCAGACATGCTTGTTTTATTCCTATCCTAAGAGGAAAGCATCCAGTCTTTTACCTTTAAGTATGATTATTTGCAGGGGATATTTTAAAAAAGATGTCCTTTTTTGGGTTGAGGCATTGATATTAAAGAAAAAAGCTTTTAGATGAATAATAATATGCAGAGAGCCAGTTATTTAAGCTAATGTTTAAGGAACTATGATAAATTATTATATTACTCCTATTGAAATGTCACTAAAAGAATGAGATTTATATATGTATTTTTTCCTTTATAGAAAAAATACAAATTTTAATTAGTAAAAGAGTTCAGAAATCCAATTTTACTTCTGTTAGATAGATATCTTTTTCTTTTATATGACCAAATGATAAATAGCATCTAGAATACTTATATATTAAGTAAATTATTTTTCCTTCTGCTGCTACTGCTAAGTTGCTTCAGTTGTGTCCGACTCTGTGCAACCCTATGGACAGCAGCCCACCGGGCTCCTCTGGCCATGGGATTCTGTAGGCAAGAATACTGCAGTGGGTTGCCGTTTCCTTCTCCAATTTTTTTTCCTTCTATTTCAGACAAAAGGATGCCGCGGAGAAAGAAAAAAGTTAAGGAAGCCTCTGAAGCTCAGAACCTGGAGAAGAAAGATGTAGAAACTACCAGTTCTGTCAATGTGAAGAAGAAGTGTAGACTTGAGGATGCATACATTGTGATATCTGATAGTGATGGAGAGGTCAGTATTCTAAAGAGTAGAGCTCTAGGTCTCAAACTGGGCCTCCTTATCTGTGACTGGTTTGTTTGTGAGACTGAACTTTAATGACATCTTGCCATACCATGTGGCTTTTACTCAGGTTCGTAAATGGAATTAAGAATTACTTAGAAGAAAGTAGTCATACAGTTTGGCTGAGGATGGATCATAGCTCCTCAGTTTTATAATGTATTAACTGAAGGTGATATTTTAAAACCATTTGAATACATCAAATGTGAAAATTTTCATATGTCTGTAAAGTGAGAGAAAGACAGCTTTTTAAGTCTCTAGATATACTCTGTCCAATGTGGTAGCAACTAGCCACCTGTAGCTATTTAAATTTAAATTAATTAAAATTAAATAAAAGGAAAAGTCAGCTCCTCTCTTGGACTAGTCACATCTAGTGTCTGCTGTGTTAGCGCAAGTATAGAACATTTCCCTTCATTATAGAAAGCTTTGTTGGACAGAGCTGTAATAGATTTTAAATCTTTCCCTTGATCTGTGTTTCCATTTGTTTATTGGAGATTTTTGCCTGTTTGAGGGTCACATCCAGTAAGGCAGTAAAGTAAGTCACTGTTTTTTCATCTAAGTTTACCTCTCACTCTTCTTTATCTACTGTCTCATTTGATGGTAGAACCACTCATTTGCCTCAGGTTATAAAGCTCAGAATTGTCTCTGACTCTTCCTTTTAAATTGAATTGCTTTTGTGACTGACTTCTTTGACTTGGAGAAGGAAATGGCAACCCACTCCAGTATTCTTGCCTGGAAAATCCCATGGACTGAGGATCCTGGTATAGTCCATGGGGTTGCAAAGAGTTGGACACGACTGAGCGACTTCACTTTCACTTTCTTTCACTTGACATATGTTTTCAAGGTTCATTCATATTGCAGCATATAACAGTACTTAATCCCTTTTGCAAAATTTTTATGTATTTATTTATTTTTGGCTGAGCTGGGTCTTTGTTGCTGCACACGGGCTTTCTGTAGTTGAGGTGCGCAGGGGCTACTTTCTAGTTGTGGTGACGGGCTTCTCATTATGGTACCTTCTCTTGTTGCAGAGCACAGGCTTTAGGGCGTGCAGGCTCAGTAGTTGTGGGGCAGGGGCTTAGTTGCCCTACTGCATGTGAAATCTTCCCAGATCAAGGATTGAACCTGTGTCCCTTGTGATAGCAGGCAGATTCTCAACCTCTGGACTACCAGGGAAGTCCTCTTCATGCCTTTTTCCCCCTACAGTGACTGCACCATTTTACATTCCCATCAGCAATATACTGGGATTCCAGTTTCTCTACATTCTTGCTAACACTAGTTACTTTTAAATGTTTAATTTTTATACCACCCTAGTGGGTGTGTAGTGGTTTCTCATTGTGGTTTTGACTTGCATTTCCGTAATGGTTAATGAACTTGAGCATCTTAGCATCTTTTTTGTACTTGTTAGCCATTTGTATAGCTTCTTTGAAGAAATGTCTGTTCAAGTTCTCTGTCCATTTATACATTGCAGTTTTTCTTTTTGTTGTTGAGTGGTAAGTTTTCTTTTTATATTTTGCATATTAAACCTCTTATCAGATACATTATTTGCATATATATTCTTCCATTCTAGGAGATGTCTTCACTTTCTTGATAATGTTGTTTGATGCACAACAGTTTTAAATTTTGAAGAAGTCCAAGTTACCTGTTTTTTCTCCCTTTGGTTATTTAATGCTTTTGGTGTTGTATCTAAAGAATTATTACCAAATCTAAAGTCATGAAATTGATCCCTAAGAGTTTTCTAATTTTAGCTCTTACAGTTTGGTCTTTGTTCCATTTTGAAATAATTTTTGTGTATGGTATGAGATGGTGTGTGTGTGTGTGTGTGTAGTGGTAAAATATACATAACGTAATTTAGGATTTTAACCATTTTTAGGTTGTATATATTCACATATATATTATTGAATGGTCAAAGTTGCTCAGTCGTGTCTGACTCTTTTCGACCCCATTGACTCTACAGTCCATGGATTTCTCCAGGCCAGAATACCAGAGTGGGTAGCCTGGAGATCTCCCGAGCCCAGGTCTCCCACATTTCAAGCAGGTTGTTTACCAGCTGAGCTATCAGAGAAGCCCTAAACATGTTTCTGCCTGTTTTCAAACCAGGGACCTTTTGTGTATGAGGTGAACGTGATAACCGCTACACTACAGAAATGCCTGTTGAATGATAGGGGTTCTTTATATATTGTGGACAGTTAGCCCCTTGTCAGATATATGATTTGCACATATTTTCTCCCATTCCATAGGTTGCCTTTGTACTCTGTTGATAGTCTTTTTATGCAGAGTGGTTTTAAATTTAGTCCAGTTTACCTGGTTTTTGTATTACTGCTTATGCTTTGGTGTCATATCCAAAAAGTCATTGCCAAATCTTCCATGTCATGAAGCTTTTCCCCTGTGTTTTCTTCTGTGTGTGCTCGGTCATGTCCAACTCTTTGTGACTCCATGCAGAGTAGCTGCCAGGCTCTGCTGTCCGTGGAATTTTTCAGGCAAGAATACTGGAGTGGGTTCTCATTTCCTTCCCCATGTTTTCTTAAAGAGTTTTAAAATTTTAAGTGTTATATTTAGGTCTTTGATTGATTTTGTGTTATTAGCTTTCATGTATGGTCTAAGGTAGGGATCTGACTTCTTTTTTGCTTGTGAATATCCAGTTTTTCCAGCACCATTTGTTGGTATTTTAACTTTTAACCTAGGTATTTGTTTATATTTTATTTGGATTTCTTGCAGGTAGCACACGGTCTGAGGTTTCTGATTTTATACCGTCTGAGAATCTCTTTTTTAAATTGATGTGGTTAGATTATTTATATGTAATAAAGTCACTGAGGTACTTTAAAAGGTACCATCCAACTGATTGTTTTTGCATTGGTTCTTTGTTTTCTTCCCATTCTTGTTGATCTAATTTTATTTTTGCACTATGTAGAAAATTGCTTTATTGAATAAATTAAATCTATAGAGAAAGATATACTCAAGTTATCTTGCTTCTCCATTCTATACACCCTATTCCACATCCCTCACTCCACTGATAACCAATTTCATTAATTTTTTTTTTTATTGTTTCAACATTGCTTTAAAGCAAAAATAAGCCCATTCATGTTTTTCCCCTCTCTCTTTAAATATTTATTTATTTGGCAGTACTGCATCTTAGTTGTGGCACATGGGATTTTCGATCTTTATTGTGACTTGAGGGATCTAGTTCCCTGACCAGGGATCAAACCCAGGCCCCCTGTACTGGGAGCGCAGGTCTTAGCCACTGGACTCCAGGAAAGTCCCCATTCATGTTTTCTTAATTCTGCTTTTTATGTGAAATGTTGCATATCTATTTGCATCTTGTTCTTTTCTCAGAACAGTGTATCTTGTAGGTTATTCCTTTCATTTTCTCATTGTTTTCTTGTATTTCTTTAGTGGCTCTTTCAGATTTTTACTTGAATCTGTTTTCCTTTGGAGACCCTTTTTTTTTTTTTTTTAAATGCGACCCCTCTTGCGTTGTTGGTGGGAATGTAAATGGATACAGCTACAATGGAAAACAGTGTGGAGCATTCCAGATCAGCGGCAGCATGCAGATTCTCAGTTGGGGCATGTAGGATCTAATTCCTCCACCAGGGATCGAACCTGAGCCCCCTGCATTGGGAGCTCAGAGTCTTAGCTCCTGGACCACTGGGAAGTCCCCATTTTTCTTTTTTGAGATGGTTTTATCTATTTTCAGTTTGGGTTTTATGAAGTTTCAATTTATTTGTTCCTTTTTTTGTTGGTTTATGGTTTGAGTTTTCTGATTCTAGGCTTTTCTTAATCTGTAGATGATTCTTTAAAATTTGTTTGGGATGTGTTAATTTCCTTTTCTGGGTTGATGATTAGAGGAGAATATTCATAAATGTTTTTATTTATATTTTCTCTTTCTGTTTTATAGTTGCTTGGTTTGAAATTTCTGTTTTTATTCTTGTATTTACTGGATAAAAGCTTCCCTTTTGTCTTTTCAGTGTACTTCATTTTAGTTTCTTTTATGGATGGTATTGTTGATGTTAGAAGAGAGGTTGCCATGTTTTTTTTTCCTTCAGGACCTGTCATTTCTTTCCTCCTTTCTTTTATGAAATCTGAGGAGTACCATTTCTTCTTTGTGTATCTCCCTCTTTTCCATTGGTAGTACATCTTTGAGGTTGCCACTTTTGTTCCTCTCACTTTCAAGCCCTTTAAAATGTAGCTGATTATGTGAAATACCACCTCTTGGACCAATGTTTTGTCTTAGTGTCAGACATTTTGATTTTGAAGATAGTTTTGTCTGTGTTCTTAAGTTTTTCATCTCTTTTTCTTATTTTTCATATAGTCTCTTAAGCCTTCTCTTTCTTTGTTCTGTTTACTCATAGATTTGCAGTAGCACTGGGAACTCTGTTAGAATTTGCTATTTCTCTGCTCACTGGTTATTTGAATTCTGTGGTATGTTTTGTCTCCTAATAATGTTGAAGGTGTTGGTCATAGGTGGTGTTATTTCTGGTTCTTATTGCATGCTAAGTCACTTCAGTCATGTCCAGTTCTTTGTAACCCCATGGATTGTAGTCCATCAGGCTCCTCCGTCCATGGGATTCTCCAGGCAAGAATACTGGAGTGGGTTGCCATTTCCTCCTCCAGGGAATCTCCCTGACCCAGGGATGGAACCCAGGTCTCCTGCGACTCCTGCATTGGCAGGCAGGTTCTTTACCACTAGTGCTGCCTGGGAAGCCCTATTGGTTTTGTGGTTTTTCTGGGAGGATGTATGGAGAGGTGGCTCAGTGGTAAAGAATCCAGTGCAGGAGATGCAGGGTAGATTCCTGGGTTGGGAACATCTCCTAGAGGAGGAAATGGCAACCCACTCCAGTATTCTTGCCTGGAAAATCTCATAGACAGGAGAGCCTGACTGGCTACAGTCCACAGGGTCACAAAGAGTCAGACACAGCTAAGTGACTGAGCATGCATACACAATTACTGTTATCTTCTAGACCTTTCATTTTCAGCCGTTCTGGATCACTTTGTTATAACTCAGTCTCTTAAATATATATATAGCATTGAGTTTAATTTTTTGTTATATTAATTTTATTTCTTTTTCTATATTCTTTGATTTTTGACTCTGCTTTTGGCATATATTTTGGTATATCTTTTTTTAGAGTATATAAATGCTTTTCATAGTTCCTTCCTTTTTTTTTTTAAATTTAGCTTTCTGTAGTTTGGTTTGTCAGTTGTAAATAGTATCCTTTGACTTTCACTTACAGTGCGTGCAATAGAAAATGAACTTATTTTACTTTCCATTTCTGATTTCTCTCATATATTAGGTGTGTCATTTCTGCATATAATATTTACACATTTTTTTCTATTCTTATCTCTACTTTCGTTTTAGTCTTAGTTCTAAAATTAAATATGTTAAATACTTACTATCAATTCTTTTGCCAGATTTTTCTAATCATTTTTTAGTTGAATAGTGCTTGATTTTTACTAGATTTGTCAAGTAGGCCTTGTGACTATATTATTTCCTAAGTTGTTAAGTTTTTGATACTGTTTTTCTATAGTCTTGCTATCTGAAATACTGCTTGATGGGATCCAACATCCTTGGTTTAAAATTTTCTCTTTTCCCTTGAGTTTCTTTAAAATGCTGCCTTCTTGATTTTTGCTTTGTATGTTAAGTTTGATACGTCTGATTTATTTTCCTTTTTTTTGGTAAGTGACTAGTCCTTTTTGTTAGTCTGAATGCTAAGAATTTTTCTTTAGGGTGAGATAGGTATATTATGTGTATGTGTTAGGAAACTGGTTGGTCAGAGTGAACTTTCAATATGTCAGTTCAGTTCAATTGCTCCGTCATGTCTGACTCTTTGAGACCCCATGGATTGTAGCTCGCCAAGCTTCCCTCTCCATCACCAACTCCCGGAGCTTGCTCAAAGTCTCATGTCCATTGAGTCGGTGATGCCATCGAACCATCTCATTCTCTGCCTTTTTTCCCTTGTAAATTTTATTTATTATAATCTTAATGTTAGTTTGTTTCATTGTTTGTTTTCTTCTTCAGAGATCCCAGTTATATATTTATGGGATCACCTTTGCCTGTATTCTTTTTTTTTTATTTTTAATGACATTTATTGTTTTTATCTTAATTTTACAAGCAATACCTGTTGATTGTTTGAAACATGTAAAAGCCTAAACTAAAAAATGATAACCACCCACAATTCCCACCCTGTAGAGATAACCACCATTAGCATTTTGATTCATTTTCTCCCAACACACACACACACACACACACACACAGTAATTGAAGTATAATTTACCCACAACACTATATTAGTTCCAGGTGAACAAAATAGTGGTTTGCATCCATTTTATCCAATCTATGGTACTTGTTTCCTCACAATAAATATTTTATGAAATTTTTCATTTTTCCCATTGGTATAGATTAAAAAAAGATACCTACATAATTGTGAATTGCATTTCCATATACATACAAGCTCTTTGTGTATGTTCCTCTGTGAAGTGTCTTAACGTATTTTTTGCCTATTGGAGGATGCTTTGTATTGATTTGTAAGAGCTCTTTATATATAAGGAAAATTAGCCCTTTATTTATTCTGATAAATATGTTACATACTTTTCCTTGGCTGTTCTGTTGCTTTTTAAAGTACTGATTTAAAAGAAGTGTGTATGCACTGGGCTTAAACTTTATTACTGACTTTAAAACATTGAATCGCGCTTTCTCTGAACTTGGGTGCATACTTGCTGGTATTTTACAGATAGGCCAGTTTTTATATGAGCTTGAATATGACATAGTTATATCTGTATATTACAGTTTTTATTTTTATTGGTTCTGAATCTACATTTTTCTTTTTCTACCATAAAGATCTTTTTCTGATGTTTTCTTTGAACATTTACAAAAAATGTTACAAAACATTTACAAACATTTACAAAAACACTGATTCTTTAGAGGTTTAGTAGCCTCTGTTAGCTGTAGAGGAGGGTAGAAAGAGTACTACTTTTAATGGCAATCAACCTGATCATGTTTCTTGTTTTGCAGCAGGAGCCAAAGGAGGAAAATGGATTGCAGAAAACGAAGGCAAAACAGTCAAATAGAGCAAAGTGTTTGGCTAAAAGAAAAATTGCACGTATGTTTTCATTTTTGTATTGAGAATGGTTTGGGAGTTTCAACAATCATAGAATTGACACTAGTTTCTTCATTAAGAAGGGGTTTCTCTGAATAAGAATGTGTGTGGTTCTTGTTAATTCTGGATTCCATTAAAATTTGTGGGGACCACAGTTACCTAGAGTGTATACAATTGATTGTTAAAGGCAGCATGTTGAAATTAAGAATGTGCCCTTTCAGAGTTAGGCACACTTGGTTTTGAACCCCTGCTTCCACTTACTATGTGGACTTTAGTCAAGCCACTAAAGCCTACTGCTGTTACCTCATCAATAAAATGAAGATAACACGTAGAAAATCACTTAGTGGCTCCAATAATGGTGTTACTGTTTTGATCACTAAAATTCTGTGTGTCTCCTCTACTCTCAGCACTTTATTCTGGTCATCAGATGTGTAAGGTGTTTTTTTCTCCCCTACACCAAGCAGTTCTCCAACTCTTTGCCCTACAAACTGTCCAAACTGGGTGCCCTACAGTTTACGGAAATATGACACTGTCAGATCCCGCAAGCTAAAGGCTTAGTTCTGCGTGACTTCCCCTTCTTTCAGATGACAGTTGCAAGTCCAGGTTGTTACCTGTGCTTCTGACTTTAATTTGCCAAAGTGGCTCTCAGAATTTAGGGAAACATTTACTTATTAGATGACTGGTTTATTATAAAGGATATAACTCAGTAACAGCCAGATTGACTTCCCTGATGGCTCAGACTGTAAAGTGTCTGCCTACAGTGCGGGAGACCCGGGTTCAGTCCCTGTGTTGGGAAGATCTCCTGGAGAAGGAAATGGCAACCCACTTCAGTATTCTTGCCTGGAAAATCCTATGGACGGAGGAGCCTGATAGGCTACAGTCCATGGGGTTGCAAAGAGTCGGACATGACCGAGCAACTTCACTTTCACTTTTATTATAAAGGCTATAACTCAGTAACAGCCAGATTAAGATATAGGGCAAGATATAGGAGACCTGGGACCTCTTTGACCTACCCAGGCATGTCACCTTCTCAGTCGCTATACATGTTCACCAACCTGGAGACTGACCAAACATTATAGTTCAGGTATTTTATGAAGGCTTCATTATACAGGTAGATTGATTAAATCATTGTTCATTGGTGATTGGTCTAACTTCCAGCCAGTCGCTCTTCCTTCCCTGGAGGTTAGGGAGTTGGAATGAAAGTTCTAATCCTCTAGCAACTTGGTTGGTTCCCCTGGCAACCAGCCCCAATCCTTAGGGGCTTTCCAAAAGTAAGTTCATTAATAGAATCTCTGGTGTGCCTAAAAGGTAATTGTTATGAATAACAAAAGATACCTTTATTGCTCTTTTCATTTAGAAAATTCTGGTTGTTAGGAGCTGTTAGGAGTTGTTAGGAAATTCCAGGATTATTAGGAGCTCTGTGTCAGGTGCCAAGATTCAGTATATATTATTATAAATCACAACATCACAAAAATTATTTATTGGAAGTTTTTTCTCTTCTGACTTTGTTACTCAATTGTGAAGTTATTTAATAATGACTGTATTTTTGCATTTTAATGTCATGTGAGATGTTTAAGTATTTCAGTCAACTTGTTAAAATGTATGTTAACTAGCTGAGATTATTACAAAACATTGAAGATAAAGCAGAATTTTTTCACTATTCATTTGAATTTAGGTGATTTAAAGTATAATTCTCAGCCTTATAAAATTAACCATAATTGTTGTTTTTGCTAAATCATTGTGGTATATCTAGAGGTGGTTATCACTGTGATCTCCATGAGGCAGCAGTGAGCAGTGGCGTGAAGTGAGATCTTAATTCCCTGCCCAGGAATTGAACCTGGGCAACGTGGATGAAAACCAGGAATCCAGACCAGCAAAGGCTAGAGGCTATTTTTTTTCCTGGATCTTTGCCCCTAGTGAAAGATGCATTTATCATGGAGACAAAAACTGTAAATGCAGGTATAAAGTTTATTATTAGAGACAGCATAAGAACAAGTGGGAGAGCATACAGAGAAACAGTTTGTTTAGTTAAGATAGAAGCAAGGCAGAGATGCACCTGGAGAGAAGGGGTGTGGACATCCCCCATAGTGAGGAGCACAGAAAAGAGGCTGTTAAGTCATTTATATAGGACAGTTCTTCCTAATCTTCTTTAGCCAATTATCTGGTTTCTTTTTCCACACTTGACCTGTCCTAACCCTCCCCTGGGTGTGCACAGACCTTTCAGTTAAGATGGATCCCACTGAAAAGGCTTATGGAAGGGGGTGGCAAGGCTGAACTCTGGTCTGGTGTCCCCTGCCGTTTTGACCCCATGAAGGATTTTTGCATATGCATATTGTCTCCTTTGCCCTAAGGATGGGGGAGTGTGTGACCTCTTAATCTTTTAACAGGTTTTAGTCCCACTCTGTCCCTGCCCTAAAACTGCCCAATATTCAGTTATTTACCCTGTTCTTGTTGGTTTTTATATTGAGGTATAGATCTTGAAATATAGACAGGAGTCCAGTCATAAATATGTAGTCCTGGAGCCCATATGTCTCTTACTTCAGGAAATGTAAACAGGGGCTGGTAATGAATGACCGACCCTAGGAGGTATGAACTGGAGGCCAGTTGTAGATAGTTGACCTGGGGCCCATCTATCTCCTGCCTCAACTATGAATGTGTATTAGTCACTCAGTTGTGTCTGACACTTTGCGATCCCATGGACTGTAGCCCACCAGGCTCCTCTGTCCATGGGATTCTCCAGGCAGGAATACTGGAGTGGATTGCCATGCCTTTCTCCAGGGGATCTTCCTGACCCAGGGATCAAATGCAGGTCTCTAATCTGCCTTGACAGGTGGGTTCTTTACCACTAGCACTACCTAGTAGCTCAGACAGTAAAGAAGCTTTATGTATAGTAGGTTTTAAAGTCAGGTAGCAGCAGTCCTCCTGCTTTGTTCCTTTCCTTCAATATTGTGTTGACTATTCTAGATCTTTTGCCGTTTCCATATAAACTTTTACTTTTTTCATTCTGAACGCCTTAATTTATATTAGTTAATAAAATATGTAAAGATTTAAGTGGGCAGACAATTCCCATCATCTTAATAAAGGCACTGTTTCCTTTGGAAAAGAAATTAAATCGAAGTAGTTATTATTACTTTTTATCTGAGCCTGGATAAAAGATTTATTTCTGATGAAGGAGTGAAAGAGATCTCCACATACACAAAAAGGACTGTTATAAGGGAGACAAGAAAATGCAGCTTTCTTCCTGAGATGATTTAGAGAGCAGAACTAGGACACAGACCATAGGGAAGATGATTTGGTTTCAAGAAAGAATTGTCTACTAGCTGAGCCGTCCAAAGTTAGGGTGGGCCACCTGGCCAGGTAGGCAAAAAGCTGGCCTGGATGACTTTTAAGATTCTTTCCAGTTCTGATATTATATGAGGCTCTATTAAGTACAGAAGGGGAAAAAAAAAAGACCACACTTTTTAAACAGAATATTACAATTCTGGGGGCAAAAGTTGCTGCTGATGGTTTTCTGTTGGCTGACAAATGAACATTGCCTGTGGAGTGTGGAAGAGACACATTCTTAGTAGTGAAAATTAGGTTTACTGTGGGCCAGACTGGAATCAGCTTCTTTTTACATGCAAAATCTTAAAAAAAATTTCAACCATATACTTGGCATATAGTGGGGGCTTTATAAATATTTATTGAACATTAAGAACTGGTAGCTCTACTTAAGATTATTCCCGTTTTAGGGAAGAAGAAACAGGCTGAGACCAATTAAGTGACTTTTGTAAGATTATCCAACCACTAAGTGGGTTAGTCTTTATTCAAACAAGGATATTAACCATCATACTCAGGTTCAATGAGTGAAAGAAGTATTTGATATGAGTTTATCTCAAGCTGACACATATGTGTGTGTGGACCTGATGGAGGCAGAGCAGTGATCAGTGCCTTTGTCTGAGACCATGTTTCTCTTGGGAGACAAGCAGACTCCAGAGAGCATGTCCTGGGACTGGCCAGCTCTCCAGATGACCATACCTTCCTTCTGATGTAATCACTCAGCTTAATCCAAATCGTTTCACTGATGTCTTAGCAAAAGCAGTGTTTTCATTTTAGTCCAATGTTTAATTTGGTGGGTGGGGGTGTGGGGCATGGGATACCCCAGGCTGGCAGGCTGCACTGGTTGGAGTAGGTGGTTTGCTTTTGTTGTTGTTTAGTTTTTCTGTTGTATCTTTTTGTGACTCCGTGGATTGTAGCCCGCCAGGCTCCTCTGTCCATGAATTACCCAGGCATGAGTACTGGAGTGGGTTGCCATTTCCTTCTCTCCATATAAACTTTAGAATGAGTTTGTTTGTATCTACAAAATATACTGGAATTTTGATTTTGATTATATTGAATCTACAGATCAGGTTTGTAAAATTGGTATGTTGACATTATATAAGTCTTTCTATCCCATGACATGGAATCCCTTTAGTTAGTTAATTTTTACTTGATTTTGTTAATCGGAGTTTTGTAGCTTTGCTCATATGGATCTTGTACATTATTTTATTACCAATGTAAATGGTATTGTGTTTTAAATTTCAAATTCATGTGTGCATATAGTGCCTGACTCTTTGCAACCCCTGGACGGTAGCCCACCAGGCTCCTCTGTCCATGGAATTTTTTAGGCAAGAATATTAGAATGGGTTGCCATTTCCTACTCCAGGGGATCTTTCTGACCCAGGGATTGAACCTGTGTCTGTTGCATCTGCTGCAGTGGCAGATGTATTCTTTACCATTGCACCACCTGGAAAGCATCAGATTTCAAATTACACTTGTTCATTTCTGGTATATGGAATGTGATTGACTACTATTCTTGTATATCATAACCTTAGTATAGTCACTTCTAGGAATTTTGTTGATTCTGTTGGATTTTCTACTTAGATGATAGTGTGATTTGTGAACAGTTTTACTTTTTTCCTTCCTTGTCTGAAGGAAATGCCTTTTATTTCCTTTTCTTGTCTTATTGCATTAGCTGGTATGTCCAGTACAGTGTTGAAAAGGAGTGATGAGAGGGCCATTGTAGCCTTTTTCCTATTTATAATGGGAAAGCTTTGAGTTTTTTCCTTTTAGTATGATGTTAGCTATAAGTTTTTTTTATAGATTATTCTCCATCAAATTGAGAAAATTCTCTGTTCCTAATTTATCAAGAGGTTTTATCATGGATGAGTGATTTTATCCATTGCTTTTTCTGAATCTGTTGAATATGATCATGTGATTTTTTTTTCTTTTTCATTCTGTTTATGCATTGCATTATGTTACTTAATTTTTGAATGTTGAACTAGTGTGCACATCTGGGATAAATTCCATTTGGTCCTGGTGTATAATTCTTTTTATGTATTGTTAGGTTCAATTTGCTAATATTTTGTTAAGTTTTGCATCTGTGTTCATGAGAGATATTGGTCTGTACTTTTCTTGTAACATTTTTGTCTAGTTTTAGTGTTAGGGTTAATGTGGTCACATGGAATAACTTATGTAGTATTCCCTTGCTTCTATCCTCTGAAAGAGATGGTAGAGAATTTGTATAATGGCTGTCTGAGGAGGCCTTACAAATAGCTGTGAAAAGACAGGAAGCGAAAAGCAAAGGAGAAAAGGAAAGATATACCCATTTGAATGCACAGTTCCAAAGAAGAGATAAGCAAGGAGAGATAAGAAAGGCTTCCTCAGCGATCAATGCAAAGAAATAGAGGAAAACAGTAGAATGGGAAAGACTAGAGATCTCTTCAAGAAAATTAGAGATACCAAGGGAACATTTCATGCAAAGATGGTCTCAATAAAGGACAGAAATGGTAGGGACCTAACAGAAGCAGAAAATATTAAGAAGAGGTGGCAAGAATACACAGAAGAACTGTACAAAAAAGATCTTCACGACCCAGATAATCACAATGGTGTGATCACTCACCTAGAGCCAGACATCCTGGTGTGAAGTCAAGTGGGCCTTAGGAAGCATCACTACGAACAAAGATAGTGGAGGTGATGGAATTCCAGCTGAGCTATTTCAAATCCTGAAAGATGACACTGTGAAAGTGCTGCACTCAATATGCCAGCAAATATGGAAAACTCAGCAGTGGCCACAGGACTGGAAAAGGTCAATTTTCATTAGAATCCCAAAGAAAGGCAATGCCAAAGAATGCTCAAACTACCACACAATTGCACTCCTCTCACACGCTAGTAAAGTAATGCTTAAAATTCTCCAAGCCAGGCTTCAGCAATACGTGAACTGTGAACTTCCAGATGTTCAAGCTGGTTTTGGAAAAGGCAGAGGAACCAGAGATCAAATTGCCAACATCTGCTGGATCATCGAAAAAGCAAGAGAGTTCCAGAAAAACATCTATTTCTGCTTAATTGACTATGTCAAAGCCTTTGACTGTGTGGATCACAACAAACTGTGGAAAATTCTGAAAGAGCTGGGAATACCGGACCACCTGACCTGCCTCTTGAGAAACCTGTATGCAGGTCAGGAAACAACAGTTAGAACTGGACATGGAACAACAGACTGGTTCCAAATAGGAAAAAGAGTACATCAAGGCTGTATATTGCCACCCTGCTTATTTAACTTGTATGCAGAGTACATCATGAGAAACACTGGGCTGGAAGAAGCAAAAGCTGGAATTAAGATTGCCGGGAGAAATATCAATAACCTCAGATACGCAGATGACACCACCCTTATGGCAGAAAGTGAAGAAGAACTAAAGAGCCTCTTGATGAAAGTGAAGGAGGAGAGTGAAAAAGTTGGCTTAAAGGTCAGCGTTCAGAAAACGAAGATCATGGCATCCGGTCCCATCACTTCATGGCTGATAGATGGGGAAACAGTGGAAACAGTGGCTGACTATTTTTCTGGGCTCCAAAATCACTGCAGATGGTGATTGCAGCCATGGAATTAAAAGACGCTTATTCCTTGGAGGGAAAGTTGTGACCAACCTGGACAGCATATTAAAAAGCAGAGACATTACTTTGCCAACAAAGGTCCATCTAGTCAAGGCTATGGTTCTTCCAGTGGTCATGTATGGATGTGAGAGTTGGACTATAAAGAAAGCTGAATGCTGAAGAATGGATGCTTTTGAACTGTGGTGTTGGAGAAGACTCTTGAGAGTCCCTTGGACTGCAAGGGAGATCCAACGAGATATCCCAAAGGAGATCAGTCCCGGGTGTTCATTGGAAGGACTGATGTGGAAGCTAAAATTCCAATACTTTGGCCACCTGATGTGGAGAGCTGACTCATTGGAAAAGACCCTGATGCTGAGAAAGAGTGAGGGCAGGAGGAGAAGGGAATGACAGAGGATGAGATGGTTGGATGGCATCATCGACTCGATGGACATGGGTTTGGGTGGACTCTGGGAGTTGGTGATGGACAGGGATGCCTGGCGTGCTGTGGTTCATGGGGTCGCTAAGAATCTGACATGTCTGAGTGACTGAACTGAACTGAACTTAAATATTTGGTAAAATTTAATAGTGTATCCACCTGGGCCTGTTGCTTTTTGTTGTGCAAGGTTAGTTATGAATTCTATTTCTTTAATAGATATAGTCAGACTGTTTTTTTTTTTTTTTTAAATGTGAATGTTGGCAGATTGTGTCTTTCAAGAGAATTGGTCTGTTTCGTTGAGGTTATCAAATTTGTGGACATAGAGTTATTCATAGTATTCCTTTATTATTCTTTTAATCTCCAAGAGGTCTGTAGTGATGTCCCCTCTTTCATTTCTGATACTAGAAATTTATGTCCTCTCTTTGTTTAGTCAGCCTAGCTAGTGGTTTATCAATTTTATTGATTTTTAAAAAAATACATCAGCTTTTGTTTTGGTTCATTTTCTCTATTCACTTCTCAATTTCAATTTCATTGATTTCTGCTGTAGTTTTTATTATTTTTTCTTCTGCTTACTTTGTATTTAATTTGCTGTCTCTCTTGTTTTTTTCTGGTTCCCTAAGGTTAGATGATTGATTTTAGATCTTTTTTCCCAGTGTATGCACTCAATGCTGTTAGATGATTGATTTTAGATCTTTTTTCCCAGTGTATGCACTCAATGCTATAAATCCCCTCTAAGCACTGCTTTTGCTGCATCCCAGAAATTTTGATAAGTTGTGTTTTCATTTTCATTTGATTCAAAGTATTTTTATATTTCTCTTGAGATTTCTTCTTTGAGCCATGAGTTATTTAAAGTATGTTGTTTAATCTCCATTTATTTTGAGATTTTCCTGTTATTTTTCTAATTGATTTCTAGTTTAATTTCATTGTGGTCTGAGAGCAGACATTGCATGATTTCTCTTGCTTTAAATTTGTTAAGGTACCATGCCTGGTATGTTGTGGGAGTGACAGAGTCCTGTTTGTGGGAGGTGGTGGAGGATGCAAAGTAAACAGGTGGATCTATAAAGAAACCTGCCTCATAGGAGAGGGAGGGGAGGAGCCCAACTGTGAGGTGTGTGGGCTCAAGAACCATGTCCAAAGTGGGAGTACATTAATCGGGAAAGTTATGAATTGGACAACAGCTTCTGGTTAACCAGATTCACTTAACTGAAGGGCTCCGGTTTCAAAGGGCTCTAAGATGTCATTGCAGAAATTGCTGGAGTCCTTATAGGAGAACCATTTCCAAGAAGAAGAGCAGTTTCTTGTAGCGGATATGCCAAGATTTGGCATAGGGATAGACACTTGTGTCTTTCCTCTGAGGCATGGCAGTCTTCCCTTGGTTCAAACTGCAGATACATTTAGCCGCTGGTTGCTGACCCTTATATGATGGGCAGGATAGCCTGTCCCAATGTCCTCAGTGACCTCTGTGCCATGGGGGGCACAGAATGTGACAACATGTGGATGCTTCTTGGAATCAGTCATAAAATGACCAACAGGGAAAGGGATAAAGTAATGCCCCTAAATATACAGGGTTTTAAAGATGCAGAAGAGGAGGTGGGAATGTCTATAATGGGTGGCCAAACAGAGCTAAACCCCTGGATTGCTAAACCCATGGATTGTTGTGGATACAACTGTCTGCCACCCCAATGAATTTATCATGCCAGATAATGCAGTGCTGGGTGTGCTTGTGCTGACAAAACGTTTGGGGATGCAAGTGGTCATGGCCATGCACCAGTGGCTGGACATTCCTGAGAAATGGAATAAAATCAAGCTAGTGGTCCCTCAGGAGGATGTGGAGCTGGAGTACCAGAAGGCAATGATGAACATGGCCAGGCTCAACAGGACAGTGGTAGGACTCGTGTATACATTCAATGCCCATGTGGCCACCAACATCACAGGCTTTGGGATTCTGGGCCACGCACAGAACCTGGCCAAACAGAGAAACAAGGTGTCCTTTGTGATTCATAATCTTCCTATCCTGGCCAGGATGGCAGCTGTGAGCAAGGTCTGTGGAAACATGTTTGGCCTTATGCATGGGACCTGTCTGGAGATGTCAAGAGGCCTCCTGATCTGTTTACTTTGTGAGCAAGTAGCTCAGTTCTGTGCAGAGATAAAATCCCCCAAATACGGTGAAGGCCAACAGGTATGGATTATTGGGATTATGGAGAAGGGTAACCACATAGCCAGGATCATAGACAAGCCCCAGATCATTGAGGTTGCATTGCAGTTGGCCACCCAGAATGTAAACCCCACCCCCGGTGTCACCTCTTAATCTAGGCTGAAGCAACTGTGTGGTTTTGTTTTAAATAGCTATTTCCTTTATTGTCATTTCAATTAGAGACTATGAAGAAAGAAAGAATAAGGAAAATAAAAGTTTTTATTTTGTCTTCACTTATTCCTTCTTTGGTATTCTTCCTTTGTTAATAGGAAGTTTCTGATCTAGATAATATTCCTTCTGTCTAAAGAACATCTTTCAACAATATTTTACTCTGCATTCTTATTGCTTGCCTGGTTTCTGAGAAGTTGGATGTAACTCTTATCTTTGGTGCTCTATAGGTAAGGTGTTTTTTCCCTATGGGTTTTTTCAGCACTTTATCTTAGATTTTCTGCAGTTTGAAAACTATATGCCTTGGTATAGTTTTGGTGCATTTTTGCTGGTTGGTGGTTTTTTTTTAATTGAGGAATAATTGCTTTACAGTGTTGTGCTGGTCTCTGTTGTACTCAAGATGGGGGATATATATATAAACATATATATATAAATATACACATGAATTCATGATGAATCAGTCATATATATATATGTGTGTATATATTTATATATATATGTTTATATATATATCCCCCATCTTGAGTCTCTCCCTCTCCATTCCCTTGGAGGAGGGCATGGCAACCCACTCCAGTATTCTCACCTGGAGAATCCCCTTGGACAGAGGAGCTGGGCAGTCTGTAGTCCATGGGGTTGCATAGAGTTGGACAGGACTGTGTGAATAAGCATAGTGTATATATGTCAGTGATACTTTCTCAATTTGTCCTACCCTCTCCGTTCCCCAGACCATTCTCTATGTCTGCATCCCCATTTCTTCTCTGTAAAAAGGTTCATCAGTACTATTTTTCTAGATTCCATGTGTATGTGTTAATACACAGTTTTTCTCTTTCTGATTGACTTCACTCTGTGTAACACGCTCTAGGTTCATCCACCTCACTACAGCTGACTCAAATTCATTCCTTTTTATGGCTGAGTATTATGCCGTTGTATATATGTGCCACAACTTCTTTATCCATTCATCTGTTGATGGACATCTGGGTTGCTTCCCTGTCCTGGCTATTGTCAATAGTGCTGCAGTGAACACTGGGGTGCTTGTGTCTTTTTGAATTGTGTTTTTCTCAGAGTATTTGCCCAGTAGTGGGATTGCTGGGTCATATAGTAGTTTTATTACTAGTTTGTTCAGGAATCTCCATACTGTTCTCCATAGTGGCTGTATCAATTTACATTCCCACCAAGAGGGCGGTAGGGTTCCCTTTTATCCACATCCTCTCCAGCATTTATTGTTTGTAGTTTTTTTGTTGATGGTCATTCTGACTGGTATGAAGTGATATCTCATTGTAGTTTTGATTTGCATTTCTCTAAGTGATGTTGAGCAATTTTTTCATGTGTTTATTAGCTATCTGTATGTCTTCTTTGGAGAAATATCTGTTTCTGCTGTGCATTTTTCGATTGGGCTGTTCATTTTTTGATATTGAGCTGTATGAGTTGCTTATATATTTTGGAGATTAATCCTTTGTCAGTTGCTTCATTTGCAGTTATTTTCTCCCATTCTGAGGGTTGTCTTTTAAAACTGTTTAATCTTTCCTTTCTTGTGCAAAAGCTTTTAATTTTAATTAGGTCTCATTGATTATTTTTGTTTTTATTTCCATTACTCTAGGAGGTGAGTCAAATAGGATCTTACTGTAATTTATGTTGAAGAATGTACTGCCTATGTTTTCCTCTGAGAACTTTATAGTTTCTGGCTTTACATTTAAATCTTTGATCCATTTTGAGTTTATTTTGTGTATGATATTAGGAAGTGTTCTAGTTTCATTCTTTTACATGTAGCTGTCCAGTTTTCCCAGCACCACTTATTGAAGAGGCTGTCTTTTCTCCATTGTATATATTCTTGCCTCCTTTGTCAAAGATAAGGTGCCCATAGGTGTGTGGGTTTATCTCTGGGCTTTTTATCTTGTTCCATTGGCCTATATTTCTGTTTTTGTGCCAATACCATACTGTATTGATGACTGTAGCTTTGTAGTATAGTCTGAAGGCAGGAAAGTTGATTTCTCCAGGTATGTTTTTCTCAAGATTGCTTTGGCTGTTTGGGGTCTTTTGTGTTTCCACACAGATTGTGAAATTTTCTGTTCTAGTTCTGTGAAAAATGTCATTGGTAGTTGGATAGAGATTGCATTGAATCTGTAGATTGCTTTGGGTAGTATTATCATAATAATAATTCTTCCAATCCAAGAACATGTTATATCTCTCCATTTGTTTGTGTCATCTTTGATTTCTTTCATCATTTCTTACAGTTTTATGCATAGAGGTCTTTCGTTTCTTTAGGTAGATTTACTCTTAGGTATTTTATTCTTTTTGTTGTGATAGTTAATGGAATTGTTTCTTTAATTTCTCTTTCTTATTGTTAGTGTATAGGAATGCAAGGGATTTCTGTGTGTTTTATATCCTGTGACTTTACTATATTCATTGATTAGCTCTAGTAATTTTCTGGTGGCATCTTTAGGATTTTCTATGTATAGTATCATGTCATCTGCACATAGTGAGAGTTTTATTTTCTTCTCCAATCTAGATGTTTTTTATTTCTTTTTCTGATTGCTGTTACTGGGACTTCCAAAGTTGTATTGAATAATGGTGAGAGTGATTATCTTTGTCTTGTTCCTGATCTTGGTGGAAATACTTTTAGTTTTTAAACAGTGAGAATAATGTTTTCTGTGGGTTTGTCGTATATGGCCTTTATTGTGTTTAGGTAGGTTCCTTCTGTGCCTACTTTCTGGAGAGTTTTTAATTATAACTGAGTGTTGAATTTTGTCAAAAGCTTCCTCTGCATCTATTGAGATGATGGTATAGTTTTTATCTTTCAGTTTATTAATACGGTGTTTCACATTGACTTGTGTATATTGGAGAAGCCCCGGGATAAACCCCACTTGATTGTGGTGTATGATCCTTTTACTATATTGTTGGGTTCTGTTTGCTAAAATTTTGTTGAGGATTTTTTCATCTGTGTTTGTCAGTGATATTGGCCTGTAATTGTCTTTTTTTGTGATGTCTTCATCTGGTTTTGGTGGCCTTATAGAATGAGTGGGAGTTTTTCTTCCTCTGCAGTGTTCTGGAAGAATTTGAGGAGGATAGATGTTAACGCTTCTCTAAATGTTCAGTAGAATTCACCTGTGAAGCCATCTGATCCTGGGCTTTTGTTTATTGGAAGATTTTTTATTATAGTTTTGATTCAGTGCCTGTGATTGGTCTGTTTTTATTTCCTGTTTCTTCCTGGTTCAGTCTTAGAAGGTTATACTTTTCTAAGAATTTGTCCATTTCTTCCAGATTATCCATTTTATTGACATAAAATTGCTCCAAAGTCCACAGTCTCAGGCTGATAGCAGGTATTTAATCTGCTGCACCTGTAGCTGCAAGAGCGCCTTCCCTTCCTCTTTGTTCATGTAGTGCCTGGAGCTTAGCTTTGGTTTTGTTCCCACCTCTGTTGAAGCTTCAATACTTTGGCCACCTGATGAGAAGAACCAACCCATTGGAAAAGCCCTTGGTGCTGGGAAACACTGAAGGCAAAAGGAGAAGGGGCGGCAGAGGATGAGATGGTTGGATGGCGTCACTGACTCAGTGGATGTGGATCTGAGCAAACTCCAGGAGATGGTGGAGGACAGAAGGACCTGGCGTGCTACAGTCGATGCAGTCGTAGAGTCAGACACAACTTAGTGACCAAATACCAGTAACAGCTTCCTGTAGGCAACCCTCTGGTGTCTGTTCCCTGCCAAGACAAGAGGGGGTGAAAATAGCAGCTTATGGCTCACCTCTCAGTCGGGCTGGGGAGAGGAGGGGTATGGCAGACACAATTGGGGTGTGTGGGGAGTACCTGCTTCAGCAGAGGCCTGTGAGAAGTTGCTATAGTCTGAGGTGGTTCATGCACTCTCCTAGGGTAGTTGCTCCCTGGTTATGTGTCCCTTGTTAGAGCCAAGCCGCATACGTTCACAGGAAGGTGTAGACTGTGACCTCTGCCTGCTGACAGCTTGGTGGCAGCTGCTACCTGGGGGTTGGGACCGCAGCGGCAGTTTGTTTCCTGCCTATTGCACTTGCCTTGTCTTTGACAGTGGCCAGTTGGCCTGAGTGCCTCTTTCTGGGATCATAAATTGCACTTGCGGCTAGTGCCATTTCTGGCACTTGTGCCGGCTTTGGTGGTGGCTGGCCAGCGTATCTGCCTCTGGAGTCGCAATCCACAGCTGGGGCTTGTCCCATGTATGGCGCTCTTGAAGGCTGGGTCCTGTTGTCAGTGAGTGCACAGTTTTTGAGGATCCCCACAGCAATGGTCTCCTGTGTCTCTGTCAAGCCCAACTCCCTGGACTCCCTCAGCTGTGTTGTACTAGCCACTTCAGAGTATCTTCACAGCAGTCAACCCCAGTCCTCTCCCTGAGGTCCAACCCCCAAAGCCCTCAGCATCCAGCCCATACTGGCTGCAGCAGGGAGTGCCAACAGCATCTTGGCTGGTAAGTGCTGGTCAGCAACAATCTCGTGGTGATTTCTTTCCATTTGCCTTCTGAGCACATGTTGCTGCATTCCCCTCTGTGGTTCCAAAGCTCTTCCCCAGCCCTGCAGTGAGGGGTTTCCAAGTGTGCAGAAACTTTTTCTTCTTCACGGCTCCCTCCCTAAGGTGTAGGTCCCCGTCCCAAATCCTTTGTCTCTTTTCTCTTACAACTTTTCCCCTACCTCATTCTGTGGAGATTGGTTTGCCTTTTTGGAAGTCTGGGGTCTTGCCAGCTTTCAGAAGGTGTTCTGTAGGAGTTGTTCCATACGCAGATATGTTTTTGATATATTTGTGGGGAGGAAGGTGGCCTCCTTATTTTACTCTGCCATCTTGTGGGATCTCCCTGTTTAGTGTTCCTTAAGCTTTCTGGATCTGTGATTTAGTATTTGACCTTAATTTAGGGAAATTCTGAGTCATTATTATTTCACATAATTCTTTCGCTTCTATTTTTCTCATCCTTTTGGCAGTTGCGTTATGTTTTTATTACTCTTTTTGTAGTTGTTCCACAGTCCTTGAATATTGTCTTATCCTTTTCAGTCTTTGTTCTCTTTATGTTTTAGTTTTGGTGGTTTCAATTAACATGTCTTCAAGCTCAGATTCTTTTTTAAAGGTGTGTCCAGTCTACTGATAAACCCATCCAAAGCATTCTTCATTTCTGTTGCAGTGTTTTTAATCTTTAGTATTTCTTTTTGTTTCTTTCTTAGGATTTCCATCTCTCTATTTGCATTTCCCATCTGTCCTTGTTTGTGCTCTAATTAATCCTTTAAAGCCCTTATATTAATCATAATTGTTTTAAATTTCTAGCCTGATAATTCCAGCATTAGCACCATGTCTGGTTCTGATGTATAGTCTATCTTTTCAAATTGTAGTTTTTGCCTTTTAGTGTGACTTGTAATTTTTTCCTGATAGCTGGACACGATGTACCAGGTAAGAGAAACTACTCTAAATAGGCCTTTAGTAATGTGGTGTTGCTGCTGCTGCTGCTGCTAAGTCGCTTCAGTCGTGTCGACTCTGTGCAACCCCATAGATGGCAGCCCACCAGGTTCCTCCGTCCCTGGGATTTTCCAGGCAAGAATACTGGAGTGGGTTGCCGTATCCTTCTCCAGGGGATCTGCCGGATGCAGGGATCGATCCTGGGTCTCCTGCCTTGGAGGCAGATTCCTTACCATCTGAGCCACCAGGGAAGTTCCCTAATTAAGTCTCACTATTTCAGTCTGTGGACTTCACAAGTGTTTCTAATTTTTTACTCCCTCTTTAGGTGGGAGAGGATGGCTAGAGTAGGTTGGAGTTTGGTATGTCCCTTCTCACAGGTCAGTTATACTGTTAGTCTAGACTGATTACTTAGTTTCTGCTAGGGCAAGCCTTGCTGGAAAGAACAGAGTGCTCTGATATATTTCAAAACAGCTCCTCTCCTCTACCCTCTTTGGGACATTTAAGAGGAAGTTTCTCCTACATTTATTGTGAGAACCTGGTTAAAATCTTGGAAATAAAACTTACAAGTCTGTGGGCCCCCTTTGACTGAGTTTCCCTGGAATTTTTAACTCCCAGACTTGTCCACACCAAGCCTCCAGCAATTTGTCCCTTACAATTCAGGTTTTCTTGGCACTGATTTCTGTGTTAGTTTTTACTCTTGAATCTCTGCTCTGATAAGCCATGACTCCCTGTATTCCCTTGTTTGTCTCTCCATCTTGGGGGCAACAGTTTGCCCTGTGCTCTCCTTTCTCACAGATCCAGGGAGTTGTTGATTTTTTCAGTTGCTTTATTAATAGCTTTTTATTCTTCAGAACAAAGCAGTGACTTACTTCCAGGTTTCTTATATGTAGAATCAGAAATTGGTTCTATAATTTCCATTATATTTTCATATGGCTTTTATAGACTTTTATCATTTTAATATATCTTCATGATTAGTATTTTGATAACATGAGTCTCTTGAGTTAACATGCCTTATATAACTTAACAGTGGCTTTATTTTTAGGAAACTTGTCAGTCACCTTGTAGGTTATAGTATGTGTGTGTTTGTGTTAGCCGCTCAGTCATGTCCAACTCTTTGTGACCCCGTGGACTGTAGCCTGCCGTGCTCCTCTGCCCATGGGATTCTCTAGGCAAGAATACTGGAGTGGGTTGCTATTTACTTCTCCACGGGATCTTCCTGACCCAGGGATTGAAGCCGGGTCTCCTGCATTGTAGGCAAATTCTTTTACCATTGAGCCTCCAGGGAAGCCCAGGTTATAGTGTAATGAACATACTTTTGTGTATAACACATTTTTTTCTTTTCAGTGATTGTTCAGGATAAACTCCCAGAAGTGGTATCACTTTGAGAATGCACATCTATACGGGTACCTACACAGTGCCTTGACGCCTTCAAAAGTGTTTTATAAACTTAAATTGTAACTGGCAATGTGTAGATGTATTAAGTTTATCGCAGTTGCAGAGCTATGTCTATTTTGCAAAAAAAAAGTTCTTTGGAAAAGATTTGGGCAGGAAGATAATCTTTTGTTGTTGCATGAAATGTGCCCTGTCAGAACATTTGTCCTGTTCTCTTGGTTTACTTATTTATTTAGGCCATGCTGGGTCTTCATTGCAGTGTGCAGTCTTCTCCAATTTTGTCGTACAGACTCTAGAGCACGCAGGCTCAGTGGTTGCAGCACATGGAGTTGTTGCCCTGTGGCATGTGGGATCTTAGTTCCCCAACCAGGGATCAAACCCCCATTTCCTGCATAGGAAGGTGGATTCTCAACCATTGGACCACCGGGAAGCCCCTCAACCTTTTTAAATAACCACAAATTATACAGGTTATATCTATTTTTGTGTTCTGGATTGTTTGGATTGTTAACAGCCTGTTTACACATCTCAGTGGGCCAACCTGAATGTTGGGAGATGGTAATCATCATAAATTTTGAAGAGCATAATCAGAATCATTTGATAAGCTAGTTGAGCCAATTCAGTTAGAGATTCTAATGTTGACACTTGCTGACATTTCCTCCTGGCTGGAATTCTAGTTTATTTCTCCCTTTCTTCTAATGGTTGGGTTCTTATATTGTAGAGAGGTTAAGTAAAATATGTCCTAGTCAGTAGTGATGTTTATTAGACTTTAGTCTCAGATCATGGTTATATGAAAAATAAGAGTCAGTAACTAGTGAATAGGAGTGTCCTTTTAATTCTGATTGTGGTCAAAGTAAATCTGTAGTGGTGGCTTTGTCAGATTATGTGCTTGTATGTTATTGTTTGTTGTTTAGTTGCTAAGTTCTATCTGACTCTTTTGTGACCCCGTGGACTGTAGCCCGACAGGCTCCTGTGTCCTTGGGATTTTCCAGGCAAGAATTGTGAAGTGGGTTGCTATTTCCTTCTCTAGGGGATCTTCCTGACCCAGGAATCAAACCTGCATCTCCTGCATTGGCAGGAGGATTCTTTACCACTGAGCCACCTGGGAAGGCAGGTGTTATTGTTAGTGAAAGATAATAATCTGAAGTTTTGGATTTCTTTAAATAATATATAATGACAGTAAATAATTTGTTCATTGGTAGTAATGATAAACAGCTATTAGACACTTGTTACGTGCCAGGTACTATTCTAAATATTTTTCATGTATTGTTTAACCCTCATAACAGACTTAAATACTATTACCTCTGTTTTTCTTGTGTGTGAAGAAAAACAAATATTATTAAATCATAGTATTTATATGAGAATTCTAATGTTAAGAGTATGTTTATATTTACTTTAGATACATGGTCATGCAGATTAAAAGACAAAGAAAAAAGAGGGAGGGAGGTTATCAGAGACCAGCACCAGTATCCAGGTTTAGAGGATAAATAACCTGCTCAAAATTTTACAACTGAAAAGGCATGCAATCAAGAATTAAACCCAGGTAGTCTGGCTGTGGGGGCTTCCCTGGTGGCTCAGGTGGTAAGGAATGTGCCTGCAACGTGGGATACCTGGGTTCAATCCCAGGGTTGGGAAGATCCCCTGGAGAAGAGAATGGCAACCCACTCCAATAGAATTGCCTGGAGAATTCCATGGACAGAGGAGCCTGGCAGGCTACATATAATTCTTGGGGTGGCAAAGAGTCAGACATGACTGAGGGACTTTAATTTCCTTCCTCAGTCTGGCTGTGGAGCTTCATGTCTATGTAGTTGAAAACAGAATCCTTACTAAGTTCTTGTTTTCATGTTAACGTAATAGCAAAGCCTGCATCTCTCCAGAATCTTTAGGAAATATGTTGTTCAGTCATTCAGTCGTGTTCAACTCTTTGTGACCTCATGGACTGCAGCACACCATGCTTCCCTGTCCCTCACCATCTCCTGAAGTTTGCCCAAGTTCATGTCCATTGTATCCGTGATGCCATCCATCCATCTCATCATCTGACTCCCTCTTCTTCTGCCCTCTGTCTTTCCCAGCATCAGGGACTTTTCCAATGAGTCGACTACTTGCATCAGGTGACCAAAATACTGGAGCTTCAACTTCACCATTAGTCCTTCTAATGAGTACTCAGGGTTGATTTCCTTTAAGATTAACTGGTTTGGTCTCCTTGCTGTCCAAGGGACTCTTAATTAGGGAATACAAGATATTTTAAAAGACTGAATATTACAAAGAACTCATTTTGCATTATTACATGGTTTTGGTTCTCTTAAATTGAACACAAAAGATATAATCAACATCAACATTTTGTTGATGACTTAGTGACTTCATTATGAATGAATAATCATGTTGTAAGAATGTCAGTCTTTTCCATTTTATCCATTCTATTGATATATAGTGGTAGCTCATTTTAACTTGCATTTTCCTCATGATTAATGATCTTTTCTTATGCTTAATAATTATTTCTTTTGTGAAGGATTTGTTCAGATCTGTTGTTCATTATTGATAAAATTAGATGGCTTGTTTTCTTACTATGAAGTATAGGTATTTCATATACTTTGGATACGAGTCTTTTGTCAGATTATATATATTGTGAATATGTTCTCCCATTTTGTGACTTACCTTTTTCTTTTCTTTCTTTTTTACTTAAAATTTTTTTTAATTAAAAAATATTTTTTTTTACTTTTATTTTTGTAACAAAGAGAAGTTTTATATTTACTTTTTTCTTTCTGTATCATGTCTAAGCAAAATTTGACTACCCCTTGGTTACAAAGATTTTCACCTGTGTTTTCTTCTAGGATTTTTATAGTTTTAGCTTTTACATCTAGATATATATTCCATTTTGAGTTAATTTTTATATATAGTGTGAGATAAGGGTTAAAGTTTCATTTTTTTTCCTTATGGATATCCTGTTGTTCTGGTACCATTTGTTGAAAAGGTTTGTTGGTGGAAATCAATTGAAAAAAATTTGTGCATCTATTTCTGAATTTTCTATTACATTATGTTTAATGAGCTTGTTTGGATTTTCGTTGGGATTGTGTTGAATCAGTTTGGGGAGACTTGATATCTTATTTTCTGAATTATGTTGCTATTATTTTTTCTTAGTTTTTGTTAGAATTGACCAGTGGTGAATGTCAGATAGCTTTGGATTTTCTTTATGGCGAGGTTTTTAATTACAGATTCATATTCTTTAATAGGTATAAGGCTGTTCAGATACTCTTTTTCTTCTGTGTCAGTTTTCATAATTTATGTTTTTCAGTGGGTTTTTAAAATTTGTTTAAGTCAGTGTTTCTCAGTCATTTTTTCATTACTGTTCCCTGAAGGATCCTTTTTAGGCTTTTTTTCCCCTAGCCACCACTCTCCCCATGAAATTTTAATGCCATAGATAATGCTATATATCCTATTTATGTACCAACTTACACACCTGTGTTTTATATATAAAAAGAGCAAGATTTCTTGGACTTCCGAGAACCAATTTTTGTCCACTTGGGGATGATATCATGCCAGTTGACAATGCATGTTTGTTTGTCAAATTTGTTGGCATAAAGTTGCCCATGGTATTCTGTTATTCTTTTTATGACTGTAGAATCTGTAGTGATTCCTTCTTATTCCTGTATTGTTAACTTACATGTTTTCTTTTTCTTCTTGATCAGTCTAATCAGAGATTTATAAATTTTATTGACCTTTTCATGGAACCAGGTTTTGGTATTAATTTTTATTTTCTGTGTTGTACACCATCTTCTATTTCATTGATATCTGCTCTTTATATTACTTTCTTCTTACTTTGGGTTAATTTTGCTCTTCATCATTTAGCTTATTAAAGAGGAAAGCTTGGATCTCTGATTTTAAATTTTTCTTTTTATATGATCATGTAAAACTATTCATATCCCTGTAAACATTACATTAGGTACTTCCACAGATTTTGACTAGGAAAAAAAAGTCTAGAAAGGATTCTTCAGAGAATAGTAATGAAAAAAGGACTGAGAAACACTGGCTTAATTGAAACAAATTAAAAACATCACTGAAAAACATAATTTATGAAAACTGATATAGAAGAAAGAGAACATCTGAATAGCCTTATATCTGTTAAAGAATTTGAATTCATAGTTAAAAACCTCTCTATAAAGAAAATCTAAGGCCATCTGACATTCATTCACTGGTTAATTCTGATCTGTTTTCATTCTCATTAAGATCACTTTAAATTTATTTGGGTACTTTTTTTATGTTGGGATTTAATCTTAGGGATCCCTCATCCTTACTGATTTTATTTTACTTTTTAAAAACAGGTTTAACATTTACCTGATTAAGTCAAAGATATACCAAAAGGTATATCATAGTCAAAGGTATATCATAGTCATATATCACAGTCAAAGAAATGTCACTCGTTCCCTTATCCCTTCCACTTTGTACCTAGCTACCTGTATATAACCATTTGGATTAGCTTCTAATTCATCTTTCTTGTGTCGCTCTTCACATAAATTAGCATACTATATAATCTTTTGTGTTTTGCTTCTTTTTTTTTTAAACTTAATAGTGTATCTTTAAAATAATTCTATTCCTAGAGCATAGATACCTTCCTTATTCTTCTTTATAGTTTTATGTATGAATACCAAGATCTATTCAAGCAGTGTCCTATGATGGTCATTACGTGGATTACAGTGTTTTGCAAATTCAAACAACGCTGCAGTGAAAAATGTAGTACATATTTGGTTTTGTTGTCATTGTTCAGTCACTAAGTTGTGTCCAACTATTTGCAGTCCTATAGACTACAGCATGCCAGGCTCCTCTGTCCTCCACTGTCTCCTGGAGTTTGCTCAAATTCATGTCCATTGAACTGGTGATGCTATGCAACTGTCTCATCCTCTGTCACCCTCTTCTGCTTTTGCCTTCAATCTTGCCCAGCATCAAAGTCTTTTCCAGTAAGTCAGCTCTTCACATCAGGTGGCCAGAGTATTGGAGTTTCAGCTTTAGTATCAGTCCTTCCATGAATATTCAGGGTTGATTTCCTTTAGGATTGACTGGTTTGGCCTCTTTGCAGTTCAAGGTACTCTCAAGAGTCTTCTCCAGCACCGCAATTCGAAAGTGTCAGTTCTTCAGTGCTCCAACTCTCACATCTGTACATGACTGCTGAAGCAGGCTGGTTGGTCTACAGGTTATGTTTCTTGCCTCTGGCATGAGAGGTCCCAGTTTCAGGTTCCAGATGAGCCCCCAAGGTGCAAGGTTGTTGCTGATCTGTGAAAGACACCGGGATTCTTTACCTGCAGAGGAGAGGGATTCAATCCGGGGCCAGTGATGAAGCTTGATTGCTCAGAACTTTTGCATGATGAAGTTTTATTAAAGTATGAAAGAGATGGACAAAGCTTCTGACATAGACATCAGAAGGGGGCAGAAAGAGTGCCCCCCTGCTAGCCTGTAGCAGTATGTTATATACCTATCAGCAAGCTGTTAATTAGAGAAAGGAGATGTCTCAGAGTGGCACCAGGCCCTTCACGCACAGCATGCGGGTCATCCTGGGCCATAAAACGATTGACATGAATCTTGAAGAAAGGCAGGTTTCCAAATAAATACATAGTTTCATTAACATAGATAAGGAGAATAGTATATGAGTAAAGCATACAGGTTTGTTGAGCCCTTATCTGTCTTAAGAACAGACTTGAAGAGAGACAGACTCTAGTGTAAATATATAGTTCTTTAACATAGCTTAAGAAAACTGTTTCCATAAGAAGAATGCATTGGTTAGCTCAAGGTTTGAAAAAAGTTAAGTTCAGGTGGAACTAGGTGTTGTCATGGCAACACAGAATTTTAGGGAAACCTTTTAAATTTGTATAGAGAAGGGAAAAAAAATCTGACACTTGTGGTTTGTTTTCTCCTGCTGCTTAAAAGAGAGAGAAAAAAATGTCTAAGACTTGCAGCCTATTTCCTCCTTTTGGAGACCCCTGGCCTTCCTGCCTGTTACCCTCTCACTACTAGAAAACCATAGCTTTGACTATACAGACCTTTGTCAGCAAAGTGATGTCTTTGTTTTTTAAATATGCTGTCTTGTGCATATTTATTTTTTAAAAAAATTGAAAATATATCATTAGAGTACATTGCTCGAATTTGGATTGCTGGGTCATATGTGTAGTTAGTCACTGCCAGAATCTTGTCCATAAGCATTATACAAAATGGCAGTACTCTTTTTTATATTTATTAGCTAGAATAATTCTCTTTAGAAGTATTGCTTTTTAAATTTATTTATTTTTAATTGGAGGATAATTGCTCTACAATGTTGTGTTGGTTTTGCCATACATCAGCATGAATTAGCCACAGGTATGCATATGTCCCCTCCCTTTGGAACCTCTCTCCCATCTCCCTCCCTCCCCTGCCCCCTCTCCTTTCCACCTCTCTAGGTTGTCACAGAGCACTGGGTTGAGCTCCTTGCATCATACAGCATATTCCCAGTGGTTATCTGCTTTACATATGGTAATATATATGTTTCAATGCTACTCTCTCAATTTGTTCTACCCTCTCCTTTCCTCACTGTGTCTAACAAGTCTTTTCTCTATGTCTGCATCTCTATTGCTGCTCTACAAATAGGTTAATCAGTACCATTTTTCTAGATTCCATATATATGTGTTAATATGCAATATTTGTTTTTATTTTTCTGACATACTTCATTCTGCATAACAGGCTCTAGGTTCATCCACCTCACTACAACTGACTCAAATTTGTTCCTTTTTATGGCTGAATAATACTCAATTATATGTAGGTGAAAGTGAAAATCACTCAGTTGTGTCCAACTCTTTGTGACCCCATGGACTATACAGTCCTTGGAATTCTCCAGGCGAGAAAATGAGTAGTTAACTGTTTCCTTCTCCAGGGGATCTTCCCAATCCAGGGATCAAACCCATGTCTCCCGCATTGCCGGCAGATTCTTTACCAGCTGAGCCACAAGGGAAGCCCATTGTATATAAATATACACCACACACACATATATATACCACAACTTTATCCATTCATCTGTCGATGGACATCTAGGTTGCTTTCATGTCCTGGCTATTGTAAATAGTGCTGCAATGAACATTGGGGTACATGTGCCTTTTAGAATGATTTTTCTAAGGGTATATGCCCAGTTGTGGGATTGCTGGGTCATATGGTAGTTTTATTCCTATTTTGTTAGGGAATCTCCATACTGTTCTCCATAGTGGCTCTATCAATTTACATTCCCACCAACAGTGCAAGAGGGTTCCCTTTTCTCCACACCATCTTATAACTCTTTAAAGAGAAGCTTCTTTTCATCTATTTGGTTATCTGGTAGTATAGCTTATACTAGAAGAATAGGACAAAAGCTTGATTCTCTATCCTTTTTTTTTTTCCAGTTTTCAAAATAATTGATTCATTATTGATTGAATAATATATTGTTAACATTCTTCAACAGTGACCAATTAGGTTTTATTTTTTTAGGTACTATTTTGAATTTATAGATTTAAACTTATTTGTGTGTTAGTCACTCAGTTGTGTCCAACTCTTTGTGACCCCATAGACTGTAGCCTGCCAGGCTCATCTGTCCATGGAATTCTCCAGGAAAGAATACTGGAGTGGGTTGCCATTCCCTTCTCTAGTTAAACTTATTTAGTATGTTTTAATTCATTGTATTCATTATCCTTGTTGATGTTCAGTGGTCTCATTTTTGGCCATTGAGAACCTTTTAAAGTTGAGTCTTAAGTTCTTTTGATATGACCCTAGTAGTATCTGGTAGATTCTTTGCTCATAGCTTTGACAGATATTCTAATTTGTCTTCTATTAATATGTTTCGTTCTCCAGACTTGCAGTCAACTGTTCCTCTCCAGGGTACCCCAGTTGCTTTTAATGGGAAATGGTGTTTGGGGATGACACTCTGGTCTTTAGAGATGTTCTTTTCTACTGGATAAATCAGAAAATTCTGAAAAGTAAAATTACTCTGGCTTGATGTTAAGCATAAAGCAAATATGTATCAGTATGAAGTGATAGGTATTGAAAAAACCTGGATTGAGAGTTAGGTCCTCTTATTCATTCACCAGATAGTACCTGTCAAGAGCCAGGTACTCTTCTCTTGTGCTGAAGATACAACAGTGAAGAAAAGTAGGCAGAAACTTTGCCTTCATAGGAGCTCACAGGTTCGTTAATCATGGAGTCTTATAGCTACTGCTACTGATCTTTACTGGTACCTTACCTTTTGGAGCTTTCCTTACTCACAAAATTGTACTAAGTGGTCTTTAGTGTCTTCACTTAAAAAGTTTAATAATTCTGTTTCTTGTATACACACTTATTTAATGTCTATGGTGTCACTCTCTCCCTTTTCCCTGTCTTCTTACAGAAATGACAGAAGAAGAACAGTTTGCTCTGGCTCTCGAAATGAGTGAACAGGAAGCTAGGGAGGTGAACAGCCAGGAGGCGGAAGAAGAGGAGCTCTTGAGGAAAGCCATTGCGGAGAGCCTGAATGTAAATATGCTATGTTGAAAAAGTTTGTGAGGATTGATCAGTAACATTTTACTTCTGCAGTGTCATGGCTAATTAGGAACTATCTGTAGTAAGTAGTTCATAGGGTTTTCAATTAACAGATATTTCCCATTATCATTTTTAAAATCTGTGTCGAATTGTGAACTCAATTTAGTGTTTTGTTAATTCTATATGGGAGAGTTTTCTACCTCACAAATTTTCAGTCCATGTCTTAAGAGAACCATAGTATTTGGCAGCTTCTGAAAAGAGTTACTGAGTACCAAGAAACCAAAAGAGAGCAAAATAAGGTGCTTACTTCCCCTGTATTGTGGGGAGAACAAAGGGAATGAGAACTGGAGGTGGGTTATGAAGAGACAGAATGAGCAGTATTAAAATTTTAAACATAATATTAAATTGTGATTTGAATATGTGTAATTGAAGTTATTTTAAATGTGAAAGCTGTTTGCCAGTGGCAGATCCTGAGCCATCCTTTATGCCATTCACCTTTCTACATTAGAAAAAGGTCTAGTATAGTGATCTAATACAGTGCTTTGTACATAGTAGGCATGCAGTACACATTGTGGAATTTATTTGAATTGAGCATCTACGTTTTGGAGAGGAGAATCTCTTAGGGACAGTGGACTCCTCTTTTTGTACTTCCTATGATCCTTCATGTATCGCTATCTTAATAATAAACCTGGTCTGGTGTGGGATCACTTGTTTCAGAGTTGCCGGCCTTCTGATGCTTCTGCTACCAGATCTCGACCTCTGGCCACTGGACCATCTTCACAGTCCCACCAACAGAAAACCACAGACTCTGGGACCACTGAAGGCATGTCTCCCTGTTCTGGCTCCTTCTTCTCATCAAGCATAACCATATCAGAGGGATATCATGCTGAGAGTAGATATACAGAAATGTCCAGAATCCCTTTGGTGGTATTAAAGAGGTTAAATCAGATAGTAGTTGAGATCTCACTAATATCCAGCATACTTTTATCTCCCAGGAGAAGCCAACTTTTGGTTAAACCCAAAGAAGAGCCTTTTTTACCCACATTATGTAATTCTTGATAAGTGATAACTTACCAAACCCTCTTAATAAAAAATGGTTTGTCCTTAGCCCTACTTTTTCTCAAATACCTACAGGCATATGGCAGCTGGTACCTCCATCACTGTTTAAAGGCTCACATATCAGTCAGGGAAACGAGTCTGAGGAAAGAGAGGAGCCTTGGGACCACACTGAAAACACTGAAGAGGAGCCGGTCTCTGGCAGCTCAGGAAGCTGGGACCAATCAAGCCAGCCAGTGTTTGAGAATGAGAACGTTAAATGTTTTGACAGATGTACTGGCCACTTGGCTGAGCACACACAGTGTGGGAAGCCACAGGAAAGTACTGGGAGGGGTTGTGCTTTTCACAAAGATGCCCAGGGTAGGGGGGACACATCTAGGCACTGTCTACCTACCCCAGCAGATGCCAAAGGTCTCCAGGACATTGGGGGCACTGTACACTACTTCTGGGGTATTCCATTCTGCCCTGATGGAGTAGACCCTAACCAGTATACCAAGGTCATTCTCTGCCAGTTGGAGGTTTATCAAAAGAGCCTGAAAATGACTCAGAGGCAGCTCTTAAAAAAAAAAGGTTTTGGGGAACCAGTGTTACCTAGACCTCCTTCTCTGATCCAGAATGAATGTGGCCAAGGAGATCAGGCTAGTGAAAAAAATGAAGGCATCTCAGAAGATGTGGGAGATGAAGACAAAGAGGAGAGGCAGGAGTCTAGGGCATCTGTCTGGCATTCAAAAACCAAGGATTTCCAAGAAAGTCCAATTAAAAGCTTGAAAGAGAAACTTTTGTTGGAGGAAGAACCAACAACCAGTCATGGTCAGGTAAGGGTCAGTGATGCTGTGATTAAGGATGATTTATTCACAGATTAAACAAGGATTATTTTAGCTGTTTTTTTGTGTCGCCCTCTCCTCTCGACTTTTAAAGTAACACATATATGCTCACTATGAAAAATTAGGAAAGTACAGAAGAGTGTAAAGAAGAAAAAATTGACCATAATACCAGCACCAAGAGGCAATCATCATTATTTTTATGCATATAAAGTTATTTTTCCTTTTAAATTTTTCAACAAAATGAAGACTTTTCTATATAAACTTTGTTCCTTTCTCCTACTTAATAGCTTATCTTAGATCTTTTCCTACTCCTTATGCATTCTTGAAAACATTATTGTATCAGATGTATGTATCAGTTTATTTTTTGTTTTAAAATATGTATTTCTAAAAAGTTAAGTTTTTGAATAGGTAGTAATGTTTAACTGACTCAAAATTCAAAAAGATATAAATAAAGTTTGTCTTCTATTCCCATCCCCAGCCAACCAGTTCCCCTTCCTGGAGTCAACATTTTTTACTGTTTTCTAGTGCATCCTTCTGAGGATTTCATGTGGTGCAAACAATGTGTATGGATACTTTTCCTCACCTTTTACACAGCTGATAATGTACTCTTCATTATTCTGTACCCTGCTTTTTTCATTTACTGTCTCTATGGGATCATTCCATAACAGTACATAAAGAATTTCTTCTTTTTCTTTTGGAGGGAGAATGTGTAATACATTATGTATGGATGAGTTTATTGTATCTAGTGTTCCTATTGGTGGACATTTAGGTTGTTTCCAAAATATTACTATTACAAACACTACTGCAGTGATTATTAATTTTTTTTTAATTGGAAGAGGATTATTACTTTTGTGCATAAGATGTTTCATCTACATGGGAGATTTTGTAGGGTAACTTGTTGATGTAGTTGGTAGATCAAAGTATATATGTATTTACAATTTTGATAGCTGTTCCTAAATTGCCTTCTGTAGAGGTTGTATGAGTAGCAGCTTTCCCCATACCCTTACCAGTACCATATTGTCAGGAGTTTTTGTTTTGTCAGGACTTCTTGATCTTTGCCAGTCTGAGGATGAAACACAGTAGTATCACAGTGCAGTCTTAATTTTCACTTTTCTTATGTGTGCTTGAGACCCATTTGTATTTCCTTTTTTGTCTGTTTACATCTTATCGGCGTTTTTCTTTTATATCAGTCTTTTTCTTAGTGGTTTGTAGGCATCCTTTATGTATTAGGGGAAGTAGTCCTCTGTGATAGGAAGGGCAGGTAGTTTTCCAGTTGACTTTTTTACCTCACATAATCCTGCGTTTCTGATTTTTGCTTGAGATTTTCAATAATTTACTGAAAACGATTCCCTATTTGGGCACATTTGCCTTTTAATAAAGTCTTTTTCTGAGATACCTAGATTATATTATATATATTTGTATATGTGGTAGGTTAAACTTATATTCTGTTTTTTTCTCTGAGTATTAACAATAATATAATTATAAATTCTTTATAAACTAATTTTCAAGGATATAGAATATTTTATTACTGTATTGCTTTGTGTTGCTGTTTCTGTTATTGTACTCTGAGTTTTTGGTTTTGTTTTACAGTTATGCTGTTTTTTTCTTTTATCTCTTTTAAGGGTTCAAGAAATGGTAGCTATGAGAAATTTCATTGTGCATGGATTTGGAGTTTGAATTTTTATTTTAGTGTTTTAGTAACTGCCGTTGAGAAAGCAATTTAACTTCTGAATTTCAATTTAAAAACACCTGTAAAATGAAAGTAGTTATTCATATCTTTCAGTAGTTTTAATGAATAAAGTGAATTATGTAAAATGTCTAGTATAATGCTTAGGAGATAATAGCCACTCAGTAAATGGTAGTTTTCTCTAAGGGACCAGAGGTTATTGATTGAAAATATATATGGGAATTTTTCTTCCCTAGCAGCTTTCTTCATCCATGTTGTAGAAAGATAGCTGTGTGGAAAGATAAAGCATTTTTCTTAACAGTTCTTCCAGTGATTTGCCTCTCTTTCAAAGGAAAGTTAAGTTATGCTTATGATAACATTTTGTTTATTCATTGTGATTCAGAGATGCTTCTTCTTAAAAGAATAAACTAAGTCCACAGAGTGAATATTTAATGATTTACTATAATTCAAGTTGTTAGCTTGAAAGATCCCAGGGGCTGGAGTTTTAGAGCATAGACTTGTGTCAGGTTCTGAGGTTTTAAACTAGTGCCTTTAGGCTGGAAGTGATTAGAACCTAGTAGCTGGCTTTTTAGTTGAAGTTCTCTAACTTCATGAAGAGGCCACCAAATACTACACATAGTTATTATTTGGTACTGTTTGGCTTCAAGAACCAAATCAAGCTAGCTTAATTAAAAAGAGGACTTGATCATAAAAAAGATAGATTCTCATAAATTCTCAAACAGAATGGTAAGCCAAGCCTAGATAAGGTACTAGGTTTAGAAAACTCATCCCTGGCTCATAGTTATATCTGCTTCATTTTTCTCCCTGCAAACTGGCTTCCTTTGCTTCTCTGCTATACATGGTAGGTGGAAGACATTGATTGTACAGTTCCCAAAGGTAAATACAGGTTACAGGAGATTTATTCTCTCCAGATTTCAACTTCAGACATCTAGGAAATGACTTACAGCCCATGTGGAGTTAGTAATCCTCCCCAGCCCAGTTGTCTGTGGCCCAAAGGGGCCATGATCCAAATTGTACAAATGGCTATGAGCCCACTGCTATACTACCTTTCAAGGGGGTAAGGAACAGTCCTCGGTAAAAGGAGATCAGGTAGACAACCTAGTAAATACTCAGTTTAGTCATTAACATTAATTTTAGAAATCATTTAGAACTTGAAAAATGCCAAAAAGTGTAAAGAACAAAGTTGAAAGTATCCACAGTCTTACCATCCAGTGATGTATTCCTTCATCTTTTTTTCTATACCTATTTTTTTCCTATAGTTTAGATCATATTCCTATATTTTTGTATTTTAACATACAAACATTTTCTGATGTTAAAATTACTTATAGATCTCATTTTTAATGGCTGTTTATGAATTTACTGTAATATTTAAATTATTTTCCTATGGAGGGATATTTCAGTTGTGATAAAGATCTAAGTAAAACTTTTATTTGTTTAATTACACTAATTTGTGTCTTTAGGGATAGGGAACCAGAAAGATACTGGGTTAAACAGTTATGAATATAGAAAAGAAGACCTACTGTTTACTGCTAAATTGCTTTTAAGAAAGGTTGTTCAAATTGGTACTGTTTCCTTCCAGCAGTGTATGAAAATGCCTAGTTCACTGCAATCTTGCCAATGTAGAATAGTATCTTTAAGAAACAAAGAGAAATTAATATCCTAATTCTATCAGCAAATGATGAAAATCTTGCATTTGTAATTTCACATCTTGGTCTTTTGCTTTCAGGAACTGGGTAGAAAGAGTTTATATGCTTATTAAACATTTTCTATGGCTTTGTATCACCGACTCAATGGACATGAGTTTGAGCAAACTCTGGGAGATAGTGAAGGACAGGGAAACCTAGTGTGCTGCAGTCTATGGGGTTGCAAAGAGTTGGACACGACTAATGACTGAACAACAGCATGACTTTGCTGAAACTGGCCATATTTGAGACTCCTTGGTTAATAGAGATAACAAGAGTCCCAGAAATAAGGACTCAGAGAAACATTCACCTTGAGGCAAATTACTTAGTCTATACGAAGGTTGCAAAAACTTTGTATAGACTAAGCAATTTGAATCAGATGATAACTGGCTTCTGGCATCACTGCAATTATAGAGATTTTAATGAAGATGGAGGGGTCATCTAAATGGCTTCACAGCAGGGAGAAGAAGGGTAGTATAATGATATGGTCATTACTTTTCAGGGTCTGATCTTTAATTTTTAGTCAAGGTACTGGGATTTCTTTCCCAGGTTGTGTAAGAATATGAGAACTGACTTTGACTAACCAAATATCAAGCTGGTATGTGTACCAAATCTCTGTTACTTTATTGTGGAAGACAGACATTTTCATTGACCAGAATACAAATACACCATCACATGTTTTTCAAGGATGAAGGATCTGGAAGGCTGAAATAATAATCAGAAAATGGAAATTTTAAGGAGTGGTTCAACTAGGCTGTGGAAAGACCTAGTAAGTTACTAGTGCCTGACAGCAGAGGACATTTCTGTGGTGATCAGATGATGTGCTTTCACTTGCAGATCACGGTTTTGAAGCCACTGCTTGATTCTGGGTCTTTGGATTTTTCTTTTTTATTTGTTGCAAACGATCCATTTCCATTAGCATATTTGTTCATGCGGAGTACAATGTCTTGATTAGGCCACAGCTTCCTTAGTGAAAGTTTCATTCCTGTCATGCTTCTCTGTTCATTTTGATTAGCTGTGAATAGTCTAATCAAATTTTGTTTGCTTGTTTTGCTCTCTTATTTTCATATTCTGGAAGAACCTTACTTTGCCTCTGTGTTTAGATCACTGCCTTTGAGGTATAAATTTAGAAATTAAAAATGATTTATTGAAATAAAGACAGTTTGGGATTCTGTATTGACATGGTTAGGAAGAAGATCATTTGGAGTCAGAAAAGTCCAAGCTTCACTTTGAACAACTCCATGATTTTGGGAAGATGATTTAACCTGTTGAAGTTTCACGTTCCTCATTTTTAAAATAATTTAATAGCTTCTACTTCAGAAGGTTCTTGTGAGGATTAAAGGAGATAACACATGTAAAGTGATTAGCATAGGCCTGACACATAATAGGTGTAACAATAATTTAAAAAAAAATTACACTGGAAAAGATCGAGATGTGCTTTAGCCTAAGGTAGAGATGGCAGTATCTCATAACTTGTTGGTTAGTGCCTTATTTGTTTCTGAAGCCTAAGTCTTGATTGGCTAGTCATTCCAATAAAGTAAAATTCTATTAAATGGACACCAGGTGTCAGTATTTATCTTTTGGTGGTTTTTTAGATACCAGGAACAAAACAGTGTTTTGTCACCACTGGGTTCAAACAAATAAAGTATTTATTACTGTTGTATTTTAGTCCTTTTGACAGTTTTGTTCAACCCTCCTTTTTCATGACTACATTCCCAGTCATTGTACAGCTTTATCTTCTCTTTGACTGAGGACTCATCTAGGCTCTTCTTATTTGTTAGTATATTTCATCATTTACTTGAGAGATAGAGAGGTGCCTAACTTGTTTAGGTTATTTATATTCTGTTCGGAGACCCTGAAAACTTCAGCTTTATATCTGTTGGAAGAAGCCTCACAGCCCAGATACTTCTCAGAAGTACCCCTAAGTCAGCAGTAGCTGCTTTTCCCACAGTTTTCCATGCACCTACATTTAATGAGTTAACATTTGCACCAACTCTATTAATAGTCAAAGAAAATAATTTTTTCCTTATCTGGTCCCTATTTGTCGTGTTTCTTAAAAGATATCTTTTGTAGCTAAATATTAACCATAATGGTAGGTTCTTAGTGAAAATAATCTTTATAACTTTTTCTTTTGGATAGCCTATGTTATGTCTTGGTTCTACCAAGAGATACTTCTTTCCATTGAGAGCTGAACTTTTCTCTGTATTTCTTCCTTCCACAACAAAAGCTTCATAATTGCTTTTCTGAAATCATAATTCATTTGACTCACTAATATTTATATGCCTTGTGTTTTACACAGTGCATTGTATATATTATCTTGTTTAATTCTCACAATAACACTGTGAAGCAGGTTTTAATACTATTTTAAGATGAGGAAACAGATTGAAATGTTATTTATCAAGGATTAAAAGTTAATAGGTGATTCACCTGTGATTTAAATTCCAGTGTTCTGATTCCACAGAATATGTTCTTTTTACTTAAACTCACTGACTTTTGTAAAATGTTTTATTCTTATTACTATGTGCTGAGTGTTAATGTTGAACAATTATTGTTTTTTTTAAAGGAAGAAAAACCAGTTCATCTGTGCCTATATATTTAGGATGTTACATCTTTCTTTACAGTCTTCCCAAGGACTCTTTGTTGAAGAAACTTCTGAAGAAGGAAATTCTGTACCTGTCTCACAGAGGTAAGATTAAATATTATCCTGGGTCTGAATTCTCCTCTGATAGCACCAGAATAAAAGATCGTCACATGAATGAGACTGTATAAAAACAGCTTTCCCAGGGACCTTTTAGCTCTTTTATACACACAGCCAAAGAGAAATTGTTATCTTCCAGTTCTCAAATATGCATCTCATAGAAGCCTAGTTTATTAGGGTGGAAGAGATCTTAGAAGTTTACTTGTCTAACACAGCTGTCTTGGCACAAATTCCATCTACACTATTCCTGAAAAGTGGTTACATCCTGCTACTGTCTTAATGACACTCGCTTCCTATGCCAATAACAAGGCTCTAGAATGATTTCTTTACGGTTGTTGTCCTTTCTCCCTTTGTTCCTTATGCTTATGCTTATTTTATCCACATATCCAAACCATATACATCTTTTTAAAAGTCTTAAGATTTACATCCTCTTTGAAGCGTTTATATTATTCAAGCCACACAGAATCTGTATCACCCTCACTCCATATCCAGTGTCACTTTTAGTATGATTTTATCTCATCTTTCCTTAAATGGCTGTATTTGTATTACCTGCTCAGTTATTCTTGATGGATGGATTGATTGGGGTTACCTTCTTAAATCTTCCTACTTGAATAATATGTAAAGGTTGATTTCATGCAAAGATGGGCTCAATAAAGGACAGAAATGGTATGGACCTAACAGAAGCAGAAGATATTAAGAAGAGATGGCAAGAATATGCAAAATAACTGTACAAAAAAGATCTTCATGACCCAGATAATCATGAAGGTGTGATCATTCACACTCACCTAGAGCTGGACATCCTGGAATGTGAAGTCAGGTGGGCCTTAGGAAGCATCACTACGAACAAAGATAGTGGAGGTGATGGAATTCCAGTTGAGCTATTTCAAATCCTAAAAGATGATGCTGTGAAAGTGCTGCACTCAGTATGCCAGCAAATTTGGAAAACTCAGCAGTGGCCACAGGACTAGAAAAGGTCAGCTTTCATTCCAATCCCAAAGAAGGGCAGTGCTCAAACTACCTCACAATTGTACTCATCTCACACGCTAGCAAAGTAATGCTCAAAATTCTCCAAGCCAGGCTTTAGCAATACGTGAACCGTGAACTTCCAGATTTCCAGATGTTCAAGCTGGTTTTGGAAAAGGCAGAGGAACCAGAGATCAAATTGTCAACATCCACTGGATCACAGAAAAAACAAGAGAGTTCCAGAAAAACATCTATTTCTGCTTTACTGACTATGCCAAAACCTTTGGCTGTGTGGATCACAACAAACTGTGGAAAATTCTGAAAGAGCTGGGACTACCAGACCACCTGACCTGCCTCTTGAGAAACCTGTATGCAGGTCAGGAAGCAACAGTTAGAACTGGACATGGAACAAGAGGAAAAGGAGTACGTCAAGGCTGTAAATTGTCACCGTGCTTATTTAACTTGTATGCAGAGTACATCATGAGAAACGCTGGGCTGGATGAAGCACACGCTGGAATCAGGATTGCTGGGAGAAATATCAATAACCTCAGGTATGCAGATAACACCACCCTTAAGCAGAAAGTGAAGAAGAACTAAAGAGCCTCTTGATGAAAGTGAAAGAGGAGAGTGAAAAAGTTGGCTTAAAGGTCAGCGTTCAGAAAACGAAGATCATGGCATCCGGTCTCATCACTTCATGGCAAATAGATGGGGAAACAGTGGCTGAGTTTATTTTTCTGGGCTCCAAAATCACTGCGGATGGTGATTGGAGCTATGAAATTAAAAGACGCTTGCTCCTTGGAAGGAAAATTATGACCAACCTAGACAGCATATTAAAAAGCAGAGACATTACTTTGCAAACAAAGGTCCATCTAGTCAAGGCTATGGTTTTTCCAGTGGTCATGTATGGATGTGAGAGTTGGACTGTAAAGAAAGCTGAGCACCGAAGAATTGACACTTTTGAACTGTGGTGTTAGAGCAGACTCTTGAGAGTCCCTTGGACTGTAAGGAGATCCAACCAAGTCCATCCGAAAGGAGATCAGTCCTGGGTGTTCATTGGAGGGACTGATGTTGAAGCTGAAACTCCAATACTTTGGCCACTTGATGTGGAGAGCTGACTCATCGGAAAAGACCCTGATGCTGGGAAAGATTGAGGGCAGGAGGAGAAGGGACGACAGAGGATGAGATGGTTGGATGGCATCACCAACACGATGGACATGGGTTTGGGTAGACTCCGAGAGTTGGTGATGGACAGGGAGGCCTGGCGTGCTGTGGTTCATGGGGTCACAAAGAGTCGGACACGACTGAGCGACTGAACTAAACTGAACTGAAAGGTTGATTGGTTATAAACTGCATTAATTAGATCAGACATCCAATTACTTTTCTCTTTTATCATTAGTTGACCTTTGGGGATTATTCAAGAGCTTAATTTTGTGTTAACTGACTGTCATCTCCCAAACAGAAGTTGAGGCCCAATTGTCATTTGCTGTTACTTAAGTTGATGTTCTTAGGCTTTTGGTTAAGTTGATAGTACTGGGTGTTTTCTTTCTGAGCTAAAGAATGTGACTTTGGTTTGATTCTCCTGCTGTTAAGACAGTTTTGGAAGTGGTTTTAACTGGAGTACTCTCCTGCTTCCTGCAGGCCTCTCTGCTTTGTTGTGGTGAGCCTTCTGCAGAGCAGATGTAGGTTTTAATAAATGATTATACGCTTTGTCACCAGGAGAGAGTTGGAATTGCAGGCAATGTGGTTTGACTTCAAATTGATTAACCCATTTAATAAATGTCAGCAAATTGTTTTGTGATGGACCCTTTGAATAGAGCTCTAATATTACATGCAGAATAAACTGTATCTTGCTTAGGTTTATAACAAATGCTCTGAGATGTTTTATTTAGAGGGAGAAATCACTTGTGGTTTCTTATCAGGATTTAGTTATTTATCATGAATCAGTGGTGGTTATTCTCTCCTCTCTGTGGTTCTTGGTTGATGTGAGGATTTATGTTTTTAAGCATTCTCTTGAATACTTGATTAAACTAATTGTAAAGCTCTGTGAAGCATGAGGGGGCTAGCTCAGATGCTCAGATCTCTCAGCCGTGTGCTCCTATATCAGGAAAAGATTGCACTCCATGAGCAGTCAGGGTAAACCAGAAGATTGGATGAGGGTAGCCTTTCATAATTATGTTTTCCTCAGAAGAGATACTTAACTTGGTTGGACAGATTTTTGCTGTAGGCAGTTTGGAATTGTATCTTATTTTTGTTGCTTGTAGAGCCACATCTTGAGATAAATAAGAAATTAAACTGCAAGGTGAGGGAAAAGCTATTGTGTCAGAAGAATCTTCGTATCTTCTCTTATGAGTTTACAAAACCCTAGCTTTCAGAAGGCTGAGATGGAGACTGTAAAACAATTTTGACATCCTTATATTGGAATAGACTTTTTTTTTTTGGTCTTCTGTGGTTCCATGGAGAGTCCTTACCCTTCAGCCTTCCTTTGTGAAGACTCCAAAATGGGATTCTTTTCATTCAATGATTTCCCTGAAACCAAAGTTGTAAGCATATTCATTTTCCCTATTTTGGACTTGGAGTTTTCACTGCTGATTCCTTGCTTCCCTGTTGTGCTTTTGTGGTATTGGACAGCAGGTATCAGATTACCTGTGGCTTTGTGAAAGACTAACCATTGCTTTTGGTCCTGTGTTCTGATTTATTTTACTGGGAATTCACGTAGGGTTTGATTCTTTTTTCAGTGTTGCTGCTTTGACCAGTAAGAGAAGCTCAGCCTTTATGCCAAAGAGTTCTGCGGAGGAAATCACCGTGTGTCCTGGTAAGTACCCCACTGTATTTTTACTAGTTTCTGGTCCCTACCTTTTTGTGTCTATTAATTTTTCTGACTTTTCCAACCCACTCTTAGGAGGTTTATGTGTGATTGATGTGTGTATGTGTTCATACAACACATATATATACATAACACTTTTTTTGATGGACATTGGTTCTGCATCTCACCTTTTCTCTTCTTAGAGATAGTTTGAAATTAATATGGCTCTTTTGTTTGCTTATTTACTTACTGGTGTCATCAGAGATGGCAGCAAAGCCTTTGGAGCATTTAACTCTACATTCAGAGCCAAGAGGACTTTATGGTTTGGTTTATGGGTTCTCAAAGTGGGTTGTCCTCAAATTTGCCTGTCATTAAGCAGTTTCCCCCCCCAAGGCTTTTACTGGTTAGTTTTACATTGCCATTCATGGAGTCTATTGCATAGGGAGTTCAGAAATTGAATTTTGTGCACAGTTCTGTCATTGACTTATTTTTAATCTCCAAATAGATACTTAACCTGGTTAAGTATTGTACTTTGCTTTTGTTAATAATAATGACGAAAATACCCATGTACTTTGTTTAAGGTTTGAGAAGATGTTAATTGAAAGTTGCTTCTGAAAAGGTTTTGATATACAAAGTAATTTAAAATGAACTAAGATATCCATTATCTAAGTGAACTCTTGAGTTGAATCATTGTATCATATGAAGAATTATTTTGTGATATGAATCACTACTTTCTAAGGAATTTGTTTTAGCTTATATATATATATATATATATATATTTGGCTTTTCTTAAAAGTGAGGGCTAATATATAACTTATCAGTAGCCTCATTCATGTGAGTAACTCCCTCTTAACGTTTAAACTCTTTGGACAGTGAGAATTGGACAGATGTTACCTTAAGTCACATCTAAGGTTGCATATGACCTTTTGGAGTCAGAGAGACTCGTAGTTTTCTTATTTTGGTTTCTTTCAATTTTTTTCCCATAGAGACTCATACTTAATTTACACATTAGTCTAGGAAAGTCCTGCCAAAGTTTAAACATTTGGCAGCATATTGTAAAAGTCTTTCTTTACTTATTTTTAAAGTTTAACTGTGTCATTTTTGTTGAAAGTGGTTTCTTTATTATTTGAAGTTTATGTGAATTATTGTCTAATGATGTCACTACCAAGTGCCATGATTTTGGCAGAAGCTCTCAGGAATACGGTGTTATTTTTGTGAAAAAAATGAAAATGCTCCCTCTCCATCTAGGCCTCTTGACCTGTGTCATCCAGAGAGAAGCAGTAAGTTAAGGATGATGCCATGTGACATCACCCTGGGATCTTGCAGGAGGAACCTGCAAATACAATAATATTGAAATCCCTAATGAGAGGAAAGTTAATGAGGAAAAAGCAAGCCCTTCATCACTGTGGTTGTATAACTTTTGTGATCATGATTTGCTGTCATTAACCTGCTAATTAACTCCAATTGTTCGTTGATATAAGCCACTTCTAAATGAGTTAGGTAAAAGGTTTCCCTAACATTATTGTTCTTTTGCTAAGAAAGTATAACTACTTCTTCATGGAGCTAGACGGAGTCTCTATAATTTAGTGACTTAAAGACTTAAACATAAGACACCATAAAATTCCTAGAAGAGATCACAGGCAAAGTATTCTCTGATATAAATTGTATCAATGCTTTCTTAGGTCAGCCCCCCAAAGCAATAGAAACAAAAACAAAAATAAACAAATGGGACCTAATAAGACTTACAAGCTCTTACATAGTAAAGGAAACCATAAACAAAGCAAAAGGTAACCAAATGAGTGGGAGAAAATATTTGCAAATGATACAACCAACAGGATTTAATTTCCAAAATAGACAAACAGTTCATATACCTCAACAACAAAAACAAACAACCTAATCAAAAAATGGGCAGGAGACCTAAATAGACATTCCTCCAAAGAAGAGATACAGATGGCCAACATGAAAACATGCTCAACATTGCTAATTATTAGAGAAATGCAAATCAAAACTTCAGTGAGGTACCATTGACCTCACACTGGTCAGAATGGCCATCATTAAAAAGTCTACAAATAACAAAATGCCGGAGAGGGTTCAGAGAAAAGGGAACCCTCCTACACTGGGAATGTAAGTTAGTACAACCGTAATGGAAAACACTATGGAGTTTTCTCAAAAAACTTAAGAATTACCATATGATTCAGCAGTCCCATTCCTGAGCATATATCCAGACAAAACTATTGATGTAATTTAAAAAAATGCAGCACTGTTCATAACAGCGCTGTTTACAATAGCCAAGACATGGAAGCACCCTAAATGTCTATCAACAGATGAATAGAGAAAGAAGATGTGGTGTATGTGTGTGTACACACACACACACACACACACACACACACACACACACACAATGGAATATTACTGAGCCATAAAAAAGAATGACATAATGCTATTTGCAGCAACATGGATGAAAGTAGAGATTATCATACAAAGTGACATCTGAGTTAGAAAGATAAATACTGTATGGTATCACTTATATGTGGATCTAAAATATGACACAAGTAAACCTACCTATGAAATAGAAACAGACTCACAGACCTAGAGAACAAACTTTTGGTTGCCAAGAGGGAGTGGGGGAGGGATGAGTAGGAGGCTTAGGTTAACAAATGCAAACTGTTATATACAGAATGGATAAAAAATAAGGTTCTTCTGTATAGCACATAGAACTATATTTCATTTCCTGTGATAAACCATAATGGAAAAGAAGTAAAATTGACATGTATATATATGTATAACTGAATCACTTTGCTGTACAACAGAAATGAACACAACTGGTAAATCAACTATACTTCAATAAAAATAAAATACATAATTTAGAAGCTATGTATAAAAATTTGTCCTAAATGAGTGAAACACAGATTAGTATAGTAGTCCATCTTACCTATTTTGTTTTGTCTCAAATTGCTTATAGTTCCCGGGGTCTGATACTCAAATTATAACATCATCTTAGTGAAGAAGCAGGATTTACAACATCATGCCCATATTGTGCATGATGCTCACATTATTTATTTCTATGAAGCTAATGTCCTCTTAATTTGTCACTATCATTGAATACGTAGTTAAATGTTTCAGCCATTTACAGAAAGCTTAATGAAAGACTTTTATTGTTACAGTAGTACAAGCAGTGAGCAACTCTTTTATTTTCTACAGATTAAATGTCATTTTTGAAAATGTCTCTCAGGAGAGCTTGATAGAGAAGATTTTGAAGTTTATACACTCTAAGTCTTTTTCCAACAAGGTGGTGAAATCTGTGTGTGTAACCAGTTTCAAAAAAATTACAATGTATTAAAGTATGGTTAACACTAGAAATGTATATAATCATTCTTTGATGATTGAGAAGCTACCTGAGTACCTTTAAGTATACTATTTACTCAGCATTGGCTGCTCATTGTATTTGTGAAGCACAGAAATACCAGTTAGATGTATAGTGTGTATAGTGTAGATAACAGAAAACTTACTGGATTGTGTTCTCAGATAAATTTCCTTTCTGGACTCATTGTCATCTTTTGAAATATTGTTTCTGTTCTTATATCAAGTGATAGATGTCTAGACCAGAGGTTGACAAACTTTCTATTAAGTTGGTACAAATATAATTGCGGTTTCAGACTGTGAATTTTAAATCATTATCACTAGGCTCAAACACATTAATTAATCAAAATAGGAACTGTTACAGTCAACATATTTTGCCAACTAGAAATAAGTTTGTTTATTCCTGTAGCATAAAAATCTGTGTTTTGGAATTCAGTGAACTCTTAGAAAGCATTTTCTGCCTCCTGCTGGTTGTGGAAGCACTTTCCCTGCAAAAAGGTATCGATCAAGATGGTTGAAGAAGTGGTAGTCATTGGCGGAAAAAAATCAGGTGAATATAGATGAGGCAAAACTTTGTACCCCAATTTGGTCAACTTTTGAAGCATTGGTTGTGCAATGTGCAGTTGGACGTTGTACAGAGGAATTAGGCCCTTTCTTTTGACCAATGCTCGCTGTGGGCATTGCTGTTTTTGGTGCATCTCATTGATTTGCTGAGCATACTTCTCAGATGTAATGGTTTGGCTGGGATTCAGAAAGTTGTAGTGAATCAGGCAGCAGACCGCCAAACAGTGATCATGACCTTTATTGGTGCAGGTTTGGGTTAGGGAAGTGCTTTGGATCTTCTCCGTCCAGCCTCTGAGCTGGTTGTCTCCAGTTGTCATATAAAATCCACTTTTGGTCATCACATGTCACAAGCTGATCTAGAAAATGGTTCATTTTTGTTGCATAGAATAAGAGAAGAAGACACTTCAAAATGACGATTGTTTTGACTTGTGGTCAGCTCAAGGGGCACTCACTTTCTGAGTTTTTTTCACCTTTCCAATTAGCAACCTCTTGTGGAGTTGTAAGAGGATCAGCTTCAGTGATTGCTCTCAGTTGGTCATTGTCAACTTCTGTTGGCTGGCCACTGTGCTTGTCTCTAGGGCTCTTGTATTCTTTGCGAGGCTTCTTGAACAGCCACTGCACTCTACGTTCATTAGCAGTTCCTGGGCCAAGTGTGTTGCTGATGTTGCAACTTGTCTCTGCTGCTTTACAACCCATTTTGAACTTGAATAAGAAAATTGCTCAAATTTGCTTTTTGTCTAACATCATTTCCCTAGTCTAAAATAAATATAAAATAAATAGCAAGTAATAAGTCATTAGCAAAAAAACATAAAATGAGAAATGCACATTAAAATGATGTATAACATAACTGCATTTATTTAAGAATGTATTCTAATATCAAACAGCAAATTTCAACAGTAAAAAACCAAAATTACTTTTGTACCAACCGAATATAAAAAGACTAGATAATAAGTATTTTAGGCTTTGTGGGCCATACAAAGTACTTGAAATTACTCTGCTATTTTAACTTGAAAGCAATCATAGACAGTATAAAGAAGAATGAATGTGGCTGTGTCCCATTAAAACTTTATTTTCAAAAACAGGCGACTGGCTCTACTTGACCTATGAACTAGTTGCAGACCCCTGAACCAGAGCATGAGGGGGTCCCCATCTTACTGGGTTGGCCAAAAAGTTCCTTCAGTTTTTAAAGTAAAAATAAAAGACACATTTTTTATTTTCACCAAGGACTTTATAGAACAGTGTATTCATTGTTTTGTTCCACTACCTTCTGCCATTTTCCAGGCAACTTCATAATTCCATTTTCCCAAAACTTTTTATTTTTTTTTAAGCAAAGAACTGTTCCAGGTGCCTTTTACAGTCTTCCAGGGAAAGGAAGTTTTTTTCCATTAAGAGAATTTTGTAGAGACCAAAATAAACATACATCTGAAGATACAACTTTTGGTGAATACAGCAGAATGAACTTCCTAGCCAGGATATAGCAGTTTTTGCCTGGTCATCAAAGAAACTTGCATCATGCATTATCTTGATGGAAGATTATGTATTTTCTTTTGACTAATTCTGGACCTTTTTCATTGAGTACTGCTTTCAGTTGGTCTAATTGGGAGTAGTACTTGTTGGAATTAATCCCTTAGCTTTCCAGAAGGACCTTGTAATAGAGGGCTCCCTTCCAATCCCATTATATATACAGCATCACCTTCATTGGATGATCAGCCTTTGGTGTGGTTGGTGATGGTTCTTCTCACTTGCCTCATGATCTCTTCCATTCCACATCATTGTACAGTCTGTACTTTTCACTGCCCGTCACAACTTGCTTTAAAAAACATCATGTTTTCGTTACAATTAAGTAGAGAATTGCACGTGGAAGTATGGTCAGGAATGTTTTTTCTGCTTAATTTATGTGGCACCCAAACATCAAAGCTATTAACATAACCAAACTGGTGCAAATTTTTTTCAACACTTGATTTGGATATTTTGAGTGTGTCGGCTTCCTCCTATGTGGTTAATGTTGATTATTCTCAGTTAATGTCTTGATTTGATTGCTGTCAACTTTAACTGGTTGACCTGACTGTGGAGCATTGTCCAGTGAGAAATCTTCTGCACAAAATTTTGCAAACCGCTTTTGACACATTTGATCAGTCACAGCACCTTCACCATATACTGCACAAATTTTTTTTTGTTTCAGGTGCATTTTTACCTTTCTTGAAATAATAAAGCATGATATGCTGATAATGGTTTTTTTCTTGCATCTACAATACTAAAATGGCTACACAAAACCCACCAGTTTTGATAGGTTTTTAAAAAATGCATGCTGATATAACAGCTGTCAGAATACAATCTAATAAAATTGTTTGAAATGAAGTTAAAGACAACCAAGTGCTAGTAGAGCCATTGTACAGAAAAAAACGAAACCTTTTGGCCAACCCAGAACTTGTTATTGCTAGTGGCCTGTACAGTACCTGGAACTTCTTTCATAAACATGTGTTGCATTAATGTTGAATTAATAGATGCTGCTTAAAGAATAATTAAAGAAAGGCATATCTTTGAGAATGTATTTGTATTTCTGCTCCCAATTTTTATATCTTCTCTAATCATCCCTTTAGCCTCAGAATTAGCATTGGCAATGTTTTGTTTTAAATGTGTAAATATACTTTAAAGCCAGAACTCTGCTGGAAAAGAAGCCAAATGGATTAACAGATGAATGGATAAACAAATTGTGATATATCCATACAGTGGAATACTATTAAGCAGTAAAAAGCAATCAACTACTGATATATGTAACAACATGAATGCTTCTCAAACCCATGCTAGAAGAAAGAAATCAGACACAGAACATGACACGCTGTGTTATTTCATTTATATGACTTTCTAGAAAAGGCAAAACTGTAGGAACATAAAGTAGATTGATCATTGCAAGGAGTCAAGTGAGAGGAGGATTGACTGCAGAGGGGTACATAAGAACTTTTGAGGGTGCTTGAAATATTTTATATCTTGATTGTGGTTATGTGATATAAATGATGCCATGTATACATTGTATGCATTTGTCAAATATAAATGATTATAATTATGTGATATAAAGATGCCGTGTATACATTGTATGCATTTGTCAAAACTTACTGTACACTGAAAATTGGTGAATTCTGTTGTATATAAGTTATGCTTCAGTAAAGTTCTTTTTTTAAAAATGGAGATCAGCGTTAAAAATTAAAAAAAAATTTTCTTTAGTTTTGACTGTGCTGGGTCTTCGTTGCTGTGTGGGCTTTTTCTCTACTGTGGTGAGTGGGGGCTACTCTCTAGTTGTGATGTGTAGGTTTCTCATTGCTCTGGCTGCTCTTGTGGAGCACGGGATCAACAGAGTGCAGGGCTTCAGCAGCTGTGGCATGTGGGCTCAGTAGCTGCCGCTCCCGGGCTCTGAAGCACAGGCTCTACAATTGTGGCACATGGACTTTGTTGTTCCATGGTGTGTGGAATCTTCCCAGACCAGGGATCCAACCCATGTCTGCTGCTTTATCATCTGGATTCTTTACTGCTGAGCCAGCAAGGAAGCCCTCAGTAAAGTTTTAAGAAGAAACAAGCTTGATTTATATTGCTACTGCAGTATTATCATACTCTAAGCCTAAGGAAATAAGTGTTTTCTTTTAACTATGAAAATACAAAATGAAAATTAATGAAGTTTTGATTTTTTAAATTGCAGAAACACAACTAAGTTCTCCTGAAACTTTTGACCTTGAAAAAGAAGGCTTTCCAGATGGCAGAGAGACCCTGGATGAAGTAAGAATAATGGCAGATAAGGAGGTGAATATTACTTTTAATTTTTCTCAGTGTTTTCTTTCTACTGGTCATCCTCTCTCTGATGCAGTATTGACCTTGGATGAAGAGATTTAAGTGACAGTGGGTTAGGTTTTTATCTTAGATTCTTAAAAGTGAGTTCAGTACTATTTCTAAATATAACAGTAGTTCCATTTCTTCAGTATTTTAATATGCTTTATCATGTCTAGTACAGATGGGGAAATGGAGATTTAGGATGTTTGAGTAATGTCGACCTACAAAAAATAGTCACAACCTAGAAGGTGAGACTTATGTTTTCTTTGGGGGGAATTTTTAGGCCGGGGGGAGTCAGGTTATATAGAAGCTCTTAACAAGGAGCAGGTAGTCTAAACATCAAAAGATTATTGTTAATGAAGGAAGACCAAAAAACTCAAGTTAAGGAATTTAATGCTTTTCTATATATGGGAAGATGCAAGAGTCTGGACTTATTGAAATCATTCCTTTCATATGCATCTCAGCTGTCTGGGGCCAGTGCTCACAATGGGGAGTGGTTGATGGCTCCTGATAGCAGGCATTGTTCTTCCTGGACTCAGAAATTCACATTTGGAGGGCCAGAATCCCTGATGGCTATGACATTCTTGTTTGATGTGACAGGAAATACTCCATTTCATAGTAATTTGCTCAAGTTCAAACTGCTAATAATGATAGTACCAGAATTTGAACATAGATTTGTCTCCAAAGTCCTGGAGCATTTTCCATTATATAAGTAACAGAGATGAACAGTCTTGGAGAAAGTTGCTACCTTTATATTATGACCTAACTTTCAGCCCTAATTTTGAGATGTGATCAGAAATGCAAAATCTGGATAGCAGCATGATAAAATAAGTCAGTCTGTATTTGTACTAGTACCTTTCCTAAGTTCACACATCTGACATTAACCGTAAGGCTGATTGACACAAGTTCATACACCTGATTAAGATTCAGTGCATATTTTTTCATGTTGAGTCTGACAAAACAATTTAAATATCGATAACTCTTTTAAAGAATTCAGACCTTTAAAATCTGTTGTAAAAAGTAGCCTGAAACTTAAACTAGTTTTTTGTGAAAATAAATTTTTTGGTTATACATGTGCATACCGTTTTATTCTGAGCAATTCTCTTATTCTGAGCTTCATTCCCTTATTCCTTTTTATATGCTACATTTTTTTGAAAACAATTTTTGCCTTAGAAGTTATTAATAGATCCCCTTCCTAGTTTCTGTACTGCAGGTAACTGAGTGGAAATCCTGCTTTCATGACTTGTGCATGCTGTTTGGTTCCCTGGAACCTGATCTGTCACAACTGACAGACAGAGATTCCCTCATGCCTGTGGTGTTAGTTTCCTAACACCTTTTGGTGAGGAGCTCCCTGTTTAAGAGCTGCTGAAGACAGATCCTGCTACATAGTGTCAAAATGGTCTCAGGTTCTTTTCCTAGGGAGAAACTATAACCTTCTCAATAGTGATGGGGGAACAGAGTGTTGTTAAAACATAGTTATCCTAACATGCAGAAGAAGCTCTGCAAGCCTTTAGCTAATCAAGGCTGATTTCTTACGCATCCATGACTGTGGAGGTAACAAGTCTTTGGGACAAAGAGCAAGAACTCTATTTAAAAGTTATGTATGTCTGCAGCACTACACATCAAGTAGATGGAATTGTATGGTCTTTTTTACATGTAATGTCCTCTTTTTGGTGTTGCTATTTGCAACAATTATTGCAATCTGTGGATGCTCTAAATAGTCTTAAAAGTTAACATTAAAAGAAGTCGGAGATGCTGTAGTTTTTAAGTTATTGCACAATCACTAGTTACAAGTAACTTACTAGAAAGATAGAATCTGGGCATTTTATGTGTACAATGATAGTATTACAAAGGGTGTGGACTCTTGCCCTTGGAATCTGTGTATAGGGTCATTTACCCCAAAATTTCTTGTTTATTGTTCGAGGAGCTTGAGTATTGGGACTAGAAGACATGACTTTGAATTCCAACTCTTATCACCTTGGTCAAATTAATTCCTTTGTTCATTTATTTGGCAGATATTATAGTTTGTGTACTGTGTGCCAGTCACTGTTTTGGAGTCGTGAGATATAGGTAAATAAAAAAACAACTCCTGCCCTCAAAGGGACACATAAACAGATAATTATAATGTGGTTTGACAAATGTAATGTTAGAAAAATGCCTGAGACATTAGGGGAGGGCATTAGAGGAATGCCCTAATGGAGAGGAATGCTTTTCTGAATTTCAGTTCTTCATTTATAAAATGTAGACAGAAGTAGCCTATATTATTGGGTTGCTCTGATGATGAAATTAGATAAAGAATATGAAACATAGCAGGGATTTGGCACAAGTAAAAGTATGCATGTGGAACTGCTTTATAATACATTGTGGCTGCTCAGTGATATTAGCTTACTAATGACACAGAATTGCTTGACAGTGTTTGAAGTATTTGGAATACCCTTGCCAGAACTGTAGTCCCTCTTGATTTGATTTCCTGCAGTGGTAAGGTTCTTTTGGAAATAATATTTTTGGAATATCTTGTTTTAGTGGGGGTCTCAGATATTTGTACTCAGAAGTCTGTTAACTGTAGGCTTTATTCAGACTCAGATACAGTTGACCCTTGAACAACAAGGGGCTTAGGGGTGCCGACTTTTCGTGCAGTTGAAAACCTGTGTATAACTTATAGTGGGCCCTTGGTGTCTGTGGTTTCTCCCTAACGCAGCCAACCGCAGTCATTTAGAACTGTAGTATTTACTGTTGAAAATATTTGTATATTAGTGGACCTGCACAGCTGTAGTCAGTTTAGTCAGTTGGTTAAGTAAACTGTATTAAATAGACTGTGTCTAAGATAAAAGGGGAGATAAACACTTTCCTAAACTATGCATAAATCTTACGGGGAATGGGTAAGGGAGTTGGTGACTGTAGGACATATTCTCATTTTCATTGGATCCATTTCTTGAGATGAAGTTTCTTTTCAGGCCAGCCTTTAAGAGATCATGATTTGGTATACAAATACCTGTTTTGAGAAAATACACATATAGTATTTTAAAAGAAGTAGAAGCAGCTCTGCAGAGACCCAGTCCCTGATTGTATAGTCCTCACAAAAGCTTCTTGGCTTGTATTTTTTTTCCTCTTGAGGCTCCTCCATTGTAGCTAATATTTAAATAGACATTTTTAATGGTGCTGGGAAAAAAACTTAGGTAAACATAAAAATGTTTAGAAACCTTCTGGATTGCCTATGAATGTGATTGGAAATGGTCTTGTATTCACAATAAAACAATAGATCAGCTTCTCCCTCTTGAGTACTATAATAATAGTTGAAGGTACATTCTCTGCATTTTATAGAGCTGATGATGGAATACAAAGAAGTATAGTACTGGATGTGAATACAAGTAGCATTCATGTCATATAACTTCTATGTGCGTGTGTGTTAGTCGCTTAGTCGTGTCCGACATCTTGTGACTCCATGGGCTGCAGCCCACCAGGCTCCTCTATCCATGGAATTCTCCAGGCAAGAATACTGGAGTGGGTTGTCATTTCCTTCTCCAGTTTCTATGTTTAGTGAACTTTAGAATGCCGAGTAACTGCTCAACTGCCACTAACTTTCAAGACTATTTGCAAATTATAAGGTATATTGATTTTTCTTCCTTCTGCTCAGATGGCTTTGCACTTACAGGACAACTTTTCCTTTTACAAAGGAACCTGTGTTTGTGAGAATCTCAGTGACTAAGATTGAAATAAAAAGCACCTAGAACTTTTAGACCCACTTGACTTACCCCACATGCTAGAGAAGAATAATTTTAGAACCAGAGTGTCTCCCAATACCTGGCAGAGTCAGCCTTCAGAAACAAAGTGGGTGGGGAGTGCTTTTTGTTTTTGTCATACTGTGGTGAAATACTGAGAGTTTGGATGCCACCATGGGTTTGAGTCTACATTGTCCACTTAGTCATTTTGTGATCAGCAGATTACTTTGCCTTTTCAAGCCTTAATTTCCTCTTGTATAATACTGGAGCGAGTGATACCTCTGACAATTAGGTTGTTGTGAGGTATGGATATGGAAAATGCTTGGCCAAGCCTGGCATAGTACAGAAACTCAACCACTCTTGGTTCCTTTCTTATCTTTCTTCTCCCTACCCCCCATCTTTTTTTCCTCCCCTTTCTAAGTAAAGAGCAGGTATGTGTTGAAAATAACATTTTCTGACAGTTGTAGAAATTGTTTTACTTGGTATTTATTTAGATTGCCTGTTTCCCTCTCTGCTGGGTTAGATTCACAGGTGGTAAATTTTAGGGATGGCCTAAACTTAGAGACTAAAAAGAAAAAAAACCAAAAAAACCCAGTTTTCTCAGAGCTCAAATTATCTATCCACTGCAGTTTTGGTCTCATTTTGTTCTTGTATCAGAAAAGGGTTTATTTTGTTTCCTATAGTAAAGCATAATGACGGCCTAGTTGCTCCTGGCTTTTAAATGGAAGCAGTGGCTATGCAGGATAGTTTCACATTGATTGGATAGGACATGCTGTCCTTTGAAGCAAGTGTTAGGCAGTAGTGCTGCAGTGCTCACGCATACTGTTGAATTAATCACTGCAGAGTTCTTGGCTCTGACCTGTAAAGGTAAAATAAAACTGCCTCTGAGAGATACTGGGAACTGTAGGAAAAATGATGACTACAAAACATTGAAAAGGGAGTAAGAATGGCTTTGTCAGAATTGTTTTAATGATTGCCTTCAGGCCTTCTTAAATGTTTGGGTCTTAGTTGTGTTTCCTCTTTCAACCCAAAAGAAACAAATAAAACATAAGAGGTGGTTTGTCTTACTGGTATAAGCTGAGGCCTAGATTCTTAACTTAAATTTTAGTTGTGTTGCTTGAGCTCTTTTTTTTTCCCTCACTTCTGATGTCCGAAGTTACTTATAATGATCACAGTTCTTTTTGTGTGTTTGTGGAATTAATTCTTTCTTTTTCTTTCAGTTTCATTGAGATATGATTAATATATAGTGCCGTTTTGGAGAAGGAAATGGCAACCCACTCCAATATTCTTGCCTAGAGGATCCTGTGGACAGAGGAGCCTGGTGGGCTGCTGTCCATAGGGTTGCACAGAGTCAGACACAACTGAAGCTACTTAGCATGCATGCATTAGAGAAGGAAATGGCAACCCACTCCAGTGTTCTTGCCTGGAGAATCCCAGGGACGGAGGAGCCTGGTGGGCTGCTGTCTGTGGGGTCACACAGAGTTGGACACGACTGAAGCGACTTAGCAGGAGCAGCATAGCACTGTTTCAGGAGTACAGTATAATGATTTAACTTACATGTATAGTTAAATGATTATCACAGTAAGTTTAGTGAACACCTGTAATCTCATATAGATATAAAATTAAAGAAATAGAAAATTTTTTTCCTTATGATGAGAACTCTTAGGACTTACTGTAACAACTTTCTAATATATAACATACAGCAGTGTTAATTATATTATTACATTGTAAATTACACCCTAAATACTTATTTATCTTACAGTTAGGAGTTTATACCTTTTGACTGCCTTCATAATTCTTTCGTGAGATTGAATAACTGTCTTTTAGATGCTGTTGCTAATACAAATTGAAACATAGCGTACTGACTTAACGAGGGCAGTGCTTTGCAGTGGGTTAGGGAGGAATTCTGTCAGATTTTGGAGCCCAGCAATCCCTGGTTTGAATTTCAGCTCTGCCACTTATTTGTTCTGTAACTTTGGGCAAGTTGCTTTATTGTTTTAGACAATACTTTCCTCAAGTGTAAAAAGAATGTAGTAATCTTTGCAAGATTACCATGAGGTTTAAATGAGCATTATTACATACAGAATGCTTAGCACACAGTAGGCAGACACTGAATGAGTATTAACTATGTTAGTGTATCTCCCAATCTACTGTCCAGAATTTGGCAAAATGATTGGTGTCATTGAAAGTAAGTAAAATACAGGATGGAGCCTCTTGCAGTTCTTTTTGGGAAAAGATACTTTGTAAAGCTAATACAATTGCTATTTGTCATGTTCTTTAGGTTCTTCAAGTTGATAACAAGAAAGATGCTGAGAAGGAAATATCTACTTCTATCTTCTCATCTAGTGCCCAGGTATCCTGCCCACTCTGTGACCGAGGCTTCCCACCCACAAAGATTGAGCGACATGCCATGTATTGCAATGGGCTGATGGGGCAAGATACAGGTAAAGCCACTCTTTTCTTTGACTATGTGGTGGTTTTGTAGTCCTGTACAGTACAGTGCAACAGTATTTGCACTTAAATCTTCAGTATTTAAGTTGTTGATTTTTTCTATTTAGCTAAGTCTCTAGTGCTTTTGACATTCTTTACTACATTGGCTGGCATGCTATTTTGTTGCACATACCTCAGAACAAGGGGATGGAAAAAATCTTTCATCTTTTAATGTTTCAAATTTATTCTTTGCTTTAGGCAGGCCATTTTACTTTAGGCAGGCCAAAGATCAATGTGATCCCATGGACCTTGCATTTCACGTTGTATACAAATACTGAAACTCCTATGAAACTTGAGGAAATAAGTTCTAGAGTTGCCTGTTTTTCATTCAGAATAAGTCTCTTGTCAGGGGGTTGTGTGTGTGTGTGTGTGTGTGTGTGTGTGTGTAAATTTTACCTAAAGACAGTTACAGCTGAAAAATATCCCTAGTTTCTATTCCTCTCCTATATGTCTCTGATGCATCACCCTGGAGCTTTTGATTATCTCTCAGAGAGTGCACCAGAGGCCTTGGTTTTGGTATAGCATGAGATATTGGCCAAGAGAATCTGCTTGTTCATCACAGCCCTTGAAATACCACCCCTGATCTTGCCTTTCTAAACTCTAAATGTGATAGAATCTGCACAGCTCTCTGTGGTCTAAATATAATAGAATCTGCATACCTCTTTGTGGTCTAACATGTTGAATGTAACCATTCATCAGAAGATTAGAAATGTTGCAATATTTTTCTCAGTTCTACTTGGTTCCCATCACTTAGAGATGTTTAATCTGAAATTGTATAATTGTGAGGTATGGGAAAGAAAGACACATGTTATTTAACTTTTCTGATGTTATACACTTCTCATTAGTTAAATAAGGAAGTACCTAAACTTATAATTTAAATAAATTTGTTGATTTTTCTAATTATAAAGTAGTACCAGTTCATTTTTAGTACAAATAATAATAATGGCATACATTTATTGAGTACTTGAAATGAGTCAGGCACTATTTACATAAATGGGACCATGCCACATATAATTCTATAGTTTGCTTTTTTTTATTTAGCAGTAAATTTAGATCTTTCTATGTACAGATATAATTTTTACATAGTTGAGATCTGACTGTATGTAAAATTCTGTTTTTTCTACTTATAGCATTAAATTTTTCCCATGTCACTAAAAGTTAGGTGTAAAAATATTTTTAATATTATATTAAAATATTTAATATAATACTCTGTAATCCAGAGTGCCTTCATTTACTTGTCATATATTTAGAATGCTTCATGTTGCCATGTTATACATACATGATACTGAGCTTTTTATGCCAAAAATTGTTGGCTATATTTTGGGGTTATTTTTTAAGGATATATTTTTAGTTTGGTTGCTAGTGAGAAAAAGATGGGCTCCACAGTCCAGTCAGTCTGAGACTGAGTCCTGCCTCTGTCACTTACTACTCTGTGACCCTATGCTACTTTCTATTCATGCATCTGTCAACCAATAGAAATGACCTTATTTGGTTTTTATGAGGTTAAATAAGATATTTTAAGTAAAGTGTTCAGTACAGTGCCTAGCACATAATAAGTGCTTAAGAACTTTGAGCTGCTGTTATGTAGTGGAATTACTAGGTCAGATATTTTGTCATGATTTTTAAGGGTTTTTATGAATAACACTGTAGTCTTTTAAATACACTGAAAGTTGAAGACCTAAATCTGGTCAACTTCCTTTAATTGAAGAGCACTGTAGGACTAGGATTTTAGATGCAGTTTTACTTTGATATAACTCTTTAGTTTGATTTTTAGTGGAGTGTTTTAGTGGCTAAAAGAATTCTAAGGCTGGACATTTGGTGACCAGAGAAGGGAGAGACTGTTTTGTCTATCTCACTAAACATGCTTACCCAACTGGTATTAGTTACTGAGTCAACACCCCACTCAGCACTGAGGTTCAGAAATAAACAAGTTTGAGAAACTGAATCCCCGTTGAGCTCTAGGAATAGATGACCTTCTTCCAGTCATAGTTAAAAGGTAAAAAGTATAGAGTAGATTTTACTGACATCTCCTAGACAGACCACTGATAGTTTGTGCTTAAACAGGAAGCTTTGGTATTTATTTTTGTCAGATATCTTTCAGCTTTATGATACTTGCTTTTGAGCTTGTTCTTCCTTATGGGGTGTGGTGGGGCAACTCACAACACCACCTTCTTGATTTAGGCTTGTTTCTGAGTTTTCTCAAACCTAACGCAGACTTATACCAGAATCAGGTTATTCTCATTGAACTTGTTGAGACGCTGACACCATCAGGTAGGCAAAGTAGACTGAGACTTGCATTGTTATCTGTTCAGAAAGTCTTTCAAGTTCTCGAATCCATTGGGCCAGTGATCCTGTGTATTGCTGCTCAGTTAGATTTACACTCTGGGTCTTGAGGACTCTTTCAAACATTATAGATTTAAGTGTATTTTCCAATATAATTGGAAGCTCTTATACTCTTGACACTGTATGTCTTGTAGCTCTGATCCAAATGTCTCAGACCTCCATCCAAAGATGTCTGCGGTATCCCAAATGACAGTCATACTTTTTCTTAAGGAAACTTGTTTTAAAAATTAGTTCCTTGGTGATCCAGTGGTTAAAAGACTGTGGTTCTGCAGCAGGGGGCACGGGCTTAATCCCTGGTCAGGGATCCTGCTTGTCACATGACACAGGCTCCCGGCCTCTCCAAAGAAAAAATCCAAAAGTATGGTGAAGACATGTTAGAATACTGCAAACTTCGTTTCAACACCAGCTTGTTTACCTAGAACCAGAAATTTGTTTTTTTTATACTACCTATTGCCTACCTACTTTAATTCATCCAAATACTTAATAGAAACACCTTTTTTTTTAAAATGATGCTCGACCTTGTGTGGGTTACTAAAGAAGTTTAAGACAAGGTTTCTGCCACTAAGGAGCTTGTAGTGTCATTGGGGAGATAAGTGTTAACCTAAGAAATTAATTATAAGATGGCACAAAGTGAATATTGTATACCCTGACAGTAAGTGCACCAAGAAAAAGGAGAGCTGCAGTGAATAGGGATGATATTGCCAGAGAAGGGTGGGCTTAGCCTCAGCTGGATAGGTTTGGACAAACCCATAGGAAAGTAGGGGGCCCTTTATCCCCCTGTGGGTTAGATAGGGTAGGAAGCAAGGGAAACAGCCACTAAATAACAGCTTCCTCTTAATCTTCCTAGTAATGTTAGCTTACCTAAATTATCCTTTCTGGTGACATTATTTAGGCCTTACAGGAAAATTTGAAGCAGGTAGTCCTCACAAAAAATGTCGCTCTCTCTGCTTATTCCTCTGCTTTCCTGGGGACTGAGCTTGAGGCTCTGAGGTGGGGTAGGGGAAGTACATTAGATGAATTATGTGAAACATGTACTAGTGTGACTGGCATATAGTAGGTCTTCAGTGAATTTGCCGTCATTTGGTTTCTCTACCAGCTTGCCTGTCCTGTCTTCCTTGTCATCATGTATTGTAGTGTTTGTTCTGGTTCCTCTTAGCCTTATGACTGAAGAGAGAGGGCTGTCCTCAGCCTAATATTTTAATCTTTGGTAAAAGGAAGCCTCTCTTACAATGGAGGGGAAAGAGTTTTAACATGACCTCAGGATGGCGACCATTAGCCCAATGCCTAAGGGGATGCAATGAGAGGACTTTCTTTCCAGAGCTTAGGATCCAGCTTTCCCCTTCTTGTTTTTCCCTGAATCTGATCCTAGACATGCTTGGTTTGGCTGTGTAAAAGAAATAGTAATTAGAGTCATTTACATGAAGTGTCTACCATTTATGCCTGTTACCGTGCAGCACAATAACAATTATGCATATCATTAAATATGTGTCTGATTAACTTTGCTGTAAGTTTTATTTGATTATAATACTACACTCTGGTTGAGTTGGCTCAGTCTGCTCAGTTTGTTGCTCAATGACATGGCTGTCTATTCACAACTGTGGAAAAATTAAGAGAGTTCTTTAAAGGCACTGTTTGAGGAGAGACGATTTGCTAAATCAGTCTAAACTGTGACAGAAGCAGGTTGCCTTTACATTTGCTTTCTGGAGAATGTCTTTGAGATAATTTTTTCCTTTTTGTAATTTTATTTATTTTATTTTTGGCTGTGCTGGGTCTTCGTTGCTGTGCAAGCTTTTCTCTAGTTGTAGAGTGCGGGGTCTACTCTCTAGTTATGGTGTGCAGGCTTTTCATTGCAGTGGCTTTTCTTGTTGCAGAGCATGAGCTCTAGGGTATGCAGGGTTCAGTAGTTGTGGTACATGGGCTCAGTAATTGTGGCTCCAATGCTCCGCACAGGCTCAGTAGTTGTGGCATATGGGCTTAGTTGCACCCCACCATGTAGAATCTTCCTGAATCAGGGATTGAACATGACTGTCCTGCATTGGCAGGCAGATTTTTCTTTTACCACTGAGCCATCATTGGCTCCTTTTATTAAACATCTAGGAAGAAAAAAGGTATTCATTTGCTCATCCAATAAATACTTACTAAGTACCTACTATTAATACATGGCAGATATAGTCAACAGAATATACAAAGTCCGTGTTGTCAGAGATGTATTCTAGTAGTAGACTACTTCAATAAACAAACATAATACGTCATGAGAGAAAGAAAGTGAAAGTGTTAGTCATTCAGTCATGTCTGACTCTGTGAACCCCCTGGAGAGTAGCTCTCCAGGCTCCTCTATCCATGGAATTCTCCAGGCAAGAATACTGGAGTCGGTTGCTATTACCATCTCCAGGGGATCTTCCCGACCCAGAGATTGAACTCAGGTCTCCCGCATTGCAGGCAGATTTTTTAATGTTTGAGCTACCCAGGAAGCCTTCTATAATATGTCATGTTGATAAGTATTTTAGAGAAAGAAATCAAAAGAAGAGGGGAATAGAGAGTACTGAGGACAGGTTGCAGTTTAAAATAGGTGGTGTGGAAGCTTCCATTGAGAAGGTGACATTTAAACAGAGCCCTGAGTGAGGGAATGAGGTAGGAGAATTTTGAGTGGAGAGGAGAGAGTGTTACAGGCAGTGGGAACAGTAAGTTCAGAGACCCTGAGGTGTGAACAACCTTGGTGTGTGTGGGAAATGACAGAGAAGCCAGTGTGGCTGGAGTAGAGTGAGGGAGAGATTAACAAAACCAGACAGATAATTGGAGAGGGGACAAGTGAACAGATCACATAGAACTCATAGGTCATTAGTAAGGAACTTTAGCTTTTAAATAAGGAAACATTGGAGGGATTTGAGCAAAAAAAAATGAATTAATATTTGAACAAAGGATCACTCTGGATGCTGTGTGAATAGATTGTTGATTGACAAGAGTAGAAGCTGTGAGAACAGCCAGTGCTTTATTTTTGGTAATATGATACAGTGAGAAAAACATAGGCTTGGAACTAGGTAGATCTGAACTTAAATTTCAGCTGTAATACTGGTCAGCTGGGTAATATTTGACAAATTACCTTACTCTTTGAGGATCAGGTGCCTTATTTGTAAAATTAGTCTAGCATCATTAGTATTGTCATGAGAATCAGAAATACTTTTATCAAGTACCCAGCACTGTGTCTGGATTGTTTTATATGTTCAATAAAGGGTAGCTGCTGTTGTTGTTCAATATTTCAGCTAGAGCTAAAAGAAGGATGAAAGACAGGGAAAGGCATTAGAGCCAAAGTGCTAAGAATAAGTTAGTGAGAAATAGATCCTAGCTGAGTTAGGAAAGCTAAAGGCATTAACTATATACTCTTTGGGCCTAGATACAGAGGTGTGAATACTGCTAGGAGTGGATTTTCTCTTCATGGATATTTCATGGAAACATAATGGTGGGTAAGTGCATGGGTTGTTGTTCAGTTGCTCCGTCATGTCTGACTCTTTGCGACCCCATGGACTGCAGCACGCCAGGCTTCCCTGTCCTTTACCATCTCCCAGAGCTTGCTCAAACTCATGTCCATTGAGTTGGTGATGCCATCCAGCCATCTTGTCCTGGGTCATCCCCTTCTCCTGCCTTCAATCTTTCCCAGCATCAGGGTCTTTTCTAATGAATGAGCTCTTCGCATCAGGTGGCCGAAGTATTGGATCTTCAGCGTCAGCATCAGTCCTTCCAGTGAATATTGAGGATTGATTTCCTACTGGTTTGATCTCCTTGCAGTCCAGAGGACTGTCAAGAATCTTCTCCAACACCACAGTTCAAAAGCATCAATTCTTCAGTGCTCAGCTTTCTTTATAGTGCAACTCTCACATCCATACGTGAGTACTGGAAGAACCATAGCTTTGACTATACAGGTAGAGGTAAGAATCCTTAATGGAGATTTGCCTGAGAACTATCAGAGAAATACTGAGACCTAGAATAGGTTTGACTTGGGTGACTCAGCAAAAATCAGAAGACCTGAACGTCTCTAGGTAAAACATTTCTTAAATTGGACAGAGTTGACTTTTTCAGTTTTATATATGTGTATTTACCTACCTGAATGTAATTTGTACTCCCATTCAGTCTTCTCAGTTGTATTAATGTGGCTTTTCTGGTATCTAGGAGGATTAAGTATATCACTGTTGACAACAAACTATAGAGGTGTTAATAATACATGTCAGTAGTTAGGTGTATTGTTAGGAAGTAGCTTAAGTTTAGTAGAAATAGCATGGATTATGGAAACACACTGACCTGTGGGGAGATATACAAATCCAAACAAAGATTATAGTACTGTTGGGTAGATAAGACATACACATGAATAACTGTAATGCAAGATCAAAACTACTAAGGGGCATAAAGATAAATTCTGTGGTGTTTCAGAAGAAACGTGATTAGAGATTTAGAAGAAAGGCATTAATGTAAAACAGCAGGCAAAAATCGAATCATATAAATAGGAAAACATGAAAGGTGTACAAAAGAGCATGCAATTCAGTGTGATTGTAGTATGGACATAATGAAAATAAATAGTAAGCAGTTGGAGAATGACAAATGTAACGTGAATTATATGAGTTAATATAGGACAAGGTTTTTTTTCAACCTGTAAAAAATTATTTATGTGTTTACTCCGGTGTAGTATATAGGACTCTTTTGGGTGCAAGTGTTGGAAATACAATTCAAGTGAAAAGTGAAAGTGTTAGTCACTCGGTTATGTCTGACTCTTTGCAACCCCATGAACTGTAGCCTGCCAGGCTCTCTGTCCATGGAATTCTCCAGGCAAGAATACTTGAGTGGGTAGCCATTCCCTTCTTCAGAGGATCTTCCCAACCCAGGAATCAAACCCAAGTCTCCTTCATTGCAGACAAATTTATTACCATATGAGCCACCAGGGAAGCCGTGGTAATCTTAAGCAAAACAGAGAGTTTAGTTTGCATAATAATTAGGAAGCCTGGGATAGGCTTCAAACTGAGCCAGATCTGGGAGCTGAGATGATGTTTCTCTGTCTTTTGACTTTATTTTTCTCTATTCAACAGATAGACTTTCTTGTTGTTAAGGGACAGGCAAAGTGTCTGCCAGCAGCCATAGAGTTTTAGCCTTTAATGGAAAAAAAGGAGTTCTTTCTCCTGAGACCATAAATCAATCTAAGAAAGACTCTGATGGTCTTTATTTAAGTAACCACCCCTGGTTTAGTTGCTATTATCAACTGGATGGTTATGTATCATTTATTAATATGTCAGAACAAGTAACAGAAAGCCCTGTTAGTATCTATCAGAAAATTTTATCAATTCTGATAACAGAAAACACCATATTAATTGATGTAATTAAGTGAGTTTAACATCTAAGGTTTCTCACATAACAAGATATCTGGAGTGAGGTAGTGGCTTAGTGACATAATGAGGACCAAAGCTTTTCTGTTTCAACTCTACAGTCCTTGACTTGTGGCTTCTTGACTTATGGTTTCAAGATGGCTGTTATATCTCTAGACCTTAAATCTGTGTTCCAGGCAAGAAGAAAGGATAAAGGAGCGTGATTGTAGGTTGTAATTACTGCAGTCTATTAACTCATTCCTATAATAATCTCATGGAATTGAGTTTATTCCAAATTGTGGAAAAATTAGGTCAGTTATAAATTTAGTATTTGTTCATGTCCTTTATGCGTGTGTTTATGTGTCTTTATGTGTCTTTGAAGTCAGTCATTGATTAATTTGCTGTTAATGAAGTTTTGTGTTAGGTGCTGGGAGTGCTCACAGGGTGATAAGGTGCTCATAGAGCTGGTTGAACCTCAAATTTGTATTCAGGAAATTCACAGTCCAGTGAGGCAGACAGACTTGGACACGACTAATTATAATACAAATCAGTTGAAATGCTAAAATACAGGCACTAATATCAGGTGTGGGTTTTTAACCAACCCCCCCCCCCCCGCCTTTATTGAAAATGTGCATCTAAAATAGCAACAAGCCTTGTTAGGTGTAAATTGTCTGAATTTCTGATGTTTTCTTTAAACCACACTACAAAAAGTAAAATTACTGGATTATATGTATAAAGTTTTAAGACTGTCTTCAGAAGATTCTACTCATTTAAGTTCTCATTGGCAGCACATGAGAGAGTGTTCCTTTCACCACACCATTACAAATACTGAGGAATGTTACTTTTTTTGTTGTTTTTAAAGCATGGTATATTCATTAGATAATCAGTGATATTTCATTATATTTTACATTTCTTTGATTAGTACAGTTGAATTTGTTTCTTTTTTTAAAAAGCCAACTTGTATTTCTTCTTTGAAAAATTGTTATCTGAACTTACCCAAGTATCTGTTGGGTTCTTAATATTTTTCTTATCAATTTATGTAAGTTCTTTTAGAAATGATATTTGTCTTTTGCTTCAAAGGTGCTTTCCAGGTTTTTCCCACCCACCCATCAGTTCTTACCAAGTTTACAGATTTGTGCAGCCTGGCACATCACCCCCTTCTTGTGTTTAAACAGTCAGAGCTTTTATTTCTTAAAGCAGAGGCAGGGCTGATCCTGTAGCAAGATCCCTAATCAGTGGCACTGGTATGGAGAAAAGAGTATTGGAATCCATGAAGTTAGGGAGAGGGCTGCAAGGAGAAATTGTAAAAAATTCATTGCTGCTGATAGTGGGAGAAGGAAGCTGAGAGGTAGGAAGAGATGGTGATCTAGTACAGAGGTCAGTACGAGCTGGAAGTAATACATCTAAGGTAGATTTGTCTTTGATAGATTTGACCCCAGACTGTTTGGTGTTTCTGTAGAGGCCATCATCTTATTTGAATGCCTGCTGACATAGAAATACATCATAACTTTTAGCCACTGGATGAACCCTTAGACCAAGTACCTCCACTCCAGACTTGTGATGTTCCATTGCTTGTAACTCTCTCTTGTATGTAACTCTCTCCTCTTGTATGAATAATGTAAAAAAAAAAAAAAAAGAATAATGTAAAAGAACTGTGTGGTTCTGTCCCATTCCTCCATGCTTGTCATCTGAATTGTCTTCTGATAATTTTTGTCCCCCCTTTCTGTAGAACATTTCCTTGTATCAGCTCTGCTGTGATGCATACTGTGTGATGTGGCGTGTGAAATGGCAGTATGACTGCACTCCACGTCTGCTTTAGTCCTCTCTGTCTTCACTCTTCCCATTTTGTGTCTCTGAACCTTGACTTTATCTTTGTTTTAGTTATCCCTACTCATTGTGACTTGCTGCTAAAGAGCCAGACATCAGGATTTCTTTTAACATGTTTGTTCCTTCTAGATGTGCTTTTTCCTCGAAAAAATAAAATAGCTCTTATTAACACCTGAATAATACCCAAAGCATTATGTGTTGAAGGAATATTAACAGCTAAAAACTACTTAAGAGAAGTTCTCTCACTTCATGATTTAGTCACACGTTTTAATTCAGGCATCTAGAGCATTTTAAGAAAGAAGAAAGTTCAAGAAATTAATATTAGGTGAGTTATCTCCATTATAATTTTCATAGAACCACAGTCAGGACTATAAGTATCTTAGAGGTTAAGTATTTTTGTTATTTCCATTTTATCCATGAGGAATCTGGTATTAGAGAGGTTTAGTTCTTGTCCAGCATCAGATAGTTAAGCAACAGAGTCAGAGCCCAAACCCGTCTGCCTGACTCCAGAGCTAGCGTTTTCCTTCACTGCTGTTTTCTCTCTGCCTTTCTGTGTGTAAAGATGGGGACACAAAGTCGAGGAAAGTATCGAGGAGAGCATGTAAGTCTCAGTTTTAGGAAGGTAGAATGCAATCCTTTACCCTGAATGCTAGTGTGAAATCTGATCTCGTCAGAATTGACCTTGTCAGCTTTTCAGTTACCTAGAAGAAACTGCTTGATGGATTCAGACTATTTTCTGGTGAACAGAGTTGGTATGACATAAGTCATCTCTGAAAACATGTGTGCAAAGTCAAAGGATCAGATGAACTATCAGAATAACTTCTGGTGGTGGCTATGGAGATTGACCATTCACAGACTTGTTACTAAGGAGTTTTCTAATGGCCTAATATAAAGGGAGCACTTGATAACAAGATAGATTTGTTTTCCCATTAAGTAAAAGGGTTTAATTTGTCAAGTCTTTATAAATCATACCTAGTACAGCTACCACTTATGAGCATCTGCTATATACCAGAAACTGCCCTTTTCATATATTCTGTTTTAGTTCTCACAACAATCTTTTGTAGTAGGAAACGAAGGCTTGATGGGAAAATAATTTCCCCAAGGTCACATCCATGATAAGTGGCAAGAACTCAGATATGCAACCAGCTTTAATTCAAAAGCTTGTACTCCAGAGAATCATCCAGGAAATATTCAGATTTGTTAAAAAATTTAAGATTACTGAGTACAGTATGATAGTCAATATTTTGTTTTAAGAATTTATAGTAAAACTGTGGTTTTTTAGAATAACAAAGTAATAATAACAATTTTGAGACTGAAGTCTTCTTGCTGGGAGTGGGTAGAGACAGATGATGGAATCAAGAAGAAGCACAGTTAGCTAATCAGTGTTGATAATAGTGTATTTCTTAAGTTGGGTGATTAATTTGCACATATATTCTTTTGTACACATTATGAAAACATTTTAAAGAGCTTGTATGTTTTTGTTATGCTCCATTGTCTCCATTTCACTTTTGTAGGAACCTTGATAAAGGCAGCCACTAGTAAAATTCAGAGAAATTTATTTCATAGGGAATTTTTTTCTCCATATGAAGCTCATTGAGTATTATCTTAATTTAGGCTCAGGTAATAATATGCAGCCACTGGATTAGATTGTCATTAATAGTTTTTAACAACCTCTTTGGGTTTTTTCCAGGTTCATTTATTGGTGCCACATGTCTTCCATACCAGTTTCTTGAAAAGACAATGGCCAGTTTAACTTTGATTATTGTCTTGCAAAAGGACTTTGTGTGTGCATGTTTATATTAATTACAAGAACATTTCAGACATAAAAATGGAAGGAATATTAGTGCCTTGAAACCTCCATGTGCTGCCCAGTCATCAACTCATGGTCACTCTTTCATCTGTATTCCACCCATAACTCCCACTGCCTAGATTATTTCAGATCAGATCCTAGATACCATTTCATTATTTTACGAGGTATCCCTGAAAGATAAAATCTCTTCTTTAAAAAACCTTAACTATTAATAAGGTTAATAAAACCTAACCTTAACTGTTAGGCCAAAATTTTTAATATAAATATCTGGTCTGTTTAAATCTCCTTGAGTCTTATAATTGGTTTTTATAGTTGGTTTGTTAAAATAGTGTTCTAAACAAGATTCTCATATTGCAGAGCATTTTTAATGCTAATAGCTTAGGCTCGCTTAATTGATAGGAAAGTCAAATTCCGAAATATTCCTTTTTAAGACTGAAACATTCATGATTAATACTTACAAGCTTAGTAACAGTAACTGTGTCACAGTTGTTTTTATTTCCTCCTTGGCATCTTAATATAATGCTAAAAATAAAGTAAAATAAAAAATGTAATGCTATGCAGGAGTCCTTAGAAAATGTACTCTTAGAGCAAAAGTTGACAAACTTTTTTTTTTTGGCTGCACTGTGTGGCATGCAAGATCTTAGTTCCTGGCCGGGGATCAAACCTGAGCCTCATGCCAGGGAAGTACAGATTCTTGACTACTGGATAGCCAGGGAAGTCTCTGACAGACTTTTCTTAAAGAGACAGGTAGTAAATATTTTAGACTTTGCATGCCTTATGGTCTCTGTCACAGCTTCTCAGCTCTGCCTTTGTAGTATGAAAGCAGCCATAAACAGTATGTAAGTGAATGGGCTTCCCAGGTGGCACTAGTGGTAAAGAACCAACCTGCCAGCTCAGGAAATGTAAGAGACTTGGGTTTGATCTCTAGGTTGGGAAGATCCCCTGGAGGAGGGCATGGCAATCCACTCCAGTATTCTTGCCTGGAAAAATCCCTTGGACAGAGGAGCCTGATGGGATATGGTCCATAGGGTCGCACAGAGTTGGACATGACTGAAGCAACTTAGCATGCACTCACAAGATGGCTTTGTGTCCCTGTTCTTCCACATTGGCTTTTTACAGTGTGTTTTGTAGATCACTAGAGTTCTGGGGATTTTGGGTAAGAGCAGGTAGGGTAGCGCTAATACTATTGTTATAGTCCACCTTCACTACCCATTCATCCAGAGCTCTACTTTTATTTATTTTATTTATAGGGTCTGGAATGAGGTTTTATTTGAAAACAGGATTCTCTTGTTTAGAAAAAAATGTTGAAATTCACGGGTCTATAACATGATCCTGGTCTTTATAATAACGACACCTACTATTACTACTGCTTTGTGCTAGGCACTGTGAACTTATGTGCTTATCCTTATTGCACCTGATCTTTGCAGCAACCTTGCAAATTACATTATATCACCCCCAGGGAGAAGTAAGTAACTATCAGAATTCACTGAGCTAGTAAGTTGAATTGTTTGACTTTTTATTATCCAGATAGATTTTCTATATGTCCTAAATTCCAGTCATTTGTAAATAGTATGTTGTACAGATATATTCTTCTAGTCCGACTTGCCTATTCATTTTCTTATAGGTGTCTTGATGAGCAGAACTTTTAAGATGGAGTCTAATTTATTAATTTTTTCTTTTATGGTTATTCTGTTCAGGCTTATGATATGTCTTGGATTAATTTTTGTGTATGGTTGCAGTAAGGATTGAGGTTTATTTATTATATATGCATATCTAGTTATTCCAGTACTTTTTGTTGAAAAGACTTCCCTTTCTCATTGGGTTACTTTTGTGCTTTTATAGAAGATCAAATGACTAAGTAAAAGTAAGGCTTGTGTTTGGGTTCTGTTATATTTGTTTATCTTTATGCCAGTACCCCAGATATCTTGATTATAGTAGTTTCATAGAAAGTCTTGACGTCAGCTAGCATAAGTTTGCTTTGTTCTTTTTAAAGATTACTGTGTACATTCTAGGCTTTTGCATTTCCATGGAGATTTAAGAGCCAACTAATGAGTTACTTTAGTTCAGTTCAGTTCGATCTCTCAGTTGTGTCCAACTCTTTGTGACCCCATGGACTGCAGTACGCCAGGCCTCCCTGTCCATTACCAACTCCTGGAGTTTACTCAAACTCATGTCCATTGAGTCAGTGATGCCATCCAACCGTCTCATCCTCTGTCATCCCCTTTTCCTCCTGCCTTCAATCTTTCCCAGCATCAGGGTCTTTTCAAATGAGTCAGCTCTTTGTATCAGGTGACCAAAGTATTGGAGTTTCAGCTTCAACATCAGTCCTTCCAATGAACATTCAGGACTGATTTCCTTTAGGATAGACTGGTTGGATCTCCTTGCAATCCAAGAGACTCTCTAGAGTCTTCTCCAACACCACAGTTCAAAAGCATCAATTCTTCAGCACTCAGCTTTCTTTATAGTTCAGCTCTCACATCCATACATGACTACTGGAAAAACACTTGACTAGATGGACCTTTGTTGGCAAAGTAATGTCTCTGCTTTTTAATATGCTGTCTAGGTTGGTCATAACTTTTCTTCTAAGGAGTAAGCGTCTTTTTATTTCATGGCTGCAGTCACCATTTGCAGTGATTTTGGAGCCCCTCCCCCCAAAATAAAGTCAGCAACTGTTTCCACTGTTTGTCCATCTATTTGCCATGAAGTGACGGGACTGGATGCCATGATCTTAGTTTTCTGAATGTTGAGCTTTAAGCCAACTTTTTCACTCTTCCCTTTCACTTTCATCAAGAGGCTCTTTAGTTCTTCTTCACTTTCTGCCATAAGGGTGGTGTCATCTGTATATCTGAGGTTATTGATATTTCTCCCGGCAATCTTGATTCCAGCTTGTGCTTCATCCAGCCCAGCGTTTCTCATGATGTACTCTGCATAGAAGTTAAATAAGCACGGTGACAATTTACAGCCTTGACGTACTCCTTTTCCTATTTGGAACCAGTCTATCGTTCCATGTCCAGTTCTAACTGTTGCTTCCTGACCTGCATACAGGTTTCTCAAGAGGCAGGTCAGGTGGTCTGGTATTCCCAGCTCTTTCAAAATTTTCCACAGTTTGTTGTGATTCACACAGTCAAAGTCTTTGGCATACTCAATAAAGCAGAAATAGATGTTTTTTCTGGAACTCTCTTGCTTTTTCTGTGATCCAGTGGATGTTGGCAATTTGATCTCTGGTTCCTCTGCCTTTTCTAAAACCAGCTTGAACATCTGGAAGTTCACAGTTCACATACTGTTGAAGCCTGGCTTGGATAATTTTGAGCATCACTTTGCTAGTGTGTCAGATGAGTGCAACTGTGTGGTAGTTTGAGCATTCTTTGGCATTGCCTTTCTTAGGAATTGGAATGAAAACTGACCTTTTCCAGTCCTGTGGCCACTGCTGAGTAGCCACTAAGTTAGTTTCCAGCTTTGTTTCTGGTAATGTTCTCTTTCTTGAAGTGTATTTTATCTGATAGAACAACTAGACAATTCTAGCCATTTCAGCTCTTTTATGCCTGCTGCTTGCCTGGTGTATGTTTTTCTGGACATTTACTTTTAACATGAAAGTGAAAATTGCTCAGTCGTGTCCAACTCTTTGCGACCACTGTGAACTGTATATGTATAGTCCATGGAATTCTCCAAGCCAGAATACTGGAGTGGGTAGCCGTTCCCTTCTCCAGGGGATCTTCCCAACCCAGGGATCAAACCCAGGTCTCCCACACTGCAGTGGATTCTTTACCAGTTGAGCCACCAGGAAAGCTCACTTTTAACATAAAAATATATATATATATATATTTAAAGTATGTGTCTTGGCGCGCGTGTGCGGGAGGGGGCGGGTGGGGAAGGACAGCCGGCGAGATCCGAGGCGAGGCTCGCGCGTCCGCCCCCGCCCTGGCCCCCAGCTCCCACCCGGTCCGCCCAGCTCAGCCATGATCAAGGCGATCCTCATCTTTAACAACCACGGGAAGCCGCGGCTCTCCAAGTTCTACCAGCCCTACAGTGAAGATACACAACAGCAAATCATCAGGGAGACATTCCATTTGGTATCTAAGAGAGATGAAAATGTTTGTAATTTCCTAGAAGGAGGATTATTAATCGGAGGATCTGACAACAAACTGATTTATAGACATTATGCAACATTATATTTTGTCTTCTGTGTGGATTCTTCAGAAAGTGAACTTGGCATTTTAGATCTAATTCAAGTATTTGTGGAAACATTAGACAAGTGTTTTGAAAACGTCTGTGAACTGGATCTAATTTTCCATGTAGACAAGGTTCACAATATTCTTGCAGAAATGGTGATGGGGGGAATGGTATTGGAGACCAACATGAATGAGATTGTTACACAAATTGATGCCCAAAATAAACTGGAGAAATCTGAGGCTGGCTTAGCAGGAGCTCCAGCCCGTGCTGTATCAGCTGTAAAGAATATGAATCTTCCTGAGATCCCAAGAAATATTAACATTGGTGACATCAGTATAAAAGTGCCAAACCTGCCCTCTTTTAAATAAAAAATTAAAAAGGCCACTCCCAGGTAAAATCCAGGGGAAAAAGTCATCTAAGTTTACCATGCAGTTGTTTACCAAAAATAAAGGAGGAGAGTCTTAACTTTTACTCTTGGATTTAAGTCAAGGTACTGTATAGACATTATATAAAATCAGTATGGAAGTTCAATGTTGCTTTTCTTGCTCAGTGGTTTTGAAGAAATTAAGTAGTTCCAGTGTGATTTTTTTTCTTTATTTTCTAAACTGCATTCCTGTGGCCACCTAAGGCATGCCTGTATGTATTGGCTATTACAGTATTTCGAAAAGTGTTCAGGACATTTCTTTAAATTGTGTACAACCCAAAATGTTGGTGTTTTGTGTGGATCACAAGTGCAGCATTCCTTAATAATTTCTGTTATTTGTCACAATTGTTATTTAAAGAACGAAGTATGTATTGCATGAAAACCTTATGACCTATTTCTCTTAGTTTAAATAAACTCCAAGGTAACCGGACTCATAAAGAACCGTTCTGTTTGCCTGATATCTACTTTAGCAATAATTTTTTTTACGACCCTCTGACTCAACAAAGTAAATAAAAGTATATTTTATCACTGTTAAAAAAAAAAAAATAAAGTATGTGTCTTATAGACACCATATAATTGTCATGCCTTTTACCCATTCTGACACTGTCTAATTTTTAATTGGAAAATTTAGTTAATCGTTTAATTATTGATGTGACTGGATTTAGGTCTACCATTTTGTTTTTAAATTTTTGTCTCTTTTGTTTTTTTCCTTATTTTCTATCTTCTTTTGATTATTGGAATATGTTATATAATTACTTTTTTTCACTTTTATTTTTTAAAGCCATAGCTATTTTTAGTGGCTACTCTTGGGGGAAGGTAGTCTTCCACAGTCTGCTTAGAGTTAATACCACTTTTTGAAGTGTATAGAAGTCTATATAAGTCCATTTATTACCTTACCCTTTCTTTTATGCTGTAGTTGTCATATATCTACATATATTATAAATCCTATAAAACAATGTTACAGTTTTTTGCTGTGGATTGTAAAGAAATTAAGAGGAAAATGATCTTTACTAGATATTTACCATTTTTTATATTCTTTAGTTCTTGATGATCCCCTTCAGTCTGAAGAATTGCCTTTAGTATTTCTTACAGTGTGGGCCTGCTGGCAACAAACTTCCATAATAATTCCTTAATAATTTTTTTATCTGGAAAATGCCTTGATTTCACCATGATTCTTTTTTTTTTAAGTTTATATATTTTAAAATTCTGTCTGTCTGATTTTTAACTCTTTTACTTCTTAATCTTTGCCATAGTCATTGCATTGTTAAGATAAATGAATTAATAAGCAAATGCTATTTTATTAATATAACTAGCATGAAATTTAAAATGTGACTTTTTCCCAAAAGTTAGTGCTGAGCTTGGTTTTCAAAGAGAACCAATCAGATCAGAATTCATCTTTTAACTACGTATCTAGCTCTTCTTTCTGATTTTATTAGTTCTATTAATATATATTGGTTTTTTTCAGTCATTGGAGTTCAACTTCTTAGGATCAGTATCTTTTGAATTATCAAATGCTGCCATATTTTTTTCAAGTACTACATCTCTGACATCCATTTAAGATTCATCTGCATTTCTGAAATCCTGTTCATAGGGCACTGTTCTGTTCAAATATCATCAATTGAGTTCTATATGATTTAATTCCAAAACACTCAATCCAACAAATATGTTTGAGGGCCTCGTCATCATTCTTGAAGGATGTCTTCACTGAGTATAGAATTTGAGGTTGATAGGTTTTTCTCTTTTAGCAACTTAAAGATTTTGTTCCGCTATCTTCTGGCTTCCATAGCTTCTGATAAGAAGTCGTTCAAATGGTTGTACCCCTCTAAATTGAAAACAAGTCACATTTTCCTGATTCTCCTTGTATGTTAAATAATTAGGGATTGTATCCTGGAACTTGTGAATTTACATTGTGGGTGTTCTAGCATGTGTTTTATTTCTCAGAAAAGTATTGTATTTTGTTTCATCAGAGAGTTCACTGGATTAGAATCAACTACATACTCTTGTTTGGAGAAGCAGTTCAAATCTCAGTTTGGTTATTTATCCTTAACTGCAGTTTGTTTAGTGCATGAATGGTTCTGGAGTCAGCCAGAGACCTGGGCAGAGTTTCTTCACAGAATATGGAATTTCTCCTCTCTGGCTTTTCTTTCTACAATATTACTCACTTTGGATTTGTCTCATGTTTTCTTATGATTAAATTTATGTTAAAATCTTTTTGGCAGGAATAATAACAAAGAGAATGTTACATTCTTCTAAGTGCATCATGTCTTTTTCAGCTTGGACTGCTCCAACAAAGTACCATAGGTTGAGTGATTTATAAACAACCAGTTGTTGGATGGCAACAACAATGGTTGGATGGCATCACTGAGTCAATGGACATGAGTTTGGGCTGGCTCCAGGAGTTGGTGATGGACAGGGAAACCTGGCGTGCTGCAGTTCATGGGGTTGCAAAGAGTCAGACACGACTGAGCGACTGAACTGAACTGATAGAAACAACTGAAATTTATTTCTCACAGTTCTGGAGGCTGGAAGTCTGTGATCATTGTGCCAGAATATTTGGGTTCTGGTGAGAGCCGTCTTATGGGTTGTAGACATCTGACGTCTTGCTTTGTCCTCACATGGCGGAAAGAGAGAGCTCTGGTCTCTTCAGTCCCTTTTAATCTCATTCACACAGGCTCACCCTCTCTACCTAATCACTACCGAAAGGCCCCATATTCTAATACCATCACATTGGGCATTAGGATTTCAATATATGAGTACTGGGGGAACACAAATATTCAATCCGTAACATATTACATCAGGGAGCAAATGATACCAGTTTTGTTATTGGAGTTCTTAAATTTGATCCTCTCTCTAAGGTAGTGTCTGCCAGATCTCCTTCCGCAAAGGTACCTTTCTATTTTGTAATCAGTATGTCATCTGTGGGATAATATACTCTGAGGCTGTATAAATAGCCCATTCCCAAACAGACATTCACCCATGGTTTTAGCATCCATTGGCAAATATTGCTTAAATTAATTGTTACTGTAATAGTAAATGGTGATTTTTTTTTTTATTCCTGCCATTCTTCTGTAAGAGAAACTTTCCCCTTTCCCGTTGAAAGTGAAAGTTTTAGTCGCTCAGTTGTGTCTGATTCTGACTCTATGGACTATAACCTGCCAGGCTCCTCTGTCCATGGAAGAATGGACAAGGCAAGAATTCTGAAGTGGGTTGCCATCCCATTCTCCAGGGGATCTTCCTGACCTTAGAATCGAACCCAGGCCTCCTGCATTGCAGGCAGATTCTTTGCCAACTGAGCCAGCAGGGAAGCCCCATTAATTTTTTAAAAATAGGATATGAATTCATTTTTTAAAATTTAATGTGTCATAATTAATTCTTTCTGGCAGCTTGTTCACATTGTTCTAGATTTGACCAGTGAAAGTCCTTTCAGGTGCCTTGTATAACCTTTTGTCATGTGCTCATCAGTTTTACTTTCTAATAAAAGAAGTTACAGTGCTGTCTTGATTTTTCCTATGTCAGCTGTGGAATTTGCCATTTATCCAGGAGTTCTACTCTTAGTCATTATGCTATTTTGCCTCCTGACAATTTTTTTTAAGCATTATATCTTCATTATAGAAGATATAAGTGGAAAAAAATTTTTCTAACTGAAGTGATGTTGGTTTATAACACTGGAAAATTTTACTCAGAAAAATCTCATCCATGATTTGGCCCAGTCCAATATGACAGAGGATGAGATGATTGGATGGCATCACCGACTTTTGATGGACATGAGTCTAAGCAAGCTCTGGGAGCTAATGATGGACAGGGTAGCCTGGCATGCTGCAGTCTGTGGGGTTGCAAAGAGTCTGACGTAACTGAGCAACTGAACTGAATTGATCCGAAGCCATTGTTAAGTTTAATGTCTATCTTTTCCTTACTTTTTTTGTTTTTATTTACAGGCATATCTTGTTTTATTGCACTGTCTTTTAGTCTGTGTGTGTGTGTGTGTGTGTGTATGTTTACAAATTAAATATTTGTGGTAGTCCTTTGTCAAGCAAGACTGTCAGCACCATTTCTCCAACAGCTTTTGCTCACTTCATTTCTCTGTGTCACATATTGGTAGTTCTTAAAATATTTCAAATTTTTTCATTCTTCTGTTATGGTGATCTGTGAGCAGTAATATGTAATGTTACTACTGTAACTCACTGAAGGCTCAAAAGATAGTTAGCACTTTTCAGCAATAAACTTTTTTTTTTAATAGGACTATAGTTGCTTTATGCTACTGTGTCAATTTCTGTTGTACAGTGAAGTGAATCAGCCATATGTATACATATATACCCGGCAATAAAGTGTTTTTAATTAAGGTATGTACATTATTGTTTTTTTAGACATGATGCTATTATATGCTTAAAATGCTACAGTATAAGAACCTACGGTATAGCACAGGGAACTCTACTCAGTACTCTGTAATGGCCTATATGGGAAAAGAATCTAAAAAAAGAATAGAGATATATCTGATTCACTTTGCTTAACACCTGAAACTAACACAACATTGTAAATCAACTATACGCCAATAAAACTTAAAAAAAGAAAGTGCTTCGCTGGTGGCTTAGTGGTAAAGAATTCACCTGCCAATGCAGGAGACATGGGTTCGATCCCTGATCGAACTCTCTGTAACTAGAGAAAAGCCTGCACAGCAACTAAGACCCTGCACAGCCAAAAATAAAATTATTTTTAAAAATTAAGAACGTTTATAGTATAGTATAGATATAATTTTCATATGCATTGGGAAACCAGAAAATACGTGTGATTTGCTTTATTGCAGTATTTGCTGCTTTGCACTTGTCTGGAACTGAACCCGCAATATCTCCCATGTATGCCGGTAATTAGCTTTGAACAGCAGGTTTATTTTGAGACCATTTAAAAATTTTTATTGTTTAACAGTATAATGAATCACTATGAACCCATTTTCCAGCTTCAACAGTTATCAACATATGACCAGTCTTTTTTTATATGTAACATTCCTCCCATCCACCTCCTACTAGATTTTTTGAAGCAATTTTCAGACATATTATCTATAAATATTATAATACTAAAAGATAAAGAGTATTTTTTTAAAAAATACAGCCACAGTACCATTTTTTTATACCAGTCAGCATCTCCCTTTCCTCAGTCATATCATAATTTTTTTTTAATGGTTTGTTCAGATCAGGGTCCAAACAAGGTTCATGTTACATGTTACAAGGTTACATGTGTTAAATCTTGCAAGTTTCTTTCTTTCCTTTTTATTATTATTAATTCATTTGTCTGTGCTGGGTCTTAGTTATGGCATGTGGGATCTTTAGCTGGAACATGTGGGATTCCTGACCAGGAATCAACATGGGCCCTGCATTGGGAGCACCGAGTCCTAGCTGCTGAACCACTGGAGAAGTCCCAGTGTCTTTTCAAGTTTCTTTTAGTCTCTGTATCCTCTTCTCTTTGTTTTCTTTATAGTTTGTTAAAGAGATTAGCTTTTTGTCTTTCAGAATTTCCCTCCTAAATTTTGCTGATTGTATGCTTATTGTCATCTTTAACATGGTCTTTTGTCCTGAACTATATTTTCTGGACGCTTCTGTTTTGATTTGAAGCTTGATAAGATTCCATTTAGATTTTTAAAAGTTTTTTGTTGTTGTCGGCCCTGCTCTTCATTGCTGCATGCAGACTTTCTCTGTTTGCTGTGAGCAGGGGCTTCGTTCTGTTGCAGTGTTGGTGGCTTCTCTTGTTGCGAAGCACAGGCTCTAAGCACATGGGCTACAGTAGTTGCAGCACATTGCGTCATGTGGGATCTTTCACTGCAGTTATGAGACTCTCTAGTTGTGGTGCTTAGGCCCAGTAGTTGGGCCTGGGGCTTACTTGCTCCAAGACATGTCAAATCTTAGTTCCTCGACCAGGGATCCAACAGGTGTCGCCTGCATTGCAAGGTGGATTCTTAACCACTGGTCCACCAGGAAAGTCCCTAGATTTTGTTTTTAACAAGAGTATTCCATAGGTGGTATATTATATCATCGGAGAAGGCAATGGCACCCTACTCCAGTACTCTTGCCCGGAAAATCCCATGGATGGAGGACCTGGTAGGCTGCAGTCCATGGGGTTGCAAAGAGTCGGACACAACTGAGCGACTTCACTTTCACTTTTCACTTTCATGCATTGGAGAAGGAAATGGCAACCCACTGTGAGATATGTACTGTCTGGTTATCTTTCTTTTATAATGTTAAGATTGATTAGTGGGATCAACCTAATCCATCCATTTGAAAGCGTATTCAACTAATAGGCATTGATGATCATTGCCCAGATCCATTATTTCATTAAGAGTGTCTCTCAATATTTAAATAATTTTATAAATTATAAAAGGAATATATGCTCATTGAAAAGAATTGGCAACATAGAAGGATAATCATCCAAAACTAACCATTCCCTAATCTCCTTGCTGCAATTACAGTTAATATTTTGGTTTATTTCCTTTCAGTCTTTATTTTAAAATTTCTGCATAGTATTTCATTCTGTATTTGAACACTGGGTTGTTTAAATTTTTCATTGTTATAAAAATGCTTTGATAGAATATGTCTTATGATTTTGTCTAAATTCAAGTGATTTCCTCAGAGTAGATTCCCACATTTTAATTCATGGATCAGAACATGTGAATTATGTTTAAATTCTTTATGAAAGTTTAAGTGTTAGTGGCTCAGTCATGTCTGACTCTTTGCGACCCTATGGACTGTAGTGCGCCAGGCTCCTCTGTTCATGGAATTCTCCAGGCACGAATACTGCAGTGGGTAGCCATTCTTTTCTCCAGGGTATCTTCCTGACTCATGGATTGAACCTGGGTCTCCTGCATTGCAGGCAGAATCGTTCAGTTCAGTTCAGTTCAGTTCAGTCGCTCAGTCATGCCCGACTCTTTGCAACCCCATGAATCGCAGCACACCAGACCTTCCTGTCCATCACAAACTCCCAGAGTTTAATCAAACTCATGTCCATCGAGTCGGTGGTGCCATCCAGCCATCTCATCCTCTGTCGTCCCCTTCTCCTCCTGCCCCCAATCCCTCCCAGCATCAGGGTCTTTTCCAATGAGTCAACTCTTCTCATGAGGTAGCCAAAGTACTGGAGTTTCAGCTTCAGCATCAGTCCTTCCAATGAACACCCAGGACTGATCTCCTTTAGGATGGACTTGGTTGGATCTCCTTGCAGTCCAAGGGACTCTCAAGAGTCTTTTCCAACACCACAGTTCAAAAGCATCAATTTTTTGGCGCTCAGCTTTGTTCACTGTCCAACTCTCACATCCATACATGACCACTGGAAAAACCATAGCCTTGACTGGATGGACCTTTGTTGGCAAAGTAATTTCTCTGCTTTTTAATATGCAGAATCTTTATATATTGTCAAACTGCTTAAATAAAAATGCCAACTATTAAAGCAAAAGATTGTCCTATAAATATACACATATACTAGTAGGGACTACAGAAGTGATTGTTTTTCTAAGACCTCCAAATTATTTAATACCTCAGATTGAAGAATTTTATTCATAAAAATATAATGGTTGTAGACCCTTTATTTCTATATCCTAAGTAGGAATTGTGTGGTTTAAGACACAGAATTAATTCTGTTCTCAGAATTAATTCTTTCCTTTAAGTCTCAGGGTGTTAGGGGCACTGCCAAGCACATTTTTATATGAGTATTTTTGTCTTATATGGAAAAATGTTGAAGAAACCATGCAGGGGTCAACTACAGCAGCACTGAAGATTAAGGTCATTTGCTCAACATTCAAGTGTACTTTTTTGAGAAAGGCAAGCTTATCTCTTCAACTTGAATGAAAATTGCTACAACTTGAGTAGGGACAGGATGCCTATGTGCCTTCTCCACAACAGAGAGGGCAGTTTGGCATTGTGGTACTGGCTTTGGACTCTTAACAGACTTGGAATCGTATCCAGTTTGAGGATAGCATAGAAGTTGTGAAATAATTTCTGAGAGTAGAACTATAAACTGACTATGGAGTATGGAGACATACTAGGATTGCTAGGCCATACTGAGGTGCTACTTGAGGTTTTGGGTCTTAAATATAACATAAGCATAGTCAGCACATTTGTGCTGCTTAGGTAGGGACACGTAATAGGTGGTGAAATAGAATTAACCAGAATTGGGTTTTGCTAGACAGTACAGTAGAAATAAGTTGAGAAAATATTCAGAGGAATGGTTGGTATGATCACCATGAGATCTAAGTTAGTTAAGAAGGAAAGTGAGGATGTTACAGGATGATGGATGATGAAAAGGTGATGGCCTGGAATTAGATGTTCTAGTGGGGCTGAAGGATTATTAGAATTAGAGTATTAGAAGGAGTGAGCTGGAAAAGATAGGTGGTGGTGGTCTTGAAAGTAGCGTGATTATCACTGATAGGCTCAATCAGAGGATTCCTCACTGGAACCGCAGAACACAGAAAATGAATTAAATGTTTTCCTTACTTGTCCCAAGGATGATACATAACTGGTTGGTACTATTCTAAATGCAGAGGACAGAGGTTAATGCATTACATGCAATGGATGCCTGAAGGCATTATGCTTACTTCTCTCTCACAATCCCACTTGAGCAAAGCTAATGTCTCATCCACGGGAGCTGATAGCAAAAAGGTCAAGGAAGTGAGAGGACAGATACCAAATTGAACCATAGCTAACCTAAGGTTGAACTACAAAAAACTGCAACTTGCATATTCTTCAGCTAATACATAGGCATTAAAATCATCAAGAATAATGGCAAGAGGGGCAAAAACAAGTAAGTCTTCTGTTAAAATGTTCAGTGAATGGCCAGAAAAGTGGGTGGGGTGGGTGATGAAGGGGATAGTAGATGACTTCTTCAAGGTGGAGTAGCAAGGGCAGCAGAATGGTTTGTGCTTCAAAAGAGGTTTTTCCAGTAGTCTGGAAGCAACAATGAGGAGAAAGAGGGTAATTACTCCACCTCTGGGTCAGTGGTACTGAGTTGTAAGGAAGAAGAAACAGCCAGTACTTGAGAGGGTACAGGGAGAAACAGTACCTTCAGAGGACAGCCATCTTTTAGTTACAGCAAGAAGATGAAGGTTAAGAACGTCAAGGATGTTTTTTTATCACTGACCCAAATTCCAGAGGGCAGTTACTGTGAGAGCAGTAGCGAGAGACTGGGTCGTATTAGAAAAGTGTGCCCAGATGACAGACGAGAGTCTTGTGGGAGTGAGAATCTAAGTGATGAGAGAAGCCACTGGAAGCTTAAATTTCTCAGGGTATCCAAAGTAAGCAAATTTAAGGCAATAAAGGGTTAGTCCTGGTTATCTCTTAAAGAAGTGCTAGCCAGTGGAACTGTCTGTAGTGACAGAAATGTTCTGTAACAGTAGGACCAAACATGGTAGCCACAAGTCACATGTGGTTATTGAACACTTGAAATTTAACTCATGTGACTGATGAGCTAAATTTTAAACTATGTTTAATTCTAATTAGGATTTAAATTTAAATAGCCACATGTCTCAAAGTGGTAGATAATGGTCAGTTCTTTTGATAACCTTTGTGTTGGGACTAGTCTCTTAGGGAAGGCTGGCAACACTGAGGCAGGCAGCATGCAAGTGGAGCAGGCCTTTCCTTTTTCCTCTAACATTTCACTAAGAAGTGTTAAATTGGAGGACAGTCAGCCTTAACAGGAACATAAACAACTCTGTGGCCTCCCATTATTTTCTGCTGATGTGGTTTTGAGGCTGAGGGAGACAAACTGAGACTAACTTCTGTCATTCTGCCAAATCTCTCTTCTTTGTACGTATATACGTTTAACTCAAGGAGCCATTGTCTTCACTGTTTACAGTTCAAGGTCTTATGTTTTTATTTTTGATTGCTTGTCTGCTTTGGATTTTGAAAATAAATGTGCTGATGCTTACATAGTATTGGTAATTGTTCTGTAATGGTTTGGTTATTTCATTTTATTTGTACAAATTAGAATGGGAAACACTTAAGAGTAAAACCTAATCTGATAGGCTGGTAGGTGTTGATTTAAAAATGGGCTTACATCTTTGGATAAAACTAAGAAATAAATACGGAAGACTAATAACAAGAATTACATAGTAATAAACAAGTAATGTTACCGGAGTGCTTTCTGTGTGCAAACACTCTTAAACTTATTTGGATTATTTGATGTGAGCCTTACCAAAACCCAAGGGGATAGATGCTTATTATCATGTCATTTTGTGGTTAAGTCAGCTGATACTCGGAAAGCTTAGGTAGCTTGTGGAAGGCAACACGACTAGCAGAGTCCCAGCTTGGGGATGGGTTTGTCCAGCTATAGAGTTGGTGCACGTTGCCTCATTGTGTGGCACTGCTTCTCTATATCTTGACAGCGCCAAGTCAAGTCCCAAGTGCAGTTTCTTAGGGTGTTTCCCATCCAGTGGTTTATAAAAACCTGAGTTAATGGTTGTAGGTTTATGGGTGGCGCTCTCAGTGATATTCTTCCTTTCTGTTTTGCTTACCTTGCCTAGGTAGTTGTTCTCCTGGAGTTGTCCTCAGACTCCATTGTTCCCTTTTGAAATCTTTGGCTGTTGTCACCAGCAACTGAGTTTTTGGATTTAAGTTTCATATTGAGTCCTCATCCTATAGCTAGTTGAAATGGCTCTCTCAGCACTCATAAACCAGAGTAGGAGACTCTTTTAGAGCAACTTACCACCTTTCTGCTCCTTTGTAGGGGTAGTAGTTTTCAAAGGAAAAATGTAGCTCCAAGGCCCAGTCCAAGTCTTCTCTGATCATAACATTCAGTATAGCATTAGCATATAATTCTCAGCCATCTGCCAAATCTCTTTTCCACCTGCCCATTTATCATTTTTTGTCTTCCCATCCTTTGCTGTCTTATTTCCCGGGAGAGGCAGCCTGCTCTTAGAGAAGAACATATATTTCTTTAAAGTCAGACTCATATTGTATTCTTGGTGCCATGTTTCTTTGTTGTTGTTTTAGCTTTGTGATCTTGGTCAGTTTATTTCATCATATATAAAATACAAATAGTGATATGTGCCTTGCAGGACTATTGTAAAGATTAACAATTATGTTTATTAAGTCCCTGGTACAGAAAAGGTTCTCATAAAATAAGAGTCCTTTTTCCCCATGAATCCCTTGCTGTGACTTAAATTGACAAATATTTATTAACATCTAATCTTTGCTAGACTGTGTTGGGGATGGTAAAGAGATCAAATAAAAATCTGGAATCTCTGGATTCAGAAGTTCTTGTGATATAGAAAAACGACTGACAAATAACAGAAACGTGCTATTTACAGAGGCATAAATTAATGTATAGAGAGCTTCCCTGGTGGCTCAGGCAGTAAAGAATATGCCTGTAACGCAGGAAACCTGAGTTCAATCCGTGGGTTGGGAAGATCCCCTGGAGAAGGGAATGGCAACCCACTCCAGTATTCTTTCCTGGAGAATTCCATGGACAGAGGAGCCTGGCAGGTTACAGTCCATGGGTTTGCAAAGAGTCGGACATGACTGAGTGACTTAACCCCTTCACCTTCATATTAATATGAAGTGCTATAAACAATTTCTTTCCCAGCCCTGTTTGTGGAGTGGTTTTCTAAGTATTTTTTTTGGAAAAATACTTGATAGTCAAGATGGGGGACAAATAGAGAGGTGGCAGCAAACACTTAAAGGTTTATGTAGTGTGAAATGCCAGTCTTTTAAGAATTGATTTCAGCAAGGCCCTTGATAAAATCTCTCAAAGTCCTTGTACATAAGTTGGAGAAATGTGGGTTAGCTGATAGAATAGGAGGTGGGTTTTGTAGGTGGTTATACAACTATGTCCAGGATGTTTTTCTCCTGCAGTACTTTATTTTTACTTACAAAATCTCTGAGTTGGAGGGAACTTAGAAGTAGATCATCTAGTCTAATTTGTGCCTAAGTCCTCACTATAAGCTTGTCTCTATTTCTCCTTTTGAAGAGAAAAGGGAGAAACTTAAAAAAAAATTTTTTTTAAATTTTCTAACTGGAAGTTTGTACTTGTTAATCTCCCTCACCTAATTCCCGCCCATGCCCCTCCCCGCCCCCTGCTGGCCACCCCTGGCAACTCCCTGTTTGTTCTTTGCTTCTACAACTCACTTTCTGTTCTGTTGTATTTGTTTGCTTTATTTTTTAGATTCTGCATATAGGTGAAATCATGGAGTGCTTCTCTTTCTCTGTCTGGCTTACGTCACTTAGCATAATATTCTCTAGGTCCATCCATGTTGTTGCAAATGGCAAGGACTTTTTTTTTTTAATGTCTGAATAATATTCCATTGATACACATATCACCTCTTCTGTATCCATTCATCTGTTGATGGACACTTACATTGCTTCCATATCTTGGCTACTGTAAACAATGCTGCAGTGACCATAGGGATACATATATTTTTGAATTAGAGTTTTAATTTTTTTCAGGTAAATGCATATTTCTTAAAATTTTTAATTCAGTAGTATAGAAAACTATATAGTGAAAAATATGTCTACTGCCTATTCTAGTCCCCTGGTGTCCCTGTCATCCTCCCCAGAGACAAGACATTATTAATAGTTGCTTCTGTATATGATCATGTTTTATTATGCATATCTCTTTAACATTGTATTACAGTGATTTTAGTGTATGTGCTGTCTCCCTTAGTAGATTGTAAGCTCCTTGAGAGAAAGAACCATGCCTCATAATTTCCTATTATCTCCCCAGATTACTCACACATTAAAGATTCTCAATAAATATTTGCTTGATTAAGTATTTAAAGGAAATTTGGACTAGGAGAAGATAGGCTTCTCTGGTAACATGCCACAGTTTTCTCTGTCCTTGGCCTAATCATTTACAACCGTTTTTCCCCAGTGACTTGGATGAAGATGTAGAAAGCATGCTTGTCATATATGCAGATGAAGCAGAACTGGAACAGAGAGCTAGTATAACATCAGATGACAGAATCAAGACTTCAGATGATCTCAACAGACTGCAATGTGCAACTGAAAAGAACAGGGATAAATATAAAGCCCTGTTGAAGGGGGAAAATACCCAACAGTTTAGTTACCCAAGTATAGAATTAGGAGACCTGTCTTGATAGCATTTTGAAGATGATTTGGGAGGAAGGGGGATATATTTTAACTGCCTTTAAGTTCAGTTTAAGCCAGTAGAATACCAAGATTGTCACAGCCTTGGCTGAATTAGTCTGAATGAGGTAGCTTGTGGTTCTTGTGTTCTCTTTACTGGTCAGATTGCTTATTGGAGTATTGGATCTGTTTTGGGATGCCACACATATGGAAGACTTAACAGACTGGGGTATATGTAGAGGTTAACTCGAAAGATAAAACATGGGTATAAGAAGCAGACAGATCTAGACTGTATCCTGGGTTCTTCTTCCTAGTTGTGATAGCTTGGCAAAGTCAATTCCTTTGAGTTTATTTTTGTACCTTTAAAATAGGACTGAATAATAATACCGGTCTCTGGAGGATCATTAAAAAGATTAGAGCTACCCTAGGCCCTCAAAAGGGTCTGTATTCCAAGTCTTATTACAGATTAGCTTAATGACTAGATAAAGTACCTGTTTTGAAGGTTACAAGTAATGCAACTTGTTCCATGTTCAAAGAACTGACTTGTGGAAAAGGGGGTAAATGTATCCATACAGCCCATAAATGCAGATTGAGCTAGAAATGTTGTGTAGCAGTAGAATGGGTTTCTCTAGGAGGAAGTGAATTCTCCTCAGTAATTGGACATAGTCAAGTTGAGACTGTATAATCACTTGTCAGGGATACTTTTAGAAGCATTTTTATGAGTGGTAGGTTGGACTAGAAGGGTAGGTAAACCATGGGCTGCCAGAGTCAAATACAGTCAGACATCTGTTTTTGTAAATTAAGTTTTAAGATGGTGAAGAATCTGACTGCAATGCCGGAGACCTGGATTTGATCCCTGAGTTGGGAAGATCCCCTGGAGAAGGACATGGCAACCCACTCCAGTATTCTTGCCTGGAGAATCCCATGGACAGAGAAGCCTGATGGGCTATGTAGTCCATAGGGTTGCAAAAGAGTCGGACGTGACTGCAGTTACCTAACACGCACCACACCCCATTATAATGTTGTCTGTGGCTGCCTTTCTGCTATAGGAACGCTCATGCCCAGTTGAGTAGTTGTGACAGAGACCATATGGCCTTCCAAACCTAAACTACCTACTGTCTGGTCCTATACAGAAAAAAATTTGTTAACCTCTGGTCTAGGTAAATGCTTCCACAACCTAAATTATTTTGTGAACTGATAACCTTTCTAAATCTTCTATCATGGGAATTTCAAGTGTCAAGAGGGACAAAGGCAAGGTTTGAAGTGAGATGTTCGTAATTCTTAACTGCAAGGAATGAAGACTGAAAAACAAGTTGGTTAATTAACTTCCAAAACCCTTTAAGAGAGTGTGATTTTGTAAACATACCTTTTGGTTTGAGAAAAGAATTTGTATGCCACCTGGGCTAAAGCTGTCTATATTCACTAGAATTAGGAGGTGGTCCTAGTGTAGTGGAAAAGACTGGTTGTGTTAACTGTTCTGAGCTCTGCTTTTCTCACTGGTAAATGGAACCCTTTCCAGTGTTTTATAAAGATTGGAGCTAATGTGGGCACTCAGATGTAGCTATCATTGCTATGTATCAAAAAGCATCTTATTAGAGCGTATATCACACCAGACAGAATTTTCATTGGGAAAGTATAAATCCTTCCCCTGAGTGCTGCAAGTTGAGGTAGTACACAAAAACTTTTCTTGGTGTGGAATAGATCTTTAGATCTAATGGCAAATAGAGGAAAATTAGATCTCATTAGCAAATATGGAAATACCTTGCGGCTGGCAGTTTCAGTCCACATTATGCAAGTAATATTCTTTATAGTAGAAAGACAAAGGTTTCCTAGTCACCTCTCCCATTTGGAACAGAATATTAAACTTTTCTACTTCCAGTACATTTTATATTTACAGACTAACAGATTTTCTTTCTTTTTAAATTTTTTTATTTCTTATCTTTCTTTTTTTGTTGAAAGTGTTGACTCGGAGTCAAAGAGAGGCCTTGAATAGAAGTGACAGTGCGACAGCTGCTCAGACTTCCCTAGACATTGACAAGTAAGTAGGTGCACTGTGTTTACGGAGCTCTTGCTTAACATACCATTGCTTAGACCAAATGAGAGACCAGTTCCTCTCTTACCCTGGGTTTCTTTGACCAGGCAATCAAATCGTTGCTTTAACGCCTGAATTTCTGTTTAGTATTCTCAGTTTATGTCAGTATTGGTGGCCTCTTGTGTCCCTTTTTGTTACTCTGAAAAGACCCTGCCACCCACTCCACTTCCACATTGCTCTGAGCTTTCTGTTTTCTTTGAATTTGCGTTTTGGTGTTTGGTGCTTTGGGGAAGCACTGAGCTATTTTGCAATGTAGTGGTACAGAAGTTGAGTTGCAAGAAATTGGGCAATATTGAAGACTTCCTTGGGTTGTGGGTTGCAGCTTGACTAAGAACGCACATTTGTTCCCAGTGGAGGCAGAGGCAAGGGGGAGGTCAGGTATAAGTGCTACCTCCTAAAAGTAAAGATATCACCAACAATACATTAGAGCAGTTAGTAATTAGAAACATTTTTCTTTGAAACACAGATCCTATCTTAGACTCTAAATTTCATAGCTGCCTTCCTTAATCCAATTGAGCAGAGCTGATACACTTCCTTCTTTTAGAATCCTACCATCATGCAGATATTCTCCTAGGACTGTATTCATCACACTATTGCACTAATCTTTTTTTCTTTCATTTTTGACATTTCTGTCTCCCTGGCTAGGCTATGAGTTTAATATTTGAAGACAGATACTTGCCTTCATTCATGTTTATATCCCCAGCATCTAATGGAATGTGTGTGAGACAGCAATAACAATAATACCTCTTTGTTGAGCTTTTAATATTATGTGCCGGCCACTGTGCTGAGTGCTTTATTTACTTTATAACTATCACAATTGTTGATATGGTAGTATTTTTTTCTTTTTAAAAAATAGCTATAGAAACTGAAGAGAAATTATGGGTAACTAGTTAAGATCATGTAGCCAGAACTGGCAAAGTCTACCTGACTCAAAAACTTATGCTGCTTTTACAGTGCTGCTTCTCTCGTGTAAGTAGGATATTAATAATGCTTTTTACATTAATGGATAAATCTTGAAAGGTACACTAGTCTAACTTTTCTCATAAAGCACAGTTTCACTTGTAGTCTTTCTGATGATTAATTACTTGAGAGACTTATTTCTCCTATTTTAAAGACCTCTCAGAGAAACTTTTCTTAAAGGCAGTCTAAATCTTTCTGTAGTAACTGAGTCGCAACAGCCAGAAGTTTTGGAAGGTTTTCTTTAGCTTCTTAGAACTAAGATGATCTTATGAGTCAGGCAATCCTGGCTTCTGACAATTATTAGCTATAGGACATTGGGGAGAGTAGTACCTTCCTAACTGGGCCAAGGAATTAATTGAGAAATTGTGTTTAAAGGGCCTTGCACCAGTTCTCACCACAGAGAAAATGCTTCATGAGCGTTCATTTTCTTCCTTTGTCTCCAGGGATTCCATTTTCACTGATGCCAATAAACCTTACCTCAAGGACACAATTTCCTCTCTTTACACAAAGTCTATGTTATAAGAAGATAAAAATAGCTATATATATGAAGTTATGCAAAAGCCTGTGGCAGAGCCACATGGTTTTAGTAACTTCCTAGCTGTAGAATTGAGGAAGGCAGCATATAGACAGACTTGATTTACTAATCAGACAAGTTCACCCTCCCTGGTAGAAATGTCATTTTTGATTTAATGCTCTTGGTGTTCTCTTTTCTGTCTAAATTTTTAACTTCCCTATGAAAAAACTATTACACTTAATTTGAGAAGAGTTTGACAGAATATTTTATGTCTGGAGAGGGATCAGCGTTGTTTGAGTTAGTTAGAAGAGCTTATTTCATTATCATCCTAGTGCTGCAACAGCAGGATACAAAGAAACAGCCAGGGAAAACCGCTAATCACTCAGTCCTTTGGATTGGCATTGAGTTCATTTTATTGATGATCCTGCTGAGCAGTTCTGCTTTGGTTGACATTTCTCCTCCATAGAATAACTTTATGATTTAAAAACACAATTTGAGATGTATCTAGGAGCATAGAGGCAAAAGCAAATCTTTTTTTTTTTTTAACTGCTTTTTCTTCATTTTTTCTGGTTGGCTAGGGATGAGAAGTGTTACCTCTGTAAATCCCTTGTTCCACTCAGAGAGTACCAGTGTCACGTAGAGTCCTGTCTCCAGCGCGCGAGAGGTGACCGAGGAGATGAGCCTGAAGAGGGTGAGCGAGTACGCACAGCTGTGGGGAGGAAGCGTCCGCAGCGGCTGAGGAACCTAAAGGTATGTGTGGAGTGTTTTAGGAAAGGTTACCTAGTTCTTCACATTTCTGTTCGGGGCTTCCTTTCTCCCCTTCCTCCCTCTTTCCTTTTCTTCTGTTTATCTTGAAAGTAGATTTGTGCTTTTTAAAATTATTTTTTCTTTTAAATAAAAGTAATATATACTCAAGTAGTATATACTTAATATAGAAAATACAGGAAGTTAAAAAAAAAAGTATGAAGAATCAGGGGGAATTATCACCCATAATTTAGTTACTCAAAGATGACATCTTTTAGTATTTTGGCCTATTTTTTTTCCAGTCTTTTTTTCCCTATGCATTTTTAATTAATTGTATATGTACATACACAGTTATTGTAGCATAACAAACTTCCTAAGTATATTTTTAAACTGTTTCTGAAATTACTGTTAATGTTTGTATCACACAGTCAATTAACCATTCTCATATTATTGGACATTCAGATTGTTTCCAGTTCTTTTGTATTATAATGCTATGTTTAAAGCATTAATTGGTCTTTGTATTATTTCCTTAGAATAGATTTCCTGAAGTGGAGCTCTTAGGGCAATGAATCTAAACAGTTTAAAATCTCTTGAAACGTATTGCCAAATGACTTTCCAGAAAGTATTTCTAGTCATACCCCCACTGCCAGGAACATATTCACGATCAACTCTGCTGAACACCTCGTGTTCCTAGCCTTATTAGGAAGTCGTAGGATCTGACCCTGGTCACTGGGAAGATGTGCGTTCTGGCCTTTGTGATTAGAGAACAGGAAGAGCAAGTCTTGGCTTTGCAATTAAAGATAAAGCAGCAGCTCCATATTCTAGACTTACTGACACAGCAATCATTGCACACCAAGATGGAGAAGCCATAATATGTCAGGAGGGGAAAAAGGGACCCCTGTATGAATGGGGTGATTTTTGAGGTTGTAATTTGGAATTGAGGCTTATGGGTATGTGTTTATACCACAGAGATAGTTTTTTCTCTGGCATCATTGTCTCTAAAAGCTAACTTGAAACTTGTTATTTTCTGTTTTAAACTTCTCCAAATCTATCATAGGTCAAAGGTTATTATAGAATAAACCACAATCACAGAAAACTAATCAAACTGATCACATGGACCACAGCCTTGTCTAATTCAATGAAACTATAAACCATGCCATGTAGGGCCACTCAAGACGGATAGGTCATGGTGGAGGGTTCTGAGAAAATGTAGTCCACTGGAGAGGGGAATGGCAAACCACTTCAGTATTCTTGCCATGAGAACCCCTTGAACAGTGTGAAAAGGCAAAAAGATATGACACTGAAATATGCACTCCCCAGGTCAGTAGGTGCCCATATGCTTCTGGAGAAGAGTGGAGAAATAACTCCAGAAAGAGTGAAGAGAGGGAGCCAAAGCGAAAACAGCGCTCAGTTGTGGATGTTACTGGTGATGGAAGTAAAATCCAATGCTGTAAAGAGCAGTCTCCTTGGAAGAAAAGCCACGATCAACTTAGACAGCATATTAAAAAGCAAAGACATTACTTTGCCGACAAAGGTCCATCTAGTCAAAGCTGTGGTTTTTCCAGTAATCATGTATAGATGTGAGAGTTGGACTATAAAGAAAGCTGAGTGCTGAAGAATTGATGCTTTTGAACTGTGGTGTTGGAAAAGACTCTTGAGAATCCCTTGACTGCAAGGAGATCAAGCCAGTCAATCCTAAAGGAAATCAGTCGTGAATATTCATTGGAAGGACTGATGCTGAAGCTGAAATTCCAATACTTTGGCCACCTGATGTGAAGAACTGACTCATTGGAAAAGACCCTGATGCTAGGAAAGATTCAAGGCAGGAGAAGGGGAAGACAGAGGATGAGATGGTTGGATGGCATCACTGATTCAACGGACATGAGTTTGAGCAAGCTCCAGGAGTTGGTGATGGATAGGGAAGGCTGGCGGCGTGCTGCAGTCCATGGGGTCACAAAGAGCCGAACACAACTGAGTGACTGAACTAAACTGAGAATAATTTGCCTTGACTCTCGTATCCATTCCTGGATATATTCTTGGCATAAAGATGTATCTGTTAATCATATTTGCTTTTTTACTGTGTAAAAGTGATAAGTCACTCAGTTGTGTTGGACTCTTTGAGACAGCATGGACTGTAACCTGCCAGGTTGCTCTGTCCATGAAATTTTCCAGGCAAGAATACTGGTGTGGGTTGCCATTTCTTTCTCCAGGGGATCTTCCTGACCCAGAGTTTGAACCCAGGTCTCCTGCATTGCAGGCAGATTCTTTACCACCTGAATCAGCAGAGAAGCCCCCCACCTTTTTCTTTTTTTTAATTGTGTACCCTCCTTTATTAGAAAGCAAATGACTTCCATTCAGCTATGTCCCCACACCTCTTCTCAGGTGGAGATATCTGTGATCTAGGCTAAGGAAGTCGTATTTTATTTTTATTTTTTTTAGGAAGTTGTATTTTAGACTCTCTGTGTAACCTTTTCATCTCTTTTTCTCTGACACAGGATAAAGGCCAAAATGAAGGTCGTCTCCTCCGTCTCTTGGAACAATCTGAGTACAAGACTGCAGGTGAGGCCCTCAGGACCAGTTTTCTGAGCTTCTGCCTAAGGCCTTCCAATAAACATAGCCAGTACCAACTCTTTTACTACAGTTTTTACTAGAGTTATGAGGGTACACATTTGACCCAATCAGCTGGCCTTTGAGACTTGATCTAGATCATCTCTCCCTAAGGAATGTGAAATACTCTGTCTTATTTATCATGTGTTTTGTTTCAGCTTTTATAAAGCTTGAGCTTTCTACTGTCTGTTAAATTGGGAAAAAAACATTTCCAAATCATAGGGCAATGGCACAAGCCCTAAATACCTTTTACACTGAAAACCAGACATTACTGTCTTCTCCTGATGTTTTGTGCATTATTCATGTTACCCTTAGCTTAGTGTCTCTACCTACCCTCCTGAGAGTCTGTAGCATTGCATAGAGTTAGTGATACTGGCTTCATAGATTGAAAGGATTATATCTAGTAAAGCTCCACATATATTCCCTGATGTAAATAGGCTCTTGATAAATGTTAGCTGCTATTATTATTATTGTTCTTGTTGTTGGTAGTTACTTTTGTTAAAATTTACTAGTTGTAGATGAAAGAGGAACTTTTGCTTAGGTCTGATGAGATTTGCTTGCCATTTAGTTCTAATAGTTCATTCCCACCAAGTAAATCTGTTGTGTCTTGTGATGACTATAAAAAGGCTGCCTCTCTGAGCCCCATAGCCTGCTGCCTTTAGGTTAGCAGATTATAGATCTGCAGGTAGCATATTTCCCTTGGCAACTCGTTGTTCCTCAAGTCCAGACTTGAAGTAGGTTTATTCAGTGGTTATTCATTCAAAAGTGTTCACCTCTGTACTTCTGCAGCTAAGCCTATTGGATGCTAATGCTCACATTCCATTGGTCTGGGGATTGGGGATCTGAGCTACCTGGATAAACCTGATGAAGAGCAGTGCCCAGAACATAGGAGCACATGATCAGTGAAAAGTATTATGATTGTAGCACTACTGAAAAAATTATTACTTTTTCTCTCCTATCACAGATGCAGAGATAAAGACCAAGTTTTCAGAAACAGGAGCCTTCAGGTGAATTGGGGTGTGCATTGAAGTGTGGCTGTCAACAGTTTTAGAAAAGTACAGGCCTGGTCCTATATTCTGTGTATAATGTGGTATTCAAGCAGTTGAAGTAGAAAGCTGTGGAGCTGTGTGACCACTCTCGATATAACTCTGTGACCCTCATATGTCTAGGCTAAGAATTGGATGACTACCTCTGTTCACTCATGGTGTTAATATAAGCACAGAAAAAGCTATCTTACTCTTTTTTGCCTGTCTATCCCTACCCAGCCCTCATCTTTTGACTTAGAATTCAAGCACTTTGGGAATTTGGGTCTGAATCCTCATTTCCTCACTGCCCGACTGTGTAGCTTTGGGTGTATGATTTACCCAGTGTCCTCAGCTGTGAAAGGGAAATGACAGTACTTATCTGATTGAATTATTCCAAAGATTATGTGAGCTAGTAGTATATGTAAATACCCCTGAGACACATACTTATTGCTTATTAGTAGGTGTATCTTGAATTCTGATGTTTTTTTCTCCTCTCTAGGGTGTCTTCACCAGGGCTACAAGAAGCAGGCTGCAGCAGAGAGATGAAGAATTCCCTTACACATCTCGATTCAAATGAGTCTCCCATCAAGTCTTTTGTTTCTGTTTCAGAAGCCACAGATTGCTTAGTGGACTTTAAAAAGCAGCTTACTGTCCGGCCACGTAGCCAGACACAAACCAAAGCAGGCAAAGGAAGAAGGAGGAAATCCTGAATTTCTAGGGTCCGAAGGTTGACAAAATCATTAGCACTAGAAGTCTGCCATGTTCATTAAGCCTTAGTGGCCTGCAGTTCATTGTTAAGGAAGTTTTGCCCCTACAGTTTCTACTACCAGCATCTACTCAGCATTCTGGTTTTTATGTTTTCTATGAGCTATACAGACAACTGTGTGTAGTGTTCTGTTTTATAACAATCTGTTTGAATTCACGTATAGTTAAAAAGAAAATTTAAATATATTTATCTATGTTTGTATGAAGTCTTATTTCAATAAGATGGAGAGTTTCCTTTTTGTCTCTGTGTTGCAGGGCTGAGGCGGGGTGTTTTAATTATGGAGCTAGTTCTCAGACTCATAAATTGCATGTTTTGGAATTCCATTACTGGTCTCTGACATACTGCATATATTCACTGAATGTGTAGTGTACAGTTTTACTGTTTTGACCTTCTCTGACATCATTCTGGAAGATGCCAAGGGATTGAATACTACTTCTGTTCTGCTGTCCTTACTGTTCAGTGACTTGTCGCTTCATCTTGCTGCCTCACCCAATTAAGATTTCTCAGCCAGAGCACAGGACCTTTGAAGGAATATGCCCAGTCATTCTTTCCAGGAAGTTGTAAATGAACTCTCAAGTTATTAATTTCTATACAATTATTTTTTCTTCCTGGATTAACCAGTGGAGATGCCTTTCATATTTATCTGCTAAAGCTGAGATTGCTTCTCTTGCCAAAAGAGGTCATAGCAGCAACAGGAAGTAACTTCTATTTCAGTACATCAGTAGAGGAATGCATGTTCTCAACCTTCTTGCTCAGGATCTTCCAGTGAAGAACAGAGCTGTGGTCTATCCTCAGTGCACAGACAGACTCCAAAGATGAGAGGATGTTGAATGGCAGAAGCAACTACTTAAGGGAGATGACCAAACAAGGATGTTGAGAAAACTAGCATTGGCCCAAGTTGATTTGATGTTGTAGTGGAAGTTGGTATGAGGTGACTACTAAGCAGGAAAGGATCTTGGGACAGGATAAATGGGACACCACTCAGACTCTCCTGACTTCTGATTTACCAAGTCCAAAATTTTCTTTTCCTTTATTTTTTAAAATTTATTTTAATTCATTTATTTGCACTGGGTCTTGATTGTGGCATGCAGAATCTTTAGTTCAACATGCAGACTCTTGGCAGCATATAGGATCTAGTTCCTTGACTGGGGATTGAACCCAGGCCCCCTGCATTGGGAGCTCAGAGTCTTAGCCACTCGACCACCAGGGAAGTCCTTCCTTTATTTTAAAACAAATGTGAAGTATATGTTAGACTGGGAAGTTGAGAGATAGCTTGATGTAGGGCACAGCACAGGCTTTTAATGCACTGTTTCCTGCCTAGCTGCCTTTGCATACAAGCTCTTAGAGTTAGAAGAAGGCAGGATGGCAGGCTCACTCTGTTTCTTCCATGTCGTGGTATTGGATGGCACTGACATTGTGGCCAGCATCACATAAATAATTGCTGTCATTTTTTGAGCATTTGCTATGGTTCAGGCAATGTGTGTGCCTTCATTTAATCCTCACAGCAGTCTTATAAGGTAGGTATTATCCCCCCCAATTTTCAGATGAGGAAACAAAGGCTTAGAATAAAAAAATAAAAAACACTTTTTGTCCTTGGCAGTGAGACTACAGTGCTCTGCCTCTTCAGTCCTAACAAAAACGCTAGTATTGATTATTTTCCCGTTTTCCTTCTAATGAGAAGTAGTTTATCAGTTATGTCCCATCACTTTAACTTTCACTAGTTTTCTTTCTCAGTAAATGGCAGTTTATTGGAGGTAAAGTTCTATGAACAGGGTAGCATGTTTATCTCTCTGCCTGGAGATAAGAATAGGGAAAGGGCTGATTCTGGAAAGGGAATTATTTAACTTATAGTTGAGCAGTCTCCCTAGAACATGAATCAGTGGCAAATTGTTGGAGGAGGGTGTAGATCAGCAGGACTACTACTGATAGGCTTATTTGTTAACTAATGTGGAATCAGGAGAAAACAGATATCTCCCTAGGCCCTCCCATCTCTGTCTTTGGAAAAGACTGCTTGCTCATTTGTCTTATTCTCCCAATACTGGTGGTTCTGTGTGAGGGACCTTAGACAGTGAAGAGACAAAGTCAGTGGAAAGAGTATGACATCAACTTGAAACTGGCCACCCAATTCGAAGAACTGACTCATTTGAAAAGACCCTGCTGCTGGGAAAGATTGAAGGTGGGAGGAGAAGGGGACAACAGAGGATGAGATGGTTGGATGGCATCACTGACTCAATGGACAGGAGTTTGAGTAGACTCTGGGAGTTGATGATGGACAGGGAAGGCTGGCGTGCTGCAGTCCATGGGGTCACGAAGAGTCGAACACGACTGAGCGACTGAACTGAACTGAATCTGAACCTCTGCTTCTGATACAAGTTAACATCTCTGAGACCTAGTTTCCTTTTCTATGAATTGGGAGAAAGCTTACAGGGTTCTAAAGAGTAAGATAATGTATATGAAAGCACAGTATCTATCTCATAGAAGGTGAGTGAATGGCAGTAGTTGTTATTTCAGTGTGATGCTAGTTTTGTATGTCTTAAGTAGTGTCACAGTGACAGGTGGAAAAGCCAGAGAGGTGATGTGCAGATGAGAGAGGATACAGTTTGATGACCTTAGTTCCATCAAGTACCAGCCTTCCACAGCAAACTCAGGTGTCTAGAGCTTGCCTCAGGCCATCAAGTTTTGGGGTTTTGTTTCTTGTTTTTGTTTTACTTCTTAAAGAAGGGAAGCAGCTGTTCTGCTAGTGTTGTCAACTCGAGGAGCTGGGAAACTCCATGAACTTCACAAGGCATTGTGATGAATGGGGAAGGAGAAGGTAACTTTTCTATTAGGCACGGTGGTTGTGTCATTTCACTTCATCCTGATAACAGCCCTCTAACTGAAGCTGTGCCTTGCCCATTTCCCCTGGGCACTCATTGTTCTATTGCATACCCACAGGGTCCTATTGCAAGGACCTGCAACTCTCTGCCTTAGCACTTCTCTAGGCTAGTGTGCGGCATAGCTGGGAGTTCCAGGAAGTGAGGGCCTCTGGGGCAGCCCTCAACCAGTGAAAATGGAATTTGGAGCATAAATTCCCCAGCCTCCTCACCTCACCAGAGTTCCCTCAGGGATTGAACTTCAGGAGCTCTCAGCTCAGCAACAGCTTAATTATGTATGTTCTGTTGACTTCCTCCCCTTTCTGTCTCATTTCCAACTCCTGTCAGTGCTTCCTAGATCAGGGCTGGGACTGAGGTGAGGGGCCCTCACTCTTTAGTTCATGCAAAGGAAGAGTTGACACTATGAACTTGACAGGGTTTCTCCACATTTTGTAGCTGGCACTTCACATGCATTGCCCTAATCCTAACCCTGGCCTAGATTGCTTCCCAATTAAATTGCACTCAAATTAGGTCCACTTCTGGAGGAACCTGTCCTAAGCATTAGTCTTTATGTTTTATACATAGAAAATGGAGGCTCAGCGAAGTGCAGAAACTCACCTTGTCATACAACTGGTAAATGTGATGGGAGTCAAACCCAGGTCTGTCTGACGCCAGTGCTGATTCTCTGCTGTTCCACACTACTTCCTAACCCCACTGGAGTCACAGAATCCAATGGGGATTTTAAGCTTGGATGGGCCCATTCTCGCCTGTGAGGCAGAGCAGCTTTGGCCCTAAGTTGAACTAGAAGATGGGAATTGGGGTGAGGAAAAGGCATGTAGTAAGTAGATGGTAGTACCAGTGGGAAGATGGAAGAATGTATAAACCCTGAGTGGGAAGGCTGCTGAAGCCATATGTACCTGGAAGGCAAGAAGAGTTTACTTATTTCCTCTCAGTTTCAAGAGCCCTGTACTATTGAGGTTGTGGGAGAGTTCTTCAATTTAACAAAAAGTAACTGATACCTCTTCCCTGGTGGCTCAGATGGTAAAGAATCCACCTGCAATGCAGGAGACCCAGGTTCCATCCCTGGGTTGGGAAGATCGCCTGGAGAAGGAAATAGCAACCCACTCTAGTATTCTTACCTTGGAAATCCCATGGGCAGAGGAGCTTGGTGGGCTCCAGTCCATGAGGTTGCAAAGAGTCAGATACGACTGGGCAACTTTCACCTTCACTTTTCATCTCATGTTAGATCTAAAACATGGGCTCCAGAGATAAATAAGAATCATTCTTTGAGAGTCCACAGTGCAGGGGGGAAGGCAAACAGATTCTATTGATAGATTGTAGTCAATGCAGTGATACAGGGAGATCAAGACTATGGGATCAATAGGCTGCTACTCAGCTGGGATCAGGGCCAGGAGGAGCTTGTCTGGGAAGGCTCCCAGCATTGGTGATGTCTTTAGGTGTAATTTAAAGAATGAGGAAAAATTAAGTGGAAAGGCTGGATGGGGCAAAGAGGGAGTCAATCCAGACAGATCAGCATGAACAAAACACTTAACAGTAAAGAGCAGCTTGTTGGGTATAGGAGAGCTGGAGTAAAAGGGCATGGGGGGAAAGGCAGGAAGCTTGTTTGGGTCTGAGGGCCTGTGTGCCTGGCCAGGGGGCACTGTCAGCTGTGAGAAGCAAGCCTGGGAGCAGCTCAGAATACGGATGGCCTGGCTCTCATCCCAGCCATGGTACCTGGGCTACAGCCCACCTTTCCCCCAGCTAACTGCCTCTCCTCTTTCCTTAGTTCCTCCTCAACAGCTGGAGATCGGTGTTTAGGGTCTATGAGCCTTGTCAGGACTTGTCCTTCCCCTTGGTCAATGGTCATCTGGTGTATAAAGAGAATGACTGATCTTGCTATGCCTCTGCTATAGTCAGGGCTGTCATAGTAGTTCACAGACCCCAAGCCCAGGCTGCCTCCTCCCTCCATAGGCCCTGACATAGGCCTTCTTTGACACTCTGCCTAGGGAGCTGGGACCCCTGCTGCTGGGGAAATAGACATGGGACTTCCAGAAACATAGACAAAGAGCCCTGGCATTGCTTGTCAGAGGTGTATCCTCACTCAGGTTCAGGAGACAGCAAACTGTCAGCATGAATCACAGTTGGGCCTTTGGCATTCAGTTCTATGTTCTCTCCTAACTGAAGAAAGTTGAGAGAGACAAGCCCCAAGCTAGGCAGGCTGCTATGTTGTGAATGACAGCCACTCTGTCCTCCCCGCACCCATTCCCAATATTCCTGCCTTTAGAGCTTATCTGCCTGATTGCTGCCCACTAAACTGTGCAGAGGAGCTGATGTCTGGCATGTTGCCAGGTCCAGTCACGCCCTAGACTGATAGAATAGGTATCATCCTTGGTCTCCATCCTGGTGTCATGTGTAGGCCGAGTACTTACTCAGATGGTAAAGAATCCGCCTGCAATGTGGGAGACCTAGGTTCAATCCCTGGGTTGGGAAGATCCCCTGGAGAAGGGAAAGGCTACCCACTCCAGTATTCCTGCCTGGAGAATTCCATAGACTGTGCCTAGGGGGTTGCAAAGAGTCAGACATGACTGAGCGACTTTCACTTCACTTCACTTCACTGTTAATGAGGTAGCCTGAAGTTTTAAAGTATCTGCTCACCAATTTTGAGGGAAATTGGTGCAGTACGTCTAGTTACCATGGTGGGTATCTTAGTCCATTTGGCTTGCTATTAAATAGTACCACAGACTGAGTGGCTTATAAACAATGGAAATGTATTTCTCACAGTTCTGGCAGCTGGATGTCTAAGATCAATGTGCCAGCATGGTCAGATGAAGGCCCTCTTCCAGGTTGCAGACCACCAACTTCTTGTATCCTCACATGGCAGAAGAGGCAAGAGAGCTTTCAGCGACTTATGATGAGAACACCGGTCCCATTCATTAGGGTTCCACCCTTAGGGCCTAATCACCTCCCAAAGACCCCACTTCCTAATACCATCACCTTCAGCATGAGGCTTTCAACATAAGACTTAGGTTGGTGGGGGTGGGGGACAAAACTATTTAGACCATAACACTGGGCACAGTGATACCCCAGCTTTCTGCACATTCCAGAAGACTAGTTCAGGGAAAACCGGCTGGATGGCCCACAGCTCCACTGCAGCTTGAAAGTCCTCTTCCCCTTCTGGTAGAGAAGTTCCACAGTGTGAAACTACCATTAACCTCTTGGCCTATAGACTAAAGTCTAAACTCCACAGTCTGGCTGCCTCTCACCCCACCATATGTCCTCACCTACATGTGTCATCTTGAGGTCCTTGGAGCTGCACCCCAATTCCGTGAAGTTGCCTGTGCTCCGTGATTTTGTACATGTTCTTCTCTTTGTCAAGGACACACTCCCACTCTTTCTTTAGGGCTCGCTTCCTCAATTTCTGCCCACTCTAGGGCAGGGTTAGTCTCTTCCTCTTGTACTCCCACATTGCCTCTTGTTCATTTAGTAAGTCCTTCCATGTTTTGGAAAATTGTCCATTGAATTGCGTATTTCCCAGGCTAGGTTTCTCTAGTTCCTTTCCAGGGGTGAGACACCACCTCAGAACTCAGACTCGGAGTGCTTGTAAAATGGATGGAGCTTCCCAGCATTGCAGAGGGAAAATCCTAGGGCTCTTGACTTAGTTCAGGACTATCAACTTTCTGTGGTGATCTTGCTTAAATTTGCACCATGGCCCTGCCTAACCTAACCTCCCCCAGACTCAGAGGGAAGTGCACCTTCCTGAATTAGCTGGTGTCTGGTGAGAGGGTGGGGCTTGGTGACATTGTAACTCATATCACTGGTGAGTTTCACTTTGGGGTGCAAACCAGGCTGGTGGATGTCTCATTGACAAAGAAGAGCTCTGATCTAAGGAGAGTGACCAACTGCTGCTTCTCCCAGGTAAGATCCTCCTCTAATTACTGCCAACCTCAGTTCCAGCCCCTTGCCCTCATCTCTCCTACTTAGTCCATCCTGGATGAGTGGAGGCTAGAAAGACTAAGTTGGCTTTTCTTCAGTGGTAGTTCCCATCCTTGATAGAGGTCCCTGGCATACCTTTCAGAAGGAAGGCCCGTTCGATGTAGTTGATTCAGTTGAAAAATGCCAAGAGGCCCCTAGTTATTCAAACATGAGGCCCTAGGCTGGGTTCAGGGACCTAGTAATATGGGAGACATGTCCTTTGCCATAGGGACTCTCAGCTGGAAGAGACACAAATGAATGCATTTATCAGAAGTATAAACACTGGGGTTACTTGAGGGAAGCCTTATAGTCTCTGATGTGTAGAAGTGTTGAATAAATATTGAATAGAAGAAGGAATGAATAAGAGAGTGAATGAATGAATGAATGAATGAGCTAGCTGGGCCTTGAAAGGAGAGTGAAATCTCACTATGTGTGTATCCCTAGGCCTTCCTTTCCCAAAGATAATTGCCTCATTTATCCCATTTTATCCTCAAAAGAGACCTCTAACATATGTGGAACATACGTTTGACAGATTTGAGAGAGAGTACAGGTATATGTGACTTTGGGGAGAATTGTTGGAAACTGATTTCTTGGTTCTCTGAATAAGAAAAAACTCCCCATCTCTCAATTTTTCTAGCTGCTAGACCAGCTTTACTGGCAGCTGCTTAGGCCAAGCTCTCTGCTGGGCACTGAAGAAATAATGACTCAGACACAGCAATTCCAGGGAAGGCTGTGAACAAAGGCTGAACAGCCAGAGATAGGACAAAGCTCATAGTGTGTCTGGAATATGAAGGGGAGGAGCAAGAGAGGAAGCTTGGATTGAGGACAATGTCAGGGGCCTGCAATGCCACAATAAAGCGTTGGGGACTTGTTTTTTCTGCGGTAGAAACCATCACAGTGTGAAGGTTGTCTTCCTTTCTTAGGGGAGATGGAACTGGGGAATGATATGATAAAGTCTATTTTTGCACAGTCACTCTGGTGACATGTTTGTTGTGGGTAGGGTGGGGAGGTAGACACACAGCAAGAGTATCAATTAGGAGACTGTTGGAATAGTCAAATGGGTGTGAGGTCTAGGACAGTGTCTGTGGGAACTGGGAGACGGGGACACACAGGGGAGCTCTTTCCACTCTCAGCTTTTTTAAGCCTGAGAAATGACTGCATAGAGGAAATGAAGGTCAGGGATGTATAGAGGCAACAGGAATGCCTCCAGCCAAGGTGAAGGACAGGAGAAGAATTTCATGGGGAAAAGTGAAGGAGAAAATGAATGTGACTTTGACCATTGAGTTTGAGGAGCCTTCTCCAGCAGAAGGAGGCCAGGAAAGACTGATGGGCACAGCCAAGGGAGAAGAGAACTTCTCAGTGAAGAGAATTCTCATGGCTTTGCATGCCTGAGAGGACGAAAGGGTGGGGACTGAGGAAAAGGCTGAGATTGGGCAGTCAGGAGATCACGGGTGACGACAGGAAGGGCAAAGTCATGGATGTGATGGGAGGGGCAGGTGCGGAGAGGTTGCAATGGAGGGAAGGCAACTTTCCCAAAGTTTACCTGTTATAGGAGAGGGCCAGATGCCTTCTGCCCATCTTGGGCCCTCCACTGCACCACCCCTGAAGGGCACTTGAATCCTTGAAGTCTTCTTTGGAAACTTCCTGGTCCCCTTTTAATTCATATCCAGATTAAAAAAAAAAAAAAAAAAAGGCCTTGAGATGGAGAGGGGGTCTTCCCAGGTGGCGCTAGTGGTAAAGAACACCCCTGCCAGTGCAAGAGATATTAATCCCTGGGTCGAGAAGATCCCCTGGAGGAGGGCATGGCAACCCACTCCAGTCCTCTTGCCAGGAGAATCCCATGGACAGAGGAGCCTGGTGGGCTAGAGTCCCTAGGGTCGCACAGAGTCAGACATCACTGAAGCGACTTAGCAAGCACGCGTGAGATGGAGAGATGGTGCAGCGGCTCTGTGGAGAGCTGTGTCCTCAACTTCGAGCACAGGGCTTTTGGGTCAGCATCATCCCACCTTCTGAAGCCCACCATGTTGTCTTGTTGTACATCACAGTTCCCACAGCATTTTCCCTACTGTCACTCTGTTTAACTCTGGTGACAGCCTTGCAAAGGTAGGTACTATCATCTCCTGTTTTTTACACATAAAGAAACTGAAACTCAAAGTCATACATGCCCAAAGTCATAGCACTAGTGGAACCCTTTTCTGAAGTGTAGATTCGTCCCTGTCCCCATCTCTCTTCAGCATGAAATTCACTCAACTTGGCATGAAGATGCCAAGCCAGCCTGCTTGCTTCTGTGGCAGATCTTAACCCACTCCCCACTTACCTCACACCCTTTGTTCCAAACCTCTAGCACATCCCTGAACTCCCAAGTGCAGCAGCAAGTCCACCTGTCACTGCCTGTGTCAATCATACTGTGATTACTGGTAAAGCTGTGAAGTCCCTGAGGGTGTGGCCTAGGTCTGCTTCATCTGTACACCAGCACATGGCATTGTTGTTGTTTTAGTCGCTAAGTTGTATCTGATTCTGTGTGACCCCATAGTCTGTAGCCCACCAGGCTCCTGTGTCCATGGGATTTCCCAGGCAAGAATACTAGAGTGGGTTACCTTTTCCTTCTCCAGGGGATCTTTCTGACCCAGGGATCAAACTTGTGTCTCCTGCATTGGCAGGCAGATTCTTCGCCACTAAGCCACCAGGGAAGCCACAGTAGACACTAGGGACTGGTAAATGTGAATGAATGACAGAATGAATGAATGGCTTTGGGATGAGAAATCAGCCTTGCCAGTGCTCTCTTGCTGTACATGCTCTGGAAAATGAGGGCCCTCTGGTTGATTTACTAAAGAATCTTTGATGGTCAGAGATTCTGAGCTCTGCCCTCATCTTCCTACCTGGTCCCCTTCAGAAGGAAGAAAGTTAAGGGTCTTCATCACATCCTCTGCGGTTCATCACAGGCCGTGGAGTACATGGTTCATCTGGGCTATCCCTTTCCTCCCATAGGAGGCCACCCCTCACCATTGTGGAACCACATGGACTCCATTGGGTGTCTAGGGTTGCAGCTAGGGGAAGGAGCCCCCGGCTGCCCCCAAGAAGGCTTGCCCTGCCCCTCAAACAGCTCTGAGATGGTAAGTTCAACACTAGGTCCCTTCAAGCAGGAGCGGCCCCACCACAGAGCCATGGGCTCACACCCACGCAGCCCTTTCCAGCTTACTGAGCCTTTCATATCTGATCTAGCAACTTCCTCTTTCAAGACCCCACACCATTGAGAGGTGGGGTTTATCTTTTCCTCTAACGGGTAAGGATGAAGGGACTTAGAGAGGTGACGTGCCTTGAGTTTAAGGCATGACAGGAGCTTGAGCTGAGGTGTTTCAGCTCCAAATGTATCACTTTTGGTACATTGGGTTGTCTCAGTCTAGAAAGGACCCTCCAGGGTTTTTCTGGTAGAAAGCTTAAGGCCCTTCCTCTCCTCACTTCTCTAGTCATTCCTCTACATCTCTTTCCCCTCAACATGGCCACTGCAGTCAGGCACACAGGGGTGATTTCAGTGCTGAACTCAACTTGGGAGGTTATTGTGGTCCGAATACCTCAGGTTAGCTCAGAGTGAGTTTCTCTTTTTCCTGTCATCTTGACCAAGATTTAGAAGCCCTTCCCTACCACACCCTTGAGCAGGAAACACTTGGGTAAGCATTTCTTATCTCTTCATCTCTGTTTCTTCATCAGTACAATGGAGGAAAATAAAGTCTAATCCCCCCACCCTGGCAGATTCAGTGAGCTGTTGGAGATAAAGGAACTGCACAGAGGAGGCATTCATGAAGGGGTTCTTGAATTGTTCCCTGCCGTTTCTTTAGTTTCCTAGCCCATTCTGACATCTGCTGGATTTGGCTTGTTGCCCACACTGTGGGGGCATCATCCCTCACTGCATTTCATGCCCCCACTTTACCCTTGTCCAACCTCTGCCCCAGACCCTGCTGTAAACATTTCCTCTATGCACAGCCCATAACTGGGCCACAGAAGGGAGCAGGGACTCTGCTGCAGTCTGCCCTGCTGGGCTTGCCTGCCACCACTTCCTCTCTTACTTCACACCACTCTCTCTTGAGACTTGCACACTGGTCCCACACCAACCCTGCTGGCTCAACTGCACACACGTGCAGTTTAAAGACAGTTCTCTTTGGCTTTGGGGGACCTTCACATGCAGCCAAACATCCTGTGGCCTTGGGTCCCCACTCGGCACCACAGGCCGCAGTCTCAGCTCCCCTTCCCATAGTGATCCAAGAACCACATGGTGTTGGAGCCCAGCACCACCTGCGTCCCTTCCACGTCTGTTCCCTCAGGACTCTTTGTTTCCAGAAGGGACATGGAGTCAGGCTTCCCAGGCTGGTTGTAACTTGTTCTCTGAGAAAAGGGAACCATGTTGAGCTTGTCCTGTAGACCGGCCACTGTCTCACCTCTTCACATCTACTGTCTTCTCAGTCCTCTCACATTACTGAGAAGGGGGTGATAGTTTTACTCCTGCTTGACAGAGGAGAGGTGAGGTGATGGACCCAGACTGACCAACACAGCATGTTGGTCAAAGAGTCCCGCATTGAAGTCACATAAAATCCACCCTCACTCTCCTGGCTGAGATCTCTCCCCACTCCTCTTGGGGGAGGTTGAGGGGGGAGACTCCAGTAGCTTCTCCTGGCTGCTGCACGCCCACCAGCACTGGCCAGGGAGTATTATTATTCTCCTGGTGTTGCATAAGAGGTAAGTCTGATCATGTCAGAGAGAAGTTTGACTTGCCCAGGGCCACACTGCCAGGACTTCCCTGGTAGCTCAGAAGTTAAAGAATCTGCCTGCATTGCGGGAGAACTGGGTTTGATCCCTAGGTTGGGAAGATCACCTAGAGAAGGAAATGGCTACCCACTCTAGTATCCTTGCCTGGAGAATTCCATGGGCAGAGGAGCCTGGTGTGCTACACCGCAACCGCATGGGGTCTCAAAGAGTCGGACATGACTGAGTGACTGACCCTTTCACATTGCTAGGAAGTGGCAGGGCAAGGACTCAGATGTAAGCTTTCTCACCCCAAGTTCTTGATGATGGAGTTTCTTCATCAGCTTTGGGTTCTTTTCAGGTGTTTTTATAAGGCTTCACATTTATTTGGAAACATCTCTGTAGTCAGAGAGGTCTGGATTCAAGTCCCACTCTTCCCCTTACTACCTGGATTAGGCAGATGACTGGCCTTCTCTGAACCTGTTTCCTCATTTGTGACATAGTAATAGCCTCTCCTAGCACACATGGCCACTGAAAGCAGTAACGTGCTTTGAAACTGCACATCTGGTGCTCCAGTTAGAATCCTTTGCTTCTGTAGGGATCTGTTTCCCATTCTCTTCCTAAAGCAGGGGTGGGACTGAGTTGCTTCCGTCTCCCTCAGTGGGCAGCCTCCCCTCCGTGGCTCTCCCTGCCTCCTTATCCAGGTGCCTGAGTGGTACTTTTCAGATATGGGCCCAGTGTGGGGCAGCAGGTCATAGGAATCCTTTTTTTTTTTTTTTTAGGAATTCTATTCCTATGAGATGGGTGGTGGGGGTCTGGGAGAGTGGAATCAGGGCATGGGGCCCTCCAAAGAACTCAAGGAGACTGCTGAGGTCTCTTGGAAGGACAGGCCAGAGGGTTGTCCAGGGGAGGTTCCCACACAGACTTGAGGTACTGGAGCTTTTCTTAAGCTCCACTGAGCTTCCAGTGGAGAACATCGTGTCCCATCCTCTGCTTTCCCTGTCTGCCTGCCCCTCCCTTCACTCTGATCCACTCCTGGCCCAGCCTTCCCCCACATCCATCCCCTTTGCTCTGAAGAAAATCCCTTTGTGTTCTTCCTCCAAATCTTCAAATGGCTCATTCCTCTCTTTCATTTAGGTCACTTCCACAGGGAAACCTTTCCTGACCAATATCCAAAAATACCTCTTCCTCCCCTGGTCACTCCTGAACTTCTATTTCTGCCTTTTTTTTCTCCCATTACTACCAGAACTGTATTATGTGTTTCTGTGCTTATTTTCTGTCCTCTACATTGGAATCTGAGTTCCACAAGAGCAGGCTCAGCTGGTTGTGCAATATATGGTGCTTAGAACAGTGCTGGGTACATATTAGGGGCTCAGTCAATGTCTGTGGGAAGGATGGCCAAACTGTGGGAGGACAGACCTCCACAGTGTGGCCCCCCAAACTCTCCTGGGCCAGGCTTGCCCAGGTGCCATGAGCATATCAGAAGAGGGAAGCCCCTGAACCCGAAGTGCATTCACACATTTGTTCATTCATTTGTTCATCCAACAATAATGCACTGAGCAGCTTGGCTCTGGGTACTGGGGAACCAGAGCCAATCAGTAGTGGGGTGATAGGGGAGAGGCCTCACCATCCCTAAATTCAAAGAAGTGGAGGGAGGTGCAGAGAGCTGACAAGGAGCCATGCGGGAATAGAGCAGGAGAAAGTGTGTGGGTCGTCCCTCCAGAGAGGAGCCTTCTGAGACTGCAGGAGCTGGTGCAGGCTGTGGGCGGCGGGAAAGCCACGGGTGTGTAAAGCGGTGAGGAGGGGGGCTGGATAGTTGCTGGGAGAGCAGCAAGGCTCACGGGGCTCAAGCAGGGCTCAGGTCAGCCCCTAGGAAAGCTGAGGGAGGGCTGCTGCTCTGAGTTAGGGAAGGGAGGTGTGAGCTGGGCCAGGCTGGCCTCTGTCCTGGTTGGAGTTGGGGGATATGGCTAGGCCAACAGGCCGCCCGCCCAGATGTCTGCCCATTTCTCCTCAGGTGCAGGAATGCCTACGGCAGTTCACGGTGACAGGGGCGCAGCTGCGGCAGATCCAAACCAGCCTCCTGGGCTCCATGGAGCAGGCGCTGAGGGGGCGAGCAGGCCCTGCCCCTGCTGTCCGGATGCTGCCCACATATGTGGGGTCTATCCCACACGGCACTGGTGGGTGGCACAGACTAAGATGTGTGGCCAGGCCTGCAGAGAGGGTTCTGATCTGGGAGAGAGGTGGGGGTGGGGGGGTTGTTCCTTACCCCTTGCTCCATCGCTAAGGTCCCTTGATGAGCCTACACAGGCCTTAGGAATGTTTCTGGGAGGTGGAGGCCTTGGTCTCACCAGCCACATGCCTTTCTGTGACCTGCTTGCCCACAGAACAAGGGGACTTCGTGGTGCTGGAGCTGGGGGCCACAGGGGCCTCACTGCGTGTTCTATGGGTGACCCTAACGGGCATCGAGGGGCACAAGGTGGAGGCCCGGAGCCAGGAGTTTGTGATCCCCCAGGAAGTGATGCTGGGTCCTGGTCAGCAGGTGAGCACTCAGTGCATAGTCCGGGCCTGGCAGGGCCGCCGGGGCTCCAGTGGGCAGAGTTAAGCCCCCAACCCCATCCCACAGCTCTTTGACTTTGCCGCCCGCTGCCTGTCTGAGTTCCTGGCTGTGCTGCCCGTGGGCAATCAAGGTCTGCAGCTGGGGTTCAGCTTCTCCTTCCCTTGTCACCAGACAGGCCTGGACAAGGTGAGGCAGAGTGGCTATGGGGACAGCGGGTGGAGGGGCTGCAGGGCCGTGAAGGTCATTGGATTGACCTGACTTTCCTGCCTCCAGAGCACCCTCATTTCCTGGACCAAAGGTTTTAAGTGCAGTGATGTGGAAGGCCAGAATGTGGTCCAATTGCTACGAGACGCCATCCAGAGGCAGGGAGTAAGTAGAGGCAGGGGAGCAAATAGGGCTCTGCCTTGGGTCTGGGAGGGCCCGCTTTCCTGTCCTGTTGGTATCCTTTATCCACTGAACCCTGGGGTAAATGCTGCTACCATTCTCATTTTATGGGCTTTCCTGGTAGCTCAGCTGGGATTCTAAACCCAGGAGAATCCAGGAGACCCCAGTTCGATTCCTGGGTGGGGAAGGTCTGCTGGAAAAGGGATAGGCTACCCACTCCAGTATTCTTGGGTTTCTCTGGTGCCTCAGATGGTAAAGAAACTGATGCAATGTGGGAGACCAGGGTTCGATCCCTGGGTTGGGAAGATCCCCTGAAGGAGGGCACGATAACCCACTCCAGTATTCTTGCCTGGAGAATACCCATGGACAGAGGAAGCTGGCTGGCGAGCTACAGTCCATGGGGTCACAAAAAGTCGGACATAACTGAGTGATGAAGCCACAACACATTCTCATTTTATAGATGAGGAGACTGAGATTAAGAAGGGTCAAGTAAATATTGAGGACTAAAGGGGAAACAGATGAAAAGACTTGACCCTGTCCTCAAGGACCCTGCAAGCCTAGTGGGGACAGCATCCCAATAAAAGATTGTCCCTGTTGAGAAGTTGGTTCCGATGACTCTGGGAGCACAGGAAGGGTGCACTGTGACCTGAGCAGAGACCTGAAGGCGAAGTTTGCCAGGTGCATAAGCTGTGGCTGGGGAAGTTCTAATTTCAGTGAAGGGCATTTTCAAAAGTCTGAATGGCTAAGAAAGGCTGCTCTGGATCCATGTGGACTCGCCACTGTGGGTGCTGCGTGAGTAGCTGGAAGTCAGGACTGAGAGGAGCAGGCTTGGGAAGATAGGCCAGGACCAGGGCGAGCAAGTGAAGTGCGTACAGCGCAGCCTTCAAGGTGACATGCTTGCTTACCCTTGTCCTGGTCCTGTGAGGAGCACTGGGGTTCCAGAAGTAGTGGCTGAGGCTGAGAGCCTCTGGGACCTCCAGGGCCTGAGACAGGGGCAGAGGAGCCAAGTGGCAGGGGTAAGAGGGAAGAAAATCCTTTATAGGGTGGGAGGACCTCGAGCACACATGGCACAAACATGCGGACACACCTTTGGGGGACCCTGCAAGTCTCCATCAGATCCAGGGCCCCAGCTCCACCCACCTCCCAGGCTCCCCAGCCTCTGTCCTCTCTGTTGCCCAGGTCCACGGCGTTGATGTTGTTGCTGTGGTGAATGACACCGTGGGAACCATGATGGGCTGCGAGCCAGGGGTCGGGCCGTGTGAGGTCGGGCTGGTTGTAGGTAGGTCACGCGGGTGTTTGTGATAGTGGATGGAAGGCCTGGCTGCCTGGTGGGCAGGCCCTGATGGGGTTGTCCCTGCCAGACACCGGCACCAATGCATGCTACATGGAGGAGGCAAGGCACGTGGCAGTGCTGGACGAGGACCGGGGCCGCGTCTGCATCAGCATCGAGTGGGGCTCCTTCAGTGACGAGGGGGCCCTGGGGCCAGTGCAGACCGTCTTCGACCGCACCCTGGACCATGAGTCGTTGAACCCGGGTGCCCAGAGGTGGCCTAACTTCTCTCTAAGTCCTACAACTGCGTTGTTCCACTCCTGCTCTATTGTACTCTAGCCTTTAGGCCCGCGCCTCCTGCTCCCCACTTGCATCCTAGGGGGCCCTGGCCAGTCTCAAAGAAGGAATGGCTCAAGGTTCTAGAATGCAGAGTTTTCCGCTCTTATTCCTGACTCTGGCCAGCTCCAACAGGGGTTAGGGGTTGGGAGTAGTCAAGCAAAGGGTCTCCTACTCTCCTTGGGTCCTTCCAGGAGCCCCCTTGAACTACATCTAAGCCAGGGGGGTAGTGTGGTCTAGGTGAACACCCAACTATCTCCGAGGAGGTCATTTGCTTCTGGACCCTTCAGTCAGGGACCCCAGAGAAAATGAGCCCTCTTTGGGAGTTCTTGGAGGCGGGAGTAGGAGGGCTGAGGGCTTAGGCAAGGCTCTGGCCAGCTACCCTTCTTGCCTGTAGGTTTGAGAAGATGATTGGGGGTCTGTACCTGGGTGAGCTGGTGCGGCTGGTGCTGGCTCACCTGGCCCAGCGCGGGGTCCTCTTTGGCGGCCACACCTCCCCTGTCCTGCGAAGCCAAGGCAGCATCCTCCTGGAACACGTGGCTGAGATGGAGGAGTAAGTGCAGCAGGCGAGGGGGCTGTGACAAAGCCACTCCCTGACTTGGGAGTGGGGGGGAGCGTGGTTTCCCCCTGACGGAGCTGTGCATGGAGCTTTGGTGGGGGCAGGGAGCTTCTGGCCTCCTTGAGCCCCAAAGCAGCACTCTGTCCCCCCTAGTCCCTCTGCTGGGGCAGCCCGTGTGCACGCTGTCCTGCAGGACTTGGGCCTGAACCCGAAGCCCTCAGATGCTGAATGGGTGCAGCGTGTGTGCATGGCTGTGTGCACGCGGGCCGCCCAGCTCTGCGCTGCTGCTCTGGCCGCTGTCCTCTCCCGCCTCCAGCACAGCCGGGAGCAGCAGGCTCTTCAGATCGCTGTGGCCACCGGAGGCCGAGTGTTTGAGCGGCACCCCAGGTACTTGGAATACAGCGTGAACCTGTGTGAGCAGGTCACCAGAGCATGTGTGTGGGTGTGATACACACCCAGAGGGCACTCTGGTACCACAGGTGCAAGGCAGTGGGTGTGAATGGCTCCCTAGCAGAATAAAGATGGATGGAGGGTTAGGGGAGGTCAGAAGAAAGAAAGAGGGTTCTCTTGGGTGTGCAAGGGGGGGAATCACAGGAGCACTGGGTGCATGGCTGGTGCATAGATGGGTTTTGAACTGAACTGATTTGAAGTGAGGGAGCCCAGGGCTTTGGCATGCTGCAGGGGTCAGGGCCAGGTGCCAAGCCAGGGCACACCTGCTGTGTGTCTGTTTAGGTTTCTCAGTGTCCTACGGGAGACAGTGAGGCTCCTGGCCCCTGACTGCGATGTCTCCTTCATCCCCTCTGTGGACGGGGGCGGCCGGGGCGTGGCTATGGTGACTGCGGTGGCCGCCCGCCTGGCTGCCCAGCGGCGCCTGTTGGAGGAGACCCTGGCACCATTCCGGTTGACCCGGGAGCAGCTGGCGGGGGTGCAGGCACAGATGCGAGAGGCCATGGCCAAGGGGCTCCAAGGGGAAGCCTCTTCCCTCCGCATGCTGCCCACTTACGTGCGGGCCACGCCTGATGGCAGCGGTAAGGACCTGGCCTGAACATGGAGCGGGGACACGGGCTCCCAGGGGTCACAGCATGTGTGGGGCTGGAGCCTCTAGCTCCGTCCTGGCCCTGAGGGTCTCTGCCTCACAGAGCGTGGGGACTTCCTGGCCCTGGACCTGGGGGGCACCAACTTTCGAGTCCTCCTGGTGCGTGTGACCGCAGGAGGTGTGCAGATCTCCAGCCAGATCTATTCCATCCCGGAGTGCGTGACCCAGGGTTCTGGGCAGCAGGTACCCACAGCCTGGAGCTGATGTCAGGGGGCAGGGAAGGGCCTAGTGGCCCGCTCCCTGACTTGCTCCTACCCCACAGCTCTTTGACCATATTGTGGACTGCATTGTGGACTTCCAGCAGAAGCAGGGCCTGAGTGGGCAGAGTCTCCCCCTGGGTTTCACCTTCTCCTTCCCGTGCAGGCAGATGGGCCTGGACCAGGTGAGAAAGGCAGGGCCCGAGGAAGCCATCCTCTGAGGTTTTCCGCTAACATGCTTTTCATGGAGTGGGCAGGAGGTCCAGAGAGAGCTTTCTGGGCTGGGGAGAGGACCAGCTGGAGGCACTGCAGGGCTGTGCCTTGACCTAGCCTCAGTTTTCCCAGACTTGGCATGCTCAGGTGGAAGGGATGTGGTAAAATGGCCTGGAATCCAGGGCCATGGAAAGACATGGGATGGAGAAGGACATAGTTAGTTATCCCTAGAGGCTGCCAGTGGGCAGGAGAGTGGAGTCAGGGTTAGGTCTGGGCACCTGGGAGCAGTGTAGGCCTGCAGACTGAAGGCAGAGTTTGTTCTGTCTCTCAAAGCGGCTTGTGGTTGCATGGTTTATTTGTCCTTATTCCATTCCCAGCCTTGCTGGTGTTAGCCTGGCTCAGGGTTAGGTGCGTGGCTGGGATTGACAGAGGGGCAGGCACAGGTCTAGATGCAATACCTCCACATCCTTCATCAGGAGTGCTGGACTTCTCATGCATACCCCTAAGGACTGCCACGGAGACAGCTCCTCCCAGACCTCTGATCCAAGTTCCTAGGAGTCTTCTTCTCAACACCCCCAACTTCTGCTTAAAAGCTCCTCTCATGAGGAGCTTACTGGGCCTGAAGGTGCCCACCAGGTTCTTCCACACCTGTGCTCTCTGGAAAGTTCTGCCTCCTCTACTCCAACCAGCCTTCCTGTGGTTTCCCCTTCCCCTCTGCTCCTGCTCTGACCTCTCAGACATGGACCTCTGTGCTCCAGTTTCCTTTGGATCATGCAGTGGGCAGTGTCTCTCTGCAGTGTCTCCCTCCAGTCTAAGCATTCTGGCACCTTTTTATTATTCCTTGTAAGGTGAGAGAGAAGGGCTTTCCAGGTGGCCTAGTGGTAAGGCATCTGCCTGCAATGCCAGAGACAAGGGTTTGATCCCTGGGTCAGGAAGATCCCCTGGAGAAGGAAATGGCAGCCACTCCAGTATTCTCGCCTAGAGAATCCCATTCTTGCCTGGAGAGGATCCTGGGCTATAGTCCATGGGGCCTCAAAAGAGTCGGACACAACAACAATAACAAAAGGTGTGAGAAGCAGGTGGAACTCGGTGTGCAAAATCAGGCATGCAGGAAACATGGTCCTATTCATTTTCTATAACAGAACTCAATTTCTATGTTAAGCCAACATTCTTTTCAGGAGTGAAAACTTAATGTTAATCAATTCAGGGACCCCCTTATTCAGGCAGGGGCCCCTCCTTTGCTGTATAGAATGTGCAAACAAGCCAGGGGTTTGGGGAGACATCTAGGAGCCGGCTATTTGGACTCCCCCTCTTGCTCTCTTGGGTCTTGACATCTCCCTTGACACCTCACCTTCCCCTCCGTGGAAGGAGGTCAAAGGCCATTTCTGTTTTCAGATTACCCAAATCCCTTCTGTTTCTTCCCCTCCCCTACAGTGGCAGGCCCAGGGTAGAGGGCTAAGACATCTTTCTCAGAAAGCCATCCGGAACCTGGCTCTGACTCCTGCCCACCTCACCTTCCCCAGACCAGGGGGTCTTCCCCTCATCTGTGGGAGCAGGGAAGCTTTGCTGTTACTCACCAGCTGGCTCTCCCTCTTACCCACTCTTTCGCTCTGGTTTCTCTTTTTGAGACAATGAGCACAGACCACTCTAGCCGTGGCTCTATAGGAAAAGGAATAAAAGGAAACTACTGGCGGAAATGTCAGTTAATATTTCTAAAATCTCCTGCTCCAAAGATTCACAGATCTGCTCTTCGTGCTTCTACTTGGACAGAGCAGTCATTTCTCCTAATGGTGGTAGAATAGTTCTCCCGTCGCCATCCCACCCAGGGGAAGCACAATAAGAAAAGAACAGCCCCAAGTTCAGCCGGGCCGCCGTTACTAAGTCCCCAGTTTAAGGCCAGTTTCTCACGGGGAATCACTGTGCCCCTCCTGTCCTGCTCAGGCGTCTGCTTCTGGCTCTTCCATTCACCCCTTGTTTGCATCTGAAACATGCGTGTGAACCTCCCATTGACTCAGCTCTGTCCCAGCTCGGAATTTCTCCCTCTCAAGTGGCTCTTGCTAGTTGTTTCTGTAGGAGCGGACTCTGCTGTCATTTAGACCTCTCTCTGTCCTTCCCTTTCTCAACACACAGCACTCATTCCGTTCATTCCTAACCCAATTACAAAGGACCATTCCTTCTAGGCAGATGTCTTAAAATGGCCAGACCTTCAGACCATCTCAGCATTCTGGCACTGAAAATAGAAGACGTTGGTTGGATGGTTATTAATAGGCTTCTTCACACTGGAGAGTTGAGAGGGGGCAGAGGGCAAGGCCCTTAGCCATGTGGGTAGAGTAGGACAGCCTCCCACTGGGGAGGGAATTGTATACACTGTATTCCAATGGGATACAGGCTTTGGGGAGGCAAAGTGAGATCCCAAGGGGCCTCCAGCTTCCTGCCTCCCCTTGGTCCCACCCCAGGGCATCCTCCTGAACTGGACAAAGGGTTTCAAAGCATCTGACTGTGAGGGCCAAGACGTTGTGTGTCTGCTGCGGGAAGCCATCAGACGTCGACAGGTAAGGAGTCTGTCTCCAGGGCTGCTTTGGTGCAACAGGCCTTGAAGGGAGTGAGGGGTCTCCGTCTGCCTGCTGGGGGGCCCTCTGCAGTAGAGACCTCTGGGTCTGGTGCTGGTTGCTGTGACAACCGCGTTGCCCAGCAACTAGAGGCATCCTTTTTTGTGCAGGCAGTGGAGCTGAATGTGGTTGCCATTGTCAATGACACGGTGGGGACCATGATGTCCTGTGGCTACGAGGACCCCCGTTGTGAGGTTGGCCTCATTGTCGGTGAGGAGCACCCTGCCTTTTGTGACTCTACTGCCTGATGCTAATTTACTGCCTCCTGTTGATTCCTCAGGTTGGATGTTCCCCTCGCTTTGGGGATGTGGCAACATTCCAACCTGAGCCCATGGGGCCCTGGAACACTATTGGGTTGAGAGGAGCTTGGGTGTCTAGCCCAGCTCTGCTGCTGACTCATAGTCATTTAAGCTCTCTGAACCTCAGTTTGCTTATCTGTTAAATGAATGTGAGCTTTGGAGTGTTATAGATTTGGGTAGAAATACTAGCTATGTCAGGCTTCCCAGGTAGCTCAGCTGGTAAAGAATCCTCCTGCAGTGCAAGAGACCTCAATTTGATTTCTAGGTCCGGAAGATCCGCTGGAGAAGGGATAGGCTACCCACTCCAGTATTCTTGGGCTTCCCTGGTGGCTCAGACGGTAAAGAATCCACCTGCAGTATAGGAAACAAGGGTTCTATCCCTGGGTTGGGAAGATCCCCTGGAGCAGGGCATGGCAACCTACTCTAGTATTCTTGCCTGGAGAATCCCCGTGGGCAGAGGAGCCTGGTGGGCTATAGTCCATGGGGTCGCGAAGAGTTGGACATGACTGAGCGACTAAGCATAGCGCAGCACACTAGCTCTGTCACTTCCACCTGTATGACTTTGGGCAAATCGCCAAAGCCTCAGTTTCCTCATCTCTAAAGTGGAGATGATAACAATGCCAGTCTGAAGGGGTGATGAGGATGAAATGAGAGGGGACAAAGTCAAAGTGTAGCAGGATGCCTGGCTCAAGACACACACAGTAGTTGGAATGCAGTGGACCCCAGGGGTGGGGGTGTGCAGAGAATGAGTTGAGATAGTCCTTTGAGTAGTCCAAGATTCTAAGTCTTTATTAGTTGGAGGCTGGATGTAGGGACAGGAAGACATTAAAAAGGGGAAAATATCTGCGTTCTTGGAACTGACTGTTTAGCGGGGATTGAGTCCAGAAGAGCACATGGCCATCAGAGAGAGCTGAACCCAACTCTAAATGCCAGGGTGATGAGGCCAAGATCAGAAAAGAAGCGGTCCCAACATGAGTGAGACTTAAAAAGAAAGCCTTGAAAAAAGGGATTGGCTAGATGGAGGAGGAGGGCTCTCATAGCTCCTTGGACATCCGTCTCTTAGAGTGGGGGATGTGTGGCAGGCTCGCAGGAGACTGGGAGCTTCTTGATCATAGTGCCTGGCACTGTGCTGGAGAGAGGTGGTGCAGATTGCTGTGTGGATAAGTACCTGGATGGAGGAGTTCCGGGGGCCAACACACCTGCTTAGAGCTGATCGTGTGTTGGGGAGAGGAAGGAAATACCTCTATCCAGGGTGTGCCCTCTGTCTGTAAGCTTCTTGGCATCAAGGTCACATCTAAATGTCATGTTCCCGCTGTGGTTTTTCATTACTTTTGAGGCAGGAAGACTCACCTGTGCTTGGGCATCCCGTGATGCTCTTCTTTGCACCTCTATTTGGGCTGCATCATAGCTGGCTGCTCATTGCCCCGGCTCTGGCCACTGTGGGGCTCCTCCTCATATCTCATTTTTATGTCCCTGGTTCCTGGCCCAGCACCTGCTATTTGACTAAAGACCCGGAAGGTCAGTCCAAGAAGGCGTGGGCCTCTCACCTGTGTGACTGCGGGGCTATCACACATCTCCCAGGAGATGACATGACTCTCAGGCATTTAGGGAGCACCCTGAGGCAGCATGGGAGATGGACTGATGGTGGTGCTGGTAGGGGAAGAAGTGGAGGCCCAGGGGGCTTGGTGGTGGCAGGGTCTGAAGAAGGGATGTGAGAAAGGAAGGAAGGAGGACTGACCTGGCCCTGGAACAGGCCAACAAGCATGTGGAGATGGAGGGGTAGGAAATGAGCCATCTCAGTGGGAGGGGCTCAGAGGGATCTTGTGGGCATCAGTCAATGCAGACACCCCATTTGGCCCCTCTGCAGGAACAGGCACCAATGTCTGCTACATGGAGGAGCTCCGGAATGTGGCAAGTGTGGATGGGGACTCAGGCCAGATGTGCATCAACACGGAGTGGGGTGCCTTTGGGGATGACGGCTCTCTCAGCATGCTCAGCACCCGTTTTGATGCCAGTGTGGACCAGGCATCCATCAACCCCGGCAAGCAGAGGTATGGGTTGGGCCAGGCAGGTGTGACTGGTGGTGGCCGGCACTAGTTGATATGGCTGGTGGCTGGTGGTGGCTGGGGCTGGGGCCTTAGCCCTGTGGGCACACACACACGTTCATGCAGGTTTGAGAAGATGATCAGTGGCATGTACCTGGGAGAGATCGTCCGCCACATCCTCTTGCATCTGACTAGCCTTGGAGTTCTCTTCCGGGGCCAGCAGACCCAGCGCCTTCAGACCAGGGACATCTTTAAGACCAAGTTTCTCTCTGAGATTGAAAGGTGCTGAGGCCTATATTATGTCCCTCCACCTCCCAAAGGACTCTCTCCTGGGGTGGAATGCTGGTTGGAGGGAGGTCCACCCCAAAGGACAGAAAAGTCATGAGAGGGGGTGCTCATGCAGGACCCTGCCCCTCTGTTCCCTCCTGTTCCCAGTGATAGCCTGGCCCTGAGGCAGGTCCGAGCCATCCTGGAGGATCTGGGACTGCCCCTGACCTCAGATGATGCTCTGATGGTCCTGGAGGTGTGCCAGGCTGTGTCCCAGAGGGCTGCCCAGCTTTGTGGGGCAGGCGTGGCTGCTGTGGTGGAGAAGATTCGTGAGAACCGGGGCCTGGAAGAGCTGACCATATCCGTGGGGGTTGATGGGACCCTCTACAAGCTGCACCCTCAGTGAGTCTGGGTGGCGGGCTCGGCAGGGGGGCCATGGCCAAATGGGACTGGACTGACCTAGGCTCACGCTGGCCTCTCCCCCTCACAGCTTCTCCAGCCTGGTGGCAGCCACAGTGCAGGAGCTGGCCCCTCGCTGTGTGGTCACCTTCCTGCAGTCAGAGGATGGGTCTGGCAAAGGTGCAGCCCTGGTCACTGCTGTTGCCTGCCGCCTTGCCCAGAGGACCCGTGTCTGAAGAAGCCTCCAGCAACCAGCTCTGTTGGTCCAGGGCTGGGACCCTGTCTGTCCGCAAGCCAGGCCCAGACACCCAGGACTTTCCAGAATAGCCATGTGTGACCCGCGCTGGGGAGACCCCTAGCTCTCCCCGAGAGAAGTAGCACTTGGGTTAGCAATATATATATATAATTTATTTACATTCACGTCCGCTAAAATCCCTACGTGCCCTGGCGGCCGGGCAAGGCTGTGTACATAAGGCCAAGTGTAAGTGCACGAATGCACTTAAAACAGAGTCAGGGCACAAACTTCACACCACAGGCCCCACATGGGGCACCTGCCAGCCCCAGGAATGGGCACGCCATGGCACACACACCCGCCATTGTCCAGCCCGGGACTCCCATTGCATATTCACATGCCCTGTTGGGCAGGGCTCCTCATGGCTGGGGGCAGGAGAGGGGAACAGGGAGGAGCCGTTGGGTGTCCCTGGGTGGGTGGGAGAAGGGCAGCATGTGAGAGGCAGGTGTGGGCTGACACCGGGCCTGAGAGACGTGAGCAGCCTCTGGGTGTACGGCATGAGATGCGTGTCGGGGGGGACACGGGTGCCAGGAGCACACAGGACATGCGTGGGCACGTGGCCGTGTGGTGGTTGTGTGCCTGAATGCAGGGGCCGCCCCCTGTTCAGCTGTGGCCTTCAGTCCCGAAGGCTTGGAGCCGAGCCCCTCAGATGTGCCCCTACCCAGCAGGCACGGAAATGTTTGCATAAGATCCAGCTCAGGCAGGAGCTCTGGGGCCACGTCCCGAGCCCATCGTGTGCATGCCTGCCTGTGTGTATGCGGCCCCCTGGCCGGGGCAGGAGGAGAGGTAACATCACACGCACAGACACACACACCAATGGGCTGGTTCCAGCCTGGGCTCCAGGTGCCATCCACCCTGGGACCCGGGGGGCCCGGGCAGAGTCAGAGCAGGTGGCAGTGCCAGCCTGGCCGCGCAGGCCGTGGCGGGGAGGGAGTGCGGGCAGGGTCTGAAAGGGCCAGTGAGAGGGGACCGCGTCCGCCAGGAGGGGGCCTGTCCGCGCAGCTCTCCCCGGTGGTGGGGAAGGGCCCTGTCTTGGCTTCTGCCTGTTCCTGGCGGGCGCCAAAGCTGGTGAGAGTGTAGGCATTGTGGGCCTCGCCGGCCTCAGCACTCGGCCTCTGACACTGTGAAGAGGCCGGCATCTGGCTGGCCCAGTCCGGCCACTGCTGCCGCCAGCTGGCTGAGGTTGCCGTTGGGGAAGTGCCGTGCCTCCCACAGGTTGAGGATCATGGCTGTGGGGCTGGGCTTGGAGGCAAAGAAGCTGAGATGGCTGCAGAAGGGAGGGGAGCGCGTCAGCGGCCTGGCCTCACCGGGGGCTGCCGCCTCCGCCCTCCTAGACCACCCGAGGACAGGGCCTCCCTTTGCTCAGCCAAGCGGAAGCCTCAGCTGCTGGGACTGTACCACAGGCCCCACCGTGCCTCTTGTCTACCCATCCCCCCCCACCCACATCCCTGCCTAAGCTGGGCTGCAGGTGGCCTTCACGTCCCCTCCCTGCCCCCACCTCCCACCCACCTGTCCAGGTGGAGTTTCTGGGCCAGAGTCCGCCAGTCGGCACCCCGACTGCAGGGCGGGTCCAGGCTGGTAATGATCTTCTGCCGAATGAGGAAGGGGATCTTGAAGGCACTGGGGCCCACTAGGGCTGGGACCCCCCCTTCACTCTCCAGGACCAGCAGCTCAGCGAATCTCGTGTCCTGGGAGTGGGGGAGGATGAAGGTACCTGTCAGAACTTGCCCAGCCCAGCCCACTGTTCCTGGTGCTGTGGGGGGGGGGGGGACGCTTGGACCACCCTAGGGCACACATGGGCACTGTTGCTTCTGGGCACCCCCCATGGGCCAGGTTCCTGCTCCCTGGAGTGTGGAGGTGCAGCGACCTGCCCATAGTCACACAGCCAGTGAGGGGAGGAGCCTCTGACCCCATTCTACTCTCCTTTCCACCCCTCCCTAGTCACCCCTGCCAGCCTCTGCTGACCACTGAATTCCCTGCTCTCCTTGCCATCTCTACCCTCCACACTGCTTCTTCACTGTTGCCTCATCTACCTCGCACTCATCCTTCTGAGCCCCAAACAAGCCCCTCCTCTCACGGAAGTCCTCCAGGGCCCCCAAACCAGCTGTGTCCCCCTCCCGTCCTGTGGCTCCCCTTCACAGTCTCTGTCTACATCTGTCTACATGTGCATCTACACCTCCCTCCTCGGGACACTTGGAGGAAGCTGCCATGCGGTTTCTAGGAGGTGGGCTTGGGGGGCCAGGTAGGCCCAGAGTGGGGAGCAGGTTATGCGGTGCAGCCCACCTTGGTGATGTTGAAGTTGACGTTGAAGCTCTGCCCATCGCCCTCCACCTGCCACACCCACACCTTGCAGGCCAGGTCGCTGGTGCTGGGGCTGACACGCTCCAGGGTGAAAGTGCAGTGCAGGTACTGCTGCGTGCCATTCCAGATGTGATAAAAGGGGATCTCCTGGGGGCAGGGGGGTGGGTTACGGAGAGGTGGTGTCAGGGGAGCTGGGCTTGGGTGAGCCTGGCTCCAAGCACCCTGAGTGTCCTCACCTGGTAGCTGACGAGGAGCTTGCTCTTCCACAGGGAGCTGGGCACATCGTGGATGGACAAGCGCAGGTTGTGGTAGCTGTCCTTGAAGTGCAGGACGCGGGGCTCCTGGATCAGCTGTCCTCCTAGCTGTTTCTCCAGCTGCACCACCTCCTGCAGTGCCCCGGGTGTCAGCCAAGCCCACGGGGGCACCCTCTCTACTGCCCCCCTCCCAGGGCCAGGGGTGGTCAGCCCTCCGGGCCAGCCTCCGTGTGGCAGGTACCTTGAGTGCATCATGGGTGTCGTGCAGGCAGTAGACTCGGATATTGTACTCGAGGGAGGTGCAGGCCACTGGGGCGAACAGGAGCAGCTTGAGGCGCTTGGCGGCAGCCACGCTGAGGGCCTCTCCCACCAGGGCGAAGCGGCCCAGCTGCTCCGTGAAGACGTAGCAGGCGCCGGCCTCTAGCTGGCAGTAGTAGAGGTGAGAGGGCGCCTCCTCACCCAGGTGCAGCACGTCCTGTGGGCAGGCCCAACGGGTTAGCTGGCGGCCAGCTGCAGCTCTGAGGACCCGACGGGTCAGCTGGCGGCCACCTGCAGCTCTGAGGACCCAACAGGTCAGCTCATGGCCAGCTGCCTCTCTAAGGAGTGGCCAGAGACTAGGGCGGGCGTGGGGCCCGGGGGCCGGGAGGAAGGCAGACTCCACTCTGAGCCTGGGGGGATGGGGGAGGCTTAGGGCTCACCTCCCAGCTGCCTTCGCAGGACTGCTTTTTGAGGCGCAGGCTCCAGCTCTCGGGGCTGGGCTCCCCACAGTGGTCCATGGTGAGGATGACGGGCCGTGTGAGCAGGACTCCGGGGGGCCCACAGCTAACGATGGGACTCAGCAGGGTCTGACAGCCAGCTAGGGGCAACCTCAAGTGGGGAAATATGGGTGGGAAGGGAAAGGCGTCAGGGGGACCATCTTGGGACCCTGGGGAGGGGGCTGTGGAATTGGGTGGCACTTAGGGATGCCTCCCCCTTCCCCTGCCCTCCCTTGGGCCAGGCCAGAGCAGGCCCCACCTTAGCGGGGCTGGGTGGGGGGAGGGCAGGGGCACCAGGGTGACAGCAGGTAGGGCCGGGACCCCCCCAGCCCCATCAGCAGGGCCCATGCCCACACCTCACGTCTTCCGGCTTGTGCAGTGTGAGGTAGATCTCGTAGATCTTTCCTCGGGGTATGGCGTCCGGGGGGATGAGGAGGCTGATGCCTGTGACAGGGGGCGCTGGGGCTTACCAGGGCTGCAGAGCCACCAAACGCCCCACTCTACCAGCCCCTCCCTGAGCCTCCTGCCGAGGACCGACTGGTGCCAGCCTGGCCTGGGGACAGAGGTGCCACTGGGACTGCCAGGCTGGCCAGTGGGCACAAAGCTGAGGGAACTATGTGGGCAATGCATGCCTCGTTAGCCTGGGCACAGAAGCTTCCCATGTTTCTGTAGGATGCTGTAGGGAGGATGCTGTACCTCTGTCCCTCATCACCCACTTAAAACCTGCCCCGCCTCCAGGATAAGTCCAGCTCCTGGTAGTTAAGGCCCTTGGCCCTGGGCCTGGCCTGCCCTGCACACTCGCTATCTGAAGCCACCGCCCTAGCTGTGCCTCTGGGGGCACATCCTCCTGGCCTCCCCGAGCTCCTCTCCTCTCCCTCCGCTCGGCCACCTCTGGGCAGGTACCTCGGCTCTGTCGCTCTGTGCTGGGTAGCGGCCCCCCCGGGGGTGGGGCTGGGCCCTTTAACAATCCTGCCTGCTCTGGCAGCCCTCCCTAGTCTGGATGCCCCTGCACACGCGTCCTGTCTGGCTGATTCACCTTTGTCCCAGTGTCTAAAGGGGCAGCATCTGAAAGCATCTGCTGGGGCCCGGGAGGGAGAGCAAAGCCAGAAGTGGCGGATTTGCGGCTCCCGCCCCCTTCATGCGCCTGTGCTGCCTCCTGGTGCGGCTGCCAGGGCGGTGACAGACAGTCTGAGTGACCCACGTGTGAGTGCTCTGTGGCGGGGTATGCTCAGCCAGGTACTTATTCAGCGAATGCAAACCATGCAAAGGGAAAACCAGGAGCGCCGCTCTCGCAGAGCTCTCAGCCCGCAGGGAGACAGGTAAGTGGACGGCAGCAAAGGTTGCTGGGTGTTGGGCGAGAGCAGAGAGGCGCACAGCCCCCCTGGCCACCACCCCACTGGGAGGTGAGGGGCAGATGGTCACTGAGCACCCACTGGGTGCTTGCCCTTTTCTAAGATCTTGACAAGGACCATCTCCTAGCAGCCCCCCTGAAGGAGACCATGAAGCAGAGAGAGAGAGGGAGAGCTGCCAGACCAGAAGGGGAAGTAGCAGTTAGGCCAGTGGGCGGGGGCAGAGAGGCCGTGTGTGCGAAGGGCAGCCCAGTGTATTTGGGTTCATGAAAGGACACCGAGGCTACTAAGTGCTGGAGAAGCGTGTGGGGGAGGGGAGGCCCCAGGGGTGAGTCCTTGTGGTTCTGTCATGCGGGCTTTGAGGGGCAAAGTGGAAACTCCAGAAAGGGACATGGTCAAGTCTGGCTCCTATGAGTAAATGCTTGCAGCTGTGAACCAGACAAGGGGCAGGTGTGGTGGCCACAGCCAGGAGAGGCTGCAGGAAAGACAAGCAGAAGGAGGCAGGCAAAGTGGAGAAGAAAGAAGGATGCGATCGGTGCATGAATGAAGCTAGGGTGGAGATGAAGGGGGAAAAGTGAAGAAGAGCAGGAGGTCAAGGTGACTCCCAGTTTCTGTCTTGAGCAACTCCACTGCGTTGTCCCTGAGGTAGGGAACATGGGGAGGGAGGAGGTTCTGGGGGAGGGTGGGAGACGGTGCTGTTTTAGGCACGAGGAACCTGAGGTGCTGTGAGACATACAGATGGAGCTGCCCAGGATGCAGCTGGGTGTGCGATTCTGTCACCCAGGAGAACCGCGGAGGAGTGGGAGTGATCTACACAGACACGGCGACTGAGGCCGTGGAGTGGGTGAGATCAGCCGGGGAGAGGGCCCCGGGAGGGGCTCTGAGAAACACCTGCATTTAGGGAGCAGGCTCCAGAAGCAGCTGGAGGGGGACGTGGAGGTCTGGGCCATGCAGGGTCACTGAAACTTAGGGAATAGAGGATGTCAGGGTGGGAGCAGGCAGTCACACCAGGCACTGTGGCTCTTTCTCAGATGTCCTAGGGGTTTCCGTGAGGGGCTGGGTGGAAAAGCCCCTGTCCGAGTGTGTTTCCTCTGCTCTCTCTCCACTAGTGCCCCCCAGCTCCCTGGGGCCTAGGGCCCGGCACACACAGGCTGGCTGGCTGTGTAGATGAATGGGCAGTCGTCCTGCGTCCTTGGACAACAGAAGGGAGACAGCTCTGGCCTCAGCCTCAGTGCCAGCCCCAAAGACTGGATCCTCTCCAGTACTCTGTCCTCTTTCCTTGCTGGGCTGGCCCAGCTCTCAGGCTGAGGCTGAGAGGCACTGGAGGAACGTCAAGCCTGTCCCGCCCTCCTCCAGGAGGGACTCATGCTAGCCTTGCCTCCTAGAGCTCCCTGGGGGGCACCCTGGGGGTGTTACCCACCTGTATTAGGGATCATCAGCCGGCCCCCGAGGAAGTTGAAGGTCCCATAGGCCATGTTGCTGGTGCCGCGGGGCAGGGAGCGGAAGTAGTTCTGGGTGGAGAGGCGGGAGACGAAGTCCTCCGCGTCCGAGGTGGGCGAGCTGTGGTGCAGCGTGTGGCGGCCGCTGCCCAGGGGGCTGAGCAGGTGCCCGTTGGTGAGCTGGAACTTGGGGCTGGGCCCATCTTGCCGGGGACACAGGCTGCCCTGGTAGGTGGTGGTAGTGGTGCTGAGGTCTGGCTGGATGGTGAGCAGATGGGGACTGTCTGCAAGGATCAAGATGGACTCAGAGTGGCACAGGGGCTGGGAGGGTGGGGGCGGCCCTGTGTGGGCAACTCTTGGCATGGAGGCCCCGGCACGGGTGTGGGGGGCGGGGGCACCCCACCTGCTTTGCTGGGCTTGATGCTGACGGGCTGGAAGCCTGAGGTGAGGATGGACGAGTCGGCCACGTCCGAGTCCAGTCCCTCCTTCTTGCGGCAGTACACAAGAATGAGGACGAGCAGCAGCAAGAGGAGGCACACAGCCACGGCTATGAGGCCCACATAGAGGGCCACATCCTCTGGGCCAGAAGCAGCTGTGGGAGAGAGTGCAGCCTTGAGAGGGGTAGGGGGCAGGAAGCCAGGAAGGAGAGGTCAGCAGTCTACACCCCAGGGGGACGGGGCCTCCACTCCTTGGGCATCAGCGCCAGGGGGTGGTGGGATGCTGGCAGCAAGGGGCATGAAATATCAGCACGCATGCATTCCAGTCCTGCATCTGCCACTGCCCCGCTGTGTCACTCTGAGCAAATGGCATGCCTCACCGGCTCAATTCATACTCAAGTTGCTACTGATGGAGAATGGAGGCGGGGAAGAGCTACTTCTCTGGGTGGCCTGGAACCTGGCTAAACCGGCTCTTCCGGGGCCATGGGGCCAGGGGCAGCTGAGGATGAGGGTGAGCTCCTAGGATCCCTAAAGCAGGGAATCTGCTTTTTGGGGCAGGGCGTGGGGGTGGGGGATTCTGCCAATCTGATTACTGGCCAACCCCTGGACCAGGAGCAGGGATGCTGGGCCCTTCTCTTCTGCCTCCCCCCAGGCCTGGGGCAGGACTGAGGAGGGAGTGATTGACTGCCTGGAGAAAGCAATATTGATTTTAGAAGGGTTTTGCATAATGGAAGAAATGTCCATCAGAAAGGAATTGACACAGATAATTAGGTTTTTAATTGAAAGAATGGGGGAGGGTGTGTTCTAGAGAAAAAAAAAAGTCCAACAGAGATCTTTAATTGTTAGTTATGGCCTTGTAATTAACAGGCCTCACAAGCCTGGTGTCCCCACAGGGCTTGTATGTGCACTTGGGGGACGGGGCAGAGGTAAAACTGTAGGAGAGGACAGGAAGGCGTTTGGGAGACGATCCCAGAGGCTTGGTGTGCACGGTAACAGCACCGATGTGTGCAAGTCTCAGGGCAGGTGTGGGAAGTACTGGGGTGTATGTGGGCACATTTTGGGTGTGTTAGGGATAGGGGACCCCCAAAGGTTCTGAGCTTTGAATAGAAGGTGCAGCCTGTGGCAGGGGACAGACTCCCTGAGCTATCACCGCCGCGGGGCAGGGCAGGGCCAATCCTGCAAACGCAAGCGGGCTCCTGGGTGCAGAGGACTCACTGTGCACACAGAGGTCGCTGGTACAATTGCGGGTATCCAGGTCAGCGCCTTGGCACTCCTCGCCTCCATTGCGGGGCGCGGGGTCTGAGCACTCACGGCTGCGCCAGTGGGTACAGTCGAGCCCACAGGCCGACCACTTGCTCCACGGGCTCCAGCTGCCATCCACTAGACACGAGACAGACACGGACAGAGACGAGATGGCATGGTCAGCCCAGGGAGCTATAGCCCAGGCTGTCTGCCAGTGTGGCCCTGCTGGGCAGCCGGACCTGGTGCAACGCCAGGGCCAGGGCCAAGCCTGCCAGTCTGCAAGCCCTCTGGTGTCCAGCGGGCCTGGATGACGCATGCTCATGACAGGAGGCACAATGACGCTGGGCCTGCTCGGCTCTCCCCACACCAGGGACCGTCCTGGCCCTGGGGCAGTGAGGGCCCTCGGTCGCACAATGACCCCTTGACCCCAGGCGTGGGTGGCTCTGCAGTACCAGGTTGGGCCCTGCCCCACATGGACTGTCCCTGTCCCAATGATACCTTGGACCCTGTGACGCGGCCCCTCCACTGAGGCTGAGCCTGCACACAGACTGAGCCCTGCCTCCGATCACACTGAACCCCATCCTGGCCTTGGACTGAGCCTGGCCCTGCGTGCGGGTGGGTGGGATGGAGCCAATGGGGAGCAGGCTGGTGGGCACGATGGAGCCAGGGCACGGAGATGGCGTGGTGAAGAGCGATGCGGGAGGTGGCGGCCGCTGGTACCTGGGCACAGGGTGGCGCAGGCTGTTTTCTGGACATTCTGCCCCTCACAGAAGGCGCCCCCGTTGAGAGGCGCCGGGTTGGTGCAGCTCCGGCTCCTTTTCTGCCAGCCGCGCCCACAGCTGGCGCTGCAGACAGACCACTCAGTCCACGTCGACCACCCACCGTTCACTGGCCGGACAGAGAAGGACTGGGTCAGGGAGCGGGGGCTTCCTTGGACACGCTGGCCCAGGGGCCAGAGCAGGAGGACAGAGGGGCTGTGAGCTGGAAGTGGGCAGGGTGCAGCTGGGCCGAGAGAAAAGCCCTGGAGGGGAGGCCACGCTTCTGCCCTTCTGCCCCCTGGAGCCTGGCAGTGCCCGCTCCACAGTCCCTTTCCCGGTGGGCACTGCAGGCAACTCAGGACAGCCAGCCCTAGTTGCAGCTCCCACACGCTCCTCCAACCCAAACCCCAGCCTTTTACAGGGTGACTCCCGTACCCCTCCTTCTGTCTGCTCCTGGGGGTGCCCGGGTCACTCTACTTCCACCCTGGGGTCTGTCATTTTTCTAGACTTCCATCTTGTCCCTTCATCTCTCCTGCACCATGTCGCCTGACCACAGGTAAGCCAAGGGATGGTCCGGCCACCAATAACACCTCTGTCCAGACAGGCCCCTTGGCTCCTCGACAGCCACGGCCAGCCCTTCCCCCATCCTTCCCCATCAGGCCATGGCTCGGTTGGCCCGGTCCTGGCTCTGCAGAGAGCCAGCCACGTGTGGTTGCCGCGAAGGCACCCCAGCGCCTCTCCTATGCCCGGAGCCCTTCTACCCCGCCAGCACCGGGGCCCACCATAGACGATGACAGCAGCGGAGGCGCTGCGGCGACGAGCCACGATGTTCTTGGCCACGCAGGTGTAGTTGGCCGTGTCGGCCAGGCGGGCCTGTCGAACCACCAGGCTATGCTCCCGTGTGATGTACACGTTGGGGTCCATGGATGGGTCCACGAGGTCCTCGTTCCGGAGCCACTCCACCTGGGGGAGGGAGCCGTGCCACTGCACCGCCTGACTGAGCTGGCCCTGCCCAGAGCGAGCGTGGCCCCTGGGTGGGGGGGTATCAGCCTGGAGGGCTGGGCAGGGCGGGGCTGAGACCTGGGAGCACTGCCCACCTGGAGCGGCACCACAGCCCCACTCACCTCGGCTGGGGGGATGCCCTCCGGTGGGCGGCAGGGCAGCACGATGCCCTGCTCCAGCGACACCTCCTTGGCCAGGGGCTCCTGCTCAAAGTTCTTCCGCAAATCTGGGGGCAGAACAGAAGCGTCCCCCTGGCTGAGTGCCTCACACTGGGTCAGCCTGGCTGGTCCTGCAGAGATCACGGCACAGGCCAGGAAGAAGCGTCCAGTGCCCGGGGGGAACGTAGTGGGTGGCTGGGCGGCATCCGTAAGCACTCCCTCCAGCCGTCAAGGCAGGACCTGAGGATTTCTTACGGGACCTCCTCCCAGGTGACACCCTGGGGCCCTCTGCCCCCGACTCACAGGCAATGCGGATGTAGGCCTTCTGACTCTTGGTGGTGCCCGAGGAACTCCACGCCACGCACTGACACCAGAACTCCTCCAGCCCGAACACCTTCTCCACCTGCTGCCGCGACACGTTGATGCGGACCTCCATGGAGGGCAGTCCTGAGAGGGGAGGGGCGGGGAGCAAGGGCCGTGTCTCGCGCGTGGTCCTCACGGTCCAGTCCCCTGCGGGGTCCCTGCACGACCACACACACTCCCTCCGCTGAGCAGGAGAGTGGGCGGACACTGGGGGCCACCCTCTGCCTGGAGAAGGGGCTCCCGGGCAGTCCCTTTCCATCTCCTGAAAGTCAGGAGTGGGTACTTGGTCACCCAAGGCCTATCTCCCTGGAGTCAAAAAAAGTCAGGAAAGGGGTTTCCTGCCATTTCAGAGACAAAGTCATGGAGGAACCTGGGGCAATGGAGGCTGACCTCTAAAGGGCCCCAGGCAGAAGGGGTGAAGCAGATAGGCCAGCCCAGGGGTCCTTTGTGGGTAAAAACAAAAGGTAAGGAAGGATCTAGGGCTTCCCTGGTGGCTCAGATGGTGAAGGATCTGCCTGCAATGCTGGAGACCTGGGTTCGATTCCTGGGTCAGGAAGATCCTCTGGAGAAGGAAATGGCTACCCACTCCAGTTTTCTTGCCTGGAGACTCCCATGGACAGAGGAGCCTGGTGGGCTACAATTCATGGGGTCGCAAAGAGTCGTACACCACTGAGCTACTAACACTTTCACTTTCACGTAGTTATCTGGCTGGCCTCTTGGGGTTAGTAGGTAGATCCTCATGTGTGATGATATAATAACAGCTATTAACAAGATAATGACAGTGATTATGTAGTATGATAATAGACCCCTGGGGCTTAGACAGGGTTTCCGCGCTGGCTTATCTTCTCCAGTCTGCTCCCTTGGAGGTATTTGCTCCCATTCTGTGGATGGGGAAACAGAGGCTTATAGAGGCAGTGACTTGCCAGAGGTGCCCAGGGCTGCCTGCTGTCTGAATCCAGAATGTGTTCAGGGTTCATGGGGGTGGGGGGTGGGGTGGGGTGCTAGGGGTGCCCCTCGTACCAGGAGAAACGCTGGTGATGGGGAGAGACAGCCCACAGAGGGGAAGCTGGCCTGTGATGGGTGTCTGGGACCTTCTTTATCCTGCATGGACTAGAACAGAAGGATCCCTTCTCAAGGGTGGACACAGTACCCAGCCCCCACACATCTGCCACACCCAGAACCAGGTGTGGGGTGTCTTGGGAGGGTCCAGGCCTCTGAGGACCCAGAAGGGAGGGGGGACCCCCACCCTCCTCCAGCCCTCTGGCCCTTAGCTGAAACCAGTGTCCCCAGGAGTGAGAAAAGACTGTTTGTTTCCAATTCCTCCTCCTCCTGACCCCAATTTCCCTCGGGTCACTGGCTTATCAGAAAGAGGGAGAGAGGCTGGTGCTTCCATTGTTAACAGAGAAATTCAATTAGGGCTGCCTTGCAGGAGGAGCAGCGGCCCAGTTGAGCAGGCAAGCCAGGAGGCTGTTTTCTGTCTTAATTTCTCTAACATGTCTTTCTTTGACCCCTGCCCAGACCCCTCCTCGTGAGTCTCTCCGGCTCCCACACAGGTCCCCAGATTTTTCCATCACTCACCCTTGTCCCCTTACACTGTGAGTTCTCACAGGAGATGGGGGGCTCACCTCTAGCTGGGGTCGCTGTCACTGGAGATCCCTCCCTCTGGGCACCGCCTGCCCCATACTCTAAGGCACTGGACGTGAACATCCTTAGGGGTGGGGTGAGGGCTGAGAGGTGAGAAGGGGTCCCTCACAGGGTCTGTGTATAGGAGACGGGCCCTGGGCACCAGCTATCTGTCAAGCATCTGAGAAGGAGCTGTGCACCTACTTGGGGGTAGAGACAGGGTCCTCCCTCTCAGCCTCTGGGGTTAGTGGTAGGAGACTTGCAGAACATTCTGAACCGGGTGTTTTTCCTCTCTTGGTGGACAGGTCTATGAAAGGACTGCTCCATCTCCCAGGGTGGTGGGGGGAGCTCACGCACCACCCAGGCAGCTTAGCTCACGGAGAACAGCACTAAATTTAAAGTGCTCCTATTTCTTCCTCCCTGTCTCCTCCCTCTTCTGTCCTGCCACCTCCTCCTCTCCTTCTTGCTGGCACAAATGAGGGCCAAGTTTGTCCACCAGCTCTAGATCCAGGCAGCGCCCTTGAGCCGCACAAGCTCTGGGGGTGGGGGAGACCCGAGCCAGCTGGGCCTTGAAGTGAGGGGCTGCACCCTCCCAGCTGCAGGTTGCCGAGCAGCCGGGCTCCCGGGAGCAGTTTCTGGGCACGGCTGTGTCTGCACCTGCCTGGTAAATGGGAGCAGATGCCAGCCTGGGGGAGGGCAGCAGGAAGGTGGGGGGTCCCTGCTGGCCCAGGTCAGGGAGCAGGTTGGGTGTGTGCAGCCGTGTGAGGGCTTGGGTGTGTGGGGAGGCCCTGGTGTGTGCAGGCTGAGTGTTTCTGGGAGGTGGAGGGGTGGGAGTGGGGGCCTCTGAGGCCAAGCAAGTGCGTAGGATACCTTCTTACCAAACTGCTTTTCATAATCAGTTGGTTTGTTTAACACACAATAAATAATATTATACTCCCAGACCAGAGTCCAGTACTTGGTAAATTTTCAACTTTTACACTATCAGTGGGTTTGGGTTAAAGAGTTTTCAGGCTTTGGTCCCTTCCCCCTGGTCCCCTAGATGGGGAATGGGGGCAAGCAAAGGGGAGACCAGATACTCTCTCCTGGGGTGTCCACTCAGCCATCCCTACCCCCATGCAGGGCTCCAGATTTGGGCTGACCTCTGCCTCTGTCATGCCTGCCTGACCACAGCATGCCTGGGTCAGGGTCTTGGGTTTGTGTATATCATGGGTGCCACCCACTGCCTGGGCATCCATTTGTATGTGAGGGAAACCGATCTCTTTGCCTCAAAGCACTCAGCAGCTTTGGGTTAAGAAGTCAATAAGATCAAAGAAAATTCAAATGGGCTGGCCATGGGAGGCCTGAGGTTGGAGGCTCAGAGCAGGAGGGGACCCTGGTGGCCACGGGTGGGATGTGTCTCTGTGAGCTCTGCTCTCCTCCTGGCTTGAAGGGAGCAATGCCAGGAGAGCCTGTGGGACTGGCCTGGACTGTGACTTCTTTGCAGGCAAGAGCCTGGGTCTCGCCCAAGCCGTGAATACCAGACCTCAAGATGGCAGGAGACAAGGAGGGGTATATATGGGAAGCCTGGAAGGACAGGTTGTGAACAATTAGGGGCTGGCCTGGAGACTTCCCAAGAGGTTGCAGGACAGGCCCTCAAGGCTGCAGGGAGACAGGCTGTGGTGATTTCCTCTTCCTCGCCTGTTCCTTCCCAGGGGGACCTACCTCAGCAGCAGGAGGACTCTTGATGCTGCAAAGTGAGGCTGGGCCCTGGGCATGGGGCAGGAAGACAGGGAAGACCTGGAGCTAGGCTCCAGTTGCATATGAGAAATCTCACAGGTGCCCCCAGCAACCTGCCAGGGGCCCCTCCTCATCCCCATTTTACAGATAAGGAAACTGAGGCCACAGACCCTATCCATTCTCCTCCCGAGGGTGGGAAGCAAAACTGGATCACCAGCACCAAGAGCCTTGCGGGCTAAATTCCTAGCACCTCATCCAGACCTGGCACATGGCAGGTACTCCGTTGACACCTGAGGACTGCAAGAAGGCTGTTGCCAGCAGCAGGTATGTGTAAGGCCAGGACAAGGCAGGCTCAAGGACTTGGCTGAGGGCTCATGCTGAAGACCAGCCCCACTGACCCTGCTAGGGTAGGATGGCGTGTGACTTCTATGGCCCCAAAGACCTGTTTGGAGCCCTGGATGAGTCAGAGCATCTGTAACATGACAGACTGGCTTTGAGGACTAAATCAGACACTGCCCAGACTCAGGGCTTGTCTGCTCACACCTGAGTCCTTGTGCAAGCTGCTGTGTTCACCAGGGCAGGGCCCTGTCCCCTGGCCTCCCCCTGCCCGACCCTGCCCCCCACAGTGCAGTGTGGCTGCAGCTTCCTCATCCGCTGACCACCCTCTCCACCCCTACTCCTGCTGCCCCAGGCCTGGGCCTCTGGCCAACCTGCTGTGCCTGCATTTGTCCTTTGACCTGCTGGTCATTCCAGGTGGTTTTAAGACTGAGGATGGATGGCAGCCCTCACTCTGGAATTCCTTCCTGGGCCGCCCGGTTTCTTCTGCCTGGAGCATGGGCCACCGCTCTGGGCCTTGGTCTCCTGCCTGCTCTTGGCATCACTGTGAGTTGTTCTGGGTGCCCCCTGCTGGCCCTCTGACTCAGACCTCACTCAAGTGGCCATACCTGGCACGGGGTCCACGTGCTGTGTGCCTCAGGCTGGCTGAGCCGTGGTGGGAAGGGGCTCTGGGCTTAACTGGAGGACTCAGCCTGTGTGGGGGGCTCCACGGAGCATCAAGGTGAAGTGAAGTCGCTCAGTCATGTCCAACTCTTTGCAACCCCATAGACTATAGCCCGTCAGGCTCCTCTGTCCATGGAATGCTCCAGGCAAGAATACTGGAGTGGGTAGCCGTTCCCTTCTCCAGGGGATCTTCCAGACCCAGAGATCGAACCCAGGTCTCCCACATTGCAGGCAGATTCTTTATGGTCTGAGCCACCAGGGAAGCCCCTTCAAGGCGAAAGGGGCCGGAAATGAGCTTAACTGGGGTCCAGTTAGTGAGCAGGACTAACTGGGGTCCAGTTAGTGAGAGGCTGCTGTCAGCTCCACCCGGCCTGTTCTCAGAGCACAGGTTTCCAAACAATGGCTCTCTGCCCCCACCCCCAGGGCGGGAGGAGGGAAATGAAGGGGCCCACAGAAGGGGCACTTCCTGGGTCTGCCTCTCCTGTCAGACCTCCACACGGGCCCCGAGCATCACCCACAGCACCAGTCATGGCACTCGGTAGCCTTGAAATCCCACAGTACTGTGACCTCACTCCAGAGCTGAATGGGTGAGGCTCCTGGGTAGCCCCAGTCCCCCCGGTGCCCACTAGACCCCCTCCCCGCTGAGCCCTGACATGCCTATCTATCTGCCTCCAGGCCTTTGCTGGCGCTGTATCCTTTCCTGGGTCACCCGGGACTCCCTTCCCCTCTTCTTGCCCTGACCAGGGTTACACGTCCCTGCCCTGAAGAGCCCACCCCAGGCAGCCCCAGCTCCCAGGACTCATGGAGAGGTCGCCGTGCCGCCCACCTTCTCTGCGGGGTTGTATCTCCGGCTGGGGAGTGGTTGCTTAGGGAGTGAGTGCACCAACAAACCATCACGGAATTGAGGTCTGTGAGCTCTTCTGTCATCTGGGACCCACTCTTTCCAAACCTGTCTCTGCTGGCACCACTCACCAGGCAACCAACCCCTCAGAAGGAGCGGCCAGGACCTGCCCCACCATCCACAGCTCTCTGGGATATTTTGGTGGGGAGGCTTCCCTTTCACTCCCCCACCAAGCAATGAAGTCTGGTGAAGGTAGGCCTCCCGGAGACGGCCTTGGTGTGTACACAGGCAGTCCTGCCCGCACAGAGCTGGTTAGTTTCGCCCTGGCCTTTGCTCTCAGGTGGGCAGCAGGGCCCCCTCTCTGAGTCTCCACTGCCTCGGCGGCCGAGACGCCCCCCAACCACCCCCTCACGTCCCCTTCCCTCGCGCCTTCCTGGCCTCACCGCTGCTCCCATCCATGCTGCGCTCAATCACATGGTCCACCTGGCGCACCCACTCCCCGTTGCACTTGAAGAAGATCTGCGTGGCGGGCGTGGCCTTGCACACCAGCAGCACCGGCTTGTTCTTGACTATGTACACGTCCTCGGGCTCCACCAGGAAGTGGGGAAGCAGGTCTGGGTTGGAGCCGGGCACCGGGTTGGCCACCGTGGCACTCTGCTGGGCACCTGCGGTAGGAGCAAACAGGGCCAGTGAGTCGGGGGGTGGGCGCTGCTGGACTCGGGGGCCCTCCTGGGGCGACCTGCCTGCTCAGGGGCCAGGGCCAGGGCCTGGAGACATCTGTGTCTCCAGGGTGAGGAGACATCTGTGGAGCCAGGCTCTGCCGCTTTCAGTCCAGTGACCTGGGCTGCCTAAGTGGGCCCCTCCCCAGCCCTCAGTGTAAAACGGGAGGAGCAGCAGACCTCCCCACCTCCCCGCCCCCTGCCTTATGAAGACCTGTGGAGACCTGAAATGAGACAAAGGTGGAAATGCCAGCATATGGCGATTGTCAGGGCTCGTTACTCCCCTGGTAGAAGGTCAGGGATCTGGGGAGGTGCCAGGGGAGAGCTGGAGGAGGCAGAGGGCCCCGGCTGCCAGGGGTTAGGGGTCAGGAGTCCCTTCCTCTGGTGCCGGGCTGCCTGGGGGGCTGCTTCTGGCTTGCTCCCCATTCCTGGCCCCTGCACTTTGTAGGAGCTGAGAAAATAGCATGTGAATGAAGTGGGGGGAGGCTGTGGCAGGTTCGGATGTGAGGGGTGCTGGTGGCAGGGCTACAGGTGAGGCCCCTGTAGGGGGGAGGGGTGAGCTGGGGTGAGCCTGGGCTGCTGGGTGGGAGGGTCTCAGGCAGGGTGGGAACCAGGAAGGGGTATCTGGGAGCCTGAGCCTAAAGTCTCACTATTTAAGGAGAACCGAACATGGGTTTCCTTCTAATTTTAACTGAAAACCACAGCTATCCCACAAGTCATTTGTTGCTAATTACACAGGTAATTGGCTCTGAGGCTTTGGTGGAAGTAAAACCCTCAGCAGTCTGCTCCCCCAACAGGACCCGGGGAGGGTGGGGAGGGGTAGGAGGCAGAGTAGCCTCAGCCTTCACACCCACCAGACAGGCCCCTTGACGGCCGGTCCTCTCTCGGGGCTGCAGTCACTTCCCCCAACACACACTCCCAACCAACAGGGGCCTCTGGGCATATGGAAGGAAATGCTTGGACTTCAGAGACCCTGCTAGGGTGACCTTGGGTGAGTTACCCCTTCTGTGGAGGTCCTGACTGCCCACTGCAGGTCTGGAGGTGTCTCCCGCAGTGGCTTCCCAGTTCCACTACCCTCCTCACCCGCAGCCCAAAACCTGTGGAGGGCTTCTAATGGGAGCCCTGGTTCTTTGGGCCCAGGGGGCATCCACACTGCTCTTTCTCTCTTGCTGGCACAGGACCCTCTCTTTCCAAGGAGGGAGTCCCCTCCCCTCAAGACTGTGATTTTGGGGAGGGGATCTGTAGGTGCCAAGGGGGTGAGCTGGGAAAGTCTGCAGAGACTGAGAAACCTGCTGTGACTTTAGGTAACCCCCACTCCCCCCAACCCCAGGCTGTTTCTCTGCCTGCAAAGTGGGGTGTGTGTGTGTGTTAAGTCACTCAGTCATGTCCGACTGTGACCCCATGGACTATAGCCCACCAGACTCCTTTGTCCATGGGTTTCTCCAGGCAAGAACACTGGAGTGGGTTGCCTTGCCTTCCTCTAGGGGATCTTCCTGATCCAGGGATTGAACCTGGCTCTCCTGCACTGCAGGCTGACTGTTTACCATTTGAGCCACCAGCCAAGTGGGGAATGGTACCCAATTCTTTGGGTTCTCGTGAGGGGAAAGGACAAAGGCACGGTGCTCGGCCGATGTCAGTTGCTATCCGCACTCAGAGCTTTTGCACGACAGTGGCAAAGGGCTCCAGCTCCCTCCCAGCAATCTCTTCAGGGATGAGGGCTGACAAGGAAACTGAGGCACAGAGCTTGCCCCCAGTGTCTGCAGCAGTGGGCTCATCCACCTCTATCCCCAGCCTGTCCCCACGCCTCCGTGCACTTCGTGCTACACTGGAATGGAGGCTAAGCTGCCTGGAACCACACTTGCAGTGGGGAAGACAAGCTCCCCTGGTCCCGCCCCAACCCCTCCTGAACAACCTTCATGGGGCTTGGCCAGTCTGCAGGTGTGTTTTAGGGTGAGGAAGGTGGGGGATGCTGGCAAATGGGAGGAGCCCTCCAGATACCTTACAGATGTGGCGTCTGAGGCCTGAGGGAGAAGCCACTTACCCTGTCCCCCAGCTTCAGCCCTGGGCTCTGGGGGGCCACATGCTGACCCTTTGATGTGACATTCACTTGTCACTCAGCAGCCGTGACCCAGGCAGCGGGCTCAGCCAGGGCGAGGCTGAGTTGCACTCGGGTTTCCCAAGGTCTGGAGGGTGAACAGCAGGCGGGACCCCCAAGGAGGGGCGCCTCTCTAGATGCCTGCTGGGGAAGCCATGGCATCTCTGCAGACCCCAGGGCTGCACAGAGCAGAGCCCATGGAAGTGGGGGCAGGCACCACAGGCTCCAGAAGAGACCTGAGCAGCAGCTTCCGGGCCTGCCCATGCCCCACCTTGCTCAGGCTTGATGTGATGGCCCAGGTCTGCCTACTGGCTCAGGGCTGGGTGGGCAGGGGTCCTAGCTGGGGGCGTGGGCACAGAGAAGGCGCGTGGCCCCCCAGCTTCCCTATCGATCACTGCGCCAAGCACTGCTCACGTCAGCCGCCCGCTGAACCCAGCACAATCCCTCATGTCTGCATTTAACTGCTAATGAAAAATAAATGTACTGTGACCAATAAGGGACATAGCTCACTTCTCCCGGGCCTCCGCCACACCACGTGGGTACGGTCTCCCTTCCCCACCCCCCGGTGGGGCATTTATTGGGTGGACCCAGGGGCCCCCTCTAGGCTGCATTATGCCCTCTGGCAAGGACACTGTAAGGCAATGGGTGGGGGTAAATTCAGCCCCTCTTGGGGCTGCTGGAAGCTTCCTGGGTGGTCAGAGCTGGTTTCCCCTCTGTCTGGCCCCAGAGCACACTACATGACCTCCACCCTTGTGGTCAGCACTTGTGATCTGCCTTCCCCGCTCACTGTCCCAGTTGGGTCTCTCCCGGACTAAAGCCCAGTGAGAGCCTTGGGTCTCTCCCTCTCCACATCGCAGGCCACCAGAATGAGTGATCTTTGCCTTTGACATGAAACCCTGTATTTGCTCAGGGTCATATGCTATATGATGCCTTCAAAAGGGCATGACTTCATGTGCCAGCCTGGATGGGAGCAGAATTTGGGGGAGAATGGGTACATGTATATGGCTGAGTCCCTTCACCGTTCACCTGAAACCATTACAACATTGTTAACCGGCTATTCCATACAAAATGTATGTTCTGGTGTTAAAAAATAAACAAACAAAAAAAGGCACGACTCCACCCCCTACTGCAGCCTTCGTCCTCTGCTGGCACTCTCCTACCTTTTCCTCAGGGCCAATTCTATTCACTGCTTCTGAAAGAGGACTCCCCCACCTGGCCGATTTCCCCGCTTCGCCTCTAGGACCCATCCTCACTGGAGCTGGAGCTGTTATCACAGGAGAAGCAGGCGTGTTGCTGAGGCCTCTGCCCCAACTCCCAGCCTGTCCTTCTCTGGTCCCTGCCACCCAGCTCAGGCTGCCGAGTGCCGGGGAGGGCGCGTGGGGACTAGGATTTGCGTACCCACTCCTGCTCCCTTCTGAGTGTGAGGTGATGAGCATGGGAGGAAGGCTTTCCCAACGTGGATGCTGGGGCTGTGGGACCGCAGGCAGGGGCAGGGCCCGCCAGCATCACCCCCCAGCTCTCCAGAATCTCCGCCCACCACACCCTGGCCAGGCCTCTCCTGCTTGCCCAACCACCCTCTCGGAGTTCAGTTGGAAGACGTCTTTCACTTACTAGTGGATCTCTGATGGGTTCTTGGTCACTGAGAACTGCAGATGGGGCTTTACTAACGCTCAGGCCTTGAAGTGGGAACCCCGCTTCCAGTGAGCCCTGGGACTGGCTGGCTGGCCTCCATGCGTCTCAAGAGGGCTACCGGTCATTGGCGCAGGCAAGACCTGGGCTCCTGCCTGAGCAAGTTCAGGGCCCAGTGGAGGTGGCAGCATGCCCAGTCCTGAATGTGGTACATACCCTGGAGTGAGGCTCAGGGGACAGGGTGGGCACAGGAGCAAGTCGATGAAGAGTATGGAGCCAAGAAGGCATCCTGGAGAAAGTGGCTTGTTAGCTGAGACTTGATGTCTGGGTGGGGGAGTTCCCAGATGGACCTCACAGGGCCAGCCCACTATGGCCCATTCCACTGAAGGCCCCCCATCCAAGCCTCTACAGCCATCCTGCCTCCCTCCACGCATTCCTCACGAGGGAGATCTCTGCATTGCCCTGCCCGGCACCCCGGAGGCTTCCCAACAAACTCCAAGGACACACGCCTGTCCCCTCTCTGACTCCCCTCCTACTAGTCCTCCCTGCGCTCCCTCTGCTCTGGCCATGCTGCCCGGCTCCCGGTCCTCACACAAGCCCAGCTGCGTCCTGCCTGACAGCTTCTGCTGTCTCCTTCTCCTCCTGGCCTGGGCACTCTGGGCTCTGTTCAGACCTTCACAGAGGAACTGCCCCGAGTCCTCTTCCCTCGGAGCCCTTACACCCACACTTTCTGAATTAGCACCCCTATAACCTGCTTCTGTGGGATTGTCCTGACCACTGCCTCCCGTGCAGTGTTACAAACTTCCATCCATAGTTCTTCAGGCACTCTGTCTACCAGATCTCATCCCGTTAATCTATTCACCACCTCCACTGTATAATCGTAAGGGATCTGATTTAAGTCGTACCTGAATGGCCTAGTGGATATCCCTACTTTCTTCAATTTAAGTCTGAATTTTACAAAAAGGAGCTCATGATCTGAGCCACAGTCAGCTCCAGGTCTTGTTTTTGCTGACGGCATAGAATTTCTCCATCTTTGGCTGCAAAGAACATAGCCAGTCTGATTTTGGTACTGACCATCTGGTGATGTCCATGTGCAGAGTCCTCTCTTGGGTTGTTGGAAAAGAGTGTTTGTTATGACCAATGGGTTCTCTCGACATTGTATAGGAGGCAGTGGCCAAAAACATCCCAAAGAAAACAATATGCAAGCAGGCAAAGTGGTGTCTCAGGAAGCTTTATAAATAGGTGAGGAAAGAAGAGAAGTGAAAGGCAAGGGAGAAAGGGAAAGATACACCCGTCTGAATGCAGAGTTCCAGAGAATAGCAAGGAGAGATAAGAAGGCCTCTCCCATGAGCAATGCAAAGAAATAGAGGAAAACAATAGAATGGGAAAGACTAGAGATCTCTTTAAGAAAACTGGAGATATCAAGGGAACATTTCACGCAAAGATGGGCATGATAAAGGACAAAAACAGTGAAGACCTAAAAAAAGCAGAAGAGATTAACAAGAGGTGACAAGAATACACAGAAGGACTATATCAGAAAAAGTCTTAAAGACCCTGTATAACCACTATGGTGTGGTCATTCACCCAGAGCCAGACAGCCTGGAGTGTGAAGTCAAGTAGGCCTTAGGAAGGATCACTATGAACAAAGCTAGTGGAGCTGATGGAACTCCAATTGAGCTACTTAAAATCCTAAAAGATGATGCTGCTAAAGTGCTGCACTACATATGTCAGTAAATTTGGAAAACTCAGCAGTGGCCACAGGACTGAGAAAGGTCAGTTTTTGTGACAATCCCAAAGGGCAATCCCAAAACTGTTCACACTACCACACAGTTGTGCTCATTTCACATACTAACAAGGTTATGCTCAAAATCCTTCAATTTAGGCTTCAACAGTACATGAACCAAGAACTTCCAGATGTATAAGCTAGACTTAGAAAAGGCAGAGGAACCAGAGATCAAATTGTTAACATTCATTGGATCATGAAGAAAGGATGGAAATTCCAGAAAAACATCTATTTCTGCTTCATTGACTATGCTAGAGCCTTTGACTGTGTGAATCACAACAAACTGTGGAAAATTCTGAAACAGATGGGAGGACCAGACCACCTTACCTGTCTCCCAAGAAACCTGTATGCAGGTCAAGAAGTAACTGTTAGAATTGGACATGGAACAATGGACTGGTTCCAAATTGGGAAAGGAGTATAACAAGGCTGTGTATTGTCACCCTGCTTATTTAACTTACATGCAGAGTTCATGCATGGTACATCATGCAAAATGCCAGGCTGGATGAATCACAAGCTGAAATCAGGATTGCTGGGAGAAATATCAATAACCTCAGATATGTAGATCACACCACCTAATGGCAGAAAGCAAAGAGGAACTAATCTCTTGATGAGGGTGAAAGAGGACAGTGAAAAAGGTGGCTTGAAACTCAATATTCAAAAAACTAAGATCATGGCATCTGGTCCCATCACTTTATGACAGATAGATGGGGAAACAATGGAAACTCTAATAGACTTTATTTTCTTGGGCTCCAAAATCACTGGGGATGGTGACTGCAACCATGAAATTAAAAGATGCTTGCTCCTTGGAAGGAAAGCTGTGACAAACCTAGATAGCGTATTAATAAGAAGAGACAACACTTTGCCGACAAAGAGTCATCTAGTCAAAGCTATGGTTTTTCAGTAGTCCCGTACAAATGTGAGAGTTGGACCATAAAGAAGGCTGAGTGCCAAGGAATTGACGCTTTTGAATTGTGGTTCTGGAGAAGACTCTTGAGAGTCTCTTGGACTGCAAGGAGATCAAACCAGTGAATCCTAAAAGAAATCAACCCTGAATATTCATTGGAAGGACTGATGCTGAAGCTGAAACTCCAATAGTTTGGCCACCTGACGCAAAGTGCTGACTCATTGAAAAAGACCCTGATGCTGGGAAAGATTGAGGGCAGGAGGAGAAGAGGACAACAGAGGATGAAATGGTTGGATGGCATCACTGACTCAATGGACATGAGTTTGAGTAAGCTCCAGGAGTTGGTGATGGACAAGGAAGCCTGGTGTGCTGCAGTCCATGGGGTTGCAAAAAGTCAGATACGACTGAGTGACTGAACTGACTCAATGGACATGAACTTGAGCAGACTCGGAGATAAAGGACAGAGGAGCCTTGCATGCTGTAGTCCATGGGGTTGCAGGGTCAGACGTGACTGAAGAGATTGAACAAAAATAATTACCCACTTCAGAACCCTCAGCAACTTACAGAATCCTTTATTTCTGGAGTGTTTGTTGAGTGACTGAATGACTGCCCCCCTTTTCCCCCTTGAACTTCAGATTTGCCTAAGGACGGCCCCCTTCACTCTTGTCCTGCAGGGAGACCCAGAGAGAACTCAGAGTGAGTGGCCCACAGGCAGAGATGTGGTTAGGGAGAGGGTTCTGCACTCCAACCTGCCCCCCCACACCCCAACATCCTGCTGCTCTGATGCTGAGCCTCCCTTTTCTCACCAGCAGCCTGGGATGATAAGACGTACTCGTGTAACTCTGAGGCCCAGGGTGGGTGTGAAAGTGCTTTCAAGTGCTTTATTTTTAAAAGCACCACGAAAATATGAGGTGTGATTAATCAAGCTATTAATGAACTCGTATTTACTGAGCGAGGACTCAGTCCCATGGAGCAGGGTGGGAGGGCTGGGGGCAGGGTGTCATCCGGCCTCACTCAGCTGGGCGCTGTGGATGGCTCAGTCCTGGTCCACAGCTTGCTCCTGTTTAACCTCCCAACAGCCAGGCCTGTGTCAACGGTGAGGGGGAAGGGCAGCAAGCCCCTGCTTTTGCCACTTCCCCGAGAAATGTCCTGGGTGTGAAGATGGGTGGAGGAAGGAGAGGGGGCTAGGGGCCTGGCAGCCTCTCTGTTTCTCCTCCTGGCTGTCCACCCAGCACTGCACCCCCCACCCCTGGGCGCTGCGCTCCCAGTCTCTCCAGCCTGGAGATGTGCATTTGGTAGGTCCACTTGGGGCCTGGGTGTCCTGCTCCGCAGGCCCGGGAGGGGAGAGGAGAGTTCACAGGATGGTGCGCCACACACTGCCTGGCATTCGAGGCTCTACCCCAGGGCCTGAGCTGCCACCTGGCCTCGCCTCCAGGGCCTCCCTTCAAGCGTGTAGGTTGGCATCTTGACCCTTTGCAGTTGTGCAAAGTGTTCGTTGCTCAGTCATGTCTGACTCTTTGCAACCGCATGGACTGTAGCCTGCCAGGCTCCTCTGTCCATGGAATTCTCCAGGCAAGAATACTGGAGTAGGGAGCCATTCCCTTCTCCAGGGGATCTTCCCAATGCAGGCGCATATCCTGGCCAGGGCCTTGTCTCCCTCCCTTGTCCGGCTGACAGTGTCTGATTTTCTGCAGGGAATGCCTGGCCCCTCCCCCAACTCCATCCATCTGGTCATTCAGTCCGGGTGGGCTGCCATCACATCTGGTCCCAGAGGTAGGTAGGTGGCACCAACTGGTGCCCAGATGGGCAGGTCACCCCACTGCAGAAGATGGGACTTTGGGATTTGGTGTGGGCTGCTGGGAAGAGAGAACATCTCTGCTGGACCAGTCCTGCCAGCCACAGGAGGCCAAGTGAATGGGAGGCTGTCCATGGGTCTGAAGCAGGGGCTTGGAGAATGGAGGCAACCAAGGAAGAAAAGAGATCGACTCCTGACTCAGTGGGAAGCCTGGGGTCTCAAGAAGCCGGAAGGCAGAGCTACGCCTGGATTCCTTTCTTTGCCTGAAGCCAGTTGGAGTGAGGATCCTTTCATTGCTTTGACCCAGTCCCCATCTGCTCTCTGCCTGGGTGACTTCTACTTGTCCGTCTAGGCCTGCTCAAATACCCACTCCTCCAGGAAGCCTTCCCTGACCTGAGAGCTGGCCGCACCTCTCCCGGGCTCCCACAGGCCCTGGTCCTAACTCACCTGGGTACCTCCCACACCTTGTGGTCGCCATTTATCAATCTGTCTCCCCACTCAGACTGTAGGTGCCTTGAGGGCAGGGACTGAATAGTGACATCCCCCCAACCCTTAAGCATCCCCCAGAGCCTGGCCAGGGACTGACACACAGCGAGTGTCCAGTGAGTGCCTGTTGAATGAATGTTAAGAATGATTCCCTTGACAGGGACTAGAGCCCAGAAAGGAGGGCTGAAAGAGGGGGACACACACCCAGCTTTGTCTGGAAGCTAGCTCTGCTTACTGTCCAAACAGTCAATTCTAGAACCCCCTGTGCTGGACTGTGGGGAGGTGGGCCAGGGGACAGCGGAGAAGCTGCTGCTCAGGGTCCAGAGGAGACAGAAGGGCGGGAGCCATGGCCACAGTGGTGGGGAGCATGCAGAGGGGGTGCAGACACACACGGGAACAGGGATTTGCGCTCTCCTGCCCATCTGCACCCCTGCAGCCAGAGACGCCCTCGCGAGTTACTATTTTTTAAATGTGGGCAATTTTATGATGAGGGAGCTTCACTCAGAGGCTCTGATAAGCAGGGGTGAAGTTCACATTTGCTGTCGGAGAAACACACACAGCAGCGGGTGGAGGGGTGGTGGGTGGGAGGCCACGAGGAGACAGATCTGGGGGCTACATGAAGGACTCTGAGCTTCCAGGTGGCAACTCAGAGCCATGGACCTGCCTGGAGGTGACGATGGGGTGCCACGAGGCCACAGCAAGGTGGGGGTGCGTCTCGGTATTTTTCTAAAACCAACATGTAAAAACCTCGCTCTGTCCACCAGCTGCTTCCGGGGCTCATTGCCTGCTGCAGACCCCTGTGCCACCCCCTGCTTCTTGAGCCTCAGTTTCCTCATTTGGGGCAAATAGTGCTGACCGGGCCCCAGGACGAGGTGGGTCAGGAAAACCACCCCTGGGGCCTCCGGACATGCCCCAGGGCTGCTCTTCTTTCCCTTCCCAGCCCTGCGGTCTGTCCTTCAATCTTCTGTCTCCCTGGCTGTGGCTCCAAACATCACAGGACTTCCCAGACGGCAGGGACGGTCCTGAGCTCAGGCTCTTCTGCCCCGGCCTGTGGTCAGTGAATGAGGGGATGGATGACTGCAGGCCCTCTTGTCAGGGAGCATGCCGGAGGTGGCAGACCAGAGTGACAGCCCCTCGCCGAGTCCCTCGGAAGGAAGGGCTGATCCCCTAACCCTTGCTCTCACACATGTGTGAGTGGCACTGTGGTTTCTATGGTAACGTGTGTGTGAAAGTGTCACAGAGACAGCAGCCAACTTGCCAAGATCGGAGGAAAGTCACCCAGCTCCCCAGCGGGCTCCAGGGGCCTGGTCACAAGGACAGACACGGGCGTCATGGGGAGGACAGGCAGACGGGCTGAACTGCAAAGAACGAGGCAGTTGGGGCTGGGCACGATGCCACCTCAATGGCTCAGAGGACAGTCACACCATGTGGGGTGAGTGACTGGATCACTCTGCCCACCAGCTGTCACAGACCAGGCTTGAACCTCTGGCGGCTGCCCTCAGGTGCCTTCTAGCCCCTTCTTATTTCATAGACAAGGATCATGAAGCTCAAGACTTGTCTAAGGTCACATACACAGAAGGAGGGCCTGCTCTCCACACCCACTGACCCAGGCCAGGCCTAGGGAAGGAGTTACGGGCCTTTCCTGGAGCCAGACCTGGCTCCCCATCACACCACCCCTTGCTCAGTTGGTTTATGCACTGACCCTTCTCTGCTTCCTAAACCCTCCAAGCTCACTCTTCTGCAGGGCCTTTGCATAGCTCTTTCCTCTGCCTGCAACACGCTGCCTGCTGCTCTGCCACAGGGCCCTCCTCTAATCCCTCAGGTCTCGTCTTCAACTTTACTTCCTCTAGGAGGCCATCCTTGACTGCTACATTTGAGGTGGTTGTTTTTCAGTCACTCAGTCGTATCTGACTCTTTGCAACCCCATGGACTGCAGCACACCAGACTTCCTTGTCCATCACCAACTCCCAGAATTTACTCAAACTGATGTCCATTGAGTTGGTGATGCTATCCAACTATTTCATCCTCTGCCATCCCCTTCTCCTCCTGCCCTCAATCTTTCCCAGCATCTGGTTCTTTTCCAATGAGTCGGCTCTTTGCATCAGGTGGCCAAAGTATTGGAGTTTCAGCTTCAGCATCAGTCCTTCCAATGAATATTCAGGGTTGATTTCTTTTAGGATTCACTGGTTTGATCTCCTTGCAGTCCAGGGGACTCTCAAGAGTCTTCTCCAGAACCACAACTCAAAAGCATCAATTCCTTTGGCATTCAGCCTTCCTTATGGTCCAACTCTCACATCCGAACATGACTACTGGAAAAAACAGAGCTTTGACTAGACAGACCTTTGCCGGCAAAGTGATGTTTCTGCTTTTAAATATGCTGTCTAGGTTTGTCACAGCTTTCCTTCCAAGGAGCAAGCATCTTTTAATTTCACGTCTGTGGTAGGCCCTTTTTTATTTTTGGCTGCACCATGCAGCTTGAGGAATCTTAGTTCCCTGATCAGGGATCGAACCCACACCTCCTGTAGTGGAAGCATGGAGTATTAACCACTGGATCGCCAGTGAAGGCCCTCAGGTAGGTCCTCTAAACCAGCCCCTCGCCCCTTCCCCAGTCTACTTTCCTCAGAGCACCCACCACTATCTGAAGTAGTGCACTTATTTGCTGCTTTTTGTCTAGGTCTCCTGCCCATGAAAGGTGTTGTGACAATGGAGACCACACTTGTCTTGTTCATGGCGATAGTCCCAGGCCTGGCACACAGGTGGTGTTTGATAAACACATGCTGAATACACGAATGAACCAACTCTGTCTTCCAACTTTGGTCCAGAGCACTGCTAAGGGCCCCTAAGCCCACCAGTGAAGGGGATTCAGAAACTACCAGGTCTCCGGGGAAAGAGTGCTTGAAGGGGGGATAGACCTCCAGGGAGCCCCTCCCAGGGCCCCTTCTGGCTGCAGGGTCTTGCTTTGGACCAGAGAAATAGTTAATAAAGCTGAGGCCTAAATAAGCATTTGATTAACAAACGATAAAATAGCTATTGTGTCCCTGAATTAAGCTGTAATTGTGGCTGATAATTGGCTGGTTAGAATTTAATAAGCTGCAATTAAATAGAATGGAATCCAGGGTAATTATGTGGTCGCACAGCCCAGAGAGAACCAGGGAAGGAAGGCTTTTCCCTGCTTTGGAATCTTCTGCCGGTGCTGTGTGTGTGTGTGTGTGTGGCTGTGGGCGTGTTTCTGGCGATGGTGGTCGTGGCGGGGTGTGTGTGTGAGGCAGGCCTCCTCTTTCACCTGGCAGAGGTGGGCAGGTGGGTGCAGGCCCAGCCCCTCACCAGTGCTTGGCGGCGGGAGATCGTCATCTGAGCCCTGTCAGGGCCTGTTGCAGCTTCAGCTGGAAGAGACATAAAAGGCTCCCTGGCGAGTGTTTCCTGCGAGGTGGGAGGCCATGGGAGGGAGGCCAGGAGGGCACTGGGGACGTGAGGGAGGCAGGCAGGAGGGGAGAGGGTCTGCCTGTCTTCCTAGTGAGAAAACTGGGGCTCAGATAGGGCAAGAACTTGCTCAAGGTCACACAGCCATCAGCGGCCGGGCTGGGCCAGATTCTCAGGTTGGATCAAGAGTAATTCCGACTGGCCAGGAGGCTGGAAGGTGCTCCCCTCTTCCTGCAGCCCCTGCCAACTCCCTAGGCACCCCACCTCCATCCGTGTCCTTCACCAGGGAAACATATGAGGTGAGTACGGAGGGTGTGACTGTGAGCACCCTTAAGACAAACTGTGCCCCCTGCTCCCCTTTCCCTCTCCTGTGGCTGGCCTGCCCATCCGAGCTCCCCAGTTGCTCAGAGGGACGCTGCCACCTCTGCCCCCAGCCCAGGAATGGCCCCCTCTAGTCCGAGGAGATGATGAACAGCATCGCCGGGGCTCCATTTATGACCCTATCAGCATTTTTACAATGTTGCTGGCAATTAATTTAATTAAAGACCCTGTCCTGGATATGGTGGGGTTTCATATCTCACTGGTTTAATGTGAGCCCCGCCTGAGCGGGGGCCAGGAGGGCATCCAGGGCTCAGCTCAGGGTGCACAGGGCGGGACAGTGCACCCCCTAGACGGAGCCCAGAGATGAGATGGGGCACCACCCGGTGGTCTGCCCTAGGCTGGTGGGACACACCGCCCACAACCACAGCCAGCACCAGCACACGCAGGGTCTTACACACACACGCACATGTGCACACACGTTCACTCTCACACACACCTTACCCAGTCATACCATAGTAGCAGTGGTGAACTTCACACGGATTTTCTTATTTAATCCTCATGACAGTTCTAGGAGCCAAACTATTTTAAAGCTCTAATTTCCAGCCGAGAAAACTGAGGCGGGGACAAGGGAAGTACATGCTGAGTGATGGATTCCCACACAGCGCCCGGCGCCCTGAACCAGGTCACACTGATTCAGCAAGTGCATTGGACACGAGCCACACAGCAGTGCCCAAGTCAGACCCCTGCCCCTGCCCTGTGGAGCATCCAGTAGCCACAGCCCCGCCCGGGAAGTCCTGCCCACTTCCCACTGCCCACTGTCCTCCGGCCTACATCTGGCCAGGTGGCTGATGCCCTCACTAGGATGGTGATCCCGTGGCCAGGCCATCCTCTGACCCCATTCTCAGCAGGGACCTGAAAACCCGTACCAGATCCAGCTCCTACTGGCAGGGGTGGTAGGTGGGCGCAAGCCCAGCTCCTCCTTCGTCCCTTGTCCGTGCAGCCGCTTGGCTGTGCTCTGCCCTCTCCCGGGGCCCCCCTTTTCTCCATAGCTCCCCACCCCCACAACCTCCTGCTCTCCAATGGGACCCCTCGCTCCCCTTCACAGCTGAGCTGCATGCTGACATCTCCCCTGCTGCTGGATGCCCCCTCGACCTCACACTGGGCATGTCCCAAGCTGGGTTTGGTGGGTCCCCCGAACCTGCTCCCAGAGACTATGCCCAGTTGGCAGGGACACAGCAGGGCTGCCGGGCCTTCTTGTGCCCTCACGGTCTACCATTCTAGCTTCCCCCAACCTCTCTCCTTCCCACTCCCTCCTTTCTTGCACTTTGGGGCTACCCCCACCCCCAGCCCCTGAAACCTGTCTTTAGGTGACCATCTCCTGGCTTTGTCAACAATGCCAACACAGCAGCTATTTCTAGAAAGAAAATCTAATCCTGCCCTTTGAACCCCTGCAACAGCTCCCAGTGATCACGGGTAAAGGTGGGTTCCCCAAACACCCCCATATTTCCCCCACACACCCAATGTAGCAGCCTCAACTCTGGCACCAACCCACAACCTACCTCCCTTGTCACTTGCAAGCTCAGAAGTGTATCTACCAGCGAAGGGCCCAGGGCATGGGCTCTCTGAGGGCGGGAGCAAGGCCAGGCCCCACTCTGCCGTTACCTGGCTGTGTGGCACCGGTAAGTCATTGCCTTCTCTGGGCCCCAGAAGGAATGGGACGGCATCAGGGGTGGCGAATTCAGTGCTTCAGGGGCTGATGAAGCCCAGGAGAAGTGCAAAGTGAAGATGCCCATCCCAGGGGCGAGCTCAGCTCAGCCAACCACTGCCACGTGGCAGACCAGCCAGGTGGAGTTTTTTTTTTTGGCCTTTCAAGAGAAGCTAGAAATCATTTTTATGTGAAATTTCCTGTTTTAAAATGTTGACAACTAATTTAAACATTTAGACACTGTGTGGGCCAAACAAGTTGGCAGGCCAAAGCCAGATTGGACAATGTCCAAGGTCTCCTTCGACTGTACAGAGCTAAGAACTGGGGTCACAGCAGGGTCAGGGGGAGCCCCGTCCCCTCCCCTGCTCTTCCCACCTTTGCCAGCACCCATCCTATCATCCTGTCTTCACCTTGGGACCCCTCTTCACAATGGTCTCCCGAAGAAGGTTCCCTGGGGCCTGGAGGGGTCATCTGCCCATCACCCCAGGGTCATCACAAGGGTCACCCTCAGCTGAGGCCTGAAGGCACTGTTCTCTCCCAGAGCCTGGAGGTCTGAGAACCAGCAGGAAGCTGCTTCCTGGTGGGGATAGTGGTGGGTTAGGGGCTGCCCCACCTTGCCTGCGTTTGCTCTGGGCCTCAGATCCTGAGAGGGGAACTGAGAGGAGGTTGCTGGAGATGAGACCACAGGCAGGTCAGGGGTGGGCACTCCACAGAGAAAATCTCTGCTACGATCCCCCCCAAATCTAGGCTGGCAGGAACTCAGGCCCGGCTATGGCCTTAGAGCTGGGAAGAGGGTGTTAGACTGCACCCATCAAACCCCAACAAGACAGTAATGAGCCCTCACCCCATTTTAATTACCCGCTGTCCAAATAATTACCAGCTTGTTTATTTCACTTAATGGCAGCCGTACTTTTCTTCTCCTGATATTGATTTCATGTTTTCCTGGTTTGTTCATTATCTTTCCTGCCCCTTTAATGTGCTTGGAGGTCTTGCCACTTGAGGAGACGGGGCTGGAGGAAGCGGGGTGGAGGAGGGAGCGGTGCCCTGGGCCTTGCTGCGTAGCCTGAGGTGAGCTACTGCCCTCTCTGGGCCTTGAGTCCCAGAATCCCAGGCCCCTGCACACCCTCCTGTCCTTGATGTAACCAGGGCGGAACATTTGAAAATGAAAGAAAGGAGGGAGAGCACAGCAGGAGAGAAGCAAGTGTACTTCCTCCCAAGGGTGCCCTACAGGACGGGCAGAGACTCAGACAAGCCAGAGGGCAGGCGGGCTACGGAGAAGGGGAGGGGGCAGTGAGGGGTCACCAAGGGCAGAATGAAGTGGCAGCGGGTACTCCTGGAGACCAGCCTGGAGGAGGCTGCAGTGTGGAGGGCCACTGGCCGGTGGGGGTGCAGAGGGGCTGGTGGGTGGCCTCCTTACCCCCGTGTCCCCTAGATCTGATGGGGGAGGGAACAGGGGCGTCTACCTTCAAGAAACCCAGCCCCTCCCGGGCCTGACCTCCATCCTTGGCCTCTGCCTCACCTACCAGACATTGTCATGGCAACATGGGTGATGCTCTGATGTCATCCGGGCTGTGAAAGAACCACTCATTTCTCTGATTTGGCGGGGGTGGGGTGGGGGGGGGTGGACAGCAAAGAGATAGCGGCGAAGGGGGAGAGGAGGGCCAGGGCTTCTTTGGGTGAATATTTAGAGCCTCTTGAAGGGGTCATTAGCTCTTAATAAATCACTAATAATTGCATGAATATTTAAATCTTAATAAAAAAAATACAGTAGGCCCAGTGAGTTTCCCTGTGTGGGTATTTATTGCTATCAGCCTGGAATATATAAAAGTTGGTATCGGTCTGACTGAACTGCTGTTATCGCCACAGCTAAACGGGTAATTGGGAGTGAGAGACGCTATCAGCGGATATAAATTACATACAGTAAACCGAGGGCATTAACTGAGGGTTTATTATCAATTATCTCTGCACTCGTTCCCCTTAAAACGAACTTTAAGTGTATTAATGAGAAAATTTACAGGTCTTAATGAATTGAGGGAAACGAGTGGGTGCCAAGGGCCCCCACATTTCCGCCCCCATGCAGTGCTCTCTATGGGACCCCCAGTGGCCTGTTTCTGGGTGGAGGGGGGTCCTCCCCTCAAGGGAAGCCCTGGAGGGAGGGCTCTTGGGTCAGCGTGCTGGGTCACAGACACTTGCTTTCCTGCCGGGACCAGCGGGGACAGCCGGTCAGTCTCTGAGGCTGGCAATGGGGCAGTTTCACCCAGGCAGCCTTTCTTCTAACAAGACCCCTCCAGGGCCTGATCCTGGCTGTTGGATGTGGAGAATCAGATGGGGCCTGACTTCAGCGAGCCGTGGATGAGGCCGAACTTCATCTCCACCGAAACCAGAAGACAGGCATCGCTGTCAGAGCAACACAAATGGATGTTGAGGGGCTGGGAGGCCAAGAGGGAACGCGAGTCTGGGTGGGACTGGAGGTGCTCGTGGAAGCTCGGCAGGCAGGGCATTCGTGTAGCATCTGTGTCCGCCTGCTCCGGAGCACATCCACCCCCTTTTGATACGCCAGCTCACTTCAAGGTCGGTGCGACCTCTTTCTGGGCCAGTTCACCACCCAGCAGCCTCGGCTCCCTCGGGGACTCCCTGCCAAGGCTGGGCTGCTCTCCCTGCCCATCCTCGGCCTCTCCTGCCAGGGTTTGAGTAGCAACCTGGATTTTCCACAAAGGGCAAAACCCAGGTCCCTCTCTCATGAGCTTACTCATGGGAGACAGATGCTGGCCTGATATCAGGGGCATAAGTCCAAGATTACAACCAGTAGTCAGAGAAACACTGGTGGCAAGAGAGCGCATAACCTGGGGGGGAATGCTGATCCGCAGTGTCCAAGAGGACTTCCCGGAGGTGGTGTCACTGAGCTATGTAAAATGCCTTGAAGACCCGAGGGTGTCCAAGGATGCTTGCTCCTATCAAAGCCAAGAAAACCATTTGTTTAACTCTTCTGTCCCCTTGCAGCCTAGGTCCCTTCTCTTTCCCCCTCCCTGGGGCCCCGATTCTGCTCTCCCTCCTGCTTACTCCTAACTCAGCCCTATAGTCGGGCCCCTCTGCCAAGGAACCCCTCTGAGTCAAGAGCTCCTCTTGGCCTCCACCTGGAGGGCTCAGCCCTGGCTCCGCCCTCCCTCCTGTTCCTCTTATCTGTGCTCCTCGTTCCTGGAGAACGGCAGGCTTCAACAAGGATGTCGGAGCAGAAGACTCTGAAATCCCGTGGCAGGACCTTCAGGCTTGTCTCTGCAGGATGCTGTAGACACCTCCCAGCCATCCTGTGTGGCCTCATCAATGGCCCGCTCCCTGCGCAAACAGCACTATCACAGCCCTGGCTGGGCATCTGCTGGCTCTGCCTCTTCCGTCTCTTGGTCTCCTGTCCCTTCAGATGTCACAGGCCACCATCCTCTCAACTCTCCGTCCAACACCCGGCCTTCCATCTGTTCTCCTGCCCCTCCAAGCTCAGTTCTGCCTCAGAGCCGCTGAGCCTGCTATTCCTGCTACCCCGGTGCTGGGGCTCTCACTCACCATTGTCCAGATCTCAGCTCATGGCACCTGCTTGGAGAGGCTCTCCCTGAGCTGCCCAGCCAAAATAGCATCCCTGTCATTTCCCAGTGCCCCCTGACCTCTGTCAATGGCAGCATCCTTGTCAGCCCTCTGATGGGTTCCCTATTTGACTTCTCTTTTTTGTTGTCTGTTTGCCTGGAACCAGAGGCCCTGTCACTGCATATTTCTGAGTGAAGGGATGGCTCTGTTTCTGGAGAACCTGCTCCGTGCCAGGCCCTGAGGTCTGGCATGCCATGGAGGGTCTTTGGGACACACACCATTCGGCCGGGGGCAGGCACAGAATGCAGTGTGCATGCTCTGCGGCAGGGCTGGGGTGGGGCAGGAGGGGAAAAGGCTGGGGCCTGGAGAGAACAGTAAGGAAAGGCATTCTGGGCTGGAGGAGCAACAGGAGTAAGGAGTTTGAGGCAGGACGGATCTGGTGACAGCATGGATGGGATGAGAAAGGGTGTGAATCTACACCAGGACACTGAGCTTGGAAAAGCCAGGAAGGTTCTGGAGCAGGGCTGATGGGATCAGAGACGAGGAGAGAGATGGCTCTGTTGGGGAGAGAGAGGGGAGAGAAGGGCATCACCAGGGGGCAGGGAGCTGTCTGCCTTAGAACAGGTTGCTGGAGAGCAGGAGTGGATGTGAAAAGCCTCTGGGGGGTGGGGGGCCAGGGTAAGGAGAGTCACCATCCTGGCTGGGAGGGAGGCGGGCGGGGAGCAGAGACGAGTCTGTCATTTCCTGCCTGGTTGAGTGAGTAGATGGTGATGCAGCCACGCGTACACAACTGGAGAAGCCTTGGCCTGCTACTCACACTTGGGGGTGGGGTGTGGGGGGAAGGCAAGATCGGTGCCCTTTGGAAAGGTGGGGCTCCTCCGACAAGCTGAGAGAACCACAAGCCCGCCCTGCTGCAGACACAAGTGTGTGATGATGGCCGGCTGTTGGGACCCTGGGGTGCGGGTCCATGGCTGGACCGAGCTGGCCCCGTGACTCCCCGTGAGCAGGGCCGCCCGGGGCTGGGCTGCTGGGCCTCTGTCTTCCAAATGGAACAACAGGAGGCCAGGCTGGCTTTCTGAGACTGCAGACCGCTGGTCCGCGGGCCCCTAGGTGTGTCCTGTAGGTTGAAATCAACTTTTGGAGATTAGGAATTTTCACACCAGCTATCTACTCCCATTGACGAGTTGGAAGCTGGGGCCACACCAGGCCTCTGCGTCCAGGAGCCATCACTGGCGACACTCTTCAGGCACGGCACAGCTCACCACAGCCCCTGTGGGCCCATCCACCCACTACCCTGGCTTGCTAGAACTAGGGGGTGTCCAGGTTTGGCTCAGGTCATCCCCAGCCACCGGTCTAGTTCAGTTGGGACACGGCTACCCACTCACACACCCCTCACCCAGCAAAGCCCGGTGGCCTGAGGGACCCCAGTGTGTCTCCAGGACATAATAAGGCCTGAGGGCTTTGATCTCCCTGCTGAGACACTGCCTTCAGCTTGGACCTGCATTTAGTTACAGCTTTTATTTAAAAGGTGCTTTTACTCCCCCAAACACTGCCGCATTGACTTCACTCTCCAGCCTTCCACCTTGTTTCCACGCCTCCGGGCCCCCCTCCCTCCCCGCTGTCTCCTGCCTCTGTAAATAATCCTCTCTCTGTGCCTATAATTAGCCCCAAGTAGAATAATTCATAACAAACTTTATTTCTTGTGGCATCTTTCTTGCTAACGTGTCACTGAGTACCTCACAGGATCAGCAGGGGGGAAACCAGACTCAGGAAACAGCTGAGCGCCAGCTCTGAGCTCCCCGCCTGGCCGTCCACACCCACGGGAGCCGGGTCTGCAGGAAAGACCTGGCTCATTCTCTGCCAACCTAAGCAGGCAGGTGGGTGCTGGGGCGCGGCCAGGGTGGATCCAGAACATGGATGACCAATCCGGACACTCTCCCCTGGGTGATCCTAATTGTAACAGTAATCATAGTAATAGCAACTCACAGTTCTATGGTGTTTACTATGCCGCCGGCTCTGCTTTTAAAGAGTAGTGTTGTCTTTTTATTTTGACACGCAAAGTAAAATGCACTCCCTTTAAATCTACAGTCTGGTGACTTCTGACAAATGTATCCAACACCACGATCAAGAAAGAGAACAGTGTCGTCCCCCAATCATCCCCCGAGCCCCTTTGCTATCAATCTCTCTACCAACCTCAGTAACCACTGATCTGCTTTCTGTCGCAATAGTTCTGCCTTTTCTAGAATCTCATAGAAATGAAATTATACAGTATGTAGGCTTTTGTGTCTGGTTTCTTTCCCTTAGCACAATGCCTTTGAGGCTCATCGACATTGTTATCTGAATTGGGGATTGGTTCCTTTTGATTGCTGAGCAGTATTCCATTGTATGAATGGACTGTGGCTTGTTTATCCATTCACCAGAGCTGTTTCTAGATTTCGGGGATGACAAAGCTGCCTTTGGCGGACACGTCTTCACTTCTCACGGGAGTGGGATTACAAAGGCAAATGGAAAGTGTGTGTTTAACTTGATAAGAAATTCTTTTTGTTACATATATTCTACTTGTTTATATATAACGTCTCAATTTCCTCAACAACTTTTTGAGTTAGGTATTATCATTATCCCCATTTCACAGGTGAAAAATTGAAGCTCAAAGAGGTGAAGTAACTTGCCAAGGGCACGCTTTCCATTTGCCTTTGCAATCCCACTCCCAAGAGAAGTGAAGCTGTGTCCATCAAAGGCAGCTTTGTCATTCCCGAAATCTAGAAACAGCTCTGGTGAATGGATAAACAAGTTGCAGTCCGTCTATACCATGGAATACTGCTCAGCAATAGAAGGGAACCAATCACCGATTCAGATGACAATGTTGATGGCAGAACTAGAAGTCTGGCTCTAGAGTCTGCCCTAAGGCGCTGGCTATACTGCCGCTCAGAGCTTTCCTGGGCTCAGCCCTGGGCAAGGTCCAGGATGGTGGACAAAGCTCTGACCTGGGAGCTGAAAGCCAGAATCTGAGTCCCAGCTCCCTCTCTGGCTAGTAGAGTGCCCACGCAAGTCCATCTGACTCGGGCTGATCCGTGTCTACAAGTGGCACCCACAGTTGCCTGCATCACTGAGAGCACTGTGGTTCGAAGAAAATAAACTGGAGCAGACATTTGGCGCCCCCTACAGCTCCAGCTCTGTGATGATGACCATGCTGTCCTGACCCCAGCATATTCCAAGTTTAGCAGAAGGGATAAGAATGGTTCCTTAAACACCCACTGCCTGCCATGACTTCAACATGTGACCAAGTCACACTGCATCCATTCAATGCCTAGTCATTCATCTTCCTCTGCTATAGACTGAAAGTGATCCTTCAAAATTTATTTGTTGAAATCCTAATCCCCAGTGTGATGATATTAGTAGGTGGGCCTTTTGAGGTGATTAGGTCATGAGGATGGAGGCCTCACGAATGGGATTAGTGCCCTTATAAAGGAGGTCTCGGAGTATTCCCTAGCCCCTTCCACCATGTGAGGACACAGAAGGAAGACGCTGTCTGTGAACCGCGAAACAGGCTCTTGTGCTGTGCTTAGTCACTCAGTCCTGTCTGACTCTTTGCAACCCCATGGACTATAGCTTGCCAGGCTCCTCCATCCATGGGGATTCCCTGGGCAAGAATACTGGAGTGGGTCGCTATGCCTTCCTCCAGGGAATCTTCCCAACCCAGGGTTCGAACCCAGGTCTCCTGCATTGCAGGTGGATTGTTTACCATCTGAGCCACCAGGGAAGTCCAAGAATACTGGAGTGGGTAGCCTATCCCTTCTCCAGGGGGTCTTCCTGACCCAGGAATCAAACTGGGGTCTCCTGCACTGCAGGCGGATTCTTTACCAGCGGAGCCGCCAGGGAAGCTACCAGGCACCAAATCTCCCAGTGCCTTGATCTTGGACGGCCCGGCCTCCAGAACTGTGAGAAATAAACTTCTGTTGACAAGCCACCCATGGCATGGTGTTTTGTTACAGCAGCCCAAAGAGACTGAGATGCCCTCTGTCTGGCAGATGGAGATTTCCAGTGAGGAAACCAAAACCAGAGTGAGGAAACCAGAGGGCAGCAGCTATCTCTTCTTCAGTCCTCAAGGGCAGTGGGGGCACCCAAGAAGAGGGCAAAAACAGAGATGCAGGAAGCTCTCCCCAGTCCCACCCCCACCTGCCTTGCAAGGCTCTCAATGTGGGATCACCTGGGCAGGTCTCTCCATCATCTGGTCCCATTTGTCTCACTGAAGAATGAGATTTCTCTGAAGTTGGCTTGGATGTAATACATCCCCTGAAAGCATTAGTCACTCAGTTGTGTCTCTTTGCAACCACAAAGATGGTAACCCACTAGGCTCTTCTGTCCATGGGATTCTCCAGGCAAGAATATTGGAGTGGGCTGCCCTTTCCTTCTCCAGGGGACCTTCCTGACCCAGGGGATAGAACTGGGGTCTCCTGCATTGCAGGCAGATTCTTTACCATCTGAGGCACCAGGAAAGCCCTAGTATATTCTCAGGGTCAGTGATTTAGAAGATGATCATCAGGAAGGCCTGGGACAGGAAGCCTCCCTCTTGTTCTGCCCACTAGCTGTCTCTAGGGAGTGCTCACAGGGCTCACAGGGGACAGAGAATCTCCATTAGTCCCTCACATGAGCCCTCAGCCACCCTGAGCTCTGCTCCAGACCATCAGCATCTGGGCAGGGTGAGGATCCCTGTCAAACAGAGAAAGAGATCAGGAGATGTGGCTACCCTCCTGCTGAGCCCAACTTCTTATTAAAACAAAAGCACAGAAGGGAAAACTGCTGATGTGTTACCCCACTGAGGGAAGCTGCAAGGCTCAGTGGTGGGAATGAATAATGGCTTTGTCCCCTCCCCAGACTCACAGCCCAGCCCCTGTCACTGCATCCCCTCACACTTACCCACCCCACCCTATGCCTCTGAGTGTCTTCCCTCTCTGACACTCAGCTCTGGTCTCCTCGGTTTTAAACCAGCAAGCTATTTACAAGCGCTTCCTCTCCCTCAACAACTCTCTCACCACCACCCCCCCGCCACAAGGCCAGAGACACCTGAAGAAGGTTAACACTTCAAAAAGGAGGCAGTGAAGCCATCATGGGAAAAGGAACCCAGGGTGCTGCCTGCCTCCTAGTGTCTGCTCTCTAGGGACCCCGCTGACCATCCCCCAAGTGCCACTACTCTCAGGCAAGTCTGCCTTCTTGATGCATGTCCTCTGCTTTCTTGTCACATTTGGACTGGCCCTGCCAGGGCAGTTCAGGGGCTAAGAGAGGGCTACCCGCAGATTGGGCAAGTCCAAATGTTTGCTGGGGGTGAAGACATGGAACGGCCCAGGCTGTGGCACCTGGGACAGCCCATGCTGCCCAACCAGCCAGCCCTCCCCAGCCAGCCAGCAGCTCAGCAACGCTGTTATCTCACCCCATTGAGTCAATGTGACAGCAGCCATCCATCACCCAGCTCCAGCATACGTGCCCTAGGAAGCATGTCCATTCCCCTCAGTACCTGCAGATCAGGGAATGGTGAGCAGATAGAAGGGAGAGGTAAGTACAGTGCTGGGAGGGATCAGAAGAGGTAGATGTGACTCTCCAAAGGAAGAGACAGGAGTGGTGTTGGGAAGGCAGGGGCATTTGAGAAGGTCCTTGAAGGTGGCACAGAGTATCGGTAGATGGATTAAACAGTGCAAAATCACAGAACCAGAAAAAATAGCATGCTCAATAACTGGACACCTATGACCTGCCCTTCCAGCCTCCATCTTCCCCATTTCCCCAGTAGCAGCTCCATTTCTTTGAGGATCTCCTGCTGACCCATATTCAGTCATGTAGTTTTGGAGGAAATGACCCCCCCTTCCCAGCTCTGGAAGTAGGCTTTGATTGGCTTAAACTAATCATCTTTCCTTCCCTGGCTGGGAAATGATTTGGGAGAGGCACGGGAGCTGGTCAAGGAAGCTTTTTCCTAAACGGTGTGGGGCAAGGGTGCAGGGGCTGGGCTGCTGCGGTCATTCTGTCCCAGACAGGGACAGTATGGAGTTGTTGGGGGCTGCCCTGAGGAGGCCAAGGATGTTGCCAACACCAGAGAAGGCAGAGCCCAGAAACAGAGAGAGTAGTTTCAGAGTGACATTGCTTCAGTCAATGGACCAAACCTTGCCCGAGGTCAGCCATACTTCTGGGCTTTCCAGTTACAAGAGTCAATAACATCCACCGACTGTTTAAGTCTTGAGTTGAGTTTTCTGTCATATTATAATCAAAAGATTCTTAACTGAGACTCCAGTTTGGTTGGAGTAGAGGGAGCATAAAAAGAGAGTAAATGATAGAACTGGCAAAAGGGCAGGCACATTTTATCAATGGATTGAATGACAGGTTTATTTCCATAGGCACTGGGGACTCATGGGGCCTGAGTGGGTCACACTGGGTTCCCAGATCATAAAGTACCCTCTGAATTGGCCTCACAAATCCCTATTTCCCACCTCTCCAGCCCCCTTCCACCAGAGTTAAGCTGCAGAATCAGGTTTGTAAGAAGCATAATCTGTTCATCCTCCACAGCCACCTTTCCTGGAACAAGCTCTGGGGACATCAGTGGAAGCCTATGGTGTGGGGAGTCCTCACCTGGGAGAATGGAGGCTCCACAGGGAAAATGTTCGCTTCATCCCCTAATGTGTTGCCAGCATCTAAAACTGGCACACAGTAGGTAGGTGCCCAATGAATCTTGGCAAATGGATCAATGATTTCTCTGGAGATGGTGGCAGAGGAAGGTAGCAGAGGTCGGAGAGGCAGGCCCGGAAAGCCAGCCAAGAACCCGCATGGGACTGTCCACGGTGCTGAAATCCTTGCTGCACCCAGGACCGCTATCCGTGGTGCTAAAACAGAGCTCACAGCTAGCTTACTCGGTCCATCCATAGTGACTTGGAAAGGGCTCAAAGCATCTTAGGAACCACAGTGAGGAAGCAGACTCCATAACCTTGCCTCCCCTGCTAATCCTAGTCCCCCAAGACCTTCTGCACAAGATAGATAACCTGGCACAGGCCCAAGAAGGCCTGTTCCCTGATGGTGACCCTGTCCCCAGTGCAGATATCAGTCCATCCTAATGTGCCCAAGCTCTCCAGGGTTGCGGGTCCCTGAAGGGTTTGAACATCAGCCTCTGTCCAGCCAGCCTCTGCTGGGGACCCAGGGAGAGGCAGCCAGGCAGAGACGGACTCTGGGCAGGCAGCCGGGGAGAGAAGCTGCAATGCCAATAGCATTAACTGGAAGGTCTGGCAGGAGATTCTAGTCCTCACCGGCTCATGGGCAGTGCCAGGCAAGGCGCCTGTGCTAGGAGACAGTACACAGAGGAGGACGGCGGGCACTGTGTGATGACAGGTGAGACGGCAAGGACAAGCTAGAGACACAGGTCAGCATGAGAATGGAATTCTGGGAGCAGGGCTAAGAGACTCGTGGGTGGAGTTTATGAGCGTGTGGGACAGCAGTGGGGGTGATGGGCTGGGGAGGAAATAAAGGGAGCTTCAGAAGAGAGGTGGACTGGTGAGAGAGGAGCAAGCTAGTCCTAAATGCAGACTCTCCCCTCCCTCTCTCTCTCACACACAGGGACCGTATTGTTAGATCTGGCCCAGGCATTTGGCTCTGCTGGGGACTTTCTCTCTGACATCATCCCCACAGTGTGGAGACCTCCTAACATTCTAATTTTGCCCAAGAACTACACTGATCCTGCTATCCATGAACCTATCTAAACCCTTCTGGAAGCAATTTGTATTTCCAGCCTGTATCACCTCTAGGGAAAATGATTTTCAAAGTTTATTCCCTGCTGAGTGCAGCAGGATTTCCTGTTATCGGTTTTAAACTTCCCTCTCTTGCGTTTTGGGGGGGGGTGAGGAGTGGAGAGGGGTTCATTCTGTCAGGCTGGGATTTAGTGAAGGAGCTGTATTTCCTCCTCTATGCCCTTTCTGATTTTATAGATTTCTACCATATTCCCTCTTAGCCTCTCTTTGTACACTGAAGGTGTCCCGGGTGGGCTAGAATGATTTTATATGACAGTTTCCTTCTCATCACAACTCTCTCAATAACAACCACTCACAGTTGCACTGAACTTACAGTTACCTACACATCATCAACTGGGTGAGATCTCAGTCTCTCCCACTCTGTGAAGGAGACCCCCAGGGATCATTACCTGCATTTCACAGATGTACAAATTGAGGGTCAAGAAAGAGAAATAAATTTCCCAGACTATGTGAGTCTGTAATAAAACCCAGGGTCCCCTCAGTCTTGGGCTGGTGCTCCCCTAAGGAGACAGGACCACACAGAATGCTGGATGCATATATACCTCACTCATGTGTTGGGAGTAGAGAATATTTTTGGCTCACTTCAAATTCCCTTCCCAACCATATCCAGGCTTCTATTGCCCTTCTGGATCCCTCTTTAGGAAAGAAGCTTCAAATACCCTCCACTAGACACCATCCACATCCTTTTCCCCAAACAAACTTGCTGGCCATTCTCTGCCCAGCCTGTTGCCTGTCAAGATAAGAGTTTCCTAAAGCTTATCCCTCATCAGCCTGGCATGTTACTTCTACCCAGGAGAGTTTAGATTTAACTGCAAACTTGGTGATTTCACTGTACACATTCTCTTCCAGATCTTTTATTTAAATGTTAAAAAAAAAAGATTAGCTCCAATTCTTGGCCGAGCGCACGTTACACTTTTCTATCCAGAAGACTGTTTTTTCTTTCAGACCTTTTGTTTCCATTCTTTGTCAGCTTTTTATCAATGATAAAGATGGTTGCTTCAAATTCCAGATGAATCTGGTTTTTAGACACACTTATATGTGGAACTCACACTCCAGAACACTTAGGATACATGCAACTGGAGAATACATGCACACATACACACACACACACACACCGTTTATCATGGCACCTATTTATACTGATGCTGGTGCCTCTACACCCAGGCTCAGGCTCAGAAGTATCTACCCTGCCCCCACATACTTCCCTCCACACTCACTCGCACACCTGCACATTGAGGAGGAACTTGGCGCTGCTCTTTGAGAAACCCAGTGATTTCATATGTTTGACAGGAGGGAAGGGGATGGAGCCAGGCAGGGAAATGCCAGCACATAAGAGAAATGGATCAGAGGCCCCGGAGCATCTGGAAATGTTGGGAGGGGATCAGGGAATTTCCTGAAATTTGGACTGGGGTGCTTAGAGAATCCTGGATGAAGACCTCTTTCAGCCACGGGCAGGGTGCCCAGCTGCCTCCACCTGGGAGCGGTCTTCTGAATCTCACACACTGAGCATGCAGTGGACCAGGCAGGCAGCCGCCGTTCACACTGAGAAGAGCAGGCAGCCCCTGAATTGGCCTTGTGGAGCAGGCCTCCATACTTTCCAAGCATGCATGAAGGCACCTCTTCACCCATGGGCATACACTTGTTCAGTCACATCAATGCTGATGTCCAGGTGTGCAGACCAACCCTGGCCACAGGCACCATTCCCAGGCTCACATGAGGCACAGAACATCTGTCACTCCAGCCAAGCCACCCTGAGATCACCTCTCTCCCAGGTCACAGTACCTGCAGAGTGCAAGGGTGGCCCACAGTACCAGGCGGGGACTTGGAACTACTTCATGTTTTCATGAGAAGTGGCTGCCACCTGAAATCCCCAACAGGTGATAATTCCCAGCCTAGAGAGTCGTGTGAGCACCAACCAGGGCCCAGAGCACCTCCATCGACCTCTCATACTGCACTGCCTTGGAACTGTCGCCTGTCGCAGGGCGGGCCCAGCCTGCCAGCCACTCTGGCCCCACTACAGGAAGGGAACACACCGAGGCGGTCCCCGCTGGAGACCTCACAGCGCCCGCGTGTCTCCTCAGAGAACTGGGAGGGACACTGGCAAACTGAATTGTAATTAGGGAACCATCTCCCAGCACCTGGGGAGACCTTCTCCTGCAGAGGGGAGGGTGGGGGAGCTCAGACTCCTGCAGGGGTGTAGGCAGAGGGCAAGAGGGTGGGAGGCACTCACATGCTGGGATAGATATGTCTCTAAGTGGGCAGAGCCCTGCTCCCCTCTGCCTCTGTGCTGCTGCTTGGGAGTTCTGAAGTTAGATCCCTCTTGCTCTCTTTTTCGTCCTCTCCTGGCATTTTTCTTCCCCTCTGGGTCCTCTGAGGAGAAGGCTCCGTAGAAAGATCTTTAAATGAATGGCCCCTCCTGGGCTCTGGGGAATATATTAGAGTTCTGAAGAGATGGCCAAAATGGGGGAAGTAATCCAGGGAAGACAGGGAGACATATTGGGCAGGACGGCCTGCTAATGCCAGCCATGCATCTCAGCAGGGCTGGGGAGCTGTGGGTCACTTCTCATAGGCAGTCAGGACAGGGCCTGAGAGAAGGAGGGAGTGGGGAGGACCCATTATCTCAGCTCCTTCTTTGTTCTCCTCCGCACATCCAACAACGTGCAATTATTTCATTTCTTCATTTGTTCACTGGCTCGTGGCCCATCTCCTCCACCAGAACATCGGCTCTGGGAGGGTGTGGGTACGGCTCCGCCCTACTTCCCGGCATCCCCGGGGTCTGGATGAGACCTGCCCCCACCCCCCAGTGGAGGTGATGCTCAACAATCATTCATTGAAGACATGAGTTGAGAAATGAACAAATGAGTGGGTGAGTGAATGAATCAATGAGCAAATTCACCCAGGGCAGATTTGCACTCAGCCTGCACCTGAACCTATCTGGAGACAAAGTCAGGCTCCTGAGGCTGCCCAGAGTAAGCCCCACTCAAGTCCGTGGGAATAACCTGAAAACTCTCTCAAGTTGGGCTGCTTCCTACTCAGCTGTCCCTGCTGCTCCCTGGGCCTTAACCAACTACCATGTCCTCCAGGCAGAAGTGGTCACCCCTTGTGCCATCCCGTGCTTGGCACCAGGCAGAGAAGAGAAGATCTAAAGAAGCATGAGTCTCCGCAGAGGCCAGCCTCGTGCAGACCCCTGATGCTCCTCTCACCCCTCCTCTGTCCAGGCAGTGACAAGCCCTGCCCATCCACCTTCATTGTGACTGGAACTCTCTGCCAAGTCTGGGGTGCAGGCCTCGTCAGCCCTCATCTGGACTATCTTGGTACTGGGCTTTGCTCCCTCACCCACTGATCTGCCACTGGGCCACCATGAGCCTTCTAAAGCCTGATCATGTAGTTTCCTGGATTTAAAGTCTCCAGCAGCTTCCCCACTATCTCTGGGATGGCTGGAGGAGACTCCTTAGTGTGCCATGGGGGGCCTCGCATAATGTGGACTCAACTCCTCTTCATAGCCTCAACTTCTGCCACTATCACCATGGCAACAGGAGGGACAGCAGCTAACAGGTCCAAGCTCTCGTCACACACTCTGCCCTGAGCCGCACGCGTGGCTTATTTGACCCTCTCACGATAGCATCATATAGGATAGGCGATTGCTGTCCCCATTGTACAGATGAGAAAGTGAGGTGTAACGAAAGCAGTCAAGTGACTTGCTCCAGGTAGAACCGCAATGTTACAACAAGAATTATTATTAGAGCTAAAACGTTTGGAGCCTGAACTCTATTCCTGGCGCTGTTCCAAGCATTCCACAACTGCTACTCCACACAGTTTTCAGACCAGCCCTCTGAAATCAGACTGCCAGCCAAACACTTGACTTGTCCATGCCTCGGTTTCCATGGCTGTAGAATGGGGAGCATCACGACAGCACCTCCTCAGAGGTCTGTTGTGAAGCTTCGATGAGACAATGTGTAAAGATGTTTAGCACAAAACAGGCTGGTTTCTGAGCAGCGCTGTGCCACAGCACGCTTTGGGAAGATGCAGGCACAGCAGTGGGGCTGGGCCAGGTGAGGGCAGGATAGGGGAAGACCTCTTCCAGGAGGCGGCAGTCAGACTCTGGGGGGTCTTGGGGGTTGGAGGAGGAGAAGGTGCAAGATTGCAGGGCTGTGGGGAGGGCTGGCTCTGGGCAGCACCGGAGTCCAAGATGGTACCCAAGGCACTGATCTCACGTGGCTGGAGGATATTTTAGGGGGACAGGCCCATGTGCCAGCCCTGGCCCATCACTGGCATGGCTTCCCGGAAGTGGAAAGAGGGGCTGACCCTAGGTTCACCCTCCAGGGGACGCAGCCCCCAGGACACTCTTGAGCACTCCTGGGCTTTGATGCAAGGACCCCTGCTGTGTCTCAGTAGAAGGTGATGGACAACACCCTGGCATTGGAGACCCGGCCCCAGGGATGGGGAGAAGGGGCCCGGGGGGACTCCATACCAGCTGACTGGAGTTGCCAGCTGCAGTCCCATAAATCGCACCCTGGCCCAGGCTGGCAGTCCATTAACATGAAAGATTTTATCGCATTTTACAACCTCCCTGTCTTGTACGGCGACAGCAGGTAATTAAAACAATAATTGTTTTCTGATGTTGCTTCTGCTGAACGATAAAAGCTTCCAGTTATTTTCCTTTCACTGGGGTGGGTGGGGGAGGGGTCTGATGATCTGGGGGTATGGGGGTGGGGTGCAGGGCCACAGAAGTTCGGGAGGTGCACAAGGGGGACGAAGGGTCCCCTGTGTGGCCCCCCCGGAGTGAAGCCTGCAGGAGCCTGATTTCCACTTGGCCAGGCTCTGAGCAGGTCCTGTCACACACACATGCCAGTGAACATGTCCCTGGTTCACGCCCAGACCTCAGCTGCCCCGGGAGCTGCTCTGGAGAGGGCCACCCTGCCTGGAAGGCTCTGGGAGGGAAGGAGAGCATCCCTAGTCAAGAAGACGGGCAGAAGCTGGGTCCCTGGAGGAGCTGGTCTGTCCACAGCCCTAGGGAACCCTCAGTGGCTCCCATTCACTTGGAGAGGGGCCACGGACAGGCTCTCAAGAGTGGGCATGATGAGGGAGTTGGGGGTCAGAGGCTTGTGGGTACCGGCCCTAGTGCTGATGACCCTGTACCTCCCAGGTGCCAGGAAGCCTGGCCCAGCAGAGGTGACTTGCCTGAGAGGGCTGGTGTCCTGAAGTCCCATAGAGAGCTTGACTCAAGGATAGCAGGATGCACAGTACAGTGAGGGGTCTTCTGTGCCCCCTGAACTATCATCTATCCTCCCCTTTCTCATCCCTCCATCCATCCACCCATGCATTTACCCACCCCTTCATTCGTCCACCCATCTGTCCTCTCTCCTGCCTGTCTGTCTATCCATCTGACACATACTGACCTTCTACTTAGTGCCAGCATTACTCCAGGCTCAGGGCACACAGTGAGCAGTGGGTGGGCCACAGCCCCTGGAGAATCTTATGTCCTAACATAAGGGTGGACGTAGAAAAGAAGAACACACGTCAGTAAAGAGGGTCTTCCAATGCGCCCAAGTGCCGCAAAAAGCTAAGTCGGTGACAGGCTGCTACTTGAGGTTAAGGGGCCTGGTTTCCACCTCCTGGTCCTGAGACTTGCCCCCTCCTTACCACCTCCAGCCTCATGCCCAGGAAACCCAAGGTGGGTACGGGTGGGTGTGGGACAGTGACTGGTGTGATCTCTGCTTGTACCTATGAATGACGTCACACCTGGGGGCTCCCCCAGCCTCCCCCCACCAACAGCCCCCTAGGCCTGCAGTCAACACCCTAATGCTTTAAAACAAATACTTCTTAATCACTAAAAATTGAAATGATTTCATGTGAAAATGTTAATGTATTCGGAATCACAGCCATGCACTGCGTCTGACAAATTAGCACCCAGCCCGCCGCATTGTTTGTAGCTACATTTATCCCCATGACGAGACACACACACAAAACGGAGCACGGGGCGGCAAGGGCAGCTCCCCACGGGGGCGTGTGTGGAGGAAGAAGGCAGGGGTGGGGGGAGATCGGGCACAGGAGGGCAGCGAGAGGCCTGGCCCTTCCCTGACAGCCCGCCTGACCCACTGCAGGGCCGAGTGCCCCCCAGTTGTCCCCACCCCCCTGACTTGCCCTTTGATGCCAGTCCTGGGCCTTGTAACCCACACCAGGCAGGGTTGGCTGGCCTGGCGGCAGCCTCATGAACATAAACATGAATTCAGGCTACTGGCAAAGCTGGGCACCAGGAGAGGAGAAAAACAATTTTTGCAAGAATTTAATGATTTCAAAAATAAGCATAAGTATGTGGAAAACTGGAACCCTGATGCACTGCTGGTAGAAACACAAAATGGTGCAGTTGCTGAGGAAAACAGTCTGGTGATTCCTCAAGAAATTAGACCTAGAATTACCATATGACCCAGCAAATTCCACTCCTGGGTATATACCCAAGAGAACTAAAAACGGGTGTTTAAACAAATACTCACACACAAATGTTCAGAGCAGCATTATTCATAATAGCCCCAACACTAGAAACAACCCAAATGTCCATCAGCCGATGATAAAGGATAAACGAAATGCCATCTATCCATACAATGGAACATTAATTAGTCATAAAAAGAAATGAAGCACTGCTACATGCTACAACCTGCATGAACCTCAAAATCATGCTAAGTCAGAGAAGCCAGATAGCAAAAGATACACATCGTATGATTCCATTCTCATGAAATACACAGAATAGACAAATCTGTAGTGACAGAAAGCAAGCTGGGGTTCGCTAGGGGCTGGGGAGAGGGGGGAATGGGGGAGTGACAGCTAATGGAGTCTCCCCTGGGGCTGATAAAAATGTTTTGGAATTAGATACAAGTGACGGTGGCATAACATTGTGAACGTACTAAATTGTGAACGTACTAAACTGCAGGCCTTGAGACAGCAAGGTGGTGCTGAAGGGGCCTGTCCTACTTTCTCCCCACATCCTCCCTCCTCCCCACCGTCACCCAGCTCCTGCTCTCCATTCTAAGGCCTTCGGTCCAGCACCAATGCAGCTCAGGCCCAGGTCATCCTCCGTATTTCCCAAATGAGGCAGAGGGTGGGCCCCTCTGAACTAAGAGCAGCCTGGGACTCAGGTCTCCTGACTCCCAGTCCAGGGTGCTGTGCACCCAGCCCAGGCCTGGGCTCTCTTGATTTGCCTTCAGAGGGACTTTAATCACTCAGCTCCTCTGACTGCACCTTTCAGGAAGCTGAGGGGGCACATGGCATAAATGAGCACAGAGACAAGTCACACTTCCTCTCCACCCAGCTCACACTTCCCTGTGCCCGGATCACAGTGCACCTCCACAAATCATGCTCTTCCCAGCCTTGGGGGCACTGCCCACATGGCTGGCTCTTTCTTGTCATTAGGGTCTCAGCTCACAGATCACCTCCTTGGAGAGGCCTGACCATCCAGGCTAATATGCCAGACAACATGCCTGCAGCTAGCTCACCCAGGGTCACAGGTCACATGGCCCTCCCTGCCTGCCTTCCAAATCCTGGAAAGCATTCCTCATGATCTGAGTCTGTCTACTTTTTATGAGAGTGATGATGGCACTGGCCTTGCTCAGTGAGTATCCGTAGGTCCGCAGTAGGTCCTCATCAATGATTACTTAATGACTGATGTGTTCGCATCTTCACTCAGCCCTGTCCCCCAGTCCATCCTCTTGGCTTCCCTCAAAAGCTCCCTGGGGCCCTGGGCCTTCTGCCCAACCCCCGGCACAGATCTGTGCTCAGAGGGCGTGGGGCTGGGACCTGGCCTGAGGGGGCCTCGTGTGACTCAGGCAGTTACTTCCCCTCTGAGGCTGCCTGCAGAGAGCTGTGTGCAAGAACTTTGCAAGCGTTGAGCAACCTCAACCATCCAGCCTCTGCTCTCTGTAACCAGGCTCCTGCTCCGAAGCCCTCGAGGATCCCTTTCTGGCTTCTAATGTCCTTCTCTTGAAGCTCTTCAGATTCCAAGTGGCTGTTACTCCCTGCCCACTGGTCTCATCCCTTTCTCTAAGACTGGTTCATGCTTCTGGGCACAGGAACTCAGGCACCAATTTCTGGTGCCACTCGCTCATGAGCATGCGCACACACGCCTTCCAGGCCTCGTCTGCAGGGGCCTTCCCTGCAGCCCTCCTCGCAGCTGCCACCCTGTCCTCAAAACTCCTCCCCGGACCCCTGGGCTCTCTCTGTGGCCTCCTTCTGGCTCCCTCAGAGTCACTCTCCCAATCCTCTATTTCCATCTCAGCTGCAGCCATTCCCCAGTCACCCCTTACAACAGAACTCAAGCTCACGGTGACCAGCTCCTTCTGAACGGGCCTTGCATCTCCACTTCCTGCCCTCCATGCCCCTCAAAGCGCCCATCCCAGGTTTCCCATAAGCTTTTAGACTCTTCCATCTGACTAGCTGCTGCCACCTCCACTGAACTGAAATCTAAGGCCCCAAACGCAGGCTCTAGAGCCGGAAGGGAGGGGAGGAAGGCTTCCACATAACTTCTTGGTGTTGTGTTGGGGTAAGAATGCAGCCTCAGGGTGGCTGGGGGCAGGGGTGCAAAAGACAGAGGTCAAAAGACGGTGCAAAAGACACCGGTCAAGGAGGTAGCCAGGTCCCAGCCCCTGCCCCCCCAGGAAAATGGGCTCTCAGCGCCCAGATCCAACTTTTCAAGGGAACCCCCAAATCTGGAGTTGTATATGAACTTACTATCGTCTAGAAAGTCCTGTCTGCCATGTGAGGTTGCCACGCCCTGCACACTGCCACCCAGCCACCTCTGGGTGGGTACTTGGTCCCCATTGTCATATCTTCCTCCTGAGACCTGGTGCTTGGGTCCCTTCAGGTACAGGGCATTGAAATCCAACCAAGCTGGCACAGGCCTAAAGCAGGAAGCTCTTGGCTCAAGCGCTGGGAAGGCTGGGGGGCAGCTCACAGGACTGAGGGGAGAGCTGCGGGCTCCTGAGTCTCTGGGGCCACCAGACAGCTCCCTCTCCTGCCTGTCTCTGTGTGTTGGCCTTACTCCCCTCTGCAGCCAGGCTCCCTCCATACAAGGGGGAAATGGCTGCCAGTGGCCCAACATCTCTGCCTGCATCTTCACAGCTTCCAATCCCAGAGGAAGAAAGGAGGGGTCCTCCACTGCCAGGTGGGAAAAACCATGGGAAGGATCCTGATTGGCTTAGCCCAGGTCCCACGGCCACTATGGACCAATCACCGTGCCTAAGATCTCCACTAGGATTTGCCAGCCTGGTCAGGTGTTTTCTAGGAGGAGGGTGGGGCCCCCTGATTGACAGATCCAGCAGGACCTCTCCAAGGTGTTGGAGAGGAGGTCACCTAGAGAAGACTGCTATGCCGGTGACGTGTGCCGAGTAGTCAAAATAATGGGCACCAAAGAAATGACAAAGTTCCATGAGGTGAGGTCATCCCTCCAGATAACCCAGTTCCCAACGGTAAGGCGCTTCTCAAGGCCAACCAGTAAGAGTGGGGCTGAGGGTGGAGGCCAAGTCAGTTCCAAAGTCCACCCTTTCCCCTTTACTTTGGGACCTCACCAAGGCCGCCTGCTACCACTCCACAGTCTCCCTGACAGGTCCCAACAGAGTCTGTTTCAATAGCCCCACCAATGGGGAGCTCCCTGCCTGCCAAGGCCACAGGTGTCACTGCTTGTTAGGAAGGTCTTTCTCAGTCTCTCATGTCTGACCTGCTGGTCTTGACCCTACGCTCTAAGGCTATACAGAACAAAGCAAATCCACTTCCCCCTCCTGCCTACAGTGCCTTGAATTACACAGGACTGCCCCATCATCGCCCTGACCTTTTGAGGACTTCTCTCCAAGACATGATTTTGTCTCTCCCTCGGTTACCCCTTGGATCTGCCAGCCCTGACCACCCCGGTTATACTTTCTTTGCTTCACTTGACTAGAACCAGTTTCTGTTATTTGTGGCCAAAGTCCCTGACTGATGTCCATGCTCAAGGCAGGGCCTGGCAGGGTGAAGCTCACAGCTCTGTAAAGCCTGCTTGCAGCTTCTCCCGTGCTGAGGCTCCCCGTCCCTGTTCTGTTTCTGACATCATTTTCCCAGGCTTGAAAGCTCTGAATCATGTTTGCCTCATTCCCATCCCTCACCCCCTACATGCAACATGCAGTGGCTCCTCCCTTCAAATGTCTCCCACATCCATCTCTCTGACTCCATCCCCACTGCCTGATCCCTGAGAAGGGAGGCCTCGTCATTTCTTGCCTGGATGACCGGTGCAGCCTCCTGGCTGGTCTCCTTGCCTCCAGCCTCTCTCTGCTCTCATCCATCCTCCATGTGCTGCCAGATTAATCTTCCTTAAACACTGCTCACTGCCTGTCACTCCCCAGCTCAACGATGTAGCCAGCCCTGTCGCTCACTGGTCCCCCACAGGCACCGTCTGCTTCAGCCAGGCTGTGCCTCCTGGCTCCCCTGTACACACGCTGTCGCCAGGGAATGCCTGTGTGCTCCCTCCCCTCCCTTCACTGTCTGGCCAGCGCTACCACACGCTAAGGTCTCAGGCAGAGTCCCTCTCCTCCTCCGGCCTTGGGACACCCACAGTTGGGAACAGAGGAAGTGATGTGGCCAGGGCCAGCTCTGAAGCCACAATCTAGTCTGTAGGTCAGCAGATGGGCTGTCCTTGCCTGGCCTGTCTGGGCTCTTGAATGTTGCTGTGGCCCCCACCACCTCTCTGCTCTGCATGTCATGGGAACCCACCTTGGCTTCCAGGCTGTTCAGGAGTCGCACTTGGTGAAGTCCTCTGGATGAGGCATCTCTCACTACATCAACCTTCCTTCTCAGGCGCCCTCATGAATGCCCATCACCCCCGAAGGAGCACCTTCCCAAGACTCTAGATCTGCAGGGTCCTGCCCTGATGCTCCCTGCCACTGTTGTCAACCAAGAACCTGCTCCCCCCCCACTTAAGGGGGTGTCACAGAGGGAGGCCAAGAGTGAGCATCCCCGTCGATGTCCACGCAGCATCTGCAGCAGCTCCCATTTATAGAGCATCCAGCCTGGGTCTGGCATTGGGCTAAGTGTTCCAAACATAATAACTCATTTCATCCTCACAACCTTACCAAGTAGAAGCCTTTCATTATCCAGATTTTCTAGATGAGAAAATCAAGGCACAGAGAGCTGAAATCACCTATCTAAGGTCACCCAACTTAGGATTCTGTTTCAGAGCCCTGACTCTTAACCGTCGAGTGCCTGACACCCCATCCCACAGTCCACTAAGGAGATGAGGAGGTCAATGGGTCCAGCGGGGAGAGGCCTAAGGAGCCATTGTCACTCCCTTTTTGTGACCACTTCTTCAGAGGGCTGGGGTGACCAGGGAAAGCAGTGTGCCGAAGCCAGCTCATCCTGGCTTAGGAGAGCCTGTTGTTAAAATTTCTGGAATTTTGCAAGCTGGTCAACATCACATCGGTAGCTTGAAATAGGCCATCGTGGGAGTATTTACACCATAGAAATTGGCAGCTCTGTCCCGCACTTTCCCGGAGAGCCAACTGTTAAACATTCACCAGCATATCACTGCTGGGGAGGGGAGGCTGACCACCCTCTGAAGGGCATCCTAGCCTATGCGTGCCAGGCTTCAGGCAACTCACCTCAAAGACAAGCCCCCTCAGTGGAGCCAGGAGTCTTAAAAGCAAGGGGGTCTTGAGAAGATTGAGTGGGTCTCAAAGATGGGCCTCTGGCTGTGTGATCCCAAAAGATCTGAAGGAAAGCACTCTCAGAAAGTGTCAGGGCAGTATATTCTAACCAAACATGCCCAACATGGAAAGTTGGCCACCAACCAAAAACAGTGCCACTGATGGGAGGCACGGAATGGAGAACCAAGCTGGGAAGCCTAAGCTCAGGCCCAGCAGAGGCTTGTGGGAAACGCCAAAGCAACCTGGGGCAGGAGGGGCTTGGAGGAGGAGGCCCAAGAAAGGGCGGGCCTTCTGACTGGTTGGGAGGTGCTGGAAGGCCGGCCTCTCCACTCTACCATTTTACACCTGAGGACACTGACGTGGAGAGGTAGGATAAACACTAGTAAGAAAGCACCGAAGGCAAGAGGCGAGATCAGGACAGGCTGAGTGGTTGCTGTGAATGAGCTCAGGTCTCTAGGTCCTAATAAACCACACCCCAGGTCCAGGCACAGGCCTGAAGCAGTCATGGGGCAGGAGATGAGCCGACTGTGGTTCAAGAAACAAAAAAGTTTTATTCAGTGGATGCGTCAGTTATGTTCTTTGAGTGCAAGCAACAGAAGTCGATTCTCACAGATTTAAGCAAAAAGGGGGAAGTTCTAGTGAGAAAGTAGGTTGCTGAGAGAAGGGGAAAGAGGCTTAAAAAGCAGGCTCTGAAGCAGGAAAGGAACCAGGATAGGGAATTTACCAACCTGCCTTACTTGGGCCCTGCTTTCAAGATGAAGGGCCCTGCTGAACACTGACCATGCCTGTATCAGAGGAGAGGTCAGAGGGTCCCGGTGGGGCTAGGAATGGAAGTTGGACAGATACAAACCCAACAATTGTCCACTGCAACGGCCACATCCCGGTGAACCTGATGCAGACCCCAGGCATGATTCCGGGAGCGCATCTGAGCCAGCTTCAGATGCCCAAGGCTAGCAGGGACCCTGGGGGACAAGCTGGGACCCCCAAAGACCTGTCACACCAGGCCAGCTTCCCTTATCACAGAGTTACTGCCCTGATAGGTTAGGCCCGGACTGGAGACAGTGTGCCTGGACTTCAGCCAGGTACCTGATAAAATATCTCAAGATCTGCAAATGTAGATGCACAAACTGGGTGATAACACATTAAAGGGAACACAAAATCTTTGGAATGGCCAGCATTGTTTTCTAACACAGCCGATTAAATGACTAATGTTGGTCCACACTTGGGTCTTTACCTTTGAGCCTCAGGCTGTGCCCTTTGAGCTGGTCAGGATTTTTATTAGATACTTGGATAAAATGCACTGACAGCATACTGGTTAAATCTGAGGACCCTGTGCCCATCCCTTCTCCCTGGACAAGAAGCTGTGAGTGGTGGCAAACAGCCTTGCTAAGAGGACAGTGACATAGGTGGCTTGGGCCCAAGCTAACCTGCACGACCATAACCACTGGCTGTGGGGAACTGGCTCATTCTGACAGCGTTTGAGCTGGAACAATGAGGAGAGACCAGGACATTTGTTGGATGGCTAAGGGAAGAGAGAGTCTCTATTTTTTTTTCCTGGATTGGGCCTGCAAGGATGTAGCTCTGGTAATTCCTGGCAGCTACCTTGGGACTGTGAGAGGAAAGGTTTTTGGAGAGTGGCAGCAACACTTCCCTTCCCTGCCAGCTCAGAGATGAGGGGTGAATCCTGGTCACATGTTTTCCCTGGATCCAACCACGCCTGAAGCCAGAGCTACCCCTGGCCTTTCAGTTACACATGGCAAAAAATCCTTCCCACTCTCTTTCTTTGCTTAAGCCATTTGGGCTGGGTTTTTCAATATTTGCAACAGACACACTTAGTATCCTATGACAGTCCATGCCAGAGTATTATGTCACAGTGGAATGCCCTCCTGGGACTGATATCCAGAGAAGCTAACAAAGACGTCGGGGATAGAGAAGGGGACTTGGAACCTGCTACATGAGGAACAGCTGTGTGGCCAGGAGGTGCCTGACCTGGGAAAGGGCAGACGGGGCCTTGTATTAAGTAACTGAAAAGGGAGAATCCAGCCACTGTGGCCCCAGAAGGAGAAGTCAAGAACTATCTGGGGGAGGTTCCCACAAGATTCCATCTCATGTAAGAAAGTTGTTTTGAACAGTCCCAGTCATCCTGTATGTGTGGCCCTGGCTAAGTCGGAAAGCTGACCCCCAAGGATTTTTATAATTAAAATCCTGTGGCCTGGACATCCCAGCCCAGGTTTAGAAAGAGCCTGTACCCTGGTGGCAGGGTGGTATGAAGAGGCAGGGTGTAGGGGGGAAATGGGCTCTGGGAGACCGGGGGCTTCCCAGGTGGAGCAAGTGGTAAAGAACCTGCCTGCCAATGCAGGAGACCTAAGAGACGCAGGTTCGATCCTTGGGCTGGGAAGATCCCCTGAAGGAGGGCATGGCTATCCACTTCAGTTTTCTTGGCCTAGAGAATATCATGGACAGAGGAGCCTGGCTGGCTACAGTTTATAGGATCACAAAACGTCAGACACGACTGAAGAGACTTAGCACACACACGGACTTCGGATTAGCCCAAGATCATGCAGAGAAGCAAGGTCCCGTGACTCTCCAGTGGGCTTTTAAGTCCATGGGACCCCAGACAAGGCCCTGACAGTAAACGGACATAAGGGACTCTGTTCCGGTCCCTGCTGGTGCGGGTGGGGGAGGTGAGGCCGAGCAATAACAAAGTCGCAGCTCTGCCATTTCTCTGAGGCTCAATGTTCTCATCTAACAAATGGGACTAACCTCACCTACCTCCTGGGTGGTCCTGCGGTTCTGATCACATGATGCCGGTAGAGTCCAGCACTGGACACGTTTCCTACCATCACCAAGGTAACTATGACCACAGATGTGACAGTTTCAGGCACCGAAGCCTCCTCCTATTCCCGCCCCAGTCTTCAAATCCTCTTAGCAGAAGAGGAGACATCCAAACCCCATCCTGAAACCCCAGGCCTGCCTAGGATGGCAACGCGGGACCTCGGGAAGCCGTACCCTCCCTCGTCTGGAAAAGGAGCCGGACCTCAGCGGCGCACGCCTACGGGAGGTGCTCCAGCACTCTCCTCCTCTCCGCAGCGAGGTCAGCCGGGGCGGGGGGGGGGGGGGCGGCTCTGGAAGCGCTACCCCCACCAGACCGCCAGAGGGGCCCACCGCCCGGCCACTTCTCTGGGGACCCAGGGGTAGGCGGCGGGGGTGAGAGCTACAGCCGGGCGAGCGCGGGAACCAAGGAGCCGCAGAGGCCGCCTTGCCCGGAGGCTGGACGCCTGCTCCCCGGGCGGCAGCCGAGCGCTCAGCCAGGAACTTGTTAACAGGCCCCGAACAAAGAGCCGCTAATCCGGCGGGCGGCCGCGGGCGGGCTGGCGGGCGGAGGGATCCCGCCCCTTCCCCGCGCGGCCGCCGAGTTTACCGCGCACTCATTACCCCGCGCCGGGCGGGGACGGGGGGCGGGGGCCGGGGTCCAGGCCGCGGAGCTGGACGCTCGGTGCCCCTTCTCCCAGGATGGCCCCGGGGCGCGCCCCTCCCCAGGGCCCGGGCGGGCGGGCGCCGCGGCTAATTGCTAATCCCTGGGCTCGCGTTCCTATTGGCTCGGGCACCTGCCGCCCCAGGCCGCTCACGTGCCCAGCAGCTCGCCCGCCCAGCGGGAGGCTTGCCGCTAGCCCCGGACCCCCGCCCGCCAAGCTATCCGGGACAACGTGGTGGGGGTTGTTTGGGAAGAGGAGAAGGCTCCGGTCACGCTGGGACGATAAGGAATCATTCCTACCTGCTAGTGCCCGTCATCCCCCTTTTTTATTTTGGTGGGGGAGGGGGAGAGAGGGGCTGGAAAGATGTGGATATGGGAAAAACCAACAGCCCCTCAACTCCATCTGGTCTGTGCTCCAGTAAGGAAGGGGTAGGGTCTAAATCGGGGTGTATCTCCCTGCAGGCGCTGGGCTAGACCTGCTGGGGTGGGGCACGGGGACCCGCACCTGCCACCCTGGCTGGGGAGGTCTACGGTAGGGGTGGGTTACAGGGGTCAGCGCTCCCTCTCCAAGGATCAGTCTAGACTGACTGCCCCTCCCCAAACCTCAGCCACGCATTCGCCTGGAGCTCAAGGTGACCCCGAGCCTTCCAGAGGGACACGGCTCTGACATCCTGGCGTGGGGAGGCGCCTGAATCTGGGGGACTCATCCATCAGAACATGGGGCCCTGGTGCTCTCACTGTGGACAGGCAGGGAGTTGAGTCCCCTCCCCCCTCTAAGTGGGACCTCAGATATGCCCTTTGTGGCCTACTCTGGGGAGTAGCTGCGACTTAGGCCTCTCCTGATGGCCATGAATCTCCCTGTCTCCTCCATCTCAAACAGGGCTGGGATGGCCCAGCCAATGACCACTCTCCCTCTGGAGACAGGGAGGGGCAGGGGACTTCTGATCACCGCCCTACCCCTGTCATCCCTCAAAGGGGGCAGAGAAAAGACACCAGGCCAGCCCCCATCCTCAGGCCTCTGCCCTCTTTCCTGGACCCCTAGCTGCACCCTCTCCCACAAAGAGGGAGGACTCCCCCACTCTCTGTGGGAGAGGAGAGGAAGGAACAGTGCCCTTTGTCATATCCGTCACCTCGATTGCTCACATTTATTGAGCACCTTCTGTATGCCAGTTTGGACATGCATCAGTCTGCCTAACCCACACAAGGACCCTGTGAATTAGGTCCTTTTATAATATTTTGGCTGATTCCTAGGTGGCGCTAGTGGTGAAGGACCCTCCTGCCAATGCAGGAGACATAAGAGATGCGGGTTCTATCCCTGGGTCGGGAAGATCCCCCGGAGGAGGAAATGGCAGACCACTCAGCCTGGAGAAACTAATGGACAGAGGAGCCTGGCAGGCTACAGTCCTCGAGGTCACACAGAGTTGGACACGACTGAAGCAACTTAGCACGCATGCACACATGATATTTTAGAGACATGAAATGAAGGAATACAGGGAGGAGCTACATCCATGGCCAGGACTAGGGTGAGGCAGAGGGTGTCGAGAGCACAGATGTAAGGAAGCTTTTGCTCCCAGGGGCAGACCCTGCACTTGCACGACTTAAATCTTGCACCCTAGGCCCCTCCCTTGCCTCACCCTCGTTGGAGTCCTGGTCCAAACCCAGACCCCAGAGCCTGCCAACTCAACCACCCTACCACCTCCTACACATGCCTGGGGTTCTAGCTCCTAGGGGGCCAAAGGCTGTCTGCGGCATCTTCTATCAGTCCCCGGGAAGTGGGTAGGCCTCAGGCACTGGCATGCTGACCTTCTGGGCATCCTGCGAAGGCCTGTTTTTGCCACTGGGGGGTGTTCAACCAGCTAAACAGGACCTGGCTTCCTTGCCAGGGTGCTGGAACTCCCAGCTCCCACCTCTGTGTCAGTCACCTTCGGCCCTGCTGCAGCAGCCGCCTGGCTCCAAGGCAACACAGGCAGCTGCTGCCAGCGTGGGTGGTGGCTTTGGCAGGTGCTGGGCAGGTGTGAACAGTTCCTGGGGGAACCTGCTGCTGAGGGCACAGTCTATCTCAGGCTCACTAGGCAGCCTGTCTGGGCATAGCCCCCAGTAGTGATCCCGCCCAGCCCGTTAGCACACAGAGGAAGACAGCCCAGAGAGGTTAAGTGGTTTGTTCAAGGTCACACAGCACCAATGGCAGAGTCTGAACCAGAACTGAATTGCATCTAGGATGCCCACCCCTGCTTTGCTGCCATGTTCTGTTGGTCACCACAGATCCAGGACAAACTGGGCCCAAATCATCATCTTCACAGAACCTCCAAAGTTCTTTGCACACTGGGGGACTGGTGTTTGAATCAAGTGTCTGAACCAGGCGCCCTGTGAGGGGTGGTGTGAGCATAGATGAGGCGGGGTGGGTAGGAGGCTTCTTCCAACTAGAAGCAATGATTTCTCCCAGGGGCAGCAGGAGGCGAAACAGCTTATACAGACATGGTCTTCTCTCTTATATACGAGGTTGGGCCTGACACAGCTTAAGACCCCACCCTGTCCTAACTCACTTCCCTTCAAAAGGCAGGGCAAATGGAGGAAGGAGGCACACGGGTAGCTGCTCCATGTTGGGGTCCACCTGGGCCCTCAGTGTTGCCCATCAATTCGTTATTCTAACCCCAGGGAGCAGAGGTGACCCCATTCTCCAAAGGTGGGAACAGGCTGGGGAGCAAAATGTTCTCATCTAAGGTCAGGTGGCTTAGACTGAAACTTGCCTGCCTTGTCTGCCTCCAAAGCCCTGCCCTTTTCACTCCACCTTACGGGCTCCCCAGAGGCAGGAAAGGAAGTAAAATAAAGTCGTTCAGCTGTGTGCCACTCTTTGCGAACCTATGGACTGTAGCATGTCAGGCTCCTCCATCCATGGGATTTTTCCAGGCAAGAATACTGAGTGGGTTGCCATTTCCTTCTCCAGGGGATCTTCCCGACCCAGGGATGGAACTCGGGTCTCCCACATTGCAGGCAGACTCTTTACCATCTGAGCCATAGGAGGACCCTTCAGTGCCACTCTCACGGGAGCAGACAGGGGAGTGGAGAGCTGGGTCAGCAGAATTGACTGCAGGAAGCTGGGCGCCCATCTGGGTGGTGAGGAGGGTTGGGGCCTGGGGCTGGGCTCTGCTGGGTCTGGGAACTGGGAGCCCTGCTTGGTGCTCACAGAGCCTCCAGTCTTGGTGTCAACACCAGACCTGAGCATCAGGCTGGGGCCTGAGGAAGAGGCCACTCGGACAGATGGTCAGGGTCAGGATGGGTGGCACCACCAGAGGGGGGTGCCCCTCAACCCCACCTTCCAGGGGCTGGAGTCTGCAGGTCCGGGGCCCAGAATTACATTATTTGCATGAGAAGACACCCACCTGGGAACATCTATGCCTGGGAGGGCTGGGGTGGGCAAGGTTCCTGTTCTACAGACATGGGTGCACCTGTGTGAGGGACCCACAACACACAGCCTCCGGTGAGCTGGTTTGCCATCTGTGTGGGGGCATCAGCTAGCTGGTGCTGGCTCCAAGGCAGTCTGTGTTTAGGCACAGGGACTGGGGCGGGGGGGCGGGACAAAGAGAGCTGCGAGGGGACAGAGCAAACTTTTCCCCACTCCCCAGCCACAGCTCCCACCCCGCCGCCCCCCTGCCTAGCCAGAGAACTCAAACTCAAGCAGAGGAAATAAAGAGAGAAATAAGCATTTGACTGGCCATGACTCGGAGCATGTTGGGGGCTGAGAACAGGGTCATGGTGCCATCGACAATGGCAATACTTGTGGGAAGCCCTGGCATGAGTGAGGAGGTGCCCTCCCCCCCCACCCCCACCCCAGATGCCTCTGGAAGCTGCTCCAGGCCACTCCAGGGCTGAAGAATCAGTACCTCTGTCCTGGAGCCCACTTGGAGCTTACCAGTGGGCCGTGGCCCCGACACGGGTCTTACGAGGAGTGAGGGAGGCCTCTTGGAGGGGGCTGGATTGGAGCTGGGGGCTGAGATGAGCACAGTGGGGACTAGTAGCAGCAGCGAGGGCTTGGCCTGGTCCTGACCGGAGTTTGAGGATGTTGGGGTATAGGATGGGGATCGGGGCTGGCTGGCTGGGGGAGGGGGCACCACGTTTTGCAAGGTAGGGGAAGTACAGTGGGTGGAAGCCAGAGCTTGTCTGGGAGCGCGGATGGCCAGCCCGCCAGCGGTCACAGTCAGGGAGGACACCTAACCTGCCAACATGTCCGCCCAGGGATGTGTGTGCTGCAGGCGTTCCCTAAGGGCTCCTGGGCTCGGGGTTCAGACTTTACCTGCTGCCACTGGGGTGCCACAGAAGGCGTTCTCGTGCATTCCAGCCTGGGCACCAGCGGCATCAGTCTAGGTGGAGGATGCAGAGGAGGGAAGGAGTGAGGGGTGGCCATGGCACCGGCCCAGGTGAGAAAGGTGAGGGGGAAAGGGCTGGGGTGGGGAGGACAAAGGAGGAGAGGGACACGAGCAAAGTCACAAGGAGGGCTGAGCTGGAGGACCGGGTGACGGATTAGACATGAAGCGTGAAGGAGAAGGTTAGAGCCAAGAGAGACTCGAAGGTTTCCCGCCCCAGGCTGGGGGAAAGGGGGAGGGGGCCCGGGAGGACGGACTGCAGGAGAAGGCTGGCCTGGAAAGAGCAGGTCTGGGCATGTGCATGAAATAATGTGTGTATGTGTGTGCATGGGGTGTGTGTGCGTGCATGTGTGCATGTGTGTGCATGCATGCATGTGCGTGTGTGTGTGTGTGTGTGTACACTTGTTCTCAGGAGGCAGCCAAGCCCAGCACTAGGGCCTTCCCCTGGAGAAGTTCGTCATCCCTGGCTCAGGGCAGTTTCTGCCTCTGAGACTTCATGGCTTCAGTCTGCAGGTCTGGGGCCCAGAGCAGCACAAGGCAAGAGAAAGGGTTGTTAAGGACAGGGGAGTCCTGGCCCCTGTGCGTGCTTGCTGTCACTTCAGCCATGTCCAACTCTTTGTGATCCCATGGACTGTAGCCCACCAGGCTCCTCTGTCCATGGGGATTCTCCAGGCAAGAATACTGGAGCGGGTTGCCATGCCCTTCTCCAGGGGATCTCCCCATGCAGGAATCAAACCTGTGTCTCTTATATCTCCTGCACTGACAGGTGAGTTCTTTACCACTAGCGCCACCTGGGAAGTCCCCTGGCCCCTGGCTGAGGCCAAAGTTGGCTGCTCCTAGGAACCAGGTCCATCAGTGCCTCTAGGTAGAGGGTCTGGAACCTGCATCAGGGCCAGTCCCCAGGCTCCTAAAGGAAGTTCCTCCCAGCACAGGGCAGGAGAAGCAGGAGGGCCAGAGGACCAGCCCTCTCCTGTGGGTGCCTGGGGGGCCACCAAAGAGCAGACGCCCCTCCCAAGGCACGGTGACTGAGAGCAGGGTATCTCTTAGCCCTGAAGAATGAAGACCCCCTCCCAGCAACCAACGACTCCAGCTGATGGGGGGTGGAAAGTGGGTCCGGATCAACCCTATAGGTGGGAAAGGGGCTGAGGAAGCGACCACGGCTCAGGGATGCCCCCCAGTCCCCCCTTTCAGGAGGTCCAGTTCCCCGTGGGCCCCTCCACTCAGGAGTGCAGAGATCTGAGACCAGGAGGCCGGCAGGTGTGTGCAGCCCACAGGGGCGGGGAGGCAGGTGCCAGCTGAGTGAGTGGATATGAATGGGAAAAGCCTGTGAGACAGGTGGTCTCTGCGTGTGGGGGCACAGAGAGGGCCCCCTGGGTGAGTGTGCCAAGGGACAGGCTTTAGACAGAGGGTGGACACCTGGCCTGGGGAGCAGGAGGCTCCAGTCCTGCTGGCCCCTGGCGCCCCCTGCAGCCTGACTGGCTGTCCCTCCCTCAGACCCATTTTTCACTGGCTGCTGTTGCCAAGGAGCTGAATGGGCGATGCGGGAGGAGCCAGGGTCAGCGCAGGGCCAGCCTGCTGGGCACATGTGCCTGGAACCTGCGGGGGCCAGCAGTAAAGGGGCCCCAGATGACAAGAAGGACCCCATGCCCTTCAGCAGCCCCTCACGCAGGCCTGAGGGTTGATGCCGGAGGCAGGCTCTGCTCCAGGGCAGCCCTGCGGCACTGATGCCCACCTGCCAGCGCCCTGGGCAACCTTGCACGAGGCCCCAACAGGTGCCCCACGGCCCTGGGATGCGTTCCTGGACTCTATGTCCTCCTGAGGGATCCACGCAGCACCCCCCGGGGCTGCGTCACCCGGACTCACCAGTACCCATCACCCTCTCGTCTACACATGCTCACCTGTGCCACTGCTCACAACCGTCACACACGTGCAGCGGGCCTGCCACCACGCACGCTCATCTGGCCACACGCATACCTGGGCTGCACACATCGCCAGCCCCCGTCATCGCCAGGGCACACATGCCAACCCAGAGCCCTCACACGTGCTCACGTGGGCGACATGCAGATATGACCACACAACCTTCCCGCATGCATCTGACTCAGTAAACAAGCCCTGGGCCCCTACCGAGTATCTAGCAACACCTCCCCTGTGCGCGGAGCATGAACACCCCCCAGCTCACCATGGTCAGTGGTTCAACCCACGCCCCCTGAGCGATGCACACATACTCCTAACACGCACGTGTGTGCAACAGGAACACACAGCCAGTGGCAGTGCAACCTCCCAGATAAGGAGGGGAGGTCAGGGGGCAGAGGGGTTTGTTAAAGTGAGGATTCGGTGGGTGGATGCTGGGGTGATGGAAGGTGGATGGGGTGAGGGAGGGGGGCAGGGTGGGGAGGGCGGCTAGCCAGTGGATGCAGGATGCACTACGCAGAGACCCTTGAAGGAAACGGACATCGGCCTCAATCATCAGGCTGGTTTCTGAGCTTTCACTCATTCCTCTCCAGTCTGGCTTCCTTTCTCAGGAACCCCAGTGCTGCCTTCTGACACCCCTGGGATTAACAATGGCCTGGCCAGGCTCAGCGGCAGCCCCCAGGGTCTCAGGGCTGCAAGAATCAAGAATTGCTAGGGCAAGCTCCATGCCCCCCTGATCACACAAATGACCCCCTCCTGTCCACATAGATGCTCATCTCTGCTAAGTGCAGGGGGGCGGGCAGCCATCAGGAGGCCCCAACAACTCAGCCTAGGTGGAAGGAAGCTCTGGGAGAGCAGACAAAGGATGCAGGGGAACTCCTCCCACCCCCAGGAGTGGGCTGAGGGCTGAGTTATGGGGCAGGTGAGGGTGGGCAAAGGGACACGAGGGGAGGGAGAAGGGTTGTGGAGAGAAACGGAGTGGGGAGAGCGGTAGAGCTTCCACTCACACAACTCTGGTCCCTATGCACCAGGAAGGCCAGGAGCCACAGCCCGGGGCCCCGGACCCTGGTGCTTAGACTGTGCGGGACTGCAAGGGCTCGGGGGCTGGTGTATGCGCCTCCACGCCTGAGTGTGCGCGTGTGCGAGAGTGTGTGGCGGGGACAGAGGAGGACACTGTGTTCCGGACGTGGGCAGCGGCCAGGTGCCAAGCTGGGAATTGTGAGTAGCTGTTTGGGGCAGATGCTGCCGGGAAACCGTGTCTTAAACCCCGTCCTCAATTTCCTGGGCACTTGGGATGTGGTCAAAACCCTCTCACCTGCTAACCGGCCAAGTCAGATTCCCTGGGGCGTTGATCTAAACCCCCAACCCTTTGCTGGGGCCGGGCAACCAGCAAACTTCCCCCGCCTGGAGGCGTGGGGCGTCTACACTCGCCAGCCCCACGCGCTGACAGCTGCTCCTGGACTTGGCAGAACCCAGGCTTCCGGGGAAGCGCGCGGGGAAGCTACGCAGCGGCGACAGGCGGCCCCCGCGTCCCGCCTCGCAAAGTTTGGCCTCGGGGGGCTCCCAACCCGGTCCGGCAGCGCGGGTCAGGGACCCCTAGAGCCGCGAGCATTAGCGAGCACGGTTCCCCGCAAGCCTCCCCACAGCGCGCGCGTGACTCACCCGAACCGCGGAGCCAGGCGGCGAGGACTATGCCCAGGAGCGCTGGCCACAGGCCGGACCGGACGGCCATGGCCGCGGGCAGGCGGGCGGCCCGGGCGCGGGGCCCCGCGGACAGCAGGGCGCCTTTCAGCGCCTCAGCCCAGAGCCCCGGCCCCGGTCACCCCCAGGGCCCATGCCAGCGGACTGCGCTGCCTCCGGGCGGCCGGCTGCGGGGCGCAAGCGGCGCGTGCCTCCCCTGGGCACCGGGAGCGCAGCAATGCAGCCGGGGCGGAGCGCAGCGCCAGCCGCGCCGCGCACAGAGCCAGCCGCCGCGCGGAGCCCGCAGCCGGGGAGCGGGCCGGCGGGCGCCGCAAAACCCGGACTGGAGCGACGGAGCTGGGCGGCGTCAGGGCGGGGCGGGGGGAGGAAGGAGGGGCCCAGCAGCCCCGCGCCGCGCGAACGGGCCACCCCCAGCTCTGGGGATCCCTCTCGGCGTTGCCCGAGGCTCCCCCAGGGAGGGGCTGGGGTGGTGGGCGGGAGGCCTCCCACCTCCCTGCGCGATCTCCAGGGACCGGCCAAAAGTCTGAAACCCGGAGTGGATCGATTCTCCGGATCCGGGTTCTCCCGGGCCCGCCAGCCAGCGCACAGGTGGCCCGGGAGGGGCCCAAGGCTGCAGCGATCCCGGCGCGGCGTCAGGCTGCAGACAGCGGCCAGGGACAGCGGTGTCCGGCGGCGGTTCCACGCAGCCCTCTACCCCCACCCCACCCTACTCCGCACCTCCCGGCCGCGCTCCGAGGCGTTCAGCGTGTTGCTGTACGCCACCCAGCCCGCGGCTCGGATAGGGGACTGCGGGAAGCTCTCGGGCCCTGGCCCGCGCGCAGAGGTACGCGGGTAGGACAGACTAGGGGCCACCCGCAGTCCCAGCCACGGAACCAGGTGGGCCTCAGAGTGATCCTCGGTTTCTGTAACCCCAGGACACCGTTTCCCTAAAGAAAACAACGCTAGGACGCAGCGCAATCAACAAGACGCGCAGTGTTTGCGCCCGGAGCGCACACCTCGCCGGAGACGTGGGCGTGAAGGAACCAGCTGGGTTTTGGGAGCTAGAGAGATCTGGGGTAGAGTCTAGGGGCCTCCGTCTTCTAGCTCTGTGACCTTGGGCAAGTCACGGTGTCTCCCGGAGCCTCCAGCAACGACCGCTGCTGGAGCCTCCTGTTCCCCACCCCCATTCCCTAATCGGGTTTAAATAAACAGAGGGTTGCCTTGAAGGAGAAAGGAAATGACAGATGCGCGCTATGTGCACAAGGAGAGTGGTTAGAAAAAGAAATCCTACTCTGTGTCGGGAGGAGAAAGAGGAGGGTAAGGGCAGGGTCACAAACTAAAATGCCTATAGTGGATGGGCATTCTAAAAGGCCAGTCGATGATATATAATAAATTGATGCTACACGCTGGGCGACAGAAGAATGGTCTTCGCTTCCACAAAGAGATACGAGCTCTCCTATATTTCTTGAAACACGAGGCCCTCTCTCGGTCTGTCTTTTGTTTCCCACTTTTGAGAGAGAAGGGTTGTGAGAAATGTTTTGCTTTCCTCTTAACTCTCCTGTGAAAAACACCAGACAGTGTCCAGTTAGGTATCTATAGGTGCTGGGCTTCAGGGCCAAGGAGGCCAGGGCAGCGCTGGGGACTGGGCACAAGGTCCCATCTCCAGGCGCAGCTGGTTCTTTTCCAGGTGCCAGGCTGACAGGGTGGGGCCCAATGGGGCCACATCTGCCAAAGTTTCAGTAGAAGCCATTGTATATGAAGTTGTTTTTATTTAAAATTTTAAACTAAAAACAGCAACAAAAAAATTACTTTCATGTGAGCCCAGATGCAAATGTCCACAAATGTCCACCAGCTCTGGGTTTTGAACTCTGCTTTGGAGTTTGCTTGTGCGTAGACTGTGTCAGGGGGCCCTGATCTACCCAACAGGACTGTGTGTATGTGAGTTGTGGGGGAGCAGTGTGCCCAGGCTGCTCCCTCTGACACTATACCTCATCCCACTTTCAGGAAAGAAATGGGTGAGAGAGGTGAAACAATAGCAGAATCTTCCTTTTCAGCCTCCATTGTGGGAAGAAGATTAGGGACTAGGATTTGGGTACTGGAGGGAAGTAGTTGAGGATGAAAGACTGGGATTGGGGCTAGGGTATAAGATGATGTCCTAATGGCGTGTGCTAGACTCTGCTATTTCTATTACATTTGGTTTGATCCTCACCAGAAATCCTATGAAATAAACATTATTATCCCTATTTTATAGATGAGGTCATTGAGGCTTGGGGGAAGAAAGAACCCTATGTCCAGGGCCAATCTTATTCAGTGATTGAGAGGTTAGCTGAGATGACTCTGTGCAAGGTTTGATTTCAATGTCCATGCTCCTTAAATTTCATCCTGCAGTTTTTGCTCTGGGATGAGAACTTGGGAATGAAGTCTGGGGTACAGGAAAAGAAAGGGTCTCTTTCTCTATTCCGTTTAGTTGCTCTGGTCATTTCTCTGGCCCCCTCTCTTCAGCTGGAATAAGATGGTGTATGTAGCAGTCATGATAGACTAGGTTGTGTTGTAGTAACAGCCCCCAAGTCTCTGTGGCTTAAGTCAACAGAGATTTATTCTCATGGGTCCACTGCTCCAGACCTTCTTCACTCAAGGACTCGGGCTGACAAAGCAGCCACTCTCCCATGAGGGAGAGGAAACGGGAGCTCTGGAGGTACACCCTCCCCCCAGTCAATGGCTCAGCCTGGAAAGGATGTCACTTCCACTCACAATTCAGTGGCCAGAACTATGGCCCCACTCAAGAGGATGGGAAAGTGCATACCTACCACATGCCTGGAAGGCAGTTACTGAAACACATGCACAGCAGCAGTGGCGATGGCCACAGCCTCCAGGCCCAGCACGACCCTCCCCTTGGCTACTCTGCAACTCTGTGTGGGCCCTGGCCATGGTGGCCTCCCTTCTGTTTCTCCAGCATCCAGGCTCATAGCACCTCCATCCGTTCCTGTTTGCTTTCCTGTCCCCCAATATTCACAGGCATGGTTCCTTTTAGTCACTCAGGTTAGCTGTCCTCTTCCAAGTGGTACTCAGGGCCATGTCAGGTAAAGGAGTAGGAATTCCCTTGTGTAGATGGGCGAGTAGAGGTCTCACCTGAATTCTGTGTAGGAATCCAGGTTGGAGGGCTGCCAGAAAGGGCTCACCTCAGACCCAAAGCTTGATGGCCAGATAAGAGGGCACCTGTCACCTCCAACTTCATATACTCTTGAGCATCAGTCTCCAAGGGAAGGAGGAGCTAGATCTTCCCTGGGGGGACCCTCCTGCAAGTGTCTGTAGCCCCTTGCAATACCCCACTGACAGGGCAACTACTCTGCTGGACAGATATGTCTCTTCTCAAGGGAGCAGGAATCTGTCCCTCATTGGGTTCATCTTCTGGGGCCACGTCAAGCATGTCTGCCATGTCTTTTCTTCAGAAGGCTTACTTCTTCGACTTTGGAACACCAAGTCTGGATCTACCCTGGATTCTCTCTCTCCAGTTCTGCTGTTATAGGCACCCTTAACACATTGCCCCCCACCCCCCGCCCGCTCGCCCCTTGCAGGAGTTCTCCAGTGGGAGCATTTCTCTGAAGCCATCTCCTGAAGTGAGCTGGCATATCTCCTGGCCACATGGCCTTGTGCATGCATGAGTAGGGTCCCAGTCAGCTTTGATCAGGGACATTGTACAGTTAATGCCCACTAGACTGAGGGACCTCAGAGTTCATGATGAGGCCATTGCTGACTTGAAGATGTGCCAGAAGCTCCTGTGATGGGGATTAAAATGCAAATCTCCAGGCCCTGCTCCGTCCCCATTCTGATTCAGGGGAGGTGTCTAGGAATCCATGCTTTTACAAAGCTCCCACCATCCCCTACCGGTTATTTTTCTTTTTTTTCTTACTGGTGCCAGTGGTCTGAAAACCTCTCTTTGAGGAACACTGCCCTAGGTCTTTGCCATGGGTGCTGCCAGCAACAGGGTGTTACCCATCTACCCTGGGTTGCTGGTTTTCTGAATTTAAATTCAGAAACTTCAATTCATCCCCAGTCCTATTCCACTGTATTACATCTAATCCCTCTCTCCCGCATGGAACGCTCTCAGGATATGGAGGATGTCGGGCAGGGGGCTTGCTATTTTCTTCAGCTTCCTGTCATTCCCAGATGAGTCTGGGAAGTTGTATATGCCGTCAATCAAGTTGTTACTAAACAGGTGGCTCAGAGCAGGACCAAGGACAGCTCAGTGGCTCGCTATATGCTATCTACAAGTTGCAGTGGGACAATAAGTCAGCTCTTTCATCCACTTGGGAAATTTCTGATCACTCCATCCTTTAGCTCACATATAACTGCCACATCCACAGAATAAATGGAAATACCCTGCATAGTCAAAGACTCACTAGCCCCCTGCTTTGCTCTGATCTACCAGGCCAATAACCCAATCAAACAGGAAATTAGTTTGGCAGGAAGGACTTGTTCTTGGTGGCCCCAGATTGGCTCTTGATGGTCCCTGCCATGATTCCAGCATTCATATCTGCCCACTGCTCAGCATTTAGTTTCTATCTTCTGGAAGCAGTATCTTCCTCTCTTTTCTTTGAGGGAGCACGCCTCCCCACTGTCAGTGCATGAGATTCATGTGGGGCTACCCCACCCCAGTTCCAGAGGATGGCACATATTTCAGGATGCACAGCATCCACTATTCCCTAAACCGTGTGATTCATTCAAGGATGAACATGTGACCCAAGTCAAGCCACTAAGGCTCGTTTCTAGGACTTTTGTTGGGACTAAGGAGAGAAAGAATTTCTTCTCTTGCTGGACTTGAAGAAGGAAAGAGGTGATCTTAGGGCTTCCATCCTGTGAGGAGCACATGCCAGAGACTAAAGCTTGGGCAAAGAAGAGCAGAGCCTGGAGAAGAGAGAAGGGCTGAATCCTGTCTCTTCATTCAAATCCCCTGGATCCAGCTGCTCCTGAAGCTACCAGATACACACTTGTTTTTCAGTTGTTGTTTTTTTTTTTTGTTGTTGTTGCTAAAGCCCACTTGGGTTTCTATCATGTTTTATTTGAAAGAATGACACAGAATCATCCTTTATAAAAATCTGTTCTAGAGCCTCGCCTAGGATAGGGCAAGTATTTATTAGTGCCTAGTGTTTGCATGGCTTAGTGTTACCCACTGGGGGAAACTGCAGCCTGTGGGAGAAGACATAGCAGATAGGCTGTAGTGAGAGCTAGGCTATAAGACAGATGAATGTGTAGGGGTTAAGAGGGTAGAGAGAACTAGAAACAAATCTCTTCACAGGACCCCCAGTAGTAACTGGACCAGTCCCTTCTGCACATAGAATCCCAACATTCACCCATTCCCTGAACCCAACACACACACACACACACAACATACCCTTTTAGAGTGTTTCAGTTTATATCTGCTCAAGTAAACCAGTTCATCCTTGCACTTTCCTGCTCACTGGTACAGAGCACTGTGCAATTTAACAAAGGTATCTTCCTGGTTCTTCACTAAGCAGATTTTCTTTTAGAATTCTGTCTTAATTCTTTCAGGTCATTATAACATCGTTATCCTTGGTGGCTCAGATGGTAAAGAATCTTCCTGCAATGCAGGAGACCTGGGTTTGATCCCTGGGTCAGGAAGATCCCCTGGAGGAGGGCATGGCAGCCCACCCGAGTATTCTTGCCTGGAGAATCCCATGGGCAGAGGAGCCTGGTGGGCTACAGTCCACGGGGTCGCAACGAGTCAGACACGACTGAGTGACTTAGCACAGCACAGCATATAACAAAACACCATACAATATCCACTCAGTCTCTGCTTCTAACACAAATGGACTTTCCACACGCTACTCACACAGATGCACACAATCAATAATATAATCAATCAATACTGAATCAACATTGAGCACAATCAATAAAAAACACATATTATCTCTGTGCATTTACATATGTGAAAATACTACCAGATATCTCCACTTCTTTCATGCACAGATTACTTTTTGTGTCCATGCTCCATGCAGTCCCATGCTACTGAGGATTTTGTGCCTGGGCCCCTCCTGTGCCTCTGCTCAAGAAGTGAGGTGTTCTCACCATGGAGTCTTCAGGACCAAGGCCAGCGCCTAGCATTTCTTGAGACACTGTTTGCCCAGCACAGGGCTAAGCTCCTCACCTGGTTAATCTCTATGGATTCTCACAGCCCCTTAGGACACAGATGGTGTTATAACCCCCACTGTGTGGACACAAAAACTAAGGCATAGAGAAGGGATGTACTTGCCTAAAGCCACTCAGCTTGTAAGGGATGGGACAAGGATTTAAACTCAGACTCTGCTCCAAAAATGTTTGTTGAGTGATTGAAAGCATGTTCAGTCTCACAAATGGTTTTATTAGAGACACATGCTCCTATGATATATATGCTACCACACACACACACACAATCAGAAACACAACCAGAGATAACCTTTCCAGCTCCACGAACTCTATGGCATCTGTGACTCAGACATTTCCCTGGCTACACGGCCCCCTTCTCTAACGTTCCCCACTGGGTGCTCTCAGGCAGGTTTGGAGGTGAGGTGTTCCCTGCTGAGGGGCCAGGGTGAAAAGCAGGGGGTGGGGGAATTATCAGGAAGGGGCAGGGGGAGCTGAGGAGGAGGAGGAGGAGGGGATTGGACCAAGTGGAAACCTGGCACCATGCCCTCTGCAGATGACCTGATGAGCATTTTGCAGAGTTAATTTCATTAGCGTCTCTGGGAGATGAACAATTAGCAAGATGCTCTGATGCCTTTAAAAGCTTAAGAGAGGGAGAAGGATGCCTTTCTGGCTTCCCCATCTGACCGCAGTGTCCCTCCCTCCCCGTACTTTCTCTGTGGCTCCCTCCATCTCCATCTTCATCTCCCATCCACTCTCACCCCACCTTCCCCTCTCCTGCCATCACGGAATCACTTATACCCCCCACCACCCCTCCCTGCTCCTCAGCCACCACGATGGCCCCTCCCTCCCTCTTCTAGGCTCCCATCTGCCCCTTGGCAGCCCCGTGTTGGACCACTGCCCACAAAGCATCAATTGGTCCCCTGTGTTCTGATCACTCAGACACCCAGGGCTGATGCTTGGCACTGGTCCAGTCTTGCAAAGAGCTTTCCTTTGGCACCCACAAAAGGCAGGGCCAGGTAGAAAATCTCTGTTTTCTTCTTTCTTTCTTTTTTTTTTTTTTTTTTTACTGATTTTGCTACCAGGTCTTTGGCAATCCCCAGAGGAGGTTACATCCCTGACAACTTGGAGCTCCCATTGCAATCCCGGGGCTGGTGGGTGTGCAGGGCTGGAGTAACTTTCTGCCTCGTCCTTGGGACTGGGAGGAGGTTGGGGGGGTTCCTGGAGAGAGACCCAGGTCAGTGTGGCTCTAGCGCACAGATGGAAAAGGGGGCTCCAGACATTTGGGTCAGTGTTTGTTTCAGCTTCCAATTACACACTTCTTGTGTTGTGATCACACTCCTCATTGTGACTTCTCCAAGTCCTGGTCAGTTGGAGGGGTCCTGGTCCCATGACCAGACTCCCCTGAGCCTCTTTGAAGTTCCTTGGGGCAGCTCTGCCGTAGTGAGGCCCTGCCAGCCGGGGATCAGCCTTTGTGAGTTGAGATTCCAAGTTCTCCAGGACTCGGTGGGGGCTCCAGACAGACCCTGTCCTCTCAGTTCAGGTGATCTCCGATAGTTCTATCTCCCTTCCACCTCAGAGCCCTCCCTCGGTCAGGGCATCAGGGAGGTACACTTGGAGCTTGCTAAAACCCAGATTTCTGGACTCCCTCCCAGGCTTATTATGGGTTCTCAGCAGTGGGGGAGGGGCCTGGGATCTGCATTTTAAGAGACTTCCATCTGGGCCTACTAGACTGAGAACCATGGCACATGATGTCAGGGTTTGTAGGCCCCTGGAGCCAGAAACTCCAGCTCTACATCATGAATTCTCATCAGGGGCAGTATCACTCCAGGGGTGATACTCAAAGAGTTGGTTCTTTGGGGGTGGAGGTGGGTGAAAAAATCTGACTCTTTCTCTATATAAAGCACAGATCTATATACAGTACATCAACAGATAGACAGGGTATCATGGTATTACAGAGAGGGGGCGATTAGGGGAAAAAAATGTAGAGGCTCCTTATGGGGGTGAGAGTGAAAAATAGGTTGAGAAATACTGTTTACTACTGAAAGGTCCTAAGAAGCATGAGAGCGTGACTCAAAACTGACCCTCCATATGGGGACACAAGCATACACACACCCGGTTGCACACACACGCACTCAGATTTGCACACGTCAGCACACTCTGCACAGAACGCATCCAGAGGCTTCTGCTCACACACATGCAGATACACACGCTTCCATCTTCACCCTCCCACACAGACACCAGGAGGCTCCAATAACACTGCATTAGTGAAGAGGGGACTAGGTTAGGATTTTAATAAGCCCTTAAATAAATAAATATATAAACCCCCTTTACCGGGGCCTCTGTGCTTCTTATTAATGTGACATCCTTGACCTCACGCTTCTTGAGAACAGAGTTGTCTCCGTGTGTGGGCGTGTTTCTGAGGTGGTGTGTGTTCTGCGCATGGCTGTGAAGGAGATTGCCTGTGACCGGGTGTTGTGTACAGGTGTTTGTGAGGTGTGTGCTGGGGCAGAGTGTTGTGAGCAACAGGTCAGAAAGGAGTGAGTGAGTGAGTGAGTGTGTGTGTGTGTGTGTGTGTGTATACTTAGGGGTGACTCTGGGGTTCTTAGCCAGATACTGGCCAATTTTCAGGGAGCCTGGGCTCCAAATCCTCTCTGTTCATCATTGTTTTGTTTACTTTTGTCAACACATAGTACGTGCTCCATAACTATGTTCTGAATAAGTGAGTGAATAAATGAATGTAATTATAAAGCATCTTCAGCTCTGTTCTCTGAATTAAACTTCATAAGTTGCTCCATGTCCTCGGTCTCACCATGCCCATTTTACAGATGAGAAAACTGAGGCCAGGGCATTGAAGGTAGCATGCTGCACCATCACCATTAAGTAAGTGGTAGTTTATTACAAGTCTTCTGGTTCCCAGGCTTTACTCAGGGCCCATTGCTACTCTGCAAGCCCCAGGGAGATCCAAGTAGGGTGGCCCAGAGTCACTTCCAAAAGGGCTGCTGAAGAGGTGGCCATGTTGGAACCCAACATCTTCCTGAGAGGTTCCTGACAAACCCCTCTGCTTTTCTCTCTGCTTCTCCCTGGTACCACCAGACCCCTGGCCCTCTCAGCCTGCAGTCCCAGTCCCTGGAGGGCCAGCTGAAGCTAGGCAGAGCAGATGGGCGATGCTCACCCAGTGAGGCAATTCTGACTCAGTCCCTCGGGGGCTGGTACAGACTGTGTGCCAAGGTTAATTAAACTGGTAATTAGAAGGAGAGATGCTTAATCTATCTGGTTAATAAAATAACCCCCTTGCATGAGCACGTGGACGCAGTTGCTTGGCTGGGCGGAAGCAGAGAGGCTGCAGCCCTGGTGTTATGGGATCAGTAGAGTGGAATGCTCCCTGCTCCCCTGGGCACTGTCCTCCCTCCCTCTCTGCTCTCCGAGTCCTAGAACCAATTGCTGGGTCTGCCTCTGTCACCTTAGGGTGGGGTCTTGCGGGGAGCTGTGAGGAAGGTCAGGTGTAGGGAGGCAGCCAGGGTACCCTGTCCTGGGGATGCCCCAAGGTAGAAAGGCAGCTCTCACAAGGTTTGAGGTTTGCCAGCCACCAGCCCAGCCTGCCATGGGTTGGGGGGAGGCTCCAATGCCAACTGGGACCCTCTTATGCCTGCCCGTGACTCTTCATGTCACTTCCTTCCAGGGCTAAGTCTGACCATTCTCTAAATAACATCCTTGGTGAATATCTTTAACAATTAAATTGCAATTTCATGTATAAAACATGAATACCTTATTTTTCTTAAAAAAAAAAAAGTTAAAGACTACAAATGCCATCCCTCCTCCCAAATCTCAGGTTTTGCCAGGGAAGGGACCACTGATGAAAGTCTGGTGGGTCACCTTCAGGGCCCGTCTCTGCTTGTACACAGGTGTAATGTGTTGAGATAACGAGGTGAAGTTTTGCTTGATGTTAGATTTTTTTATAACATAGTATCTTACTGTATCTCTCATTCTGCTGTGTGTGTGTATTTCCCCCTATTCAAAGTGTAGAACTGATGTTTTCTTCAATCAGATTTCACCAAGATGGAGGTTTCCAGGTGGGGAGAGGAGTCTTCCTCGCCCTCAGGACCTCATGCTAAGAATGGCCTGGGACCTGCATCAGGGCATTCTCTGACTATGGACTCTCAGCCCAGTGGGTCCAACCCTGCGCTCCCCAGGCTCCTAGCCCAATCCCATCTTCCTGAGTGCTCCCCCGGACCCTGTTCCTCTTCAGTGATTTGAGTGAGTTGGGGTCACAGCAGTGCCCCCTTCCTCCTCCGGCCTCTGTCGCTGAGACAGCGGGGCTGCTCACACAAGACTGTGTGTGTGTGAGGCTGCCATGGCCCCACTGCAGCAGCCACCCCCATAAACCTCACAGGTACCCGATCTCAGGCGGGGGGTCCTCAGAGCAACCAGCTGCCTCCAGTTTCCCACCTCCGAGAACCACCCTGGGGGACTGAGAGACGCCCTCCCTGGGGGTTTCCTTGAGGACAAAAGAGCTCAGCTCACCTGTGTGTGTGGCTTGCCAGGGAGAGGAGCTGCTGAGCTCTCTGCCAGCTCCCGGCAACAGTGACAGGCAGGCCCCAGTGATCGGCAGCAGGCAGCAGGCAAGGGAGGAAGTGGTCCCTGCAGTGTACTTACTGCAGGGTGAGGGGCTTTACTAACCTCCTAGTGATCAGTTTAATAGTTGTTGAAGTCAGGTGAATTCAGCAGCTGGAGCAGGTGGCACTGAGGCTGTAGTGCCTGAGCTGATGTGAAGTGGGGGGTCTGAAGGGGCTTTAGCTACCAGAGCCCCAAGTCAGCTTCTAATCTAAAGGGGTTAACAGGATACACTTTTTAAAGGGCAAGAAACAGGTTAGAGAGTGAAGGTAGGGCTAGACAGGGCATGGGCTCAGCCTACCCATTCATCCACTATCCAGACACCCATCTACTCATCCACCTACCCACCCACTGACCGATCTACCCATCCACCCATCTACCAACCTACCCACCTGTCTACTCATCCACTAACTCATCTACTCACCCATCTACCAACCTACCCATCTATCTACTCATCCACAAATTCATCTACTCACCGATCCACCCATCTATCCAGCTACCTACTTACCCATTTCCTCACTGACCCGCCAACCCATCCACCCACCCATCCACAAACCTACCCATCCATCTACTCACCTACTCACTCATCTTCCTACTCACCCAGCCACCATCCAGGAACCATCTCTCCAACCATGAACTCATTCATTTAGCAAGCATTTCTTGACCCCTAACTTTATGCCAAGCCCTGTGCTGCACATGGATCTTGTTTTCTTGGATCTCATTATTCCAGAGGGGCTGTCAGGCAGGAGAGAGGCTGGCAATAAATAAACCAACAAGATGGTGAAAAAATATAAAGTGGCGAAAAAATATGAAATGGTAAAGTGAGAGAGAGTGGAGGGGAGAAGGCCTGGAAGGCAAGGAAACTCTGAGAAAGTGATGTTCCAGCTGAGACCTTAGTGAGGAGAAAGTGACAACTGCTTGAAGATCTGGGGGAAGAGTGTTTCCAGCAGAGGAAACAGCAAGCACAAAATATCTGAGAAGGAAATGAACCTGGTGTACTTTTGCCCCCACAGGAAAAGCGGTGTGGCTGGGGCACAAGGCGCTGGCAGAAGGGGATACAGGGGGTTGGGTCTGAGAGGTGGCAGGGACCCAGATCCCAAGGACACTCGATGGGGAAGGAAGAGGAACTGGACTCTTCCAAGAGCAAAGGGAAGCCAATGGAGAGTTTAGAAAGAGGAGTGATATGATGTGATCCACTTCTGAAACTCACTCTTCTTGATGCCTTAAAGTGATGACTATAAAACAAGGCGGGGAGGAGGGTGGTGGCCAGTGATTTCTAAGTCCCTTTCCGTTTCAAAATCCTGCAGTTTTCAATTCTAAATTGAAATTCTAAAACAACGTGAAGGATGATCTCTAACATCTGAAGGATGTTTTCACCATTTACAAATTCACATTTGTGGAACGATTCTGTGTAACTCTCACAGTAGCTCCGTTCAGTATCAAGGAAGTGACCTCCTCTGAGCACCAGCAGGGCAGCCCCCGAGTGGAGCCTCCCAACCTGAAGCCCTGAGGAGTGCTGCTCTACGACGCCTGCTGGAAGGGTGGGAATGCCGCTGTTGGTCTTGCTGTGAACATCTGTTATTTATGGCTGGGCCCCCAGACCCTCCCTTCTGGTAGCCTCAGTACCTTGTCCCTTTGGAGAACCTCCTCCACCACCACTCACAGTCTTCGTGATTCAGGTAGAGCCACTACCTCTCCCTGGCTCCAGGAGTGATCAATCAGAGATCCCAGTATCCTGGCTTCCCATTATCCTGGTGGTTGGTTCAGGTTAGGCTCCCGGTTTGTGCCAGTGAGAATCAATCCTGGGACTTAAACCGGCACTTAAGCTTAATGGGAGATGTTCCCTTTCAGATGGGGTTGTTCATCTGTCAGCATACCTGACATGAGTGGGTGATGGCCATTTATTGGCAAGATCCTGCTCCCACAGAGAGCTAACAAAGAGACAAGGAGAGAGACTCATTCTGTTAAAGCACCCTGATCCAGCCATGCCTGAAGGCAACCTCCTCTTCCTAACTTTTCAATTACAAGAATCCATGAATTCCCTTTTGTGCTTGAGCAACTTTGAGATATGATTTCTGACCCTTGAAGCCAAATGGGTGCTCACCAATGCATACTTGCACAACCCTTGAAGATTTACAAAAACACAATCACACGCAGAACTGGGTTCATCCTTACAACACAATCACACGCAGAACTGGGTTCATCCTTACAGCAGCTCTGGAAGGTAGGCATTATCATCTCCATTCCACAGAGGAGGCCAGCTCGGCCAAAAGTCAAGATGTGTTGCCGGGCGCAGGACCGGGGCTTGGATACAAGACTTTAGTTATTCTCATCTTGGAGGATGAGTGCAGTCTGTTTGTACAGCTCTCCTCCAGGTACCCATGTCTGATCACAAGTATGCCCTCTGTTCACCCTTTGCCTACCAAGTAGCAGGCACCACTTTCCTGGCTTCTCTTTCCTGGTCACTGTCCCCACCAGCCTGTGGTCCTTGTAAGCCTGGTGCCTGTGGCTTCCCGCCACTGACACTTTAAGCAAGCAAAGCCCTTTTAGGAGTGTGAGTGACTCTAGGGAGACAGACAAGGCCCCTAAGACCTTTCTCCAACCTGCTGGGAAGCCACAAGCCACAGGGGAGAAGTGGGATGTAGAGTCCCAGTCCTACTCTTCTCATAAGCAGTGTGACTTTGGACATGTGATTTAAGCTCTCAACTGCCTCGTCTGTGAGTGGACCTAGTAATACACCAGTTTCAGGTGGTAAACAAAGTCATGCCCATTTCTTCAGCTGCATTCCCCTCTGCCCTGTGCAGTTTCCTGGATGTGGGCTCCCCTTTCTGGGGACACTTGGTCTCCTCCTCCAGGATCCACTCCTTCACTGAGGGCCTATTTATTTATTCAATGCCTATTGTATTCCAGGCTCTGCACCCAAAGGTGGGAAACAGCAGCGAACAAGACAAGAGCTTGCATTCTATAGAACAGGGACACACCACAACCACATAAAGGAAAGAGTTTCATATAGGTGCTCCGCAGAAAACAAATAAGCAAAACCCAAGGAGATAAGACCATGCTGAGAGGAAGGAGGGGGGCACTAAGAGGGGTGAGGAGGCTTAGCCACTGAGACCTAAATGAAGAGAAGAAGGCAACCAAGGCAAGAACTGATGGTTTGAAAATATACAACAAAAAAATTAAAAATAATAATAAAAATTAAAAAATAAAGAAAACAAGAACTGATGGTTTGAGCATCCCAGGCAGCGAGGACAGCAAGTGCAAAGGCCCTGAGGTAGGACCAACTGGAGGAACAGTAGGCTGGCGTGGCTGGAGAGCTGAGTGAGGAAAAGGCGGCCCATGAAGTTGGAGAGGTAGATAGGGTAGACCCTGGGGCCTTTGTACACTATGAATAGGATTGGAGCTTTATTACATGTGCGATGGGAAGCCATGGAGGGGATGTAGGCAGGTGAGGGATGGAGCCTATACTCATTCTAGGAGGAGTGATCTGGCAGCTCTGGGGGGTTGCTTGGCAGGGGCAAAGAGCAAGCAGGGCTGCCAGCCTGAGCCCCTGTCTCATCCAGACCCTTCTGGAGCTCAGCCCAGCCGTCCAGCCCACCCCCACCAAGCAGATAGTGTTGGGAGCCTCTAGTGCTCTCTGCTCACCTGCAGATCCTTGTGACTAGTGCTGGGCACCCAAAGAAAGATGCACTGTGATAAACTCGAGCCGACACTATGGTTTCTCCACCAATGTCCTCAGCTTCTCTTTGATGACTCATCCCCAGGGATTAGCACCACCACCCCAGCCCTACCCCCACCTGCCCTCACATGGGAAATGGTCCGGAGTTTCCTATTACTAAAGAAGCCTCCTGTAGTGTGGGAGACCTGGGTTCGATCTCTGGGTCTGGAAGATCCCCTGGAGGAGGGCGTGGCAACCCACTCCAGTATTCTTGCCTGGAGAATCTCCATGGGCAGAGGAGCCTGGTGGCCTACAGAGTTGGACACAACTGAAGCGTCTAAGCAGCGGCAGCATCACTGATAAAGACACACTTCCTTCCAGGTAATTTGCACCAAAGGAAGATCCCTTCCTTCTAATGCCAGAGATGATTTCCCTTCTCAGTAGCATCTCAGGATTTGGAGCGGCCAGCCCCGCGTCCCCCCCTCCCCCTCCGGCATCTGTGGCTGCAGGAGGCAGCCATGTGAGCAGCAGGGTGTGCCCTCGGGTCCACGTGTGTGAGGGCTGATGACTGAGCGCAGGCGGCAGGCAAGGATCCTGGTGGAGTGGAGAGAGGCCCCGGGCTATGGGAATCCAGCCACCATCGCTTGTCTGTTCCCATCAGGAGAGCCATCGGCCTTGCCGGCTATTTCATCTGTGTTTATTTGTCTGTCTGCCTGTGTCTTGCTCTATCTTCTGATGTGTCTGTCTCTGAGTCTTCAGAGGCCCCTTCAGCTGGAGTCAGTGTTTCTGAAGTCAGACACAGCCCGCGTCTTTCCCCCCGGGGGCCGGGCACGCACGCGTTCTGGCCACGGGGAGCTGGTCCACGCCCCATGAGAAAGAGTAAAAACAGCTCCTCAGGCTGCGCGGTACTTTACAGTTTGCATGTCTCTGTCCCACGCTTGTGTTTAATTATATCCTTGCCTTGTTCCCGAAGGAGTTCAAGGCGATAGTCCTCTGTTCTTCGCAGTGGCATGGGCCCCAGCCCAGCCCCGTGGTAGGCAAGGACACAGAGGTTCACAGGGGCTTCGTCAAGGTCATGGAACAAGCGCTCAGGCCAGAGCAGGGACCTGAGCCTCGAGCTTGGGTTGGATTGCTCTTGCAGGAAGTTTCCAGAGGCCTCCTTCTCCCGGAGGTTTGGAGCTTACTCTGCCTGGGGGGTGTCACTGGCCACCTTCTCTGTCACAGGTTCAGTGGGTAAAGCCAGGTGCCTCCTGGCTTGTCTGGGCCCTGGTACAAGCCTCAGTCCTTCTGTCTGGAGCCCTGGGGAGCAGTAAAGTGGGAAATCCCATGGGAAGAGAGATGGAGATTGAGACTCTGGGTTGGGGGTGGGGGCAGCGAGGGGTGGTGAATGCCCCTGCCTCTTCCCCACTCTGTGGCCTGGTCGTGAGGGGCTGAGGCCTGGGGAGGGCTGGGGGGGTCTGGAGGAGTCTGGCAGGGGCATGGGGAAAGAAGGGGCTGCCCAGATGACAGCAGATGACTCAGAGCCCAAGCTGCTGCCGCTGCATCAAAGGAGGGGCGCGAGGGGGGACGACGAGGCTTGGCAACCGCTCCCCCAGCTGCTCTGGGTTTGAAGCTGAGCCACTTTGCTGGCTCCAGCACAGCGCGAACAGGTGGCAGCAAGATTGGCACAGCCAGGAAAATCCATCTTGCGGAGGCCAGCATGCAGCAGAGCGGGAGAGGAGCAGCCAGACGAGGGGGAGGAAGGAGAGGGGGGAGGGGGAGGGGCTGTGGGGAGGAGACCCTCCACTCCCTTCCACAAGCCCGGCCATCCCCGGGGGCAGATCCTCTCTGCCCTCCTCCCCCCACCCCAGATGGCTACATGTCCCCACGCAGCCACCTCTGCACACCCAGGCCAAGGCACTCAAGAGTCCTCAAGGACCCTGAGGGCTCGTGGGCTGACCAGGTCTCCTCCTCAAAGGCTCACATAGGACGTCTACCTTCCCCCTTCGCCCCACTGCCCACACCTCCCAGTCAGCTCTGGGATAGATGTTTGCCAGTTGGGTTGTCTGGCACTGGGGACAGTTGAGCACCTGGTGAGGAAAGAGGCACCTGGGCCTCCCAGGTGGGCTCCCAACTCCAGGAGCTGCAAGTCAAGCTTTTTCGCCTGGTTTCTGCTCTGTCAGGATGGGGTGGGCGGCCCAACATATGCAGAGGCATCTGGTGAGTTGGCTGGGAACAGGCCCTACCCCGTGGTGCGCTAACTCCTACCCCAGAGCTCCACCAGCATCTCATGAACTCGGCCTTAGCGAGGCCATGCTTGCCTCTCAGCAGTTGCAAGGCTGTGTGTGATGCTCCCGACACCCTTGATTGATGCCCAGATAAACCAGGTGGCCCTGCATTCAGTCAGGCCGCATTCAGGAGACGGCTGTGAAGGCTCTCCTCTGGGCCAAGTGCGATTCCAGGTGTGCTGGGCACAGCAGGAAACAGTGCAGACAAAGTCCAGGGCTCATGGCACTTTCATGATAGAGGGACACATCAAACCAACAAACACGACAATTTTAGGTAGTGTCAGGTGTATGTAGAAATGTATCAGTGTCAAAAGGACCTGGAGAGGTGGCCTTCTAGATGGGGTAGCCAGGAAGGGCTTCTCTGAGGAGGTGGCATTTGAGCTGAGACCTGAATGAGAAGTCGATCATAGAAGGGGCTGAGGAAGTGTTCCTGGCAGAGGGAGCTCTGTGTGCAAAGGCCCTGAGGCAAAACAACCTTGATAAGCTGAGGAACAGAAGGAAGACCAGTGATGGCAGAAACAGTTAGGACCTGGATCATACAGGACCTGAAGGCCATGGGCAGGAACTCAGCTTTTTTCCTAAGTGAGCTGATGCAGGAAAGATCCGTCTATTGGATGTGGGGAGGACAGGTTGGACCAGGCTGAGGTTAGGAGAAAGGCACTGGGAGACAAGGCAGAGGCAGTGGCAGTTGCTGTAGAGATGGGGGTGCCACGCTGGAGTGGGGGTGGGGAGGAGGAAAGAAGCCGCTGGACTGGGGTGTGTTTTTGAAGCTGAGCCTATAGGACCACTCTGGAGTTGGATACAGAAGAATTAAAGACAGGTTTGGAGTTGAGTTAGGGGAAGGGGACATTCCCAGGGTAGAGGAGGACTGGGGACTCCCACAGGATTAGGGAGAGCACATAGAGGAATTCTTTCTCCTCTTCTAAAAGTGGAACCCAAAGGGAATTCCCATGCTCTGCATGGCCTGGGGCAGCACATGCCCCTGTCGCTGGTCCCCACCTACCAGGTGAGTGTCTATCCTTACCCCATGGATGTGTCCCCCAGGACCCCAGATCTCCTGTGCATCCTGAGCAAGTCATGTCCCTTCTTAAAGATGGACGGCACTTTACAAACTCCATATGCTCAGTTTTCTTTTATTATTTTAATTTCTAAATACTTGGGAAGGTTTCCAGCATTGGCTTCTGCTATAATTCTGGTGCCAACAAACACACTTTGCTCTCTCCCCCTCCACCTCATCCCTGCCTTCATCCAAACCACAGAGATTTCTTCCAACCTGGAGAGGATTCAGGAAGGGAAATTTAGCCAGCACGTGGATGCCCCATGGGTCTGGTCAAAAATGGAACTGACCCCAGAGGCTGTGTGTGGGGGGCTGGCCAGGTGGGTATGAGTCCAGGGTCTCGCTCAAACTGGGAGTTTCTAGAGAAGCTGTCAAAGGGACCCTGGCAGGGGATGAGAACTGCAGCCTTCCTCATACTGCCCAGTCCACACAGTCTTCCCCCAAGGCTTCTCCCTTTTCAAAAGCCACAGGGAGTGACGTCTCCCTTCCTCTTATACTAAAAAATTCCCCAGTGCTCACTTCCTCCAGCAGTTGGACTTTTTTACGGCTCAGACAGCTCCCAGGGACTTTTCTTTTCTGTCTGCCTGGAGTGCTGTCCCCCCAAACCTTTGCAAAGCTCACCCTTTTTTACCCCAATGTCCCATCTTCTGGCAAAGCCTCCTCTGGACACTCAATCTGAGCTGGTGCCTGTGAACAGTCCTTGAGACTCATGCTGAAATCTCATGCATTGCTTTGATGACGTGATCTCATGGGAGCAAGATCTTATCCATCTTTGGTTTGCTGCTGTGCCTCTAGTGACTGGAGCAGTGCCTGGAGTGGAGTCATAAGTACTTATTGAGTGAATGAATGGATTTCCTGCCATCTCCTGGTTCTGCCAGCTCCCATTTGTGGAAGAAAGATGGGGTGTCCCAGACAACGCAGACTTAGGTATGTGGAGGACAAGACAACATTTGCTGACTGGTCACACGTACCAAGAGCAGTACAAGTGACCTTATTCAATATGCTACCCTCATTCTATACACAAGAAATGAAAGATCAAAGGAATAAAAGAATCCACTCAGAAGCAGACAGCTCGTAAGCAGGGGAGCCACAGTTGGGAATCTCAGCTTTCCTACCTACCACGCTGCAGATGGACCACAGATAGAGGGCCAATTTTCAATAAAAGGAGTAATAAAGTGCACTCAGTACCCCTACAGTTATTGACCATAAGTCAATGGCACTTTGATGACTCAGAAGGGGATGCGTTCAAAGCCCCGGGATGGGGGAGGCTGTCCTGCAGGGTCCCCACCTCACACACGGCACTGCACCTGGGCACAGTGTGGGGCCAGGTACAGCTGCGGGCACCTGGGGGCTGCTTTGCGGGCTACACCATCTCATCTCTGCAGGTCATCTTTGCTTGTTTATACCAAAGGAAGAGAACAGTGCATTGATGTGGACTTTTATTCAGGGTGTCATAGCAACCAGCGGGAGTCTCCAATCCTAGGCTCAGTGAGGAGGGGACAGCAACATGATGGGTCCTTCTGATTCTCCTTCCTGCTCTGTCCCTTTCCCGGGGCATCTGTGAAGGCCCCACTTACCTCCTCCAAGCCTGCCCTCATGGCCAGGTTTTCAGTGAAGCTGTACCTGGTGGGGTTGCCAGCACAGACACTCTGTTCCCTGCTTAGGATTCATGCCAGATCACTCAGCATCATCTAACATGGCTGCATTTTACCCACTTCTCTCCTATGAGACTGTAAGCTCAGTGAGGACAGGGTTTTGCTGCCTTGGTTCCCTTCTGGGTTCCCAGCACCTGGCACACAGTAGGCAGGTAGCCTGTGTTTGTGCAATGAATATTCCCCCAACTTTCGTCACTCACACCCCACCTTCACACTTTTGATCATATCTGTGTCCCCCTCTCATATTTTTCTTTCCAACAGCCCCCCTGTAAAAAAAAAACTTAAAGAAATGAAATGTAAGGAAACTTTTTTATCACTGCCATAAATGGAAAGCCAATATCACTTGCCATAAATAGAAGACAACTGTTAAAATAAATGCCACGAAAACAAAATAGTGTGAAGAAATTTGAGCAAAAGCCTGTTGCCTGCAGAAGGCAATAGGCAGAGGTCTGCTCTCTCTTTCTCTCTCCCTTTCTCTGCAAGAGGGAGGACTCAGGGAGTGCTGGAGAGGTGTTAGAGATGGGCTAGCGCCAACCCGATTTTGTCCTTGATGGAAGGTTTTAGAGAGAACTACACAGGGAGCAGCTTTCTCACCATCTGAGCAAGACAGTGTGACTTGACTCCACTCTCGGTACCTCCTAAAAGCCAACCCCGGCCATGGTCCTCATCCCACACTTTGGGGAGCACAGAATCTGGACCACTCAGTAAGGTTAGGGATCAAGGGACTGCTCCACAAATGCACTTGGCATTTGGGACCACGCTAGCCCCTGCTGTGTCTTCGTGGGGGTGGGGAAAGGCGTTCTCTTGGGGTAGGGGTGACGGCATGCCCTGGTGGGGCAGGGTATGTGCATGCATGCTAAGTTGTTTCAGTCGTGTCCGACTCTTTGTGACCCCATGGACTGTAGCCCTCCAGGCTCCTCTGTCCATGGGATTTCCCAGGCAACAATACTGGAGTGGGTTGCCACTTCCTCCTCCAGGGGATCTACCTGACCCAGGGATTGAACCCGTGTCTCTTGAGTCTCCTGCATTGACAGGCGGGTACTTTACCACTAGCACCTCCTGGGAAACCGGTGGGCAGGGAACATCACCCTATTCCCTGGCTCTGTCTTCCCCGCAGCCTTCTTCTGCTGGATTCCCAGAGCCAGTCAATCCGTATCTCTATCTTAGCACATATCCCAGTCCTGCTTATATCAGATGAGCTCTGTCTGAGCCTGTCTTCCTCACCTGACTGGGAGCTCCCCGCCGTGGGGACTGCCCGGTTCGTGCGCGCCTCTTCCATCACTTGGCAGAGTGTCCTGCATGTGACTGGCTTTCCGGAAACATTTGTGGACTTGAATGGAATTGGTGATTAATCAAACTCCAAATAGCCAATATTTCTTCCTGCCCAGTCAAATGGTATCAAAGATTCATCTACTCTCTCAGCCTTGGCTTTTTTTCTGAAGTTTCCCCAGGACCAGGTGGGTAGATGGAGATTCCGATCTCCTGTATCCTTTGGAAGAAGTTTGTTTTCCTGATCCCTGAGCTCTTCTTCCTGATCTGTCTGGCCCAGCTGGCAGGGAGGTTCTGTTAAGATGCTTTGTGTTGCAAGTGACAGGAAAAACTCACATTAATGGTTGTATCATGGAGGAGTTTGTTGAACTAGAGTTTTAAAGTCTGGAGGTAGGGCTAGTATCAGGTGAGGCTTGGTCCAGCAGCTCCAAAGATGTTCACAGAGACCTCATTTCTCTCCAGCTCTCTTGTCTGACTTCCTTGTTTCACCCTGAGGCTCTGCATGGAGCTCCTCCCCACACCCCACCTTGGGCAGCTCCTGGCTATCCCTTCCTAGTAGCAAAATAGCTGCAGTCATCCTAGTCATCCCACATCCTTCAGGGGAATGATGAAGACCTCTTCCAGGCTTCCATGTAAGACAAGGCAGACCTTTCTTTCCCAGAAGCTCTAGGAATATTCTCATGTCTCATTGGCTCTGACTGGGTGACCTGACCATCTCTGAACCAATAGACACAGCCAGGAGGAAGGGATATGCTGAGCAGCCAGTCAGGGTCTGTTCCTGAAGGTGGGTGTGGAGTTAGCTCACCAATCATAGGCTGAGACATGGCGTTCACATTCCCAAGGGGAATATTGGAGGACTCTTTCGTGAAGGAAGAAGGGATGGATACTTGGGGTAAGCCACAGATGTACGGAGCTGTGGGGGAGATGAGCCGAGGGAACCAGCCACTGTGGGGCTTCTTCCTCTGCAGGACAGGGGACTCTTGGCTGGGACCAATCCCTGAATCCAGGTGCTGTTGGGTCTGAAAAGGACACAAATAAACCACATAGAACCTACCTCCAGTCCCCCTACAAAGACACAGACAGTGAAGACACGGAGCAACCACGGGCTCAGAGTTCTTTTTTTAAAAAAATATTTATTAATTTTATTTTTAGCTACACTGGATCTTTGTTACTATACACAGGCTTTCTCTAGCTGTGGCCAGTGGGGATATTCTTCCTTGCAGTGCAAAGGCTTCTCATTGCAATGGCTTCCCTTGCTGTGGAGCACAGGCTCTAGGGCGCAGGCTCAGTAGCTGTGGAGCATGGGCTTAATTGCTCTGTGGCATGTGGAATCTTCCCAAACTAGGGATCAATCCAGTGTCCCTTGTATTGCAATGTGGATTCTTAACCACCAGATCACTAGGGAGGCCGGGCTCAGAGTCCTTAACATGGGATCTGCAGACAGATTTCAGGAGGTTCAGAAACATCTGAGGTCACTTGCCAGATCTGTGGAGTCCTGTGTGTTCACTTTTCTGGGCAGAGGAGCCACAACTCAATGAAGTCTCAGAGGGGTCTGCAGCCTGAATGAGCTTCCCTGAGAGGGGCAGCTACGTACGAGTTTGAATAAGAGCTGGAAGCACAATCTAGAAGAGAATCCGGGTCTGCCAGCTCCCTGCCCCTACGAGCTTGGGTGGGATATCACCATGATGTTCTCACTGTGTCAGTCCACATGGCTCATCTCATTTAATGTAATCCTCTCTGTGTGCCCTTAGAAGTAGCTGCTGTCACATCATGTGGATGAGAGAACCCACGATGTGCTCACAGTTACACATAGTAGGTTCAAGTGGGTTCACCAAGTCTCCACAGGTCCCCCTCGTGATAATGCCATGTGCACGGCCAGGCCTGAGGCAGGCTGCTCTTGGTCTTGGGGGACCCGCAGTGTCTTTTAGAGGTCATCTGCTGGCTCCCAGGACTCCTGCTTTCCCCCTGGGTGGCAATGACTTCCCCACAGAGGAGGCGGGAGAACCAAGCTAACATTTGGGGAGCAGAGTCTCTCTTCCAGGTGCTTTTCCTACAGACTCTGTCCCTATTTGCTGTCCTTTCAGTGCCACTTGGCAGGCACCACTGACCTTCCCACTCTGCAGGCGAGGAAATGGTAGCCCAGGGGGTGAGGTCACTCGACCCACGCGACACAGCGGTGATGAGGCTGGGAATTGAACCCAGGTCTGTCTGAAGCTAGAGCTAGTTTGTGCCTTCTCTCCCGCCTTGCTCACTGTAAACAAGAGGGCAAAAATCTTCTGCTATTTCACTGGGGGACCCGGGACAGCTGCAAGGCTGGCCTGACCATCACTTAATTTAGATTTGCTCCTTACAAGTTGTCAGGGAGGTGCCAGGGGCCATGGCCTGGTTGGGGACAGCCTGGCCCGGCCTCGTTTCTCCTCCCGCCCTCCCAGCCTGCCGGTCTCGCCCAGCACAGAGGTCACCGGCCCTGCTGCCCTCCACAGGACCCGGCCACGGTGGGCTCCAACACGGAGGTGGGGGGCCTGGGGCTTTCTGCTTCAGTGCGCAAGGCCACTGCCACCACCACACACTGCTCCGAACGGCTCCGAAAGCCATAAAGCAGCTGAGAAAAAATGACAGCGGGCGAGGAAACGAGCCACGGAGGAAATTAACTCGTACCCAGGGAACCACGCGGCTTTCTGCTGACAGAGAGGGCCGGCTACCTCATAAAACTAAACACTTAAACTCTCCTCTTTACAATAATTACAGCGCCTTGAATGCCTCTTTCCCCTGCCCCGGCTGGCCCGGGCCGGCTCCGCGCAGGGTACCAAGGGGAGAAGGCTGGAAGCCAGCGTGGCTGCCAGGGCCAGGGGCCCCGCAGCAGGAGGATCGGCCAGAGAGCTAGCGAGTGTTAGAGCTGACCCGGGGCCTGGGGACTGGCTATTCCAACCCCCGCATTTGACAGACGAGGAACCTGGATGCCCAGAGAGGTTTTGTGACTAAGTGAAGGTCACCCAGCCAGTTAAAGGTGGAACAGACTAAAAGCAGTTCCTCTCCCCGATGGGCAGTAAACCATTTCCACCAATCACTGCCCCTCATTCCACAAACATTTCCCGAAGCCCATTGCTGAGCCATACTCTGTGCTAGAGCCCAGGGAAAAGCCCATGGGCTGTCCTGACTCCAATCAGAACGTGAGCTCTGCACACCAGGGCCATGTCTGGCCCCTTCGCATGTGTCCCAGCCCACCAGAGCAAGGCCAGACTCACAGGAACCCCTCTAGGGGGACTTCAGCGCGGCAGCCCTGGACCCCTGCAGGAAGACAAGCATCCTCCTCGTGCCCTGGCCATCTGGGCAACTCCAGGAAGACGGGAAGCCAGCTAGAAGCTTTTCAGCAGCAAAGAGCCTGGGGAGCCAGGGTGTGCCTGCCAACAGTGGGGGCATGGGGGGCGGCAGGCGTCAGACTCATAACTGAGACGAAAGGACAAGGCTTTACCTCCAAGCTGCACCAAACTGCTCTCTGGGCCTTTGACCCCAGCTTCTCTCTCCTCTGCTCTGCCTTCAGGGCTGCCCATCGGCCATGCTGCAGAAGACTCCCGCCATCTGTGACCCTACACCTGCTCCCCAGTACCCCCCTCCCCCACCTCATTGCCCAGTCCTCACTCAGACTTCTCCGCCAGGAACAGCCTTTCTCTCCTGCTTGGCACGTGGCTGCCTTCTGTACTTCAGCACTCCCCCACCAGCCCCCTCCCCGAGTGAGGGACAGCTGTTGTTTTTTTCCTGCAAGCAGCAGGCCCCCTCTGTGGGACCACCCCTCCCCCTCATTCAGTTTGAAAGGATCTGATCACTCGGGAGGTGTGGGAGTGGGGGTGGTGCATGCCCCACGCCTGGCCCATCAGCATATCTCATCACCCTGGTTACTGAGGGTAGTTTGGAGATGGACAGGGAATCTGAAATCTTATCCAGGTGAATCCTGGGATGGTGGGAAGGGGTTCTCTCTTTCTGCTGGGACTGCTGAGCTGAGAGTATAAGCCTGATGCTGCAGAGGACTTGAGAATAAAGCCAATGCAGAGAAGAGCTACCCGAGATAAGGACTTACAGCTTCCTGATGACTTGTTGAGCACCTGGATCTAGCCATGCTTGAAGTTATATGAGTCAGGAAATAATATTTATAATAATATTCATAACTATTCTATTATATCCAATTTTATATTTATGTGATTAATCACATAAGTATGTATTAATTAATAATGCTTATCATGATGATTTTTATATTGTGAATAATAATTTTATTATTACTATTTTGCTTTAGTCAGTCTGAATTTAGTTGCTGTCACTTGCAACCCAACAATTCTAAGTAATGTGGAAAGACCCCTGTTTAGGGACCCAGCTAACAGTGTTAATGGTCTCTCCCCAGGTCCTTCCCATGGAGTAACCTCAGGACCTGCCTGAGCCTGAGCTCTGGGCTCCAGTATTTTACTCCTTCTACAGGGAAGGACTCTGCTGTTCATCACTCTGGGGATATCTGCATTAAGCAGAGGGGTCCAGCAGTTCCCATCCAGACTTCTGAAGGCCCATGTCATCACTTCTTCCTGGAACCTGGCTCCCAAGAAGGTGAGCAAGAATTCAGCCAGGTCTAGAGTTTTATAATTTTCTGTGAGGAATTATCATACATGTAGATTTGTTAGCAAAGACATTTTTGGATTAGAATGTACACTGGGTTATTGAAAGTGAAGGAGAAAATAAGGAATGAACACCTGGTGGCCCCCACTCTACTGGTGAGTCTGGCATCCACCCCCCACCTCACTCTCTGTGCCCAGATACGTTCCCTCTGGACAATGCACCCCTCTCAGGGAGTGGACACTTAGGACAGATACCGAGAGCCTGCTATCCCTGACACAACAGTGTCAGAGTGAGCACATGACCCTGCATAAGCCAAGAGGGTTCCATTCCATGAAGAATAAAGTCTTCTCTTTCCTCTGGGGTACTTGGCCTGTAGAATAAAAGTCTGGAGCTGCTGGGACCACCATGGAGAAAGAAGCTGCCAAAGAATGAAGCCAGTGCAGAAGAAACAGACCTGGGTTGGGGAGGGGGAGCAGAGTCCTGATGACAGTGTTTTTATACCTGGATCCAGCCATGCCTGATGCTGCAGCTCATACCCTTGGACTTCTCGGTTTGCTTATTTTCTGAGCCAGTTTGAGCTGGGTTTCTGACTTTTGCAAGCCAAAAAGTACTGACTAATATAGAGAAGTGTTCCAAACAAGTCATTTTAAGGAAATAACAATGACATTTTACAAGATGCCAAAGTTGTATATGACTGTTACAGTAGAGACTATTAACAACAGGAGCGATGCACTATAAGAGCAGATTGGCCCCTCTGTGCTGACCAGGCTCTGAGTGGCCAGACGAATAGAATGGTGCTTTTATCTTGTGCCTTTTGATATATGTCGTGACTCTTAAGGGACGGGGTGGCTTCCACCAACCTCATTTACCTGGTGGCTCTGTGTAACTTTGTTCAGTGACTCAGTTTTTCCTCCCTTTCCTACGTATGACCAGGAGCGTACAACCAGCCCGTAGACCATGATGAGAGAGTACTCCCACCCTCCACCCCACAAGAGCACTTCACGTGGCGGCTCTCCTGTTCTTGGCGTATTCCTGAACACGAGCTTGGCAGGCACTTCAAGCTGGAAGACACATTGCCCAGGAAAAGAATTGCTCTCAGGGACTCACTGTCAATAAGTTGCTTCTGGAATTCTATTTACCTCTATTTCCCCTTTTCTCACAAAGAAAACAAGACACAGATGGCTTTGCAAAATTCTCTGAAGGACGTTGCCAAAGATCTTTAACCTCCTAAGTTTCCGTTCTCCCTCTCTTGGTCCTGAATCATTCGGACCACATGTCACTCCCCTACTCAAAAACCCACCCGGCATCCCACTGCCAACTGAACTGAATCCAGGTTTTTGTGCTGATTCTAAATGCCTCTGGGCCCTGCTCCCCACACACCTTTCCAGAAATAGGTCTTACTCTTCCAGGCGCTCTGGCTGCTCCCTGCCCACCAGGCATGGCCGTGATTGCTTGTTGAGCTCACGCTGCTCTGCCCCTGGAATACCCCCATCGGCTTGACTGCGCTCCTACACGTGCGGCCACTCCACTCCCTGGTCAGCCTGGGAGGTGGACACACCTCCACCAGTTCTGCAACAGCAAACAAGCTCTCTGAGAGTCCACAAGATCCATCTGAGCCCACATATTTATGGAAAGAGGGTGGAGAATCCAATCCTGGACCCCTTTCTCAGTTCCGGGATCCCTGTTCCTGATTCCACGTGTGGAATCACTGCAAAGGCCACACTAAATACTCTCCTTTGGGAATGCTCCTCCAAGCGCCCTGAGGAAATGGGTGGGATCATCTTTGATGGTCATACCTGTTGACTTCAGGCAGGTTTCTGGCAGGAGACAGAAGGCCACTTCTGTCATATAAGACTAAAGGCTGGGACTCTGAGGGGACTTTAATGAGGGTCTGTGCAGGGGTGATGGGGTGCACAGACCCCATCATTAATGAGGGGTGATAAGGGAAGTCACAGTGGGGGTGGCAGCACCAGACACGGGAGAGAACAGCGTGACCAGAGCTGGGAGGGCCATCCACAGGAGCCCAGGATGCAGCCACTGACAGGACCACCTCCCAGGCAGGCAGGGAGAAGGAAGAAAGACCCTGGCCTCTCTCTCTGCCCACCCTCCTGTCTGCCATGGGGGCGGCTCATTGGCTGCACCCACCTGTTAGCCGGAGGACCGGGGAGCTGGCTGTGTGGTCATTCATGGGTCAGCCTCCCAGGCTCAAAGCTGAGAGAGAGCTGGGTACAGGGTGAAGCAGAGGGCTGGGGGGGTGGGTGGGAGGGTCCCGTATTGGTTTCTGATCGCTGCTGTTAAGAAATCACCACCAACTTTGTGTCTCAGAGCAACACACCTTTCTCCCTTACAGTTCTGAAGGTCAGAGGTGAAGATGAGTCTCACCCGCTAAAATCACGGTGTCAGCAGCATTGTGTTCCTTTCAGGGCTGTAAGGGAAAATCTCTTTCTCTGCTTTTTCCAGCTTCCAGAGGCTGCCTGCACTCTTTGTCTTGTGGTCCCTTCCTCCATCTTCAGAGCCGGAAACAGCCTGTCCAGCTTCACGTGGCCATCTCTCTGGCTGACCCTCTCCCTCTCTCTCCCCCACAGGGACCCAGTGTGCCTCTCACTTACCATTTCCCTTCAAGTGTGCTAATATATTTGTCCCCGCTCCCCACCCCAACCATGTTAGTTTCCTAGGGCTGCTTAGTAGCAAAGTATGTCAAACCAGGTGACTTAAACAACAGGAACTTATGGTCTCACAGATCAGAGGCTGCACGTCCGAGATCAAGGTGTAGCACAGTTGGTTCCTTCTGAGGGCTATGGAGACCCTCTGTTTCACACCCCTCCCCTCACTTCTGGAGGCCTCAGGTATTCTTGTAGATGGTGTTCTACCTGTGTCTTCACATTGTCTGCCCTCCATGTGTATCTGTGCCCAAATTTCTCCTTTTCATAGGGACACAGTCGTATTGGATTGGGGCCCACCCTAATGACCTCATTGCAACATGATTACCTCTGTAATAATCCTACTTTCAAATAAGCTCACATCACAAGGTACTGGGGATTAGGACCCCAACATATTCGTGGGGAGGAGACACAGCTCTACCCATAGCATCCACCCCGTCCCCTCACGGCCATAATTATGTATTCTGCCTGGCTGCCCCTGCTGTGAGCCGTGAAGACCCAATCAGATCTGCCTGTTACAAAGATCTCATAGGTGACAGTATGGAGCGTGTTTTTGAAGGAGGCATGGACTCAGTTTAGGGAATATGAAGCCGCCTGGGACAGGGTAGAGCAGGTGGCCCTAGGAGCAGGCGGCAGGGTCAGTAGGGAGCTGAGAGGTGAAATTCATGGGCTTGGTGAGACCCTGGAGGGGCAGAGAGGGAGGCCAATGTCAGGTTCCAGGTTCAAGAGGACAAATGGTCAGTTGTGCTCTTGCTGGAGGAGGGAGCAGATGATTTGGGCTGAGGTTCTGTGCAGGGTGAGAAATGCAGGCCGAAATGGGGAGAAGACAGAATTGTTCACACAGCATTTCCACCAGAAGCGACCTGGGCCCAGGTTGGCAGAAAGAAACAGGGGGAGTTTGCCAAGCAGGAGGACAAGAGGGGACATGGAGCAGAAGAGCAATGGGGTGGGTCAGCTCAGAGGCTGGAAGCCTGCCAGCCCCGCAGGATCCTCACTCACCACATGACTTCCAGCAGACGGTTTGTGGGCCCTGGTGTTTTTTCACCCTCTCTGTATCTTTTTCTCATGTGAGTTAGCAGTTCCTCTGTCCGCCCCCAGAGTTGAGTGTGTCCCCTCCCTCGTTACCTTTGGGTGCAGCCATCTGACAAGCTTTGGTCAATGAAACGTGGACAGAGTACCCATTCTCAGCCTCTCTGCACTTGCACGGGTTCTCTTGTGCCTCTGTCATCACCATTTGAGAATATGATCCAGCTACCCCACCATCCCAAAGAAGACAAGAAATTCACTGAGCAGAGCCAGACCTGGCCAGCCACCTCAGGGGGTCCAGGCTGAATCAGCCGATGCCTGGACAACCATGATTGTATGAACTGCATGGTGCTTATTGCCGTTAAGTCACTCACAGCCTATGGCTGTTTGTTATGTAGCAGCAACTGACTGGTGTACAGTCAGATCACACCATTTTACAGGGGAGGAAACTGAGGCCTCGAGAAGGTTAGAAACTTGCCCAAAGGTCTCTGGATACCTCGCTCAAGTTTCCTTCTTTCTAATCCATTGCAGTGACTGTCACCTATCTTCTGGTTTGTTTGTTTGCTCATTCAATAAACATGTTTACTTGGGTGATGTGAGCCAACATAGATGACCTGGGTTTTTTCTTAGTCCTCCAAGAGCTCTATGTGGTTGCAGTAAGGAGACAGACCCCAGACAGATCATGATAGCCATAGTGAGTGGGGTCATAGAAATGTGCTCAGGAGACAGGGAGAGGTACCCAACCCAACTAGGAAACAATCAAGGCAGGCTTCCTGGAGAAAGCGTTGTATCTGAGCTGATTTGTAAAAATGAGAAGGAATTGACAAGGCAAAGCCGAGGAAGGAAGCAGTTTGAATGAGCGTGGGCTGGAGGTGAGATATAGACTGGGGCTGGCAGGTAGGGGTGGTGGTGGAGGGCAGCAGCAGGTGAATTTCAAATTCCTTTGAGCTATTCAAACCACTTCAGGTGAGGCAGAAAGTGGCAGGAGATGGGTTTGGAAATGAAGGTAGGGTCCACATCCAGCCAGGCACTGTATCCCATGGAAGGAGCTCAAACCTTCATGAGCAGATGATTGGGGGGTGTGCCCTGAGGGTGTGGTCTTAGATCAATTGACTCATTCTCTTGGCCTAGGTTTGTCCATCCCGAAAATGAAGAATGGGGCAAGATGGTCTTTGGGGATCTCTTTAAATCCAAAACCATTGTTGGGGACTGACGGGGAGTGGGCATGCTAGAGCGGAGACCACCCATCCTGGCAGCCGATCCAGGGCAGCAGTAGAGGAGAGAAGGCCCCCTTTGCTTGCAGAATGGGGCTTGGGTAGCACCTCAGGGAACCAGGACCTCCTTCTCCACTTTGGCGAGGAGCAGGGGAATTTCCTCTGAGCCAAAGTCTGGCCCAGGAACACGAAGAACAAGGACAAATTGGACATTCAGCTTTGAGGATAAGACTGTCCAGATGGGGGCGTGACTCTCTTATTTCCTTTTCTCCAAGTCTTATAAAGGGAACTGGGGTTGGGAGATATGGAAGGTTGGGATTATTCACTGATGGCAGAAGAGGGGGCCTTTCTGATGGCCGTCCAAGCTCAAACAGCCTCATCCTGGCGCCCTGCCTCAGAGCCCCCGACAGAGGCCACTCGGAGGAAAAACAGACACATAACACAAGAACTCCTATTTAGCAGATGAGGGCCAATCCAGCCAGGCTGGCAAGAAAATTTCAGGTAATTGATGTTATTTTTCCTATTGACTATGTTCTGCTAGAAAAGATTTTGGTTACAAGGTGTAATCAAATCACCCTTAAGAATTCTACTAAAAGATTACTTTTGTAATGAGAAAAAAATGTACTTTTAAAAAGGAATCTGTGGTATAACCTCCTTGGAGGGCAATTTGGCAATACTGAGGAAAATGGGAAACGCTCACACTCTTGGATACAGCAATTCTACTTGTGGGAATTGATATTGCAGGTGTTTCACTAGCATACCCACCTGTGCGGGAAAAGATGTCTTTGCAGTGTTCTGTATGTGAGTAAAAGATGGGGAACAACCTCAGTTCATCAGTAAGAGATGGGGTAGACCAATCAACAGTATATCCATCCATATGATGGGATACCATACAAACATAAATAAGACCGTTGGCAGCTGTCTGTGAGAGAGATTTTCAAGCAATGCTTAAATGAAAAAGGCAAGAAATACATTGATTATGATATTCTCCTTGTATTTAGAAAATGGTGGGGGGTGGGGAGGAATAGAGAAAGAGAGAGAGGAACTCTAGTTCCCTGTGGCCGCCATAACAAATTACCACAAACATGGTGGCTTAAAACAAAATAAATTAATTCTGTCACTAGTCACCATGTCCGAAATCCATGTGGCAGCAGGGCCATCCTCCAGCAGCTTTTGCATCCCTCTGCTCATGGCTGCATCCCTTCAGTTTCTGCCTCTGAGTTGGCACTGGCTCCTCCTCTGTGCTGTGTCTATTTTTAAGGACACTTTCATTGGATTTAGGGCCAAGTGGACAATCCTGGATAACTTTTTCATCTCCAGATTCTTACTTAATTAAATCTGCAAAAGTCCCTTTTCCCCCAAATAAGGTCACACTCACAGGTACTAGGGATTAAGGCATGGGCATATCTCTCTGGGGACCACCATTTGATTCAGCTCCATGGGAAAGTGGAGGAAGGGAAACCCATAGACCAGGGGTCTGGGTGAGCAGAGACTTGCGTTTCATGACAACGTCTTGAAGGGTTTGACTTCTTTTCCGTGAGCATATTTTTACAAACTTCAAACAGTAAGGAGTAATCGAGTTAGTCAACATTTTGAGCACTTTACAAAGGTCTTTTTCACACACCATCATCAGGATGCTGACTGCCCTTATGCATGCCCCTGCCCAGAGTGGCCAGCTCCCCAGGGCAGGGGTTGGCCCTGCTTGTCTTTGCTGGGTACCATGGCTGGACCCACAGAAGTCAATCAGGAGGGATAGGCTTATGGGGTTTGAAATCTATCTTCAAATGAAAACACGGTAATTCTCAGGTTCACCAAGAATATAGCTCAAGATACTCATAATATTGCAGCATGCTCAAAGCAAGTCACACACTCAGATTCCAAACAGTGAACACTTCGTTTCCAGGGCTGCCCCTGCCATAGCAATAATCCCAGTGCAGAAGTGACAGTCCCTCAAGCAGGGCCAAAGGCTGCTTCAGCACCGTGGGGCCCGGGCTGTGCGACAGTGGGCTGAGAAGGGGATTGCTTCCCATGGCATTTTAGTGGATTCTCTGGAAGTAGACACAATTTACTTGCACATTGAACATGTAGGAATTGTCTCCACGTCCTCAAGAAATTAGTCTCTCCCCCACCATTCCTCTCTCTTGATCTGTGTTTTGTTTGCCTGCTCTTGATCGAGGGCCTTTGAGAAATATATGCCTTTTTCCTTTAAATCCCCAAAGAGAAAAATCAGCTGGGCAAACCTGATGGTAAATGACAACTAACACTTGGTCTCAGGGGTAGGGGAGAACTTGGGGCATGGTGGGGGCTGTCACAAAGAGGACAGAATGTGGGGTATGGGGCCCAGGGATGCCAGCGCTTCTGGCTTTTCACCCACATTTTTACGTAAACTCTTCCCGTTATTTAATGTGGGAAACATTTAAATTTTTTGTTACTTCTGAATAGGCCGAATAAAACATCCTCCTGTTGGATTTAGCCTGCAGCCCTCATTCTAGAAACCTCTGTCCTAATGCATTCTCACTTTACGTTCTGACCAGCCTCGAGCTATGTCTTCACTTCCACTTTTATATTTAAGCAAATTCATATATATATATGTAGCTTAGCTGGTAAAGAATCAGCCTACAATGCAGGAGACCTCGGTTTGATTCCTGGGTGCGGAAGATCCCCTGGAGAACGGATAGGCTACCCACTTCAGTGTTCTTGGGCTTCCCTGGTGGTACAGATGGTAAAGAATCCACCTGCAATGCAGGAGACCCGGGTTTGATCCCTGGGTCAGGAAGATCCCCTGGAGGAGGGCATGGCAACCCATTCCAGGATTCTTGCCTGGAGAATTCCATGGACAGAGGAGCCTGGCGGGCTACAGTCCGACAAAGAGTCGGACACGACTGAGCGACTAAGCATAGCATGTAGATTTCATTTTTCTCAGTTCTTGGACTAACAGTTTCATGTGGTAGTAAGAACCCAGTCTGATAGTGTGCTGGGTTGGAGAATCACAGCCCAAGGAGATACAGGCAGACAAACTGGCCCCTGCATTTGGGGGAAAGGAGCGGCCTGCCCGGCAGAGGCTGGAAGAGGCGGGCAGTGTCTGCTCCCTGGCTAATCGCCTGGTTGCTTTGGACATTTGCTTGTGTAGACTGTTCTGTTCTCAACCTAATGATGCCATTTTTAGTGACTCATTAGGATCCTCATTAAGAGTTGTTAGCACATCAAAACAGTGTTGGTGAGGGCTGGCAGAGGGCGGTTTCCTGGACATTAGCAGTTGTCTGAATTTCCTTGGCAGCAGGGAAGGGACAAAATGGCAGCAAACAGATTCCCAGATGCTAGCAGTTCAGAGGGTACAGTTTGTGCAGCCAGCCCTTATTGAGCACCTACTGTGTGTCGGCATGCACACACAGTGCCTTCCTTGGCACCAGATGCAATGCAAAGTCATCAGCTCCCACCCTGTCTCTGGCTTAGCCACTCCAGCTACACCCACCTTTCTCCTCTGCAGACAAGTTGTCCAGTCCCTGCCTCAGGGCCTTTTCACCTGCCTTGCCTCCTGCTTGATGTACTCTTCCCAAACCTCAGCCCGACATCACCCTTTTCTGGAGAGAGCCTCCCTGACTCCCTATTTACTCTTGAAAACCTTCGCCCATCACTCTCCAGCCCATTGCCCTGTTTTATTTACCACATAGCACTTATCACGACTTGAACTTATATTTATTTGCTTATGGGTTTATTGTCTATGTCCCCCACCTCCTTCTAGAATGTCAGCGATGTGACGGGAGAAGACAGGCTCCTCTGGGTCCCTGGCTCCCATAAGATACCTGGCACATAGTAGGTGCTCAATGAGGGTTTGCTTAACAAGTGGTAAATGACGAGGAAGACATAGTCCCTATCCCCTCAACCCAGGGTCACAAGTGATCTGGCATGTCCTGTGGACCAACACCCTCCCCCCACACCCCACGCCACCACACACACACACACACACTGCATCACTGAGGAATAAATCTCACTTCATTCAAGAAAGCTGAGATTGGGCTAAAAGGAAGATTGGGGATTGCTTTCTACAGTTCCTAATTCTCTTCAGCAAGGGTACCTGTGTGAGACCCCAGGCCCCCCTCTCCCCATTCTGGTCAGCGCCTGGAGTGAGCCTCAGGTGCTGGCTGCAGCAGGCAGAGATCAGCCAGGGGCACCCCAGGGCCAGGCTGTGCCAATAGATTATTTCTCCAAGTAATTAAGATGGAATTAAAAATTAATTCTTTCCTTCAGTCTGATTGCATTTCAAGGGATAAACTGAGTCTTATGGCTTTTGTGCTTTTTCTCCCTAAATTAAATTGGATCTTGTTTTCAGAGGTGGGGAAGTGAGATGCTGTGATTAATCCAGCAGCTGAAAAAAATCCCTGGGGAAGGAACCAGGTAATTCTGCCTTGGGAGTGGATGAATATGAAAGTGCAGCTGCTCCCTGGGGAGAACTTGAGTCCATGCTGGAGACCCAGAGCTTCTGATCTGCTCTTATGCCAGCAGCCCCATGGGGGAGTGAGCTGGATTAGACAGAGTCAGACCTGGGCGCCCGGCTGGCTCTGCTGCTTAACTTAGGTCATAATTCATCTTGGGTAAGCTCCTTCCGAGAGCTGAGCCCAGCTTCCTCATCTGAGAAATGGGTGTGGGGAGCTCTATAGGATAAGGAGCACAGCCCATTGGCCTAAATATTCAAAAAATGTGTCGGTGTCCCCATCCATCACCTCCCCATCCTCTAGAGTGCAGGAGAAGGAGTTTCCTTCCTTCCTTTTCATTTTTGTTCATTCATTCATTCACCAGGATGATGTTGTTGCTTAGTCGTGTCTGACTTTTTGTGATCCCGTGGATAGCAGCATGCCAGGCTTTCCTGTCCCTCACCCATCTCCCAGAGCTTGCTCAAACTCATGTCCATTGAGTCAGTGATACCATCCAGCCATCTCATCCTCTGTTGTCCCCTTCTCCTCCTGCCTTCAATACATTCCCATGATTTACAAACCAGAAGGTAGAAAAGGGTATACAATCGCTTCTCAGCCTTTTGGCTAAGATCAAGTGTAGAAAAGGGTATACAGTGAGAATCCCCCTCACATCACTGTTCCCACTGTTCCCAGGGCACCAGCTCCTCTCTGCAGGGGCAACTAATGTCATCTGTGTCTTATTTAACCTTTCCAGAGATATTTTATGCACCACACAAGAAAATATTGTCACATCACCCTGCCCCTTTTTGTTACATGGTGGCAGTATACTAGATGCATCCTTTGGCCCCTTGTTATGTTTTATTTTTTTCCTCACTTAGCAATATATTTTGGAGAATATTCTGCATTGATGCATAACATGGTTCCAAGGTCTATTTCTACATCTGGCTAGCCCTCCATTGTGTGATATTCCATGGTGGATTTAACCAGTCCCCTTTTGATGGACATTTGCATTGCTTCTGCCTCTTCCTGTCCAAACAAGTCTGTAATAAATAACTTTGGATAAGTCAAATTTTGCTCAAATGCATGAAAGTGAAGTGAAAGTGAAAGTTGCTCAGTTGTGTCCAACTCTTTGGGACCTCAAGGACTATACAGTCCATGGAATTCTCCAGGCCAGAATACTGGAGTGGGTAGCCTTTCCCTTCTCCAGGGGATCTTCCCAACCCAGGGATTGAACCAGGTCTCCCTCATTGCAGGCAAATTCTTTACCAGCTGACCCACAATATATCTCTAAAACAAATTTCTAGAAGTCATATTGCTGGTCAGAGGAAACAAACTACCTTTGTTAAAGGGGGAAAAAAAAAACATTTGAGAGATGGAATGGATGAAACAGAAACTGCAGAATGTAAAAGTTGAAGCTTATGAGTACATAGGAGTTCATCATGCAGTTTTTTCTACTCTTATGCACGCTTGAAGATGTCCATAATAAAACACTGTAAATCGATAGACTGTAGATATGGACCGAAGCCCCAGAGCTTCCAATAAGGAGCTTGGAAGTTATCTCTTCCATTCACACAAGAAAAAAGCTGAACAAACTAAAAATAACAACTCTTCTTAAACCTGGCAAAGAGCTGAGGTCACAGGGCAAATTTCTGTTCCCCAAATGAGACAGACAGGCAGAAACAGAGGATTGCAACTTATCAGAGCAGAAGCCTGTGGGCAGAAACTGCTGGGAGAACCAGCCTGAGGTAGGGAAACCCAGACTGTAATTGATGAATTGCTCACTGCAGACAAATTTCAGAGTTAAGAACTCTAGGGGTTTTCCCTGATGGCTCAGTGGTAAAAAAATCCACCTGCCAATGCAGGAGACATGGGTTCACTCCCTGGTCCAGGAAGATTCTAGATGCTTCAGAGTAAATAAGCCTGTGTGCCACAACTACTGAGCCTGTGCTTTAGAGCCCAGAAACCACAACTGCTGAAGCCCATGTACCCCAGAGCCCGTGCTCCACAGCAAGAGAAGCGACCACAATAAGAAGCTGGTGCACCATAACCAGAGTAGTCCCTACTCACTGCAACTAGAGAAAAGCCCGCGCAGCAATGAAGACCCAGCACAGGCAAAGATAAATAAATAAAATAAAAATAAGACAGAACTCCAGGGAAGGCCCAGTGTCGGTGAGCTCTCCACAGTTGTGACTGCATTTCTGAATTGTGCAGGTCCACTTGTGTGTGTGTGAAAGTTGCTCAGGAGTGTCTGACTCTTTGCAACCCCAAGGACTATAGAGTCCATGGAATTCTCCAGGCCAGAATACTGGAGTAGGTAGCCTTTCCCTTCTCCAGGGGATCTTCCCAACCCAGGGATCGGACCGAGGTCTCCGGCATTGCAGGCAGATTCTTTACCAGCTGAGCCACCAGGAAGCCCACAGGTCCACTTATATATGCAGATTTTTTAAAATACCATGTGTACTATGTTTAGGATCCGAGCTTGGTTGAGTCCAGGGATGCGGAACCAACTCTGGGACTTGAGCATCTACAGATTTCGGTGTCTGCAGGGGGTCCTTTAACCCCTGAGTATATCAAGGGGTGACATATTACCTCCATGAGCTCCACTAGAATCTCAGAGAGAACATTAGAAGAAATCCCCCTCTTGTCTCCAGCAGAAGGAGTGGGAAAGTAGGCATTTTGAAATAGATCAGAGCATTCTATTCCTCCTAACAAGGACCTGTCTGCCTTCAGGAGAAACTGTTTAACCAGTTTCTTAACTGATCTGGTAGAAGAGAAATATCGAACTCCAGTTCCATTTAGCTTTCTGTGTTGGGGGAGGGAAATATTCAATTGCAATCCCATCTAGCCTTTTTGTCCCATCTAAAGTGGGATGGAAAAGGGAGCAGAGAACTAAGAAAAATTCATGAGGATTTCAGGCCAGGAGCACAGGCTCACAAAAAGACAGAACTAATCATAGAACGAAAACACTTCCCCTCACCCCATACCTCACCACCAGATCACTAAAAGCCTAGGGATATGGTTCCTTTTATTCAGTGCATCACGCGAGGCATATTTAAAGTCAAAGAACACATCTGAAGAGACAGAGCGAGCATCAGACCAGACTCACATGGAGCAGAGATGTTGGAATAATCACACTGAGAATATAAAATAACTATGATTAATAGGCTAAAGGCTCTAGTGGGAAAAGTAGACAACATTCAAGAACGAGTCGGTAATGTAAGCAGAGAGATGGAAATTCTAAGAAATAATCAAAAAGAAATGTAAAATTCTGTAACAAAAATGAAGGATGCCTTTGATGATGGGTTCATCACCAGACTGGCCACAGCTGAGGAAAGAATCAGTGAGCTATGTATCAGTGAAGATTTATCTACAGAAACTTACAAAAACTGAAATGAAAAGAGAAAAAAAGACCAAAAAACCCAGAACAGAATAACTAAGAATTTGGGGATAAAAGATGTAATATGTAATGTGAATTTCAGAAGGAGGAGAAAGAGAGAGAGGAGCAGAAGAAATATTTGAAGCAATAATGACTGAGAATGTCCTCAAATTAATGTCAGACACCAAGCCACAGATCCAGAGAACAACAAGCAGGATAAATGCCAAAAACAAATAAACAAAATACCCCCAAAATGACAAGTAGACATATTACATTAAAGATAAATATTGAAAGAAGCCAGAAGTAAAAAGTGTCTTATCTATATCGGGGCAAAGATAAGAAGTACATCTAACTTTTCAGAAATCTTTCAAGCAAGAAGAGAGTGAAATAATTCCAGTGATGAGAGAGAGAGAAAAAAAACAAACACCAACTTAAAATTATGTACCATGTGAAATTATCCTTCAGAAGTGAAGGGGAAATAAGGATTTTTCAGACAAACAAAAATTGAAGAAAATTGCCACCATTAAATCAACAATACCTTAGTGAGAAATGTTAAAAGAGTTCTTCAGAGAGAAGGAAAATGATATAGATCAGGAACTTAAAACTACATTTAAAAAAAAGGGGGGGGGGAATTGTTTTAGAGAAGGATTAAATGAAGGTAAAATATTTTTGAAATTTATAATTGATCTAACAGATAAGTTTTTCAGAATAATAATAGTGACAATGTATTTGATGATTATTGTTTATGGATAAATGAAATGAAGGACAGAAATGTGAGGAAGGATGGGAAAAAAGAATTTGGTATTTGCACTATCTGTCAAATAGTATAATGTTATTTGAAAGCAGACTTGGATTAGTTGGAAATGTGTATTGCAAACTCTAGGGCAACTACTGAAAAAAGTAAAAAAAAAAAAAAGTTAAAACATAAAGCCAAAAAGTATAATTGATATGCTAAGAGTGGAGAGAAAATAGATAAATGCTAATTGATATGCTAAGAGAGCAGAGAAACAAATTGGAACTCAAACTTTCTGATTTCAAAAATTATTACAAAGCTACAATAACCAAAATAGTGTAGTCATGGCGTAAAGACAGGCATATGGACCAATGAAATGAAAAGAGAGGCCAGAAATAAACCACCACATATATAGTTAAATGATTTTTTGACGTGACACCCAGTCAGTGTCCTGAGAACTGAGAAATTGGTTGGTGTGGGGAAAAAACTCCCACACATTTGATGTAAAAAATATTGTGAACAGAGAAACAGTTTTCCTTTGGACTTGAATAGACATTTTTCCGAAGAAGATATAAAAATATCCATAAATACAATGAAAAGATGCTCAACATTACTCATCATTAATGAAATACAAATCAAAGCCACAATGAGATATCACCTTATATCCATCAAGATGACTACTATTTAAAAAAAAAACAAAAACAGAAAATAACAATTCTTTTTTTTTTTTTTTTTAGAAAATAACAATTCTTGGTGAGGATGTGGAGAAATCGGAAGTCCTGTGCACTGTTGGTGGGAACATAAAATAGAAAACAGCATGGTAGTTCCTCAAACAATTAAAAAATAGAATTATCATGTGATAGAGCAATACGTTCGATCCCTGGGTTGGGAAGATCCCCTGGAGAAGGGAAAGGCTACCCACTCCAGCATTCTGGCCTATAGAATTCCATAGATTGTATAGTCCATGGAGTCACAAAGAGTCGGATACAACTGAGTGACTTTCACTTTCAGAGCAATATGTAGATATATTCTCAATAAAATTGAAAATCGGGGACTCAAAGAGATATTTGTGTACCGATGTTCATAGCAGCATTATTCACAACAGCAAAAGCAACCAAAAGTAAAAGTAAAAGCAACCAAAATGTTCATTGACAGACACAAAGTGTAGAATTTACTGGCGATGCAATATTATTCAGTCTTAAAAGGGAAGGAAAATTTGACACATGATACGATGTGGATGAACCTTGAGGACATAATGCTAAGTGAAATAAGCCAGTCACAAAAAGATAAATACTGCATGATTCCATTTAAAAGAGGTCCCTAGAATAGCCAAATTCATAGAGACAGAAAGTAGAATGGTGGTTGCCAAGGGCTAGAGTGGGGAATGGGGAGTTATTCTTCATTGGTTAGAGTGTCAGTTTTGCAAGATGAAATGGATTCTGGAGAAGAATGGTGATGATGATGGTTGCCCAACAATATGAATGTACTTAATGCCACTGAACTGTAAACTCACAAATGGTTAAGATGGCAAATTTTATGTTGTTTGTGTATTTTGCCACAACTTAAAGATCAGTGGTTGCCAGAGTTTCCAGGGCCAGGGAGGGATGAATAGATGGAGTGCAAGCAGTTTTTAGAGCCGAAAAACTGTTCCGTATGATACTATAATGGTGGATATATATAGTTACACATTTGTCAAAATCCATTGAATGAACAAGACAAGAGGGGACTCTCAGGTAAACTATGGACTTTGGCTGATGGTGATGTTGGATTCATTGACCAATGTACCACGCTAATGAGGACTGCTGATGGTGGGGAAATATGAGGGGCGGGGTATGTAGGAAACCTTGTACTTTCTGCTACATTTTGCTGTAAACCTAAAACTGCTCTGAAAATTAAAGTCTATTTTTAAAAATATATGTGCAAATGTAAACTAGATACGTTGTCAGATCATCCTCCATAGGAGTGGTACACACCTGCCGTGTAGGAGAGTGTCTGTTTACATTCACCAGCAGAGTGTACCATCAAACTCTTGGGACTCTGCCAGTTTTTGGTGTCTAGGTATAATTTTTTAGGAATGAATTTTTTATTTAAGTCTGACATACCTTCAGAAAAAAGCACATATCATAAGTCTAAAGTCTGATGAATTTTCAGAAAGTGAAACACATTACAAACAACTCAAGATCAAGACATAGAACATTATCAGTCCAGAAGCCCTCCTCCACATCCTGTCCCGGTCACTGTCTCCCCTTCACCATGGTAACACTTAACTTGACTTCTGTCACCATAGATTAGTTTGCCTATTTTTTGCCATTTATATGAAGCAAATCTTACAGAATATACTCCTATGTCAGGCTTCTTTCACTCAGCATCTCTGAGACTCATTCATGTTGTATGGAGCTGTAGTTCAACCATTTTCATTGCTGCGTAACATTCCACTTAATGGCTCTACGGCAGTTATTTCTCCATTTTACTATTGAAGGTCATTTGCATTGTTTCCTATTTGGAGCTATTATAAATAGATTGAAGGCAGGAGAAGGGGACGACAGAGGATGAGATGGTTGGATGGCATCATCGATTCGATGGACATGAGTTTGAGCAAGCTACAGGAGTGGTGATGGACAGGAGAGCCTGGCATGATGCAGTCCATGGGATCACAAAGAGTTGGACATGACTGAGCGACTGAACTGAACTGATAAATAGTGATGCAGTGAACATTCTTTTACACATCACTTGGTCCAAAATGCATTCATGACTGTTGGGCATATATCTAGAAGTGGAATTTCTGGGTCATAGGATATGAATATTTCAGTTTTAGAAGATAACACCATACAGTTTTCCAAAGTGAATGTTCTAATTTACTCTCTTTCTGTGAATTCCAGCAGATCCTTATTCTTATGAACCCTTGTATTTCCAAGATGACTAAAGGTGAATAGGCTTTCATGTGTTTCTAGACCAATCAGATGGCCCCTTTTGTGACATGCCTGTTCAAGTCTTCTGCCCATTCTTGTATTGTCTTCTTTAGTTGATCTGTTGGAATTCTTCCCATGTACTAGGTAGAAGTCCTTTGCCAGTAATATGTCAGAAAATATCTTCTTCCCCTCTGTAACCTGACTTTTTTAACAGTGTCTTTTCATTCAAAGAAGTACTTGATTTTAGTATAGTCTGATTTTCAATATTTTCCTTAATGTTAGTGCCATCATGTCCTGTTCAACAAAATTTGCCTTCCCCAAAGCACAAGGGCTTCCCTTGTGGTTCAGCTAGTAAAGAATCTGCCTGCAATGTGGGAGACCTGGGTTCCATCCCTGGGTTGGGAAAGTCTCCTGGAGAAGGGAAAGGCTACCCACTCCAGTATTCTGCCTGGAGAATCCCATGGACTGTGTAGTCCATGGGGTCACAAAGAGTCGGACGTGACTGAGCAACGTTCACGTACTCATTCACTCAAAGGCACGAAGATATTCTCCAATGTTGTCTTCTGGAAGCTTTATTATTTTACTCTTCATATGGTGTGAGGTAAAAAGTAAGATCAATTTTTTCCATACAGGTGTCTGATTGCTACTGCACCATTTACTGGAACGGCTGTATCTCGCTGCTCTGTGATGTCAGCTTAAAAAAAGATCAAATCCCAGTGCACATGTGTATATCTGTTTCTTGGCTTTATTCTGTCCCATTGTCCTATTTGTCTACCTGTGCGCCTGTGTTACATTTTCTTAATGGCTGTAGCTTTATATTCAGTTTTAACATCTGATAGTGAAAGTCTTTCCGCTTTGTTTTTCTTCTGCAAGATTGTATTGACTGTTTTTCACCCTTTGTATTCCTATACGTAGATCTAGCTTATCAATTTCCACCAAAAAACCTACTGAGATTTAATTGAGATTTCATTGAATCTATAGGTCAACACTGGGGGAATTGGTACCTTTATAATACTGAGTCTTAAGCTCTGTAAGCGGTATCTCTCCATTTACTTAGGTCTTTAATTTCAATAATATTAATAGACTTCATCATAGAAGTTTTATTCACCTATTGTTAAATTTATCCTTAGACACTTAATATTTATGGTTTTATAAATGTCACTTTTTAAACTTTGATTTATTTAAAAATTCTTAGTGGTATATGAAAATGTTGACCTTGCTTCAAGTGACCTTGCTAAATTCAATTATTCATTTCTATGGTTTATATGTAGATTCTTGTGGATTTTCTACAGACATAATCATGTTATCCATGAATAATGACAGGTTTATTTCTTCCTTTCCAATCTTTATACTTTTTATTTCATTTCCTGCCCTTGCTGCACCAAGTAGACCTCCAGGATAATGTTGAAGAGAAATAGAGATGATGGATATCCTTGTCTCATCTGTAATCTCAGGCAAAAAACTTTAAAAATATTGATCAAGTGTGATGGAGGAGCCTGGTAGGCTGCGGTCCATGGGGTCGCTAAGACTTGGACACGACTGAGCGCCTTCACTTTCACTTTTCACTTTCATGCATTGGAGAAGGAAATGGCAACCCACTCCAGTGTTCTTGCCTGGAGAATCCCAGGGATGGGGGAGCCTGGTGGGCTGCCGTCTATGGGGTCTCACAGAGTCGGACACGACTGAAGCGACTTAGTAGCAGCAGCAGCAGCAGCAGCATGATACTTTCGGTGTTTCTTGCATATACCTTTTATCACATCAAGGAAATTTCCATCTATTCCTGGTTTTCTAAGAGCTTTTTAAAATTATAAATAGTTGTTTCATCAGTTGTTTCTTCAGATTTCTTTAAATGATAATATGATTTTTGTCCTCTTTTCCCTTAGTGGAGGAAACTGCATTGGTTTCTTTTTTTTTTTTTTTTATTAAGCCAATGTTACCTTCCTTGAATAAATCTAACTTGGTGGTGATATGCTGCTGCTAAGTCGCTTCAGTCGTGTCCGACTCTGTGCGACCCCATAGACGGCAGCCCACCAGGCTCCCCCGTCCCTGGGATTCTCCAGGCAAGAACACTGGAGTGGGTTGCCATTTCCTTCTCCAATGCATGAAAGTGAAAAGTGAAAGTGAAGTCACTCAGTCGTGTCCAACTCTTAGTGAGCCCATGGACTGCAGCCTACCAGGGTCCTCCGTCCGTGGGATTTTCCAGGCAAGAGTACTGGAGTGGGGTGCCATTGCCAGCTCCTGCTAGCGTGTGAGATGAGTGCAATTGTGCAGTAGTTTGAGCATTCTTTGGCATTGCCTTTCTTTGGAATTGAAATGAAAGCTGACCTTTTCCAGTCCTGTGGCCCCTGCTGAGTTTTCCAAATTTGCTGGCATAATGAGTGTAGCACTTTCACAGCATCAATTTTTAGGATTTGAAATACCTCAACTGGAATTCCATCACCTCCATTAGCTTTGTTCGTAGTGATGCTTCCTAAGGCCCACTTGACGTTGCATTCCAGGATGTCTGGCTCTAGGTGAGTGATAACACCACTGTGATTTTCTGGGTCATGAAGATCTTTTTTGTATAGTTCTTCTATGTATATTTGCCACCTCTTCTAAATATCTTCTGCTTCTGTTAGGTCCATACCATTTCTGTCCTTTATTGTGCCCATCTTTGCATGAAAAGTTCCCTTGGTATCTTTAATGTTCTTGATGATATCTCTAGTCTTTCCCATTCTATTGTTTTCCTCTATTTCTTTGCACTGATCACTGAGGAAGGCTTTCTTATCTCTCCTTGCCATTCTTTGGAACTCTGCATTCAGATGGGTATATCTTTCCTTTTCTCCTTTGCCTTTCACTTCTCTTTGTTTCATAGCTATTTTTAAGGCTGCCTCAGATAACTATTTTGCTTTTTTGCATTTCTTTTTCTTGAGGATGATCTTGATCACTGCCTCCTGTACAATGTCATGAACCTCTGTCCATAGTTCTTCAGACACTCTGTCTATCAGATCTAATCCCTTGAATCTATTTGTCACTTCCACTGTATAATCGTAAGGGGTTTGACTTAGGTCATACCTGAATGGTCTAGTGGTTTTCCCTACTTTCTTCAATTTAAGTCTGAGTTTGGAAATGAGTTCATGATGTGAGCCACAGTCAGCTCCCAGTCTTGTTTTTGCTGACTCTATAGAGCTTCTCCATCTTTGGCTGCAAAAAGTATAATCAATCTGATTTGGTATTGACCATCTGGTGATATCCATGTGTAGAGTCTTCTCTTAAGTTGTTGGAAGATGGTGTTTGCTATGACCAGTGCGTTCTCTTGGCAGAACTCTGTTAGCCTTTGCCCTGCTTTATTCTGTACTCCAAGACCAAATTTGCCTGTAACTCCACATATTTCTTGCATTCCAGTCCCCTATAATGAAAAGGACATCTTTTGGGGTGTTAGTTCTAGTAGGTCTTGTAGGTCTTCATAGAACCATTCAACTTCAGCTTCTTCAGCATTACTGGTCGGGGCATAGACTTGGATTACTGTGATATTGAATGGTTTGCCTTGGGATAGAACAGAGATCATTCTGTCATTTTTGAGATTGTATCCAAGTACTGCATTTTGGACTCTTTTATTGACTATGATGACTACTCCATTTTTTCTAAGGGATTCTTGCCCACAGTAGTAGATATAATGGTCATCTGAGTTAAATTCACCCATTCACATCACTTTTATTAGCCCTTTAAAAAATTGACTTTATTGGTTGTTTCTAAATTATTTTCCATTTTCATTAATTCTGCTCTTATTTCTTTACTTTTAAATTTCTTTTAAAATATGCTGATGCTGTTCTTTGTAATCTTCAATTAATATATTCAGTCTTTCTTCCTTCTTAACTTTTCCTCATTTAAGACTGTTTCCTCTAATTATGGCTATAGCTGTACCCACAGAAGTTTTGATATATTGTGTCTTCTTTATCATTCTATGTGGATGTTTTAAATTTTCATCATTTTTAAAATTTTGAGCTGAGGCTCTTTAGAAGAATATTTTATGTTGTGATAATACTTCTTTCAAACACTTGGGAATTTTCTAGTTTTTTGATTGGTTTTCAGCTTAATTCCAATATGGTCAGAAATTTCAGTCTTATGAAATTTGTTGAGATTTGCTTTAAGGCATGACATATGGTTCATTTTGATGAATGTTCCATGTGCACATAAAAAACATGTATTCTGAAGTTGTAAGGTTCAGTATGTTGTATATGTCAGTTAAGTCAAATTTGTTGAATGTATTATTCAAATATTCTATATCCTCACTGAATTTTTTTGGTCTGCTCGTTTTAAACCTTAATAAGGGCTATATCAAAATGTTGAAATGGCTCAATGATGATTGTGAATTCAGCTATTTCCCTATTTAGTTCTACTCATTTTTATTTTATATATTTCAAGGCTATATAATAATGTGCATTAAAATATAGGGAATTATTGCAGTTTTCTATTGGATTTAACCTTTATCATAAAGAAATATCTCTCATTATAGTTAAGTACCTTCTTCAAAGTCTATTTTTTCTGACGCTAATGTAACGACCTGAACTTTTTGTTGCTGTCAGAACGTTCCTGGTATATACTTCCTCTCTTCACCTTTTAATATTTTTATACTTAAAGTTTATCTCTTGTAAATAACACATAGTTTTAAAAAATTGAATCCAACAATATTTGTCATGTTTTAATTGGAATATTTAGTTTTAATTGGAATATTTAGTTTTAATTGAAATATTTAGTTCATTTACTTTTAATGCAATTAATTATTTGGTGGTGGTTTAGTCACTAAGTCGTGTCTGACTCCTTGTGGCCCCATGGACTGAACCCTGCCAGGCCCCTCTATCCATGGGATTTCCCAGGCCAGAATAATAGAGGGGGTTGCCATTTCCTTCTTCAGGAAATCTTCCTGACCCAGGGATCGAACCTCGGTCTGCTGCAGTGCAGGAGACCATCTGAACCACCAGGGACCCTTACTTATTAAAATCTAATGTAAATAAATAATTGTATCATTTCTCAGAATTATGAACAATGGAACACTTCATTCAATTTACTCCTCTCTCATCTTTTAAGCTGTCATGTTCCTTTTAATTTTCTATGGTAAACCCTAAAAATACATTGTTATTTTTTAATGTAGTTAATAATAAATGAATTTGCCTTCATATTTCCATTTTCTGTTATTCCTCTTTCCTTACAGTATCTCAGTGTTTTCACCTGGGATTGTTTTCTTCTACCTAAAAAACTCCTTCAAGTTTTGCCTTAGCATGCACCTACTCATATTGAATTATCTCAGGTTTTGTCTGCTGAAAATGTCTTTTTATTATTTGAAGAATATTTTCAGTGGGGATTGAGGTTGGCAGTTATTTGCTTCTAGCACTTTCAAGTTATCAGTCCAATGTCTTCTGGATTTCGTTATTTCAGTTGAGAAGTCAGGTATCAGTCTTATTGCTGTCTCTTGAGAGTAATTGGCTTGTATCTCTGGCTGCTTTTAAGATGTTCTCTTTGTCTTTGATTTTCAGTTTTACAGTGATATACCTTGGTGGGATTTTCCTAGCTCTGCTTGAACCTATGACATTTTGTCTTTCAATGTTTTTTTCAGAAGATACCTTTCAAATATTGCTTCTGCTTCTCCTTCTTTTCTTTTCTTTCTTCTTCCTGGATTCTTCTTGGATTTCAAATACTTATTACACTGGCTCTTTCACTATGATCTACATGTCTCTTATGTTCTTTTATGTATTTTCAATTCTGTGGTGTTTTTTTCTTCATGCTTCAGTTTGGGATATTTCATTCTAATCTATCTTTGTTGTTGTTCAGGTGATAGAGGATGAGATGATTGGATGGCATCACCAACTCAACAGACATGAGTTTGGGCAAGCTCCGGAAGATGGTGAAGGACAGGGAAGCCTGGCGTGCTGTAGTCTGTGGGGTCACAAAGAGTCAGACACGACTGAGTGACTGAACAACAATGATGATCTTCTTACAGTCCCACAGTCTTCCTTCAGCAGTGTCTAAACTCAATTAAGTTCTTACTTTTACTTATTGTGTTTTAAAAATTCTTTTTTCCATTTTTAGAGCTTTACTGTATCCTAAATGATGTATAAAGAATTGCACATGTTTGAAGTATGTACCTGGATCAAGTTTGACATATGTATGCACCTGTGAAACCACCACCATAATGAATATAGTGAGCATATCCATCATCCCAACAGTTTCCTCATGTCCCAAATCTGTTCCTCTACATCCCTTTCCCCTAAGCATTAGGTGATCTGCTCCCCATCACTATGGATTTTAGAATCATACAGTGTGAATTTATTTTTGGTATGGCTGTTTTTAACTTAGCATAATTATTTTGAGTTTCATCCATATTTTTGCATCAACATGTATCATCCACGTTGTATCAATAGTTCATTCTTTTTTAAAACTGAGAAATATTCTATTGTATGGATATGCTGTAGTGTATCAGTCCATTGACTCATTATGGGGCTTTGATTTTTATAGTTTCTGGCTACAATAAATATTCACTTATAGAAATAAATTTATTATGAAAATTCACAATACATGTCTTTGGGCAGTTACTTGTTTTCATTTTTCTCAAAAAATACTTTGTAGTAGAATGGCTGAATTTTATGGTAGTTGTGTGTTTAAAGTTTTTAAGAAGAAACTGACAGATCGTTATCCAAAAATAAGTGTACTGATACATATATCCACCAATAGTGTCTCAAAGTTCCAGTTATTCTACAGCCTCACCAACACTTGGTATGATCAGTGTTTTTAATTTTAGTCATTCTAGTAGGTCTGAGGTGGAATTTCGTTGTGGTTTTAATTTGCATTTCCCTAATGACTAATATTGTTGAGCATCTTTTCATGTGTATCTTCTATGATGAATAATCTGAATAAGTATTTTGCTTATTTTAAAATTTGGGTTGTTCTTATTATTGAGTGGTAATAGTATCAGTCCTGGGTGTTCATTGGAAGGATTGATGCTGAAGCTGAAACTCCAATACTTTGGCCACCTCATGCAAAGAGTTGACTTATTGGAAAAGACCCTGATGCTGGGAGGGATTGGGGGCAGGAGGAGAAGGGGATGACAGAGAATGAGATGGCTGGATGGCATCTATGGACATGAGTTTGAGTAAACTCCGGGAGTTGGGGATGGACAGGGAGGCCTGGTGTGCTGCGATTCATGGGGTTGCAGAGTCGGACACGACTGAGCGACTGAACTGACTGACTGACTGAATAGTTTTTAATATACTCTAGCTACAAGTCTTTTGTGAGATAAGTATTTTGGAAATATCTTCTCCTGGTCTGTGCATTGCTTTTCAATGTTCTTAATAGTAGTCTTTCTTTCCACTTTTAACAACTTTATTAAAATATAAACTACATATCATACAATTCACCCATTAAAAGTGCACAGGCCAATGATTTTTGGTAAGTAGTAGAGTTGCTAAACTATCACCACAATTCAGTTTTAGAACACTTCCATCAGCCCCGAAAGTTCCCTTGTGCCTGTTTGTGGTCTTTCCTCACTCCCAACATGGGCCTCAGTCAGTCACTGAAATATTTACTATATCTACAGCTTTGACTTTTCTATAAATTCCATATAAATAAAATCACCCAATATATATTCTTCTCTGTCAGGCTTCTTTTACTTGGTAAAATGTTTTTGAGATTCATCTATACTATTGCATTTATTAGTAACTCATTTCTTTTTATTGCTGAGTAGTATTCCATTATATGAATTCATCCTTTGATGGACACTTGGATTGTCTCCAGTTTTTTGCTCTTATGAATAATGTTGCTATGATTGTTAAAAATGAGAATCTTCATGCAGACAGATGTCTTCTTTTAGGAGTAGAGTTGCTGTGTCGTGTGGCAAGTGTATATTTAACTTTTTGAGATGTTGCCAAAAGAATAGTGTCTTTTGAAGACTAAACGTATTTAATCTTAAGAAATCCAATTTATTGATTTTTTTATAGTTCACGATTTGGGGGACATATCTAAGAAATCATCACCAAACCCAGATCACTAATATTTTCTTCTAGAATCTTTATAGTTTTAGATTTTACATTTAGATCTATGATCCATTTCAAGTTAATTTTAAAATATGGTATGAGGTGAGGGTCAAGGTTCTTTTTTTTTTTTTGCATATGATTACCTAAGTGTTCCAGCACCATTTGTTGAAAATAATATTCTTTCTTCATTAACTGAGTTGGTATCTTTGTCAAAATTAACTGGAAAGTGCTACCCCTGGACTCCCATTTTGCACCATTGGTCTATCTTTACACCAACACTATTGTGGTGAGCTGTTTTAACTATTGTGGCTTTATAACATCTTGTACTTATTTACCTATTTTTGATTGCACTGGGTCTTTGTTGGTGTGCACAGGCTTTCTCTGGTTGTGGCGAGCGGCTCTCTTTATTGCAGTGCATCGGCTTCCCATCGCGCGGCTTCTCTTGAGCATGGGCTCTAGGGGCACCGCCTTCAGTAGTTGCAGCACATGGGCTCAGTACTGTGGCTCGCTGGCTTAGTTGCTCTGTAGCATGTGGAATCTTCCCAGACCAGGGATCCAACTCAAGTCTCCTGCATTGGCAGGTGGATTCTTATCCACTGTACCACAAGGGAAGTCTTCCAATAAATCTTAAAATAAGGAAGTATAAGTTGTCCAACTTACTTTTCTTTCTCAAATGTTTGGCTATTCTAGATTCCCTGTGTTTCCATATAAATTTTAGAATAAACTTTTCAAGTTCTACCAAAAACAAAACAAAACAAAACAAAACCCCCAAACCCTTGCATTAAATTTATAGATCACTTTGGGAAGAACGGACATCTTAACTACACTGTGTCTTCTGATCCACGAACACAATGTATTTCTCTGTTTATTTATATCTCTCAGCAATATCTTGAGTTTTACATGTGCCGATCTTGCACATCTTTTGTCAAATTTATTATCCTCTTTTATCATTTTTAGAATTTCTATTTGATTATTTTGTATGGTTTCCAGTTCTTTACTGAAACTTTCCTTCCTATCATCTAATTTCTGGACTATATTACACTTTTAAAAAATTCCATCCTTGATACTTCAAATACCTGGATCTCTGTGGATATGTTCCTGAAGGTGTTATTTTTTTTTCTTGATTTTTATCCCATTCTTGTATTTCTCCATTTCTGTTTTTCATTGAATATCAGATGTAGCAGATGAACATGGAAAAAATAATTTGAAGATCTGGATGTTACAATCTTCTTCCAAGGAGAATTTGCTTTTACTTCTGTCTAAGCTAGGAGCACCAGCCATCTCAGTTTGCATTTATCCAATCAGGAATTAAGTTGGTTTGAAACAGACCTGCCATCCCCAAGAGAGTTTAGTTCTGGGTCACTTACTCCTAGCGTATAGCCCTCTGGGGTCTCAGGTGAAAGCCTAGGTTGCTTACCAGCGTCCTTAGTGGACGCTGGTAAATAAAAAATAAAAAAAATTGTGGTGAAATACATATAACATAAAATTTACCATCTTACTTATTTTTAAATGTACAGTTCAGTGGCATTAAGCTCATTCACTTTGTTATATAACCATATCCTCCATCCATCTCCAGAATTTCCAACTTGCAAAACTGAAACTCTGTCCCTATTAAACAATAACTCCCCCATTTTCCCCACTCCCAGCCTGTGGCCACCACCATTCCACTTTCTGTCTCTATGAATTTGCTTACTCTGGGCACCTAGGCAGAGCACCAAAGAATTGATGCTTTCAAACTGTGGTGCTGGAGAAGACTTTTGAGAGCCCCTTGGACAGCGAGAAGATCAAACCAGTCAGTCTTAAAGGAAATCAACACTGAATATTCATTGAAAGGACTGATGTTGAAGCTGAAGCTCCAATACTTTGGTGAACATGGACCTAATTCGAAGAACTGACTCACTGAAAATGACCCTGATCCTGGGAAAGATTGAGAGCAGAAGAAGACAGTGACAGAGGATGAGATGGTTGGATGGCATCACCGATTCAATGGACATGAAATTGGACAAACTCCAGGAGATGGTGAGGGACGGGGAAGCCTGGCGTACTGCAGTCCATGGGGTGGCAAAGAGTCGGACATGACTTGGCCACTGAACAACAGCAGGTACCTCGTATAAGTGGAATCATGGAGTATTCATCTTTTGTGACTGACTTATTTCACTTAGCATAATGTCCTCAAGGTTCATCCATGTGTCAAAACATCCTTTCTTTTTAAGTCTGAGTGATACTCCATTGTATGTCTACACCACATTTCCTTTATCCATTCATCTATTGATGGACACTTGGGTTGGTTCCACCTTTGAGCTACTGTCAATAATGCTGTTCTGAACATGGGTGTGCAAATAGGATCCGTAGTTCTCAAGAGACCCTGAACTCCAATTTTTTTCCTCCTCAGCCTCATGAAATTGCCAAACACTCTTCTCAGCCTCTCTGTCCCTATTTTAGAAATACAATATGCTTCCAGAGGTAGGGTACAGACAGAGGGATGTCAGGCTCCACTCTCTGAACCTCCTTTCTCTCTGAAATCTTGGAACCTTGGTAGCTCTCCAGTATCTTCAAACAGTTGTTTTTGTAAAATTCCATCCAGTTTTCCTAACTATTCCCAGTATAAGCTAGTCCATCATAGCCAGAAGCAGATGTCTCAATATACTTTTAATTTACATCTCTTATTATGTATGAGGTTGAGCATCTTTTCTGATATTTAAATGTTGTTCATGTTTTCCTTGAAATCCTCTCACATCTTCCTACTGGTGTTTCTCCTCATTGATTATAGGCATTTGTTATGTGTCAGAGAATTTGGGCTTTTGCCTTTGAGCCAGAGTTTTCTAAGGCCAGTTCTAACTTATATGTCATCAAATCACTTTCTCGTCTGGGATTGGCTTCTTCAGCTGTAAAATGGGTGAGAGGACTGGACTTTCGCCATATGGCCTCAGTTTCCTTTTGAGCCAGCATCCCTGGCTTGATTACCTCCTTCTGTGTAGATGAGACAAAAATTAAGGGGGAGGGGTAGGTATTAAGACAAAAAAATCCTTCCCACATCCTTAACTCCTTAAATCCTTAACTCCTCCTTCTACTGTAAGTGTGTATGGTAGGCTGCTCTGTGGTTTCAGAAACACCCATTACTGCAACAAGAGGTGGGAATGCTCGTGCTTTTACACCTAAGACCACAGAAACGAAGCACAAAGCCACACTTTCCTAACTCTAGTCCTTCTCATTTTTGCTATATCTGTGTACAATATGCACCATTATTTACATATATGTTTCCAGTAAATCAATTCACTTGTTTTTTAATTAATTTATTTATTTTTTTGACTGCACTAGGCCTTTATTGCTGCCTGAGGGCTCTCTCTAGTTGCAGTGCACGGGCGTCTCATCGCGGTGGCTTCTCTTGTTGCAGAACACAGCTCCAGGGTGAGCAGGCTCAGTAGTTGTGGGGCACAGGCTTAGTTGCCTTGTGTCATGTGGAATCTTCCTGGACTAGGGATTGAACCCGTGTCCCCTGCATTGACAGGCGGATTCTTAACCGTTGGACCACCAGGGAAGCCCTTCAATTAACTTGTTTTTAATCTAAATATCTTTAGCCTTCCTTGTCTTGAAAATAACGTGTGTGAAATCGCAGGTTTGCTGTACAAGGATAATTTTTTGATATAGATTAACACAAATAAATAGCAATTATAATTTTAAGTGTTTTTGGCATTTCCCCTGGATTGTTCTCAAGCTTCCCCTAGGCTAGGGTCTCTGGTCTGGTGGTCAAGCATGCCTTGTGCGGCCAGAACACCCAGAGCCTCCACCCACTATCTGGGTAGCTTCACCCAGGCATCATTCAAACGTTACTCATTATTACCAGGGTATTGCCAACTGATCCCCACACACAGAAGCAGAGCGCTTCCTGCTTTGTGGCTGAGGGTTGTTTTTGTACTCAAGTGTTTGCAGCCTGTGATGAAAGGTGGCCTAAGACGGCCCCCTAGACAGAAGGCAACTTACTACAGCTACCACCTGAGGTCTCCAGAAAGTTTTTTCCTTTCAGAGGCTGTGCTCTAGCAACGCAGAGCCTTTCTCTTTCTTCTTCTGAGGTCGGTTGTTGCTTTTAGCCCAGAGCCATCGCAAGACTCTGAGAGCAAAGATACAGCAGGAGCCCTAAAATAAATTATAAAGTCCAGAATGGAATGCTCTTCAAGTGAGCTCCGAGTGAAAAATAGGTAATGCTTTAGAGCTGTTTTCATAAAAGAAACTGCCAGACCAATATATCATTGGGTCTTTTTAACTGTGGCATCTGAATAGATTTAATTCTGATTTTTGACATGACCAGCGCAACTCATACATTTGAGCAGCCGTACCATCTCTGGGCCAACAGTAATTAACTGACCGTTTCTTGTCTATTTGGGAGCAGATATCCACTTCTTTGGCAAATATTAACAAAGACCTACAGAAGTTTGATTTTCTACCAGGCACTGGGTTTCTGGTGATGAGCCCCACTGTCGTCCCCAGGGAGGTCAGGGCCTGGTGAACAAGGTGAAGTCATCCTGGGAGGTTTCTGGGAGAAACTTTGAGATACTACGGGGGGCAGATTTGAGGACCTCTGGCCTGGAGTTTCCCGGAAATTCCTGATGGACCACAGGGCTCTGTGCTCTGTGCTGAACTTTTCAGAACCTTTTTCTCCTCTGGATGAACATCCTGGCCATGCAGTCAGGGGCGCTCCGGCCCCCTCAGGGGATGGACAGGCACAGCCTTACCACCGGGAACTTCTGATCCATGTGAATGTGAATTAACTGAGTTCTGTGCATGACTGCCCCACCCCTCCTTTTCTGGACGTGTAATTCTGGTGCATGTGTGCATGCTCAGTTGCTCACTTCTGTCTGACTCTTTGCGACCCCATGGACTGCAACCCTCCAGGCGCCTCCGTCTGTGAGATTCTCCAGGCAAGAATACTGGAGTAGGTTGTCATTTCCTCCTCCAGGGTACAGACACTAAAGTTCAGAATTGAGAATTGGCCCCAAAGGGAGCCCACTTGTTTCCCCAGATGCACGGGGCAGGCTTTCAGGCCTTGACAGGGTGCCACATCCTACGGAGGCAGGCCGGCTGTGTGGGTGACTGCAGACATGGTCCCATGTGGCCTGGGGCAGGAGATGTCTTTCAGCCTCTGTTCCCCCTCAATGTGTCCCACACTCCATTTTGAGGGAATGGCCAGTCACAGAATGGGTTATAACACCTGGGGCTCAGACAAGCGTCATTCCTATCCAGAGCACTGATGGGGGATGAACTGACCACTGGCCATGCATGACCACTGGCAACTACAGAGACCACTCAGGGTGATTCAGCTGCCATTTGGCCAGCTGGTAGTCCTCCTGAAGGAAAACAGAAAAGGAGGGGCTGCCGGGATGAAAGGGAGACACATGTGGCTCCTGCAGCATGGGATCTCAACCACTCCCATCTCCCTTCTCCCCCAGCCTCAGCCAACACGAAACTCTATATCCAGCAACGTCTTCCTCCACCATACCTGAGCCAGTGGCTTTGAGCCTCTGCAGCCTGAATGTCTGGTTCTGCAGCAAGTGACTCATGCTTGGCTGTGGAGGCTGGGAGAGGAAAGACACCCTGAGGGCAAGGAGAAGAGATCCGGGTAGTGCAGAGGTGGGTGAGTGGGAGGTAAACACAGTGATCAAAACTTCAATGTGTATGAGCTCATTCACTGAGCAACGTGCCAGGGTCCCACCAGTGACTCAGGGGTGAGTGCACTGCTCCAAGGAGAACCAAGGTCTACCAGGAAGCTCCAGAGAGGGGAAGCCCCTTGGCAAGGGCTCTTCCAACCCGGGCTGTGAAGGCCGCCTCCACAGGAGTCTGGCTGGGAGCCAGAGCCAGTGACTGAGCAAGGCATTTGTGAAATCCTCTCCCCTCTGGGGCTGGGGGTGGTCTCCCCTTAGACCAGGTCTGGCGCCAAGGCTCAACAGAAACCTGAAGCCTGGGACTGCATCAGGAGGGTGCCAAGGCCCATGCACATCAAAGGGAATTGTTGGATGGCTGTCAGGGCCTCCCCAAGTCAGGAGGAGGTGGAGGGACCAGGCCTGGGGGTGAGCAAAAAGTGAGATGAGAGGCAGAAAACTCAGCAGACAACTTGAAATCTTGTCAGGGCTATGTCTCGGCTGCCAAAAGTGCCAGAGCCACAAAGGAGGCAGGACAGACCCTCCTGTTGTCCTCACGATCCCTGAGACCCCTGATCCAGAGTCAGGGTCCCAGGAGCGGATGTCTGATGGGAAAGCTGCATCTGGAGTTGGGAAGGGGGCCCTGGTACCTTTGCTTCTGCCATGGGAGGAGAGTGCCTGAGTTACCCAGACACAGAGGGGAATCTGGGATGATATCCATGAAGAGGGTGGATTCTGAGCCTCCAAGAAATGCCAAATGGTCCCCACAGGCAGAAGGCTGCTTTCCCATCTCTTGTGTTTTCTTTGCTCTGCTCCCAGTTTCCCTTTAGTGCATGTGGGTTGTAGCATGCAAATTGGGTTCCCAAAAGCCCCACCTAATTTGCCAGCTGCAGTGGAGAGAGAGAAGAGGATAAAGAGAGAGGCTACATGCCCTGGGCTGTGGGACGGTGGCCTTTCCCATGGCCAGCACCTTGGGGTGACCATAGAGGACTTGTGAGGTTTGACTGATCAGTGACAGTTCATTCTTCTCGCATGAACTCAAAGGGTGAGCAGTGTCGGGATCCCAGCCAACCAGTTCATTCCATATACCAGGCATGGTGGTTGGCCTGCAAAAGGATACCTCATCCTTAAAAATGGAGGTGGGGGGATATTCGGTCCAATTCTAGCCAATGACATTCAAGACCAACTAGATCTTCCTTCTGAAGTGTCCCCAAAGGTATGGGAACATGAGGTACAACAGCCATCTTGCTGCCACAGAGGGAAGTCCAGGTCTCCTGAGGGCCCCAGGCAGAGCAGGAGATTGAAGCCAGACCCCAAGTAGAGAGAGAGAGAGAAACTGGGTCCTCAAGACCCTATTGAGTCCTTGATCGAGCTATACCTGAAGCCCCCAGTCCAACTGTACCGTTATGAGAACCAAAACATTTCCTTTTTTGCATAAATCAGATTGGGTTGGGTTTTCTACCCATCACAAGCAAGAAAGACAAAGAAGTGGAATGAATCAGGGAGATATGTCCTCAGTGCTCCCAGAGCCTCAAGTGAGAGGCAGGGGTGTGCATGTGCACAAAAATTTTTAAAAAAATTTCCGCCTTGCTTATTTGTGCTAAAGTAATCTAGGGTAGGATTTTGTTCTGCATAAGCCAGGGTTTTAGAACAAGAAGTCTTATCTCAGGAGATCCCCATGATCGTAGGGACAGAATTGCTAACTACTTCTCAAGGGGGATGTGAAATTTGGGAACAGGGGTCCCAGCCAGAGAGTTTTGTCCCTGGCTGTGCATCCCCCACTTGGAGATCTTCCTTCTGCAGCTTTTCTGTTTCCTTCTAATAAGGGACCTGATTCTTTCCTCCAGTGTGTAATCTCATATTTTAAATGCAGCTTGACTCAGCTTTCAAAATCAACAGATAATACTATAAATACCTGGTATTTGTGCAGCTCTGTCACTGCGGATCCTCGCCTTCCCTCCACCCCACCCCTTCCTGAGTCCCACCCGCCCCCTCAGCCCCAGGGCAGAGCCGTCATCTTCTTTCTGAGGCTGGCAACTTGCTCTCCCTCCATGGCCTCCAGCCACTGTCCACTCACCCTGATGGGTCAGAACCATGGCGAGGGCAACCCAACACTGCTCTCCGAATCGATTGAGCTGGGTCATCTGCTCTGGTGTCCACACAGCCCTCTGTTCCCCACTTTCTACCTTGCCCACCTCTGGAGCCAGTTCATAACCCAAATACCAGCTTTTTGTTTCTGCAGATGATGTGCTGCCATCCTCCCTGCATACTTCGTCACGGCCTGATGGTCCAGCCTTCTACCTTCTCATGTCTCCAACCCTTGGCCCTGCAGTTTCTGTCTATAGACCACACCATGGAGAACTGTAGCATGTCTGCATGAGCTTGCTTCCACTCATGGTACTCGGTGGTACCAGGCACGCTCAGGTGGGAGGGCTCCTGGTCCACGGTGGGTGTTGCAAGAATTAGTTTTACTGAATGTTGCCCTCCTTCCAGGTCATTGCCTCTTCCACAAGCCCCATTTCTGTGCACACATGTACTGGTTCATTCACAAATCTCCACACCCACACCCACAGGTGTCTCCTTGCAAACACAACCTCGTGCTCTCTACCTGCCTCCACACACACACACACACACACTCCCGCTCTTTCCCTTCTTGCAGATGTGCCCTAACACCGGGCTTGAGGAGACTTCATCTTCATTAAGAGCAGGTAGTTCCTACCCTTAGGTGGGTGAACTGGGGTGATCAAGTGCAGGCTACTCAGAAGTGCGAAGGAACTTACTTTGGCACATCCTACTAGCAACGTTCAATTCCAGAGAGAGGCAGGAAGTAGAGAGGGGAAAGAAGTGGGAGAGTAACAAGGGAGGGTCACGACCATGGATGAATCATTGATCCACCTCACCGTTCACCCAGCGCCTGGCCTCAGGGTCTGCAGAGACCCTGACAGTTTAATTCACTTTCCAGGCACTTTGTAAACACACTTGCAATGTTGGGAAACCGTTGATCAATGTTTATTTCCCTACCTTCACACTTTATTTCCTGAGTTTGAATGAGAAAATTATTACATGTAATAATGTTTACTATTTAGTTATTAGGTGTATGCCCTTGTTGGATACTGCATTGAAACACCACAGGCAACATTCATTTAAATCGGCACAACTGTCTGGGTAGATGTTATGTCATGTACCATAACCCCCTAGTCCACAGGTGAGGATATTGAGGCTAGGACTTGCCCAAGGTCATGGTGAAGGTGGCAGAATGGCAGCTTGAGCTCAAGTCTGCTGACAATTCAGTCCTAACCTCAACCACTAAGGTGTAATACCTGATGCTTCAAAACTTCCTGTCAGATCTGAAAATTTCCAATTATTTTGCCAGAGAAGGTGGCTACAAAATAACTTAGCTGTTCTCTGAGTGAATAAAATTATCTCCTATGTATGTGTTAATACTCTGTTGTTCTGAGCCTTTCTTTTAGCCCACTAAATGTGAGCTTCCTGTGGCTAGAAATATATCTGATTCATCCTTCCATCTCGGGATCCTTCCATCCATAACATCACTTGGCACATAGGAGTTGCCCAGTCATTGTCCAAAGGAAATGAAATAAAATAAAATTCAGGTTTTTGCTCTAGATGTTGTCCCAAAGAAGCTCTCCCTCGAGTCTGTGTTTCTCGCATCTATCTCACACCAACACACATGTGCTTCCTACTCACTGAAGTGAATAAACCATCCCTGGCACACTTGACAATATGATGGGAAGAGAGTGCAGTCTGGACACGAACCTGGGTTTGAGTCATGGCACATTTTCTCCTCTGTAAACTGGGCTCCCCCTCACCAGCAGTGTTGCTGAGAGCGCCGGGCACGATATACATAAAACACTTGACATGGATCCTGGCACTCAGCGGGCGCTGGGAACAGTGGTTGGTCGGAATCCCTTTCTTGCATATTTCTGCCATGGCTGCTGGTTCCCTCGGTAGAACAGAGGCGTGCTCCAAGTGCCTAGGACCTGTCAAGATGTTCTCATCTTTTCAACCCCGTTCTACTCAAGTCTCGGCTTTTTGTAATTTCCCAGAGAGGGTGCCCCACACAGGAGACTGCAGCCTTCTGATCCCGGAAGTGAATTCCTAAACCCACCCCTGCTATCTCTTCATGTGCCCATGTCCAATTTGCTCCTATGCTGGTCATCGCCCACCTCACCCCTGCCCCCCAGACCTGTGAGATAGAGCCAGACTGTGGAAAACAGAATTCAGTCATACACATGGGGAAAAAAAGGTTATAAAAATGAAAAGTAAATAAATATGGATGTTGAGGACCTAATTCTGATAAGCGGATTTTCAAAATTAGCCATTTGCAAAGAGTAGATTAAAAGCATTTAATGTGGTGGGTGGAAGGAAGTCGATTAAGAAGCACAGCAAACCCCGTTTCAGCAGATTCCAGGGAGAAGGCATCACATGCCCCCTTTGCAGTGAGCTTGTTTGCCGGGATAAACACTGAATGCCTTTTAAGAGCACTAATTTGCCTTTGTCGTGCTGGTAAACAGGCCTCCTGGAAGGGGCCACTCTGCCTTCTGTACACGAGGCGGACAGGCAGGACAGGGAGGGGACTGCTGGGGGCCAGCTCCGGGGGCGTGAGGGGACCTCTCCATCTGTGGGGATGCAGGAACATGCCAAGGACAAAGGAAAGACACTGGCTTCCCCATCACCTTCCCTAGCCCTCCACGCCCGCCCCCCCACCCCCCCCCCCCAGTCCTCTGCACTGAGAATTCTGATCCCAGAATACCTTGCAGCTCCTTCCATGGCAACAGTCGCCCTCCCTCCCCGCGTTCCCTCTGCCTCCTTCCTTCCTGCTCCTTCTCCCTGCAGCCCACTCCCGTCTCCAGAGTCAGGCCCCCAGAGGGGGGAGTGGCACATCCCTTGGGCAGATGGCCAGTCCATCCATCCTCCAAGGAGGGGCGACCAGGCTTTCACCAGCGCAGACACCAAGCCCCACCGAGGCCAGAGCCCCAAAATGACCAGGCTCTGTTCTTCCCTGGGGCACCACGTGGATTCAAGGATCTCTGAAAAGAGCTGCTCTTAAAAGCTCTGGCTGGATGTAAGGTTTGAGAAAACAGAGGAGAGGAGGGATATTCTCTCCTGTCTGTCCATGGCAGGAAAGCAGGGAGAAGCCAGTGATCCAAACAAACACATCCTGATGTCTTCTAATGGGATCCCAGTGCCCGGACTTGGGAACAGTTTTAAATCCCTTATAGGATCTGAGGCCACAAGCTACTATATGGGCTGTCACAGAGTGAGGGCCAGAGAGCACCCCTCTAGCACCATGCTGGCTGGAGCCTGCCCTTACCCCATTCACTTCTCCTGGCGGGGATGAGCTTCCCATAGCACTTGGAATAAACTCATCGACCCTGCAAGATCTGCCTGCTGCAGACCTCTCTAACCCCTCCCCTGCTGCCCCTCCCTCAGATGTTCCTGCCACATCAGCCATCTTTGTTGCCTTAGCTTGCCATGCCCATTCCTGCCCTCTGGCCTTTGCAATTGCCGTGCTCTCTGCCTGGAACGCTCAGCCACCATTCATATCAGGCCAGTAACTTGGCATTCAGGTCTCCACACAAATGCTGGGCCTCCAGGGAGGCAACCCCCAACCTCCAGACTGTCCCTCTTTACCAACACCCTCCTTTTTCTTGCCTTCACAATGGTTACCGGTATTTTCAATCACTTAGTTTCATTGATTTATTTGTAAGTTGATCACCTACATCCTTACTGTGTGCAAACAAGGGCTTGCCTGTCTGGGAGAGCTCTGAGCCCGCACTGAGAATGGACTTGCCCGGGATCACACAGCTGGAAGTGGTGACAAGGGGACTGGAAGGTTCATGTGTGTCTAACTCAGAACCATTCCCACTCCTGACAAATCCCGCCCCCAGGACCTGGGGATGGGGACCAGCCAGGGACAGGCTCTCACCTGTGATGGCTCCCATCTGAGTTACTCTTGGGAAGCCACAAGGCAAGATGCTGTCCATCCCTTTGGAAGCAGGGCTTGGGGAGGCTGAAGAGAAGGTGGGTTCTGCTTCACTGCCATTTCATGGATGGGGCAACTGAAGTAGGGGTGTGAAGTGCTTGGCCAAATCCCCACGGCTTGTAAGTGGCAAAGACGGGGCTCAAACCCAGGTGGTCTCGGGTGGGGGAGGAGGGAGTTAAGAGGGGGTCCTGAACCCAGAAGCATGACATTTCAGTCTAGGGTAGTGGATGACTCTCAAATATTTTGAATCAAGACAATCTCTGGAGCTGTCGCTTGAAAGGTCAGTCTGATAGCACTGCCCCAGTGATTCTCACACGGCAGGACTGAGGTGGAGCCCTGGAACCTGCATGTTGAACAAGCACCCCCAGGTAACTGATACAGGCAGCCCAGGGACTTCCACCCTTTGATGGGAGAGTGTCCTGGTCAGAGACCAGAAGAACCACCACTGTGATGGTCCCTGCAAAGCTACCATCTCCTCCCCTCTCCCCTGCCTGGTCCCTACCCCTACCCCTCCATCCTCTCCAAAGTGAGACTGTGAGGCCTGATCAATGCCATGGCAGCCTTGCTGCTGAAGGATCTGAAAGTCAGACATGTAGCTAGCTTCCCATGAGATGCATGGAGAGTTGGCCAGAGGAAGGGAAGGGGAGGCTCTTGATCCAATCTTTCTCCCTCATTCCTGTGCCTGGCCCGACGCCAAGTCCACCTGGGTGATGTGGGCTCCATCAACAGGGACACGCCCAGGGGCAAAGGGGCAACCTGGCATCAAGGGACGAGGCTGTCTTCCAAACGTGGGCTGGGCTCAAGCGAGAGGGGCCCCTCAGGAGACAGTGTGCTGACCCCAAGGACCCCTGAGTTCTTTGTGAGGAAGGCAACCTCTGGCCCTTCTGCTGCCATGTCCTGTTCCAGCTGAGGTGGTGCGAGGTGGGCCCAGCAGGTGAATGAGCCAGGCAGTTCCATCTCTGCTGTCATGACCCCAGGAAAGAATGCTATGTCCTGTGTGGTCCCAAGGCTGTTTCTGGAGAGGGCCCTGGGGTGGGGAGGGCAGCTGTGGCTGCAGCCGCCCTGCTCCATCCAGACAAACAGACACTTGTCTACGTGGTACTATAACTCATCTTACTGCCCGGGGGTCACATTTCTCACAAGACAAGAGCTGGGATGGCTGGAACTGAGAAGCAGTAGCCTCAGGCCGGGCTCTAGGTCAAGCTCTGGACAAGGCTTGTCTGCTCTGCCCAAAGTTCTGAAGCAACAGTTTCTAGAACTGTCCCCAACTCACAGACACAGAAACAGAGAGGCAAGCAAGCTGAATGACTTAGAGCTTGATTCACACTCCTTCCTGCCTCCCAGGCTGGTGAGAGCGAGGACAGGAAGCCGCACACTGCAGGCTTGGGTTCTGTGGAAGAACTATGTGCTGGGTCCACATGGGATGCTGGTTGGAGCAGCGCTGAGGGTCAGCTGGGACACCTGGTGGTGTGAGCCAGTTGCTTCCACACCAGACAGCATGTAGCTGCTGCCTCCGGCTCCCTGAGGCCCCTGGCTCCTCTGTCCTGGCCACTCTGGCCTCCTTGGGCCTTTGGGACCCTCTGGACCTGCTCTGGCCACAGCTCTGAAGCATCAGCGCCTGATCTTTGGGGTTATTAATTATCTTGGCTGTCACCCTGGATCTCAGAGAGGATTTGTCACAAATCTGACCTGAAGTCCTCTGTAAGCTAAGGAAATCTCTGTCTCCCAATGGGGGGCGGCCCGCCTAGTTCAGCAGAAAGACCCAGACGGGAGCCCAAGCCCATCCTAGACAGAACCAATTCTCTTTCTCAGACTCAGTTTCTTTCTTTATTAGAAACAACAACAAAGGATGATGCTTCTTGCCTGCCTCACAGAGGATGCTCGAGGTAACTTAGCTGGGGAAGTGGGGGCTTTGCACATGGAGTGCTCAGAGCCTCCCAGGCCACGAAGTTCTCCATCTCCTGTAGACATGGACTTAGCTCCCGCCCCCTCTTGAACCCTTTCTCTCCTAATGACTGATATTTCAAAATTAGTCTACGGTTCTGAACAAGAGAAAAAATCGTTCGAATTTATCATCAGGGACTTGCTTTCATCTATATTTGCCAATCCCCGGCCTCGGGTCTCTGCAGTTCATTATTTGTGTTTTTCCTTTGCCGCTGACGAGCTGTTTCCTGAATCCAGTTGCCCGTGCTGGAAGGAAGCTTGGGCCTCCCACACGATGCTCAAACTGGCCTTCTCTGGCTCACAAGCGAGGGGGGAGGGGAGCTGAGATTCCAGATGGCTTCAGGAGCCACTGGTGGGATGGAGGAGACAGAGGGAGAGGCGAGGGAGAGACTGGGCGGGGAGGGAGCGTTTGAGAACGGAGGTAAACAAATTCGAGGCCAATTACCCCTGGCAACCTTGCCCCCCAAGGAGGGGAGATGACTGGAAAAATAAGAAGGTAATATCGACCCAACCACAAGATGGTGAAAGCTGGTACCCAGCTGGAAACTTGTTGCCACCCCTCCCCCAACTCTGGGGGACCGGGGGCAAGGGGTGAGAGAAAATCCCACAAACCAACAGGACAGGGAGGTTGGCAGGAGAGACTGTGAAGCTAACAAGTACAAAAAAAAAAACAACACAGTCAGCAGGGAGGAAGTCTGTGAGGAGGCAAGAGGAGAGAGAAACGAAAAGTGAGAGCCACTGCCTCGAGCAGAGATGCTGTCCACCCCTCGCTGGCCACCCCGTGCCCCTACCTGCAGCGCCTGCTGGGTAATGAGGGCCCAGGTCTGTTCCAGACACAGGGCGCTCCCTTCCTGTGAGAACATCTTTTTGTCCTTGAGCGGGTGGTGATAGATGGAGAAACCGGCTCCGGGTAGGGAGGTAAGCAGCCAAGGGTCACCTGGAGAATTAATGTCATAATTGAGAATAACAAGTAGGCCTCCTATTTACTAGATAAAATAGTGCTGGGGGATGTGCTGAGAGAGACAGGAAAATAGAATTGTGAAGTCATTTTCTTATTTCTCTGCAAATGTCGTTGATGCTGGCATTTTCCCCCTCCCCTCCCCCCAAGAGGCTGGCGCTGCCCCTGTCTTTTTCTCAACCACACACGGATGCTGAGACCCTGTCCCTTGAGTTTCATGTCCTCCCACCTGCTTGGGGAGTTTCTCAGAGCAGGATCCAGGGATGAGCAGAGAATTACAGGTGGTGAGGGTGAGGGATGGCATAACCACTGAATTCCCTCTGGGGCCACCCAAAGAGGTCAGAAGGGTACCTGGGAGTCAGGGCTCACCGCTAGCACTCCCTGTGAGAGAGTCCCAGAGCTCAGGACAGAGGAAGAGGCAGCGGTTCCAACCCCAGCTCTGCCCAGGCTAGGGCTCCGTGCTGCGCTTAGTCGCTCAGTCGTATCCGACTCTTTGCGACCCCATGGACTGTGGCCCACCAGGCTCCTATGTCCATGGGATTCTCCAGGCAAGAATACTGGAGTGGAGGATCCAGAATACTGGATCCCTTCTCTTGGGTTCTTCCCAACCCAGGGATCGAACCCAGGTCTCCCGCATTGCAGGCAGATTCTTCACCGTCTGAGCCACTTTTACAGGGAAGATTCTTTGTAAAATGAGGCTACTCTCAAAAGGCTATTATGAACATTAAGTGCGACAAACACACCCAAGCGCCTTGGATGTGGTACAAGTGAATGGATGACCAGGCTGCGTGTGGGAAATGTCGTTATCACATGCAATGGATAAACTGTGAGGGTTCTCAGGGCATCTTATGTGAGAACTTTTAAGAGCTATGAAATTAATTGGAGGGTGTTAACTGTAAAAATAAAGTAACAGAGGAAAATTACCTCTAAAGTATCAGAACAAAGCAATTAGCTGGAAAGAAAATGATACACAGGGAAAGGAAGATGCATGCAAATAGCTGAAGCATTGGGACCCAGGAAAGCACAGCCCGTCGGTCAAGACACATGAGCCTCTGGGGCCTGGGGAACTGTATGAGGCAACGGGGAAGTGAGGAACAGGCCAGTGAGCAAACGAGGGCCATACAGGTGAGACCAGATCACAAGCAGTGGGGCAAAGGGGAGGTAAGTGACAACTAGATATGATTCTAGAGACAGAGCTGAACTGACTGATCCATGCTGCATTCCCTGGCCGCGTGGCCTTGAGTATGTCACTGAAGGAGGCTGGATGAACTTTGATATTCTTTGCAGGTCCCTAGGAGTCTTACTCACTAGGAGGCTAAGTGTGCTGGAATATCAAGAGTGGGGGAGAGAAGACAGGCTGGACCAGGAGAGGTGGGAAAGAATTGGGAATAAAATAGAAGAAGGCTGGAATCCCTCTCTGGGTCTGTGCCCTTGGGCAAGTTCCTCTACCTTAGTGTCCTCATCCGTCAAATCAGAAGAAGAATTTCTGCAGAAACTGTTGAGAGGGGTAAGTTGGATGAAGCATGTGAACGCAGGCTAAGCCGTCAGTATGAGTTAGTGTTCTGCTTGCTTCCTAGCCAGATCAGCCCTGCTCTGGGCTCCCTGCTCTCTGTCAGACTTGGATAAGATTGACACCTTCCCCACCTCCCTTGGTCCCTTGGGGTGGGCCAGGACGATCAGCATATCCCATCCTCCTAGTCACAGTGATTGGTTTAGGGAGAGGGCAGGTGACCTAAGCCAGGCCAGTCAAAGAATCTCAGGACTTTTATGGGAATAAGTCTGAGTTACTCAATCCTTTCTGACTCTTTGCAACCCCATGGACTATAACCCACCAGACTCCTCTGTCCATGGGATTCTCCAGGCAAGAATACTGGAGTAGATTGCCATTCCCTTCTCCAGAGTATCTTCCTGACCCAGCGATCTAACCCGGGTCTCCTGAATTGCAGGCAGATTCTTTGCCATCTCAGCCAAATGCCTGGCCACAAACAAGCTTTCCCCCCAACCCCATATTCAAAACAGGAAGCTTGTGGTCTCAGGAACTACTGAATGTTCTCACAGGGAGTCCTGGATCCCCCTATTCCTGAAGATAGACTGCCACATGAGCCAACATATTCCCTTGTTTGCTGAAGCCAACTTGAGAGAAGCCTAACTTTTTCTCAGTCACTACGAAATAATGCCTCTTCCATCCCACCCAATCGCCAGCTCATTTAAAATTGAGAGTCCCTTCTCATAAGTGTCCCCGCCTGGCTCCAGGGTGGGAATTTCCATCTCTAGCAAGCTCCATCACCCCGGCAGCAGCAGGCACTGGGTTGTCACGTGTGGCCACTGCTGCCTGGCTCTGCTGCTCCATCTACCGAGAAGCTGCACACAGTCACCTTGCTATTAAGCATTGCCAGGAGCCAGCCTCCTCTTAGCTCTGAGCCCCGATGCAACTGGGCTCAGAGCTCCATTAAATAAAGACTGCAGCCCTGAAACTGTTCAAATGGATCTACATCAACGAGGACAGCGAGGGCATGCCTTTAAATAGATTATCACCAAGAGTCAGCCAGGGCAGGCAAAGTTGGCCTTCAGCATCATTCTCCCCTTGTTCCTGCATCCCTCCTCTGTCTACTTTTAGTGGACTTTGCCCCATATCCCGTCAGAAATTAATTCACTCTGTAGTGGCTTAATGTGTTACTCCTCTAGATTTCAGAGAGGAACAGGACACAGGAGTGGGCAGTGTTTAACCTAAAGGATGGGTTCGGTGATGATGACGTTGTAGACATCTTAAAGTCACAACTGAACCATGAAATGTATGACTGGGGATGGAGGAATTTCTATAGCCCCCTCAATCCCCACCACCCAGCCCCCACTGTCCCCAGATTTCTTTCTCTGACCAAGAACCCTACTTCCCTTCCCTTCTCCTGGGAAGCTGTACCTCAGAGTTCATTCCGGGCAGAGTCCAGTTCAAGTTTGTATGCGCCCTTCTCAGGGAGGACAGAAGCAGGAGGAGGGAAGCTTGGATCTTGGGGGCAGGGGTGCCTTAGTGCCTGTGATCAGATTTTCTGCTTGGCCACGGGTGGCATTCCTCATAGGCTGCTGGACTTCGAAGGAGGAACTCCTGGGGGAGAGGCTGTTTCCCAGGAAATTGGGGCTCTCCTGGGGTGAGGTTTCTACAGACCCCATTGCATGGTCAGGTGCCTTCCCCCACCACCACCCCGGTCTCCAGCCTGGGAGCTGGCCTCCCCACCCAGTGGGCACTCAAATCTTAGTTTACCATCCTTGCTGAGCGCTAGACACTCCCTAATGGTCTCAGGTGCATTATCTCTTTTAATCCTCAAAACTAGTCTATGAAATTGGTACTATTTTAATCTACATTTTACAGACAGGTAAAGTGAAGACCAGAGAAGTCAAATAGCCTGGCCAAGGTCACCCAACCAGAGAGTCACATTGCCAGGATTCAAGCCCAGGAAGGCTGGCTCCAGACCCCAAAGCCTTGACCCCCACACCATACTCCTCCTGGTTAAGTCCTGTATTTACATCCTGCAGCATCTGTCGGCTGTTGTTTATTGCCTCCCATATGCCAGGCATGGTGTGAGGCAGGTTATAGTCCATTTTATTTTCTCTTCATAACCGCCCTACAAGTTAGGCCCATGGGTCCCATTTCATAGATGAGGACACTAGAGTGAGAGAAGAGATGTTACTGACCTCAGATCACTCAGCTCATCAATGGCCATGCTGGGATTCAAACTTGGGTCCATCTGATTCCAACATCCATGAGCTCTGCTATTTTGGGCCCAATAGCTCCCAGACTGTGACAGTTACAAACAAACTTTTAAACTTTTTATTTCAGAATTATTACAGATTCACAGGAAGTTGCAGAAATAACACGGAGGTCTCATGTGCCTTCTCTCATTCCCCCAGTGGTTATATCCCACATAATTCCAGTGCAACACCAAGACCAGGAAACTGGCATTGGTACAATGTGTGTATATCATTCTGTCATTTTATCACCTGTGGAGATTCAAGAAATCACAGCAATCAACCTCCACAACTGTTCCATCACCACAAAGATGTCCCTTGTGCTACCCTTTACTGTCACATCCACATCTACCACCCCCAGCTCTTGGCAACCACGAATCTGTTTGCTATCTCCACGACTGCCACATCAAGAATGTCATGTAAATGAAATCATAGGCTATGCTGGCTCTTGAGAATAGCTTTCTTCACTCACAAGGGCCTTATTTTAAAATAAGTATTTATTGAGTACCTACTACATAGCAGGCAGGTGTGAGCCCCTTTAGGAATATAGATCACACGAGAGTCTTCTGGTTGAAAGTGACAGAAGCCACCTCAAATTATATTGTAAAAGAGAATGTACTGGTATCAGCAATGGAAAGGCCCAGGGGTAGGGCTGGCGTCAGGTCCAGCTGGATCTAGAAGCTTGTTAGGACTTCTTTCATTCCCCATGCTTGACTCTGCTCCCCTTGGTGGTGTTTTCCCTAGAAGGCTGGCTCTTACCACTTGGCAGCTGCCCATCACTCACTCCCCCATCCTGCTCAATCACAGACCCAGGAGAAAAGTTCTAGCAAATGTTCTGACCCTGATTGGCCCAGCTTGGTGCCCACATGATGCTGAAACCTATCACTGGTATGAGAAGGCAGAGGCTGTTTGCAGTGCTCTGATTGGCTAATTTTTGGTCATGTGGCCTCTCCTGGGGCCAAGCCTGATGTCAACCCAGCCCAAATCCCAGGACCTGTGACCAGGGCTTTAAGGAGAATTTGGGGTACTGTGGCTGGAGGAAAGAGGACTAGGTGCTGAGACTATGGGATACCTGATGGTATTACACTGCCTCAGCTCAACTTATTCGTTTTTCAAAAAAATACGAAGAAAGTTAGGCTTGGAAAGTCCTGCTCACATTCAGAGCTCGAGGTCCTGGGAACCGCTCTGAATTGCAGACGGCGATGTCCGCCCTCCCCTCACGTCTAAGCTCAGATGCAAAAATGGAAGGGCTCTGGCCTGGAGCACAGTTGGGTCTGGCTGTGGCCCATCCTCTCGGGGACGCAGCTCATGGACCACGTGACCCTGGGGAGATCCTCCAGGGGAGGCTGGCCCTGATGAGGGGCCCTCACTTCCAGCACATAGGCAGGCATGGAGCTTCTCATGGTCCCGTCCCCACGCGTGCATACCCTGGCACCTGCCACACGCGTGGGCTGCCACGTGGCGCGGGGAGAGCCAGGAAGAGCCGGCCGCGTCCCACAGCGAGGACAGGCAGATGGAGCGAATGACTCAGCACGGAGGCCAGATGCGGCCAGATGAGAAGAATAAACACAAATGCTGGAGGCCAAACCCGCCACAGCCCCCTTGCAGAGCCGGGCGGGAATAATGTGGACCCGGGCGGTGACAGACAGACGAGGACGGGGACCGGGGAGATGGATGGCCCCATCAGCTCAGCAGAGTGAGGAAAGTCAGACAGATGGTCTCGTTAAAGAAACCAGCCCGCATGAGGGAACAGGGCTCCGTGCCGGAGCGGAGGCACCCAAGGCAGCGTCTTTGCTGGTGGGGGCTGCTCACGGCCTGGCTCGTTTGACTCAGAAGCACTGACCACAGCAGGTGGGCTGTGAAGCACTTGACCTGGTGTCCCATCCAAGGAAAGCCCCCACCTCTCCAACTCCTACTTGCACGCCACACTATTTGTTGAGCACATGCTACTCAGATACCATACCGGGCAATCTAGGTGCATCACCTCTATGTTGCCTTTCTGTCCTCTCAACTCTTTCTCCCAGGGTCCCCACACTCTGCCTCTTCCTCAGCGGTCACCTCCTCCCAGAGGCCCTCCCTGACCAGCCTATCTCACCTATCCCCATCGCGCTGTCACCTGGGACACTGTTTTAGCTCCGTCATAGCCTCATTGCTATCTGAACTCATCCCATCCGTGTACTCCTTGGCTCATCCTCCACTGAAACAGGAAGTCCTCCCGGACAGGGGCCAGAGCTGTCTTGTTCTTGGCCGGGTCCCAGATGGTAGAATGGCGCCTGGCACATAATAGATGCCTGATTAGTGCATGTGGACCACAACGTCCCAGCCCAGAGGGGGGCCTGCCTGCTCCATCCTCCTCTCTTGTCCCTGCTTCCTTTTCTTCCCTACTGCTCCCCCCGCCTCTCATTTCATGTGCTTATCTTCATTCTCCGTGTCTCCCTGCCTAGAACAGCATCTTCATGTGAGAAGCAATTTTTGTCTGTGTCCCAGGGCTTTGCTGTTTCACTGAGTAGTCCTGAGGGAGCTAAGAGTGGGAGGAAGGAGCCTGCCATAGTCTCAGAGAGGGTGAGGGGACAGAACTGGGCTGTCCCCAAGTCTGGCTGCTCTGCTGCACCCGTGCCTTCATCTCCAGCAATTGCCCAAATTCTGCTCCTTCTGGCCACTGGTGGGCGAAGCCCAGACCCCGAAATTACCACGCGGCCAGTGTGGTAGCTGAACAGTGGCCGCCAAAGATAGCCAAGTCCTAATTCCTGGAACCTGTGAAAATATGACCTTACATGGCAAAAGGGATTTTGCAGGTGTGATTAAGTTCTGGACCTTGAGATGGGGAGGGTGTCTTGGATTATCCAGGTGGACCTTGAATGCAATCACAAGTGACCTCATAAGAGGGAGGGAAAGGGAGATTAGACACAGAAGTAGGAGATATAACAACAGAAGTTGGAGTGATGGGAGGAAAGGGCCATAAGCCAAGGAGGGCAGGCACCCCAGAAGCTGGAAGAGGCAAGCCAATGGATTCTCCCCTGAAGCCTCCACAGGAGTCAGCCCTGCCCACTCCTTTCCTTAACTTTGAGGCTGATTTCAGACTTCTAGCCTCCAGAGTTGTGTGAGAATAAATTTGTGTCGTTTCAAAAGTCACCAAGATGCAGAGTTTCAGCTTACCAAGATGAATGACTTCACGGGATCAGTTTCACAACAATGTGAATATACTTTTCACAACCGAACTGTACATTCTATAATGGTTAAAATGATCAATTTCAGATTATATGTTTTTTTTTTTTTTAAGTTACCAAGTTTGTGGTGATTTGTGACAGCAGCTACAGGAAATGAATTCAGCCAGCCTGCAGCTGGGCAGTCCCAGGGACACAGAGCTGGCGTGGGTCTCAGGAAGACCAATCCTGCCCGCGCCCCAGGGAGGCGCCTGTGGCAGGGGCAGCTCGGTGCCACTGGCTAGCTTGCCAGAAAGAGAATGAGAGCCACCAGAGCTGGTGTTTACCGAGCCCTTCACGTGAGCTGAGTGCCGTACGCACCCCTTACTTCCTCCCATCGACATCCCTGTGAAGGAGTTTGCACAAAATCCCCAACTGCTCCACCAGGAAACGGAGCTCAGAGAGGTGAGATGACTTGCCCAAGGTCACACACCAATTAATCACCACTTTCTGCCTCACTCCAGGCTGATTCAGCCAGAGTCTCATAGCTGCTGTCACAGCCATTCGAACGGCCTGATGCTGTTCTCCAGAAGCTTTTAAAAGAGCCCTAGTATTGCCTTCTCCCTCTCTGTCTGTAACCAGACATTCTCTTCAAGTTAATCATAGACCCGAGAGTCTCACTCTGTCCCAGTACACCCACGAGATTATGAGATTGACCAGGGAAGTGCAAAAAAAAAAAAAAAATGAGTTAGCTCATGTCTTATGCATAGTTTCCTAAGATCCCATAGACAGAGATTATGGGTTGCAAATCAGTGGCCAGTGCATGCCTGACCTGTGGAGAGACTCTGCTTGGCCTGCGCTATATCAGGTATTATTTTTAACAGATGCCCAACATTTAACACCAGAATATTTCTCTTCCGAATCAGAAGTCAGGACAACATTCACTCTAGCTCTTTGCAGTCAGGAAAGGCTGGGCTCTGCTGCAGTAACAAGTATCTTCAAGTCTCAGGAGCTCACCACACAGATGTTTATTTCTTTCTCACATGGCATGTCCAGTGCAAGTGTTCCAGGGGCTTTGCCCCAGGCAGTCAGTTAGGGACCCAGGCTGAGGGAGGCACCACCATGGTTTGGTAGCATCTGAGAAGCATGACCTTGTCACTTGCTGCTTCAGGGGGCAAAAAAACAGGAGGAGGGTACATGGATGTGGCATAGCCTCAGCATGCTACCCGTGTCTGACTTTTGCCCACTTGTCATTGACTGGATGTAGTCATGTTGCCCATCCACACTCCAAGGAGGCTTCTGTGAACACTGGTTTCACTGGTCCTGACACTGGTCAACACTAGTCTACCACACTTTCTCATCTGGTAGCAATCCACTGGAGCTGGGTGAGCATTCCCCTCTCAGGGCTGTCCTGGGCAGGAGCTCAGGTTGTGCACTGCACAGCTCCAGAAGGCGCCATTCATGTGGTAGTTTGGGGGATTGCTGCTCCCTGTGGATGCACAGTCTGTAGCAGCCTTTCCCTCCTTACAAGGACACAGGTGTTCCAGTTTGCTCCGGCACCAGGCCAATCTCTTTACTCAAGTCCCTATAGCATTCCAGTTGCATGCCTTGTCTTAGAGTCAATAAGTGGATACAAATTAAATGCAAATTGCACATCAGTAAGTATCAGTTTCCTGTAGGATAGAGTCCAAACTCCTTTGCAAGTCAGTCATTCAGAGAATTAACAAATGGCCCTCAGCTTCACTTACTCCAGCATCCCTTCCCTTTCTGCTTCACCCCTACCTCAGACTCCTCTCCAGCTGCAAAGTGTCCCTATGCTCTTGTCAGTAATTCCTGGGGGTAAGTTAGATGGGTCTTCTTGGGTGCTCCATGAAGCAAATGGGGCATGCTATAGCCTATCTCGGAGAGCCACAGAGGACACTGTGTATTAAAGACTCTGACAAGTCCTGTATGTCAAGTTTCACTTTGTTTAATCCAGTGTTGCCAGTCTGTGCCCTTTTCTCACACAGAACCCCTGATGTCCCATGAGGACGACTATTTGCCCAATACACTCTGCCCATATATCTGTGTCTGCACCATCCTCATACAACCTTTCCTTAAGTCGGCTTAGCGGCTCCTACTCATCCTGCAAATGCCCTTCCTGAGGATGCCCCTCATGGTCTGTGAATAATTAGTTCTAAGTTGGAATCCTCAGGACTGGGATTTATAAGGAACAGAACTCTAACCCCCAGGGAAACAGACTGAGCTGCCTCCTGTGTGGCTCAAGGGGCCTCCACTCCCTCATCCCTGGAAGGGGGACCTTCTTGGCCCCTAGGACTCGCCACAGCCCAGTCTTTCCCCTTCCTGAGGGTGAGCAGGAGCCCTGGCCTTAACCACTCACAGTCATGCTCATCCCCGGAGGCTTCCAGAGGGCAGAAAGAGAAGTCTCAATAAACGCTCTTTTCAAGTAAACACTCTTTTCTGAGTCCTTGTATGTTAAAAATGCAAGAAATGCTCCCAAAGGGTTACAGAAACTGGGATAATTTCAATACTTACTTTTAATGATTCCTTCATTTATACTCATTTATCCAGCACATGTTTGCAGAGCTCCTACTATGTGTCAGGTACTATTCTAAGAGCTGCAGAGACTTCAGGGAACAAAACTAAAAATTCTGTTTCCATAGCCACCTACATTCAAGGTGCAATAGAGGAAAAAAAAGCATATAAAGGGTCAAGTGGCGACAAGGGCCCAGGGGGTACAGAAGACAGGCAGGAGGGCCTCTGCTTTCCTTTGCCCAGGGGGAGGGAGGCAGGTTCAAGGAGGCTTCTTTGATGACTTTCGAGCAGAGATCCAGGAAGAGAGGGAGTGAGGCACAGGGAGGTCTGTGGGGAGAACCTTCCAGATCAACAGAACAGACATGCCAGAGGTCTGGAAGTGGGAGCTTGCCTGAAAGGGAGATGGAAGCTGGAGCAGAGCAGTGGGGGGGAGGGAGCAGCTGAGACTTGGTGCTTGGGGGAGGGGGGTCACAGAGGAGGGGGAGAGGCGGGGTTCTGGACAGATTCTGCGCTGACAGTGCGTCCCCAGGGAGCGCAAGAGAAAGAGCACTCAAAGATGACAAGAGCGCTGAGTGGGGAGTGTCTTTTCTTCCCCAACCTGTCAGAGCATCTCTCCATCTGTGTATCACCTGTCTGGAGGCTGAACCTGAGGCTTGTTAACTTGAGGTCCAGGCCACTGCCTCCCAGGACCGCCTTCCTTCCCTGTCAGAGAAGATGCTGATCCCTAGGGCACCCTCACGTATGGATTGTTGCCCATTTTACAGGCTAGGAAATGGCTTAGATGAGGTCCCCGGGCCCTGAGAGCATGTCTCCCACTTTGGGAATCCAGCTGAGGCCCCTGCCAGGGGTGCCCTGTGGGGAGGGCAAGAGGAAAAAACAGTCAGACACCTAGGGAATGATTATGGGAGAGAGGAAAGGCCCAGAGGGCCAGGAAGCCCTGCCCTGACGGAGACCTGAGGCTGGCGCATTGAGGAAGACGAGGTTGGGGTGGGCTGGCCACATCTGGGGTTTGCCCCCTCCATTCCATCTTGCCCTCCTCGGCAGAGAGGAGGCCAGAACTGGGTGGGAGTATCTTGCACACAGAAGGATCCAGCATGTGGAGGTGAGGGGGGGACTCCCCAGTACTCTCTCTCCAGCAGCGGTGGTTTCAGGGGACAAGCCAGGACTCCCTTAACCTCCCAGGCATCACTTTGGGGTGGTCTCTAGGGACTCTTCTGACTCTGAAAGTCTCCATCTCCTTCTAGAATGGGCACCTTTATACTCACAGGGGTGTTTATACACAGCCTCACATTATGACCCTGTGGGAGGCCTGACAGGGAAGAGACGGCCCCTCTGGATAGTATTCAAGCCCTGACTGGCACACTTGGTGAGAGCCACACACGCCCCTTAGTATGGTGATGCTGCAGGTAAGGAGCTGAGACCGGAGGAGACAGGGGCTCCGGGGGTGAAAGTCTCCCTGGAGTAGTTCCACAGGTGACCCTCGTCACTCAGCGAGCGAGTGGCAGAACTACCACCCCACAGGGCTTCCATGTCCCCGCCTCCCGCCAGGATCAGCCTCTCCCCTCCCCCACTCTGGCCCCAAGCTCTGGTTCTAATAAGCCACTTTTGGGGCTACCCCCTCCCCAGGAGCTGGGCGGTCATCCCCATGTCCCATCCTCTGCAAGGCATTACCCACCACCCCAGCCTCCTGTCCCCAAGCCCTTGCTTCACTTCCGGGAGTGGGCTAGCTTCAGACCAGGTGGACCCCAACTCCAGGGGTGCTGGGGGGTTACCCTGAGGATGCCCACCATGGGGCTGAGTGAGTTCTGATGGGTTCGAAGCCCTAACGTCCATTTGGAAGAGGCTCAGACCTCTCTTCTGAGGCCATTGCTCTGAGTGGGTGGGGGAGAAAGAGACTGGGACCCTCTCTACGCTGTGGGTGCCCTTCTTGACTGACCTGGGTCCCAGTGGAAGCCCTCCAACTCCCCCTCAGAGCAAACTGCAGCCTGTGGGTAACCCTCTCAGGGACCCTGAGAAAGGCCGAGTGCGTCCTTTCGGGGCTGTCTTTCTTCCCAGCTCTGAAAGTCTCCTGTTCATTATGCCTGAGGGCAGTTTTAGGAAAAAGGTTTTACAGCTGCTGAGAAAAGAGTAAGTAATGCAAGAAGGGGGGAAAAAGCAAATTCACAGAGTCCTTTCTGCAAATGCTTGCTGAGCAGGCGCGTGCTGACAGAGGCAGATAGATGACCCGCAATTACCCGCCCAGATCCCCCCAGCCTCGTCCAGGCTCCCTCCCGCCTAGTCTCCAAGCAATTTCAGACTTTTTGTACATCTAAAGCAGAGATTGTATACGGTTTTTCTTCGCGGCAGAGGCTGCGGCTTTCAGGTGGGGTGGGGATGGGGTGTTTATTCTCGAACAAAGGCAGTTGGAGACAAACCGGGCGCAGGGCCCTCCCTTCGCGCGGCCTGCTCTGGCTGTCTACCCAAAGCCAAGCCGTCATTTGCGCTGAAGAGGGGAGACTTGAAGGTGTGTATCCAGCTCAGCCTCTGCAAAGGCCTGGGATCCGGGGACAAGGTGTGGGCCGCTCTGCTGGGTTCCCACGCGCAGGTCAGCTCCTAAAGCTGCACTGGGGGACGAGTGACACCTGCGTGAGTATGGGAACCGGCCAACGTGGCCTGTAGTCAGACCGTTCCCTCACCCGGCAGGCCCCTCTGGAGTCTTCTCTCCTGGGGAGGGAGGCATCGAAGGTGTCCGGTTTCAGGAAGAGGTCCCCTCATCAGCCCCCAAGACAAGGTTAACCAGAAACAGGATGCTCCGGGCTGTTGTGCGAGCTGCTGCGGGCAGTCACGCGCACACAGTGGGGCGGGGGTCTGCCGGTGTAGGAGCCACCTCTCTTTCCTCCTCGGCTCCCTGCCGGCTCCTGTGGGTGGAGGAGTAGTCTGGGTGTCGGAGATGCCCCAAAGCCACAGTATGAAGCAGTTCCCAAATTCAACCACTGACGGCCATCTGCAGGATTTGGGTAACATCTGTGTACCACTTCTACATTCATTTATGTTGTTGGTTTAAAAAAAAAAAAACAAAACAGGTAATACATTCCCCCTGGCTCCAAACACAAAGCAAGGCTAAAGGTGGAGGGAAGTCTCTCTCCCACCTCTGGCCCAACCATCCAGTTCCCCACCTCCTCCACCGACCACGAAAGACAGTATGTTTACTATTAGCATTTTTCTATCCTTTCAGGGTATCTTCATGGAACCATAACCAATATGAAGATATATTCTTATTTTCCCTCTTTTTGTGCAAAATATAACACATTCTATAGACTGTTCTGCTTTTTATTTTCTCACTTGATACATTGCACAGATGTTCCACTTTATACACATAAGACAGCATATGTATAAGGGTATTCACTGCACTATAGCAGCCGAAGATGGAAAGCAACTCAGGGTCCATCAAAAGGGGTTAGGCTCAATGAGCTACAGCTTGTCTACAATGGAACACTCTTCTGTAAAAAAAAAAAAAATTTAAAGGAGGTGGGGGAAGATGAGGAAGATGTTCTGATTAGAAAAAATCTCTAATTTCTAGACTATATTAATTGAATAGGATAGAAGTAGGATAAATTCCCAAAAGTAGGATTGGTGGGTCAAAGGATATACGCATTTGTAATTATTACTATTATTTGTTGTTGTTGTTCAGTTGCTCAGCCATGTCTGACTCTGTGACCCCATGGACTGCAGCACACCAGGCTTCCCCGTCCTTCACCATCTCCCAGAGTTTGCTCAAACTTGTCCATTGAATCACTGATGCCATCCAACCATCTCGTCCTCTGCCGTCACCTTCTCCTCCTGCCTTCAATCTTTCCCAGCATCAGGGTGTTTTCTAATGAGTCAGTTCTTCACATCAGGTGGCCAAAGTATTGGAGCTTCAGCCTCAGCATCAGTCCCTCCACTAAATATTCAGGATTGTAATCATGATATCATCAAAACTTTTGTGGTTTATGAATTTCTAAGTCTTAATTTGAAAGGCTTTTTCATTTACTTAATATCTTGTTTTACATCAATTTATTTTTTAAACTTAGTTTGTATTTTTAATAGCTTCTTTATTCTATTTTTGGGGGCTGCACTTTGCGGCATGCAGGGTCTTATTTCTCTTATGAGGGATCAAAGCCACACACACCCTGCAGTGGAAACTCTGAGTCTTAACCACAGAAGTGCCAGAGAAGTCCCAATAAGTATGTATTTTTTAAGGGATATTAGAATAGGAAAAAAAAACTAGAAATTGAAAAAAGTAATGGACAAGTTAGGGTCTTTTAACACAAATGGAGTGTGATTCAAGGTAACAGCAACATATTTTGGCTGATATAAACAGAAAGGGTCCTTATTAAAGGATATTTGGATCCCAGGGATCCTCAGGGAGGCCCCAGCATCATGCTAAAAGGCTGATCATCCAGGAAGAAGTCACAAGGACACCACTGCCCTTGCCCTTGTCTTTGACATCACAACCTGCCCAGCTGGGCCCTGAGTCCTGTCCCTGCTGTCTCTGGAAGCCAGATGAGGCTGCTCCTGCAGCCAGACCTGCCACTTCCCCTTCATAGACAGATTCTGGGATGCCGGGTGGTCCCTGATGCTTTGTGACCCCGACTAGCTGGAGCGCATTTGACTGATGGGCAATCTTCCCGTTACAGAAGGCCTAGAGGGTGAATGTCTGGCATCTCAGCTTAGATGAAGGGAAGATCACTCTATAGTCAGAAAGAGAGTTCTGGTACTTGGTGGCTAAAAAGAATGATGAGCGTGTAATCCCAGAAGGACGGACCACGTCCCCAGAGGCACAGTGCTGCAAGGTATAAGACCAAGGGACAAGACGTGTCAGAGTTGCACAGAGGGAAGTATCTGAGGCCAACGCAGAGGTCTGCAAGCTCCAGGAGAGGGAGAGTGGGGGAAGAGTGCCTGGGTCAGGTGGTGTGATGGGGAGGCTAGAAGGACCTTGAGGAGGGTGGATTGAGTCTCAGGATTGGGCTTGAGAGTAGGGCAAGACTGCTTAGAGAGAAAGGCTTCCCAGGCAGTGCTAGTGGCAAAGAACCTACCTGTCAATGCAGGATACATAGGAGACGTCGGTTCGATCCCCAGGTGGGGAAGATCCCCTGGAGGAGGGCATGGCAACCCACTCCAGTATTCTTGCCTGGAGAATCCCATGGACAGTTGAGCCTACAGTCCATAGGGTTGCAAAGAGCTGGACACACAGTGAAGCGGCTTAGCACACAGTATGCGTAGACAGAGGCACTGAGCTTGGCCTGAGGCATCGACGGGAATAAGCAGGGGGTGATGGAGCATAGAGGAGGTCCCCAGACAGGCAGAGTCAGGAGGAGGGCCACAGAGGGCACACCCCCAGAGGAGGTTGCAGGTGCCTTCCGGAATCTGACAGAAAAGGCCATCTACTAGCAGGATCCAGCAGGATAGCTCTCTGTCCTCCACGTTTCCCCTAAGTCCCCAGGGATACCTGGCCCCGACCTGGGGAACACGGGACTGTGTTTTCCCGTGCCGGAGCTCCCATCACACACAGGCCGCCAGGCAGCGACACTCTATCCCTGCAACTGCAGGTGCTTCGGCTCTTCCACCCCTTGACTCCATCCTCCTCACTGCTTTGCTTTTCATTTGTGCTGACCCTGCCTGGAGGGCTGTGCCTGGCCCGACTTCTTCCTAGCGAAATGTCTTCAGCCAGGTTGGGGGGATCCCCGTCTCCTCTCACACCCCCAACAGCCACGCACCCCAGGCTGTGTGTGGATCCTCCATTATTCATAGCTCTCAGATCTGGGCTGGAACCAGCACCGTTTTCATCTGTAACTCCCAGCCCTCTCCTCTCACGATGCTTTTGCATTTGATCTTCAGCAAATTTGCCTCTTTGTTCTTCAGACGGAATCACATTGCCAGGGGCTCCCGACGGCCCTTGGTGGCACAGACTGCCACGGAAATTCTCTTTAAATAAAAAAATAAAAACGTCCCAAGAGCAATAAGCAAGACACCTCCAGGTGGAGATGTCACAACCTGCCATCAGAGCAGAGAACAAAGCAGGCCTCAGCCCAGCTGTGTGTGGATGAGTGCTGAGAACTTGCAGGAAGAGAGGCAAGGCTGGTCCCAGTTCTCTCTCTCGTGGAATTCGTTGATCCCTCCCCGTGTCTCATATTCTAAACTTGAAAGTTGTTGCTGATAATACCTGGCACTGACGAAGCTGCCAGAGACCAGGGCTGCTGATGGGTTGCTAGGGGTAACGTATATTTCTGAAGACTCCCGGCTTCTATTCATTTGCTTATGTATTTGTTCGCTCAACAACACTGGTTGCATTGGGTCTCTGGGAGCCAGTGGCAGAGAATCCAGCTCAAACTTGGTCTAGATGGGGCAACTATTGGTTCCATGACTGAAAAGTCAGGGGAAGTAATGACTTCAGTTACTGCTGAATCCAGAGGTTCAAAAATGTCTTCTAAAGTCGTGCCTTTACTCAACTGTACACATTAAAATGGTTAAGGTGCTAAATTTTATGTTATGTGTGAATGCGTGTGTGCTCAATTGTGTCCAACTCTTTGCCACCTTATGGACTGTACCCTGCCAGGCTCTTCTGTCCGTGCGAATTCTCCAGGAAGAATACTGGAGTGGGTTGCCATGCCCTTCTCCAGGTATGTTATGTGTATTTCACGACAATTGCAAAAAGATTTTTTAACAAAACAGAATACTTGTGCCCTATGCCCTGTCCCACCTCTGGTAGGGCCTTCAGGTGGCTCCTTTCACCTGGAATGCAATCTCCTTACATCATTCAGGTCCCTGCTCCAAAGTCAGCTCCTCAGAGAGACCCCCTGCAGGCCAGTAAAAGAAGCTACCTCCCTCCTTCAGCCACTCACTCTCACCCTTTGAAGCACTTGCCATTTCCAGAATTATCCTGTTTATTCATCTGCTTACTTATATGCTTAATTGTTGTAGAGACTGCTGCTCCCACTAAAACACACATGAGAATAGGGACCTTGTTTATGGTTCTTTCCCTAGAGCCAGGTACAGGCCTGGCATACAGTGGGGCTTAGCAAATAGATGTAGAAGGAATGAGTAAAGAAACGCTCCCTCTGCTTCTCTTAGTCTTACCCTCCTTGCATAGCTGGGTCTTCCTTGTACAATGGTAAAATGGCTGCAGGCAGCTCCGGTGTGCCCCTATCAATATCACCTCATGGTCTATACTATATCAATGATATGACACCATCAATGCATCTTACAGAAGTGCCAAGTTCAGAGAGAAAAGGGCTTCTCTCCCAAAATTCCCAGGGTTGCAATTCATTGGCTCTAAGTCATGTGACTTTCCCTGAGCCAATCAGTGAAAGCAGATATACAGTGCTTTGGTTGGTCAGGCCTGAAGCCCAGACCAATCCCTGGGACCAAAAACAGCATCAGTACCACTGAAAACACACTGAAAGAGGGACGGGGGGAACAAAAACAATACCTAAGGCATACCAGGTTTTGTACAAAGCTCCAGAGAGCTAAGATAAGTAGCAGTTTGATAAACATTTGATGAGAAAGGGCAACTCAATCCATGACCTCTCAGCAAAGCAAAGAAGACAGGGTCACGGGATCCTAGGGAGTGTTTAAGCTGAAGGAAGATAAGACTGTGAGGGCACCTGTGTCCCCCTCATGAGATGGGACCAGCTGAGTCAGTTGTTGCCAGACTGAAATGTGCTTAGTAAACTGGCGATCTGCTTGATCCAAGGATTCTGTAAATTTTCTCAAAAGAAGAAATAAACTATATTGCACAAGAACAGTGGTTGCAGCATTATTTGTGATAGAAAAAGAAATGGAAACAACCCAAATGTTCCCCAGTAGGGGACTGGTTAACTAAATTATGAAACATCCATTTGATGAAATATTCTGGAGCCGTTAAAAATGATCGTTATGAAAACTACTGAGCAACAGGGGACAAGGCGTCTGTTCCAATGCACAGTGACAGCACAGAATGCAAAAGCGAGGCCATGAGAAGCGTCTGGCATGTGCCCTGCCCTGTGTTTGGGCCACAGAGACTCAGGGGATGCAACTCCTGCCCCCAGGACGTTTGGTCCCCGGCAATGATGTGTGACAGAGTGGGAGGGAGTTTCTTGGGGTCCAAGAAAGCTGCCCTGGGAAGTGGTCTTTGAGCTGGATTTTTAAGGGCAGTGAGCACTAGTATTGGAGCTATGTAAACATGTCGACACTTAAAGGAAAAGGCTTGAAGGCAATGCATTTGCAAAAAACAAAAACAATTACACCAAGGAGAATTGTGGGTGATTTTTCTCCCTCTTTTTTTTCCCAAAGTCTCTTTCATGTTATATTGTTTTTACAATAAAAGCTAGTAGAAAACGAAGCTCAGATAAGGGAGAATAATTTTCGCTCCCAACATTCGTGTCTGTAAATCATATATGAGTTCATAAGTACTTTATTTCCTCGATAGAGTGGGGAAGTAGGGAAATATTTATTGAACATTTTGCACGTTGCCTGGCCCTGTGCTCTGCAGTGAAGGGATGAGTTCTTCTTTCTAGTGGGAAGAACAAGTTATAAACTCATGAACTAGTAAGTGGTTTGGGTTATTTTAATATTTAAGTAATGATGCCGGGGGCTGGAGCACTGCTCTATAGGTGTCAGGGAGCAAGGACCTGGCTGAAACAGGGGAGGGCAAACACGGGCAGAGCAGATGAAGATATGCAGTCAGACAGTGTGAACTGGGCTGAGAAGATTGCTGACAGCCACAGAGTGGGGCCTGCGTTTGGATAAGAGACAGGAGGTCAAGGGTCAAGGATTGGGAAGGGGAGAAGAGGTCGGAGAAGCAGACCCACACCGAGGCTGTAAAAAGTTTGCAGGTGGGGAAAGCCCGTTTTGGGGAGGTTCCAGATACAGCTTCAAAGGGCTGAGTAGGACCTGACAACACGGGGAGGAGGCTGTGTCACAGTAGACACTTCTGCCCTGACCCCACGCCTACCAGTAACCAGCCGTGCGTATCACTCGGGGTTCTTTGCTGATCGTGCTTGAAATCCTGCCAAGAATCTGGCCAGTGATGACACTGCTGCCAGCACCCTGACCATGGCCACCCCAGCTGGTAGGGACACAGCACGGCCCCCGCTGCTACCTCATCCAGAAGTTTCTCCCCTGATCTTGCTTCTTGGCTCTTACCTCCTGACCCAGGCATCCAGTGAGAAGCATCTTACAGGTGGGTTTGGGGCATGGACTCATCGCCTACCTACCTGCCAGGGACAACAGGAAAGTCTGTGTCTGGCATTTTCAGTTTCCACGATGCGAGGCTAACCTCGTAAAGTGAGGATCTCCATCGACACAGGATGACGTTCAGACCTGCAGTTAGGAAGCCCCAAACTCTCACCCAAATCCCCTCATTTGTAAGACGAAGGGACAAGATGAAAGACTGAATGCTCACACTAACAGTACTCCTATCCAGTCCCCATTAAAACTACAGTGAGTTTTTTTTCAAAGACAACAACTTCATAGGAAGGATAACAGGGGAGATGACAGCAACAAGATTTTGGAAGCTGGAAACAGGGAGGACTATTCCTGACCTCGAGGTCCCGGGTAGACAGAACACCAGGCTGTTGGATTCTTTAGAGGACACTCAAATCTGTTCTCATCCCAGAGCCATCAAGGCCTCAGGAGCATGCAACCCCAGGATAGTGGGCGCTGTTGTTGCTTTTCAGTCGCTCAGTCATATCCAGCTCTTGCAACCCCATGGACTGCAGCTCACCAGGCTTCCCTGTCATTCACCATCTCCCAGAGTTGGCTCAAACTCATATCCATTCACTCAGTGATGCCATCCAACCATCTCATCCTCTCTTATCCCCTTCTCCTCCTGCCTTTGATCTTTCCCAGAATCAGGGTCTTTTCCAATGAGTTGGCTGTTCGCATCAGGTGGCCAAAGTATTAGAGCTTCAGCTTCAGCATCAGTCCTGCCAATGAATATTCAGGGTCAATTTCATTTAGGACTGACTGGGTTGATCTCCCTGCTGTCCAAGGGACTCTCAAGAGTCTTCTCCAACACCACAGTTCAAAAGCATCAATTCTTCAGTGCTCAGCCTTCTTTATGGTCCAACTCTCACATCCATACATGACTACTGGAAAAACCATAGCTTTGACAGATCTTTGTCAGCAAAGTGATGTGTTTGCTTTTTAATATGCTGTCTTGATTTGTCACAGCTTTTCTTCCAAGGAGCAAGCATCTTTTAATTTCATGATTGCAGTCAGTCACTGTCCACAGTGATTTTGGAGCCCAAGAAAATAAAATCTGCCACTTTTCCCACTTTTTCCCCATCTATTTGCCATGAAGTGATGGGACTAAATGCCATGATCTTAGTTTTTTGAATGTTGAGTTTTAAGCCAGCTTTTTCACTCTCCTTTTTCACCTTCACCAAGAGGCTCTTTAGTTCCTCTTCACTTTCTGCCATTATGGTGGTATCTTCTGCATATCTGAGGTTATTGATATTTCTCCCAGCAATCTTGATTCCAGCTTGTGATTTATCCAGCTCAGCATCTCACATGATGTACTTTGCATATAAATTAAATAAGCAGGGTGACAATATACAGCCTTGACGTACTCCTTTCCCAATTTTGAACCAGTCAGTTGTTCCATGTCCGGTTCTAACTGTTAATTCTTGATCTACATACAGGTTTTTCAGGAGACAAGTAAGGTGGTCTGGTAGTTCCAACTCTTTAATAATATTCCAGTTTGTTGTGATCCACTCAAAGACTTTAGCATAGTCAACGAAGCAGAAGTAGAATTTTTTTGGAATTCCCTTGCTTTTTCTATGATCCAATGGAGTGAGAGTTAAAACAAGAGTGAGCAAAGCAAAAGCTTTTGCAAATTTGCAGGAATGTGGATCCTCAGCTCAGTCCAAGCTGTTGGGTAACCACTCCTTGTCTCCCCAGCAAAAGCCCAGGTTTATTCTCTGGCCTGGAGGAAGCAAGGCACAGTTAAGAGCTTAGATACTATACTGAAAATGGGATACAGAATGCTGCAACCTCCACCCGGCTTCCTTTCCTTACTCAGCTCCAGAAACCATGAAGCCAGACCCCTCCTCCAGGCAGGAGACTGAAAGGGTTTCTCTAAGAAATCTGACCGGCCCCCAGTAAAAGACCTCAAATTACTGACACTGCCAAACTCCAGGCTATTTTATGTGAGAGTGCAGGCTGCTATCTTTCAGCTCACCTTGATTCCTAAGAATCCTTTCTCTCACAGGACCCCTGGAATCACTGATGGTTTGGAGGTGTTGGCTTCTTGCCTGCCCATGTCTCCCATTCACAATCAGGCAGCAGACCCCTCAAAGATTGCTGCTGTGCGGTGCTGCGTTGGTCAGGCGTGTCTGACTCTGTGCAGCCCTATGGACTGCAGCCTGCCAAGCTCCTCTGTCCATGGGATTCTCCAGGCAAGAATACTGGAGTGGATTGCCGTACCCTCCTCCAGGGGATCTTCCCCAACCAGAGATTGAACCAGTATCTCTTATGTCTCCTACATTGGCAGGCAGGTTCTTTATCAGTAGCGCCACCCGGGAAGCAAAGATTCCTACTACCTCTGAATCTCAGAATGTAAGAAGAGAAGGAACCTTTGGGGAAGAAAGGGCTCCTCAGAAAGGGCACCCCTATTCTTGCTGAGGGAGGGGTCAGGGGTCCATGGCTTCAGGGGGAGAGTGCAGTAATGAGTGAACTGACAAATGATTTTCTCATTAAGCTTTTGTATCCTGATCTCTTACTAGGCAACCGGACCCCCCACCCTCACCAGGCTGTGTTTTTTATACACACAGAATTCAGCCTCTGGAGATGGTATTTGAGAGCCCAGAGCTATATCTGCATCACTTGGCGGTCAGCTTGTTAAAAGGGCCCCTCCCCTGAATCAGAAGTCCAACAGCACTCCCTGCTTTCCCTGCCCTGTATCTCCTGGCTCCGGGACTGGATCAGGTTCCATTTCCACCCTTCTCCTTAACCCTCCCCCAACCCCTCAGCTGTTGCTGCTGGCTCCACCCCCAGATCGATCCCAGATCCGCCCAAGGCCACTCCCTTCCCATCCAGCCCCGTCCTCTCTCACTATAACCTCCAGAGTTTTTGATCACTTCCTACCCATTCTCTCCATTCCCAAAAGCATCCTGGGAGTTTTTTTTTAAATAACGTAAATCAGAACCTGGAACTCGCCATTTGAAGCTCTTGGTGACTACCCCTCACACTTAGAATGAAACGCAAACTCCTTTCCAGGGCAGCAGTATCCTTTCCCTTACACCCTTGCTCCCTCCCAGCTTCAGTCATTTCCCTTCTTTCCATCCCTCCCCTCCCCCACCAATGTTCTTTGCCGGTTCCGACCTTGGGGGCCTTTGTCCCTGCCGTTCCCTCTAGGGCTTGCTCTTTCCTCAGATTCTCTCCATCTCTCAGGTCACAGCTGAAGTGTCACCTCCTTCTGCGGCCATCAGACCCTCAGCACCCACGTGACACCTGGCACATAGTAGATGCTTCATACATACCTGAATGGATGAACAGATGCGGGCAGCATTGCCTGCCTGTTGTCCCTTTTAGTCCCTGCAGCCGAGGGAGATGGTGAGGCCCAGAGGTGAGTGTCCTGCTGGCTAGGTGGCTGGGCCTGACCCACAGGCTGAGTTATTGGGTCCACCATGCCAGGCGGGCCTCAAGCCCACCCGCTGTTGGGGGGTTGGATACCCAGTGCTCTGTGCTTCCCTCCCTTTTTTAGCTCTTGACACTGGGCTGGTACCTGCCTCCCTGCCTTCCTTCCAAAGGAGGCAGCAACCAAAGTTCTCACTCCCTCCCTGTGCAGACGGTCCCTCCCTTTGTAGACAGATCCTTTCGGGAGAAGGGTTTCTGGAGCATCTGCCTGGGGGCGGGGGTGGGGGTCTGCCTGCTCTCCCTATTCAGAAGATGTTTTCCCAGGCTCCTCCTGGTGCTAAACCCTTCCTCCAAATTAACAGGAATGCTCATTACTACCCAACCAGCGCCTATTAGGCAGCAAAAGTGTCTTTCCTGCCAAAGCTCCCCCAGGCCCCAGGCCATTCCCCATCTCTCCTGGGTGGGCGTGGGGAGGGGTGGCTGTCTGCAGGGTGAGAAGTGGGGCTCCCTGCTGGGCTGTAGGTTCCTGCTCTGAATCCTCACACCTCCTCACCCCAACTTCACCACTCCCAGCTGGACCGCACGCGCAGGTGCCCTGGCTTCCAGCATGGCTTGTGGTCCCACCTCTGTCAACAGGTCTTGTTTTTGTTGTTCAGTCACTCAGTTGTGTCCGACTCTTTGCGACCCCATGGACTGCAGCGCGTCAGGCTTCCCTGTCCTTCACTATCTCTCAGAGCTTGCTCAAGCTTATATCCATTGAGTCGGTGATGCCATCCAACCATCTCATCCTCATCACCCCTCCCCCTCCTGCCTTCAGTCTTTCCCAGCATCAGGGTCTTTTCCAATGTCAGGTATTGGAGCTTCAGCTTCAGCATCAGTCCTTCCAATGAATATTTAGGGTTGATTTCCTTTAGGATTGACTGCTGGGAGGTTTTAAAGGGGGATTTACTGCTGGGTTTTAAAGAAGACATTAGAGCAGAGGCATTTGTAAAGCAGTGAGAGTTGGAAATCATTTACTTAGGAAATGCTCTTAAAGTTCAATCCTTCCACACTTTAACATTTGATGAGAGCTTTTAAAACAGCCCATGGGTGCTCTCGGCCTCCACACCATTCCCAGGCCTTCAAGGGCTCTCCACTACTCAACCGGGGCCTGGAAACCACCTTGAATCTCAGCCTCCCAGCAGTTGTGCTGGAAGGCTCCAGCTTATCATGGATTTTTACAGGCTGCTCACAAGACTGTCTTCAGGGAACAGAAAACTGATTAGAAATCAGGAGTGAAATGGCTCATCCTACACAATGTGTATAATAAATATTAGATAACAACAACAACAATAATAATAATTTGGCCTACATCTTCCGTGTTGTCTAAGGAGGTGTCAGAAGCACAATTATAGACTGTCTGGTGAAAAAGCAACATTTGGCTGCTTGAAAACAGCCTCCTTTGGCTCATTAGTGGGGCATGTGCCCGAGGGCAGGGAACGTTCATTCAGCTCTAGAATTTTTATCACCGAAACCACTCCACAGTCGTTTTGAATTCAGGCAGATTTCCTGAGACATTTCTCCAAAGGATGAGGGAAGCCCTTGAGAGCTCAGAAAGCTCACTATTCCTTTATCAACATGGATTGCTCAAGCTCCTACTATGTGCTGGGCACTGGCCTCAGTGCTGCAAGTTCTCAGGAGATGGAAGACAACACATCCCTGACTTTTTGGAGTTTTGCCTGCTACTGCAGTGGAGAGACACAACAAGCAAACAAACAAAAACCCAAAGAAAATTGCAGATAACTGCTGGGGGAAAAAAAAGAAAGCTCAGCAGAGGGTTGTCATGGAGAAAGACAGGGAAGCAGGCATCAGGCGACTTTAACAGGCGGGGTCAGAACAGGCCTCACTGAGCCAAAGGCCACCTGGACCAGGAGCTTCCACATCCCTGAGAATTTGCTGTGTGCTGTGCTTAGTTGCTCAGTCACGTCCGACTCTTTGTGACTCATGGACTATAGTCCGCCAGGCTCCTCTGTCCATGGGGATTCTCCAAGCAAGAGTACTGGAGTGGGTTGCCACGCTCGCCTCCAGAGGATCTTCCCAACCCAGGGATCAAACCCAGTTCTCCTGCATTGCAGGAAGATTCTTACCATCTGAGCCACCAGGAAGGCCCAAGAATACTGGAATGGGTAGCCTATACCTTCTCCAGGGGAACATCCTGACCCAGATATTGAACTGGGGTCTCCTGCATTGCAGGCAAATTCTTTACCAACTGAGCTATCAATGCAAATTCCTGCACCTGCTCCCCAAGACCTGCTGGATCAGGACCTCTTGGGGGCATCAGTGATGTGGGCTCAACAGCCTTCCCATCATCTGATGCACACTTGAGTGGGGTGTGAGCCAAGAGCTGAGTGATGAGAAGCCGTGAGCCTGGGGTGCCAGGAAGAGGCCTACCTGAGGGAGAGCAGAGCCATGAGGCCAGTGGGCTAGAGCTCAAGACACCAGAGGTGACACTGGAGAGTGGCAGGCAGTGGCTTCAAGGGACTTCATAAAACAGTGCCAACCTCTCCCCTTTCTCCTGGCCTCTCCCCTTTTCTACCTGGTCTGATGTAAACGCTCTGGATCTACTTCTTCTCTGGGGAAAGGCCAGGGACTGGCCCACCTCTCAGGAGTTTTCAGGTTTGATCCTGTGTCTAGAAGAGTTGCCTGGTCATTTCTTTCCTCCAGTCTAGATGGCAGAGAGGGATGGAGGAGAGAGTCTGCTATTCCTTAAAAAAAGGAGATAAAAAAATGGTGACAGCTGAAGGAAAGTCTAGGAGGGCCCAAGAAAAGCCACAGTGGCAGGACTGGGGACACAGGTGGGGGCTGAGAGTAAGTAATGAGAGATCCAGTGCCTTCATTTTCTCCATCAGAGAGTCTCCAGAGCCAGGATGGATGCTGGAGATGTGGGTGCCAAGCACCGAACCCCACCGCACCCCCTCCTGCTGTGGAGACCACGTGGAGGGCAGCACAGTGTGTGGCCATGACCAGACCCATCAGAGGCCACCTCGCAGGCTACATGAGCCTTGTGCAACCCAGAGAGGGACACACAGTGACCTCTTAGGGACCCACTGGGGCATTTCTCCTGCAAGTCAGTACACGAGGCCTCCCTCAGCATGTGAGTCAGCACTGTTTGCAAAAAAAAAAGCCTCCTACCTGGTTGGTATTCCAACAGCTCAGCTCACAGGCTGGTGGGCACTGGGCTGGTACCTGCCTCCCCTGCCTCTTTGCATGACCAGACAAGCCAGATCACCAGGAAGAGGCCTCAGCCCAGAAGGCAGACCCATGGCAGAAGGGCTTGATGAACTCAGAAGTCAAACTGGAACTCTGTGAGGCCATTCTCTTTTCATTGTCAAAATATTTCCTGAACGCCTGCTATGTGCTAGGCCCAGCTATGTGCTAGGCCCTGGGGGATCCTGCATACCAGAACAAGGTGGACAAGGTGCCTAACTGCCCTGGACCTTACCACTTTCATGGGATAAGACAATAACATTAAGCTAGTGAATACATAGGAACATTTCGGATTGTGAGTGCAGTGCTGTAACACAGTCATATTTGTGGTGGGAGCTACTTAAGGAAGGCCTCTCAGAGAAGCTGAGAGACCTGCAGGAAGAACGTTCCAGGCAAAGGGAATAGCAACTGTGAAGATCCTGACAGCAAGGAAACCGAGCCTCTTTGTTGAGCCTCTTTTTTTTTGGGGGGGGGGGGTGCTGGTGGTGGGGAGATGGGGGCGGGCAAGAATACCATTCCCTTCTCCAGGAGATCCTCCTGAGCCAGGGATAGAACCCAGATCTCCCGCACTGTAGGTGGAAAGCTCTACCGCCTGAGCTACCAGGGAAGTCTCCAAGCCCTCTGTAACACTGGGATGGGGTGGGGGGTGGGGTGGGGGGGGGGGTTGGTACACGAGAGAGGAGGGGGCACAAACTCTGTCCCTTTCCCCCAGAACAAGCCCAAGTGCCAACTGGGGTTTATGCCATACAACAAGGAAAGCGAGTGAGAAAAGAGACCATACCAAAGGGAAGGAGGCTGATATCTGCAGGCCTCTAGAGCTCCGTGTGCAGTCGGGTGGGGAGGGGCTGCAGGGCAGGCCTGCAGGGAAAGAGGTAAAGCCAGACGGGGACAAGGATCCCAGCCGTGTGACCTGGGAACATCGCCCCACATCTCTGGGCCTCCATCGCCTCACCCCATCTTGCTGTTTAAATGTAATTCCTGAAAATAGTACTTGTGAAGCAATGACATAGGCAGCTGCTCCAGCCACAGCAGCTCTGCGCGCAACATCAAAATTTCAAGCTGCACTCCGTGTTTGTTCTGCAGGGTTTATTAAGCACCTACTACCACAGAGGGGAAGATGTTATGATTTCTATCCCGGAGTTCTCCAGGCGGAGACGTGGGTATTTCTGGAAAACAATGCAAAGTAATGCAGTGCCGGCAAAGACACTGCAGGGTCGCTGCAGGCTATTGTCTTGTCTACCCAGCTTCCCAAAACTTCTCTTCTGAAAACAGCACTCCGACTTTCCATCAGGCCCTGCGGCTCAGGCGGGCCTCCCTTACGCCAGCTGCAGGGGACGCAGGAGATCTGGCCGGGCCAGGCAACTGGTGCCGCCCAGCCCCACCTCAGTGATTGGTCAGGGATACACCAATGAGAATCGCCCTGGGACTTTGGCCGAACACCGGCAAACCAATGGGATGAGGGCCTGGATTGCTGAGTCCATTCTGCCACACCCGCGGTAATAGGGGTTACAGGAGGGGCAGTCCTCTGAAGGAGTTGCAGAGAAAGAGCGGAAAGATGGAGAGACCAAATACCGATGACAGAGTCCGGGAACCTCCCGGGCCTAATGCCAGCAGCACTATCTCCACACTTTACAATTATGTGAGACAATTCCCTTTTGGTTCCTGCCAATTTTAATTGGGTTTCTGTCACTTGCGACCAGAGTCCTGACTGATACAGAAGGTTTTATATGGAGAGATAGAGCTGGAGCTAGCCTGAATGGTTTTGGATCAATAATTAGGGAGAGACGGGGGTATATATGGGCTTCCCAGGTGGTTCAGTGGTAAAGAACTGACCTGCCAATGCAGGAGACATAAGACACGCCGGTTCGACCCCTGGGTTAGGACGATCCCCTGGAGGAGGGCATGGCAACCCACTCCAGTATTCTTGCCTGGAGAATCCCATGGACAAAGGAGCCTGACCAGCTACAGTTCATAGGGTCACAAAGAGTCGGACACGACTGAAGCGATGTAGCACACACATGAAGGTATATATTGAAGAATGGTAAGAAATGAGATCAAGTGGTGATGTGGCATGTCTGTTGCTTCTGCAGCGTCCATTTCCCCACCCCACCCCCCTTTTCTCAGAGAATCCCAAATTTCCCAGCCATGCATTTAGGTAGACTTGCCCCACTTTCATGGAGAAGGCACTGGTGACCCACTCCAGTACTCCTGCCTGGAAAATCCCATGGATGGAGGAGCCTGGTAGGCTGCAGTCCATGGGGTTGCTAAGAGTCGGACACAACTGAGCGACTTCACTTTCACTTTTATGCATTGGAGAAGGAAATGGCAATACACTCCAGTGTTCTTGCCTGGAGAATCCCAGGGACGGGGGAGCCTGGTAGGCTGCCGTCTGTGGGGTCACACAGAGTTGGACACGACGGACACGACTTAGCAGCAGCAGCCCCACATTCAGCTTCAAGGATAGGCCCAGGTTCACTTCGCCAACCCGCATTTCTCATTGCACTGTGACAGGTTCAATTAATAAAGGAACACATGACCCATGTCAACATGATCAGGACCAATGAGATTCAATTCTGGGACTCTTTCCCACTAGGATAAGCAAGCAGGTGGCCTTGGAAACTTCTGGCTGTCATCTTGCAACCATGAGGGGAGAGCCTGCTTGAGAGAATGGAGCCTATTTCAAGGCAGATCCAAAATATAGGAGTACACTGTTGGGCTTCTGGATCAAACCACACCTGAAGAAGGAACTGCCCATGAGCTATTCAACTACATAAGCCACTGAAGTCCCTTCAGGCTTAAGCCAGTTTTCTGTCATGAGTAAAAAGAATCCTGTCTACCCTCAACAGGTCTCCAGGTGGGGCTCCCAGTTCATGTTATCCCACCCCCAAGGGACCTGTGTTAGCATGCAGTGCTCCAGTCTCCCAGTTTGCACCTTGCAGCCTCCAGGAAAGTATCTTGTTTCTCCCAATTTCTCAGACCACCAGAAGGCAGGGGTCTCTCTGGGTCCTTGAAACTGAGATTCCTGAAGGGGCCAGGGGTCAGTGGGAGCCTGAATGCCAAGTGGACTGGAGCCAGCCCAAGCCCCAGACTCTCTGGGAAAGGTAATAACTCACACTGGTTCCTCTTCTGCCTTTCCCCCAGCCCAGTCTAGGCAAGGACAGCCATCCATCCCACTTATCAGGCCCCTTATTTCATCCTTTATCCAGCTGTCTCAGGTGTCACTTCGCATCCTTAACACAGAGTTATGAGAAATTGAGCGCTCAGACCTGGGCTGGCTGAAGGATTCATGGATCTGAGGCTGCCCATTCATCAGGGATATATCTCAATGGCTTTGGGAGTGGGGTGGGATATGATTGACTGGGCCTGGGGGTGAGGGCTTTGCTATCAGCAACCAGAAATATCAAAGGCATGGAGAGGAGGGTGGTGACAACAGTGGTGAGACTGGGTGAGGAGAAGACCCCCAGGTAACTGGGAAGAGTCTGAACCTACAGGGCTAAGAGGAAGACCAGCTCCAGGAAGCTGTAGTTATGTCTCTCAGCCAAACTCATGGCTTGCTCAGTAACTGTGAGGCTTCCGAGGCAGGGGAACTCTGGAAAGTAAGGAGCCCAAGGCAATCCAAAGTTATCTTTATAAACTTGCATCAGATCCTGTCTCTACCTGGCTTAAAACCCTGCAAATGGTTGCCCATTAAAGTTAAAATAAAATCCCAACTCCTGACCCCAGCTCACAAAGCCATCCTCGACAAAGCCCCCTACCCACCTTGCCCACCACACTCCAGTGCCTTCAGCCTCTACCTGTTCAAACACTCAAGCTCACTCCTGCCTCAGGACCTTTGCACTCACTGCCTGGACACACTCCCCCAGGGTCTTGTGGTTGCTGGGTTACCCTCTGCACTCAGGGCTTAGCACAGACAGCATCTCCTGAGGGGCCTTTCCCGCCCCTGCCCCCCAGTCTCTCTGCCGTATGGCCCTGTTTCATTCCATTCATAGCACTTAACACTGGCTGAAATTGTCTTGTTCTTTTTCCTTTTTCTTAAATAGATGACAACTAGAATGCTAGTCTCTGAGGGTGGGACTCTGTCTTCTCCATTGCTGTGTCTCCAGCCACACTTGGTGCATTGCTGGATACTGTAGGCTGTCTGTATCCACAGGTTCCGCATCCTTGGATTCAAGCAATCACGAATCCGATGGGTTGGATCCATGGATGTGGTACCCAGGATAGAGAGGATGGACTGCACAGCGCCCTTTTGTATAAGGAACTTGAGCTCTGCAGATTTTGGTATCCACTGGGGTTCTTGAACCAATCCCCACAGATACTGAGGGATGACTGTGTCAGAATCCTCCAGCCGCATCCTCCAGAGGCAGCCCGAGGACTAAGTGAGTGAAGAGGGGGCTGCTGGCCAAACTGTAGTCTTCTGTCCAGGGTGCTGACACCTCTGTGGTGCACCACTGCTGTGGCTTCTCCAGCAGACGAGGAAGAAAGCTGCCCATTCTGGGAGGAAGAGCTGCTTTGTGTCACCAGGAGGTTGCCATGGGAACGCCTCACTGTGCAGCAGAGACTCCCCTGAAAGTTAGAGATATGGCGATATGAAGCGATTGCAGAGTCGATGAAGTATTGACCAGCAGCTGTGGGGCCCTAGCTGTGGGCAGGGAAGGACTTTGGGTCACCCCCAACTGTCCTCCACTATCTTGCGAACTCCTTGTCTATCCTTCCACTGCCAGTTTCACCGCTCCTCAGCCTGCTCCCGTCTAGGGCCAGAGCACTCACCCAGGAGTTGTGAGAGGGAAGTGAGGAGCAGAAGGAGGCCAGGGGTCACGCCGAGGTCATCCCAGGCTTCTGTGACAACAGGGTGGTAATGGCAGAAGTGGGAAATGACGTATGATGATACACATGCATGGTGCACTCACTATAGGTATGCCGAACAGGGGACTTTAATGGAGACATGCTATGGCTCATCAGACCTGTGAAATAACAGACTGAACCCTCACACAGCCCTTGTTATTCTGATCTTCATTTCACAGATGAGAAAACTAAAGCTCAGAGAAGTTACATGACATTTTGGGAACTGCCCCCTAGTAAAAGGTAGTTCTAGGATTTTAACCCAGGGAATCCAAATCCAGAGTTCAAGGTCTTAACCACACCATCCTCTTGGCAATTCTGAACACAAACAAACGAAGTAACTCCTCCCTGTTGAATGGTTACTGTGGGCCAGGCATTCTGCTCAATGTGTACGTCTGTTATTTCAAACTGGGTAATTGAGGATTGCAGGGGTAAGCCATTCACCCAAGTGGAAGAGTTTGGATCTGCACTCTTGTTCAGGGTCCAGGTTCATTTCCCAACATCAATGAAGGCCTAGACCTGACCTCCAGGGCCAGAGAAGACCCTCCAGTCTGGCCACCGTGGACTGCAGGAGGGGCTGCTAATCTCTGTACCATCTTGGTCAATCCCAAGGCTCAACGAAAGGCAATGATCCCTTTTTTCAAAGCCCATCATGCCCTGGGCCTGGGGAGGACACTGAGGAAGCTGGACAACCTGCCCACAGCTGATGTCCTGGTGGGCTGCAAGGTGCCATGGTAGCACAGCCTGGGGGAAGACAGCATCTAACACTGCTCACCAGGGCAAGGCTCTTACCTTCTCTGAGCCCAGCTTTTCTTGTCACATCTATGGAACAACTCCCCTCCTTCCACTCAGACTCATCAAAGCTGGATGTGACAGTGCTTCCTAACCAGGGTGAAGATGGCTGCTACAGCACAAGTGAGCCCACTGTTAGGGAATCAGATACACTAGAGGCAATACTTACACTGTGAAGCTTCCTCTCTTCCTTACTCTCCAACTGGATGCTCTAAAAGGCATTTCCAATGGAGATTAAAGTATAAAACTGTTTTTATAGGAATGCTGTTTTCTAGGAATGTGCCAACTGCACCCGGAGGCTTACAGCCAAGCAGCTATGTTAGGACCAAAACCAGCCCAGACCAGTGGCTGCCCCAGGCTAGCTGTGAGGACATGCTTCCAGGACATCTCCTTGGCTCTTCCACTCTCTGTTTCCTGGTTCTGCCTTCATCCATCACCAGAGAACAGGCAGCAGAGCTCAGCTGGTGTGGGCAGCACTTGGGGTCTCATTGTTCTCTTGGGTCATATTCTGGTATCTTCCCCCCTCAAAAGAAACCTCTTTTTTCCCAGGCCCCCTGGCACGAAAAGTCATGAAACATCCCTACAGAAAGGATGGTCAGACATCCTTCTAAATTCCAGAGAGCAAAGGGGTTTTGGGGTGGGTGGAATCCACCAATATTCTCTCTGAAATTGCCACTCTCAATATGCACATCCAGAATGTCAAAGCTCTAATTAATCTAACATCTTCTTTGTATTGGCATTACTCAGCTATTACTGCAATAATGCTGTGTAACAAACAACCCTAAAATCTCAGTGGCTTAAATCCACAATTTTTCTTGTCCATAGTCTGAGGGTCAGCTGAATGGTTCTGTTTGGGGGCACAGGTTGGATTTAGCTCTGCTCCACGTCTGAAGTTCTGAGACCAGTGGCTGGGCATGTTCTTTTCATGGTGGCAAGAAGCCAATCTAAACAACACAAACAGATTTAAAGCCTCTGCTCACATCTCATCCCCTAACTAGTTCCACTGACCAAAGTGGTCACATGGCCAAGCCCAACATCAAAGGAATGAGTGGGATGCTAAGTCACAAAGTATCCCCAGATCTCAGCCTCTATGTTAAATAAACAGCAAAGCAATAATTAAAATAATAAACCACATGACAGAGGGTGTAGCTATACAATTACATCCCAGGGAGGGGCTGGTTACAAACAGGATGAAGTGGGTTTACATTGGCCACTACCCTCAAGATCACTTTCCTGCAGGGGGATTCATCCCACCCTGTTTGGTACAGACTTGTTTGTGGTTAAAGTGAGACTGACCCCACTACCAGCTCTAGAGGTGGACCTGGACTGGTTCAAGACAGTCTGACAGCCTGTCCCATGGCCCCACAGTCATTGAGTCAAGGATGGTCATGTGACTTAATTCAGGCCATTGAGCAATGCTGAATCCCTGTGACTTAACTCAGGCCATTGAGCAATGCTGAATCCCAGAAAAGAATCCAGAAAGTGCCTCCTTTTCTCCCTGGAAAGAACAAAGAAACATGGAATCAGAAGACCTTCTGGTAGCCAACTTGTGATCCAGAGGGGACCCAGGCTTAGGATGAAGCTGTGGAGAAGAGTGCAGAGATACAGGAAGAAATAAGATTTTAGGGGGAATATAATTCAGCTGGATCAAGCATTACCTGAAACCTGACCTACCGCTTGACTTTTCCCTTAGAGGAGCAAATACCTTGCCATTTTTGTTTAAGCCAGTTCGAGTTTTATCTTCTATCATTTGCAACCCAAAGATTCCTGAGTGATTAGAGATAGTATTAGAGAGGAAATAGGAAATGAGTTGGAAATAGGAAATCTCTAGCTATTGTCAGGCCCTTATGGCACAAGTCTGAAACACTGGGCCTAAGAACATCACAGGATCTGGTCAGCTCTGCTTGGACCGTTCAGAGCCCCTTTATCCCCAGGTACCTCGCTGCACCCACCATGGGCCTTCAGTGCCCCTCAAATCACCCTCCTCATCCAGACATGCTCACTTTCTTGATGTGACCTCGAGTCTCTGGCTGGCCCCAAAGCCCTGGGAGTCTGGAGCTGCTGCCTCATATATCAAAGATGCTTTTGCATGGAGGGAAAAATGTAGGTCATTTTTCAATGCATGTGGTTATCTTCAGGCAACCCTGAATGCCAAAAGTGGGGCTGCAAGGCAGGGCTAGATAAATGGGATTTGTCTCAGAAGGAGCCGCCTACACCTGCCTACTCTCCTACTCAGGTGGGTGGGGGTGGGGGCATCTGGGAAAGGAGCTTTGAGGTGCCTTCCTGCCCCTTACCCACTCCCAGCCGGAGCGCCTGTCTCTCCGGACACCAACACATTGTCCCCAACCCTTAGCCACTGAAGGAAGAAAGAACTTTCTTTGTTATTGTTGTTCTTTTTCAATCTTGTTTTGTGAACGAGAGGAAGAAAAAAACGGCAAGGCCATTAAGCCATTTATTCCTAACACTCTAGCCAGAACAGGCTTCTGGTGCTTGAAGAAAAATCAAGAAAATTCGTGCTTGTGAAAGGGAAAGAGAGACAGCCCTGGGCTGGGGCGGCCATAGCTGGGGATCCTCAGGCCCCCTCCACCCCACTCAGCCCCTCCCTGAAGCCCGCTCTCTGCTCACCCTAAACGTTCAGCGATCCTTCTTCTCCCAGTCCTCCCCCCATTCCCCGCCCAACTCCTCCCCGCCGGCCTCGGCACAGCCCACCCCTCCCAGAGCCGCCGGCCCTCTTCCGTCCTGCCCTCCCCTGCCTCCCCGCCCCGCTTCCATCGGTGCTCCGCCCGCCGAGCCGCTCCCCAGCCTGGACGGACAGTGCCCCCCTCAGGCCGCACTCAGCGCTGGGCTGCAGCGACCCGCGTGACAAAGACAAACACCCGTGGGGGCTTGGGGAGGACAGAGGCGAGCCTCACTGGTGACCCCAATTCCAGCTTCGAACCCGGGTCTCCAGAGGTGAGTATGAAGAAAATGCCTAAATTAAAATGCTAATTACTGTCTTCTGCAGTTGGTTACCAGACAGTCACTTGTATCTATTATTAACAGCTTCCCGCCACAGCCCCGGCTGGCCGAGAGACACGGATGATTTAAAGATTCAGGTGCAAGAGAAAATAACAGAAAGCCCAGTGAGTGCCGTGAAGCTCGGCCTGCAAAAGTGTCACCCCCCCACTCTGCCCACCCCACAGAGAGAAGCCCCCTGAGGGCAGCAGGACAGCTTGGCCCCTGGGGGGCCCTGGGGGCTCCTCCAGGTGGGAACTTGGGAAGTGGTTAAATCAGCTGACTCACAGGGTATCTTTAAACCCTCGTGTCTAAAACGATCTGCAGAATTCTTTGAGGCTCACAAAGTACCCCCACGTTGTCTTAATTACCAGAGTTTGGTGACGGCAGAAGTCTGAGGCCTGATGCCCAAGTAAAATGCCACCCTTGGGCATTAAAGCCAACCCTGCATGCTCCTGGAATCTGGGAGGGTTTGCTGCTGGGGAACAGCTGGCCCAGGAGCTGGCAGTCCCCAGGAGAAGCATATGATGGCTCCTGGAGAGCGCCAATGCCCATGCCTCAACCCCTCCGTCACACTGACCACAGAGCGGGGCTTATTATTCCCCCCAAGGGGCCTTGGCAGTGGCCATGAAGGGTCTGCCCAGGCGGAGGGCTTAGGTGACTGGGAGAGAAGAGGCAAGAGATAAAAGAGGAACATGTGGTACGGAGTAGAGAGTTGCAGAACGACAGAACCAGTCAAGCCCAAGCATTCTCTCTCCTCTGTGTTCACTCCAGGCACAAAGGGCGGAGCTGCCCAAGGTCATGAGGAGATGCCCAGACAGGGCAGAGGCGGCTTCAGATCTCCTTCCTAGACTCCCAGTCCAGACGTCAGAGAGACGACCTACAGAGGCCTGGGGGCCACGTCCCCCACCTTCCAGCGCCCTGTTACGTTGCTGTCACAGCCACTTCATCCCGCTCTGAGGTGGTCCCGTCCTGTAGCTGTGTGCTCCCAGAAGCAGGCGCTGGGTCAGCCTGGTGTTTCAAGAACATGGCTCCAGACACAGAGAGGGTACCATGTGATTTCTTATGAACAATGAATAAATAAATTCAATCCTGTACGTGAACAGCTTAATACACAGGGCATTCTAGGGCTGGCTCCTACCGGCTCTTAGGAACCAATTGTTAAATATTCAAGATTCCTGAGCTGGTTATTTAAAAACTGGTAGCTTGAAATCAGCCTCAGAGAGAGTATTTACACCACAGCAACCAGCTAATATTATAAATCAGAGTTGTTTTCTGTATCCCACCCCTACCCCCAGCAAAACACCTATAACCAAGCTTCTTAAGCTGGGTTAATCTTTCTTAACCTCCAAATCTTCCAAATAAAGGAAAAGTTAACACACCTCCTGAGTTTTATTTCCTCATTCTGTTTCCCCTGATGCATGAGCACTCTACACTTTGAGCCATCCACTGGCAAGCCCCAGCACCTCTTCCTTATGACAGCACCTGTCATAAGGCCAGGCTCCCTTCTGGAGACAATGTTAGAAGAGTTAATTCCCCATCACCTCCTACCCCCTCTCAGTGCATCACCTGTTCTGCCCAGTTCAGTCCCAGGTGGAGTATAAACACACCCACTGATGAATGGTCCCATGTGTTGCAGGCTGGAGCCCCCTGCTCCCTCCACCACCTGTTCTGTCCCAGCTAGAGGGAGGCGAGAGGAGGAGGGGGCTTCCATTTGAGTTAGAAGCATCCATCCTAGGTAATTAATTGCCAAAGAAAACACAAACCCACTGATGGGGAGTGGAAGTTCCCCCACCAGCTTCTCAAAACTCCTCCTGCCCAAGACTTGCCTCTGAGGCTGCTGGGAGAACCGGAAATGTGAGGAGGCCAGGGAACCATCTGCTAGGGTACAGGGTCTCTTCCCGGATCAACAGCTAAGACACTCTTTTCAAGACCTCGCTGTCAGTTCCTACCAAAGCCCAGTCCCCAAAGCTGGTGCTGTGGCCTCTCAACAACCCTCTCCTAGTTTGAAAACAGAAAGTGTGTTAGACAGACACCATTGGTCATCTGCCAGTGTCCATTTCCTTCTTACCCGATAGTGTTCAGGTTGACTGTTGATGATTCCATATCCCAAGGCTCTGCTTTGTTTAAGGGGAACGGGAGTGTAGTTCAGTCACAGTTAACGACACATAAAGGAAGGTTGGAGATTTCTTTAATCCTTTGAGGGAGAATCATCACAGGAAAAGATATCCTCTTTCATCTCCAAGCATTATGGCATCTGGAGGTAAATCCTGGAGCTTCAGCAGCCATATTGTGACCCTGAGAGGTGCCAGACTGCGGCTGGGGCTGATATACCAACAAAGGCAATGAAGAGGAAGGGAAAGAGCTGAACTCCCTATGATGTCACTGGACCTCTGAGTCCCCTGCCTGGAGCCACTCCTTCTCTAAACCTCTTGCAACCTGAGATAAGAAAGGGCCTTATCCATGGTTACCTGCAGTTAAAGGCACCCCAACTCAGGGAAAGCAAAGCTGGGACCATCTCAGTTGCCAGGGTAGGAGATGCTGGCACCTGGAGTTCCCCATGTTCTCTGTAGGTGAATCTTCCATTTGCAAACCTGCCTTTTCCTCTCTCTGCCCAGGACCAGACTCTGGCCTGAATATGCCATTCCCCTGTCCCTTCACCAGGCTGGAGGTGAGCTCTAGCCTAAGACCAGTGCCTGAATCCTTGTTGCCCCTGGACACCCCATCTGCAAGGGGACATTCTTGCTCTTTGTGCTTGAGCTTCTCAGGGGCCTCCCAGCCCCACCCCCAGTTCCTCCTGCCCCCTAAGTGAGCAGGCATCACCCCAGGCCACAGCACCACCCCCACTCCCACCCCAGACTGAATGGTCAATATGAAGGGCTCACCTTGCTGGGGCTGAAAGCCCTGCTCGGAGCCCAAGGCAATTACCACTTAGCGGCACTGAGGGCTCGGGCAGTAGCGTTCCCCGAGTTTCTCAGAACACATTACCCACATTATTTTTCACTCAATACCCGTCAAGAAACCCTTGAGAGAGCTGAAGGACGTCACTTAGTCCTAGTTTACAGATGGGCTGTACAAATGGAAAGGGATACACATTTTTCAAGAGCCGAGAGTGACAGAGCCCACGTCTGCTGGAGCCTAAACTAGCATCAGTAACAACTGGGCACAGTCAGGGGAAGACTTGCCAGCCTCACATGGAGGGAAGTGTGCAGGTTTGGGCCGCACTGTTCCCTCTGCTGGGAGCAGGTACCATAGACCCAAGGTGGCCCAGATTGCTGGTGAGCAAACACACGGATCAGTCAGAAAAGGCCCTGCTCCTTGAAAATAATCAAGAGAAACTGAGAGCTGTGTTCCAGGTCCAGGGCAGAAGCAAGGTAGTTAACAAAGGATGGAGAAAAAGAGAACACAAAGCAGGCTGGGCAAATCTTTCCACTTCTTTCTGCCTCAACCTCCTCATCTGGATAACATGAGAAATACAAGTTCCCTCTCCCAGGGTGGTTGGTGAAACCATGAACACATTTATGAAGTCCAAGATACAGACTGTTAGTTATCCTTCAATATCCATTGTCCCCTCCCTCTGATCTTTAGCTGGGCCCATGGCTACCTGCCACTTAGGGCTTCCCTGGTGGCTCAGATGGTAAAGAATCTGCCTGCAATACAGGACACCTGGGCTCGATCCCTGGGTAGGGAAGATGCCCTGGAGAAGGGAATGGCAACCCACTCCAGTATTCTTGCCTGGAGAATTCCATGGACAAAGGAGCCTGGTGGGCTACACAGTCCATGAATTTGCAAAAAATTGGACACAACTGAGTGAGTAACACTTTCATGGCTACCTGGAATGAAGGCTCTCTTCTCAACCTCCCTTGCCACCATCTTGCCCATCTGACTATTAATTAATTCTGTCTCTTAACACTGTAAATACATGTAGGGTGTGCAGTTCTGGAGAGTGTCCATAAAGGGAGGACCTGCCCTTCTTTGTCCCTTTCTCCTCCTGGGATCCAAGCAGCCATCCTGGACCATGAAGTGGAAGTCACTGGAAGAAGAGGACTGAATGGCAAAAACGACTGATGCCGACTTTGAGAAACCTCTCTTTCAGACTCTAGGCTCTTGATTGAATGACAAATGTATTTCTATCATTTGACCCTGTTTTTCTCTTTGGGATGGTGTTCCTCACTCACAGCTGAACCTACTCTAGCTCCTACAGACTAAAACCTAGACCAATCTGTCCCCCCGAGCCCAGGGGACTACCCCCCACAGGACCCACCACTCCATCATAAATCCTGTGGAAGGCTACAGTGCTCACACTGGGTGGGTACTGCTCGGCATGTGCCAATAAGCGACCCAACAGAAGGTGGGCCCTGGCTCCGGCTGACCCTCCAATACTGAACTGCAGCTCGAAGTTGCCGGTGGCCAGCCCGCAGGGTTTCCAGAATGGCTGGAGAGTTGGTTTTTGAGAAGGGCAGGAAAAGAGCTTGAAGAATAGGGATGCTGAGGACAGAAGGGCAATTACTTGCCGCTTGGCTCAGATTCGGAATCTGGGGGGAAAAAAGAAAGTGTGTCTTTAACCAGCCTGCAAATGGTAAAATGACAGCCTCAGATGCCAGACCCCCCTCTCTCCCCACTCCTAGAGTGGCTGGTGAGCCGGTCCCTGTGCCCACCACACAGAAAAGACCCTTGTGGTTCCCCTTTCCATCTCCTGGGAGGACAGAGAGCCACAACCCACCGGTGGTTGCACTGGGGCCACTTGTGACCCAGTAGCCCGGCACCTGTTCATTGGTTTCAGCGCCCAGTTTTCCCTTAGCAATCCCTCCTCTTCTCTTTCAGTCCACAGGCTTCAAATAGAGCTGCCGCAGTCCGGGTATCACGTGACTCAGGCCTGGCCAATCAGAATGTCTGTATTCCCCCAACCCCCCTGATTGGTCAGGGATGAGCATGTGACCCAGAAAGACAGCGATTTACTAAGAGTGTTGGGAGAAGAGTAAGCCCTTTTCCCCCTGGGTTTTATCCTGGGAGGTTGTAACCCTCCGGCTGCTGGCAGCACCCTTACTATCACATGGAGCCTCTGGATACAGCAGGAATTGGCAGAGCCCAGAAGCAGAGAGGCATCCAGGTCCTAGTTGGATCCCTGCCCGACGTTCACCACCCCTCACATTTGTAGTTATCAATACGTTTCTTCCCCCATCACCACCCAGAACCACTTGCCTGTGCAAATTCTGGTCCATCTGAAACACCAGTTCTTCTCTCTCTAGCAAACTCCTCCTCCTGCATCTCAAAAACCAGCGAAAGCTGCCTGTTCCCCAAGAAGGCCAGGTCTCAGGCCCCTCCATAGGTGAGCATGGATCATACTGAATGAACATTTCCACGTTAGCCCCGCCACCAGCATGCGGGTCTCTCCAGGACAGGACCTGCATGTCCTCTCACTCTGTATCCAGTGCCCAGCATCCAGTAGGTGCTTACTAAATGCTGGTTGAATAAATAAATGAATGACTGCAGAGAGGCAAGCTAATCGTTCATCAAGTTTATGGATGACATGAAATTGGGAGCAGTTTCTAGCCAGAGGTTAGAATCGTAAAGCAGATTGGCTTTCACAAATGAGAGTATGGCAGGCTGAAACGGAATTGGATGACGTTCATTAAGTAACTAGTTTGAAGAAGTCGTTGCCGGGAGTCTGTGAGAGCTGGGAATGTAATGATTTCTGTGCACATTCCAAAACAAGCTGTGGGTGGCAGGCTGAATGCGGAGTGAAAGAAGCCAGCCATTGAGAGCTGGTCCCCCCACTGAGGTCAGTTCATGGGTTTGTGACTAGCAAGACCCAGACAGGTCCTTCTGCCTTCAGGAAGGCACGCCTAGCTCTGTATTTTGGGGGACGTAGAAGATTCAAGGAAGCAAGAAAAAGAGCATTTAAAATAGTGAAAGGGAAGACAAATTGGATTTCTCCAGCCAGGTTAAAGAGGCTTGGGTGGAAAGAAAATGCACTTTAATGAGGGGCCTCACCTCCCAGCGTGGAGAAGGGGCCCCAAAAGGAGACTGATGGGCAGGGAGGCAGTGGCAGCCTGCCCTGCCCCCACTGCAGCCTCCGGAGCTGCTGCCACCCCTGCTGTTTACACTTTTATCGTTTGCAATGAAAGACGATGATGTGTGTGCGAGCTGTATTGATTGTGCCTCTTAGATTTTTATGTCATTGTGGAAAGTGGCAATTATGCTCGCCTGCTCTGGAGGGAGCAAACAGCCCCAGGGGAGGACAACACAGGGCTAGGATAACTCAAAAGGCAGCCAGAGGGGGTCCAGCTCAGGAGCTGGGGGTATGAGACAGGCAGCCTGGGGACGGGGCTGGTTGAGTCTGAGAAGGGACAGGAATCCCACCAAGTGATGCACCTAGTCTAGGCCGTAGACATTTATTAAGCACCTACCGGGTGCAAGGTGGTCAATTCATTGTCCCACACTCGTCTGAAAGCCCTCTGATGGCTTCCTTTTTGTGATTAAAATAAATCCATTCTACCTATTGGAGCATATGTCATCAGACCCCCACCTGTCTCTCTGGTCTCACCTCCATTCTCTGCCTTCCTCATTCATGGCCACTGAGTCATCTGGCTTCCTCCTTGGTCTGCCCACACATCAAGCGTGGCCCTGCCTCCAGGTCTTTGCCCTTTGCTCTTGTAGTTCCCTCTCCTGGAATGATGTTCCCTGTGGTCTGTTCTGCCATTATCTTCACATTCAGGTCTCAGCTGAAGTATCACCTTCTCACATATTCCCGCATTATGTCCACACCAGTCTCTGACACATCATGTTCTTTTCTTTTCCTCATAGCACTTCTCACTCTCATATATACACTTTCCTGCTTATGGGTTCATTATCTGTCTTGCCTGCCAAAATGTAAGTGCAAGAAGAATAGGAACCTTATCTCTTGTTCCCTGCTTTGCCACCAGCACCTAGAGGAGTTCCTGGCACATGACTTAAGTGTAATGAATATTGACAATTATTGTTCCTTCTAGTTAATAGTAGAGGAAATGGAGGCTTCAAGGGTGTATTAATTAGGACTGCGTTTGACCAAAAGTAACAGAATATCCAACTAAGACACAGAGATGGGTGATGATTGACACTGATCCAATTTCTCAGTGATGACCTGATAAGCTGAGGAACTTTCCATCATTCTGCCCAGTTTTTCTTAGGCCATTATTTTTAGCTTGCTTCTCATGGTCACAAAGTGGCTGCTCCTGCTCCTGATACAACTTGACGTTCAAAGCAGGAAGAAGAGGAGAAGGCAAAATTCTGATCTAGTTGAGTATGTTTTCCTTTTTATGGGATCTTTTCCATTTCCAGAACACCCTTCACCAAGATTCTGCTTCCAGCATTGGCTGGATCTGTGTCACTCACTGCAAGAGATACTGGGAAACTCCCTGGGCTCCAAATAGAGGAGGTCAGAAGAGAAGTGGGTTGTACAGGAGTGTTGAGTGAATCATCTTCAGTGATGACCATGAAGAGGTGGCCTATGAACAGTAGAACTGGGATCTGAGCCCACATGGATCTGACCCCAGAGTCCACACCTTATTTACCACACCCTGGTGCTTCTCTCCTGGCCTCTGGGTGAGAGAGCAAAGATGCTAAAGCAGATCCCAGAAGTGCCATGGGTCTGTGGCCTAGCACATGTCGTTCTGTGTTACCTGGCCTTTTTCCATCCCAACACCTCGCCTCCCTCCCACAACACTCCCCAGTGCCCCACCTACAAGGATCCACTCAGGACTCCTAAACTCACCTGACCTTCTCTCCTCTGTCCCTTTGCAAAGATGCTCAGATCCCCAGCTACCCTTATGCCACTCTGCTCATCCTTCAAAGCCCAGCTGGAGTGTCACCTCCTCTAATTCTTCTGCTTTCTTGCTTAGTCATGTGCTAAGGACTCACAGCTGAGAGAAAGACAGACAATAAGCAAACAAATAAAATAAATAAGACTGTTTTATAGAAGGATAGGTGCAATGGGGAAAACAAAACAGGGTGACATGTTAGAGAGCAACTGGGAAGCTGTGGTAGATGGAATAGTGGCCCCAAAGATGTTTATGTCCTAGTTCTTGGAACCTGTGAATATGGTAGTTTACATGGCAAAGGGAAATTAAGGTTGCGGATGAAATTAAGGTTGTGTGCAATAAAGACTTGGCTGACCTCTGTCCCTGGTTCCTGGGGACCTCTATGTCCTATGTAACCTCTATCCTTTGTAACCTTTACATCCTCAGAAATTCTGGAGTGATGGGACTGTATTTGTTATTCATGGCGGATCCTTAGACCACGCTTGATAGTTTATGCTAATGAGGTGACTCAGAACAGAGGCTGATGGTGCCAGAAAGAGCAGCCATGTGATTAGAAGCGTTGGAACTTTGAGCCCCACAAGGAGAAGGGAGCTGGTCACGGAGTTTAGCCACATGACCAATGATTCAGTCAAGTCAGTCAGCCATGCCTATGCAGTGAAACCTCAATAAAAACTCTGCACACCGAAACTCCAGGGTGCTTCCTGGTTGGCGATACTCTGTGCTGTTGCATGTTGTTGTGCCAGGAGGGTAAAGCATTCCTGACAACATGGGGATAGAACACAGAAGTTTAATGTCTGGGGCCCCTAGACCTCATCCTCTGCATCTCTCCCCTTGATTTGTTCTGAATTATATCCTTTTGTAATCGGAAATATGGTACTTTCCTGAGTTCCCTGAGCCATTCCAGCAAATTGTAGCAACTAAGGAGGTAGTGAGAATCCCAGACTTGGTTAGATGTGAGGGCAACCTGGGGGCCCCTGCACTTGCGTCTGGTGTCTGTGGAGATCTGCAGCCTTAACTTGTGAAGTTGGCCTAGTTCCAGGTGACTGGTGTCGCTGGAGGTTGCTCATCAGCTGACTCTGAGTTGGGAGATGACAGGTGTACCTTGGAGATATTGCAGTTTCCATTCCAAACTACCACATAAAGCCAACATTGCAATAAAGTAAGTCCCACGAATGTTTTGGTTTCGCAGTATACATGAAAGCTGCATTTACACTATGCTGTAGTCTGTTCAGTGTGCAGTGGCATTATGTCTTTGAAAATGTACATGAGAAGTGTAAGTGTTAGTTGTGTGGTCATTTCTGACTCTTTGTGACCCCACTAGGTTCCTCTGTCCATAGGTTTTCGCAGGCAAGAATACTGGAGTGGGTAGCCATTCTCTTCTCCAGGGAATATTCCCAGCCCAGGGATTGAACCTGGGTCACCTGCATTGCAGGCAGAATCTTTACTGTCTGAGCCACCAGGGAAGCCCCAGAAATGTACATACCTTAATTTAAAAATGCTATATTGCTGAAAAATGCTAACCATCATCTGAGCCTTCAGTGAGTCGTAATCTCTCTGCTGGTGGAGGGTCTTGCCTTGATGTTCATGGCGGCTCACTGGTTGAGGCAGTGATTGCTAAAGATTGGGGTGGTTGTGTCAGTAGCTTAAAATAAGACACCACTGAAGTCTGCAGCATCTATTGACTTCTTTCACGAATAATTTATAGCATACAGTGCTTTCTGATGTCCTTTTACCCATGGTGGAACTTCCTTCAAAATTGGAGTCAATCCTCTCAAACCTCCTGAATCCTGCCACTGCTTTATCAATTAAATTTATGTAATATTCTCAATGCTCTTTTGTCATTTCAACAATTAAATTTGCCATCTTATATGGCATGGTTCATGATGCTCCAAAACTATTACAAAGTAACATTAAAGATCACTAATCACAGATCACCATAATAAATATAATAATGAAAGAGTTTGAAATATTTTGAGAATTACCGAAACATGATGCAAAGATATGAAGTGAGCAAATGCGGTTGGAACGATGGCGCCTATAGATTTGCTCGATCCAGGGTTGCAACAAATCTTTGATTTGTAAGACACACAATATTTGAGAAGCCAAATAAAACTTGGTATGCTCATATCCTGAATTATCCAGTGGGCCTGATAAGAAGGGCCCTTAGAAGCGAAGAGGGAGTCAGAAGAGAGAGAACTAGAGATAGCATCATAAGAGTGACTCAACGCAACATTGCTGGCTTTGTGGATGGAGGAAGGGCCTGAGAGGTTGGAGGAAAGAGGGAAGCCTCTAGAAGATGGAAAAGGCAAGAAAACAGATTAACTCCTACCGCCTGCAGAAGGTATGCAGTCCTGCTGACACCTTGATTTTAGCTCATTAAGACCTAGTTTGGACTTCTGATCTCTGGGACAGTAGAATAACAAAACAATGTTGTTTTAGTCTCTCCGTTTATGGTCATTTGTTTCCACAGCAGTGGTGAACAAATACAGGGGTATTACTTTGTATGTATTGAGGGTTGAGGGTAGTCAGGGAAGGCCTCTCCGAGAAGGAAACAACTAAGTTGAAATCTTTTGTCACATTGTTACTGGCTTTGTTTCTAAGAACCTCAAAAATGTGAACTTTACTTGATTCTGCTTTGTATACCTACCACTTGCAGGAGGCCCAGCAGGGCCAAATTCCTCAGGAATTTTTTCTTTCACAGCATTTTCATTTTGTTCTGTTTAACAGTTCAGCAAAATTGTCTTTGTGTGTGTGTGTGTGTGTATGATCTATGGATTTTAACACATTTATTGATTCATGCAATTACCTCAATCAGGATAGAGGTCCATCACCCCCATGAAACTCCGGCGCACTCTCCCTTTTTCATCACACACGTTCCACACCCCAACCCCACAACAATCACTGACCTATTTTCCAACACTATCACTTTGCTTTTTTGAGCAGTTCACATAAAAGGAATAATACAGTATGTAACCTTTGAGACTGGCTTCTTTCACTCAGCATAATGCCTCTGAGAGTCCTTTAAGTCATTGCATGAATCAATAATTAATTCCTTTTTATTGCAGAGTATTATTCCATTGAATGGATGTACTGAAGTTTCTCCATTCACCTACTGGGGCACATTTGGATTGCTTCCAGTTTGGGCAATTGCCAACTGCTATGAGCATTTGTGTTTCCATTTTCATGTAAACATAATTTTTAATTCTCTAGGGTAAACACTCTGGAGTGGGATTGCTGGGTCATATGGTAATTATATGTTTAACTTTATAAGAAACTGCCAAACTATACCGTTTTGCATTCCCACCAGCAGTCCATGAGAGTTGCAATTGCTCTGCATCCTCACTAGCACTTGGTTTTGTCAGTTTGTCTTCCGTTTTGTCCATTTGTAAAAGTGTAATTATAACATTGCCCTAATGGCTGATAATGTGGAACAGCTTCATGTATGCTTATTGGCCATCTTTACGTCCTCTTGAACAAAATTTCTGTTGAAATCATTTGTCCAGCTTTTAATTGGGTTGCTTGTTGTCTTTTTGTTAAATTTTGAGAGTTCTTCATATACTTTGAATAGAAATCTTTTGCTGGACATGTGGTTTGCAAACATTCTCTCCAAGTTTGTAGCTTGCTTTTTCATTCTCTTAACAGTGTCCTTCACGAGAGCAGAAAGGTTGATTTTGATGATGCTCAATTTATTCTTTTATGGATTGTGCTTTTAATGTGATAACTCTGCCTACTCCCAGGTCATGAAGACTTTCTCTTATGTTATCTTCCCAAAGTTTTATCTATAATCTAGTTAGAATTAAATTTTGGATAAAGTATAAGACTTAAGATTTTTCTAAAAGTAGCTTTAGTAATAGACATACTTAACTTTTCCTGTCCACTTAGAATTAATATTTTACCAGTTCATGTAGAATGAAGAACCCTTACCATTGTATATGCCATTTTACCCTCTTCCTTATATGTTGTATTTGTCTTCTGTATGACATGTACATTCATTGAAATCCCATCAGGCAATATTATATTTTTGCTTTTAACCATCAGACATATTTTAAAGAGTTCAACAGGAAAGTCAACAGAAGAAAAATAGTCTATAATACATATCCAAATTCTTGCCATTTCTGCTGCTCTTCCTTACTTCTGTTCCAAGTTTCTTTCTGTTGTTATCCCTCTTTTGTTGAAGAGTTCTTTAGTAATCTTTTAGTCTAGGTCTCCTGGCAACAAATTCTCCTAGCTTTCCTTCATCTGAAAACATCTTTGTTTTACCTACATTCTTGAAGCACATTTCTTGTGAGAAATTCTGAGCTGAGAGCTCTTTTCTTGAAGAATTTTTAAAATGTTGTTCCACTTCCTTCTGGCCTTTGTGGTTTCCACTGAGAAATCCACAGTCATGTGAATCATTGTTCCCCAATAAGTTTTCTCTGGTTGTTTTCAAGGTGTTTTTTCTTTGTCTTAAGTTTTCTAAAGTTTAATTATGATGTGTCTGGGCATAAATTTCTTTGTATTTATTCTATTTTGGATTCACTGAGCTTCTTAAATTTGTGTGTTTATATGTTTCATCAGATTTGGAAGATTTGCATCACTATTTCTTCAAAATTTCCCCCTGGATCTACCTGTCTCTTCTTCCAAGACTCCAATGACATGAATGTTAGACATTTTGGTATTGTCCCACAGGTCTCTGAGGCTCTCTTCACTTTTTTCCACTCTTCTTTCTCTGTGTTATTCATATTAGATAACTTCTATTAGTCTGTCTTCAAGTTCACTGTTTTCTCCATCATCTCCATTTTGCTATTGAGCCCATGCGGTGAGTTTTTAAATTTTTGGCTATTGTATTTTCTACTTCTAAACTTCCATTTGATCCTTCTAGATATCTTTTATTTTTAGGCTGATGCTTTTTTGTCTTTCCATTAATTTCAAAAGTGTTTGCCCTTATATATTGGACTATTTTTATGATAGCTGCTGCAATCTCAGTAAAGTCATCTCAGCATTGGCTACTGTTGATTGTCTTTTCCCAAGTAAGTTGAGATTTCCCTGGTTCTTCCCATGCAGAGTAGCTTTCTATTCCTTTAGCAGACAGTTGACCCAATTGGGTTCATGTCACAAGTTCCCACCAGCTTCCTGTGGGTTGTTGTTCCAATGTCAGTGCAATTTTCAAAGCTTTTACAGTGCTGTTTGGATCTGTCCCACATGTGCACCTCCCCTTAGCCAGTCTGGGATTGGGACAGTGGTCTGTCCTCAGGTGTTCAGTTCGCTAGTCTCTTCATGCTGTTTAAGGTCAGGCCATGCAGTTCAATTTCATAAACAACTTTAAGGGACTTTTTTCCCCAGCTCTTCCCTTTCTGTGATCTCCCCTGGGCTTTCCAGTCTACTGAGGTTTCTCTTTGCCAGTCCCCAGGCCAGAGGCTGGGGCTCTGCTTATTCTCCATAGCACGTCCTTCCTGTAACTGCTAGTGAGGAACCCAAGGGGCTTGCCCACCCTGATGGACCGTGGCTCCTTCCGCTGGAGCTCTAGGTTGCCACCAGCCCACACTGCTATTGCTGCTGCTACCATCACATGATTTATTGGAGGCTGGGGTGCAAGAGAATGAAAAAAAAGCCGGAGAAAGAAAAGAGAAAGAAAAACAGAAGCCTTCTCTTTTGTCTCTCACCCCTTTCTTGGTCTTCAAGGCAGAATCAGAGGGCTTTTCCTGGAACTCTCTTTGTAGATGCCAATACCCACTTCAAGATTTTGCGCTGCATTGGACTCAGCCCAGGAGATATTGGAGGGGGTAAAAATAGTAAATTTACTACTGATTTGTGTTGCTTTGATATCTGGTCTTCTCTGAGGCACCATAATGCTTGTAAGCCCTTTATCGTGAGACCCAGCACTTAGTAAGTGCTCAAAAATGACAGCTATTGTTGATTTTATTATTACCACATACTTGGTTTCAGGCAGAAGAGACTTCAAATCCAGGCATTCTGTCCAGGTTTTATTCTGTATTCAGTGGGAGAGACAGGATGAGTGTGTTTGCCTCATCTTACCTGGAACTGGAAATTCTCAAATTTTTAAAGGACATAAATCATGCAAGTATACAGAGGTGGTGTGATGCTAAAGCCAGCGTTTAGTAAGCACGTGACAGAGCTTTATGTTCGTGCAACTCAGGATTTGAACCCAGCTGTCCTTCTTTCTATCTGTGTAATGCTGGGCAAGAATCCAAATGTATATGATCCTCAGGTTCCTCACCTGTAAAATAGAGACAGTCATAGGGGTGTGCAAGAATGATGCAATGTCTATAAAGCTCTTTATTTCGGGATTCAGCACATAGTAAGTGCTCAAGACACTAATGGCAACTCTTGGTGTTATTACCACCTGAGATTGCAAGTTACAGAGAGGGACTGCCTATATTAAGCAAAAAGGAAGGTATATTTGGGGCTCCCAGAATCCACAGGAGGTGATGGGCATCAGGTCTAGGAGCACCAGCAACTGCAGGCTGGGTTGAGGTTCACGGTTGAGTTCACTCCTGGCCCCACAGCATGGGACACACAGCCCTCGGGCTCCCACTGCGGGAGGCAGGTGCCATCACTGCCCTCTGCGTGAAGACGGTGCTCATTGAGGACTCTTCCAGAGGGAAACAGGAACTACCAAGCAAGAAGGGTAGATTCTGGAAAGCTCTCCTTAACCCCTCCCCCACAAACCTCTTCCCTTTTACTAGGAATGAGACCACAGGCAATCAACCTAACCTCACTATACCTATTTTCTCAGCTGTGAAATAAGGCTAGAAATAATATATACTGAAGATTTCATCCAATAATGTCAGAAAATATTAAGTCAGGATTAGGCACTGTGTTAGTGCTCAGTTATAAAATATTATTATTACTACTACATGGGGCTGCTCCTTCAATCCTCACAACAACCTCTGTGTGTTACTGACCTGACTCTCCAGGTGGAGAAACTGAGAGACGTGCAGTGGTTTGGCCTAGGATGCAGGTGGACTTCTAAACTGGTTTGAATCATACCTGTTGTGAAGGTGGGTGGGCCACCAGAGGTGGGACAGGCCCCCAGGGAGTGGGTGGCAGCCAAAAAGAGAGCACCATTCAGGGAAGGGGGTCTTGAACTGGGGGTTGAGGAGCCCCCTTCATCTGTGTACCTTGGAGGCCAGGGACGACCTGCTGTGTGGGTTCACTTGTATGTGCAAAGTGTGTCTCCTCTCAGCACACATGTGTCCTGCTCTGTGCTTTTCTCATGAAAAACCTCAGTAACTTGGATGAGGCATCATGATGAGAAATCTGAGAACCTACTCGTGGGCTGGGGGAAAAGAACAGGGTCCCCACAGGGCCTGAGGGGTGTGGGGATTGGCAGGAGAAGCCCTAAGTTGAGCGGGCACGCTGATCTCATCTGGAAAGCACAGCTGGAGTGGGTGGGCAGGCCAGCGCTGGACTGACAGCTAGACAAGAAGGCCAGGGTGGAAAACCAGTGGGACCCATAGTGGGGCGGGAGGTGATGTGGGTGCAGATGGTACCTCTTTTTCTTTCCATGTTATTTTCCTCCACTTAAGCAAAAGCTGTAACGAGGCAGCCTATGGAATGGCAAGATTGATTGTGTCATTCTGGCCTTTGAGGGAAGAAGGGGGAAAAAATCAAATTATCGGACAGGGTCCTTTTAAGGAGCTGCTGCTTTATTTTTTTTTATATTTTGTCAATAGCTGTTTTTTTTTTTCTTAAACAAGTGCTTCACTTTATAAATGGATTTTGCTTGGGCAAAACAAACACAGTCATTTCACACCTCCTTCTAAAACTTACCAAAAATGTGGTGAGTGGCTATGACTTGGAAGGGTGACGGGCAGCTTTAGAAATTCCCTTAGCCCTGGGGCTGGGGCTGGGGCTGGGGGTGGGGGGGTGGGGGCGGGCAGTGGGTGGGAAAGGAGCTGGACATAGCAGCAGACTATGGCACAGATCACCACCCCCCGGTCACATGGCCTAGGTCCCAGGCCTGTTGAGGCTCCGTGACCCCCCAGTGGAGGAAAACATTTTTTAAAACAGAGGTTGCTTCTCGCCTTCAAGAGTCTGATTCACTGGGTCTGCTGTGGTCCCTGGATGGTAGTTTTTTAAGCTCAGGTGATTGGACAATAAATCTCAGCTCTTCAGCATAGCCTTCCAGCCTCCCCTGGGAGACTGCCTTGCCTCATCCCCACCCCACCCCAGGTGCCCCAGAGCCCTCTGGGTGCCCCCACCTCTGTCCCTCTGCTTCCTTAGCCTCCAGTTCAGACGCACCTTTTCAAATGGCGTTCAACCTCCTAACGCTGGGCAGGGGTCACTTGTTCACTCATTTATTCAACTGCTCATTGAAAATGTATTTATTCAGTCCCTCTATATGCCAGGCATTGGGCCGGGCATTACAATGAGTAATGTACAGGGAAACTGGGAAAAGAGAGAGTTCTTGTCCTCTAGAAACACACAATACAGCTGAGAAGGAGGGAGGGAGCTGGCACTGAGCAGGGTTCTCAAGCCAGACTTCCCCAGGGGTGGGACAGGCCCCAGGAGAGCAGAGGCCGGACTGTGGCGAAGGCCCACGCAGGCACTTTCCAAACCTCGCTGCAACCCCACTTGTGGAGAGCAGCTCGCTGTTGACCAGTTTTGCAGGAGAAGCTAAATCCAGGTGTGTATATTAAATCTCCTGGTTTCTAAAAGCAGCTTGAGGAAAATGAAAGTCGCTCAGTCATGTCTGACTCTTTGTGACCCCATGGACTATGCAGTCCATGGAATTCTCCAAGCCAGAATATTGGAGTGGGTAGCCTTTCCCTTCCCCAGGGAATCTTCCCAACCCAGGGATTGAACCCAGTTCTCCTGCATTGCAGGCGGATTCTTTACCAGCAGAGCCACCAGGGAAGCCCAATTGGTTTTCTTTAAATCCTTCATCCCTAGGAACCACACAGCTGCCTGGCGGCTGGGCCTCTGCATCTCAAATCATCTTGAAACCATTTGGCATCATTTCAGGGGAGCTTCGAAAAGCTCCGGTACCACAGTTCTTTATGTCTTGACACAGAAAAGAATTCAGCGAGAGACAAAGGGATAGATAAGATGTGATTTATGAAAATGGGATGCTTGTGAGGTTTACAAGTGGGCAGGCGAGAAATGCCACGCCCTAAGAACTTACTGGGCTACAGTTTTATAATCAAATGAACAGTGGGGAGGGGGAGAAGACCTTCTATATCTTTCTCAAGCAGATATCATGCTTCCATCATGAGCTCCTCCTCCAGGTATGGCAGGGGAGTTCTCTTGTCCCTACACAGTCCAGCTAGGTCCACAAATTCTTGTTCTTTATGTGTGCGGAGAGCATGTTCTAGGGTCATTAACTCGCTGAGCTCACTGGACAGGATGTGGGTCTCCTGCCACCATTGTTTTATTGTCTGGGGGCAAGTCTCATGCTTCTGTTACAAGGTTTTGTTGCTAAGCAATCCTGCTTGGTTTTGTGGTTAAGCAAACCTGCTTTCTTGAGTAATTTACAGGGGTCTCCCATATTTTTTTCTACTTACAGTCCCCTAGTGGGATTAACTATTTAATCACCTTTAATCAAATCATTACTTTGTCCCTATCACTCTTGGAGTCTGACTGGCAGGCGCTGGAGTGTGGACTGGGCAGGGCAAAGGTAGAATGTCCCCCCTTCAAAGGCCACCCTGGATGGGTGCTGCCTGATCAGAGAACCTGCCCTGGGACTCAGTTCACATCCCTGGGCCTGCATCTGGGCTCAGCTGTCTCCCTGAGACACCCTGGTTCCAGGCCAGGAGCCAGTCCCCTCCCACCAAGGCAGGTCTCTTTTCTCCACTGCAGCGTCTCCCAGGAAGTGCCGCTTCACCCCAGTCATTCTGCAGACTTAAATAATAAATTGCAGAAGAGAGAGGGGAATTGAGCAATGCACTGTGGAGGCTGGAGGCTGAGATGGAAAATCTGATGAGGAGTCAATGAAGTGAGACAGGATGGCTGGGTGGGCGCTGACACGCCATCTGCGGCTGCACGGGTGCCTAGGGTTGCATCTTTGCCACCTCATCCCGGGAGCTTAGACCTGGAGCAGAGCTGCATTGCAGCCTCCATCTCATCGAAACGCGGAACCCCATTTGGTCCTGCAGCTGCTTAAAGCAAGATGAAGCCCACTGTTGGGCCTCTCACCCCTCAACACATCCCTGACAGTAGGAGCCTGGCTCCCTCTGGGTTGGCACCCAGGACCCCTCAGATTGCTCCTCCAGGAACCCATCCTGACCAGTAGGAGTGATGGTTCTCCACGGGGGTGGGGTAGGGAGGGTGGCATTCTTCCCTGCCCTCCCTTCCTCTCTGCATTTCCCTACTCTGAGGACCCCAGGGAGTCCTACAGGGACCAAGATGAACATGTATGCCACAAGCAACATGCCAGAGAAAGACCCCAGGCTGGGGAGAGCCCCAGAGTGAGAGGGGAGGAGCGGGAAAGGCAAACCTGGCCTGTTGTGGCGTTCGGGGATCCCAGGGCAGTGGGACTGAACCTCACTTCTGAGACGAGACCTGGGGAGCATCAAGGCCCACAGAGACCCCTTCCCACCTACTCAGCCCCCAGTCAGCCAGACATAAGAAACTCCTTTTGCAGGAGTTGGTACAGTCAGGTTTAGAGCAGGGCAGAGGGTCCCCATGTGCCCCTGGAGGCAGAATGCTTGTCTTGGTGTGAGATGGTCACCAGAGTGGTCCTGACCATGACAGGGGGACCTCAGTAGCCAGGAAGGGGCCTGTGGCAGGGGATGGACCCAGGGCCCAGCAGGACGGCAGACCTCAGTGAGAGCCATTGTGGAGGTGGAGAGCTCGGAAAGGTGGACACAGCCTGGATGGGGTGAGCTCAGCCCCAGTCAAGGCCTCCACCCTTTGTGGGCCCCTCCTCCTGCACAGGTTTGACTCAAACCCACCGTAGGTTTGAAAAGGGGCTTCCCCATGACTCATCAGTAAAGAATCTGCCTGCAATGAAGAAAATGCGTGCAGGTTTGATCCCTGGGTCAGGAAAACCTCCTGGAGTAGGAAATGGCAACCTGCTCCGATATTCTTGCCAGGAGAAGCCCAAGGGCAGAGGAGCCTGGTGGGCTACAGTCCATGGGGTCACAAAGAGTCAGACATGACTGAGTGAGCACACTACTGAAAAGGAGGAGCTGACGAGTGACGTAGGAGACCCAGGACTGACCAAGGACACCTCGAAATGCTACATTTATCCTGAGTTTACTATAGCGGAGACTAAGACAAGATTAAGTTCAGTTTTACATGTATACGCTACTATATTTAAAATAGAGGGACTTCCCTAGTGGTCCAGGGGTTAAGAATCCGCCTGCCAGTACAGGGGACCCAGGTTCCATCCCTGATCCAGGAGCTAAGATGTCACATGCTAAGGGGCAGCTAAGCCCATGCCCTGCAACTTCTGAGCCCACATGCCCCAGAGCGCATGCTCTCCAGTAAGAGAAGTCACCCCAATGAAAAGCCCATGCACTGCAGCTAGAAGCAGCCCACACACAGCAATAAAGACCCAGCACAGCCAAAAATAGATTAATTAATTTAAAAAAATAATAGATACCAACGAGGACCTACTGTATAGCACAGGGAACTCTATTCAATATTCTGTAATAGCCTAAATGGGAAAAGAATCTGAAAAAGAATAGATACATGTATATGTATAACTGAATCACTTTGCTGTACCCCGGAAACTAACACGGCATTGTTAATCATCTATGCTCCAATACAAAAGAAAAAAATGGTTTTCTTAAGATAGTTAAGTTTTTAAAAACCTGAGACCATCTTTACACATCTGGATTTGTAACCTGGAGATTCTACCCGGTGCTCAGCACAGAGTTCTCTAAGGTAGTGGTGTCCGGGCACAGCCTCTACTGAGAGTCTGTCTGTGCCGGGCTCTGTCCTGGGACAGGGTGCAGCAGTGAGCTCAGCTGAGGCGAGGCCCCAGCCCGCGGGCGCGGACACTACAAACGGGGCAGTCATGCGATGACAGTGAGTGCTGGTAAGAACTCTAGCACAGAACCCTGTGTGGAGCCTCAGGGCTGCTGGGGAGGCAGTCCAGGAAGACTTCTCGGAGGAGGAGGCACGGGACTGAGTCTCAAATGAGGAGAAGGAGTTGAAGTCAGTGGAGAAGGCTTTTCAGGTGAAGGGGCCGGAGGTGGGATGACTCATGAGAACACGGTGAAGGGGCCCAGCGGGGCCGCAGTGTGGGGTGTGCAGGGTCAGTGGGCTCGGGAAGGCATGGAGAATGGGGGTGTCTGCCCTTCATTCTGTGTGATGGGAAGTGAGGGGTGAAAAGAGGTGAAACAGGGAAGAGAACCAATCTGATTTGCTTCTTTTAAAGGATGCCTTGGGACTTTGCTGGTGGTCCAGTGGTTAAGAATCCACCTGCACCAGGTTCAATCCCTCGTCTAGGAAGACCCACATGCAGAGTGGGACAACTAAACCCATGTGTCATAATTAGCCCACACACCTCAATGAAGACTCAGCACAGTCACAAATAAGTAAATAAAAGTATTTAAAGTATATATTAAGGATGTCTCAGAAACTGGGGCAATCTGCAGTGCCCACCAGCCTGCCATCCTGCCCTGACCCTCTTGGATGGAAAGTCCATCTTCCCATGGACTTTCTAACTATATAAGCCATTCCATTCTAGACCAACATAGTTTGGGTTTCTGAAGGTTGCAAATGAGAGTTCTGTGACAACTGTCATATTTATTAGACATGTCTGTGCTTAGCACATGACATATGTGGAAGTGTTCAATTGGTCCCCGGAGAGAAGGTGAAAATGTTTACATGGGGAGGGAAAGCAGTCCATGGGAAGCTCTCACTCCAGCTCAGCATGCCTGCCAGCCTCATGCCTCACCAGCCTGCCCGCAGCCCCTAGCCCACTCCAGGGGCTCGCAACCACAAATTCTCCATCCCTTAATACCACACAGCAAACAAGAACTCAGTTTGCTGGGAACCACACATTTCCAACAATAAGTCTTGGTTTGTTTTCTCTCTTCTCAATTTCCCCCCAAATAACACTTCTTTTGTCCCTTTGCCATTCTGAATCCTTCCTTCCCTCCCATGCTATGCCTTTCCTCGTCTACTTCCCTTTCTCTCCTAACTGCTTCCCCCTCCCCATGTTAAACATTTTCACCTTTTCTCCAGGACCAAATGAATACTTCTTCCACATATGTCATGTGTCTACATGTAGACATATGTCCACAGACATGTCTAATAAATAGGACAGTTGTCACAGAACTCTCATTTGCAAGTTACAGAAACCCAAACTACACCGGTCTAGAATGGAATGACATGTAGCTGAAAAGTCAGTGGGAAGACATAGCTAGATCCAGGGGTACAAACCATGTTTTTAGAACTTTGTTAGGGACTGGATGTTTGTGTCCCCCATAATTTATGTTTTGAAACCCCAAACCCTAATGTCACTGTATTTAAAGATAGGGACTTAATGTAAGTAACTAAGGTTAAGTGAGGCCATAAAGATGATCCCATAGGCTTAGAATCCTTGTAAGAAGAAGCACTAGAGTGCTGGCTGTCCCTCTCTCTCTCTGTCTCTACTTTGTCAACACCTTGATGGTGGATTCTCAGCCTCCGGGGCTGTGAGAAATAAATGTCTGTTGTTCAAGCCACAGTCTATGGTATTTTGTTATACAGCTGAGCTGACTGAGACAGACTCCATTCCACTCATCTTTCAGCTCTGCTTTCCTCTGAGTTGGAATCATTCTCAGACAAACCTACCTCTTCATGGAGGTGCCCCAGCAGCTGCAAGCTGCAAACTCACTGCTCACCACCTGGGGAGAGCCAGCTTCTCTTTGCCAATAAAGTTCCAACAAAGCAAATAGCTCCAACAGAATACAGCCGAGACTATATTCTGGCTGATAAGAATATAGTGTTGTCAACCAGGCCCAGATCACATACATACCCATGCCTGAAGTTAGAGGCCAGGGTCAGCCCTGCCTGAACTACTGGGAGGTGTGTGCGTGTATGTTTCAGTTGCTTGGTCCTGTCTGACTGTTTGTGACCCCATGGACTGTAGCCTGCCAGGGTCCTCTGTCCATGGGATTTCCCAGGCAAGAATTCTGGAGTGGACTGCCATTTCCTTCTCCAGGGATCTTCCCAACCCAGGGGTCCAACTCAGATCTCCTGCACTGCAGGCAGATTCCTTACCATACCAGGGAGATGAGGTTTTCCCAGATGGGAGTCACATAGGGGAAAGATGTGTGTCAGGCAAGATCCACAGAATTCACCCTGTTTTGGGGTCTCAGGGGCTTCTCAGGTGACGCTGGTGGTAGAGAATCGGCCTGCCAATGCAGGAGACGTAAGAGACATGGGTTCAATCCTTGGGTTGGGAAGATCCCCTGGAGAAGGGAAAGGCTACCCACTCCAGCCTTCTTGCCTAGAGAATCCTGAGGACAGATGAACCTGGTGGGCTATAGTCCACGGGGTCACAAAGAGTGAGACATGAGTGAGTGACTAAAACACATACACACTGGGGGCTCAGAGAGCTTAGAGACTTGCCAAGGACCCTGGAGTTGGTCCACCGCCTTCCCCTGCCCCTCCTCCCCTCACCCCTCCCGGTGCCTACACAAGGGTACCTCCCTCTGTCCAGCAGCCGACTCCAGGCCTCTCCTCTCAGACCAGCAGCTCACCCAGCTTCCCTGCCTGCCTCCTTCCTTCCTCCTCACTCATCATGGGCTCCTATCGTGACCCCAGTCCCTAGTTAAGCCGTTTGTTGTTGGTATGACTATTCAGGCCACTAACCCAAGGGTGCCAAAGCCAAAACCTGATGTTCCTATTATCTATATTCTTCTTTGTTTCAAACCCCCATTTCTTGCCCAGCAGCAGAAAAAAGTCTGGGTCAGTTAAAGCAGTTAGCATTTATACTCAGTTGTTCTGGGGCTCCCCCTCCCCCATCTCCCAGTCCCTAGATTCCAGCAAATATGGGTGGTTTCCCAACCTAGGTGGGAGGTGGCAGATGGGTCATAGGTTGGTGTCTGCCCTGCTGACGCCCCCAAGACATACACGGGGACAGCTGGCTCTTGGCTGTCATCTCCCGTCGGTGTTGGCAGCCAATGAGGTGTCTGTGTCCCCATCTGGTCCCTGCTTGTAAAGGCCAAGACGGTTTTGGCAGTGGCCTTTCCTCGTCATGACCGGGAAGCCCCTCCAAGCCCTCCTGGGGGACTTGGCTGCGGCCCGAGTTTCTCCAGGGCTGGGAAGCTCACTGGGCTGTCTCGGGGCCCTCGCTGTGGGCACCGCTCACCTCCTATGTACGGTCACCACTCCTTGTCAGGGCACAGGGGACCCGGGGGTCTCACCCAGCCAGGAAACAAGATTCAGGTGCCCCTGCAGTCAACTCCACTAAGAGGCTGATCCTCCCCAGCTGCCCCCACCCAGGGCTTCCCTCCCCTCCCCTCTCAGCAGAGCCCAGCTCGCTCATTTCATTCCATACACCCTCTTTCTTTCCCAGCCAGACAGAATTTTTAACCTCATCTATCTGTGGCGAAGGCCAAAAACGCACTGGGCAGAGACAGTATTCTGAATTTACTGTTTATGATGGTACCTGGGCCTTTGGGAGCTCAAAAGCTAAGATTTAACTCCTCTGTTTCTCTCTCTGCAGAGCCTGTAGCCTGCAGGCGGGGTCTGGCTGCTGTGGGTGGTTGGGAGTGTGAGAAGGGAATTGCTGGCATCACTGGCCCACACAGGGGAAAACAGCCCAGTGCCACCCACCCAGGCTGGCAGGGGTGAAGCCACAACTCTGGGGGAGACAAGGCCATCTCTGGAGTGACACTCTGCAAAGGTGAGGGCAGCTGCAGAGGTGGGGACTTCCTTGTGGGGCAGGCCCATCAAGGCAGCCAGGCACGTGGTGAGGAGCGCCTGGCAGGGGCCGGGAAAGCTGCCCTGCCTGCCGCCTAGAGGCAAGTGGACCAGGAACGTGAGAGTACCAGCCGCAGTTGGTGACCAAGGCCCAGGGGCTGATATGGGAGCTGGACGAACCCATCGGGCTGGGCCTGGCCCACAGCTCTTGACTTCTCTGCATTTATACCTTTGTTAAATCCCGCTGTAACAAAGCTGTGCACAGAGGATGCAAAGAAAAAGGTTATTCACACGGCAGCCAGGACATATAAGGGGCAGCACTTGCCATGGACCCCTGAGGAGTGAGTGGCAGGAATCAGAGGGCGAGACCCCCAGGGAGAGAGGGAAATTGAAGATGCAGTGGTGTAGGTTTAAGTCATGGGAGCAGGAGCTCTTTGCAGGACCTCCAACTTCAGTGGAAGGATGGCAGACTCCAGATACTGGGCCTGTTTGTTTGGGCACATCTGGGAACATCCCCTGGCCCTGGCGGGTTCCTGGACTCTGAACCTTTTGAAAGTTCTGATGACCTCAGTTAAGGATGTTTCAGTTCCAAGGGGCTAAAGCTGTGATTGTCAGTCACAAGAGGAAACACGCTGACTCATAATTAAAAGTTAAGAGATGGTGAGCTGGCCATTGGAAGCCTCTGTGAAAGTTAATTTTACACCAACTTGACTGGGCAATCAAACATTACTCTGAATGTCCAGTGTCCATCAACTGATAAATGGATAAACCAAATATGCTCTATCTATATGATTAAATATTAGTCAACCATAAAAAGAATGAAGTTCTGACACGTGTTATCCCATGGATGAGCCATTATGCTAAGTGAATTAAGTCAGACACAAAAAGCCACATACTGTATGATTCCATTCATGTGAAATGTCCAGAATAGGAAGACCTATAGAGATGGATAGTAGATTAGATGTTGCCTAGGGTTGGGGGGATAGGGAGATAATAGCTGAAAATGAATAGCTAATACCTAGACAGCATATTAAAAAGCAGAGACATTATTTTGCTGACAAAGGTCCGTACAATCAAAGCTACGGTTTTTCCAGTGATCATGTATGGCTGTGAGAGTTGGACCATAAAGAAGGCTGAGCACCAAAGAAAAGATGGTTTTGAACTGTGGTGTTGGAGAAGACTCTTAAGAGTCCCTTGGACTGCAAGGAGATCAAAGCAGTCCATCCTAAAGGACATCAGTCCTGAATATTCATTGGAAGGACGGATGCTGAAGCTGAAGCTCCAATACTTTGGCCACCAGATAAGAAGAGCTGACTCATTGGAAAAGACCCTGATGCTGGGCAAGATTGAAGGAAGGAGGAGAAAGGGAAGACAGAGAACAAGATGGTTGGATGGCATCACTGATTCAATGGACATGAGTTTGAGCAAGCTCTGGGAGATGGTGAAGGACAGGGAAGCCTGGCGTGCTGCAGTCCATGGGGTCACAAAGAGTCAGACACGACTGAGTGACTGAACAACAGCCAATAGCTTTTGGAGATGAAAATTGATTGTGATGATAGTTGCATGTATCTGTGAATACACTAAAAACCATGGAATGGTATACTTTTAAATGGGTAAAGTATATGATATGTGAATTATATGTCAATAAAGGTGTTTTTTGTTGTTGTTGTTGTTGTTTTAAGAAACTCTTTCTTGTGATCTTGGCAATCTGGAATCTATGTCTTTCTCCCAGGATAGAGAGCCTAGTCTTCATGGGGCCATCACCCCCATCACTCTAACTGCCCCTCCCACATCCCTGAGTGTGGGGCCCCAAATGCTGTCCCATGCATGGGACCCAAGTTAAGTCTCCTACACTCCCCTGGACGCTCATGTTCATGCAGGGGAACCAGGGCCTCTGAAGGACCCGCTCTATGTCTGTGCTGCCCCCACCCACCCTGTGTTGGTATCATCCATAGACTCCAGCTTTGCTTTAGCTGTCTTCTTTGGCCCTGCCAGCCAAACAGTACTCTCTGATTCCCACCCTTATGCACCCTCCAGCCCTTGCCTGTGGCCCCACCGTCTCATCCAGGATCATGCCTGATGGCCCTTTGCTTGCCTTCCTGGACTCCCCCTCCCATCTTGCAGGGTCACGCCTGGAGCTCTGGGGTCAGCCTCCCCACTTCCAGCCTGATACCCTGCCCCTCCAGCTCTTTGCTGCTCCCCTCTGCCACCCACCTCCAGCCCAGGACGTGAGCCTTTGTGCACTTTCACTCACGGTCACAGGAGAGGTGACTGCCAGCGGTGGGGGTTGCTGGGGGTGGTTGGCTGGAGCCTGCAGTGGGGACCCTTTGGGCAGCAATCCATCAGTGTCTCCTCCACCTGCACAGGCCTCCCCTACCAGTGAGTTCACTGCTCACCTGCCTCAGCAAACTGGCCCAGGTGCCAGGAGCCTTGCAGCGTGGTTTCATAATTGTGAAAAGCTGGAAACCGCCCAAGTGCTCGTCAAGGGGATGCTGCAGGGCTCAAAGGCAGGCTAGTCATGGAAAGGAGAACCACCTGCCAGTCCAGGAAGGATCCAGACCCACGTGGGTCTACTCACACAGAGCTTGAAAACATATTGAGTGCAAAACACAAGAAGCTGCTTATGCAGTATGATACCACTTAAGAAAGGGAAAAAAAATCCACAGAGGACTACTACCTCTTTTAAGGCATCTTGGTATATTTGTAAAATCAAGAGGAGAAAAATCCTTCGTAGTTGCCTCTGGGGAAGGGGAGAAAGGGGCGGGGGTGGGACTGGTGGCCACTGGGGATTTTACCAGGAATGTTCTAATTTTTTTCAAAAGAAGAATAGATCCTTGTATGACACATGTAATTTATCATATCTGAAGAGAGACAAAGAATTCCAACAGCTGGGCCACATGCCCCCCTGGGCCAGCCTCGCTCCTGGCTCCCCACCCACCCCTGCGCCTTGGGCTTTCCTGTATCCCCACCCTTCTCGCCGGACCCAGAGCTGAAGGCTGTTAGATCTTCCATTTAAAACTCCTCATCCACACCGCCTGCACTAGGGAGTTTCTTATTCCCTTTCAGATGTAACTGTCTGTCACCAATAATAGTCTTTTTCGATTTCATTTCCTTCAGCTCCTGCCAGCCACTCAAGAGCCGCCTTCCCATCCCCACTGTGGCCGCCCCCCCTCACTCAGCCCCAAGTCAGAGGGAAAAAAAATACATTTTTGCCTTTACCATGATGTATGCGATCCCATAAAATAGTGAAACAGATATGAAAGGTTGAGAGAAGGTAGATAAATGGCTCCTATTATTCTACCAATCAAATGAAATACCTCTCCACGTCCTCATTTGAATGATAATAAAACTCGGAGAGGCTGCTGGTTCGCTGTTGTCATCGCTGGCAGCAGCTCGAGCCACGGAGCCACAGGCCAAGGTAACCTTGGGGTGTCCTCTGCAACCAGCAGGGGACTGCAGCCCCCATCCCCTCCCCTCGCCCCTAACCCGGGGCTTCCCCTACTCCCAGCCCATCCTACTTCCCCTGCCCTGTCCCCACCCAGCCCCCCAGCAGCTCACCCGCCCAGCCCCCAGCTCCCTTCAGGGCCAGAGGGCAGAACTAGCCCCAGAATAAAACAGTAGGGTCCCCCAGGGCATGCGCTCCCTCGCTGCCACAGCCTTTCACCGCCCTCTCAGCCTTCCCACCCAGACCTCCTGGGAGAGGTCCTGACCTCCTGTCTAGTCTGAGCTCTGGTCCCGAGCAGTCCTGTGGCGCTTGCCACATGCCTCAGTGATGATGTCTTGTTCTGTCTCTAGTCTGGGGGACATCTGTCACCACTGCTGGACTCAATCCTGATGGCAGGGCCACGTGGGACTGGCTTTGCAGTGCCCTCTTGACCTAGGCACGTGCGCAGAGTTTCATTCATTCCACCTGCATTTACCAAACACTCATGGAGCCCTCCGGGTTCAGATGGGAAGTCCTGCCCCAGAGACTACCTCCCTTTCTGAGCCCAGACACGCCAAAGCCTTCTGTGCTGATGGCTGAGTTTCCCCAGACACTTGTGGGGCCTCCTGTGAGTCCTTGCCTGACAACCAGGGACACAGGGGGCTTTTGCCTTCCCTGTTCCCCTCACTTCTTGGGAGCAGCACATGAGGACCCTTCTCCACCACAGGCAGTCCTGGTGGCTGTCAGTAATGAGAACTTGGACCCTGGTGGGTACAAGCCCATGAGGCTCGGCAGACCCCTCACTGTGATGCTGACTCTTCAGCAGAACTTTTCATTCTGATAGCCTCCCCTTGAGCCTATACTTGAGGGTCTCAGTCCTGAGATCCTGGGTGCTGCTCTGACTCCTGTCCTTTCCTTCCAAATCCCCTTGCCAAAGTCAGTTTCTGGTCCATAGATTCACAGAGGTCTGGACAATGCCCCACGGTGACTTTCAGGGCACTGGGACTTAGTCCATCACTTCTCCCAAATGTGACATCTCATTGTCTGTTCTCTCTTAGGGCAGGGTTCTGTCTGAGTCATCTCCTCACCTTGTCTCCCCAGCACCATGGACAGCGCCTGCCCATATCAATGACCAAGAATGACCCGATGGTAGGGATGCCCTTTGCAGAGATAAGGACAGTGCGCCCCAGAGGGAGAGCGACAAGTCAGGACCCAAGTTTGTGTCTTCTCTCCCCAAGCCTGGGACCCCTCCCTTTTCTGGTTGCTCCCAAGTACCAGATACTCCCTCTCCTGGGTTTCCTCAAACCGAGGGGAATCCAAGCCCACACTGAGGCCGTGGGCCCACAATGGAGGGGAGGAGCAAGAGTGGTGTGCAGGGCTAACTGACTGCAAGCGTCAGGAAGCTCTGGGGTTGCCCTGGGAGGTTGCCAGACAGCTTCCTGAAGCCACAGCCGCGCGGAGCCTGCTCAGGCCACCTCTCAGTCCCCGTGTCAGGCCTCTCTCTGCTCGGGTTTCAGAGCCCTGACAGAGACAGGCAGATGACCCTCCTATGGCCAAGGTAAGGCTCTGATGGACCGTCCCCACTGGGCTGTTTGTGTTGAAGGAGAAGCCCCAAGAGGAAAAGAGAGCTGTTACTCCCCAACAAGAGGCGTGACCTCAGGTAACCTAAGTCCCACAGCCCAGAAGCCAGGCTGCCCAGACTGAATTTCCAGTTCCTGCCTGGCTTGGCCTCCCAAGGGCTGTTTTGGGACCCACCCAGTTATTCAGAATCCCCACAGGGTTAAAGGTCACAGACTTGAAGATTTAGGGTTCCTTGGAGGGGACTGTCACTGTACATCTGTACCAAGGGACCCAAGGTCTGTGGAGAGACAGTGATGGGGCCCAGATCCTTCCCACCCCAGCACGGGGCCAACCCTGACTAAGGACCCTCCGGGCTCCACCACGGATGAGGCAGCATGGATGAGGGCAGGAGAGGTGAACTGTGTGACCCACGACAGGCCACTGAGATCTGAGCTCCTATCTCCTCATGTATAAAAGGAGGCTGCTTCTCAGGATTATTGTCAGGATTAGACAAATATGAAGTTTATGTGCTCCTATGAAAATACTTGGAATGGAAGTAAAAACACAAGTCCACACAAACACTTGTACATGAAAGTTCATAGCAGACTTATTCATAATTGCCAAAAACTGGACACGATTCAGATGCTCCATCAACTGAAAGTGTCTGCAGGATGGAATACTAACTCAGCAGTGAACGGGGCCAGCCTCATATAGGCATGGCAACATTGATGCATCTCAGGAGTATTATGTTAAGAGGCAGAGCCAGACTCTGAAGGCAGGTGGCCACCGTGTGATCTCATACACAGAGGATCATCCTCCCATAAAGTCACTGCAGACACTGAATTTGTGAATTTCTGAACCATCGCTCCTGGGGGAATATGCACAGGGTTAGGTTCCAGCAAGTCTTTGGTCATATCTGTGTCAGACAATCAATACAGAACTTTGTTGCATGTGTGTTTCTGTTTAAAGAAAGACACTTTTATATATATATATATATAAAATATATATATATATATATATGTAGTTGAGTCATTAACATTGAGCTCACAGCCAGCGGCGCTAACTCCTATCTGAGCAAAGCTTTCCTAACTCGCATGTTCTCTGCGCTGGGCACATCACAGCCTTCTCGCGCTGAGGAATGTTAGACAGCACTTGAGCACTGCACTTTGTGTTAATCGCTCAGTCGTGTCTGACTCTTTGTGACCCCATGGACTGCAGCCTGCCAGTCTCCTCTGTCCACGGGATTCTCCATCCAGGCAAGAATATTGGAGTGGGTTGCCAGCTCTTCTCCAGGGGAATCTTCCTGACCCAGGGATCGAACCCAGGTCTCCTACATTGCAGGTAGCTTCTTTACCACCTGAACCACCAGGGAAGCCCTACACTTTGGGTCCATTTTAAACAGCAAAACCACCACCGACCAAAAAAAAAATCAAACACACAAAATGCAGCACTAAAAAGACTGCAAAGAGAAACCTTGTTTACAATAGGAACTGAAGCAAAAAGCAGAGCCTTGCCTTGTTCAGTCTTGGCTGGGGACGTAAATCAGATGAGTTAAATTTTTTACTGCTCTTAATGTGTCCACAAAATGACCACAAAAGCACTGTGAGAGTTGATTTCAAGGTTACAAATAAATTTTAGCAAATAGGTGAGTCCTCAAACATGGGATCTGCAAATACTGAGGACTGACTGTATAAGGAAAAATCTTAGCTGCAAGGCAATGATTGGGCTGGAGGTGGGGGAGGGTGTGAGCAGAGACTAGCCAGGAATGACCATGGGACACCTTCTAGGTGATGGCAATGTTCTTTATCTTGATCGTGGTGGAGGTTACACAGGGAAACACATTTGTAAAGCTCACTGAAATATACACTAAAAGTGGGTACATGCTATTGTTTGTAAATTATACCTCTAGGAAGTTGAGTTTACAAAAATGACTTAGAAAAGGGATATTGGATTGTTTTTCCATTCCTCTTGGGATCTCAGGGGCCAGACCTTTGAAAGACTCAGCACAGAATAAAGAGAGAGGCAGGGAGTGCTGACTCAGGCTCCATTCGGAAGCTGTTTGCCCTGCCCTCCCAGCCCTGCCCCTGTATGAGAGAGAGCATGTATGACTCAGACCTTCAGCTTCTCCAACTCAGACACTCTCATTTCCACTGGGTCCATCAGAACTTTTTTGGTTGCAGGTAGACAGAAACCCAACTCAAATCAGCTTAGACCAAAAAAAGGGGGTGGTGAGTGGGACATAGGAAACAAAACTTTGGTTACCGAAGAGGAAAAGGAGGAGGGGGTTGGATTATGAATTTGGGTTTAACAGATACACACATAATATATAAAGTAGATAAGCAACAAGGACAGCACAGGGAGCTATGTTCAATATCTTGTAACAACTTATATGGCAAAGAATCTAAAAAAGAAGATATTAATATACATATGTACATACATATATATAACTGAATCGCTTTGCTGTATACCTAAAACATTATAAATCAACTATACCTCAATGAAAAAAGACTTATATACAAATTTTCATAGCAGCTTTATTTGAGGTAGCCCCAAACTGGAAACAACTGGTGAATGAACAAGCAAATTATAGTATATCCATACTATGAAATCTTATTTAGCAATAAAGTGAATAAATTTTTGATACATGTAACAGCATGGATAAATTTCAAAATAATTATTCTAGATGAAAGAAACCAGACCAAAAAAGTACATAGTGATTTTATTTACATGAAGTTTTAGAATATGTAAAATCAATAACGAGGAAAGTAGATCAATGGGGGTAAATAGAGGTACAGAAGAAAAGAATTCCAAATAATCTCAAAAAAACTTTAGGGATGATGATTTTGGGGTGTTCATTTATTGATCATGATGATGATCTCATGAGTGTATACTTGTTAAAATTGGTCACATGGTACACTTTAAATATGTATTTAATTGTATGTCAATATTACCACAATAAAACTGTTTTAAAGACTGAAAAAAAAAGGAGATGTTATTTGCTCATGTCATTGGGAAGAGCAGGAAAGCTCTGCCATCAGACATGACTAGATCTAGGGCTCAAGTATGGTCACCAGGCTCTCATGACTTTATTCCTCTGTGTTAGCTTCATTTTGGGACCACTGGCAGGAAGGTGGTCACCAGTAGCCCCAGAACACCAAAGAGAGGGAGCTTCTCTGTTATCAAACACCCGGGAGCAGGTGTCCTTTGCCCAACCCTCCACAGCCAAGGGGGTGGAACACGTTGACTGGTTAGGCCTGGGTCCTGTTCCTACTCCCCTTAAAGAACATGGACCAAAGGTGGGGGAGATTTCTCTCTAAAAGATAACTCAGGTGCTGTTCCGAGAATATGGGGGAAGAGATGGTGACCAGGCAGAGACAGCAGGTACCCAACAACCAATTTGCATTGAGCCAGAGCTACCTTTCCTGGACATATAGATACATCAAGAACTGAACCTGGCAGGGAATGAATGGGATGTGGGAATTAAAATCAGTATTCTAGAACCCCACAGAAAACAGTGGAGTATTCTGACCATGTGTCTCAAGAAAGGGTAGAAAGAGTTCCTGGGGCCTATGCCTCTAATCTCCACAGTTCTCACAGGTTAGAAGATACAGTCTGACTTTGCTTCCCAGCTGTTTGCCTTAAATGCAGAATCCAGGTGCCATTTACTCCTCTTGCTACAGAGATTCCACTGACTCAAGTATCTTGCCCCTGTTTTGGGGTCAACATGAATCATTTTTGAAATCTCTCTTCCTGGCACACCAAGAGCTCACTCACTCAGTTCTGATCTCAGGGAAATAACATACTTCTATCTTTTTGGCAGGACCATGATGATGGCCCCTGGAGAAGAGAATGGAAACCCACTCCAGTATTCTTGCCTGGAGAATCCCAAGGACAGATGAGCCTGATAGGCTACAGTCCCCGGGTTCCAAAGAGTCAGACATGGTTGAGTGACTGACACACACTTAGTGATGGAACTTCTTGAGCATCAGTGACTTTTCTCAGACTCTTGCTCTTAGCTGATCAGTTTTGCCTCCACCTTCTTCAAGAAATTTCTTTGAGGACACACTGAATTTTCTTCAGTTTAACAAACATGCATTAAGTATCTGTTTAATTGGAAGCAAGATGAATGAGATGGTCTCTGCCCTTGTTTCTTCTTTTTTAATCTTTACACTTATTGATTTTCTTGTGTTATTGCATTGGATAGGACTCCACTACAATGTCAATACTTGGTATCCTTGTCAGATTCCTGCTACTATTGTTTCAACACTAAGTATAACTGGTAGATGCTCTTTAACAAGTTAAAGAAATTCCCTCTTATTTCTAGTTGCTAAGAAGTTGTGATTTTAAAAACAATGATAAATCAGTGTTTAAATTTATCAGATGCTTTTTCTATATCATATTTTCTGAAATCTGTCATTTAAAAAGTATACTACACTGAGCTCTAGTAGAGGGGAGGCAGGGGATAAAGAAACATTTGAGTAGGTCCTTCAAGGATGTGACAAACCCACCAGCCTCAATGAGGGGAATGACACTGTGCACTGGGGGGACAATCTCGGCAAGGTTATGTGAGTGTGAACACAACTTCAGAGAATGGATTCTAGTCTGAGTGGTTCTTTCAAATGAGAGTCCCTCCCCTGGTTTACAAATATCTGCCCACTGTGGGATCAGGACACGCCTCAGCCTCACAGTAACAGTAACTTGGGCATTCTACAGTGAAGTCTGCACATATGGCAAAAATCAAAAGAACAGTCGAGATTATCCAAGAAAATTACTTAAGCTGCCCGTAAAGAACATATATGGGTTTTATGTCTAAAACTGTAAGAATTCTAGAGTGCTCCTGCTTTCCTGTCAGGCTCACTCCAACTTCTTTCCAGGAGCTTTATTAAGTTTTACCCTTCAATGTTTATGCTTATTAATATATTTGGTTCTTTTTAAAATATTTATTTATTTGTCTGTGTTGAGTCTTAGTTGTGGCATTGAAGATCTTTGATCTTTGTTGCAACACGCGAGATCCTTTAGCTGTGGCCTGCAAACCCTCAGCTGCAGCATGTGGGATCTAGTTCCCTGGCCAGGGACCAAACCTAGTTCCCCCACATTGGGAGAAAAGAGTCTTAGCCACTGGACCACTGGGGAAGCCCCAATATATTTGTTAGTTGCTGGGAGGGTACTTGAGAGGCATCTTAGGTCAACCAGAAGCTAGATGATGTAGGACACAGAGCAGAGACTGGATACCATCCCCCAGAATGACCAGCAAAGCCTTTGTGTCCCTTCTCAGTCAGGTTGAGGTCAGCCTGACACCCCTGAAAGTCTGCCCCTCCCTAATCTGTAGGCATGTGACCAGAGAGTGACAGGGATCTTTCCAAGCCTGACTCTGGCCCTGCTGACCCAGGTCAGACCTTTCTGTCTGACTTTGCATGTGGCTAACACCACCTGGAATGGGGACCCATCCACCATGACCCCACAAGCCTGGCAACTGGGATCTGGCTTTGACCATGATCATCCTTACCTTATTGCCACCGATTTCTCGGCTCATCTCCTCCTCACAGGCCAAGCTCCAGCCACACTGGTCCCTTCTTTCTCCAACACCCAAAGCTCATTTCAGCCTCAGGACCTTTGTTCTGCCCATTCCCTTTCCAAGAGTGCTTTTTCCTTGTCACCATTCAGGTTTCAACTCACATGTTACCTCCCCCAGTCTCTTCCTAAAGCAGCACTCAATTCGGGCATTCTGATCACGTAACCCCATTTATTTTCATCTGAGCATTCATCACCATTTATTACCATATTAGATATGTATTTTCCTAGTTACTGTCCATCCCCCTGACCATAAAGAAGATCTTGACTATTTGGGTCACCTAGCAACTACCCAGTGCCTGGAACATGGTTACCACTTAATAAATGCTTGTTGACTGACTGGACGATGGAATCGGTGGCTGGCCGATTTGGCTTTGGAGTATCTTGGTCCCTCCTCCACACAAGACTAATTGGGGACCTGCCTTACTTGGGCCCCAGCACTCATATCCTTCCTGGGATGCCATCCTAGAACTTCAGTCCCTCCTCTGAGACTGGCCTCTGCCTCCACACCAGCAGGCAGCTGAATTTCAGAGCCCCTCTGCCCACTGGTGTGCCCATCCGGGCCCAGGGTCAGATTGAGGGCTGGATGGCCGCCCGGCGGTGTGGGCAGAGGCAGCCGCAGACTGCCCAGCTGACTCGAAGGCCTCCTCCGTGCATCTCCATCTCCTGCCCACCTCCCTACCCCGCAGGGGCCTCCTGGTGAGCGTCCCTCAGAGGCACCTCCTGCGCCATTCATCCCCGTTAGCCGCTGTCCATACTGGGCTGGTGGGAGATCAATTACCAGCGCTGGCCACTGAACCGTGTTAATGAGGATGTACGCTCACTCGGCTGGTGGCGGGGATGGGTGGGAGGGACAGAGGAGGCAGGGGCAGAGAGGGGCAAGGGAGGCTACCTACTAAGGTCTTGGGCGGGGGTTCCCCTCTAAGGACCCTGGAAGATGCTTGGGCAGAGACCCCAGGAACCAAGGCTTTGCTCAAGCTGTGTGTGGGAGCAGAGGAAACAGCCTGGCTGCAGATTCAGGCCTCAGGGAATAGAGGTGACATTGATGAGAAGAGGGGCTCCTCGGGCTTGGCTTTCCATTCTTTTGAGCCTTGGCTCGGACCCTCCCCTCTACCAGGAATGCCCTCCCTGTGTCTGTCCTACCGCCCAGGGGCCAGCTCACATGACCCTGGCAATGCTCCTTGACCACCTTTACCCTCACCGCTGACTGCAAAACCACTCCAGCCTCTTGGTTCCCAGCCCCTCTGGACCTCGCTCTGGGTAATTCTGACTCTACCAGAATCCGGGCTTCCCAGATGGCATTAGTGGGAAAGAACCCGCCAATGCAGGAGACATAAGAGAAGCAGGTTTGATCCCTGGGTGGGGAAGATCCCCTGGAGAAGGACATGGCAATCCCCCCTCCAGTGTCCTTGCCTGGAGAATCCCACGGACAGAGGAGCCTGGAAGGCTGCAGTCCATGGAGTCTCGAATAGTCGGACACGACTGAAACGGTTGAGTACACAGCATACCAGATTGTACTGATCTGTGTGAAAAGACACTCAACCTCTGTCACAAGAGTAACTCGAAGGAAAACCATGAGAGGAGATGGTTTTCTTCTATCAGATTGGTGAAGGTAGAAAAGGCGGATAAAGGCAGCGTGGGCTCTGGCTACTGCAGCGGGAGGGGCAGGTCCCACCTTAGTAACTGAGGGAGTGTGACCTCTTCAGAGGGTAATTGGACAAGAGCTATGTAAATTCCAAATGTACCTGCCCTTTGACCTAGTCTTTCACTTCCAAGCATTCATCCTCTGACACACAAGTGCCCAAAGATAAAAGTGCTCACTGCCCGGAAATGTCCTTCGTGTCTATCAGGAGGGGTTGTGAGAGTCACTCAGGCCACACCACACAATGGGCACCCCTGGTTTCCTGCCTGTGGAGGAAGATAAGCAGAGTGTCCATCTCCAATATTCAGGGGAGTCAATCAGTTAATATAAATAAAGTGCTTAGAGGAGCGTCCAGCACAGAGTAAGTATAAGTTCTTGCTATTATTATGGGTTTGCTGTTGTTGAAAAGATTGGGTGGATCTGTACATACTGCTATGTAATTATCTCCCAGAAATGCTGGTCAGTGAAAAATGCAGACAGAGGCTGCTGGCGGTGCAGGACACAGCTTAAGTTCTGCTTTGTTTCTAGAGGAAATCTGCTTTTGAATGCATAGACCATCTCCGGAGGAGTGGTCCTGGCTGACAGCGCTGCTCTCTGGGGAGGGGCAGGAGAGCAGGAGACAGGGACAAGAGGGAGATTTGCACAGAGCCTTCCACACAGTTTGCAGTTTCTAACCACATGCCTGCACCACCTATTCAAACAAATAAACCACCCATAAAGAATCACCCGGTGATTCACCTGTCTGTGTCTCTCACCAGACCATGAGCCCCCTGAGGGCAGAAACCGTGTTGGAGCCGCTGCAGAATTCCTGGCCTGGCCAACGTTGGCTGACGGGTGAGCCTGGCCAATGCTGGCTGGTGGGTGAGCTGGCTGCAGTTCCACATAGCCCATCTGCTGGGAACCACTCCCCCACCACCACCACAAGGCCTGATTCCCAGGAGACACCAACAGATTGGTGATGGGGCATGCTGGGGAGGATCCGGCCTCAGCAGGAGGCAGGGCTGAAGAGCTAATTCCCAGATCATTTTGGAAGCAGGATCCAAGTGGCCAGGTGTGTGGTCAGGCCTCCAGGAGCCTAAAGTAGCAGCCTCCATCAAGGACTGGGCTCTCTCTTGGGCCACAGAGCAGGCCCCTTTGTTTGCAGGAAGCTGATACTCCCATCTGTCTAGGTGGCTGCACAGGGGACCAGGAAGGCATTACCGTGGCAACAGTCTTCACAGCACCAAGGGGCTAGCTGTGTGGCTTTCACACCTCTGATGGGCCGAGTTCCAGGCCCCAGATCTGTGGTAATGCAGCCTGCCCGGTCAGTGCCTGGGCCAAGGGGCAGAAATGAGGCCCCTGGGCACAGGAAGGGACCTGCTGGGGCCACTTCTGTAATCAGACCTGCTTTAGGGCCACCCTCTGCTGCTGCCCTCATCCTCCTGTTTAGTGAATGGCAGCTACTCCAGCTGGAAACTCAGGAGAGACGGCCTGGCCGCCAGAGCCTCGAGGTGCAAAGCACCCCAGAGCAGGAAGAGCTTGACTGTCCACTATCCACTATCCGTGGACAGTCAAGGAAAGGGAGGGAGAGGTAAAACATGACTTATTCCTGCAGGGGACGTCCCTGCAGTTGAGAAAGGTAGCAGCTTTACATGCACAAAATGTGACTCTGTGTTCAAAACACATAACGGCGGGCGTGGGGGTGAGGATAGTCCAGCAAGATGGGGACAGTATCCTGCCACTTACACACACTCACAACCATGCTGAACATTTTCTACAAATACATAACATGAGGACGAAATTTTTAAAATGCAAGTGATCCAGAAAGAGATCTAGAGTTCACAGCTTCAGTGTCACTGGAAGAGGAGGGGGGAACAAATGGGGCACTAAGACCTTAGTGTTATTCACATTTTAAGTTAGTTGCTCAGTCACTCAGTCGTGTCCGACTCTTTGCGACCCCATGGACTGCAGCACGCCAGGCTTCCCTGTGCTTCACCATCTCCCGGAGTTTGCTCAAACTCATGTCCGTTGAGTCAGTGATGCCATCCAGCCATCTCATTCTCTGTTGTCCCCTTCTCCTCCTGCCTTCAATCTTTCCCAGAATCAGGGTCTTCTCTAATGAGTTTTAAGTAGAATGGGTTCCTAATTTACCTGTTCTAATGAGTTTTAAGTAGAATGGGTTCCTAATTTACCTGTCCTATCAAAATGATTTAAAAGTAATATAAAAAGTCATTGCTCCAACTTCCTGTCTCATTGAGGCTCCCTCTGACCATCCCATTTATTGCCGAGTCCTGACCCCCCCGCACTCTCAGAGCCCCTTGCTCACTCATATTTCCAACAACACTCACATCCTCTCCTGGGTGAGGGACTCACCACCAGGCTCATGCTCCGTGGTCTTCTCTCTTCCCAGGTAGGGTCTCCCTTCCTGGGCAGGCTCTCTTTGGGGCGGGGACACACCAGCCTGTGTACGTGGCCAATCCAGTCCACTGCCTGTTTTTACATAGCTCCAGAGCTATATATAAAAGAATGGTTTTATGTTTTTTAATTGTTGAAAATCAAAAGAGGCATAGTATTTTCTGACATGTGAAAATTATATGAAATTCAAATTTCAGTGTCCAGAAAATGTTATTTGAACATGGCCATGCTCATTTGTTTGTCTTGGCAACAGCTGCTTTCTGCTCTAAAGGCAGAGTTGAGTGGTTGTACGACCTGAAAACCTAAAATATTTACCATTTGGCCCTTTGCAGACAAACGCTGTTGATCCCAAGGTGCACCAACCACAGCGTCTGGCACACAGTAGGTGCTCAGTAAATCTGGCTGAATGAATAATGGAGGTGTATGTATTGGAGCATGTCACTTCGACGTCCTGGAGAAAGTGACCCTCTTCCCAGACGTGCCTAGCGGACATCACTGCCTGTGGAGACCGGAAGGTGGGCTAAGGTCTCCCTGAGCGACCACTGCACTGCGAGAGGCATCTGTGGAGAAGGAGGTGTCGCTGGCCCTAAGTCCTCGGAGAAGGAAGGACAGAGGGTGGCAAAGTCCGGATTTGGCACCTACAGGGTGGGCTGCCGGGTGTCTGGAATAGGGCTTGGCTTTGCTTAGCCACGCGGACCTCCCTCCAGTGACCCGCGGCAGACACGGCTGCCTACGTGGGTTGCACTTTGGCGCCCTCTGGTGGCAGCCGGGGGTGTATCCGTCCAAAGCAAGCGCCGGCCGCCCTCTGGAAGGCCTGTTCCCTGACTGTTCCCATCTGACCCCTTGTCCAGATTCAAGGTCTCATTGTTCCGGGCTCGATTTGTCCGTTCCAGTACTCCCCCTTCCTCCACAGACGAGATAGCCTGATGTCACAGGACGTCCTCCTGCTGAGTTGCTGGGTGAGCTGCTGGCAGCCTCTCCTCTGGTTAAACCAGGCAGGCCAAGGGCTCCTGAGGGACTCCCAGGTTGCCCAACCCTGTCACCACATGTGTCCTGATAGACGGTGAGAGGGTGACCTGGGTCATGTCCCAGGGACCCATCTAGAGTGATGGAAAGTGGGGTGCTTATAAAGCTTCCTTGTGTTTTCTGCACACCAAGAGATGTCCCATCTGGGTAAGGGCTCCTTAGTACAAGGAAGAGAACTGTTCCAAGTTCTACTTTGGGGACAGGAAATTTGAGTCTCGCCAGCCTGAAATGCCACGTGGAGTGATCCTCACATGCTCATTACCACATACATGTTACACCACTAGCAACTGTTCCATCTGTCCGTGCCAAGAGACCATGGGCTCCAGGAGGGCAAGGGCAAGATGCTCCAGTGACCCCAGCCTCCAGCCTGAGTGGATGGATGTCCTGTAGCAGAACTGAGCTTTGGGGAACTCTGGGTCCCCAGCCAAGGTCACGCCCACTCCTTCTAGTCATTCCTATGCATCTCACTGGTCCTATTTCCAAATATATCCTGGTTCTACCACTTCCCCCTGACCTTCACCCACACTCACCTCTCCAGCACACCAAGCTCCCTTATGCCAAACCCACCAGCTTCAGGGCCCCTAGGGCAACTGTTCCCCTGGAGCTTCCCAGAGAGATGGGACCCCTTCCACCACCTCATCAGAAGGTCCCTTCTCCCAGGCACTCTAGCTACTCCTGTCTGACCATCACTCTTATTTTCTTCACAGCTTGCATTACTAACAAAAATGCATACTTATTTGTGTCTCCCCCACAAGAATGGAGCCCAAGGGCTAGGACTTCGCCCTTCTTTCTCCTCTGCATCCCCAGCACCTGCATGGAAGCTCAACTCAAGCTTGGGGAATGATACCTTTCTGCCCCTACGAGTGCAGGTATCACTCGTGTGCATCAGAAAGGCAGGACAGGTCTGGTGCAGACCTCCAGTGAGAGGGCTCAGAGCTGGGTGCCTCCTCCAGCTGTGTGCTGGGCAACTCCCCCCACCCAGCCCGAGTTCCTTCATCAGGAAAAGAAATCTCCACCTCACAAGGGGCGCTGTTGAGGTTTAAAGGGAAAATGAAAACTGAAAGCTTTTGAAATTAAAAAAAAAAAAAGCAAGACACGCACAATACTGTGAGTTGCATTTATTGCGGTACACTGGCACCTGTCAGGGACCCTGGACACTGTCCAGCTGGCATCTGGACGCCATGATGCTGGGTGCATACCCGACACCCTGCCCTCCCAGCAGCAGCTCTCAGCATCCCTGGATGGCAGAGCAGCCAGGACTCCAGCGGATGACTGTCCCAGAGGGAGCTGCAGTGTCACAGGGGCCAAAGCTGTACACCTTTCGTTGGGCTTGCAGCATTTAAATTTTTTTCATTAGTTAACAACTTAAAAATAGGTCTATTTCACATAAAATCCTGAATTCCTGGCTTCTCTGGATTTCTGACATTAGACCTGCATTCCCACTTTATAGCAATTAGCCACAACTCAATGACAGTCACCAAGTTCAGGTGGGGATCTATGCTGTCAGTCCCCACCATACTCTGTTGTATCTCAAGGTACATCATCAACTCAATGGCCCAAATATTTCTCTGGTCACAAAGCAAAGTGTCTCTGTGTGGTCTTCAGGGACAGTACGAAAGTCAGTTGCACTACAAAGGCCTCACAAGTCAAAGGCCTACTTCATTCATTTATATGACCTACGTGACCTTAAGAGCATCTGAGTTGGAGATCTATGAACTACCCCAAATCCCTTTGATCCACAAAGAGCACCCCCTGGATGGATGGGTGCAGCACTTACTCTTCACACACCCCTTCGTGCAGCTAAGAGGCAGAGCTGAGAGCAACAGTCAGACTTCCCAAGTCTGAACTCTTCTCAAAGATCTCAAGTTCCCTGAATCGGAAGCACTGGTAAGCAGGGTGGACACACCAGCCACTTGCCTGTACCAGAGGTTGCAGGGGAAGTCGCCAGACCCAAGCAAAGCTGTGCTGGAGCGCCCTCTTGTGGTCATGAGGCAGCTCTGCAGGCCACCATTTGATTCCAAGTGAGACCCAGCATCAACCACCATGGGCCCCAAAGCAGGCTCCCCACCAACCCTATGGGTGCCAAGTCTTTGACTTCCAATTATTTCCTTCCCCAAACCTTCCTGATCTCCATTCCACACCTCAGCCATTCTCCTGGGCACCCATCTCAGTCTCCAGGGGGGTTGGACCCCACCCAAGTTCTGTGGCCTCCATTTTTCACATCCCTGTGCCTGGCTCCAGGCTTGGCCCATGGCAGCCTCGAGGTGTTTTCAGGGGAAAACCCTACAGCAGAGGGGAGGTCAACCCCAGACTACAGGGTGAGCAGCACCGGCCAGGAGGGTCTCTCACAGAACAGGAAGCACGCGGGGGATGATGATGTCCCAAGAGCTGCGGGGGCCGGATGGCCAATCTTCACGAGAGGCTTGGGATCTGGACTTTTACATGAAGTACACCACGTTTTAAAGGTTGGCTCAAATGTATATACTACCCAGACCAAGAAAATGCACTGGCGGAGTGGGTCTGGGCCAGGGCCCAAAGTGGAGAGCTCTGCCGAGGCCCTGCAGCTGACAGAACCTTCAGGACGCTGGGCGGAAGCCACTGGTTTTCAAGGATTTGTTTATTTGAGTAGTTTGTAGCCGTCATCATATTTGATCCTGAGAGGCAAGCAAGGGAGAGAAGATTCTTGGACCCATTTCAGAGTCTGAGACACTGAGGCTGAAGTGGGCTTCTGGAAGGGTCACTAGTGAAGAGAACTCTGAGATATGTGAGGCTGAGTCGCAGGCAACAGCAGTCCCCAAGCCCACCCCACCTGGCCTGCCCACTCCTAGCTGAGCCCTTCCTAGTCCCCTGGAGAGCCAACCACCCAACAGCAGCCCAGACGGTGGCTCCTTGCGCACCCACCCTCCGTACACACAGCTCCAGGACAGGCAGCCGGGCAGAGCCATGCGGCTCTCCCTGCGTGCACAGTGCAGTGGCCCGCGAGCCCCATGTGGGGTTCAGCTCCAAGCAGAAACACCTCCTGCAGCCTTGCCCATTATGGGCAGAGTGGAGGGTCCCTGGGTTGGCCAGGCGAGTGGCCATGGCCAGCGTGGCAGCCTCACCAGTTGGCCTTCACTGCTTTGATGTCACTGACGAGGTTCTGGGCCAGGCAGATGCCAAAGATCTGGAAGACAGAGGGCAGGTGAGGGAGGGGCCGACAGGAGGGCAGACTGCCCGGGACAGAGTGAGGTTGTGCAGGGCCACGGTGGTACCTGGAGAAGGGCGATGCCCACGAAGACCCCTGCCACAACAATCAGGTTGTCCTGTAGCCACTTTTCAAACTGGCCCACGCAGCCTTTGGTGTGAATGAAGCCCTGCTGCTCCAGCTCCTGGGGACAAACGGGCACCAGGCTCGGCTCGGCCCACCCACTGCCACCAGGGGCCCCACCTCAGTCCAATGTGCCAAGCTCAGCCTGGCCCAGGGCCTTATACCTTAGCGCCTGCCACCTGGAGCCCCACCGAAGGGCCTTCTCCTCCTTGGGGGTCTCAGCACAGACAGCTTCTCCTCTGAGGCCTTCCCTGACTGCCCTGCCCCAACCACATTACCTCCCTCTTTTTCGTTTCTTCCTAGTACTTAGGTGAAATTGTCACACTGCTGTTCATATTTCCTTATCCCTGACTTCCTGTTTTCCTCCTCTACAGGAGCCCACTGCCTTGTTCCACAGTATCAAGACCTCTGTGCCTCCTGGGACTCGGCACTCCCCGCCTCCCCGCCCCCGGAATCCTTAAGGCCTTTTGGCACATATGAGGGCCCCCCTTCTTATCCTAGTTTCCCCAGTTGCCCCCAGCCCTGTCCCCACCCCTCTCACCAGTTTGAGCCGGACGTCGTAGCCACACTGAGTGTTGAGGACATCTTCCTGAGGAGAAACACGCCAGGGAGCGACTCGGTAGGTGCACGCATGAGGCCTCAGGGGAAGCGGATGGAACCGTGGATTCCGCCGCGGCCGCCGCTCCTTAAGGGAAGCTGGCTAGGACCCGAGTGCCTCTCCCCATCGCCAAGGCGCATGGCCGCAACGCCAGCTTGAACGGCTTCCTTTTTAGGAGCCCTGCCTGCCCGTGTGTTGTAAGAATGGGAAGAAACCTGGCCCTCAGTGTCCCTGTGCCCTGGGACTGGAGGGATGTCACTGCAAGAAGCTTCTGCTCTTAAAGAAAACCATGAAAGTTTCAGAACTTTTCACCACTGCCACCCCAGCATGGTGGGCCAAGAGAAGCAGCCCCCATCCAGCAGACCTCAACGCCACCCACTGACACAAACTCCCCAGCCCAGCAGGGCTACTACTACACATAAGAGGGCTTCCCCGACATCGGTGGCCCCCAGAGCAGGGCTGAGGCGAGGCGGGTGGTGGGCTCGTTCCAGACTGCGCCTGCGCGCTGAGGCCCCGCCCCTCCACACGGGGCCCCGCCCCTCGCCAAGGCGCACTCACCGCTGGGTCCCTGACGCAGCAGGAGAAGGGCACTCCGCAGCGCTCCCGACTGGGGTTCAAGTCAGTGCAGTTGAAGTAGATATTGAGGTTCCAGTCGTTGGGCCCTCGGGCTCCGCAGCAAGACCACTAGGGGGTGAGAAGGGAGCCCGGGTGAGCCAGGCCCGCCCCAGGAGCCCCATCCTGTTTGGGGACGGGCCCAGGCTGGCTGGCAGTGGCCTGGAAACAGCCAGTCAGGTGGGAACCTCCCCACTGACAGGTCAAGCCTGGGCCCAGGGCCATCAGAGCAGCTCGAGGCTCCTGACCAGGTTGATGGGGGCTGGGGGTAGTGGGAAGGGGCTCCTGAGCTTGTCCCCCTAGCCCAAGAGAGGCTGAGAAAAGGGAGTGGGCGAGGACGGTGGCCCAAGGACTGTGGCTTCCTCTAGGCCACCTTGAGGGTTGGGAGTTTCAATAAACCCTGCAGAGAGGCTGAAGGCCCCTATCTGTGCCTGGTCTTCCTACACTTGTCCCACAATTTTTACAAAAGACCTTATCTTTTCCTCTCTCCAGGGACAGGAGAGCAATCCTGCCACCCTCATGACCATCCCCCATCCCACTTCATAGATGCTGCTGTGGGCACCTGTATCCCCATGACCCCTATCCAAGACAATGGGCTGCTTCCTTAGGTGGGGCTGCAATGAAGCAAACAGCTCACAATCTAGTGGGGAGACAGGCAGCCTTAACTCACTGACACAGCACAGGCTGCCAAACAGCTGGCCCTCGAGGGACCAGCTCAGTGGCAGACACAGGTAGGCCCTGTGGACTGAATAGGGAGGCAGAGCCATGCAGCTCTGCCTGCCTCCTCTCTGCTCAGCACCCCTGCTCCCGCTGGAGAACACTGGCTCCTCTCATCACATCCCTGCTCCTTCTCCTCCCCCAAGGCCAGCCCCTAGAGGCCTTCTCCTTCGCCATACTTCCCCATTTCAGCCTCTACCACAATTTATAATGCTACACACACATTTGTTTCTTTTGCTTGTTTATCATCTGTCTCTTCCCCCAAATCACCATCTGCACAAAGACAGGTCCTAGCTCTTTTTTCAGGGAAGGCAATGGCAACCCACTCCAGTACTCTTGCCTGGAAAATCCCATGGACGGAGGAGCCTGGTAGGCTATAGTCCATGGGGTCGGAAGAGTCGGACACAACTGAGTGACTTCACTTTCACTTTTCACTTTCATGCATTGGAGAAGGAAATGGCAACCCACTCCAGTGCTCTTGCCCGGAGAATCCCAGGGATGGCGGAGCCTGGTAGGCTGCCGTCTGTGGGGTCACACAGAGTCGGACACGACTGAAGCGACTTAGCAGCAGTAGCAGCTCTTTTTCACCCCTGAATCCCCAGCACCTAGCTCAGGACCCAGCACATAGTTGGTCCATCACAATTCTGCATTAAATGAACAAATAAATCACATCCTAACCACCTGGCTCTTCATTTACTTCTGCCCTGGGTTGAGAGCTCGTCAAAACAGGCACCAGCTCTGGTTCACCTCTGGATCCCAGAGCAGTTCTTGGGGGAGATGGCATCAAAAGAGCATGGCTGTTTAAGTGGGTGCGACTATGAGTGTGTGTGACTAAGTGTGTGAGTGGGTGAGAACATGCAGGCGGAAGGTGTCTCAGAGTTCTTGAACTGTTCACTGACTGCTTCTTCTCAGGGGTTGGGTTTGCAAGCTTAAGGGCAGAGCTTCTGGGAGGTGGGGTGGGTCTCAAACCTGACTAAGAGGCCAAACAAATAATATAAATGAGAGAAGAGGGCCAACAGGTATACTAAAATAGAGTGGCAGGGATGGTGGCAGAGAGCCTCTCCACCAGCAAAGGGGCAGTGGCAATGTAGCCCTGGCCAATACTGTGGGCCCAGCTTAGTAGAAGAAGAAATCGATATTTTCATGCCACAATTCCTCCTTTAAGTGTGTCCTAAGCCTGTCCTAGGAGCTGCCAGTTTGCAGCCTCTGGCCTCTGCTCCGTGTCCATGCAGGGTTAGGCACATGGAGATCACCAAGGGCTGGCTTCCTTTCAGACAGGGGGACACCTGGCTCTCTTCCTTGGGGCTTGCCTGGTCTGGTAGGCAAGGGAACGGTCCCAGCACACAGGGAACTTGCTCCTTCATTCATCTGCCTGGCAGGTGCCTCCTGTATGTAGCTGGAGCTGGATGCCGGACTTACGTATTCCTGAGCAAAGTCAATGAGGTTCTGGAGGTCAATGTCGTCCCGATAGGCCTTGACATTGTTGTTGATGAAGAGGTTGAGCTGGTCTCGAATCCAGTCCTTGAAGACGAAGGCCAGGATCCCTGTTGCCAGCTCCAGGAAGAAGATGAGGCCAAGGATCACGGAGAACTGGCGTGGGGGGCAGACCGACAGTGGGGGTCAGAGATACAAGGCCTGGGGTTGCCACTGAGTGGGGTTTCAACCTCCCTCATCCTGACTCAAGGCAGCCCAGAGTCTCCACCTTCTACCATATTAGTATTGATTTATGATGGAAAGATAGCGCTGTTCTTACCTACTCTATTGTCTTTGAGAAGCCACCCACCACACACAACTCCAGTTTCTTTGGTTCCGGAGGAGCCACTTCCATATAGAGGACTAGGCATGCATCAAGAGCCCACCAATCAAAGCACTACCTCTCCTGGGGCCACAGGGATTGGTCCAGAGGTGGCCAATCAGGATTAAGGAGATGCAATTAAAGAACTTTGGCAGAAAGTTCTGGGAAAGGAGAGACTCACTCAGCCTCCAGCAGAGTTCCTGGGAGGGCGGCTTGAAGCCAGTACCCCACCGCCCCCTCACCCCACCCGATTCCTGGACATCTGGGTCTGGAGCCAACCCAGAGGCACAGAGCTGAGAAACAGAGAGGCTAGGCCAAGTGACACTGTGGTGGCCCCTGGATCCAGTGGCACTGGCAGCTAACGCATCCCTGGGGTTTCTTAATGGCTGTTTTCGCTTAGGGCCCAGGCCGCTAGGTTTCAGTCACTTAAAACAGCTGCTGCTGCTGCTTAGTCGCTTCAGTCGTGTTCGACTCTGTGACCCTTAGGGACTGTAGCCTTCCAGGCTCCTCTGTCCATGGGATTCTCCAGGCAAGAATACTGGAGTGGGTTGCCATGCCCTCCTCCAGGGGATCTTCCCTACCCAGGGATTGAACCCGGGGCTTCTTTATCGCTGAACCACCAGGGAAGCCCCACTTACAACAGAGGCTCCTATAAATGTATTAATAATACAAATCTGGTGACCACTGTTAAAATTACACAATAATAAAACTACCATTATTAAGCATGAACTATATGTAAGAAGTGGGTGGGAGGAGGTTGGGGTCCCCAGTGAATCTAGGTGGGAGGGCACTCACAAACTTGAGCAGGAAGGTGTTCTCCCGGAGGGCCCCAATGCAGCCGGCAAAGCCCAGCACGGACATGACGCCTCCAACCACCACAAACAGCCACACCGGGTCAAGGCCTCCCAGATCTGTCAGTGCTGAGATGTTGGAGAGAACGCCCTGTGCAGGGGGAGCAGAGGCAGGTGGGGGGGACTGGCCCTCCCACCATCTCAGCCCATAGCTGCCCTGCACCATATCCCACTGCCTTACCTTCTCACTCCAGGCCCAGAGACCGATGGCCAGGAACAGGGCCCCCAGCACCTGCCAGAACAGCAGCAAAGAGCTGAGGGCTGCGGCACCAGCATTCTTTCCCATCCCCAGCAGAGCCCCCTCCCCACTGGTGCTCAGGCTCTTCAGGAAGCCACGGGGAAGGGCTGTAAATGGGATCCAGGGTCTTTTCCATCTTTCTAAGACTGCATCTCAGTGTTTCTTCCCACAGGGCACAGCTTGGAACACTGAACCCTCCCCAGCCCTAAGAAGGGATCCCTTCTTGGAACTTCAGAATTGGAGCAGAGGAGGGCCAAACAGTCCCACCAAGCAGCAGTGACTGGTTCTTGAGCCTTTTCCCTCACCTCAGGCCTATGGTAGAGTTCCCGGCTCCTGGCATCCTCTCCCATATCCTCCCAAGTCTGGTCCTCCTGCTTCCCTGCAATTCGGTGACTGCCACCCTACTCCCATCCCACCCTTCCAACCTCCATCTGCCAGAGTACATCTTGGCAGCTCACAGCCAAAGACCCCTGAATGACCAGGAATCCCAGTGAAGAGCTAGATCAGCAGAGGGGCCCTGGGCTAGGCCTTCTAAACACCACCCACCATCCCACCTCATCTCTGTGCTAGGACGAGCCCTGGATATTCAGGGCAGCTGCCTGAACCCGAGCAGGACATCTAGTCTCAGAGGGTGAGCGCCCCTCCTGCCCAGGCCTGAGGCCATGACCCTCCCTCTTCAGACATCCATCTCCCACCTGCTTTCTCTACAGGCTCCCGCCCTGCCTCAGCGCAGAGCCTCAGTCAACCCCACCCCAGGCCAGCCACCTTTAGCACCCACCCCTTTCTGACCCCAGGCCCCTCTCACTGCTGCCCTCTTTTTGTAGAAATATTTTTCTTTCCCTCCCCCACCCTAGATCTGGGATGTGAAACCAAACCTTACTTCTCCTGCCTCATCCCATCTGACCCGCCCATGGCCTTTAGACAGGTGAATGATTACTACTTTCTCTTTTTCGAACCTCCCCATGGTTAATGCAATGCCATTCCTCCTCCCGCCCCTTCTCAGCCTCCCTCCTACGAGGCTCTGCTTCACTGGTGCCATGCACAAGGCCACCCCCTCCTCCACCAGGTTCCAACCTCAACCTCCCACCTACCCTTCTTCTTCTCAAACTCATCTTTCACCTCATCATGACACTGGCAATCTCCCAATCTCCACCCAAACCTCTCGCTGGCTCTAGAGCCTTTAGTCCATCTGCCTGCTGCAAAAGCCTCCGCGTCCCAGGCTCCATTTCATGCACTGAAAACACATCAGTGAAAAGGGCACATGAGCTCTCAGCCTTCATGGAGTTTACACTCCAGTGGGGGAAACCCACAGTGAGCAAACAAGGTAGTTTCAGATACCAACAGAGCCTTTAAAGAAAATCAAAAAAGGGTGATGTGATGGGAAGTGATGGGGGGGGGGGGGGAGCATGTTTCAGTTAGGGAGCATGGTGACATTTTAGCTGAGGCCTGAATGATGAAAAGGGGCATTGAAGAGAAAAGAATTCCAGGCAGTACTGAATTCCAAGTGGAAGTACTGAATTCCAGGCAGAAGAACTGAATTTCAGGCGGAAGTACTGACAAAGGCCCAGAGGTAAGATCATGGATGGTGGTGCAAGGGCCAAACTGAAGACATCAAGTCAGACACCACAGGGTACTCTGGGCCAGTCCTGTCAATTCAGCCTGATAACTTCCCCTGAAACCTTCCTCAGCTTGTCCACCTGCCATCACCCCTCCTCTGCCCTAGCCCGCCTCCCTGGTCTCCTTGCCCATGGCAGTCAGGCAGATCTGCCTCTATACAGAAGCTAAAACAAATCCATCTCCACTGCCCTCAACGTGAAACTCAAACTCTGCCCCAGCCCTGGGGCCTTTCACACTTGGGAGTCCCATCCTGGGGAAGCCTGGAACAAGCCTGGGTCTCTCATGCCTCTCCCGCCCTGACATTTGGCGGGCCCCTCTGCTCAGCGCTCTGCCTCACCTCCACCTACTGCCCACTGAGCTGTCCCCTTGGCCTTGCACTTACTGGCTGTGTGACTCTGGGTTAAGTGACTTAACCTCTCTGTGCCTGTTCCTTCACCTATAAAATGCAGATTATAATTAAAGTAACTGTGAGAATACAGTAGGTTATAATCCATGTCATCTGCCTAACAGCCCTGAGAAGCAGGCTTCATCATCCCCCACTCCCTGTCAGGGAAGCTGAGGCCCAGAGAGAAGTGACTTGCCCACTGTCTCACAGCTAGGCCTGAGACAACCAGAGCCCCAGACTTTCCCACCAGACCAGCTCTCGCACATGGCCCACACTCTCGAGGCTGTGGCACTGCAGGGGCCAAAGGACACCCACACTGCCGGAGCAGCTTGTGGGCAGAGGGCAGTGCCACTGGTTCCTGCTAAACAAAACTGAGTGGGCCTGACATTCTGACCCAAGGCGGCAGGAGTAGAGACTGAAGAGTCAGCAAGTAGCCTTGGAGAGATGGGATGGGGGAGGGAGAAGGGAAAGATGACTTGGCAGCCCCAGGGGTACGGATTCCGCCCTGGGAGGGGCACCAGCAGTTCCCTTCTCCAGATAGGGACAGCCTGGCCCTGACACCTCGATTTGCTCAGCTGTGGAATGTTGAATTCTGTTCCCCAAGGCCAGCTCTCCCGGCCTTTCATTAGGGAATATCCCCCTGTCCTCGGCCGAGAACTAGGGCGACTAGCCCTCCTTGCCTGCAAGCCTCTTAATTTGGGGATGGGAGTTTGACCTATTCCCGCCCCTCCCCCCGCCTCTTTGTAGGAGCTTAAGGCGAAGCGGTAGGCCCAGGTACTGGAGCGGTAAAAGGGTTGGAGAGGGAATCCAGCCCTTCGCGGAGGCTTTCCTCCCTACCGGCAAAACCAGAGGTGGGGCTCCGCAGACCCCTTACACCTCAGGGTAAGCGAGGGAGAGGGGGCGACCCGCACCAAGCAGGGCCGCGGGGTCTTCACCCAAACACCTCCCATTTCTCCGCTGAGCCCTGAAAAGACCCCGGAAGACTACCCCTCCCCATCCTACTACCGCAGTGGCTGGGACCCGCCCCCTGCAATCCAGACCTCTAATTCCCTCAGGTGCTCCAGAGGGTGGGCGTGGAGGTGGGAAGGGGAGGAAGAAGTTGGGGGACGGTCCCAAGGCCTTGTGGCAAAGAGTGTCTCCCCCTAGTAGGGGACTGAGCCTCCTCCTTCCGCCACCCCAGCACAGGGCCCAGAACCCACCCCGCGCTCACCCAGAAGACGATGTTGAAGCCAAACAGGAAGTATTTCCCGCAGCAGCCGACCTCGGGTTCCTGGAAGTGCTGGTGTTTGCCGGGCATGGTGAGTGGCCGCACGCCGGCCCGGCAACCGGGCCCGGAGGCTGGGCCCAGCCCTCCGCGGGCAGCCCTGGGCTAGAGCCGCCCGGGGCCTAGCCCGGCGGCTGCGGCTTCATGGCCGCGGCCACACAGAGAGCCCGTCGGGCCCCGCCCGCCCCGCAGGGACCGCCCCCGGCGCCCGAACAGCCCCGGCTCGGTCCACTCAGAGCCCCTCCTCTATGCCTGATTCCGCCCCGCCCTAGGCTCCGCCCCTAGCTCCCCTCAGTCCCCTTTGGAGCCCCGCCTCTGGGTCTGGCTCCGCCCCCCCGTCCCCCTCCGGGCCCCTCCCCCACACAGGCACACCACCCCAAGTCCAGGCCCCTCCCCACAGCCCGACTTAGCCTTAGCCCCCTCGGAGCCCCGCCTCTAGGCCTGACTCCGCCCCTTACGCTGGCTGCTGCAGCGTCCTTCAAGCCCACTTCAGATTATTGCTGAAAGCTCCGCAGGTCGCAGGCACGAAAGACCCCCAGCTCCCCCGACACCACAAGGATCAGTACCAGCGCCACCCCAATCCCCGGCCTTGCGGTCAGTGCCCATCCCTGAAGAGTAGTAACGACCGCGTTGGTGAGCGAACAGAAAAGAGTTATATGGATGGTGTTTCTTAGCACACGTGCAGGACGTTTTATTACAGGGGAGTCGAATCAGAAGTGCTTCTCACTCGGAAATTCAGTTCTGTCTCTACTGGTTCAAACTCAGACGTGATGACACCTGGGTCTTTTGAGGGCTGCGCCTAGTGCTCCCTGCCCCTTCAGTTTTTCCGGGGGGCATATATCGCAGCCCCCAGTTCAAACCCCTTTGGTGGTTGAAGCACTGCCCTGCACCGTCTAACCCCTCTTCCCCATACCAGCGTCTACCTTGATCAGGCTCCTTGCTACCTAAGGGGTCTCACATGAACCCTCTCAAGGCAGGACTGGAGCAGACCAAAGTGTAGGGGGCGAATTTTAGAGTCCTCTTTAAAAATAATTCCAATTTTGGGCTTCCCTGCTGGCTCAGTGATAAAGAGTCCTCCTGCCAATGCAGGAGACCCAGGTTCGAGCCCTGATCTGGGAAGATCCTACATACCACGGAGCAACTAAGTTCGTGCACCACAACTATTGAGCCTGTGCTCTAGAGCCCCAGAGCTGCAACCACTGAGGCTGGCGCGCCCTGGAGTCAATATTCCACAAGGAAGCCACCACAGTGAGAAGCCTGTGCCCCGCAACCAGAGAGTAGCCCCCACTCTCTACAACTAGAGAAAAACCCACGCAGCAACAAGGATCCAGCACAGCCAAAATAAATAAATACTTTAAAAAATTTTCAAAAATCCCAGTTTTATTTAAAGTATTTATTTATAAGAGGAACAGAAAGGGACTTAAGCTTCACCTTCCGGTTAATCCACCTTTGGCAGAGCCACAGTAAGGCCTGATCACCTCTCCTGGGCCAGGCCCTCATCAACCCCACCCCCTACTCTAGGGACCCACACACAGCTGACCGAGAGAAGGTGTGGGATAAAGCATAGGCTCCAAGGCTAACAAATCTGATGAGAGGCAACCCATAAAAGTTTTTAAAGCAGAGTGATCACTCAGAGCCCCCACTCCTGTCCCTGAGCTCCAGCTCTGTCAGTGGCCTTGAACCCCCTTCCCCCAAATAGAAGAGACTGGCCTTCAGAACACCTAACTTCTTTCCCCAAGGTGGGGGGCATGGAGTTAGTCCTGAATCCTAGGATTCTCTCCTGTTCTCTTCCTGCTTGCCGTCCCACCTCCTCTACCAATGACTCACCTCACCACACTACCCAACCCAGCCCCCCAGGGATAAAAAGCCCAGGGTTTTCTCCACCTTTCCACTGCCCTGGGCCCTCAAGTTGGCTACTCACCCTGAGGCCTGAGCCCCAGGATAGGGGAGAAACATGGCATCTGCCCTCAGCCCAGCCCAGCCCTCTTGAGAAATAAATACACACAGCAATGGGAGGCTCAGGGTCCTCTCACACCACAAATTTGTTCTTGGCTAAGGAGTTGCTCTTGGTGGCTGTGTCTGCATGGGCCTGGTACCCAATGATGGTCTTTGTGGAGAGGCCCAGGCGCTCTTTGTAGACACGCCTGGGAGGTAAGTGGGAGAGGAAAGCAGACAGGCAGTTAGCAGCAGGTCCTGCAGTTAACCTGGGACCATGGGTCCTATGCCCAGAGCCCCTACCCTGGTTCCAGCCACAGTAACTCCTGTTGTGTGCGTCTTACCCCTGTGGAAACCCGAAATGTGACTAATGCAAAAGAAAAGAGGTCTGCAAGAAACAGTTGGAAATCTAGACTCCACCCCCTTTGCACAAGTTGCGGAAGAAAGAAGGGAGAGACAGCATGGAGTATTCTGGAGGTCTCCCTTGCAGGCCAAGCCATTCCCCGTCCACCTTCTCCACTAGAGGAGGCCCAGCCCCCACTCTGTGCCAGAGATACCCCTCACCCAATGTGCAGCACGCCCTCCTGGTTCTCTGCCTCCCGTGTCCACACAGCAATCTTGTCCCCCTTGGCGCGGATGTTGATGACGGCCCCACACACTTCCCGGCTGTGCTCCCCAAAGCTCTCCCCAATGAGACACAGCAGCTGGACCCGAAAAGGAGGAGGATGAGGCCTCCTGGTGGGCACAGAGGCTGCCCCCGCCATCCTTGAGACCACTGCCACCACACCAGCCCAGCCTCTTCCCTTGGGAACCCTGCCCACCCAGCCTCCCGCCCAACACCCCACTCACTGTCTCCAGCCACAGGTGGTCCAGCTCAGGGTGACGCTGCTGCCTGGTGAGGCTGACCAGCCAGCGGCCACCCCGCTTATTCCTGCTGTCTTCCCACATGGGCTTAATGCCATCCTGGGAGGCAGGTATGCGAATCAGCCACCTCCCTTTGTTCGAAGGGAAGTGAGTGCCTGGCCATCTCCCCAGGTCCTGCTCCAGCCCCTCCACAGACTAGATCTTCTGTCTTCACCCTTCAGTACAAGCAGGGCCAGCCCTGCAGACCCTCCTGTAAGCTCCCATGGGCCCTAAGCCTCAATATAGGTCACCTCACGTAGCCCTGCATAGATGTGTGTCTCCTTTGCTGAGCCAAGATCATTGAGATGAGAGTTCAGAGGGGGGTGATTAAAGGAAGCATCTGAGGCAACCCCAGTGTGGCCAGGGACAGACAGCCCAGGCTCGCTGGGCACAAGTCACTTAGGGAAATCTGCAAACATGGACGTCAGGGCCCCACTGCCCAGCCCCTCCAAGGACAAGCCTGGACATTGACGAGTGTCCTCAGGCACTCCTGATGCATTCCCAAGTTAAAGAGCCAGGCCAGAAACCTAGACCCCTTCATTGCTCCCCCTTGCCCCCCTTCCCTGTTCTTCAAGATGGGGCTCAGTTCTGACACTCTGCCCCAGCTTTACTTGGCTCCAAGGAAGGCTGTCCTTAGTACCCTACTGTCAAACCTCCTGTGAGGGAGGAAGCTTGGAAGAAATCAGCCCCACTGTGTCCCGGGGAGTGGGGGAAGCCGAGCTTACCTTGAACAGGGCGTAGTCACAACCGGAAGAGAGCTTACTGGCCAGCTGGATATTATTATATATCCTGGAGAGAGACCCCCCACCCCAGGCTGAAAGTCCAAGCTTTTTAGGGCCTTGTTTCAACTGGCCTCAGATCCCTCAACTTCTTACCCCCCTGCTTTCCACCCACCTTCCAGCCTCCAAGCCTTAGCTCATACTGATGCCCCCTGCCAAAAAATTCCATCCACATCTACCCAGACCCTCAAATTCCCACCTTCTCACCCACCCCTAGGGTTTGTGAAGCACCTTGCAGACCCCCTCACAGGATCACCACAGACACTGAAACAGCTTGAAACTCACTCAGTAGCTGAGACAAGCTCAGAGGGGGAAGGAACTCGCCCAGGGTCACAAGGCACAGAGCAGCAGAGTCACGGTCCACTCCTCGCTTCTCCCACTTCCCAGGCTTTCTCCCTGAGTCCCAGCAAGGCTTGGGGGCAGGGGCTGTGACCCAGCCCAAACTCCCCGTCACTTCCCTGCAGAGCCCACCAAGCCCCAGCCCCCAGGAGATGCTGCAAGACCGCAGGAAGGGCTGGGAAGACAGCCGTAGGCAGCAGCTCCCTGGAGGCGTGGGGTCTGGGAAAGATCCCCAGCTAAGGCCCCCTGACCTCAGCCCCCTCCATGAGGGACAGACACTCACGCCCAGAAGTCCTCCACGGTGTTGAACTTGGTGACCCGATGCAGGTTGTTCTGCCAGGCTCGGCTGCGGTCGTTCTTGAAGAACCACAGAGCCCACCTGGGGGGTGGGGGAGGGGCAGGAGGAAGCAGGGTGCACCCACCTGCCCTCCCCACCCCACCCCACCTCCACAGCAGTAGGTTGGCCCGGAAGTCCTGCGCCTTCCTGAGCCAATAGGGAGGTAGGGTTTGTAGCACCGACCCCACAATAAGGTGATGGGGAGAGTGATCCTGAGAGGCTGGGGGACCAGTGAGGGTCTTTAACCCGGAATCTCAGCTGGATTGAGGCTGAAAGGGCCAGCAGGGCCCAAGTCTTAGGGAAGCTCTGGCCTTGCCCAGATGAGGAAGTGAGGTCAAAGCCAAGGGTAGGGCCTGCCCTACCTGCTGAGCAGCGGGTGGAAGTCCAGCCTGCCCTCCTCCGGGGCCTTCCTCAGAACCTCCTCTCCCATGCACGACCCCGCGGCTGCCGCCTCCTCCTCTTTCTCCTCCTTTTGGATTCCATCCTCAGCCTCTTCAGCCTGACCAAGGAGAGGAGTCAAGCTGGGCGGTGAGCCCCGGCCCTCACTGCCCAAGGGGGCAAGGTGAGTGGACTTACAGGGCGGGCGGCAGCCATTCTGCAGCCTGGGCTCCACGGGCACCCAACCATCCGAGAGGGCCTCCAGCCTCCCGTCCTTAAACCCACCATCGCCCCGCCCCACTCACCCAGGGCAGGCGACTGGGAGGAGCCAGCGTGGGGTAGGGGGTGGGGTTTTCCGAGGAGGCGGGGCCTATACTACTAGTTCCATCAGCAAGCATTTAGTGAGCACCTTCTGCATGCAGCCTGGGGTCTGGGAACACAGCTGTGACCAGGCAGACCTAGCCTCGGTTCACATGACACTGGCCATTTGGGGGCAAAGACAGGATGGCCGGGGTCAGTATTAGGGGTCTGCCCCTAGTGAAACCACATCCCACCAAGGGTAGACCCTGAATTTAAAGCGGATTGACCCAAACATGGCAGAAAGTGGAGGGGAGCAGGGCGGGGCCAGGTCAGAGACAATACACGCGTGGTGGTGTCTCCCTTTAGGCTCTGCTGTCATTTACCCCCTCAATTTTTGCCACCAATGTCATTTGACACAGGCATGTATCTAGTCTCTGGAAGCCTCTGTGGGTTTTCTTTTCTATGTGATTATTTAGAAACAAGAAGCTTGTGTATTAGAAATCCACATTTTGAAATTTTAGGTTTGGCAAGACTGGGGCCTCCTTCTCCCAATCTGTTGCAGTCAACACTGCCTTTTGGAAGAGCAAATGAGGATCCGCATGGCCCCTGTGTCCCACTGTACTCATGCTTCTTCCCTCCTGTCCACCTGAGCATTCTCCACCTGCCCAGGGCGCACCTGTCCACAGCCGGAGTCACGTCCTCCCTGCCCCCACCTCAGCCAAGTACCTGAACCTCATTGAGTCTTAGCCTTCCTCTCTGTAAAATTGGAATATTAATGAAACACAGCTCAGAAGCTTGCTGTATTAAGTGATATAAAACAAGTCCACAGAACAAGGCCTGCTCAGTGGTCAACAGCGGTCAGCTGAGGGCCTCCCCAGGGTGGAGGAGGGACTGGGGAAGTGAGGGAGGGAAAGCTGGATATCCTTTCCCCGCCTTCTGAACAACAGCCTTTTCTGCAGGGGTTGAAACCTCCCCAAGTTTCTTAAGGTTTCTCACACTCCCCTTGGCCCAGCTCTGTAAGAGACTAGTGTCTTCCCCTCTGCCACACACAGGAGAGCCATGGGTGACAGTTAATATCTGTTCAACCCGCATCTCTAAGCTCCAGGTGGTGCTGCCAGGCCTGTGGGGGGCTGGGTGCTGGGAGGCAGTGAGGAGCAGAAGATGAGTGGCCCCTGTGCTCTGGTCTATCAGGGGAGCAGACACCAGGTCATCTCACAAAGACCTGTGTCACAGCAAACGCAAGCCTCTGAAGGAAACGGATTCACAGGTGGGAGAAGACCAAGTCCATGACCTGAACTGGGGGCTCTAGAGCAGCCCTTCTCAAGAGCATGGATCAGAATCACCTGCAAGGCTTGCTAAATACTGACCGCTGCACTCTGCCTCTGAGGTGGCGCTAGTGGTAAAAAGCCCGCCTGCCAACGCAGGATATGTAAGAGATGTGAGTTCGATCCCTGGGTCAGGAAGATCTCCTGGAGGAGGGCATGGCAACTCACCCCAGCATTCTTACATGGAGAATCCCATGGACAGAGGAGCCTAATGGGCTACAGTCCATGGGGTCGCAAAGAGTCAGACAGGACTGAAGTGACTTAGCACAAACAAATGAATACCTAGCTTGGGCTTGAGAACTGGCATTTCTAACAATGAGATGAGCTGATCAGGAACCTCATTTTGAGAACTACCAACTCAGAGGCAGTTCGCAGAAGAGGTGATGTTTGAGCGAGAGTTAATGAGCCAGGTGGAGAAGGGTATCTCTGGAAGTGGAAGCGGCATGTGCAGAGGCTCTAGGGCAAAGGGAACATGAGGTACTGGAGGGAGAGAATAAAGACCACTGCAGCTGACGCCTAAAGGGGAAAGGATGGTGAGTCTTGATGTTAGGAGAGAGGAGAGCCATTGGGTGCTTCAGGGGTTGGGGAGGTAATCAGATGGACTTTCTAGCAAGTTCTCTGGCTGCTGTGTAGGAAACAGACCCTGCTCGATTAAGAGTGAATGGAAGGAGATCTATCTGGATGCAAACATGGTTGTCCAGGTGATAAATGGGGCAGCTGGGAAGATGAGAGAATATGATGGATTTCAGAGATATTTAGAAGGAAGACTCAGTGGTGTTTGGTGGTGGATAGGCTCAGGAGGGCCTTCCCTGGTGGCTCAGATGGTAAAGAATCTGCCTGCAGTGCGGGAGATCCAGGTTTGACCCCTGGGTAGGGAAGATCCCCTGAAGGAGGGCATGGCAACCCACTCATTTTCTTGTCTGGAGAACTCCATGGATAGAGGAGCCTGGCAGGCTACAGTCCATGTGTCACAAAGAGTCAGACATGACTGAGCAACTAACACACACAAACACACAGGCTCTGGAGGTGGGCATGGAGTCCCGGCTTCCTGTTGTTGTATAATAGACCACCCCAAACCCAGTGACTTAAAACTACAATAATCACTTATTTTGCTCACAGATCTGCAATTTGGGTAGCACTTGATAGGGATGGCCCATCTCTACTCCAAAGCCCTGTCGATTGGAGTGGCTCACAGGCTGGGACTGGAGCTGTCTGCTCACTTACAGCGGGGCAGTCTTTGCCGGCTCTCAGCTGGGGTGTCAACTGGGTTAGCTCTTTGTGGCCTCTCCATGTGACCCCTTGGCTTCCTCTGGCACAATGGCTGGGTTCCCAGGATGAGTGTCCCAAGAGATGAGAGGCAGAAGCTGCCTGTTTCTTAAGGCACCAGCCTGAAACCTGGCACAGCTTCACCACCGCTGTATTCTATCAGAGTCCCAGGGTCCATGTCCCAGGCACTGTTTTAGGCACTGAGGAACACGGATGTGAACAAAGTTTCTCTTTGCCCTGGAAGTTCCCAGGACTGAGCCCTTGGACCTCAGCTCTGCTCTGTCAACACTTGCCATTTCATGATCCCATTCAGTCATGAGCATTGGATGTCACATGTGCAGAACACCTGTGGCCTGGCATGAAATCCTGAAGAGTGCATCCAACTGCCTGCTCACAGCTCCACTTGGATATCTTACTTGCACCTGCCTCACACATATTGCATTCAAAGCTGAATTCCTGGCTTTCCCCTGTCCCCCGACCTGCCTCTCCCATAATCTTCCCCATCCTTCCACCTGCTCAGCCCAAAATCCTGGACTGGTCCTGACTCTTCTCTCTCTAACCCATCAGTACATTCCATATTCAGCTCTACCTACAAAATATCCAGGATCCAGCCACTTCTCTCCATCTCCATTGCCACACCCTAGCCCAAACGGACTGTCATCTTCCATGTACTATGGCAATGGTATGCATACTGGCTCCAGCTTCCACCGTGGCCCAAGAACAATCTACCGTCTACACAGTTCAGTTCAGTCACTCAGTTGTGTCCGACTCTGTGACATCATGGACTACAGCATGCCAGGCCTCCCTTTCCATCACCCGAGTTTACTCAAACTCATGTCCATTGAGTCAGTGATGCCATCTAGCCGTCTCATCCTCTGTCATCCCCTTCTCCTCCTGCCTTCAATCTTTCCCAGCATCAGGTTCTTTTCCAATGAGTCAGTTCTTTGCATCAGGTGGCCAAAGTATTGGAGTTTCAGTTTCAGCATCAGTCCTTCCAATGAATATTCAAGACTGATTTCCTTTAGGATTGACTGGTTGGATCTCTTTGCTGTCCAAGGGACTCTCAAGAGTCTTCTCCAACATTACAGTTCAAAAGGATCAATTCTTCAGCACTCAGCTTTATTTATAGTCCAACTGTCACATCCATACATGACTACTGGAAAAACCATAGCTTTGACTAGACGGACCTTTGTCAGCAATGTCTCTGCTTTTTAATATGCTGTCTAGGTTGGTCATAGCTTTTCTTCCAAGGAGCGAGCATCTTTTAATTTCATGGCTGCAGTCACCATCTGCAGTGATTTTGGAGCCCCCAAAATAAAGTCTCTCACTGTTTCATTGTTTTCCCATCTATTTGCCATGAAGTGATGGGACCAGATGCCATGATCTTGGTTTTCTGAATGTTGAATTTTGTCAGCTTCTTCACTCTCCTCTTTTACTTTCATCAAGAAGCTCTTTAGTCCTTCTTTGCTTTCTGCCATAAGGGTGGTGTCATCTGCATATCTGGGGTTATTGATATTTCTCCCAGCTTCCCTGAGAGTTCAGTTGGTAAAGAATCCACCTGCAATGCAGGAGACCCCAGTTCGAGTCCTGGGTTGGTAAGATCCGCTGGAGAAGGGATAGGTTACCCACTCCAGTATTCTGGCCTGGAGATGTCCATGGGGTTGCAAAGAGTCGTACATGACTGAGCGACTGTCTACACAGCGAACCTTAAAAAGGAAAGTGAGATCACATCACTCCTGTGCTCACAGTCCAAGGATCTGTAAGGCCTCACCAGCTCTCAGCACCTCCTCCTCATGACTCTCCACCCCTACAGCCACACTGGCTGCCTTGCAGGTCTTCAAACATGCCAGACCCACACCTGCCCTAGGACTTTACACTGGCTGCTTTCTCAGTTCCTACCTCAAGCCAGTCCTTCCCTGCCCACTGCATTTAACTGGTCAAGTGCTCAGCCCCCACTGCAGCACTCCCATGCTCTTTCTCTTCTTTGCTTTCTCTCCAAGCACTTCCACCTCCTGACACACCGTATATTTTACTTATTTATTTTACTCATCATCTGCCTTCTGGTGCTAGAACATAAGGTCCCCAGGGCCTCTTTTACTCACGACTCTGTTCTGCAGTTCCTAGGACAGGGCCTGGCTCATGACAAGTACTCAGAAGTCAGAGCAACAAGGGAGAACTAACATTAGACTGATTTTGACAAAAGTAACACAGTCTAAGGGATCTTATTTAGTCACTTAGTTCATTTGCTAATTATCTGCCTTCTCCTTCTTGAACGGTAAGCTCTAGAAGAGCAAGAACTTCATGCATCTTGTTTTCTGCTGAGTCTCCAGTACCTAGAACAGTACCTCACACACAGTAGACACTCAGGAAAGACCGGAAAGACTAGATGCCAGGGACCAGTTACTTTCCCTCTCTGGTTATTGGTTCTTTCATTTGTAAAGTGGGACTGTAAATGCCTGCTTTAAAGGACTGACTTCAGGACTTAGTGATATAATAGATATAGTGCCTGGCACACAGGTGTTCAATCAGTATTACCCACCTCCCCCGTCTGATCTTAGGCCCACACCCTGCCTTCCTGCCTTCCTCCTCATCCTGAGGCCTGGACAGCAGGAATGTTGGTATATGTCCAGTCACAGGGTAAGGCCCCACATGCAGAGTTATAAAGACACATCTGGATTTTTATAGAACCCAAGCAGAAACTAGGATCCTGGGACTCTCTTCAGAGAACCCCTGCTGCTCCAGTTGGGATTTTTCTCCCATCCCCTTCCCCACACTCTCCCAGGCTTCCCTCTCATCAGAAGCTTCTTAGTACATTCTTAAGAAGGGAAGAGAAAAGAGGAATAGAGGGGCCTATTTTCCAGGAGAGAGAACAAAAACAAAGAAAGGGTCCTGAGAACTCACAGGTTTAGGGTCTGGCCAGAAAGAGACTCAGGGGTCTGAACTCTGCCATCCTATGCCCTAAAGGAGGGCCAACCACGTGACGTGGGGGTAAAGAGTCCAGTGTGCTGGAAAGTGGTGACCCGGTAACCATGCCACCTTCTTCTGGAGACAGCTCCTATGCAGATAGAGAAGGAAAGATGTAGCAAATGTTAACAACTGGAGAACCTAGGTGAGGATATCTGGGTATTCATTGTGCTAATATTGTGACTTTTCTAAAGGTTTTGTTCATTGTATTATATTTGGGTTCCCTAGTGGCTCAGATGGTAAAGCATCTGCCTGCAGTGCAGGAGACCTGGGTTTGATCCCTGGTTCGGGAAGATCCCCTGGAGAAGGAAATGGCAACCCATTCCAGTATTCTTGCCTGGGAAACCCCATGGACAGAGGAGCCTGGCAGGCTACAGTCCATGGGGTCACAAAGAGTTGGACATGACTGAGCAACTTCACATTATGTTTGGAACTTTTCTCTAGGCTTGAGGTTTTTAAAAATTAAAAAAATTGGAGGTAAAAACCCTTTGCGGGGCAGAGGGGCTAGTGGCTCACTCAATAACTATTCTTCCCTTCTCATACCTTGATTCAAGGAAGTCATAAGCCCAGAGAGATCACCAAACTTTTCTAACGTCCCTGCAGTTAGGTGTAGCCAATGAGAGGTAGGCAGGAATTGTTGGCTTCCAGGAAAATTCCTTAAGAAAAAGACAGAAAGCTGGCAGTGTTCTTTTTACACTACTTCCCTTCCTTCTGCTTTCTGCATGGACATGATGGATGGAGCTGCAGCAGCCATCTTAGGCCATGAAGTGGCCTTGAAAGTGGAATCCAGGTACTAAGAATAATTGAATAGGAAGTTAGGATTCTGGGTCTCTGATGCTTGTGAAGTCATCACACCAACTATGGACTGCCTACTACATGACTTCTTTAAGTGAAAGAATAAATAGCTGCTTTGCTAAGCTTCTGATGAGCAGCCAAATGAACTTCCTACCTGATTCATAATTTAACACATTTTCTATTCCCTCTACACTCTGGACTTTTCCACCTGCTGGATCCCCTGCTGGGAAAGTTCACCACCCTATTGTAAGGTCCTTCTCATTTTTCAAAACCCAGCTTGAATGTCACTTTCTCCTGGAGGTTTTCCCTGGATGCTTCCTCTCTCCTGGACTCACGAAGCCTCCTGTGGTTGTTTAGTCACTTAGTCGCGTCTGACTCTTTGTGACCCCATGGACTGCAGCACACCAGGCTTCCCTGTCCTTTACTATCTCCTGGAGTTTGCTCAAACACATGTCCACTGAGTCGGTGATACCATCCAACCATCTCATGCTCGGCCATCCCCTTCTCCTCCTGCCTTCAGTCTTTCCCAGAATCAGGGTCTTTTCCAATGAGTCTTTTCCTGGTACTGCTGTTAAACTCCTCCGCAACCCACTTGCTGCCCATCTGAGGATTCTTTATTACTTGTTGTTTTGGCTTCTCTTTAACATCTGTCCTCTTGTCCTCTAATCCCCTTGGTTTCCCTGCCACCGCACTCTCCAGCTTCTCCTCCTCTCTGTGCTGCTTCTTCTCAGCCTTTCCCTGGGCTCCTCTGCCCCTGGCCACTCAGGAAGTTTGCAGTGACTCAGCATTCTGTTCCGACCCTCCATTCTTTTCACTGTCTCTGTTCCTCTGGGCAGTTGCATCCTCCCCATGACTCCAGCCACCACCTCTATGCAAAAAACTCCAAATCCAATGGTGTCCTGGGCTGGCTTGGATCAGCTTGTAAGAACAAAGTTTTAGGAATTTTGTGAGCCAGACATTAAAGTCATTATTAAAAATTAAATAAACTTATGGTTATATAAATATGTTTAAAACAAAGATAATAAGCACTTAAAACATAACTTCCTAATTGTTTTACTATTATCTATGCTTTTCAGATTATTTTGTATCTATTTTACCTGAATGGTGGAAATGCTGTATAAGGGTGTGCTACCACATGTCTCTTCCCAACTCTCTGCTCAGAGACATCACAGTAACAGCTTGAAACAAACCACAGGGTAGAATTTACACCACAGGTATGGACAAACTCTACAAGGTGCTTCTCTGCTTGGAAAGCCATGTATGAAAGACTTCCCAGTATACCATGGCCCAAATGAATATCTGAAGCCAGCATGGAAGAGCTTCCTAAGTTCCAGGCTCAGATAACGCTTGGCTGCACACCTTGTCCAGCTCGTCTATCAGGCATAGCACATTCGGTGTGCCCTAAACAAGCTCACCCTCCAAAGCTGCCCCAGCCCCTCAATACCTATTTCCTTTTTTGCAGCAGCATCACTCACCCCATTGTCCAAGCCAGAAACCTGGGGATCTTCCTGGATTCATTCCACTTCCTCTTCCCAACATCCAATAAGTTACATCCAAAATGATGCTCAGGTCCCCCCTCCAGTCCTGTTCCAGACTCACTGAGGCTTCCCTCCTCTAGGCTTTATCATTCTTCCTGTGGATTCTGCCTCAGGTCCCTCATTGCTCTTGCTGCTTCCAGCAGTGTCCCCCTCCAACCCACCTCCATTTGGCCCCCATAAAATGCAGATCTCATTTAGGTTTCTCTTGGGCTTAAAATCCTTCAGTGACTTCCCAATTCTTACAATAGGAAGACGACACCCTTCGTATGGTCTTCTTTCTCTCTTCTTCCTCTCTCCTTCCTACTGCTTGGTCCTTCCTCATCTGACATTCAGGGAATCTTAGTCAAGAGTCACAAACATCACTTCTTGGCTTATTAACCAGATACGGAGTTTATTAACCAGTGGGCAGCTCAGAAACTTTCCTGGAAGACCAGAGTCCCCTTGGAGACCAAGCAGCCTGGAATGATGCCCAAATCACATCATCAAGCAGTCACAGGAAGACTCCCCAGATGCTACAGCTGAGCACAGACAGTACAGCTTGCCCTGTTGGTGCTAGGTGCTCCCAGAAGCAGTGTCACAGCTGCCCCTGGTCCCTGGCAAGAACTGCCAACACCGCTTGTCTTTAACTAAGCAGACTCCCCTCCTTTGCTGCTGCTTCCTGGCACTAGGTTCAGGTTCCAGGTCTGGAGCCGGGATGTCTGGGGCTGAGGTCACGTGTCCTGGAAGCAAGGAAAGCTGGGAAAGCATTGTCAGCTCCTAGATGGGGAGGAGGCTCTACCTCATAAGGTGGGGAATCCCACAGACATAGGAGGGAGGCAGTTTCAATGCTGAGAGGCCAGCAATAACAACAGCTGTCCCCCATGCTAGCTTTTAAAATTACACAAGTAAAACACTCTTCAAGGTAAAATAGTCAAACAGCGCAAGAATGAAGGTGATGAAATGTACAAGCTTCTTTCCTTGAGTTCTCTCAGTCCCATTTGCCAGGGGCAACTATTGTAAACAGTGTTTTGGAAGTTCTTAGGGGTGTGTTCTTTGTATATCCAGATGTCTGTATTTATATTTAAGATGTCTGTATATAACTGTGTAACTGCAAATGCTTTCTTTGTGTCAAAATTGACCAGCTCCATAAGAAAAGGGAACCCTCCTATACTGTTAATGGGACTGTAAATTGATTAAGCCAATATAGAAAACAATATGGAGGACTCACAAAAAAGTAAAAATAGAGTTGCCATATGATCCTACAAACCCACTCCTAGGCATATATTGAGAGAAAACTATAATTCAAAATGATACATCCACCCTAATGTTCATAGCAGCATTATTTACAATAGCCAAGGCATGGAAACAATCTAAATGTCCAGTAACAGATGAATGGACAAAGATGTTGTGGTACATATATACAATGGAATATTACTCAGCCATAAAAAAACAAAGAAATAATGTTGTTTGCAGAGATATAGATGGACCAGGAGATTATCATACTAAGTGAAGTAAGTCAAAAAGAGATAGACAAATACTATATGATATCACTTAAAATATAACACAAATGAACTTATCTGTGAAAGTGAAAGTCACTCAGTCATGTCCGACTCTTTGCGACCCCATGGACTGTAGTCCATGGAATTCTCCAGGCCAGAATACCGGAGTGGGTAGCCTTTCCCTTCTCCAGGGATCTTCCCAACCCAGGGATCAAACCCATATCTCTTATATCTCCTGCATTGGCAGGTGGATTCTTTACCAGCTGAGCCACAAGGGAAGCCCAAGAATACTGGAGTGGGTAGCCTATCCCTTCTCCAGCGGATCTTCCCAACCCAGGAATCACACCAGGGTCTCCCGCATTTCAGGTGGATTCTTTACCAACTGAGCTATTAAAGAAGTCAATAAATAAAGTCACAGTCACAGAGAACAGATTTGTGGTTTCCAAGGGGGCAGGGAGTGAGGGAGGGATGGATTGGGAGTTTGGGATTAGCAGATGCAAACTATTATATATATTAAATGGATAAACAATAATGTCCTACTGTATAGAACAGGGAATTATATTCAATATCCTGTGATAAACCATAATGGAAAAGAATATAAAAAGAATATATATATATATGTATAACTGATCACTTTGCTCTGCAGTAGAAATTAACATATTGTAAATCAACTATATTTCAATAAAATAATTTTTAAAAAAATTAGCTCCACACGTTACAGTTTGGTACCTTGGCTTCTCTCGAGACCTCACACCATGTCTTATACTCCTATATCAATGCACATGGGTCTAACCCATCCTTTCTAATGACAACATTGCACTGGGTGGATGAACCATAATTAACTAGCCAGTCCTCTACAGATAGACATTTAGATTATTTTCAGTTTTTTGCTACAAAACTATGCTGCAGTGAAAATCTTTGCACACATGTCTTTGTGTGCTCATGAGAGTAGAGATCCAAAGGATGAATTCCTGGAAGGGGAACTAACTGTTGGCTCTAAAGGAGCATGCATTTATGCCTTTGGTAAACATTGCCAAATTGTCTTCCAAAAAGCATGTGCCAGTTTGCAGCTCTACCAGCAATCTGTGAACAATTTTTTCCAGGCCCTGCATAGTCTGGCTCCTGGCTGCCCTCTCACCTCATCATCTGACACTTACACACCTTACATTTTCAACTGCAGTGCCTTTGTGGATGCTATGTCCACAACCCAAAATGTCCTTCCTCCCTTGTCTGCCAGATGAAATTCCACAAGGCCCAGCTCAGATGTCACCTCCTCTGTACAGCCTTACCTGACTCTGTTGAGCTGTCAGAGACCCCTTCCTCTGGTATCCCACAGCTTCCTGGGCATAATTCTGTCATACACCAACTGAGGACCTATGTGTGACTGGCACTCTAGGGCCATTTTGACAATCCAGACCATAACCACAGAAAAAAGGATCAGGTGCACCTACTTCTCCTTCCCTGTTGTTTCTTCTGCTACATTGTGTTTTATCTGTTCCCAAGCACAGTCCTGCCTCCGGGCCTTTGCACATACAGTTCCCTCTCTGTGGATCTTGCCCTCAAGCATCTTGGCCTTGGTGCTTCTCTGGAATCTCTGTTCCCATTCACCTCCTCACAGAGGCCTTCCCTGACCGCCAGATCTCAAGCACCCCTACTCTGGTAACTCTTGTCCATCTGCATTTTAACATCTCCATGACTCTTATCACAAGCTGAAATAACCTTTGGTTTAAGCACTGATGTTTATTTTCTGTCCTGTGTCCCGTCTCTGCACACGCACAAATTCACCACTGCAAACTCCCCAAGAAGGAGGGGTCTAGTTTTCCTTTTGTGCTGTCTCCAGTCTCAAATCTGCCTGGTACCTAAGAGCTCAGTAAACGTTCGCTGAATGAACCATCCATATTTTACAGAAGAGGAAACTGACATTCAGAAAGGAGAGCTGAGTATCCCAAGGTCCCACAGCTAATAAAGACCTCCAAACCCATCTGAACACTAAAACCAACTGCAGTATTTCTCCCGTGCTCTCAGCACGCCGCATTGTGTCTCCCACCAGACTAGGTTCCTGGGGGACAGGACTTAAGTCCGATGACGCTCCGGGGTCCCCAGCGGCGTGTTCCGGGCCCGCCCCGTGAGGCTAGCGGGCTCCGCGGAGATGTCACCCTCCCCGCCTCCTGTCAGTCAGGCCGAGGGGGTGGCGCGGCCGCCAGGGGGGGGCGCTGAGCTCAGAGCTGCCGCAGCGCCCCAGCCGGAGCAGGAGCGCGCGAGACAGCAGGGCGCTAGGAGCGAGCGGCGGCTGGCGAAGCACTCCAGGCCCGGGCTCTACTTCACCTCGGCTCGGGGCTCGCGCCTCGTCTGCTGCAGACCAGCCTGAACGCCTGGCCACGGCCCGATCCGCCCGAGCCCACCCCGGCCCAGCCCAGCCGAGCCCGTGCGTCCGCCTGCCGCAGCCTCTGCCGCAGCCGCCACTCCATCCCCAACCCGGGCCCCGCATCTAGGTGAGGCGGCCGCGCTCCGGGCGCCCCGGGCTGAGGAAAAGGGGGAAGGTCTGGGAATGGAGTGGAGAGGGGACGGGGTGGGATGGGGAAGGGGCTGGAGAACGTAAACAGGACGCCGGGAGTGCTGTCCGTGTGCGATCCGGGGTATGGATCTCTCTTACTTGGTGTCTGCAACTGCCTGGATGGCCGTGTGGACGTGCGCCCGCGCCCGTGTGCCCCGTGGTATGTCCGCGTGTCCGTGCGCGTCAGAATGTCTGAGGGTCCTGTGTGTGCACGTGAGCGTGTCCAAGGAGTATGTTTGTTTGCATGGCCGTGTGTCTGTCGCGTGTGTGCAGGCAGGCCCCCGGGCTTCGCGCCGTGCCCAGCACTCCGCTTCCGCGGGGCTGCAGGTTGCAGGGCCCCGGATAACCGAGGCGGGGGGCCCCTCCTGCGTCCACGGGTTTCAAGGACGCTAGGACTCGCCGCGGCCCTGTGGCCTGGCGCTGGGGAAGGGAGTAAGGTGGGAGGAGGTTCCGGGCCCGAAGGGCGCCTTCGGTCTCAGGGGGAGGGGATGGGACACCTGCGGTCTCTGCACAAGGGCTGGGGTGAGGATGCGGGCGAGCGCGCCGGTGCCCGTGTGTTCGTCCTCCCCAGGCCGCCAGGATGGACGTGTTCATGAAGGGCCTGTCCATGGCCAAGGAGGGCGTCGTGGCCGCCGCGGAGAAAACCAAGCAGGGGGTCACCGAGGCCGCGGAGAAGACCAAGGAGGGTGTCCTCTACGTCGGTGGGCGAGGGGCGGGGCTTCCGGGGCTTCGAGGTTTGGGTGTCCTCCGAGGGGACAGAGCCGAGGTCCTTAGAGCGAGGAAGTGGGGGGTCTGGGCCGGAGAATATGAGTCAGCAGATGGGCCCGGGTTAGCAGGGGTCACTGAGGACATAGCCAGCTGATGGAAACCTGGGTCAGTGATGACACCGACGGTAGGGGGGAATGGAGAAAGGGTTGATGAGGGTGGAGTTCAGCTGAAAGTCCAGAGAAGCAAGGCAGGAGTCAAAGGAGATAGCCTTCTTCAGCTGCTTCTTCCCATTATTAATAGTTACCTGGTGTTGAACCCTTACTGTCTGCCAAGTACAGTGTGAAATACATCTGCAACATCTATTACCTCATTTAATGCTCCCTGCCCATCCACAGACCAGGGAAACCCCGGCTTCCCAGAGCTTTAATTCTCTTGCTCAAGGTCACAGCTGACAAGACCTGAAGCTGAAGTTTGAGCCAAGTTTTATGGATTCCAAAGTGCCCCCCTTCCCTTACCACTCTCCTTCCTGTATTGTTGGGGCTCCCTCCCAGCACTGCTCTCCACCTCTGAATCTCTCCTCCCAGTGGTTCCACCATTGGCACCTCTCCTCGGGGTCTACCGTCCTTGCAACTGCCAGCTGTCATCAGGAGAAAGGCCAAGTGGTTAAAATATCTAACCCTAAGTGGGGGAAAAGAAAAAGAGGGAGCCTTCAGGGTCATTTGCATAAAGGGAGGCAAGAAACTCTGCATTCAGTCTGCCGATTCAGGGCTTACTTTTGTGTGATAGACTTATCTTCTATGCATGCTGCAGAGGGTTGGCTAACCTGCCCAGGGCTGTGGCAGATTTGGAATGGTGGTAATTTGAAAAATACTTATTGATCACCTACTCTGTGCTGGTAGGTGCCAGCTCTGCTGATGGTGAGGTCAAGTATTCTAGTGTCGGGCTTTGACATCCAGTGGCTGGGGCGGGGAGCCACTTTGGTAATCAAAGAGGGTAGCATTTGAGCTGAGCCCAGAGAATAAGGAGGGTTAGGGAGAGAGGAGCAGAAAAGACAGGTGCAAAGAGCCCTGGGATGAGGTGAAAGATACTGGGTTTGAGAGCAGAGGGCAGGAAGCAAGGGTAAGAAGTGAGATCAGAAACAGCCAGTTCATGAGGGGCCCTTGCAGGCAAAGCATTAGTATGACTGCCATGGCAGACTGTGAGCCAGGGACCGACATGATCTGGCTTCAGTATAGAGAAGTCCCCTAGCACTCTGGGGACAGAACAAATTACAGGGAGGCCCGCTGGGAGGTAACATAGCCATGAGATGAGGGTGGTTAGAGCTAGGGCAGAGGTGATGGAGACTGGGAGAAGGCTTGAGCCCACACCTTCTGGACCCTAGCTCTGGCCTCCTCCTCCCTCAGCCCTTTCACTCCTGTGGACCCCTGACATCCCTGACACTGTCTCCCTGCTAACAGACTCAACAACCACCTCCTTTCCCCCTAGGTTGGTACCTCCTGCTCCTTCCCCTGAGCAAGAACTCCTGATGGTCCCCGGCTCCTACTCGTCAAAGCTTCAGCTCCCTATAGCCTAGCATTTAACCTGCCTCGTGGTTCCATCCTAGTCTCCATCACTCTGAGCACACAGACCATGTCAACATGCTCCATGCAGACCCTAAAATCACACCTCTCTAGGCCTCACCTACATGGTTCCCTGTCCCTAGAACACCCTCCTCAGTCCCGTTTCTGTGTATCCACTGCTCCCCATTTGTCAAGACCTGGGAAAAGCCCCCTCCCCCATCCTGCACCCCCAGGAGGCCCAAACTTCCTCTCCCCACTACTTTGAAGTCCAGGGCACCAACTTTCCTCTTCTCTGTCCCTCATCTAACAGTGAGCCATCAGCCTGGGCCTTGAATCAGAGAAGGTGCCAACAAGAGTTTGTGCGAGGAATAAATAGAAGTGCTTGCACAACCCCCCTTCCCCATCCACCGGTCTCTGGATGTGGCTGGCCTTAGCCCTGAGAAGCCCATCCACCTGCACCCTCCTCCTGCCAGCCTCAGCTGGCCCACACTCCTGTTTCTGACTCTATTAGCTATTGTCTGGGTTGCGAGATCCTCAGGATTAGAGACATCCCACTCTCCCAAGCGTTCCCACCCCCACCTCAGGACAGGCTCTCTTGCCTTTCCCAGTTGCTACCCTCCTGGGAAGACCCAGCCAATGCCGTGGCTGTCAGTCATAATCTTCATGTCATCCTTAGACCCATCCTACATCTAAGACACTCCCTACTTTGGCCAGAAGAAGAGATTTGCACCCTATTTGAAAGAGAGTCTTAAGAAATGGAGCAGGGGATGTGGGGATGTGGGGATGTGAGTGTACTGGGGCAGGATGTGGGCAGTTGTGCACCAGGGGCACCTTTCCAAAGACAGAATCTTTTCGCCCCACCCCCAGGTCCACCCCCACCCCGACCTGCTCCCATCCAGGGCAGAGGATTAAATGAACCGGCAGGCAGAGTGCTTTCCCAGTGCTGGATCATGGGCAGCATCCAGAGGAGGGTGGGCCAGGGCACGGGGGGTCAGGGGAGGGGGTCGGCAGGGCGGGGACAGACAATGGGGAGAACTGGATGTCCAGATGACGCAGGCATGGAAGGGGGCACCTGTGGGATCTGGGGGCCCAAGAAGGCAGGGAAAGACCAGGATGCCCATGCTGCCTGGGTCCCTGTGCCCGCTCTCTAACCACTGTGCTTGCTGGCGGCTGTTCCCTTGGCCCTTAAGTGTGCTCCGTTTTGTCTCTACAGGAAGCAAAACCCGAGAGGGGGTGGTACAAGGAGTGGCCTCAGGTACTAGCCCAACCCTGCCCAGCCTTGTTCCCTCACCCTGGCCCGGGGTCTGGCTGACATCCAGAGAGTGGGGGGAGAGAGCGGTGGAAGAGGGTACCCCCAAAGCTTTCTGGGGGGTGTAGTACTCTGTGGGAAGTCAGCCCCTGGGACACTACAGAGGAGGAAGGCATCTATGTCTGCTTGACCTTTGCCCCCAACCATCTCCCTGACGCAGTGGCTGAGAAAACCAAGGAGCAGGCATCACACCTGGGAGGAGCCGTGTTCTCTGGGGCTGGGAACATTGCAGCAGCCACAGGTCTGGTGAAGAAGGAGGAGTTCCCTGCTGATCTGAAGGTGCGTTATCCTTCCAACACATACACACACACACACCAGGTACCCCCATAAATCTGCCACCAGGCTCCCTGCTCCCCCAGCCAGCCTGGGGCACAAGCCACCTTGCCTAACATTCTGCAGGGCCCAGCTAGACACAGTTCGGCATGAGTCTGCATGTAGCTGTGTGCGGGCATGGCGCTCCCCGTGACTGTGACCCAGATCTGGATTGGATACGTGTATCCTGCTCGTGAGTGTGATCTGGGCTGCTTTTGGCCTCATCCACATATGTCGCTGATTGTTCGCTCATGTCTTTTCAATCAACAAGTATTCTGCCAGGGAGGGATTGTTCTAGGGGTTACCACAGTGAATAGGTGGTAACTATTCACTGACTCTGACTCTGTAGTGGGAGAAGATACAGTAAACAGCTAACCAGTACACAAGATGATTTCAGACAGGAATATGTGCTATGAAGAAAACAAGAGCAACGGGATAGAGAGTCAAGGGGTGAGGGGGCTACTTTAGTTGGGAGGGCTTCTTTGAAAAGGTGACATTAGAACTGACACCCAAGTGATGAGGCACACCATGTGGGAAGTCTATTTCAGGTAGGAGGAACAGCACATGCAAAGGCCCCGAGGCAGACATGAGCAGAAGTGGGCCATGGGGAGGGGTGAACTGTGTCTCACACATTTGTGCAGACATGTTACCCCAGGCAAGTGGTGGCAGCAACCCATGTGTGCACGAAGTCAGATACCTTCCTTACGACATGCTTCAGGGTCAGAGCTGTGAGCTCTGGAGCCCCACAGAGCTGGATCTGAGTCTCAGCTCCATTGCTTCTTGACTGTCTGGCCCTGGGCAGGTCCCATCAAGTCTCTGAGCCTGATTCTTTGCCTCTAAGACAGGAGATGAACACAAGAGGACTTTTGTGTAGATTAGAGACAATGTAGCTTAGAGGTGTTCAAAAACCTAAGTGTGCATCAGATCACCAGGAGGCCAGGTTGAAATACAGACTGTTGGTCCTATTCCTAGAATTTCTGATTCAGTAGGTCTGAGGTAGGGCTAGAATGTGCATTTCTAAAAGGTATCTGGGTGATGTTGATGCTGCAGGTCCAGGGATCACACCTTGAGAACCACTGACGTAAAGAGCCTGGATGGCATATAGTGAATGCTCAGTAAGAGATGATGGCCCCGCGATCACATGATCAGCCTGTGTGTGCCCCCAGGGGCTTGTGTCATAGGTGTGCTAGGACGTTGCACTCTGTGGATCTATACACCATCTGCACAGACATGCCTCCTGTGCGGTGCCCCATGTTTTCCATGTACAAATGCCGAATCTGCCTCCATGGGGGCGGGGCCTCCTTCCATGTGATCTCGGCATGAGCGGATCCATCCACTGGGCTGGGGGAGGAGACCACACAGCACCCTCCACTCTAGACATTCTGCTCAGTTGGTTCCTCCCCTCAGCTCAGAAGTTCTGGTTCAAGTCCTGTCTCTGCATTTTACCAGCTGTGTGACTTCCCATTTCTTATCCTTGTTTCCAGTGATCACTCCCATTCATTGATCTCTTGTGTGGGCAGGTGCTGTTCTAAAGATTGTACATGGAGTCACTCGATGAATCTTCACAATGTCCCTATAAAAAAGGCATCACAATTAGCACATCTTAGAGGTAAAAGAACTGAGACTCAGAGAGGTGAAGTGACTTACTCAAGATCCCAAATCCAGCCTGCCCCCATGAGAAGGTAGTTGGGAGGTGCTAAGCTCAGGTTCATGTCATTGTAGTCCCTTGATGCCAACATGGAACCAGGCCCAGTACTGAGAGCTAGGGTGCAGAGAAGGCAGAGCTGTCAGCTTGAGGCTTGGTGAGGGGGCCTTTGCACACAACCGTTTTTCTCAGGCTGCCTTCCTCTTACCATCACTTGTTGACATTTCAAACCTCTTCTCTCAAGAGAACTCAAGATCATAGACTTACAATCCAAAGCCAGGCCTTTGGGGCCACTGGGCCCGTGGAGAACTCATGCAAGCTAAGCGTGTGAGTTTCTGTCTCTACCTCTCAGCCTGCCAACATATAGATAGTATCGTGGAAGCCTCCCCATACGCCTACAAAGCAAAGATACCATCCCACTTCCCATCCGAGGCAGCTGAGATTAGAGGTGAAACAACTTACCTGATGCCAAAAGGTAGTGAATAGCAAGGCTGGAGTGGTTTTTAAGTGAACTTCTTACTGAAGTACATTATGCAGAAAACATTCATGCAGAAAACACGCAGATCCATGGAATTTTCACAAACTCAACTCTCCCCAGGTAACCAAGCACCCAGATCAAAACACAAAACACAAGACATAGCTCGTTAGAAGCCCCCTTTACACTCCCTCCCACCCCTACTCCCAGGGCTAAGACTAGGGTGAGGAAAGGGAAGTGCCTGGGGCACAAAATTTAAGGGGGCGCTTATTCCAGGGTCTCATTTACATCCCAGGCACCTGACTCTCCTCACCTTTGTCCTGTCCCCCTCCACAGTTAATTGCTTCTATCACCACAGATTATCTGAGTGTCTTTCAGCTTCATGTAAACGTTATCCTAAAGCACATGTTCTTTTGTACCCGGGTTCTTTCACTCATCAGTAAGAAGGGGAGTCAACCACGCCTTGGTGTGCACTGGGTTTCCCCATCCTAGACGTGCAGTACCCTCTGTGTGATAGGACCACAGTGCACACATCCATTCTCCTGCTGTTGGATATTTGTTTCCAAACAATGTGCAGAGCTGGGATTCTTCGCATTCTGTTTCTTTCCTGGGTTCTGGTCATAGCTGGGTGACTTTGGGCAAGCTAACAGTTCCCCACTTCCCGGGCTGTGATGGACTCCCTTGTAACTAGGGGAAGTGAGTTCAGCCAGGAGTGTAAACTCATGTGGTCACAGGGCCCACCTAGACAGGTAATGTGAAGGAGTTGAAGCTGCCTGGATGGAGCTGGAGTAACTAGAGCGCCGACGTGCCAGCCCTCATGGGTCCCAAGATTCTTACCTCTGCCCAGTAGGGAGGGACAGTGGTTACATGTGCAAGTGGGGGACATGGTGGGGCCCCTTGCCTACAGAGCATGAACCTCAGGTTACTGTGTGCGCCCATGTGTGCAGTCAGCTCAGTCTCGTGTTTGTGCACACATATGTGCTCGCTCACAGGGGACTGGCCATGTGTTTGGCAGCCCCCTATTTGCATGTATGCTGGCCTGCACAGGTCTGGGCAGCAGATGCTGTGGGGAGGGGAGAGTCTTAGCTCACACATCCAAGCAACACCATGAGCTGTTGCTTCCAGCTTATCTTAAAATAGCAACAGCTGAAGAAACCAGGCCACACAGGGCCCTGGGGGAGGGATGGGTGGAAAGTGGCAGGGGAATGGCTCAGAGCCTCTGCTCAGCTCTGTCCCTGAGCCTCCATCTCCCTCCAGCCCAGAGGAGCCTCCAGGGTTATCTCAGGGTCCTCGTAAGCACCCCCACCTACAGAGCTGACACAAAGAGGGACAAATGGATGATTACGTGTGCTATCTCCCCATCCCACCCAGTCCCATCAAGGGAAGCACAGGAGGCTGTCAGCTGCTGGGAGAGGGGTATGTGTACCCACAATCCCTGGACACCCCCAGCTTCAAGCCTTGATTGGAGGGATTTCACTGCTCCATCCCTTTTCCAAGGCACTCCAAATAAACAATTAAAAATTCTGGTTGCACTGCCAACAAAGCCCAGCCTTCCCCCGATCAGCCAACATCTTCTCAGGGTAGGAATCTGGGGGGCGTGCCCAGCTGGCCTCACAGGCCCTGTCTCTTCTCTTCGTGCAGCCAGAGGAAGTGGCCCAGGAAGCTGCTGAGGAGCCGCTGATCGAGCCCCTGATGGAGCCTGAAGGGGAGAGTTATGAGGAACAGCCCCAGGTGAGGGATGGGGCTTTGGGCATCCCCAGCTGGGGTGGGAGGTTCTGGCAGGATAAGTTTGGGCCATTGAGTTTTCAGGCTCCCAGACCCCAGACCCCAGAGATGGCAGCAGGGAGGGAGGACAGATGGAGCCTGTCGCTGGGTCTCAGGCACTCCTGCCCAGGAACATCCCAGCTGTCCCCAAATTCTAGGTCTCTCCCCTGCCCAGAGGGAGGGGCGTTCAGCATTCCTCTTGGTGGGCGAAGGGTCTCGGGGCGCGGCCTGGCCACTTGGTCTCCAACCCCTTCCTCTTTTGCTCTTCTCCACTCTACCCCCATCCCTCTGATGCAGGAGGAGTATCAGGAGTATGAGCCAGAGGCGTAAGGGCCCAGGACGGCCCCCCACCAGCAGCACAATCCCTTCCCGGTCCCCTGCCCCGCCCCCCAGAGCCAGGGCTGTCCTTCTACCCCTTCCCCTCAAAACACGAGATCTTCCTTCGCTCCGAGGCGCCCCCTCGGAGCCCGTGTTTGAGTCTATCTGTCTGTCCTTCCCGCCCGCGTCCAACCCTGGGGCGTGGACAGGGCTGGGGCTGCGGCCAAGGCTGGGAGCCTCGCAGCACGTATGTTGCCCCTTCCGCGCCCCATCCCGTATGGTGTCTGCGCGGTTGTAGCATGTTCTATGTGTTTTTAAACGAACAGGAAAGCGACGGCTCCCCTCCACCCCCCGATAGAGGCTCTCTGAAGGGCCTCCGGGCACCCCCGCCAAAGTCCTCCAGAGCACCCCCACATCGACCCCAAGGACCTTTTTTTTTCTTTTAAACCAAAACCAGGAGCCAGGCTGTGCCATGACCCCTCCCCCAGCCGACCCGGTCCGAGCGCGGGCGTCGTGTGTCGTGATTGTAGCATGGAGGTCCCCCACCCTCGTGTGAGCGTGTTCCGGGAGGGCGGGTCCGGCCGCCCCCCTCCCCGCGTGTCCATGAATAAAGCCAATCTGTCTGTAGCAGGCGCCGCACGGGCAGGGCAGGGCAGGACTGGGCTGGGCGCTGGATGGGGGCGGCCGACAGACTTCCAGGTTACAGCCTGCCTCACTCCACTCTTTGGGGCCCGGCACACTCTGCCCATGTGTAAGACTGACCACCTCGGGCCTCAGCTCCTACCCTCCCCCATGAACGACCTGGATGGAAGCGGTACCACCCCCCCACCCCTCGCCCCCAGGCTGGGACATGCTGCTGGCAGGGAGGCGGCCTCTGGCGCCACCCACTGGACTATAAAGCACCTACTGGGCGTGCTGGGTGGAAGGAAGCCCAGTGCAGCCGAGGCGCAGGGCCCACAGGTTCACACCTCAAGTCACAGGCAGCGCAGGAGCATCGATGGCTACGCGCGCGCGGACTTGTGTGCACTTATGCTGGTCCTTGCGCTCCAACCCGAGTGTACGCACCGGACAGGCGCGCACCTGCACTGACGCGCGCAGCACGCTGGCCGACAAGTGCAGAACCGGGCGCGTACTCAGAGTTGCACGCGCACCGCGAAGCTCTGGGAAAACAGCAGCGTGATCACTGGAAGAAGCTGCTGACCCTAAACTTCCCCCCACCCCCAAGAACACTGACATGCACATACCCCTGCGCATACCGGCCCGCTGCAGAAAAACTCATCCCGGGGGAAAGGAAATGGACAGTTGTCCCCCCCCAAAAAGGCAGAGTTCGGGCAACCAGTGCTCCACCCTTCCCAGAAAAAAAGCCTCGGAAAGTTTGCGACCTCGGCTGAGGGGAGCTAGGGTCTGCAGAAATCTGGAAAGCTGGCCCGGAACCTTGAGCAGATCGGTGTCTGCATTGCTGCTGCTGCTAAGTCGCTTCAGTGGTGTCCGACTCTGTGCGACCCCATAGACGGCTGCCCACCAGGCTCCTCTGTCCCTGGGATTCTCCAGGCAAGAATACTGGAGTGGGTTGCCATTTCCTTCTCTAGGTATCTGCACTAGAGGGCCCCCAACACCGCTTCAGTGCTGGGAAGTAGGGGCGGAGAAGCCGCGGTGCTGCACAGAGGCCCCGCCCCCATCAGGGCGAAGGCACTGCTCTGATTGGTATAGAACACACCGCGCCCGCGTCGAGGCCCCGCCCCAGCCAGGGGTAGGCCCCGCCCCCGCCGATGCGGCGCTCTTGCTCTCTTTCGCCGCAGCAGTAGCTTAACCTGGCTCAGACCCAGACCACCACCCCTGCCCAAGCGGAAGCCCGGCACCGCCTTGCCACGATAGCCCCTAAACCTCGCCTGATCAAGACACCATCCTTTCCCTGCCAAGTTCGACCTCATTTCCGACTCAAACCTTGCTTCGCCCTTGCAGACCTAGGGGCTAGAAGAAGCTTGCTCTATTTATTCAACCCCCAAGTTTTTAGCGCCCGCTCCTTCCCTGAATTGTTGGGGGCGGTAGGGTGCAGAAGGCCTTGAACGCTGGGGGTCACCAGGGTCACTTGAGTCACTTTGGCCTGCAGTGAAGGAGCCTTTACTTCCAGAAGTACGAGGCTGCTGGCAGACGTGTGTGTAGGGAGAACAAACGGGGGTGGGACGTGGGGGGTGGGGCCGTGGGGGGTCTCTAATTCCCTGACTCAACATGCGGGTACTAGGATGTCCAGATCATCTTTGTCTGAATTAAGACATTATTTGCAACCCATAGTCTGCAGGGACTGCAGACTCGTGGTCCTTAGGTTGAATTTGGCCTGTAGAGATGTTTAATTTGCTAGCACAAGGTTTAAATATTTCTCATTTGATTCCAGTTGGCGACAGTCCTTTTCCCTCCCTGTTGTGTTCCTCCCATCCACTTCACTCATTTTCATGAACTGCTTCGCCTCTGAGGAATTTGAGTTTGTCACCTCCTCGCCAGCTACCAGCACCTGATCCCCATTTTTAGATGCCAAAATCAGGTTCACCATCTGCTTGTGAAGAGCTTTATTCCTCCTTCCTGGGTGCCAAGCCACGCACCTGGTTTACTGAGCTCGATTTTCTGCTCAGAGACCAATGTTCTCATCTGCAGGGGTCACTTTAAATGCATTCCAGGCACAAGCCCAGAAGTGTCAGCAGAAGATGCCAGCCCCGTGTCAGACCCAAGTCCTGACTGTGAGTGCTTGTGTGGGAACACACAGCTAGCTCCTGGGTGCCTCCCTCATGACAGGGACAGAGCCATTTCCCCAGTGCCCAGCATTTCCCAGGCATCCAGCCCTTGCCTCCATTCATTTCACTTGAAACCATCCTCAAGGATTCCTTGTTATTTGCCCTAATTTACAGTTGAGAGAATGGAGGCTAGAGAGGCAAAGTTACCTGCCCTAGGTCACATCGCTGGGAAGTGGCAAAAGCCACATTCAGCCCCAAGCTTGACTCCGAAGCCCTGTTTCTTTGGAATTTTCCAAAAAGGACTTGCTCTGAGGGGAGACAAACAAAAACCACCACCAACAGGAAAATGTGAAGCAGCAGAGTGGAGATAACAGATGCTTGTGCAGTTTCAGGGAGGCTGCAAGTGAGTGTGTGTGTGGTGGGGTTGAGCCGTATATGAACACTTACATATAGATGCAGGTATATTTCTGCTCACATGTGAAAAAGGAGGTTGTCCACGTGTTGGGTGCCTTTAGTCATTCAACAGCGTGTGATACTCACCTGCTCTGGTCCTAGAAGTAAGGGGCTACAGGGAACAGCCCTGGGGTCACTGCCCCAGAAGAACTCATGTCCATGGATCAGTGAATACACGGATAGAGACAATTTGGGGTTTTATGAACAACATAAAGCAGAGCCATGTGATAGACTGTGACACAGTAAGGGTAGTGACCAACATTCAATTGGGTGGATCAGCTCAGGTGTCTGAGAGGCTAAAACCTGAATGAAAAGGAGGTGCCTGGGAAATCTGGGGAGGGCGAGCATTGCAGCACAGGAAGAGCCCACCTGTGTTTGCATGGACATGGGGTGTGAGGTCAGCGAGAATGAGCTCAGCCAGGCCTTCGAGATCCGCGAGTCCGGCCCCACCCTGCCTGACCCACACCTTCCAGTCCTTTGCCGGCTCCTCTCCTTCACCTGGACATCTGCCTGGCACTCTGCCTGTTGAAATCCTTCCTGCCGCTGAGCTTCCCCTATTCCTCCAGCCATAATTGACTTCTCCTTGTCACCCCCATCTGGCTCAGCTATGCACACGAAGACCCCCTCCTCACCTGTGTCAGCACTCTGCAGACCACTGCCAGCTGGCTAACCTGAGACTACCGTCTCCCCTGATGAAGGGACAGCGGCTGTTTCCCTGTGCCCCACCCTTCACCCATTTCCCTCCCCATCTCCCCGCCCCCACCTCTAGTAATACAGCTCCACTGCTTTCTCTGGAACTTTATTTTTGTTTTCTCCCTTCCCTATTTATAGCTCTCTCCCCTCCGAACCATCCCTGCATCCATCCTGTTGCCTAGAAACAGGCTCTGGGCTGAGGGTGGGGGAAGGCCAGGCTGAGACCAGGCTGGGGGAAGGAAGAGCTGTCACCCACTCCCCCTCTCAGCACCGCCCACAGGTTCCCAGAAGCCCACCCACCCCTCTGCCCAGCACTCACAGACATTTTTAAAAGATAAAACAAAATGTGAAAAACATCAGCCTTTGTGAAGTCCTTCATGGCTTCTAAAGGGCATGATGCACATGACTGCATGCATGCCTCCCAACACCCTACTGCACTGGAGGCCCAGACCCATCCTTTCAGATGAGCAAACTAAGGCTTTGGAAAGCAAAGGTCCTATAGGTCAAGTCTTCTCAGCAGAAACTCTATGGCTCTGCACTTGTCATTGTTCAGTTGCTCAGTCGTGTCTGACTCTTTGCGACCCCATGAACTGCAGCACACCAGGCTTCCCTGTCCTTCACTATCTTCCGGAGTTTGTTCAAACTCGTGTTCATTGAGTTGGTGATGAACCTGTTAAGCTTAGGATATTGGCCTGAAACATGGAAAAGAAGATTTTAAAGCATAAATGATTCCATAATCTATTAATTGCAGAAGGGTAAAGAGAATAATCTTGTCATGATCCTTACACACCAAGCCACCATGCATGCCCCTCCATACACTCCACATACCCCCTATCTTGCCACACCCCTATGCTACTTCTGATGCCCCAGCCATGGCCCCACCATGGCCTGCAATGCCCCAGATGCTCATGCCCCCTCGCCACACCCAGCTGCAGCTCAACTCCAGCCTTAATGCTTACTTTTCACAGGTTGGACCAAGAAGCCTAAAGTTTGGTTCCTGGCTCTGTCATTTTACCCACTGTGTGACCTTAGAGAGTTCACTTAACCTCTCTGAGCTTCAGTCTCCTTAGCTCAAAACTAAGGATACTAATTTCCACTCCTAAGGATGCTATTAGTCCACTCTAGAACTAATAAGAGAATTAAATGCACTACTGATGAGAAAGTGCTTTGAAAACTGTAGAGTACTGTAACACATGAGTAATCCATTAGAATAGTAAATATTGTTATCGTTGTTATTAAAGCCAAAAAGTGGGACAAGGGAGCCAAAGTGGGTCCTGGAATCAGAGAGGGAGACCCATGCTCATGTCCAGGCAAATGGGTTCTCTCTCTGGGAGAATGAGAGGTATGGGCGGGGACTGCCTGAGCGCCTGCAGACCACTGAGGCGTAGAAGTGGGCACAGAGGCCTTCTTGTGCCTGACTCCTCCTTCTCAAGTGCCCATGCTTCCTATCTTCCACCCAAGGCCCATCTCTGCCTTCAAAATAGGCTCTCTGGGCAGAGTGGGGGAGAGGGCTGCCAAGGAGCAGCTGGGCCATGATTCAGCCTGAGTCACCCAGCCTAATCCCGGGGCCGCCCCCAGTGGGGCCGGGGCCTACAGCTGCTAGGGGGAGGGGGCCTTTGTGGGCAGCAAGCTGTGCTCATAGGTGTCTGGGCCAGGGGCGCTCATGAATATCAGGGCAGTGCTGTAAGGGGTTGGGAGTGATGCACATGAGGAGGTCAGAGAGAGGAAGAGGAAGATGACCTCATGCACATCAGTTCCCTGCACTAACTAAGGAGGCAGGGTTTGTGTGTGTGTGTGTGTGCGCGCATGCACACACACACACACCTGTGTACACGTGCGTGTTGCATGTCTATCTGACTGAATTAAGACAGTCTCATAGCGTGGGCAGGATTTTGGCTCCTAACTTTGTCACTTTCTAACTTTGTAACCCTGGAAAGTTACCTAACTTCTCTGAACTTCTGTTTCCTCAGCTATGAGATGAGAATTGCAATGATATCAATCTCAGATGGTTTTTCTTAAGGCTTAAATATAAGGAGATGATGACTGTAAAACACTTAGGCAGTCAGTAAATTGTACGCCACCACCATCATCACCTGGAGGATTCTGGGTTAACTCCCCTGCATATATGAGGACCGATACATATGTGAATGTTTGTACCCAGTGTTGTGTCCATACAAGCCTGGAGGAGGGTGGCTAGGTGAGTGTTCCTTGAAGGAGCAGGTGCATGTCTGTTGAGTGTGCATCTCTGAAGCAAAGAGAAGAACTTTCTAGGAAGTTGGGTTTATATAGTATTGCCTGCCGTGTGATCCTGTCCCCCTCCCCCACCTCTCTCCTCTTCCATCTCTCTCTGTTTCCATCTCCCCCCCACCCCCACCACACACACACTTCCCTAGAGGCTATGATTTGCTAAAATTTGGTCTACATCAGGACCAGTGTCCAGAAGGGGGTGAGGAACCGTGGGTGCTATTGTATTAGAAATCTCAGACCTTCTCAAAAGCCTTTGAAAGTGAAGTCGGTCAGTCGTGTCCGACTCTTTGCAATCCCATGGACGGTAGCCTAACAGGCTCCTCTGTCCATGGGATTTTCCAGGCAAGAATACTGGAGTGGGTTGCTATTTCCTTCTCCAAAAGCCTTTAGCCTCTAGCAAAACTGAAATGGGGGCAGATCCCAAGGGTGGTGTGCCTGGGTGTGGAAGCAGGACTGTGCGTGATGGAGTGGATACAAACATGATCTGAACATGGGAGGTGCTTGTGTATGTGCGTGTGTGTGTGCACAGGGGTGGTATCAGGGGGGTGGCTGCTGCCCGTGCTCTGGTACAGTCTGCTTGTCTCCATGGCGCCTGTTGCCACACACGCTTGCTTTTCAGAAAGTCACTGGGATTGTTTATTCCACCCCCAGCCTGGGCGCCAGCCAAAGAACTGCAGGCACTTGTTTATCTTCTGGTGTGCACGAGTGTGTGTGGCTTCCCAGAGGCAGACCAACCCAAGATTCACATACACACACACTCACCTGGGTGTGGGTGACCATGTTGGTTGTCACAGGATGAACCTGAACCCCAAGACAAGCCACAATCCGGGCCCAGGCAGACTCTCCACGTGGGGACAGAGACGACCCTCAGTAGCTCCAGGCAGACACACCACCTATTTAGCAACCCCTAAAGCTCCAGGGACGTGGGAGACTGGTTGCCCTGGCTATGATCCTCTGCTCTGCCTCCATCCATGGAACTAATCACCACACACTGATTGGCCAGGACGGGGTCACTGCCCACCCCTAAAGATGGCAGTGGGGCCCATCCCACTCCACTGCATGGACTGCAGTGAGGAGGTGGGTCCCCAAGGGAAACAGAGGTGCTGTGGTCAATAAGGGTACAGAGTGCTGGGCTTGCCGTACCCTGGCATCCACCAGGAGTGTTACACTATGCTTGGTGCTTGAGGAACTCTTCCTGCCTTCATCCTCCTCAGAGCTCTGAGAAGCAAGAATTACACATGATGAAGCTGAGGCCTAGAGAGCTCTCAGTCAAGGCCACACAGCTAGTAACTGGCAAAGTCAGGATCCAAATCTACACTGCTTACGTCTATGTCCTTTTTGACCTTCCACTCTACCTTGGCAAGTGTTTTGTTCTGTTGTCTGGAAATTTTCATTTTTAAACATGTATTTATCAACAAGTCCTCATGGAACAAGAGTTGTTGGAGAGTGGCAAAGGGCACAGATGGAAAGAGGCCCTGACTGTGCCCATGTAGCAGACATGGCCGGAGCTCTGTCCACATCTCCTCTGGTGATTTTACTATCTCTGTGCCCACCAGTCAGACTCCCAACAGCCAGGTGATTGTTCAGTCACTAAATTGTGTCTGACTCTTTGCAACCCCATGGACTTCAGCTTGCTAGGCTTCCCTGACCTTCACTATCTCCCAGCGGTTGCTCAAATTTATGTGCACTGAATTGTTGATGCTATCTAACCATCTCATCCTCTGTTGCCCCCTTCTTTTGCCTTCTGATGCTTTCCCAGCATCAGACTCTTTTCCAGTAAGCTGGTTCTTTGCATCAGGTGGCCAAAGTATTGGAGCTTCAGCTTCTGCATTAGTCCTTCCAATGAATATTCAGGATTGAGTTCCTTTAGGATTGACTGGTTTGATCTCCTTGCAGTCCAAGGGACTCTGAAGAGTCTTCCCCAGTACCACAATTCGAAAGCATCAATTCTTTGGCATTCAGCCTTCTTTATGGTCCAACTCTCACATCCATACATGACTACTGGAAAAATAATAGCTTTGACTATACGGACCTTTGTCAGCAAAGTTATGTCTCTGTTTTTTAATACACTATCTAGTTTTTTCATAGCTTTCCTTCAAAGAAGCAAGCATCTGTTAATTTCATGGCTGCAGTCACTTTCCTCAGTGATTTTGTAACCCAAGAAAATAAAATCTGCCACTGTTTCCATTGTTTCCCCATCTATTTGCCATAAAGTGATGGGGCCAGATATCATGATCATAGTTTTTTGAATGTTGAGTTTTAAGCCAGCTTTTTCACTCTCCTTTTTCACCCTCCTCAAGAGCCTCTTTAGTTCCTCTTCACTTTCTGCCATTAGAATGGCATCTGAGATTATTGATATTTCTCCTGGCAATCTTGATTCCAGCTTGTGATTCATCCAGCCCAGCAGTTCACATGATGTACTCTGCATATAAGTTAAATAAGCAGGGTGACAATATACAATCTTGATGTACTCCTTTCCCAATTTGAAACCAGTCCATTGTTCTATGTCTGGTTCTAACAGTTGCTTCTTGACCTGCATACAGGTTTCTCAGGAGGCAGGTAAGGTGGTCTGGTATTCCCATCTCTTTAAGAATTTTCCACAGTTTATTGTGATCCACACAGTAAAAGGCTCTAGTGTTTAAAAAAAAAAAAAAAAGGCTCTAGAGTAATCAACAAAGCAGAAGTAGATGTTTTTCTGCCTCTTTGTCAAAGAACTGTATCAGTCTGTGGAAACCACTTTGTCTACCTGCACTGTGGGCTAGAAGTGCCTGGGAATTAACACACAGCCCATGGGCCGGCTCTACCCCAATGTCTGCCAGATACTGGGATATAAATACACAAGCTCCCTTGCTCTTTACCAGAGGAATTCTAGATGTGCATTTACCCCATTTCTCAAGACTTCCTGCAGGATTAAGCCTCAATCACCCACCGTGGTAGCTGGCTTGATAACCACCTCTCATTGGATGCCTTCTCTGCCTGGGTCACCTTCCCACTCACCTGCTGGTGTCCCTGCACTTGCCAAATAAACCACATTTCCTCAAGCTTCATTTCAGGGTCTGTGAGCCGCCCCAGGGTGCTGGATCCCATCCTATCCTTCCACACTGAGCATCTGGACCCAGCCATTATGATCTCCTTTCTTGGCATCTCCCCTTCCCTCTTTACTGCTCCCCCCCCCCCCGCCCCATCAGGACTTAAATACCTCCAGTGCCCTGGAGAGACTATCAAATCTCCTTTCTTGCTCTAAGCCCAAACTTTGGAGAGTCATCTACTTGTCCTCTTCCACTTCCTTGGTTCCATTAATTCATCAGTACCTGCCCCACCTCCCCAGTCTGGCTTCCACCCCCACCACTCCACTGACTGTGCTTTCATCAAATTTCCATTTTCTTTTTTTCAAGTCCAGAGGATATCTCTCAGGCTGTATCTTGTCTTCCTGATGCAGTTGACCCTGACATCCTTCTAGAATGTTCTCTCCCCTTGGCTTCTGAGACATCACACTCTCCTGGGTTTTTTCTGGGTTTTCTCATACTACTCTCTCTCATTCTTTGCAGCCTCCTTTCCCCTTAATGTTGGTGTTCCTCGGAGTGGGCCTAGGGTAACTTGTCTCACCCTATTTGGTCTATACTTTCCCCTGGTGTCCCACCACACCTCTCATGACTTCCAACACCAGTTCCCTGCCCTGTCTCCAGCCTTGGCTACTTCAGAGCTCAGTTTTGGACTCAGATGTCTCAGTGGAGCTGTTTCACAAGCCCCTTCTTTCCCCAGGGTTCATCAGATTCTCCATCCATTTGGCTCCCCAAGGCAAGCCCTCAGAGAGGCAGTAGAATCCTCTCACACTCGCATTCACCACATGACCAAGACCTGTTGACTTTACCCCTAAATAATTATCAAATCTGGCCCCTACTCTCCATTCCAGTGGTTCAGGCATCATTACCTCTCACCTGCTACGGCCTCCTCACTCATGCCCTGATCCTGCTCTCATCCACTCTCGCCCTGTCCCCTCCCCACCCCGGGGGGGGGGGGGTGGGAGTGCTTTTTAGATCACAGCCACGTTCCTGCTACTGCTTATGTCTTGTGAACCTACCCAAAGCTTGGTGTCTTCGTGTGTATCATGAGGCCAACGATGTATACCTTGAAGGGCTGCAGGGAAAATAAAATGAAACGATGAGTGTAGAATAGAGTTTGTAAACTGTGAAGCGAAATGCTTTTGGGGGAAATCAGCAATTTTCAGGGCTAAAGACGTTGGTTCCTTGGTGCGCTCCTTGGTGCTGTCCGTGGTACTGAAAGTTGGTTGGGCACTCTCAATTTTCTGCCTCCCTGGGATGCTGGCTGAAGACGTCAGTCCGATAGGTTTTTGTTTTGTTTTGTATGTGTGTCATCCAGATTTTTTAAAAATTTTTTTCTTTTAACGATCACAGTGACTTGTGGCTCACCACGTAAGTCAGAGGAATAGAAAGTAAAGGTGAAGCCTGAAGTTTCAGGAGTTAGCTTCATTACTAACAAAGGAGTGACCTAGCACTAGTATCTGTTTTCTTATCTGATAAACGGGATATAATACATTCACATGAACTTGCTTATAAGTGACTGGAAATGGAAATTAGATGAAATCTGAAAACAAGGTAACGTTACTGGTTACTTCAACTGCAGGCTTTACCATAAAAACACTGCCCCTAAATAAGCATATTAACGTTAGTTGCTACCACTTTTAGTAGGTGGTTTTACAGTACACGTGGAGGATTTTATCACCTTTTGGCAATTAAAGACTTATTTTTCCCCTTCTGGGAAATCAAAGGGGAGGGGACTATTTCTCTGCTGAGAAACGTCGAGGCGGGGTGGGCAGCAAGTCCTCCTGTCCTTGGCAATTCAAATTCAGCTAAAAGCCTCTGAACACCTACTTCAGGCTCCTTCATCCTTCCAAGACTACTCACTGTAAGGTGATTCATGTTAGTCCCATCTTACAGATGGAGAAATTGAGACTCTGAAAGGTGAAATGATTTGCTGGAGGGTGGAGGAAAACCCGGCTTGCACAGACTAGGTGGGCGGGCACCCTGGCTAGGGAGGACGGTAGCGGGGAAATCGAAGGCTCTCTCCCTCCTCCCGCAACTACGCAGGTCCCTCCTGCGTGGGTGGCGGCGAGACAAAGGGGACGGGGGCGGGGCGAGGTGGGGGTGTGGGAGAAGGCCGGAAGTGCGGCCAGGGCGGAGGCGGGAAATTCCGCGCAGGGGCAGCTCGGCCATGGCGCAGACCAGGGTCTCTATTCAGAGGCCGAGTATCCTTGGACAAGTGGCCTCCCCTCTCTGGGCCCCAGTTTTTTCCTCGGTGAAACAAGCAGAGGGCGTTCGCGGGGCTGGATTGAGTGAGATCTGAGTGACAGCGTGCCCCGCCCTCAGCAGGCGCGCAGCAAATAGGCAGCCTCTCCGCCCCCTCGGTCTCCAGTCTGTGAAACGCTAACCGGGTCGAGGAGGGCGGGGAACCTAGGAGCCTAGCGGTCGCAGTGAGGGGCTGCGGAAGAGGGGCGCCCCTCCCTCCTTTGGGCCCCTGCTTCCCTGCCGGTACCGCCCCCTCCCGGGTTCTGAGGCCGCCAGTCAGCTAGCGCGCATGCCCGGGGCGGGGCGCGGGGTGGGAGCGCGGAGCTGGCGCGGGGGACGGCAGCGCCGAGTCCGCGGGTCCGCCCGCCAGCCCGGCCGGAGGCAGCCGAGGCAGCTCGGGCAGCGGCGGTGGCGGTGGCGGGAGCCAGAGCGCAGCGCGCCGAGGAGACGGAACGGCGACAGAGCCCGGTAAGCGTCGCTCCTGCATCTGCTGCTCGCTCCAAACGGGCGGTGTCGACCCCCTTCTGCCGCTCGCGGCAGCCCCAGAGCCGCTGTCCAGGGTCCTCGAACCGCCTCGGTGGCGGGGTTTGGGCACAGCGCGCGGCGTGTGTCTGGCGTGCGCCTGGGTGAAGGTACGCGCGCTACTGGGGCGGCGGGTGTCCATTTCCAGGTTCCTCTCTGGGGCGGGGCGGGGCGGGGGCGGGTCCGCAGTCCTGGCCGAGCACCCGAGGGGCCCTGCGGGCTAGCCCGCCCTGTGTGTAAGACCCCGGCCCCGCGCCTGGCCTCGCCTCTGACGGCTGCTTTGTTTGGCACCGTGGTGAGGGAGGGGGCGCTTCCCGCCACCGCGGGGAAGGGGTCCGCCCGCGTTGATTCATTTTCCCCATGGAGCGAGCTCTGCGATCGAGTGGCTCTATTGGCACCATCAAGCACACTCGCTGTCGCACGCCCGGTGTGGCACACACTCTGGGGGTCCACCACATATACTGTCACACGCTCACCACTCGAGGCCACAGGTCTACACACACTATGGTCCTTGATCATTCCATCAGACTCATACACATGGCCACCTGTGCACCCACCCAGTACATCTTTGCGTACACACCCAGGCATTGCTACGCACTCACATCAGCCATCGCCTATCATAGCACACACTCAACTCAGCAATAGTCCCCATCACAACGCACTCGCAGCCACCCTGCTCTGGCCTGCTTGTGCCTGTTCACACCTGCACATCATGGTGTCCCTCACGTTGCCCCAGACCCTGGAGTAGGTGTGTCACACACTCCATCACACACTTTTAACTTGCTCTCCACCCCTCAACTCCTGCATGTCCACTCTTGCCCTCCTGTGAGTGGATGGACAGCTGCCCTGAAGGCTGTTTCTGGAAGGAAGACTGGATATCACCCTTTGCTAGACTCCTTCTCCCATCCAGCCCCAGGCAGGACGCTTTACTGCTCTGAGGGTTGTAGAAGACAAGGGGATGAGAGGGTGAGGTACGGCACACCTAGACTGTCACACATACACACACACACACCTGCTGAAGTACCACAAGCCTTTGTCAATCTTATCACCATGGGAAAAGGTGACTGCAGGTTCCTGGCAGTCCTGGCTCCAATTCTGGAAGAAATCCTAAAGGGGAAATAACTAAGGCTGGCCAGGTCTCAGCCTGAGTGAGCATTCACAGGGGCCTCTCTGCCTAGGAGCAGGGCACAACAACGCTTGTGCACATACCAGCCAGCTCTCTCATGAATGAGGCTCTGAGGCCAGGTGGCCATGAATGTGTATACCCACAGGGTCCAAATGGCCACCAGGAGACACAAATACATAGGGCATTCTGCACATACCGACTGCACATGTGCACACTGACTTCTTGAGCAAAACGCAGGAGCCAGACTCTGGCTCCCCAGGCTGGCCTAAGCTGGCGCAGATGTCGACAAGCCATCTACGTGCTCCGCTGCACGCTGGGTGAGCCAGCCCACACAACTGGGGGTCATTTCAACCTTTTACCTCCATCGGGAGGCAGAAGTGTGCAGGATCGTCTGCCCAAAGGGTGTGCCCACAAGTGGGTTCACACAGAAGACATTCTTGCTTCCTCTCCTAGACACCTCCTTGTGCTGTTGCCTGTTAGATCCAGGGGACTGGGAGGACCCTTGGCATGACCCTGAAGAGCATAAAGGGGTTTTAAGAGCCATGCATCAGTGTCCAAGATCTTGGCTGATATGAGTAGGAAGAACCAGGGTTTGGATTCAGACAAAATAGGCTTTGAATCAGAGCCCCACCCTCTCCCAGCTGTGTGCCCTTGGTCAAGTCTTTTCTGCCTCTGACCTCAGCATCCTCATCTGTGAAATGGGATGATAATGCCCCCCTCATGAGACTGTTGTGGAGTCCAGATGCAAAAACAAGCCTGAGAATGCTGGACCCAGGGCTGAGCACACAGTGGGAGAATGATAGAGCTGGGTCCAGTGGGGAATGGGAGGCGAGAATATGAGACCCCAGGTGTGGGTTGCCTTTTGGAGAAGTGACTTGAGAATACCAAGGCTTTCTTGAGAGCTGGGTAAAGCCTAGCACAACTGCAAGCCATAGAGCCTCTAGGAATGGTATCCTAGTAGATTGTAAACCCAGGCCTCAGCCAGTTCTACTAGTATAACTACATCCTCTCCCCATTTGTAGCTTCCCAGGTGATGCTAGTAGTAAAGAACCCACTTGCTAATGCAGGAGACGTAAGAAACATGGGTTCAATTCCTGGGTCAGGAAGATCCCCTGGAGAAGGGCATGGCAACCCACTCGAGCATTCTTGCCTGGAGAATACCACTGACAGAGGAGCCTGGCAGTCTACAGTCCATAGGATTGCAAAGAGTTGGACATGACTGAAGTGACTTAGCATGCATGCATCTCCCCCATTTGAAAGATTGGGAAACTGAGGTTCAGAGTGTGGAAAAACTCACCCAGAGTCATGTAACAAGTCAATGACTAGGCTGGGGCTTGACCCCACATCTTTCTAACTATGTGGTCAGGCTCTTTGTCCCAACTTGGACCTTATCCCACATCAGAGAATTGGGGGCTGAGAACTAAGAAGGTAGCCTCTTATGGAACTTTCAGAAAGGGCATGTTGCCAGCTTGGCCATGCCTGCCTCTTCGAACCTCAGTTTCCTTCTCTGGAAAATAAGACCAGAGCATCTGCCCAGAAGGTGTACAGGATTTGCACATAATAAGTTTTGTAAGAACTCCATGTGTGCAAGGTCACCTCCCACCTTCTTGGCATCTAGATCAAGAATCAGAACTCAGGTAGCTACAGACCAGGTGGATAACACCCATAAGGGGCTGCTATAAGAAAAGTGGTGGTGCAAATCAGTGATCAGTGGCAGCAGGCAGTCAACTTCAGTGCCCAGGACACCACTGGGAGGGGTAGAGATGGTGGCTAATTGGATCCATCTAAGGATGCTCACTGCTGCTATGAAGGAAGCACACTCAGACTGCCAAATCTTAGTTTTCCAAGAGGAGCTGGAAATCTGATTTTCACATGAACTCTTCTAATTTTTAAATGTTGATCAGTAACTTTAAAAAAAATTTTTAAGCACTCCAAGTTAATCAGGCATGTCCAAGGGCGAGGTTTTGCCAGTTTGTGCCTGTGTTGCTGGCCCTCCCTCCCCTGCCCCCTCCTGGGAGCACAGCTGGGCTCTGACAGCCTGAGTAGATAAAAACAGGCCTCGCATGTACACAGCCCAGCCCTAAAGTAGCAGGGACGTGCACACCCTTCATCTTCTTTAATTCTCCCTGCAGCCCTGGGGGAGCAGGGAGTAGGTTTGTTAGGGTCCCCAGTGAGGAGGAGGGACTTGCCTAAGGTCATAGAGCTGATTAAAAAATCAGGAAGCTGGTAAGTTGGGGAGCTGTCCTGACTTCTGGCCCATGCCTCACCTGGAGGAGGGAGCCTGATGGAGGGGCTGGTGTGAGAGGACCCTGGAGCTGGGCTACCAGGGGTGAAAAGAAGGTTGGTGAGAACTCACAGCACACCTCCTATAGCCCTTGGCAACTCCTTCCAGTTCCAGCCCAAGCTCCCTATTTTGTTGTGGTGTTTAGTCACTAAGTCATTTTCGACTCTTTTGGGACCCCATAGACTATAGCCCACCAGGCTCCTCTGACAATGGGATTTCCCAGGCAAGAATTCTGGAGTGGGTTGCCATTTCCTTCTCCAGGGGATCTTCCCTGGGATTAAACCCAGGGATCAAACCACTTCTCCTGCGTTGGCAGGCAGATTCTTTACCACTGAGCCACCCGGGAAGCCCCAAGCTCCCCATACAGCTGTTTTTATGCTGATGAAAACCAGATCCAAAGAATTGCAGCTGACCTCTCCTGTGTTTCAAACCTGTCTCCCAGAAGCCTCCTGGATATCTCCCCTATAAGGCCCACAGACACCCCAGTTAAATTTCCCAAAACCCAGTCCCCCACCATCCTCTGCAAGACTGCTTCTCCTCCCATCCCCCCATTTTGGTGAAATCCTCACCCCCAAGTCCCATAAGCCCAAAGCTTGGGGGACCCAGTGGTGAACAATAGCAGCTGAATCCCCATCCAGGCACCTGAGGGCTAGGTGGGGATCCAGAGGTGTAAAGGGCTATAGGCAGAATGACAAGAGTCTGGTTAGGAGTAGAACAAGAGGCCACGGGAACCCGGAGGAAGGTGGTAGGCAAAGAAGGGTCATTGGAGGAGGCGTTTAAACTGAGAACTGATGGTTTACTAAAAGCCAAGCAGGAAAGTTGTAGAGGCCAAGATGAGAGAGAATGTGAACCCCTGGTTGAACCCAAAGCAGTTTTGTGTGTGTGTGTGTGTGTACACATGCTGTGGGGCATACAGTGCATAATGAAAGATAAAGCCCACCAACTGAGTAAATACACAGGGGCTTAGAAGCATATTAAAGAGTTGGACGTGACCCTAAAGATTTTAAAGAAGTCATTAAAAGTTTCTTTTTCCCTGTTTTTTTTTAAATAATACATGCACACATAATCAAAATTCAAGCATTGCAAAGCAGCATTAATAAAACAGTTTCTTCTACCTCCAGATATCTCTGGTCTCGCTTCCCAAAGGCAATCACTGCTAAAAGTTTCATGGGTTTCCTTCCCGAAATTTTCTCTTTATAAATAAACCTACAGATGTGTACCTGTCCTCTCCCTTGCCTACACTCATAGGAACCCACTCACCATGCTGTCCCCTGGTTTTTTTCCTTAACTTACCTTGAGCATCTTTCCTCATCACTCTACCCATTCTGACAGCTGTGGAGGGTGGAGGGTTTCCCATATGTTTGTCCCACATTTTACAAACCCACTTCCTGGTTTCCTTCTCATTACCAGCTATGTTCTCATGCACCATTAGTCTGATATTGATAAATGTCCTTCCAAAAAGATTGCAGCCAATTTATTTCCCCTAAAAGAGCAAGGAGGGCTTTGAGCCAAGAGTGGCATGGTGGGACCAACGTCATAGAAAGGGCATTCAGTCATTTATTTAACAAACATGTATTGGAAACCGCTTGCTTACCATGTGCCAGTCATTGTGCTCAACCCTGAGACTACATCAGTTAACATGGCAAAGTCCCCACACTCCTGGAGCGGACATTCTCATGGGAGAGACACATCATGAGCAATAAACAAGCATATGCAATTTGAGGATGAAGACAGGTAGCAGAAAGAAAAACGGAGCAAGGCAAGGGGGAAGGAGAGCATCAGCCAGTGTTGGGAAGGAGGCTGCTTTATCCTGGATGTGTCAGGGAAAGCTTCAGGGAGATGCAGATGTTGGGAGCGAAAGCATTTCAGGCAGAGAGGAGACAGCCAGTGCAAAGGCCCCACGGTAGTGGGTTCAGGGACCAACAGGGCAGACGGGTCGCTGAAGTGGGGTAATCAGGGGAGAGCCATAGGAGACAAGACCAAGAGCTGTGACAGGGCCAGAAAATACAGGAACTTATGGGCTATGGTGAGGAGTTTCCCTGGTGACACAGATGGTAAAGAATCTGCCTGTAAATTGGGAGATCCAGATTCGATCCCTGGGTCGGGAAGATCCCCTGGAGAAGGGAATGGCTACCCACTCCCGTATTCTTGCCTGGAGAATTCCATGGACAGAAGAGCCTGGCAGGCTACAGTCTGTGGGGTCGCAGAGTTGGACACAGCTGAGTGACTAACACTTTTACATTGCATGAAATGGAGAGACACTATATGGTTCTGGGCAAAGGAGGTCTGCCTTGAATTTTACTAAGATCCCTCTGGCTGCTGTGTTGAGAATAAACAAATAGGGTGAAGGATAAAGCAAGGATAATTCCAGTCAGAGATGGTGTGGGTTTGGCTCAGGATAGTTGCCAAATTCTGGATTTCTTTTGAAGGTAGATCCATTATGTTTTGCTCGGATGTTGGGCTGGAGGGTTTGAGAAGAGGTCGAGGGATCTTGGCCTGAGCACTATAACGTGACTTTGGTGATGTGGGGAGGAAGAGGTCTGGGGGAATCAGAGCGCTGCTTGCCTTGGCTGCTGAGTTGCATGCTGATCCAGCCACCTGCCAGATCCTTTCCCTGGGTGTACCCCAGGTACCACACACTCAGTTTGTCCAAAATGCAACTCTCCCATTCCCCATATGTCTTGCCCAGCACCCCCCAACCCCAGCCAGAATCCTGCAGACCACCCCCACGATCACCTCTTACATCCAGTTGGTTCCTGTCAGTTTCCCTTGGACCTCTCAAAGCTGCCAACTCTTCATCCCCACCACCTTCGCTGTACTGTCTCTTATCTAGGCCATCACAGAGAAAGGGCTGCGTAAACGAATGAAAAGCAGGATGCATGAGAGGTTGAATAAATGATTGGCCAACCCCTCCTCTCCAGCCTCCACACCACCCCTAAGCAATCTTTGAAAACACACATTTCAGACTATGCTCTTTCCTCAACCGTAAACCATTCCCATCTCCCCAGGGCCTACACAGATATAAACTGGTGATCCACAGACATACTTTGGCCCACATACCATATTTTTTAAATCTTGAATTAATTGGGATATTTTACATTAAACTTCTATATTTCCCACTTCTGACTGATACTACCAGGATGCATTTCTCCAGGACAGTACTTGGCTAACGGAGTATGGTCCGCTCTTTAGACAGGGCATGTGCTCTCCAGTTTGCCTTAGTCCTGAACACTCCCTACTGTTTAGGACCCGGGAGTGTTCCTTCAATTAGATTACCTGCCTGGCCCCTATGGCATCAGAATTTGTGACCCATGGCCTAAAGAAAAACAGCATAACTTCTAGATAGCATGTTGCATGGGGGGGGGGGCTGAAAAGGGAGGGGTAAAAAGTTAGATTGTGGCCAAGTTGTGAAGGGCCTTGAATGCCCTTTTAGGAAGCCTGGCCTTTATCCAGAGGGCCAGTGGGAGCAGTGAAACAGGGAAATGGTATTAGCCCAGACCCTATGGACAGGAGGGGATCAGACAAAGTTAGAGAATGTGAAGAAGGCCCGGCTGTTAGGAACAGTGAGAGGGAAGGGGCCTGGATAGAGGCTTCTCCCACTGGGTCTCCTCTGAGCCTGAGTCTGCTCTTTCTGTGTTTCAGAACCAGACAGACGCCTGGGGCCCAAGCATGGTCTTGAGGGCAATTGGGCAGTGCTGAAGACCCAGCCTGGCTCCAGCTGCTTCGAAAGGACTCCAGCCCCCCAGGACCCCAGCCCACAGCCTTCTGCTGCCCACAGGATGGGAGCCTGGGGGCTGGGAGCCAGGCCATGAGGGACTGCTGCCCCTCCCAGCAAAAGGCCATCCCCACACACCCAAGGCACAGCCCTGCCCAAAGCCCAAGCATGGCCTCCAGACACAGCAGCCCCAGCGGGGCTGGGGAAGGGGCATCCTGCTCTGCGGACCCTGGCAGGAGTCTGGCCTACCCCTCCAAGACCCGCATCCCTTCCCAGGAGGCAGCCGCCAAGGAGACATTAGGGACACAAGGAGCCTTGATCTCAGGAACACCAGAAACCACCTTCTCTGGGAGGCCAGAGCCTGTGTCCTCGGTGAAAACTGATCCTTCACCCTCAGAGAACAGAAACCCAATGTTCTTAGAGAATATGGATTCCAAGTCTTCAAAACAGCTAGATTCCATTTCCATAGGAAAGGAAGATGCTGGGTCCTTGAGGATGGCAGATCCTATGTTTACAGGAAAGACAGAGCCTGCAATCATAGGGGAAGTGGATTCTGTGGCTTCTGGAAGTAAGGATCCCGTGACCCTAGGAAAAGAGGATCCTGGATCTTTGGGAAAGGTAGATCCTCAGTGCTCCAGCGAGATGGATACAGTGTCCCTAAGGAAGGAGGAGCCTGGATCCTTGGGCAAAGTGGATCCTGTGTTCCCAAGAAAGGAGGAGCCCAGGTATTCAGGAAAAGACCTTCGAGTGTCCTCAGAAGAGGTGGGGTCTGCATTTACAGAAAAGACAGATCTTGTAGCCTTGGGAAAGAGAGATCTCGAGTTCTCAGCAAACGCGGATCCTGTGTCCTTGGAAACGCTGACTCCAGGGTCACCAGGCAAAATCATGCCTGGAACAGTGGCTCTGGGGCCATCAGGAAGGGCAGATCCTACTCACTTGGGGATGACAGATCCTGCATCTATGGTAAATGCAGAAATCATGTCCTCCACAAAAGAGGACCCTCAGTTCCTAGGAAAGATGGACCCTGCCTCCTCAGAAAAGCAAGGCTCCATGTCTGTGGGAATGACAAAAACCATGTCTGCTGGACAGGTGGAGCCCACGTCTTTGAAAAATATGGACCCCGTGTCTGCAGGCGAAGTGGGTTCGGTTTCTTTGGCAAAAGTGGATCCTGTGTCCTCAGGAAAGCCAGAGCCCTTGTCTCCCATGCAGGCAGAACTGATGTCAGTGGGAAAGACAGAAACCACATCCTCAAGAAAGGAGGACCCAGTGTCCTCCAGAAAGGGGGATCCCATTTCTGTGGGAAATACAAAAACATCACCTCCTGGAAAAGTGAATCCTGAATCATCAGGAGAGATTGACTCTGCGTCCTCTGGTCCTGTGGGTCCTCCTTCCTCTGAAAAAGCTGAGGCAGTGACTAGGGGGAAAGCAGACCCATTGTCCTTGGAAAAGTCAGGTCCCCTGGCCCCTGGAAAGGTGGGTCCCCCAGCCTTGGGGAAGGCTGATCCCCCCATCTCGGGGAAAGTGAACCCTGTGAGCAAGGGAAAGCCGGAAGCTGTCCTCCCCGGAGACATGGACTCCGAGTCCGCAGGAAGGGTAGCCCCCACGAGCCAAGGAAAAACAGTCTGGGCATCCTCGGGAAAGGCAGAAGCTGTCCCAGAGGGAACGGTGGATGCTCTGCCCCTCGAGAAGGGCAATCCTATGAACTCCACGAAGGTGGATCCCAGGGCCTCCGGGAAAGCAGAATCCAAGTCCGAGGGCAAAGCGGAAACCACACCCTGTGGGCAGGAGGGCACCGCCTCACCAGGGAAAGCAGAGGCTAAATCTTCGCCGACCGAGAAGCCACTGGCCCCGGAGAAGCCGGATCCTGGACCCTCAGAATCAGCAGGCTCTATTGCCTCTGGGAAGGTGGCGCCTGTAGCCCTGGACAAGACTGACTCTGTGCCTCCGAGAAAGGGGGAGCTCCCATCCTCGGGGAAGGGGGACAGCCTGACTCTGGAGAAGGCCTCCAGGCAGGCAGATGGCAAACCCTGTGACTCCGCTCCTTCTCCCGCAGACGGCGGGGGCCGCGTGGAGCCAGCGTCACTGCCCAGCTCCGAGGCCTCCAGCCTCGTCCGGAAGGACCCGGCGGCTGCCAAGGCCGAGAGGAGCCCCGGCCTGGAGGCGGTCGCGCCGCCGCCGCCCGGGCCGCGGACTCGCGACAACTTCACCAAGGCGCCGTCGTGGGAGGCGAACGCCCCGCCGCCACGCGAGGACGCGGGCACGCAGGCGGGCTCGCAGGCCTGCGTGTCGGTGGCCGTGAGCCCCATGTCTCCGCAGGACGGCGCGGGCGGCCCGGCCTTCAGCTTCCAGGGGGCGCCGCGCGCGCCCAGCCCCGCGCCCGGACCGCCCTCTCGCCGGGACGCGGGCCTGCAGGTGTCGCTGGGCGCCGCCGAGACGCGCTCCGTGGCCACCGGGCCCATGACACCGCAGGCCGCCGCGCCGCCCGCCTTCCCCGAAGTGCGGGTGCGGCCGGGCTCCGCGCTGGCGGCCGCCTCGGCGCCCCCCGAGGCGGTCGAGCCGGTGCGCGACGTGAGCTGGGACGAAAAGGGCATGACGTGGGAGGTGTACGGCGCCGCCATGGAGGTGGAGGTGCTGGGCATGGCCATCCAGAAGCATCTGGAGCGACAGATCGAGGAGCACGGTCGCCAGGGGGCGCCCGCGCCGCCACCTCCCGCTGCGCGCCCGGGCCCGGGCCGCGCGGGCTCCGTCCGCACCGCGCCTCCGGAGGGAGCCGCCAAGCGCCCGCCGGGCCTCTTCCGCGCGCTACTGCAGAGTGTGCGGCGCCCGCGATGCTGCTCGCGAGCCGGGCCCACGGCCGAGTGATCGGCTCCCCTTTTGTACGCCCGGGTTTCCAACCTTCTCAGGCTCCCTTCTCGATCCCAGGCCCCTAGAAGGGATCCCCTCGACGCGCGACAGGCCTCCAAGGGGCGGGCAGCATCTAGGGTCTTCTCATCCTGTCTTTCCAGCCCCCTTCCCCTCCTGAACACACCAATGAATACCCTCTACCCAGCTCCTTCGTGGTCAGGAGCCCATGAACCCAGCCCCGACACCCCACCGTCCCCTCATAGCCCTCAGCGCTACCCTCTCCCGGCCACACTGGGCGACCTCTGGGGACCTGCTCAGAGTCCCTCTGGGGACCTAGCCTTGAGAGCTAGGGCAGGCTCCTGAGATGTCCAGACAGGTGCGCTATGGTCTCCAGAGGCAGCCAGGTCCCCAGAACGGGAGAAACTGTGTACAAAAGCCCCAAGTATGTGAGGATTGGCATGTGAGACCCCCGATGTGCAAGCCCGGGGTGTATGCGAGTGCGTGTCCACGCGGCGGGCTGGCCCCATGGCCTGGGCATCTCTTGCATGCTGGTAGTTGTCCCCAGTTCCTGTCTCCCCCTCACCTGGCCCTATCCCCACCCTCACTGGACACCGCTCCACAATTCCCAGACAGGCCAAAGGCAGCTGCAGGAGTGCCCTGTGGGTGCAGCTGCAAGAGTCACAGAAACGCCGGAGGGTCATGGTCAGAGGCCCACAGCCTGGTGACAGCTGGCCTTGGGTGCTGGGGACACGACGGAGAGCTCACTCTACAACCACCGTAGTCCCTAAAAGACCACCCTCTCCGGTCCCTCGTCCCCCAGTGCCGTGAGCCCCACAAGCCCCTTGTGACCACTCAGTACCCCTGTCCCCCAACCCTCCAGCCACGGTTTTTGGCTACAAACTGTCACAATACATTGGTAATAAAATACTCCCCCAACCCTTGTCAGCTGTGATTGGCTACAAGCAGACGGGGGTGGAGCAGCTTATCTTATTATGATCAGGGAAGGGTAGGTGTAATTTGGGCGTAACAAAGCCCCTTTGGGGGTGGATCAGAAGAGTGGGGGCCCTGTGGAGCTCTGTGGCCAGAGTCTGGTGGCTACGCCCCCATCACAGGTCTGTGGTGTCCAGGCCAAGGTTGGTGAAGACCAGCCCCTCCTTCCTCCCGAAGTGGTCACTGTCCCAGGGCTCTGGATCTGGCCCCATGGGACCGTGCAGAGGCTCCTTCTGTGGAAAGAGGGAGGGGAGGGGTCAGGCCAGGGCCAAGATGGAGTGATTTCCCCAGTCCTTAGGAGAATGAATGGGCCTTCAAGCTCACGACCAGATGGTTCCTTGGCTGGGGTCTCAGTTCCTGACTCTGTCCCAGAGGCAGCCATGACTGCTGGTGGTGCAGACGGGTTCAGGTGATGGGGCGGGCCTCAGGGGTCTACTCCAGCCTTTGTCTTGCCCACGGACGTGGCGGCATTTTGGTCTCCTGCCAGGTCCTGAGTAATGTCAGGCCCTGTGTCCTGTACCAGAGAGCCAGTCCAGCCACAGTCCTTGCCACCTGTACCTCATGGCATGCACGGTGGGTGCTGGGCACAGCCACCCACGTCCTGAGGTACTCACAGGACTCCCTGAGGGAGGGATCATGTCCCCCAGTTTACAGATGAGGAAACTGAGGCTTGGAAGGCTCTCTGGCCCAGAAGGGGCAGAGCAACGTTTGGACCACTGGTCTTGCTGACTCTAAAGCCTGTCCACGGCTCCATGCTGCCCCTGGCTGAATTTGGCAGGTCCTTCTGCCATCCCAGAGTGATACATCACACCCAGGTCCTGCCTGCCGGCCATCACAGCATACACTCACTGGTCTCCTGCCCTCCCTCTTCCCGCTCACCATGTGACATGTCACACTCACACCTTCACAAGAATCCCTCTTGTGGACCAGCCAGGCCTCCAGGCTCAGTTACCCCACCATGAAGACACCCATGGGAGCAAAGCCCCAACCGCTGCCACCACCTCCACCCTCACTAAGGGCTTTTTCCAGACTGGGGTTGTTCTGGTCCCTGGTAAACAGTGGAATATCTGAGGGGGTCCCAGGAGGAACTAAACAGTCTGCCATGCTCCCCAGAGCCCTCCACACAGACCCCCATTGGGAACAGTTGGCACAGTGCAGCCCAGGAAGCAGCCTGGCCTGGGAGGTAGGAGACCTGGGTTCTGGGCTGCCCTGGCCTCCCAAGCTTTTTGATCTTGGGCAGTTCAGCACCCCTCCCTGGCCTCGTTGGCTTGAAAAACTCAGACTGGATGAGCCCTCAGGTTTTTCAGACCTTCCACACAAACATTTATGGAAGGCTTAGGTGAGTCGGCCCCAAGGGGTCTCTGGAAAAAGGCCCCACCTGCATTCCGCACTTGGAGACCTCAAGGCCCACCTTCCACTGCAGGATCACGGAAACAACCCCAGCCCCTGCCTTCGCAGGATTGGCTCTTTACCGGCCTGAAGATGCTCAGAGCTCTGGCCCTCCTCCCTCTCCAGACTCTCTGGGAGTTCCCTGGCCCTCCCCAACCCACAGGTCCAGCCCCACTGCTGGGGTCTCTGACTCTACTCCCCTCCCCACTCCATTCTCCTCCACTAGGGTCAACCTTAGCCTCTGTTAGGAACCACCTGCCCAGTCGCCGGCTCCAGCCCACAAGACTGTTTCCCTCCACCTAAGTTGGAGTTTTTGCTCCAAACCATCTCGAACCCAGAGATGAGCCATCCATCCAGAGGCCTCCAGCACTGCCTGGCAGCCTGAACCCCCATCCACCACCTTCATCCTTGGGGGCCCATTTGGAAGCCTTCAAGTGACAGCCAGGTCCTTGGGCAGCATTCTGATATTTTAACACCTGTAAGAGGCTTTGGTTGACCAAATCTTTTCAAGTAAGGGATCCTTAAGGGAAAATAAGGCCTGAAGCATGAGGCTTCCCTGGTGGTCCAGTGATTAAGAAGAGAAGAAGAGAAGTCACTCAGTCGTGTCCGACTCTTTGCGACCCCATGGACTGTGGCTCACCAGGCTCCTCAGTCCATGGAATTTTCCAGGCATGAATACTGGAGTGGGTTGCCATTTCCTTCTCCAGGGGATCTTCCCGACCCAGGGATCGAACCCGGGTCTCCCTCATTGTAGGCAGACGCTTTACCGTCCAAGCTACCAGGGAAGCCCAGTCTGCCTGCCAATGCAGGGAAATCAGGTTTGATCTCTGCTCCAGGAACATCCCATGTGTCTCGAGGCAACTAAGCCCCCGCGCCACGATTACTGAGCCGGCACTCTGGATCCCGCAAACTGCAGCTATGGAGTCTGTGTGCTGCAACTACTGAAGCCTGCTTGCCCTAGAGCCTGTGCTTTACAACAAGAGAAGCTACAACAATGATAAGCCCATGCACCACAACTAGAGAAAGCCCTCACACAGCAATAAAGACCCAGCACAGCCTGGATTCTTTACCAGCTATCAGGGAAGCCCCAGCACAGCCAATAACAAATAAATAAATATTTTTTAAAAGTGAAAGTCCTGAAGCATGAAGGGTGGCTGTGGATCCCCAGGAGGGCAGGGCTAGGCTGAGGGTAAGACCCAAAGTAGGATGGATAAGGTGAATGGCGGGTGGATACCCATCCCTACACACACACACACACACACACACACAAAACCATAGACTATCAAATGTCAGTGGGCCTTAGAGCTTCTACTCCAGTAGTGGTTTTCAAAGTGGGAAGGAGAGGATAGCTGCTCCTGGTTCTGGCGCCGCATCACCCACCCAGCCCTCTAATCTACTTTCCCAGTTGCCTGGTTCTCATTCACCTGCACATTAGAATCCCAGGAGCTTTAGCAGCACCTTGCTTCCCAGGCCCACCGTAGCTGATCAGAGTCTCTGGGCTGTGACCTGATATACTCACATCTAAAGAGCTCCCCATGTCAGCAGCCCAGGCTATGCAAATGCTTGATCTAACCGAACCAACTAGCGTACTGAACAAACAATAGCGCTGCTATTCACTCGAGCCTACCTTTGCTCTTCAGTTGGATTATGTTCATCTCCGGATCTCCTCTTCCCACCCCACCAGCTTTTATATAAAGGATATAAAGGGAAGGAACCAGATTTCTGAACACTTGCTTTGTGCCAGATGGTTTCTATACCCACTCTTATTTCATCCTCACAACAGTTTTGAATAGTTGGTGTTCTGATCCCCATTTATAGATGAGAAAACTGAGAACCAGAGGGAAGATGTCACCCACCCAGGGTCACAGTGAATGAGTAGAGGAATAAGGATTGGGTCCCCTTCCAAAGCCGTGGGATTTCCCAGGGCTGAGTGCAGCGACACACCCATGTCAGCAGCAGGTCCCTCGAGCTCTGTCCTGATCCCCACCTCTTCAGAGAAGAGCCCTAAGTCAGAAGCCCCAGGTACCAACTCATCCCCCATCTTGCCTTGATTTCCTGCCTGCTGTTTTCCAGGTCCACAGAATTGTCATCCAGGGAGTTGACGCTGTAGGGGAGATGATGGAGCTCAGATGATTGGCAGGCCCAATCCAGCCTGTCTCTGGCCAACAACTTCCACTACCACCGTTACCACCGTATCCATCACCACACCAATCACTGTCACTATCACCCTTTCCAACACCATGACTATTACCACCAACCAGCCTGGCTGTCAGGGGCACTACTCACCTGATGTGGTCCAAGTCGCTGGAGGAAGATTGGGACTCAAAGCCCAGGTCCTTGGCGGGGAGGTTCAGCATGGGATTAGCCCTGGAGAGAAGGCCCAGTCCAGTAACCATGGGCTTAACCACCCCATGGGGCCTCTTACCCACCCTTTGATCCCCACTTACCTCTCAGTGTTGTACACGTTAGTCCCAGGGATGGCAGAGCCTGGGGGCATCACCCCCACCGCTGTCTTCCGGGCCTCCTTGGCAGCTTTCATGGCCCGAAGCTTCCGCTGGTAGCTATGGGGAACCCGGAAGGGGAGGTCACTACTTTCCCTGTTCACCTACTGTGTGCCCAGTACAGGCCCTGAGAGTGTGATTTCACCACAACCTGGCTGGTGGAGTGTTAGCGCCATCTTACAGAGGGTAAGAACCACAGAAGGGAAATCACTGCTGAAGACCACACAGCTGATCAGTGGCAAAGCCTAGAATTACACCCAGATATGGCTACTGCCTCCATATGTATTAGAAAGGGTGAAAGAAGCAACATTTACTAAATGCATAGCATGAGCCAGTGCCCCTGTCCCCAAGTCAGGCCACTGCCAACCCACTGCCACCTTCAGGCACGGGCAGCAGCAATCCTAGGAGGGGTATGTTGGCATAAGTCCTTCTGCAGTTTGCTTTTAGCCTTGCCTTAGAGTTCCCTTGTGGCTCAGATGGTAAAGCGTCTGCCTACAATGCGGGAGACCCAGGTTCAATCCCTGGGTTGGGAAGATCTCCTGCAGAAGGAAATGGTAACCCACTCCAGTATTCTTGCCTGGAAAATCCCATGGATGGAGAAGCCTGGTGGGCTACAGGCCATGGGGTTGCAAAGAGTCGAACACAACTGAGTGACTTCACTTTCACTTTAGAGCCTGTAGACTCCAGGACTGGGCCACCTCAGGCCAAACAACTAACAGGAAGGGAGCACCCCAGCCATCAGCAGAAAATTAGATTAAGGATTTACTGAGCATGGCCCTGCCCAACAGAGGAGACCCAATTTTTCCCACAGCCAGTCCCTCCCATCAGAAAGTTTGCACAAGCCTCTTACCTTCTTCCATCAGAGGGCAGACAGAAAAAGCAAGAACTATAGTCCCACAGCCTCCAGAATGAAAACCATAATCACAGAAAGCTAACCAAAATGATCACATGGATCACAGCCTCGTGTAACTCAGTGAAACTATGAGCCATGCTCTGCAGAGCCACCCAAGATGGATGGGTCATGGTGGAAAGTTCTAACAAAACATGGCTCACTGGAGAAGAGAATGGCAAACCACCCCAGTATTCTTGCCTTGAGAACCCATGAATAGTATGAAAAGACAAAAAGATATGAATAACACTGGAAGATGAGCCCCACCAGATTGGTAGGTGTCCAGAAAGCTACCAGGGAAAAGTGAAGAAATAGCTCCAGAAAGAATGAAGAGGCTGGGCCAGAGCACAACTGGCACTCAGCTGTGGATGTGTCTGGTGGTGAAAGTAAACTCCAATGCTGTAAAGAACAATATTGCATAGGAACCTGGAATGTTAGGTCCATGACCATGGATGTGGTCAAGCAGATGGCAAGAGTGAACATCAACATTTTAGGAATCAGTGAACTAAAATGGATAGGAATGGTCATATATAAGGGCAAGAATCCCTTAGAAGAAATGCAATAGCCCTCATAGTCAACAAAAGAGTTCAAAATGCAGTACTTGCATGAAATCTAAAAAAAAAAAAAAAAAAAAAAAACAGAATGATCTCAGTTTGTTTCCAAAGCAAACTATTCAACATCACAGTAATCCAAGTCTATACCACAACCACTAATGCTGCAGAAGCTGAAGTTGACCAGTTCTATAAAGACCTACAAGACCTTCTAGAACTAACAAAAAGGGGTGTCCCTTTCATCATAGGGGACTAGAATGCAAAAGTATGAAGTCAAGAGATACCTGGAGAAACAAGCAAGTTCAGCCTTGGAATACAAAATGAAGCAGGGCAAAGGCTAACAAAGTTTTGCCAAGAGAACACACCGGTCATAGCAAACACCCTTTTCCAACAACCCAAGAGTCATCCAAGAGATGATTCTACACATGGACATCACCAGATGGTCAATACCAAAATCAGATTGATTATGTTCTTTGCAACGAAAGATGGAGAAGCTCTCTACAGTCAGCAAAAACAAGACCTGGAGCTGTGGCTCAGATCATAGGCTCCTTATTGCAAAATTCAGGCTTAACTTGAAGAAAGTAGGGGAAACCACTAGACCATTCAGATATGACCTAAATCAAGTCACTTATGATGATACAGTGGAGGTGATGAGCAGATTCAGGGGATTAGATCTGGTAGACAGAGTGCCTGAAGAACTATGGATGGAGATTTGTAACACTGTACAGGAAGAAGTGACCAAAACCATCCCCAAGAAAAAGAAATGCAAGAAGGCAAAGTTATTGACAGGAGGCCTAACAAATAGCTGAGAAAAAAATAGAAGCAAAAGGCAAAGGAGAAAAGGAAGGATATACCCATCTGAATGCAGAGTTCCAGAGAATAGCAAGGAGAGATAAGAAAGTCTTCCTAAGTGAACAACACAAAGAAATAGAGGAAAACAGTAGAATGGGAAAGATTAGAGATCTCTTCAAGAAAATTAGAGATACCAAGGGAACATTCCATGCAAAGATGGGCAAAATAAAGGACAGAAATGTCAAGGACCTAAAAGAAACAGAAGAGTTTAAGAAGAGGTGGCAAGAATACACAGAACTCTACAAAATGGTCTCAATGACCTGGATAAGCACGATGATGAGATCACTCACCTAGAGCCAGACATCCTGGAGTGTGATGTCAATTGGGCCTTAGGAAGCATTACTATGAACAAAGCTAATGGAGGTGATGGAATTCCAGCTGAGATATTTCAAATCCTAAAAGATGATGCTGTTCAAGTACTGCACTCAATATGTTAGCAAATTTGGAAAACTCAGCCACAAGTGGCCACAATACTGGAAAAGGTCAGTTTTCTTTCCAATCCCAAAGCAAGGCAATAGCAAAGAATGTTCAAACTACTGTACAATTGTGCTCATTTCACATGCTAGCAGGGTTAATGCTCAAAATCCTTCAAACTAGGCTTCAAAAGCATATGAACCAAGAACTTCCAAATGTACAAGCTGGTTTTAGAAAAGGCAGAGGAGCCAGATACCAAATTGCCATAATCCATTGGATCATAGAGAAAGCAAGGAAATTCCAGAAAAACATCTACTTCTGCCCCATTGACTAGGTTAAAGCCTTTGACTATGGATCACAACAAACTGCAGAAAATTCTTAAAGAGATGGGAATACCAGACCACCTTACCTGCCTCCTAAGAAACCTATATGCAGGTCAAGAAACAACAGTTAGAACAGTTAGAACAATGGACTGGTTCAAAATTGGGAAAGGAGTACATCAAGACTGTATATTGTCACTATGCTTATTTAACTTATATGCAGAGTACATCACGTGAAATGCCAGGCTGGATGATTCACAAGCTGGAGTCAAGATTGCTGGGAGAAATATCAACAACTTCAGATATGCAGATGATACCACTCTAATGGCAGAAAGCGAAGAGGAACTAAAGAGCCTCTTGATGAAGGTAAAAAGAGGAGAGTGAAAGAAAGCTGGCTTAAAACTCAGTGTTCAAAGAATGAAGATCAAGGCATCCAGTCCCATCACTTCATGGCAAATAGATGGGGAAAAAGTGGAAAGAGTGACAGATTTTATTTTCCTGGGTTCCCAAATCACTGTGGACAGTGACTACAGCCATTAAATTAAAAGATGCTTGCTCCTTGGAAGAAAAGCTATGACCAATCTAGACAGCATATTAAAAAGCAGAGACATCACTTTACTGACAAAAGTCTGTGTAGTCAAAGCTATGGTTTTTCCAGTAGTCATGTATGGATGTGAGAGTTGGACCATAAAGAAGGCTGAGCACCAAATAATTGATGCTTTTGAACTGTGATTCTGGGGAAGACTCTTGGGAGTCTTGGAATCCAAGAAGATCAAATCAGTCAATCCTAAGAAAAATCAACCCTGAATACTCTGGAAGGACTGATGTTGGAGCTCCAATACTTTGGCCACCCGATGCAAAGAACTGACTCATTGGAAAAGACCCTGATGCTGGGAAAGATTGAAGGCAGGAGGAGGAGGCAACAGAGGATGAGATGGTTGGATGGCATCACCGACTCAATGGACATGAGTTTGAACAAACTCTGGGAGATAGTGAAGGACAAGGAAGCCTGGGGTGCTGCAGTCCATGGGGTCGCAGAGAGTCAGACAGGACTGAGTGACTAAACAACAACATATGCCAGATATCTGCTGGTATGAGATGCACATGGATCCCTGAAATGCTTTGGGGAATCTAGCATCAAGCCTATTCTGCAAATGAGGAAACTGAGGCTTGGGGAGGGGAGATGACCTACCCAAGGGATCATAAGGAGTCACTGTGGATTGAATACAGATGTACCTGACACCTAAGCCCCAGGTCTTTCTACCCCTAGATATCTTGGGTGGTGAGGGAGGGGAGGTTGGAGACACAGAGGGTGATGGGAGCAGCACCTCTTCTGGGTACACATGATGATCGTGCTAAAGATCACGATGACCAGCAGCAAAGCCACTCCCAGTCCTATGGTGACGTTGCGGAGTGTGTCCGGAGACTCCGATTCTAGGCTGTCCTGGGAGCCCTAGAGAAGGAGTGTGATGGGAGGAGGCTGTGGGGTCAGTCTCCCGCCTCCCTGCTCCCCCATTACCTCTGTCCCTCCAACACTCACCAGTACCACCAGCCCCAGCTGCAGCAGCTGCGTCAGGGAGTCCTGGTCATTCCGGATCATCCTGGCCACAAAGCTCCGCTCAGGCCCAAGGGACATTGGCATCCCCCAGGCCTCTTGCTTACCCTCCAGCCCACCCCAAGGGCAACCCCACTCACACACTCAGCTGGTCAAGGGTCAAGGCCGACCCATTTGAGAAGACAAAATAGGCATCGAGGTAGGAACGTCCTCGGGCCCTGGAATGGGGCAGAGGTGAAGCTTGCAGCCTGGGACCACCCGGCCACGCCCCTGCTGCTGATCCTCTCTTCCTTGCCCCAGCCACTGAGTGGGCACTCACCGAACCAGGGAGTCTATGTCCTGAATGTCCACAACGTAGACAGTAGTCCTGGTTGCCTGAGCAAGAGCCCTGCAAAGGGGACAGATGTCACGGAGGGCTGGGGTAGGGACCTTAGCCCAGGCCTGTGGCCAGGGCTCTGCCAGTGAAATTAGGGATTGTGTGAGGGTCACCTCCTCTGGACAGCTCCACTGGTTAAGCAAGTAGCACTCTTGCACAAATTAGACAAGGAAGCCCCTTCCTTTGGGGCCGGGTTTATAGTTTAGCAAGCAGAGTGCCCTTGTGCAGTGCACTGCCTTTGCAACTGGATGTGGCAGGCCTACTTAGGCCTGTCTCTGCCCAGCCAACCATAGGCTTCTGGGGGCATGCAGAAGGGAAGTGCAGGTACAGGTATAGGGTCAAAGACAAGGACCAGATCAAATGTGGGTCACGGACAGCGTTGAGAGATATTCCATTCAGATTTCTGTCAGGGACTAGGCTCCCAAGCCCTGTTCTTCCCCAAAGGCCACCCACCCCCCTGGCTCCCCAGACCTACGCCTTAATCTCGTCCGTTTTGGCGCCCACCTCCTCCTTGCTCAGTGAGAACTGCAGCCTCACGCGGTAACTCTGGTCCACAGTGAAGAGCTATGGGAGGGGGGCATGGAGAAGATGAGACACAAGGGACCCTGGGGCTGGCAGAGGGCACTGGGAACCGGGTCAGAACCGAACACTCACTTTTAGGGTGATTCTGGCTTCCTGGGCAAGACCCTCAGAAGGCTTGTCTTGGGCTTTGACCGTCACTTGGTAGGTGCCTTGGAGAGTGGAGTCAAGGCTGGTGACCAGCCTATGGAAGGTAGGAGGGCATCACTCAGTTCTGAAACCCAAGCTGGAGTCCTCTCGGAACCCCCTTGGACCCCTCCTAGGATGGGGAACTCCCTGCACGGAGGCCCCACTTGGCTCCCCCACCACTGTCCAGGAGCTGCCCGCAGTTACTCAATGTTGCCAGTGAACACGCTGGCCTCCGAGGAAGTGGAGATCCGGAAGAAGCCCTGGAAAGGGATCACGGCCCCGTCCTTAGCGATGAAGTCCACTTGGAAGATGGAGAACAGGATGGCCCCGTTGTTCCCTGAGTCGTCATCTCTGGCCTGGGAGCAAGACAGAGTGAACAAACTCTGGGGGCTGGGCCAGGCCAGGCCCCCCTCCAGCCCCAGCAGGAATCTGAAGCTAGGGTCGCCTGGGAGCCTGGCCCCGCTGTGACCTCTATTGGCTTTCCCCAGGCCACTGACCAAATGCTTTAAACAAACAGGGTTTGAACATGTCCCTGCTTCAACACAACAGGTCACTGCCCAGGTCCCTCCCAGGTGGAAGGCCCCCCCTCTCACTGCCAACACGCACAAGCCTAGGGGCACCCAGTCGTCCTCAGCACCTACTGTGTACCAAGCACCTTCCCCCAGAGCCCTCCTTTCAGCGCTCACTAACAGGAGTATGAATTCCCCCAGCGGACCATGAAATGAGGCGTTTTTATTCACTCTAGTGCCTTTCGGAGAAGAATACGACCAACACACAGAGCTGTGAGGCTGCTGATGTCACTGTTCAGGATGAGGCCAGAGCTGGTGTTGACGTTTCAAAAGGGAGTTAATTTAAAGAAAATTGTTCAAAGCCAAGGCCACACTCCTGACGTTGGAATGAACGTCTTCAGCCAGGGCTGAAGATTGGAAAATTGACCATTCGAGCCTAGAAAGAACCTAGAGAGGGAGAATTGCATGCATGCGTGTATGCTAAGTGGCTTCAGCTGTGTCCAACTCTCTGTGACCCCAAGGACCGTAGCCCGCCAGGCTCCTCTGTCCATGGAATTCTCCAGTGGGTTGCCATTTCCTCCTCCAGGGGATCTTCCCAACCCAGGGATCAAACCCACATCTTTATGTCTCCTGCATTGGCAGGTGGGTTCTTTACCACTAGCGCCACCTGGGAAGCCCCAGAAAGGGAGAATTACTATTCCGCTTTTATAGGAGGACACTGGGGTTCTGAGAGAGACCCGTCCTCCCCAGGGCACATTCGGCTGTAAGTGGGGAGGGCCAGACCCATCCATCTCCACACCCATGCCCTTTCCATAACTCAAGGAGGGCCACCCACATATAAAACGCCTGAACCCTAAGGAGTTACTGCCAAGGGCTGACGGCTTCTTGTCTGGATGGGAAAATGAGCTCCAAAAAGGCATAGCAGCTCCCCAGCTCAGTTAAAAGGCCTGGCCAGGCCCAGGCCCCAGGACTGTGGGGGAGGCCTCAGCCCCCACCCACTGCGGGCACAGCCACCACCCTCTAATAAACACATCCACTGCCATAAAAACTGAAAACATTTTTGCAGCTTGCTCTGGAAATTATTTAATATCAGGAACTTGTTTAATTTACAGTTATTGTGATTTCTCTGTAATAGTCCAGAATTCTGAAGAAAAGCACTTCAAGTGGTTTTTAGGGTCATGAATTTTTTATGAATACCACATTTAACAATTAATGGAGTTTAATGATATCAATTAAGCAGGTGGTTCATTTCCATTTTGGAGAGTTAATACATTTTCTTTCCAGTGTTAAAACATTTGGAGGATGGCTGAAAGACCTAAAGGCCTAGGCCCCGTGTCTGCTGGGGCTAATGTGACTGACAAAGGCTGGAGCCAAGGACTTACCTGGACAGACGCCACCTGCTGGTTGGGCATTACGAGTTCTGGGATGATCACTGCAAGTGTAGACAGGAAGAGGTCAGTGGCATCAGGGCCAGTGCCCGCTTGGCCAAGTGCTGACCATAGCCCAGCTCGGGGCTCATCCCTCCAAACCTGCCCTTAAGCTCTCTACTGCCAGATCCCCATTACAGCTACCTCTGAGCCACTAGTTAGCAGGTCCTCCACCTCCCATTGTGCAGATGGGGAAACTGAGGCCCAGAGAAGGAAGGCTGGGCCCAGGGTCACATGTGAGTTGGGACAGAGATAGAGTGAAACCTCAGGTCTCTCCTCCTGTTGAATCCCTGAGAAAGAGGCAGGGCTGGAGGGCTTCCTCCCTTTCCAGGGGCACACCTGGGGTCTGAGCAGTATCTGTGGGAGTTGCCCAAAGGTAGCTCTGGCAGAGTACAGTGTGGTTGGGGAGGGAGGGGCTTGCAGCTTACCGAACGTCTTATCCTCAGGCAGAAAGTAAGGGGCGTTGTCATTCACATCCTCGATGGTGATGGGGAGGCTTCCTAGAGGGAAAAAATTGGCTGGCTTTGGTCTCTAAGCAAAGACTTGACCCACAAAGCCTGGTCCTCAGGCTTGTTCCCAGCAGCCTCCCTCCCATGCATCACCCACGCCCAGTCCCCTCTGCTACTAACTCAGTCTCCTCTGGCCTTTGTAGGAGGGAGCATCCTCCCCAGACCTCACAGAGGATAAGCAAACTTGTCCAAAGTCACACAGTGAGACCACTGGGCCAGGACTGAGCCCAGCCCAGGTGTGTCCCACCTGGCCACAACATTATTCTGACCTTGGTTAGCTGTGTAAGCTAGATTATTGAACTGCCCACTCTATACCTCAGTTTCCTCATCCATAAAATTGGCTAGGGATCACCTACCACATGGACTGTGTGGGAGTAAAATAGTGAAATGCTTGCAAGGTGCCTAGCATAGGCTGGGCTGTAGTAAGGATTCAATATATGCTGGCTGTTAATGTGACTGTTATCACTACTTGGTGTCAGAGGTGGGATCTGAGCACACGCCTGGCTCTGAAGTGTCTCTTTACACTGCCTCTCAGCATCACAGCATTAAGTGCTAAAGTCCCTTGGACAACAAGGAAATCAAACCAGTCGATCTTAAAGGAAGTCAACCCTGAGTACTCATTGGAAGGACTGATGCTGAAGCTGAAGCTCCAGTATTTTGTTCATCTGATGCAAACAGCCAACTCATTAGAAAAGACCCTGATGCTGGGAAAGATTGAAGGCAGGAGGAGAAGAGGGAGTCAGAGGATGAGACGGCTGGATGGCATCACCAATGCAATGGACATGAACTTGGGCAAATTTCGGGAGATGGTTAGGGACAGGGAGGCCTGGCGTGCTGCTGCCCATGGAGTCAGAAAGACTAAGACACGACTGGGCAACTGAACAACAGCATGCCAAGCACTGCACTCCATGCCTTCCATACATATTCTCATTTACTCTTCACAGCCAACCTACTACCCAACTCCACTTGACCGATGGGGCAACTAGAGCTCAGGGCAGTGTCGTGACTTTCCCAGGGGCACAGCTGGTAGGGGCTGGTGCCAGGATTTGAACCCAGACCTTACAAATTCCAGTTCTTTCCCACAGCCCCTGTGTTATAGCCTGCTGCACCCCGCAGGCCAGGCTGCCTCACCATTGTCACTGTAGGCCTGGAAGCGGGGGTCTGTTGTGACGTCATAGGCTCGCACGACCAGTGTGACCAAGTCACAGGTTTCATAGTCGATGGCCTCGCTCTGGTTGATGAATACCGAGCCGTTGGCCAGCACAGAGAACCAGCCGTGGCACAGGTTGCCCACGTCAACTCCAGCCTTGGTGCAGATGACATTCACAAGCTGTACCTCCACCTGGGACATGGTGTCCGTGTCCTGGGCCACCACGTTGACCAATATGCCATGCTGTGAGCCATTCTCGGCCACCCGGACGCCCTGGAGCGAGGCTGAGTCCAGGGTGGGTGGCACATCATTCACATCCTCCACAGTCACAAGGACTTCTGCTGTGGCCTCACGCCCCTGGGCATCCGTGTTCTCGGCACTCACGATCAGACTGAAGGAGGCCTGTGTCTCGTAGTCCAGGCTCACATCCGAGGGCAACGAGAGGCGGCCCACTGCCTGCCCAGACCCCAGCACCGAGCCTCGCACCATGAAATTGTTGGCGCCGCTCCCTGACAGGCTGAAGCTGATGCGGTTGTTGGCTTCCGTCTGGTCTGCATCCCAGGCCTCCACCACGCCCACCTGCACTCCTGTGGACGAGGGGCAGAGTGCAGAGGGACCCCCAGCCCGGCCACCACCGGGGGCATCCTCTGTCCTCACCCTCCTTGGGCCCTCAGGCCTGCCCTTGACTTACCCAGGGAGTCCCAGGGAGGACTTACCTGGGTCTCTCTCCCTCACCGAGAAGGAATATCTGGACTGGTTGAAGATGGGCAGATTATCATTGATGTCCTGCAGACAGAGGCAGTTCTGAGCCCAGGGAACTCAGGCTCCCAGGTTGGGCCTCCTCAGACACAGCCTGAGAAGCCAATATTTCCCCTGATCTGCGGTCCATTCTCTCTGTCCATCTCCTCAGACAGTGCTGCCCACTTCAGAGATGATGAAACAGATTTCAAGAGGACAGAACTAGCCCAGACCCCACCCCCCGGGGCTCCGAGGTCCATGGCGGGCCCTCTGAAGTTGGGTGCACACCTTGTTCCCCTGTCCACCACTCACAGCTCTCTTAGACCCTGCTCTCCAGAAGGATGGCTCTACATCCCCACCTGCGTCCCTGCCTGGCCCAGCTTGACTCCCCATCTCTCAGATTTACTGTTTTGGTCCCAATACCACCATGTTCCCACAAATACCCAAGTTTTTCCTGGTCCCCTCTTTTCTCCTGTCCCTCCTACCCTAAGTTGACTCCACAACACTCGCTCTGAGCTCATGTGGGGAGGTGCTGGGGGCATATGATAGGGCTTGACCTGGTCCTGCCCTCGGATGCCCACTGCGTTCTGTTCTCATCTTCCCTTTCCGGTGACCTCTCTGGTCACCCACACAGAGTGCTGTCCCTGTCACAGCATCAGGCCAACTCCGCCTGCACCTCCTCCCCTGACGCTGGTGCATGCTGAGTGCTCTTGGCTCTCCCGGTCCTTCCCCAGGGCGGCCCGTGGACTTTTGCTTTCGGCATTTTCTAAATAACGGTAGGACGGACATCTTTGAAAACCAGAGCCCTCTCCTTCTTAACCAGATGGAATTTCTGATGGAGATTTCCCAGAGATGGCGTCACTGCCCCATGCCCACGGCCAGCTGCATTCTCAAGGTCGTCCTCACAGGAGGAGCTACGAGCACTGCTCCGAGTTCAGCCCAACTCTACTTCTTCCTCGTGTGTGACTCTGACCTCTCTGGGCCTCAGTGTCTTCGTCTGCAGAATGGGGGCGTCATCCCTACTCACAGGGCTCATGGGTGTGAAAGAACCCTGATGGCTCAAGAAACGCTGTTTTGCTTTTTTTTCATTCTTTGTGGCCTATTCTCCCCCGCCCCCAAAGACAGCTGGTAAGTCCTCACCTGGCGTCTGTTTCTCAGTTTTCCCTGCTGTCTCATTCTGATCCTTGTAGGAAAGAGTCACATCCCAACCCCGTGGGAAACAGGGCTACTGTGTACAGTGGCACAGGCTGTGCACTGCATAACCCAAGGGGGTGCCAACCACATCATGGACATAAGGTGCTTGTGACCGGGCAGCAGCCTTAGAACCAGACAGACTGGATTCAAAGCCCCATTCTGTGACCCAGGCAAGCAACTGAACCTCTGTGCGCCTTAGTTTTTTGATCAATATGATGGAGCTAACCCCCCCTGCCTCGCAGCGCCCAGTGTGCCCCTAGTGTTTTCTCCAGGCCAGGCATTCTTTGCAACACTTTCCATTGATTAACTCATATTATTTTCACCCCCATTTTACAGATGAGGAACTTGAGGACACAGGGAGGCTGACTGATTGCCTAAGGTTACACAACCAATGAGCCAGGACTCTAACCCATCAGCTTGGCTCCAGAACTCTTTTAGCCACCATACTGCAAGGGCAGAAATGTGATTTGAGTGGGAAGGAGGGAGAACGGGCCACCTTCTGGGGAGCCTCCCAATACGGGGTTCATCCCAAACCCCGTCCCCGGCTGAGCCGGGCCTTACCTCCACAGTGATGGTGACACCAACAGTGGTCCAGAGGGCAGGTTCGCCAGAGTCAGACACGTTCACGGTCAGCACGATGCGGCCCCCCAGAGCAGGGTCGATGGCCTCTCGGTCCAAGGGCCCCAGGTTTCTGAGGATGCCTTTGTCAGGGTCCAGCGAGAAGTTTTGGCTGTAGGGGCTGGGCAGGAGGCTGAAGTGCAGCAGGCTGTTGTTGGTGTCTGGCTGGTCGTCGTCGTGAGCCTGGGCAGGTGAGCAGGGTTGGGATGCCTGCCATCAGATGCTTGCCCACCCACAGGCCTCCCCCTCCTAAAATCAGAGGGCGGCTCCCCAGTTCCCAGCCCCTGTCTCCCAGCTAAGAGGACAGGACCAACAAGAGCTTGCAAGAGCTTCTAAGGTCTTTAAACACTGAGATCATTCCTTCAGCCCACACAGGTTTACCTACCGCGTGCCTGGCCCTGTTCTAGGTACTGGGACTAGAGTGTGATCGAGACAGTTCCTGTATGGAGCTGACATTCTAGCGAGGTGAGAGGGGTGGGGGCAACATACTACAGGCAGTCAAAAGTAAAAATAAACCAAGAGAAATGAGTGTAGGGGAATTCCCTGGTGGCCTGGTGGTTACGATTCTGGACGTTGCCTCCTGAAGCCCAGATTCAGTCTCTGGCTGGGGGGTGGGACTGAGATCCCACAAGCCACGTGATGCAGCCAAAAAAAGTAAGTGTGAAGTCCACCAAGATTCTGATTCATCATGACTACTTCAGTGCTTTATTTTTTTTTAAGTAGCTGAAATTCTTCACCCAATCTGTGTGTGTGTGTACTCCTGTCCTGCCGGGGTCCTGAGCACACGCTTGGTTGCCTTTAGGGTGAAGGCGCAGAGAGCACAAGAGGCTCTTCCCTGCCACCAGGGCTTTGCGCGCACACGAATGCCCTCTACACCTTGTCTGCTTGACTCCAGGTCAGGGTGGTCCCTCCGCCGGGCTTCCACCACCCCTGTGCCACCTTCCACACAGCACAAGTGACACCCTTGCGTGATGGTCTGCCACCCCCCCTGGAAGCAGGAATTATGGTGAATTCATCTTGGAGGACTCAGGGCTCAGCAAAGGGCCTGTTGCATGTAAGTGCTCAGTAAATGTGGCTTTGAATCCAGAGCCGGGCTAGTCTGACTTGGACCCAATTCTTTCATCTCCTCCCTGCATACTGCCACCTTCAGCTCTTTTTATTTCAGATCTGTCGGGATCTTGCTCAGGAAATGAAAAACTGGTTGTTCATCCCTCAGCACTCTGCACTCAGGCCGGCTGATTCACCAAGCACTTCTCAGGGCTGAAACCAGGCACCGTGGTTCCAGCAGCAGATCTGAGATGCTCTTGCCCCAGAGAGCTCTCAGACCAGGGTGAGAAGCATTGAGGTGCATGAGAAAGACCCAGGTTTCAGCACTGCCACTGACCGGCTGTACAACCACAGAAAAGTCACTTAACCTCTTTAAGCCTGTTTTCTCCTTCCGTGAAATGGGGACCATTAGAGCAGCTGCTTCACAAGGTCATCAAGAGATCAGGAAACCACAAGCCCCAGAAAGATGGGAGGGCCCCGTGGCCATATGATTGTCATTCTGAAGACTATGTTTCCTGCTTCTCACAAGACCTGCTTGTAGATGATTCATTGTAGGAGATTCTCCCCCACATTCCTCTGGAGCCAACAGTTGGTTCTTATCTCCTAGTCTCTGAGAACCTGGCCACTGGCCTCATTTCCATTTTTGCTCTGGCCATTAAAAGAAGCTCAGAACTGAGTTTTCAGCCCTCTCCTAGCAATTGTATGGCTTCGGGTTTAACCCTACCTTTGTGCTTACACCGCCTGGTAGCTCAGATGGTAAAGAATCTCCCTGTGATGCCAGGAGACCTGGGTTCAATCCCTGGGTCAGGAAGATCCCATGGAGAAGGGAATGGCAACCCACTCCAGTATTCTTTCCTGAAGAATTCCATGGATAGAGGAGCCTAGCAGGCTACAGTCCATGGGGTCGCATAGAGTTGGACACGATTTGTGTTTATTTTCTCTTTTTCTTCATTTCTTTTATTATACTTTTAAATCTAAGCCACCCAAATCCTTTTTGGAGTGAGGCCGGGACCTGCATTTTAAAGAGCAGTGTGGTTTTTGAGGGCTCGCTCTGTGCTAGGCAGCACTTTATATCCTTATGAATAAGTTATATGATTGACCTCATTTTCCAAAGAAGAAATGGAGGCCCAGAGAGACTGAATGACTTTCTCAGGCCCACACAGCAGATCCCAGATTCCAGCACAGGGCCAGCATGACCACAGAGCCAGGCTTGGTGCCCTGGGCCTGTTCCCTCCACACCCCACCAGTTTCAGGCCAGCTCGCACCTGGATGGTCACAGAGACATTTCCCTCCTCCTCCTGGACAAAGATGTTGTAGGAGCCGCTGACCACAGGACTGTTATCATTGATGTCTAGCACGTGGATCTGTAGCGTGGTCGAGGACGACAGGTCCCCGCCGTCCGTGGCCTGCAGCGTGAGGTAGTACACGGCCTGCTTCTCCCGGTCCAGCAGCTCGCTGTTTCCCACCGTCACCGTCCCCGAGTTTGGATCCACGGCAAAGATGTCCGCCCTGCGGCCAGATGGAGCAAAAAAAGATACAGGATGCCCACTTCCATTTGAATTTCAGATAAACAATGAAAAGTATTTTAGGACGTCCGGTGGAATATTTGCAACCTACTTATACAACAAGAAAAAGAAATGAATAATTTGTTTATCTGAAATTGAAATGTAACTGGGTACCCTATATTTTATCTGGCTGCTCTAGCCCCTCTGTGAGGCAGAGAGGCGGACCTGGGTCCCCCTTACCACCTGCCCCGCTCCCATCAGAGACGTTACCCGTTCCCTGGAAGCAGGCTGTAGGTGATGCGGCCCCCCTCGCCTGTGTCGGGATCAGAGGCCTGTGAGGCAGAGAGACAGGTCATGGGACACTGAGCAGAAGCCACGCCCTCACTGCCGACCATGCAATTGATGAGGACAGGGCAGCCCTGCTTCCTGAGCCGAAGGGAGAAGCCCCTGACACACTCAGACTGACACGCTCACCCTCACACACTCACATGTACGTGCACGCTTGCTGGGATCCGATGACCCCAGATGATGCAGAGACTCTGGCAGGGACAGCCCCAGGCCTGCCCATCTCCACGTCTCTCCCAGCCCAGTCCACCCCGTCCCCTCTCACTCACCTGGATGCTGTCGGTGACCACAGAGCCGACAGCACTGTGCTCAAAGACGCTGAGGTTGTACGTGCTGTGGGGGAACGTGGGCCTGTGGTCATTGGTGTCTCGAAGGTGGATGGTCACCGAGGCGACAGAGGCGTTCCCGCTGACAGAGTCAGTGGCTGTGACCTAAGGACAGGGGAAGAGGCAGCGGCATGGGGGTGGGAGCACCCCGTGGCCGGCTCCCCCTGGCGCCGCCGAGCACCCTCACCTGCACCAGCATCACTGACTGCCTCTCGTAGTCCACCAGCGACGGGTCCCTCACCAGCACCTGCACATCCACTGAGCCCGCTGCCCGCTGCGGGGAGACGCTGAAGGCGTCGACATCCGGGCCCCCCAAGGTCAGCAGGAAGGTGCCGTTGTTGCCCTGTAGAGGTGGGCTGTAAGTAGGGACCCCACTCCTGCGTCTTCCTCCCAATCCCTGGCCACAGGCCCCGGGAGGGTGGACTGGTCACTAGTCCCTGTAGACGTGAGCTCATCAGAAGAACACATCCCTGAGGCACTGTGGGCCCCAGCCTGGGCTGCAGAGCCTGGACACACACCACTTGCTCCCTCTGAGTCTTCCATACCAGCCACCCTCCACCACTCACTCCAACACCAAACACCATCGGTGCTCAACATCGGCCCATTACCCACACGCCCCTTCCACTCCATACCCTCTCCACTTAATGCCAACCGCAAACCACACACCACCCAACCACCACCACCACCCAAATCATCCTCCACTCAGCATTTTGTATCAACTCATGGTTGTTGTAGTCATTCAGCATTCAGTACTACCCAAATCATCCACCACTCAATCCCAACCTCTCCCAAGAATACCTTCCAATTTGACACCCATTTAGAAGCGTCTGTGCTCAACACTTCCCACATCCCCCAATATCCAGTACTAGCTACCCGCAACTTCACCATCTACCCATCACTACCCTCTGCTCAACAGCACCAAAAGTGACATTCCACTCAACGGTACCCAGCATCCTGCCTTTCTATTCCCCACCACTGAGCTCCGCCCTGAACACAAGACCTCCCACCAGCTCAGCATCACTCAGCAGTTCCAAATGTCTCTCAAACTCTGATTGTCACCACCACTCATGGTCAGCATCACTGTTGCCCACCGCAACACTGCATACTATGGTCCATGCTCCGCTGGTCACTCGCCACCTCCCCTCCCCAGCAATCCCCCGTCATCACTTCCACCCACCCTGCCTATGGTCTGGGTGCACCTGCCTTGTCTGGGTCGTAGACCACCATGGTGAGGTCCTCAATGGGGATGCGCGTGGAGGCGTGCTCATCCACGTAGCCAGTGAAGTTGACTTGAGTCTCGTTGGGAGTGAAGGCGCAGGCTTGGAGGCTGCAGTTGTAAAACTCAGGGACGTGGTCATTGACGTCTGTCACTCTCAGCGTGACCCATATGCTCGCCTTGGCCTCCTGCCCATGGATGTTGGGGTGCGTCTCGGTGGCCTGAGAGCAGAGTTGAAGCCGGAAGGCAGAGGTCAGAGAACCAGCATCCCGAAAGAGCTGAGATCAAAGGTCAAAGTGGGAGTGCAGAGAGTGGGGGTGCAGAGGGGGCTCTGGCCCCCTCACTCACCGTGACCTGCACTTGCACTTCCTCATCCTCCTCCAGCAGCTGCTCTCTGTCCAGGGGACTGTTGACCGTGATCACCCCATCTTGCTTGCCAATGTCAAACCAGCCAGGCCTTGTGGAATCTGGGAAGAGGCAGCAGGAGCGGCTCCTTCCGGTGGCTCTGACAGAGCCCCCGCCCCTTCCTTTGCCCCAGCCCCAGCCTGGGGACACCCCGTTCTCACTGGAGATGCTGTAGATCACAGGGTCATTGATGCCTCTGTCGCCATCCATGGCCTCCACCCTCAGCACCGAGGTTCCCTGCGGGGAGGCACGGTCAGTAGCCAGACCCCTTCCCTACCTCTCGGCTCCCCCCAGGTGCCCAGCATACCTGGGGTGTATCCTCAGCCACAGAGGCTGAGTAAAACTCCCTAACAAACTGGGGGTCCAGGTCTGGCTTGTCGATTACAGAGATGGACACAAAGACAGATGAGGAGCACCGGATGACCTGTTGATTGTTGTACTGGCCGCCCGAGTCCTGCCGGGAGACGGGTCTCCATGAATCTGGGTCTCGGGTCCCCATGCCCCCAGCCCCCACCAGCGCCCCCACTCACACAGGCCTTCAGCTCCAGCTGATAGAAGGAGCTCTTGCTGTTGTAGTTGAGGCTGCCATTGAGGATGATGGAACCATTGGGTAGGATCCTGAAGAGGTACTCACTGCCCTCCGTGGTAGGAATGACCTGAGGCACAGCACAGTCAGGCCAGGCTGCCCCAGGATGGCTCTGCCCCCAGGACCTGCTCTCAGAGGCCTGGGGTCAAATCCTGGCTCTGCTCTTGACCTCACCAGGTCACATAACTTCTCTGATTCTCAGTTTCTGCCTCTGGGAAATGGGCGAGATACAGCCTCAGCACTCCAGGTGAGAGCGGGGGAAGAAGGGTTCGGTCTGCAGCAGGTACCCTTCTTAGGCGACTGGGCCAAATGGGGCCAGAGGGGGCCAGAGGGGGCCAGAGGATGGCGTGGGGACCAGGGCTGGGCCACAGCAGAGCTCCTGGTCTGCAAGGGCCCTGCAGGTTGTGTGGGAGATGCTGCCCCCTGGTGGCCACGAGGAGCGGCAGCGCCCACACTTGCATGTGGACCGTACACACTCACCTTTTCTATGTAGTATACCACGGTGCCCGCCGAGCCTGTGTCTTTGTCCGTGGCCAGCACAGATAAGACCACGGAGCCCACCGGCAGGGTCTGTAACAAAGAAAGTGAAAGTGAAGTCTCTCAGTCGTGTCTGACTCTGCGAGCCAGTAGACTGTAGCCTACCAGTCTCCTCCTTCCATGGGATTCTCCAGGAAAGAATACTGGAGTGGGTTGCCATTTCCTTCTCCAGGGGATCTTCCCGACCCAGGGATTGAACCCAGGTCTCCCGCATTGCAGGCAGACGCTTTAACCTCTGAGCCACCAGGGAAGCCCCTCTGTAACAAAAGATTTCATCAACTCTGAGTTCCAATCCATTTTCTTCATGCCCAAGCACATGCCCCCACCTGGAGTTCCAGGGCCCACAGCCCTACCACGGGGATAGTGACAGGCCTTCCAGAACCTGAAGCCCAGTGTTCCACAGATGGCCCCCTTTCCTTCCCCTGGGCTGGGCCTCTGGGGGCATCTGAACATCGGCAGGAAGCTGAGTTCCCCCTTCTCTCCCCAATGCAGCCCCCTTGCCACGTGAACTAGCTTCTGATTTGCTGAGCCCCTCAGGGCCAGTATAAATGATCATTCCAGAACTCAGGTTTTGCCACTCCCCTGCTTAAACTTCCCTGTGGGTTCTCTGTAACCTCCAGCCCAGGTTGCAGACAGTACTCTGCAGAGCTGAAAGTTTCTTTCAGATGCCTTTGCCCCAGGACCTGTCCACACACTCACTAATTCCACAAGGTGGCCAGAGAGATCTCTGAAAATCCTGAACCAGACCACATCACTCTCATGCTCAAAATCCACCCAGTGGTTTCCCCATTCCACTCAGAATGTAGTCCAGACTGCCTCCATGGCCCTCTGGGGTCAGGCCCACCTCTCTGACCTCACCTGTTCCTCACACTCCACCCTCCATCCACAGCAGCTTTCTAGCTATGCCTACAACACTCCAGGCTGATTCACACCTCAGAGCAGTTGCTATTCCCTGCCTGGAAAATCCTTTTCCTGGAGCAGCCCAAGCAGGCTCCTTGACATTTAGTTCTGCTCAGATGTCATCCACCCAGAGAAGACTTTCCTGACTGGTTCAACCTAAAAGCAGCCCCTTATGTTCTTCGTTGAGCACAACACCTCTGAAATAATCCTGTCTGTTTAATGTTTTGATCATTAGTGTCTGTGATCTTCACTACAGTGTGAGCTACTGAGGGTGGCAACCAAGTCTATCATCTCCGGATATCTTCAGCACCGAGGACAGTGCCAGACACATAGTAGGCATTCAATGAGAGCCTGTTGAAGGTCTGTCTGGACCTCACCAGCCTCTTGTCTGGCCTGGGGGGTAGGGCATACCTCTCAGGTCTTTGAATCCACATAATAATGAAGATTCAGGAGTGGTGTGTTTTCTGCTTGCAGACCACTGGAGAATCTCCTCCCTGCCCATGCAGTTCAAGTCAGACTGTCACCCTTGCTAAAGGGGAAGGCCCATGATGCAGACTTTGACAACTAGAGCATTCCACACCCTTCAATTGATGGACATGTATGCATGGTAGGTTGCTTCAATCATGTCCAACTCTTTGTGACCCCATGGACTGTAGCCCAACAGGCTCCTCTGTCCACAGGATTTTCCAGGCAAGAATTCTAGAGTGGGTTGCCATTTCCTTCTCCAGGGGATCTTCCCAACCCAGAGATCAAATCTGTGTCTCATATCTCCTGCATTGCAGGTGGATTCTGTACCACTAGAGCCACCTGGGAAGTCCAGTAAACAATGGCGGTACATGCACGTGACCCAACATGGGTCAATGGGAGTCAGCCTGGGGTGTTGGTTGGGGCCACTGAGAAAGAGACAGTCTGAGTTGCATTTCAAAGCTAGTGGGATGTGAGCCTGGAGCTGCTGGGGGGCACTTTCATCATCACCATGAGGGTGGACCTCTCCCCCAACCCAAGGATGAAGGCAACAAGAGGCACAGAGGTGCAAGGTGGAGAGAAATCTCTTCTTGATGACATGGCTTGAGTGCCTGGATCCAGCCATGTTTGAAGCCAGATATCCCATTCAAGGGACTTCCCTGGTGGCTCAGACGGTGAAGTATCTGCCTACAAGGTGGGAGACCTGAATTCGATCCCTGGGTCGGGAAGATCCTCTGGAGAAGGAAATGGCAACCCACTCCAGTACTCCTACCTGGAAAAGCCCATGGACGGAGGAGCCTGGTAGTCTACAATCCATGGGGTCGCAAAGAGTCGGACATGACTGAGTGACTAAACTTTCACTTTCTAACTTTCATACCATTCAAATGTTTAGATACATAAGAAAATCAATTTCTTCCTCTCCACCTGGGATGATCATAACTTAAAGAACTCCAATCCAGTGTGATGGACTGAAAAATGTTGCTGCAACTATTGTACATGGGGTTACATGCAACCCTCTGAATTTGGTTCTTGCGGCTGCCCTTTCTAGGAGGCACTCTTCCCAATCCTGGAGACCTGCTGACTGTCGCTGGTCCTTCCCACTCCGAGCAGATTTGTGGGATGCCTGCATTCTACACACCCACCCTGGTAAGGCAGATGTTACCTCGCTGACGTTGGCGGAGAAGCTTATGCTCTGGAAAACGGGCGCATTGTCATTTCTGTCCTCTACGATCACCTGCATTTCTTTCTGTACCTGCATGTGAGAAAGCCCAGGTGAGCCCGGAAAACGTGGGAGTTTGAGAAAACAAAGTCAGGAGTGCCCGGACAGGAATGCAAGCTGGCAGAGCGTCTCAGGAGAACAATCAGGCAGTGTCTGGGGTGACTCTTTATTTGATACCATTTCAAATGCCAGAAAAGTTGCAAGTAGAGAACAAAGAACTCCTGATACTCTTCATGCAGATTTACCCCTTATTTAGTTTCCCTCTCTCTCCACATGTTTGCTGAACCACTGGAGAGTACATTAGGTCACTGAAGAAAACTAAAACATAGCGGTCTTATTACAAGAATGTTCCTTTTAGCTTTGTTAGCCACAGAATAAAGCTGTGAACAACCTAAGTGTTGAGGAGACCAGCTAAGCACCATGGTACGTCCCTACACTGGGCTATAGACATGCAGGAAATGGGAGACTTGTGTGCAGACTCAGAAAGGCTCCAAAGCTGATTGTTGAGTGGACAAGTTGGTTTAAGACCGTACAGGCAGTAGGATTCCATTTGGGTTTAAGAAAATACACCAAAAACTACAATCTTTCTTCTATGGATGCATATATGTATGCCACTGCTTAACAAGGGATAAACAACACAGTGATGGTGGATACTTTAGTTGGGAGTGGGTTGGGAAGAGCAACCCAAGAGGGCTTGAGCTTTGTCTGAACTTTTAAAAATGCTTACAGAGAGAAAGTATTTATGAACATCCAAGTCATCTTTTAATGCGTAGGTTTTAAGGAATAGGTCATAAAGAGAAAACCCCCAACTTTCACAGACACAAGCTGTAACTTGTGCACACAGCTTATGTGTACAGCTTACATGTAACTGTATAAGCGTGTTATTGAGAAACATGAACACTGAGAACCCCATTAGTCAAAGGAGTTGAAAATGATGATCTCAGTGGAGAGAAGGTAGGGAGTTATTTGGTATCTGTTTTCTTATTAATATACATATTAATATGAATTAATAATGCAATTCATTATAACAGTAGATATACAAATATACAAACAGCATATCTACAAACAGTAGATATGCAAAATAGATATACCATATATATATATATATATAAACATATGCATATAATTAAAACAAATTAATAGTAAATACTAAAATCTTGGTAATACTGTATGATGAAAAATGGACAAGTTTAATTTTGATAAAAATAAACATTCAATTTGTTTTTTGTTAACTGAGGCTCGCTCTGCTTCTCTGAGGTCGGGACACCACTAGCCGCCGCCCCTCGGTCCCCTGTTCTCCGAGCCCGGGACCATCACCCTTCGCTTCCCCTGCTGACTCACTCGGTTGTCATGACTGTCACTCACGAAGATGTTGATGGTGAACCAGTCGAGTGTCTGCAGGGGGCAGAGAGACAGAGACCAAGGTGAGCCTTGTTCGGGGGTCCACCAGGGCCCTCCCCACTCCCCACTGCTCACAAGGCCTTCCCAAGTTGCTTTCTTTACCTCATAGTCCAGAAGGCTGGCCAGCTTCACTTCCCCAGTATTTGAGGTGACACTGAAGAAGTAGGCATAGGAGCCACTAATCCCGTATTTCAGCTCGTCATTTTCTTGGTCCCGAGCTACCAGCCAGAAGGCCTCGGCACCTGGAGACGAGACAAGGAATGCCCAGGGTCCACAGCCACCTAGTTCAATGCTGGCCTGTCCAAGCTGCCCACAAGGCCCACAGGTACATTTAACTTCTTTTAAAATTAGGAGGGCCAAGACATCAGTGGATGTCTATCAGTGGATGAATGGATAAAGAATATGGTGGTATATATGTGTGTGTGTGTGTGTGTGTATTTTGTACATTTTGTACAAAATGGAATATTTTCAGCCATAAAATAAAAGAATGAAATCTTGACATTTGCAACAACGTGGATGAACCTAGAGGGCATTCAGCTAAGAGAAATAAGTCAGAGGAAGACAAATATTGTTTGGTGATCTCACTCACACGCGGGATCTGAAAACAGAAATCCAAGTTCACTGAGTCAGAGAACAGATCGTGCTTCCCAGACGTGGGTGAGGAGACTGATCAATGGATGAAGAGGGTCACAAGGTACAAATTTTCATATAAAATAAATAAATCCTGGGGATATAATGTACAGCATGGTGACTATAATTAATAATATTGTATTGGGTATTCAAAAGTTGCTGAGAGAGTAGGTCTTAAAAGTTCTCACAGCAAGGGAAAAATATTCTGTAACTGTGTGTGGTAACAGATATTAGCTAGACTTACTGGGGTAATTATTTTGAAATATATACAAATATATCAGTATGTTGTATACCTGAAGCTAATATCACGTTTTATGTCAATTATATCTTATTCTTTTTTAATTACAAAGAGGCCCGCAAAGGCAGAAGTGCTAGAATGGTGACTGATGGTAGGGTCAGCCCGCAGCCCGAGTGTCCCAGAGAACCAGCCTGCTCCCTCTTGCCAACGATGGCCCTTCGGGGACAGTCTGGGCAACACACCTGGAGCCTGCTCTTCTTTGATCAGTCTTGCCTCTTCCAGAAACTCCTTGGACAGCTCGGTCTCTCCCCACCCAGGCCCCCTCCTCCAGGAAGATCATCGGGCTAGAAAAATGTTGGTGTCTACGTTGTGTTTCCTCTGCCGTGAGACACGCTGTCAACTTAATACATGCTGGGATGAGGCTGGGCAGTCATTCTGTGTTAAGCGACTATCTCAAACATAAGATACATCCTGACTCAGAAATGTCAAGGTGTAAACTGATATGGCTCTTATACCCAAAGAAATATGGGAGGTGAGTGGGTGTGTATAAATCTTTCTCTGTACACGTGTCCATGGTCACAGAAAGATGGATCAGGGAGAAAATGCTTTTTTAAAAGTCTGTCTGAAAAAGTCAAACGTAACAAATAATAAGAGCTACAGAAGTAAAAAACATATATTAGGTCTCTGTCACTAAACTCAAATTTTATATTTAAAATACAATGAATTTTTAAAAGGCTGGGAAAAAAAAGTCTGCCTGACAAAACTAAACTATTAAACAGTGTTAGTGTCAGGAAAACAGGTCTTATGCAGGATGGAGAGTGACCAGAAGGAGAGAGAGGGGTTGAGGCGTAGGTGTTCCTGGCGGTTGAAGTGAAAGTGGCTCAGTCATGTCCGACTCTTTGCAACCCCATGGACAGTAGCCCATCAGGTCCCTCTGTCCATGGAGATTCTCCAGGCAAGAATACTGGGGGTGGTTTGCTGTTCCCTTCTCCAGGGAATCTTCCCAACACAGGGATCGGACCTAGGTCTCCCGCATTGCAGGCAGATTCTTTACAATCCTAGATACCAGAGAGTTACATGTGGGAATTCAGTGTAATTCCTGGTACATTTACATACACTATACTTCAAAATAAAAGGTCTAAATAACATTTTTTTAAAACCTAACTGAAAATGCTTTCTCATCCCTAGAGAGGTATGGAATTCATCTCAGAAAGGAAAAAATTGCCCTTTGGTTTAAGAAAGCCCAGAGAGGGGCCCCAGGGTTATAGAAGAAAAGACCCTTGGACTTCCCTGGTGCTACAGTGGATAAGAATCCGCCTGCCAATGCAGGGGACATGGGTTTGATCCTCGGTCCGGGATGAGTCCACACTCCATGGAGCAACTAAGCTTGTAAGCCACAACTATTGAGCCAGCCTGCTGCAACTACTGCAGCCTGTGTGCCCAGAGCCTGAAGCCTGAACACCACAATGAAGAGTAGCCCCCTCTTGCCACAACTAGAGAAAGCCTGCATGCAGCTACAAAGACCCAGCATAACCAAAATATATAAATAAGTAAATTATATATTTAAAAAAGACCCTCCTTTGGTCTGGCTGAGATCATACTTGATTTTAAAGGGTTACCCAAGAGAATGGAGATCATGAGGGCATTTGGATTACATGTATTTGTGACATTTGTTTGGAAGGGTGTGTGTATGTGTGTATGTTTATCTATGACTAAACAGCTATGAAAGCATATGTAAAATATCATTAACATGTATATACTGCTTCTCTGCTGCATTCATAGATATCAAATAGTTTAACCTCAGCCCAGTCCTCCAGGGAGGATTATGCCATCTTGGGATGTAATAAGACTATCACCTCCCTCATCTTGGGCTCTAAATCTTTATTAATATAATTCTTATGCTGTCCTGACAACCACATGCAAATGGATATAGCCTTTGTGGCTACAAAGCCCATCGCCCACCCTTTCTTCATGTACCCAGACCTGGGCTTTTGGATCCCAAGGCAGACTCTGGATTTCAGCTTCCTTGATGCCATCTCTTGTGTCAAGACTAAATTGTTCCCCAGTATTTCCAACCCCCTTTTCTCTCAGACTAATAGGATCCCAGATTTTGAGCTGGGCACATGGGTAACTAAAATAACAAAGCCCTCATTTCTCCAGTTGCCTCTCAGCTAGGGCATGAAGCTAAGTTCTGGCCAATGAGATGTGAGCAGAAGTAATGTGTGTGAAATCTGGAGCCCTGTCCTTAGGAGAAAGAAATGAGCCTTCCTGGCCCTTTCCTCCCCCAAGTTCTCACTGGAATAGGGTGTGACACTAGCCTTCTGGGACCCTGTGGGTGAAGTCCATGCCACAGGGCAGGCAGAAGCTAGAGATGGAAGGAGGGTCCCTGACACCCAAAGCAGAGAGCAAGAACCAGCTTAGCTGAACAGACCCTCCAACAGCCCTGAACTCACTGCTCTAGGAGACTATGTAAGAGAATAGTAAACCTTGACCTTGTTTATACTTCTGTTATTTGGGGTCTGTTATGTGCAGCTAGGGCTTCACTGGTGGCTCAGACAGTAAAGAATCTGCCTGCAGTGCAGGAGACCTGGGTTTAATCCCTGGATTGGGAGGGTCCCCTGGAGAAGGGAATGGCCACCCACTCCAGTATTCTTGCCTGGAGAATTCCATGGACAGAGGAGCCTGGGGGCTGCAGTCCGTGGGTCACAAAGAGTCATACACGACTGAGCAATTAACACTTTCTGCGCAGCTCACCCTATATCCCAGTGAATACAGCCATCTATCATTTCAGCTTCTTCAACCCCCATCCTGCCTGCTGGGAATTTGGCATCCAGTCCCTGTGGCTTCATCCAAAACAATGGTTTGTGAATATCATTCACTCCTGTGCACTGCCAAGATCTTTACTACCAACCATGTCTCATTATTTATGACCCACCTTTTAACTGACTTACTATTTTATGTAAATACATTTACTTTAGAAGCGAACTTTAGATTGTTACTGTACATGGAAAACCTGTCTCACTCGCCACAGATGGAAAGTAGCTCTACAAAGACAACAAAAGCAAAGCAAAGGTGTCGATTTCTGGTGAGACGTGTCCGTGAAAGGCTCTGAGCCTCCAGTCTGCTGTCTGTTTAAGCAAAAAAAAAAAAAAAAAAAATAGCAAGGGATGGAGGGAGATGAGCAAGTGAGAGAGAGAGAAGAAAAATAATGGTACCAAATGGATACTTTCTCCCTGGGAAAATCAGAAAGCCTGAAAGAGATGGGAAACAGGAGGGGTGTTCTCTTGGGGTGGGTCTTAATTATTTGATGCTGTGTGAGGGTCTTTGACCAAAAAGCTGAAAAGAAGAAACTTCTGGTACAACTCCCTTCGGGCCATCTTTGCCCCATGAGGAGCTGTGGAGCTGCAGGGGCGGGGAGCAAGCCCACAGGGGACCCCCGGGCCCTCTTTGGGGTGAGGGTTGGAACGATCTGGGCACAGGTACTCACCCAGTGGCAGGTCTTCGGGCAGGCTCACTGCCGACATGTTGGACGCAAATATTGGGGCCGTATTGGCTGCCACTGCGGGGACACAGGGTGCGGGAACATCTGGACACCTCTGGAAAGACTGAACCCCATCTCCCGCCATGGCAGCCCACACCAGTCCCGTTGGCCAGCCTTCAGCCCAGCTCACCAGTCTGGGGCTGGGTTCCTCCCCAGGCCTCCCCAGGGCAGCCAAGCATAGAGCTGGGCCGTAGGAGCTAGGTTTTTGCTGATGGAGCAGCAGCCCGCCCTACAGAGGGTTCTGCTGAGGGCCCCCAGGTTAGCGCTGATGGGAGAGGGGAGGTACCTACCAGACACCCCAAGGGCAGGAAGCAAGAGGCAGGACAGCCACGGCCACCCCATCGTGTCTGGAGGGACCTGCGGGAAGAGACGTCAGGAAAGGGGCCCCTGGACCCAGGCCTCCCTCCTCTGGTGGAACTTTGTCTGTGGGCCCAGCCCTGGCCCACTCACCGCCATCACTCAGGGCTCTCCCCCAGGCCCCTATCAAATTCTGCCCGTTTGCCAGATGTGCCTGGGGAGGGGAAGGGGGCCGTGGCATGAGAGGAGGGCAGGGCGGCTGGGCCTGGTCTAGAGCTTCAGCCTGAGCTGACCCAGAGGTCACTGCCCACCGTGGAGCAGGCAGGGCCCCAGGTGTACTGAATGCATAATCTCATTCCTACAACGACAAAGTGACTACTGAAGAACCAAGTCTGAGAGAGTAGGGGGCTTGCCTGAGGCCACAGAGTCAACGTCAAGACCACGCTCTGAACACAGGTCTCTTGGACTCCAGAATCCATCCCCTCAACCACTACGCTGCCCTGCCTAATTGAAGTGTCCGAGCTAATAGAGCCCTTCAAAATCAGGGGCCTAGAGAGGGATGGTGACTTGTCCAGGACCATCCAGAGACTCTGTGGGTGGGCAGGGTCCTTTGTCCTACTTGCTGACACAATCAATTGCTGCCTTGGCATCCTTTCTCAAAGTGTGCTCCATGGAACCCCAGCCCTGGAAGAAGCCTCATAGCAGACGGGTTCCCTGGTCAAGTCAGTATGGGAAGGACTCTGGTCCTCTTGCTGACTGGGAGCTGGGCAGGGACCATTGGAAGACTCTGCCTGGCCCAGTCTTCTTGGTCGCCTTACGTTGCAAGCTGTCCTTCATCCAGGAAGAGGGGGACTTGGATTCACTATCATCAGGAGATGCCTGAAGCACCAAGGTTCTTTCACCCCAAAAGATGATGGATTCCAAAGCCAAGGGAAAGCAAGATAGTTCCACAGATGTTTCTTGCTCTCTGTCAAGAAAGTGTGCTGCATGTCTGCATCTGTGTCATTGTTCCATAAAACAGGACATTGTACTGTATAGCCTTTTACACCTTTTGAATTGTGTGCTAAGTGAATGAGTGAACTTTTCCAAAGATAAATCGAAGCTGTAAAGTGCACAAAACTATGGCTGATTCATGCTGATGTTTGGTAGAAACCAATGCAATACTGTAAAGCAATTATCCTTCAATTAAAAATAAGTGCATGCGTGTGTGCTAAGTCAATTCAGTCAATTCAGTCCTGTCTGACTCTTTGTGACCCCGTGGACTGTGGCCCACCAGTCTCCTCTGTCCATGGGGATTCTCCAGGCAAAAATACTGGAGTGGTTTGCCGTGCCCTCTTCCAGGGGATATTCCCAACCCAGGGGTCAAACCCACATCTCTTGCATCTCCTGCATTGTCAGGAGGGTTCTTTACAATTAGGGCCACCTGGGAAGCCCTAAAAATAAATAAATAAATAAAAGTAAAAGTACACAAAAGAACACAGTCATTGTCAGGCACCCTAACTGGGTCTCAGGCAGCTTCCTGTCTTGCCCCAGTGTGGCTGAGGCCAGTGGCCTGCCATTTTTCCAGAGGAGCCTGGCCCCAAAGCTCTGGGAGAACCACGAGGGAGGGACCCCAACCCACAGTGGACTCCCTATGACAGGCCCTCCGTGAGGGGCAGGATGGCTTCCAGAGCTGAACCTTGACCAGAAACCAGAAAGCCTCTCCCTCCCACCACCCAACCCTCCTTCTGAGTTCCCACCTCAGGGACACTCACGTCCCCATCACCTTGATGCCCCCTCGCCTGAATGCCCTGCATTCAATCCAATTTCTGCATCTCTTACATTTATTCTCCATCCTACATCAGGCTTCTTCTCTCCCCGGCTCAGCCCTCCTCAAGGGCTCCTTCCCTTCCTTCTCTTTAATTCAGTCCTCTCAACCAAAATTATCCCTCCTCACTTCCTTTAATCACCTCCCTCCCCTGCTCCAAACCTTACAATGGCTCCTTTTGCCAAACTGCACAAAAAGGCTTCACAGGGACCATCCACACCCTGACTGCCACCACTGCCCCCCACCGCCCCCCGCCGCCCCCCGCCGCCCCCGGCTTCCTCTCTAACCACACCCTGCCTCCCTCCCTCACACCTCTCCCTACAAAGACCACCCCACTTTCCCTCACTCTGCATATAAAGAGTCCTCTTTCTGGAATGCCCTTCCTCTCCTTACTGCCTGGTCCTCCCTGGTGAGCAGTTCCAAGGTTATGTTCCCTCCCGACACTCCTGCAATGTTCCAGGGAGGAGCTGAATTCCTGTGCCAGCCCAGAGACCTCATGAGGTGCTGCTCAGATCCCAGCCTGAACCCTGTGGCTCTCAGGGCCCATTATCTTTTTGCAGATCAGCCTCTCCCTTTCAGACCAGGAGAGATGTGAAGGCGAGGTCCAGGTCTGATTCATCTCTCTGATCCCAGGACCGAGCCGGGGATGAGCCCACAGCAAGCTCATGGGGCACTTCTGGATTGAATGAATGAGTGTGCCAGTGAATCACTGTAACCCCAGCGGCCTGACGTGGAACACACCTGAGAGAGGGGCCAGGTGTGAGAGGTAAGCCTATAGGCTAGAGAGCTTGGGTGCAAGTTCAGTGTAATCTTGGGCAAGTGAGTTAACCTTTCTGGGCCTCAGCTCCCCCATCTGTAAACTGGGAATAATAATAGCACCTACAGTACAGGGTCTGTGGGAGGCTTCCACTGTGCCTGGCTCAAAGTAAGTGAATCAAAAACATCAGCAATTTTTTTTTATTATTATCATGGAGGAATAAAGGCACACCCCATATTCTGCCCTGGCCAGCCTTGGTCACTTCATAAGCCCCTCTCGGTCAATAGCCCTGAGACGGCCAGAGGGACCCTGGCTCCAATCTGGCTACTATCTTCTGGGCTTGGCTTGCTGAAACCTGCCATAAAGTTCCAGCCTGAGCCTTCCCCCTTTAACTCAGAGTTATGTTTGCCCCCACTTTGCCCAGACCTGCTGAGGCATCGACAGGGTTGGTAATTTTACATATCTGCTAACAGGACTTACTGAATGGTCCAGTGGTAAAGAATCCACCTGTCAATGAAGGGGACACTGGTTCAATCCCTGGTCTTGGAAGATCCCACATGTTGCACAGCAACTGAGTCCATGTGTCAGAACTACTGAGCCTGTGCTTTAGAGCCCAAGTTCCGCAACAAGAGAAGCTACCACAATGAGAAGCCAGGGCACTGCAACAAAGATTAGCCCCCACTCACCACAACTAAAGAAAGCCCACGCAGCAACGAAGACCCAATGCAGCTGAAAATGTGTATATATATGGAATAAAGAAGTTGTATATTCCATATATACATATATGGAATATTATTCAGCCATAAAAAATAATGAAAATTTGCCATTTGCAATAACATGGATGAACTTGGAGGGTATTGTACTAAGTGAGGTTTCAGACAGAGAAAGACAAACACTATATGATATAGAATTTATATAGCATTTTAAAAATAAAACAAACTAGTGAATATAACAAAAAAGAAACAGATACAGGGACCAAACTAGTGTTTGCCAGTGGGGACAGGTAAGGGGAGGGGCAAGAAAAGGGTAGGAGATTAAGTACAAACTACTAGGTAGAAAATAAATAAACTAATAGGATATATTGTACAACACAGGGAATATAGCAAATATTTTGCAATAGTTAGAAATGGAACATTGCCTTTAAAGATTATGAATCACTATGTTGTATACATGAAACGTATAATATTATACATCAACTATATCTCAATAAAAAAGTAAAAATCCTACATGGTTTATGATTAAGACATCTTGGCAGGTTCACTGACTTTTCAATAAGAATATTGATTCTATTGTGCCAGTTTCCAGACCCAGGTCTCATGATCTTGGGAGTTTCCCCTTCCTGCCTCTTGGAACATTCACTCTTGGGACTCAGCAGCCATGCTGTACGGGATCCCAAGCAGCTCTGTGAAAAGGTTCATGTGGAGAGGAACCAAAGCGCCTGGCCCACAGGCCCTTCAAGCTCCCGCTGAAGGGCAAAGCCCACCTACATAAGCAAGCCATGTGTGGGAACCACCCTGAAATGGTCCCTCCTCCTCCACGAGCCATCCCTGCTGAGCCCTGTCCAAATGGCAGATTGCTCAGCATAATAAATGACTGTTGTTGCTATTTGCCAGTGAGCCTTGGTGTGGTTTGTTTTGCAGGAGTAGATAATGGAACACATCGGGTGGAGTCTCTGAGGAGGTGAAGAGTCAGCAGAGATCCGAGGGGTGAGAAGAGATGCTGTGTGAGGAGTGGTGGAGGGAGGCTCCTCCTAAACAGGGACAGTTCAACACCATCCTTCCTCTTGAAACCCCATTAAAATTATGGTAAAGAGTTTAGAATTGGAATGAATTGATGAGAGACTATCAAGCTAATGATAGTTTGATAGATTGATGAGAGATTATCAAGCTAATGATGGTTCAAACCAGAGTAAGGATGGGGGTAAGCAGCACCCACAGGCAGTAAAGTGAAAGTCGCTCAGTCGTGTCTGACTCTTTTCAGCGCTATGGCCTGGAGCCCACCAGGCTCCTCTGTCCATGGGATTCTCCAGGCAAGAATACTGGAGTGGGGTGCCATTTCCTTCTCCAGGGGATCTTCCCAGCCCAGGGATTGAACCCAGTTCTCCTGCATTACAGGTGGAGTCTTTCCCGTCTGTGCCACCAGGGAAACCCAGGAAACAAGCTCAAAACCACAACAAGCCTGCAGGATGGAAGGTTAGGACGCTCAGAAAGCAGAGGTGTGGAGTGGCCTGAAGGCAGAAAACTGGTTGCATGAGAAGCAATTCAGATTCCGAATACTACTTCCTCATCCCCACCCTAGAGCACAGGGAGGCTGCTTCCTGGGGAGTTTGAATCAGACAGATCTGGATTCAGGGACCCTTGGCATGGTGGAGATGGGGGCACCAGAGCAAGACAGGGCGTTAAGTGAAAGAGCACACACTCAATTGTGACTCCCTCAGCTCCTTTCCCCCAATCAGTCCCAAGAGCACTGACCAATATGACCTCTCCCCCAACAACCAGAAATAAAAGATTAGAGAACGCTGACCCACCTAAGAGAAAACCCCTACAGATTCTGAAATGTGGGGCCTCTGTTGGATCCTTCTACACCCAGGAAGCAAGTCCTACCCACAGGTCCCCTGTCAACTTTGTGGAGTCTCCTTCTTAGTTAGAGCCAGGGTGCTGTACTGAAAACTGCCATGTTTTCAGGAATTTTGCAAACTGATTGGGATTATGTCCACAGCTTGAAATCAGCAGGGATGGAAGTATTTACACCATGGAAACAAGCAAACACATCAAATCACGGAAACCCACTGAAAAACCCAGACACTGAAAAACCCAAACCAAATCAAACAAAAATACGAAAATAAAGCATCCTGAAATGTGAAGTCAATTGGGCCTTAGGAAGCATCACTATGAACAAAGTCAGTGGAGGTGATGGAATTCCAGTTGAGCTACTTCAAATTCTAAAAGATGATGCTGGTAAAATGCTACACTCAATACGCCAGCAAATCTGGAAAACTCAGCAATGACCACAGGCCTGGACAAGGTCAGTTTTCATTCCAATCCCAAAGAAAGGCAATGCCAAAGAATGTTCAAGCTACTGCACAGTTGCACTCATCTCACACGCTATCAAAGTAATGCTCAACATTCTCCAAGTGAGGCTCCAACAGTATGTGAACTGAGAACTTTCAGATGTACAAGTTGGATTTAGAAAAGGCAGAGAAACCAGAGATCAAATTGCCAATATCCGTTGGATCATCAAAAAGGCAAGAGAGTTGCAGAAAAACATCTACATCTGCTTTCTTGACTACACCAACGCCTTTGACTGTGGGGATCACAACAAACTGTGGAAAATTCTTAAAGAGATGGGAATACCAGACCACCTGACCTGCCTTCTGAGAAATCTGTATGCAGGTCAAGAAGCAACAGTTAGAACCGGACATGGAACGACAGACTGGTTCCAAATTGGGAAAGGAGTACATCAGGGCTGTATGTTGTCACCCTGCTTATTTAACTAAAATGCAGAGTACTTCATGCGAAATGCTGGGCTGGATGAAGAACAAGCTAGAATCAAGATTTCCAGGAGAAATATCAACAACCTCAGATAGGCAGATGACACCACCCTTATGGCAGAAAGTGAAGAAGAACTAAACAGCCTCTTGATGAAAGTGAAAGAGGAGAGTGAAAAAGTTGACTTAAAACTCAACATTCAAACAACAAGATCATGACATCCAGTCCCATCACTTCATGGCAAATAGATGCGGAAACAGTGGAAACAGTGGCTGACTTTATTTTCTTGGGCTCCTAAATCACTGCAGATGGTGACTGCAGCCATGAAATTAAAAGACACTTACTCCTTGTAAGAAAATCTATGACCAACCTAGACAGCATATTAAAAAGCAGAGACATTACTTTCCCAACAAAAGTCCATCTAGTCAAAGCTATGGGTTTTCCAGTAGTCATGTATGGATATGAAAGTTGGATTATAAAGAAAACTGAGCACCGAAGGATTGATGCTTTTGAACTGTGGTGTTGGAGAAGACTCTTGAGAATCCCTTAGAATGCAAGGAAATCAAACCAGTCAATCCTAAAGGAAATCAATCCTGAATATTCATTGGCATGAAGGATTGATGCTGAAGTTGAAGCTCTAATACTTTGACCACCTGATGTGAAGAACTGACTCATTAGAAAAGACCCTGATGCTGAGAAAGATTGAAGGCAGGAGAAGAAGGGGATGACAGAGGATGAGATGGTTAGATGTCATCACCGACTCGACAGACATGAGTTTGAGTAAGCTCCAGGAGTTGGTGATGGACAGGGAAGCCTGGCATGCTGCAATCCATGGGATGACAAAGAGTCAGACATGACTGAGCAACTGAACTGAAAGCAACTCAGAGGCTGGTTTTTGTTGTAGTATTATTTGGAATGTTTATGATAAATATTCATGTTACTTTGATAGGGAGATCACTGTTACAGGGTTCTTCCAGGTTGTATGAACGATACAAGAGATGGCCCCAGATCAGGTGAGGATGAGGTATATCCCAGGAATTGAAAGAGGGACTGTGAGGGTGGAGCCCAGGGACAGAGTGGAGAGGGTGGGAGATGGGGTTGAAGAAGGAGACAGTGGCCAGACCATGCTGGGCCCTGTAAGACATGCTTTGTTAAGATAAACAGACACTTGTTTCAGGGAAGCAGGGGAGTGACGGGACTCATTTACTTCTCTTAAAGATGTTTCAGCTTCTGTGCCAGTGGACTGAAATGGTGTCCCAGGGGTGGAGAGGAAAAGTGAGAGTAGAGATATATTTTGGAGACTGGATGTTAGGAAGTCACATAATTTAATCTACTTTGGCAGACAGAGAAACTGGGGCTCAGACTGATCCACTGAGCATCTCACAGCCAGAAGTGAGTGGGATTCAAACAGAGTTCTCCAAGCTCAAGGCCCCCGTCTCTTTTATGCACAGAGGGAAGGATGCAGTCCTCACCTTCCCCCAAGATCCCAGCGCGAGAGGAAAACCCCTGTTCAGCTATGGACTCAAAATCTTTAAAACATTTGCCCTCTTACACCCAGTAATCTAACTAACCTAAAATAAAGAAACTTTTTGCAGAAAAGTTGTTCCTCACAAGCGATGATTTCTAACCTTGGAAAATGGAAGTAACCTAAACATGAAACTCAAGCAAATACTAACAAAAATGTGGCCAAGCCCTTGGCAGAATGTTTGGCAGCCATTGGACATCATGGTGATGAACAGCAAACGTTGCCACCAAAGGAACACCTACGATGTGTCAGACCCTGGGCTGGGTGCTATTTAATGCTCACAAGAACATTTCAGGGTAGAAACCATTACACCCACTTTACAGATGGGGAAAGAAAAGCCCAGAGGAGTGAAGAGCCTTGGTTGTGCTTGCAGAACTGAGAAGCTACACAGCTGTGCTGAGCAGTTCGCTGAGCGTCCCTGAGCTTGCTTCTTCATCTGCAGAATGGGAACGATACCTCCAATAAGTGATAATTTGGGTGGGGGCAGGCTAATGGCAGTAGAACATGCCAGCTCAGTGCCTGGCATACAGTAGGTGTTTGGCAAGTGCAAATCCTTCCTTTGGCATCTTGTGGGGCCACCTTCACCTTCTGACTGCTACTCCCCATGCAGTCACCACAGAAACTGCTCCTGTCTCTCCCTGCGCCCACCACCCTGCCCAAGCCCTGAGATTGAGTGTAGAGGTCAAGAATAGGGCGGGGCTGTTCTTGTGGATGACGCCAAGGACTATATTTCTGGGTCATTATCTGCAATGGAACTCTAGCCAGTGCCCCCGGGAAGCTGCTGTGAAAACCCCTGGCTGGCCAAGGTCCCCAAATATGATAGCTGGGGGCAACCCACGTGCAGGACAGCAGGGTCACGCTCAGCCAGATTGGGAAATGCCGATGGACCTGGTTTCTTGGGAGGAGTTAATAAGCCCTCAGTCCTCAGACTCTTGTGTGCTGAGCCACAGTCATCAGTGAGACAAACATTATTCCATGTGAGGTGCTGCCATGATGGAGTTGGGACTCAGTTCCAGGTGGCGCTAGTGGTAACAGTGAGTAACAGTAACCTGTAACAGTGAGTAACTCGCCTGCCAGTGAGTAACAGACGTCCCATCCCTGGGTCAGGAAGATCCCCTGGAGGAAGGCATGGCAACCCACCCCAGTATTCTTGCCTGGAGGATCCCATGGACAGAGGAGCCTCGCGGGCTACAGTACCTAGGGTCACATAGAGTCAGACATGACTGAAATGACTGAGATTGCGCATGCACGCACATGGTGAGGAACAGGTGACCTGGGAGCCGGTTGGGGACAGGGATGGCAGAGGGGACAGAAGTGGTGATGGTGGTAGGGGTGAGGTGGGGATGGATTCAACAGTGACCCTTGTGGTGATGCGGGGGTGGGCGGGATGCACTTGGAGGTGGTGGGCTGACAGAGGAGATGAAGACAGATTAGGGTTTTGGTGATGCTGACAGGTTCCCGGCATCTATCTTGTGAGCAAAATTCAGGGCACTTAATCCTGTCTGGGTGAAGCTAGCCCCGGCACCCCCTTGGGGGTATGATCTTGGACTTAACCCCCTCACCTCTTTTTCTCTCTCCATTGCCCTCCTTTAGAGGTGCACCCAGAGCCACAAGACCATTTGCCAGTAAGTGTGTACCTCACCCAAATTGAAGTGCAATTAGAAGATAAGAGACTCCTGCCCTGGGCTCCAGTCCCGAAGGGAAGGGAGCTGGCAGGGATGGCCAATGTGACTAGAACTTTGCACCCATTACCACTGAGTTCTTAGCATACCGCGGTCCTAGACAGGAAGGGATGTGACTCAGTAACAGGATCAGAACCCAGAGCAGGACCTGTGTTTTCTCCTCTGTTACGCTTCTGGTTTTCTCTTCCCCTTCCGCCTCGCCCTCCCCACAGGCCTGTGCAAAGCCCTGGGGTCCAGGCAGAGGTAGAACAGCCTTAATCAGGGGCTTCACTCTGCAGGCCTCCACCCCCACGTCCCCTTCCCACACCCAGCTCTACTCATCTTTCATCAAAACTTCTTCTGACACATCCCCATGGGCCCTGAAGAAGCCTGTGACCCATCCTCAGAGCAGTGTGACCTGTTACGTTTTGGGTAAGGCACAAAGTCTTTCCCCTGAGTTGAACCCGCCTTGTTCCCTGGGAGGGAAGAGAGGGCTGTCAAACCCTTTAGGCCTGAGTCCCAGGGAAGTTCCGGCTCCTGCTCAACACGCCACTCCACCCCTCTGCCTCCCGGGTCCAGTGCTCCTTCTCCCCGCCTTGCCGGGCCCTGGGTTTCACGCAGTCTTGCCTCCTCCTAGTCATGGGAGGCACATGCTCACTATAGAAACACGCTCATCTGATCCTCATGAGGCCAAAGTTCTAACAGTCTGGATTCAGTCACCTGAGAAAAATGCACAGAGCCCGTGTGAGCTGGGAAGACACAGGCTGAACCTGCCCCAACAGGGAGCCTTCCTGCGTCACTGGCACGGCCACTCCCGCGCTCAAGCCCCGCCATGGCTCCCGCTGGCTGCGGAACCCACTTCCTGTCTCTCCCCCAGGCGCCAGGCGAGCAAGCAAGGGCCTCACAGGAGCTGGCGCCGTTCTTCCGCCTCCAGACATTTGCATATACCCTCCCCTCCTCCCAGAACACCTTCCCCAGTCTTCTGCATATGTGCAAATTCTGTCTATCCTCCAAGGCCGGGTTAGGTGTGGAGCCAAGATCAGGCGTTGGGGCCCCTGCACTGGCCCCTGAACTTCTGGTAGGCCATCAGGAGTAAGAGACAAAACAGGCACAGATGAACAAGAAGTGAGTGGAGAAAAACAGATAACCAACGAGGACCACTGTACAGCACAGGGAACTATACTCATATATTCTGTAAAAGCTATAAAGGAAAAGAATATGAAAAAGATTATATACATGCGTGTATGCATGCATGCTCAGTCATGTCTGACTCTGCAACCCTATGGACTATAGCCTGCCAGGCTCCTCTGTCCAGAGGCTTCTTCAGGCCAGAATACTGGAGCGGGTTGCCATTTCCTTCTCCAAGGGATCTTCCAGACCCAGGGATCAAACCCTGCGTCTCCTGCAGCTCCTATATTTGGCAGGCGAGTTCTTTACCATTCAGCCACCAGGGAAGCCCCATATGAAGATATATGTGTATATATAACTGAATCACTTTGTATATATAGCTGAATCACCTGAAACTAATACAACATTGCAAATACTATACTTCAATTAAAAAAAAAAAAAAGAAGTGAAAGGAGTCGCCCACGGGTCTGACTGGGGAGGGGACCCGACAGAGTCCAGGCCAGTCCCTTCCCCAGGTCTCAGCTGTGCGTGGCAGCCCCAGGCGGAGGCCTGAGAGGGAAGGCGGCTCAGCCTTCTTCAGGGCCCAGTCGCTGTATGGCTGAGCCCAGGGCTCTGCTTTGCTCCTCTCTGCCTCTCAGTTTGCCTTCTGAAAAATGGGACTAGGTATATTCTAGAAATTACAGCTTCTCTTCCCCCAACCCCTCTCCCAACATCCCTCTACGCCTCCCCTTTCCTTACCCTCAAAAGGTGCTTGAGAAGGGTTCACAGAGGACGCGGAATTAGAGTGACTCTGGCCTCCACCCCCCGAGACGGGCAGGCCCTTGGGAGTCCTGTTGGGTTGGGAGAGGTGTACCCACCCCCGCGGCAAACAGCTCTCAACAGCCCACCGCTCCAAGACATTTTAGAATTTGGAGGCACTGGGGATGGGGGTCCCAGGACTGCCTGGGGCCTCCAGGAGGGCCAGAGAGGGAGGTGGCCCTCCTCACCCACAGGCGTGTCCCCGCAGGCTGGCTCTACCCCCAGCCGTACCACCACCTCCGACTGACCGCAGACGCCCACTTTCACTTTCCCGCCTTCTCGTTCACTTCTCATAGGTGTTTCCCATCTGGAAGGAATCCACAGGGCCCAGAGAGGAAACCAAGGCCCAGAGAAGCTCAGAGAGGGATGCCCCAGAGGTTAGGCCCAGACTGGTTCCCAAACCAGGATTCCCTGGCAAGCCTTGGTCTGGGGTCTACTTGATGCCACCAGGGCCCTCCTGCCCCAGCTCCAGGCTGCTTCCCTGGCAAACACACATGGAATCAGATGGCCCTGAGTTTTGATCGCCACAGTTCACGGGCCCCAGGCATGCCCTCATCCTCCTGCCTCAGTCTCCTTCCTGAGAAACAGGGTTTGGACAAGAACCAGAGCCCACACAGGGTCACAGCCTGTCTCCACCATTTGGATTTCCGTGTTTTCCGGGCCCCGGCCCGGCCCAGCTCTCAGCTGAGTCTCTACCTGGTTCCCCAGGACAGAGATGTGTCAGGGCCTCGGGATGTGCCAGAGCTTGGGGGGAGGGTGCGTGTGGTGAGTAACGGCTGGACACTTCCTAGTCCAGCTGAGGAGGCACCGAGCTTCGTTACTGACCACAGGCCAAGCTCCTTGGGGCTCTCCAGGGTCTTTCCTGCACTATAACCACCCCCATTCTACAGATGAGGAAACTGAGGCCCTAAAGAGTCACAGAGCCCACTCAGTCAGGATGGAGCTGCAGCCTGAACCCAGGCAGTTGGAGTTGGAGCCCAGTCCTTCCTCGAGCGCTGGTGCTGCCTGCCTCAGCCACCCTGTCTTCAACCCCTCAAGCTTCCCTTGAAAGGGGCCTGAGGCAGGTGAACTCACTTCTCTAGGGGACCTGCCTTCCTTCTATCCTGAGAAGAAACCTCTTGGATCCAAATCGCCTAAGGCCTTGGAAGGACAGGGGGCCATCAGGGCCTTGGGAATAGGTGTTACTAGCTCCACGCTGCAGAAGACACCAATGCCCTCTGGCCAGGCTGGGACTCAATCCAGGTCCACCCACCTGGGCCCCAGCGCTCGCTTCCTCCACCCAGTGCCCCCACCCAGCTGAGCGGGAGACCCCCCAAAGCTCACCATGGCCCCAGCGACCCCCCTCGGTCCATACCCCTGGCCAGGAGACCCGCACCCCTGCTGCAGAGAAGCTGTGCCATCCCTACCTGCGCCCCCAGGAGGGGCCCCGGAGGCAGAGGATGTGCGCTGTGGCCAGCTGGGCACCGTCTGGGGCCTGCGCTGGCACAGTTAGCAGACTTTGGCACCATCTCCGCCTCCCCTGAGAAATCATTAACCCTGAGAGAGACCACACCTCCAGGGATGGGAAGGACTACTCAGGAGGCCTGGACCACAGCTGAAGAGGGGGGGTACAAGGGCAGGACTGAGGCGAGGACCCCCTGCTCCCAGGCCCAGAGGCCTAGGCCACGGGAGCCAGTGCCCAGCAGAGCCGAGCCCACGGGAGGTAGGAACTGGGCCCCAGCCCTGGGGCAGCTGTGTGTGGAGGAGGGTGACATCTGGGCTCGCCATCTCCTCCCTGCTACAAGGTCCCTCAGTGGCAGAGGACCTGTGAGGGAGGTGAGAAAGGCAATAGGTTCTGGGAGGGAAGTAGTAAAACAGTGTGATAATCAAACATGAGGTCTTCAGAGAGCAGTGAAGGCAATCATGATGGGTGCCCTCCTTTGAGGGCTCCAGAGGGTATCCACACTCCCCCAGGGTTCATCCATCCCCCATCCCCAGCTGACTTTAAATATTTTCCCAGCACCTGTGGTCTCCCAACAGAGGCAGGACCCTGACTCCTCCTCCAGCCTCTCAGGCCCAACCATTCCTGTGTTGACCCCGGAGAAAGGGGATCCTGAGTCCTTGGGGATGGGGAGCCTCGGGAAGTGACTTTCACCCCCTGAGCCGTGCTGCCTGTGTCTGGACCATGGGGTGCTGGGTCCTCCTACCCTAGGGGCGGGTGAGGGCCGCCAGGAGACACTCAGGCCAGGAGGGGCATTTAGTGAGGCCTGGAACAACCAAAAGAGACCATGAGGTGCAAATACACTCTTAGTTCCAGGAAAGTCCTGGGGGCAGAAGGTCGTGCCTCCTGAGAGGAGCTAGAATCAGATTTATTGAGCACCCACAGTATGCTTTATCACCAACTCAGTGGACATGAATTTGAGCAAACTCTGGGAGATGGGGACAGGGGAGGCTGGCGTGCTGCAGAAAAGGATCATGGGGCTCAGAAAGGGGAAGTGACCAGAAGCCAGGAACTGGCTCTGACGACAGCACCACGGCCTGCCTTCGATGAGGGAAGAGTTCTCCCGCCTGCCTCAGCCCTCCCCACGTCTCCTCGCCCAGCAGGGCCTCCTCCACACTTCCTGACCACCCCCTGTTCTGGCCACTCAGCAGCCCTCCCGGCTTCCCTGGTGACAAGATCCAGTTTTCCTCTGTGGAATCTCCTCCCCCAACCCCTCTTACCCCCATGGAGGGCATATGATGAGGCCTGGCACAGCACCTCTCTGGCCAGAGCTTCTGGTTTGGGTTTGGGCATGTGACCAAAATTGGGTCAGATAGAACTGATGAGACTCAAAAGACTTTTGTTGGAACTGTTAAGAATAAGAACCTCATTCCTCCCCACTGGGATGTCCAAGCTCTGAGAAAGTGACTTCCAACAGCTGTCTGTCTCACTACCATGAGGGGAAAGGCTACTGAGAAATAATTCAAGACTGAGTTAAAGCAGAACTGAAAAATGGAGACACATGAATTCCTCATGACTTATGTGGGCCCCTGGATATAGCCATGCCTGAAGCCATCACCACAAGACTCTTCAGTTACTGAATCAATACATTCCTTTTTCTGCTATGTCTGGTTGAATTAATCTGTCCTGATTATAGTGCCCTTGAGGCAGGAAGTTCCTCATCCCTACACCACCCTACCCAGATGCTAAGGAAGGGGTACAGACAGAGTTAAGGGTAAGAGAGAGAGAAGAGTCTGAACTTGGTTTGGCCAACTCCCTGTTAAGCCTCCTGGAGTTCCCACTTCTCCCCATAGCATGATATTGGACATCTGCATTCATAATTTGGAGAGAACAGTATTACTTACTTCACAGGATTCTTGTGAGGATAAAACCAGATCACTGAAATACTGTTCCTGGCATGGGGCCCAGAACACAGCATGGACCCCACCCACCAGTTGTCTGAGCTCCCAGGGCATTGAATTCATAGCTTGCTCAGCACACATGCCACTGTCTGGTCATCATCCTGGGTGGCCTTCTCCTCGTGGGCAGGAGTCACACTTGACTTACACTCAATAGATATATGTATCAGGCAGCTATGATATGACAGACACTTTAACAGAATGTTTGTTCCCCAAACCCCCATTTTAAAACAAATTATCAAAATACATATGCTGTGTGCATACCCATGTTCATAGCAGCACTATTCACCATAACTAAACAAAACATGGAAACAATCCAAGTGTCCGTTGACAGATGGGTTTGTTGTTCAGTCGCTCAGTCGTGTCCGATTCCTTGTGACTCCATGGACTGCAGCACACCAGGCTTCCCTGTCCTTCACCATCTCCTGGAACTTGCTCAAACTCATGTCCATTGAGTCGATGATGCCATCCAACTATCTTATCTTCTGTTGTCCCCTTCTCCTCCTGCCTTCAATCTTTCCCAGTATCAGGGTCTCTTCCAATGAGTCATCTCTTCGCATCAGGTGGCCAAAGTATAGGATGGGTAAGCAAAATGTGGTCTATACATACAATGGACTATTAGCCTTAAAACGGGAGAGAATTTCGACACATTATGATATAAATGGACCTTGTTATGCTAAGTGAAATGAGCCAGTCACATAAAGACACAAACTGATTCTACTTATCAGAGCTATTTAGAATAGTCAAAATCGCAGACAGAAAGGAGGATGGTACTTACCAGGGGCCAGAGAGGGAGGAATGGGAAGTAATTGTTTAGTGGGTATAGAGTTTCAGTTTTGTAAGGTGGAATGAGTTCTGGAGATGAATAGCAGTGGCACACAGCAATATGAGTGTACTTAATACAACTGTATATTTGAAAATGGTTAAGACAGTAAATTTAATATTATTTTACCATAATTTTTTAAAATTGGAAAAATATGTGCTACAACAAGCTTAAAAAGTGAAGAAACCCGGATGAAGGAAAAACCAATGAAAAAAATGAGGACAATTTAGCCCCTATAGAGTTCATAAAACATTTAAATATTTGCCTTGATGTTCCAGATAATTGTCAGAGGTGGGCCATGAATTGGGTTCTGAGCCTCCAAGCAGGCAAGGCAAAGAGGGAAACATGATCTGGGCTCCATTAAGTCCAACATCCATCCAACGCACACACATACATACAGAGAGAGAAAGCTCACTAGGATCTGGGAGTTGTGGTGCAATTCCTAATACCTAATAGGTTTTACCTCTTGTGTGTCTCTAAGAAAAGGATGCTACAGGATGTTGGATGGTACTTGACATGACTGTTATAATGTAGTTGCTAAGAAACCAGGTTCAGGATCAGGGGCCGAGTTTAATTGTAATGAGGCAAATTACAGAATCTCCTGAATCCTCAGTTTCCTCATCTGTAAATTATGGGTAATGTATGAAGCCTACCTCAGAAGGATGGTAAGGTGGTAAGGTGGTAAGGATAAAAATGAAGTCATGCACTGAGAGTCCCAGGTACAACAGCCAATGCAGAGAGAAGGCTCACAGAACATTAGTTCTGTAATAGTGTGGTGAGATTAGGCCCCAATAGGGGCCTAATTGGTAGGAGGAGAGATGGGAACCTCTGCCCAAGGCTCCAGGCCCACCCCAGACCAAAGGAGGTGGCCTGGTCTCTCTACCTAGGACCAGGTAGGGCAAACCCCAGCCCCAGCCCCTGCCCTTGCTCCCTGCTCTGACCCCTGGGGCCAACAGCTCTGAGTCACTGCCCTGGCCCCTACAGGGTGTGTCCTGGCCTTCCCAGACCTTTGGTCAGTGTCTGGATGAGCTGGGTGTGGCCAGATGGTGCCTTTTCCATCTCAAGGGCACCTGTCTGCCTGCCACCAGGTGATCTGAGAAGCTCACTGGGCTCTGGGCTGTAATTGACCCAGGTCTGCGTCAGTTTCGGGAAGTGGCAAGTGGCCAGGCACAAAATAGGCCTAAGGGGTCAGAATATGAACTCAGATGACCTAGGTCCTAATCATATCCCCACTGCTTACTAGCTGGGGGCCTTGGGCAAGAGAGTTCATCTCCCAAACTTCAATGTCCTCATCTGTAAAATGGGCACAACTGCAGAAGCCAACCCTTAGGTTTGTTTTAAAAAATAAGCAGGAAATGCGCTAAAGCACTGGGGCTTCCCGGGTGGTGCTAGTGGTAAAGAAACTGCCTAAGCCGTGCAGGAGACACAAGAGACATGGGTTTGACCCCTGGGTTGGGAAGATCCCCTGGAGGAGGGCATGGCAACCCACTCCAGTATTCTTGGCTGGAGAATCCCATGGACTGAGGATCCTGGCCGGCTACAGCCCATGGGGTCACAAAGAGTCAGGTGTGACTGAGGCAAGTTAGCACACACACATGCACTAAAACCCGAGCCCAGGGCAGTGATAGAGAGGAGGTAGCAATCTGGACACACACCAGGGTTTCTTCAAAGCCACTGTCAAGCTTTTTTTTTTTTTTTTCCCTAATTGTTATTTATTTCTGGCTGCCCTGGGTCTTCGCTGTGGCGCACAGGCTTTCTTTTGTCTGGGCAAGCAGAGGCTGCTGTTAGTTGTGCTCTACGGCTCGTGGAATCTTCCCAAACCAGGGATCAAACCCGTGTCCCCTGCATTGCCAGGTGGATTCTTAACCACTGGACCACCAGGGAAGTCTCAAAGTTCTGATCAGAAAAACTTCTCGTTGCTTGTCTCTTCTGGCAATCTACTCTGTGCACTCACTATGTGCTCAGAAATTGATCAAGTTGAAATCAAGCCCTGACTTGTCCTGTGGTGTCTGGCAAGTGATTCCTCTCTGAGTTACAACTTCATCTGAAACATGGAGTGCCCCGCTCGCTCCCCCACCTCAACAGCGTATGGCTTCAGAGGTGACCTGGAGAGCCTGGGCCGAGTGTGTCTCTTTGCTGTGTGTGTGTCCAACCCCTCCTCAACCTTCCAGCTGCACACACCTTTGCAGAATACAAGTTTCCTTCATCACTCTGTCTTACATCTGAGGAACCAGCCCAAGGTATTAATATATAAACAGCCGCTTGGTGTCAGATTGACGACTCTCATCCTAGAAAGAACCTGAGGACCCATGAGACCAACGCCTCACCACCCCCAGACCTCTGAGCCCCTTCCCAGAGCACACATTCTCTCTAAAGGACCCCTTCCACAGGGCTGTTCTGCCACAGTTTGCACAGCCCCAGTGATGGGGAGCTCACCTCTTCCCCTGACCTTCACTCCGTGGGCCCAACTGTATTTGTTTTTATGGAGTTGAGAGTTGCCTGACCACTTCCACTGGGCTTGATCTCAGGGAGTAACAGGCCCCACTTCCCCTCTCTGCTCTGCAACAACATCCCTAGAGCCTTCCCTCAGGTTCTTCTCAACACTCCTCACCACCACCATCCCGGAAAGGGGTCACAGCCAGGAAGACCTATGTTCCCATTCCAGCTCTTCTCAGCCTCAGTTTCCACATCAGGAAAATAGGGGGAAGTAAAATAACACATGGCTGTCTCTGAGACGGAACAGGCCTCTGAGCCCTCCAGGAATGCGACCCGGTGTCACATGGCCCTCCTGGGGTCCCCTGCCTCTTCTGTGTCCCTTCAATGGACAGGGACTGATTGCTCACCTTGTCCAGGCACTGTGCTTGGCGGAGGACACTGGCCGTGGAGGGGACAAGCATCCCTGCCCCCACGGAGGGAGGCTCTGTGACAGCAGAGTAGGTCAGGCCACAAGGAAGGAAAGGGAAGCCCTGGCAGAGGGAACGGTGTGTCCAAAGCCTCACTAAGGAAAGAACCTGGCTCCTGGGAGAATTGAAAGATCAAGGTGGCTGGAAGTCAGGGATCATTTCTTCAAAGGATTGGGTTTCAAAAACCATTGTACATTCATACAATGAGTTACTAGCCATCAAGTTAGAAAAGAAAGTAAAACAAAATAAATGAATAACAAAACCCTGCCTGTGTTCATTGCAGTATTATTCACAACAGCCAATACTTGAAAACAACCTAGGTATCCAGTGATGGATGAATGAATAAACTGTGGTATATACATATATACATATACACACCAATGGAATATTCCTCAGCCATAAAAAATAAAGAAATCTTGCCATTTGTAACTACATGGACAGACCTGAGGGGCACCATGTTAAGTGACACATGCTAAACAGGGACACATGCTAAGTGAAATAAGTCAGTTAGAGAAAGGCAAGTACTGCATGATCTCATTGATATATAGAACTTTTTTTTAAAGTCAAATACATAGAAACAGATTGTAGAATGGAGGTTGCCAGGAGCTGGGGGGTGGGGGAAACCAGGAAGTGTTGGTCAAAAGAAACAAACTTTGGGTTACATAAAATGAGTAAGTTCTGGGGATCTAATGTATAGCAAGGTGACTATAGTCAATAATACTGTATCTACCTTATACCTGAAAGTTCCTATTGAGAGTAGTGCAAAGCAAAACAACAACAAAACAACAAAATGCTAACTATGTAGGTGAAGGAAGTGTTAACTAACCTTATTTAGGGAAACGTTCTGCAGTATATACATGTATTGGATAATACTGTACACCTTAAACTTACAAAACGCTATATGTCAACATCAATTAGATCTCAATAAAACTGGGGGCAAAAAAGAACAGACTAGTGATACCTACCGCAGGTTGGATCTCAAAAAACATGATGCAGAACGAAAGACGACAGCATTTACACAGTTATTCCATGATATGAAGTTCTAAAGACAAAAAACAAATCTATCGTGTCAGGAACCAGATCCATAGTTATGACAGCAGGAAACTGACTTGGAGGGGGTAAGAGGGAACTTTCCAAAGTGATGAAAATGTTCTAGATCTTGATTAGATTTTAGTTATACAGAGGTATACATTTATGAAGAATGTACACATAAGATTTATTTTACTGTATAGCTACAAAGTATATCCTAAATTAGGCTTTAATGTAGTTCGTATTTAAAAAGAAAAAAACAAAACATATGTTTGCTAAAGGATGAACCAGAGTGAGGTAGAAAGCAGGTTCTGGATGCCAGGCCTGGACAGAAATCCTGAGTCTGTCACTTCCTAGCAAAAATCCCTCAGCTAGCTATACTTCAGCTTTCGAATCTATAAAACAGGGACACTAATAATATTCCCTCACTGGGTAGAACTCAACAAATGCAAGCTTTAAAAAGTAAGTCGACCTCGAGGCAGCGGGCCCTCCCTCGGCAGAGGTGCCAAGTCCTGGGCTGAGGAAAGAGGGCAGCCTCTGAGAGTGAGGTCTGCAGGGACTACAGCTCCCAGCACGACCCTGATGGAGCGGGGCGCGATGGGAGTTGTAGTCCTAGCCGGCTAATTACACCTTAGGATGCAGTGGGCGGGGATGCCCTCTGGATCCCAGGCCTGAGCAGGTATTCCCACTTTGGTTCAGGATGGCTCTAGCAATGGACTGAAGCATTCTTTTGTCACTAGAGTCTCCCTACATCCCGAAGGAGGTATCATCATTCCCATTTCACAGAAGAGGAAACTGAAGCTCAGAGAATGACCCACAGAGAGGAACCAAGATCTGCTGATCTCAGTCTTTTCTCTTTGTATGTAGATCCTTGTTACCTTCTCCCGCGCGCGCGCGCGCGCGCACACAAACACACACACACACACACACACACTCCGAAGCTGAGGGATGGGAACAAACTGTCCGTGAAGCAAAGGTTCTTTGAACGGCCACGGGCTCGTATTATCTTTCCTATTTAGTCATTCATCCAAGGTCACACCGGTAGCAAAGGGGGCACCTGGGGTGCCAGACCCTGTAAGCCTCGCCCTTGCGCGCCCTTTGCGGCCGTACACTGAGGGGGCGTGGCCGAGACACGCTCCGCCTCCTTCCACCCTCCACTCCCGCGCGCTTGGTGCAGTCCAGGTACTTCCATACGTGCGCGGGAGCGAGGGTGAAGCTACGTAGCTGCTGTAGACCCCGCGCGCGCGCGCGCGCCCGGGTGAAGAGGTCTGTGGACCGTTCCACTGCGTCGGGCCAAAGGGGGGACCGCGGCAGGCGGCGCTCGGGCCGCAGCGGGACCAGGACCCCGGGCTGCAGCGGGAGCAACGCGCAGGCCGCCGGGTGGGGTTAGAGCCCCGCCGCGGCCCCAGGTAACGCACGGCCTGGACCCTGCGCCGTGCGACCCAGGCGCAGGGTCAACGAGGATGGAGCGATAGGGGGCGGCAGTGGGCTAGCAGTGTAGCGCAGGGACCTCCAGCAAGGCCAGAGTCCGCCGGGCTGCGTCCGCTGGGCGGGAGCTTGCTGTCCTGGGACTCTGGGCCAGAGCTGCTCTGCCCGCTGTCTGGTGTTCCAGTACGGGGAAGCCCTGGGAACTACTCGTCCCAGAGTGCCCTGCGCTCCACGCATGCTCCGATCGCAACCCCTGGCGAGTCCCGGCTAGAGCTGGAGCCCAGGAGTCCAGGACAGACTGCAGTGCTTTGGCCTCCTTAGCGCTGTCCCAAACACTACCAGCGCTCCTTGTCCCAGCTGCTGGGGATCCAGCGCGACCCAAACCTTGCCCTGGGGCTGCCTCGGGTCGGAAGAACAGACCACTGCACGCCAGCGGCGTGGGTACTGCTTTGAGGGTAAAGGCAGGCGCGGGGGCTCCAGCGGATCTGTGTCTTGCCCAAGGTCACACACTCTGTTGCCTGAGGGCTATGAAGCCCGAGTCGAGATGGGCCCAGGGCAAGAAAGACGATGTGGGTGTAGGAAGCTGGCCTTGGTTGGAGGGCAAAGGGGGGATTCAGCTGGACTCATCTCCCGGGAATTGCCAGGCTCCCACAATCTTGCAGCGCCCGATTTTCATCTCTGGATGCTGTGGTGACCCGTACCTGCTCCTTCGTTTACCAGACCCTATGTGTTCCACGGATGACAGCTATAACAGGGAGGGAGTCAGGAAGCGGATCCCCTCCCAGTGCCCTACCCACAAAGCTCACATATTCAAGCACATGGTATCTTCCAGGACCGTGGAAGATGTGCACACAGTGGAAGCCACTGTTGACTCACAGTCACCCCTATTTTCACTGGACAAACTGTGAGCCTCATAGAGGTGGCAGCTTTCTCATAGTCTAGGTGGGCTGGCTTCTGAGGCACTGCACTTAACCATCAGCGTCTGCCTGCCCTCTCTGTAGCCTGTAGGAGATGAACAGCAGTGCTGCATACACAGAGTGCTGAGGAAATGGCATCTGTCACTAGTGCTGTCATCATCCTGGTTTTACAGAAGTGAGACTGAGGAAGAGAGAGGCCACATCACTGACCAAGACTCAGAGCTGGGGCCAGAGTGCTGCAGCCTCGAACCCAGACCTGGGAACACCTTTATAGACACGCCACCCTCCCCCATATGCATAAATGGTCTCTGCTTTTTAGGGCAACCAAAGCTTAGGGCTCAGGTGTGTTCAAGCCTGCCCTAAGCAGCAAGGACTTGGCAGAGTGGGGCCTGTCAACCCCTACCCTGGAATGTGAGGCTCAAAGCTGATGCTCTGGGGTAGCGGGGAGGTCTGTGTCCTGAGCGGGCTTTACCAGGCTGTGCTGTGTGTTCCTGAACCGTCCCTCAATCTCTGTGTTCTGCCAGCTTCACTTGGGAAGGCTGCTGGGCCCTGCATCTGGAGGAGGGCTTGAGGGGTTTTAGAAAAAAGGAGTGGAGTACTTTCTGACCCATGATGGAGGGAAGGAGGCAGCCAGCTGTCCAGGCTCTTAGGTAGGCAGGTAGAATAGGGGAGGCCCCAGCAGGAACCATCTCCTGCAGAGTCCTGGGGTGGAAGCCGGAATGTAGGTAGCATCCAGTATTTTGCATTCAAGGGACCAGGGTTCAAATCCCTCTCTGCCATTCTTCCAGTCTGTGATCTGGAGAGGCTCTTGTGCTTTTGATTATTGGACACTTGGAGACCCTGTGTTGGCATTTGCATTGTGTGAACCAAACTTAATGTTAGCTTAAAATGTGACCCCATGTTTGCCCCTTGATGACTATGTAATGGTGGGTGAGTCATGTCCTCTTTTGCCCAAGCTTCCTCATCTGTAAAGTGGAGCACACACTGATACCTAGGTCATTGGGAGGACCAATGAGATGATCAGGGTAGGATTTACCCAGATCATGCGGGAGACTCCAGAACTCCAGTTTCTCCACAGAACTTCATGGGAGGTGCTTGGCCAAGCGTGAGCCACCCCCACCAATCATTTCTGGAGCTCCCTGGGCCACACTTTGGGAACTGGGTCAAGGGGAGTCATTTCCTGAGCCATTTTCTTCATCTGTAAGATGAAAGTAACAGAACCTGCCTTCAGAGGGGTGGGGCGGGGTGGGGTGATGAGGGTGAGGCACACAGTAGGTATATAGGCCATGGGCCCACCCTGGGGTTCCAAAGCAGAGGACTCATAAATGAGAGGAAAGTCCAGATTCCTGACTTCCCTGGGAAATAGGGTAAAACTGAGCCTCCTTCCCGCTTGCTCCAGAGTGATTTTGCATGTGCCCAGGAAAGTTTTTCAGGTCAGAGGGAGACGTGTTATTGGCCTCTGGTCCTGGGGGCGGGAACCTTGAGGGCTGTAGGGATTTGCTGAGGGCATCCCAGGGACATAAACCAGAGGGTCACGTGTGAAACAAGGCAGGAGGAAGATTTCCTGGCCCTGAAGCATCAGGGGCAAGGAAGAGCAACCCAGAGCTCCTTCCTTGGGCATCCACCATCCAGTGTGAGCCAGGCCCTGCTAGGGGTAGAAGGAGCAGCCCCATGAGATGCTTTCTGCTGTCCTGATGCAGTGTGATAACAGGCGTGCTGCATATTGTCGAAACCAGGAGACAGGTCAGGAGAGGCTCCGAGCAGGCAGCCTTTCAGCTGAGCCCCTAAGGTTGAGCAGAGTTTGGCCAGAGGTGAGCAGGGGATGTTGAGGACACTTTAGGCAGAGACAATGGCACAGTCAGACCGCTGGTGTCTTCAAAGGAGTAAGTGGATTATGGAGTAGTAATTGGAGTCACTTCCTATGTGGGGTGGTGTCCAACTCTTGCCACCCCATGGACTGGAGCCTGCCAGGCTCCTCTGTCCATGGGATTCTCCAGGCAAGAATACTGGAGTGGGTTGCCATTTCCTTCCCCAGGGCATCTTCCCGGCCCAGGTATCGAACCCAGTCTCCTGCATTGCAGGCAGATTCTTTATCAACTGAGCTATGAGGGAAGCCCAGAGTATTAGTCATTCAGTTGTGTCCAACTCTTTGCGACCCCATGGATTGTAGTCCGCCTCTGTCCATGGAATTCTGCAGACAAGAGTACTGGAGTGGGTAGCCATCCCCTTCTCCAGGGGATCTTCCCAATCCAGTGATGAACCTGGTTCTCCTGCATTGCAGGCAGATTCTTTACCATCTGAGCCTGGTAAGGATTTCCACGCTGTGGCCTCAGGCAAGTCGCTTCCCTTCCTTGAGCCTCAGATCCTCACCTGTAAAAAGAGATTACCTCTGTGGTGTCTCAGTGAAGGCTGAATGTCACTGCACTTAAAAATACTGAATCCTCTCAGGCAAGGAGGAGATTACTGCGTGAGACATGAAGTGGTCATGACAGGGCTGTGTGCAATTCAAATGGCATGAATTGAAGGTCAGGGTGCATCTAGGCCTGAATTCAAAGATAGGGAAGTTCAGCACAAGCTGGAGACTTCACAGCTTCCTGTAAGAGGTGAGATGGGAGCCAAGCTTCAAGCATTGCATTCAAGGAATGCATTGGTAGAAAGGAAGCGAGAGGCAGGGAAGGCCAGAGGGAGCACAGCCATGGCTGTGGGAGAGATGCTGGGGAGAAGTGAGCCTGAAGAGTTTGGTCGGGGAAGCTTGTCTTGTTAAGCACAGCCCTGAAAGGTAGGCATTAGGGAGCCATTGCAAGTTCTACCCCTACACAGGCAAGCAGGGGTTGGTCTGTGTAAGCACTTTGAGTGTAGGAAGGATTTTCTGATTGCTTTTACAGAGTGAGAAAAATAAAAGATTGGAAGGGATTTAGGGGAAGGGAGAGTTGCTGTTAAGGAGATGGTTAGAGAAAGGCATCCCCATTTATTCTCATGCACCCATAGTTTAATTGTGATGGAGAGAGTTCGGCATTCCAGGTAACATTTGTAGCATGCCTCCTGAATTTGATCTCTTGTCCCTACAGGTCTGCACCTAGACACCATTTTCAGTTTTTGTGTTATTGGCTGCACATCCACAGTATGGTGTCAGATTGTTGTTGCGCTAAACATTACTTGGATAGGCATGTCTGTTCTCCAAACTTCCTTCTGGGTTGTTTCTATTGGATGCCTCTAAAGGAACACAAGTTTTAATGACTGGAAATCCTTAAGACATACTGTTTTGCAGTAATTTTCTCTAGAATTTTCGGTAGGTTATACGGCATTAGGTTTTTTTGGTTTTTTTTTAAACGGCAAACATACAAAAGCATATTGAATAAAAAGTTTGTCCTTCTGGCCCAGTGCTCTCCCTTCAGTTCTCCAAGAGGGCAGTTATTAATGTCTCCTGTATATCCTTCCAAAAATATTCTATTGTGATACGGAATATATTTTAAAAAACATTGATACTGTTACACTCAGTTCAGTATGTTTCAGTTTTGAAATCTGGGATTATGAAATATACCAAAGAAGCATAGAAAATCACACACAGGCACACGCCCAGCAGCCCCACTACACGGGCTCAGCAGATGTTTTAACATTTGTGCTGGTATCTCGTGTAGGGCTGATTCGGAAGTAGCCCTGTGTCAGTGCAGCTCCATCTAGAGGAGTGTAGTTATGGATTCTGTGCGTACTTTATATTCAGCCTGTTCCCAGCTCTTGAATATTTTAAATATTACTGATTTTTCTCTCCTTCCCCACACCCCCCGTCGATATGGAGGTAATACCTCATTTTGTATAATGTACCCAGGCAGACATGGAGGCAGAGGGGAACGAAGCTCGGCTTTGTCTTGGATTCAAGCGTCACCTCAGCAGTGTGACCTGGGGTGAATGACGCCCCTCTTGATGTTCTTTACCCCTTTGTAAAATGGGCAGGTTGTAGTAATCTGTCTCATAGGAATATTGTAGGAAACTAAAGACTTCGTTGGGTTTAGTTGCACTGTCCACCTAGGCAAGCAGCTCTCCCACGCCTCTCCTAGAGCAATTAGAGCGCAGGTGGCCTGGAGAATTCCATGGACCGAGGAGACTAATGGGCTACAGTGAAGCGGCTTGCAAAGAATCGGACAGGACTGAGGGATTAACACTTTTCACGCCTCCTACTCTAGCTTCAAACTGTTCCCCGCCCCTTTCCCTGGCCACGCTAGGGGCGGGGCGGTTAAATGTGTTTGTGACGTCAGCGCACTCCGGGCCAATCCCCCTTCCCGCCAAGCGTTAGCTTATTTGCATGGATTGCCCTTTATTGGTTCGTTGAGCAAGCCAGGCCCACCCAACTATTTAAAGTCACCGCGCAGTATAAACAAGGAGATGCGGGGCGGCCAGGCCATGATGTCATCGCGGCGCAGTAGCTCTCGGAGCTGACGTCATCTCCGGGGAGGTTGCCGGTCCAGGGCTGTTAGAGCCTTCCTAACCACTGAGGCTGGCTTAAGGGGCCGCTCTTGCCCCGTCGAAGGTCTGGTTCATTGCACTTCAGTGTCCCAGGCGCCGCCCCGTCCCGAGGAGGGGACCATGACACAGTAAGTCCGGGCTGCAGCTCCCCCAGCGGGACCCGTTTCTCAGGCAGGGAAACCACCTCAGAAGCATGAGTGATTCGCGAGTTTGCATAGCAAGTTAGAGTTGCAGCCAATTTGTCTTACCCACCTAGAGGGTCTTCCATCTTTAGGTCAGGCCATGTGGCCCCGCCCCTTGCTTGTGATGGCTGCGGTCACTTTAAGTGAGGAGGTGGGGACGAGAAGGAGTTTTTTTTTAAAAAAAAAAATCTGCCTTCAAGATGGCGACCCACTAATCACGTGCCGAGTCCCGGCGGGTGATTGGCTCTTAGCACCCCCGAGGGGAGGAGCTCTTGGCAAGGGGCGGGGCCCTTGCGGGCAGCTGCCGGCTACTGTTTGCCGGAACCTCCCGGCGCGTCCCCGCGAGTCCCCCTCCCGCCCGGCGCGCGACCCCGCCGCTTCGAATGTTGTGAATCAAATGTGGGGTTTGTTACATTCCGCTGCCGCCGCGGACAGTTCTTAAAGGGCCAGCCGCAGGCAGCTGCGCAAACCCGGCCGCGTCCTGCACTGCCTCCTGCTTCCCAAGGGCCTGGGCTGGCCACGCGTGGGCCTCGCGAGGCAGACGTTCGGCGGACGGACAACAAAGAGAGAGGGCCCCGGAAGGATCCGGACAGCCCCCGGACTAAGGGGTGGGGAAGGGAGCACATTGTTCCGCAGGGCGGGGGCTCTTAAAGGGTCCAGGCAGCATACTCCCACCCCCACCTCCGCCCCCTGCCCAGCTTGGCCGTTCTAGATCGGGAACAAAGGAGTCACCGTGAGGCCGAAGGTGAGTCGGGGACTGAGCCCCCAACTCCCGATTTCTGCATCCCTAGAACTCCTGCCCCCCTTCCCCTGGGACTGGGTATTGTGATCTAGCTGGCTCTGCAGGAGTTAATCACGGGCAGTTCGGAGTGGGGACGGCGAGGCCTCTAGAATCCGGGACCCCTCCCCACCCCCAGCGCCCCCCAGGCCAGGCCGAGTCTCCTTCTCCAGAGGCTGAGCGCTGCGGTTGGAGAGGAAGGAGCCGCCCCCTCCCCCTGCCGCCGCCACTTCCTTTGTTGTTGCTTTTGTCTCACGCCGAGCACATGGTCCGGGATCCTCGGTTCTTAAAGTCACAGCGCTCTGGCCCCGACGCCGCAGTCTGGCCTCTCGTCCCCGATGTTCCTCTGAGCACAGCACAAAGGAGTGAGAAGGGGGTGAGGGAGGCCCCGCTCTGGGCGAGTATCCGTACCACGGCCCCCTCCCCCACGCCTGTCCCCTTTCCCAGGGAGGGTTGGTTGAGGAAGCTCCCCGAACCCCGCTACCTGCGTCTGGCCCACATTGAGAATGGGCTTGCCCTTTAGGGACACTGGTTACCTCCGCGTATAATGTGACCACCTGGTTTCTTGCGTCTTGCTTATTGTGGCTTTATTTGGGAGCTCTGGGAAGGAGAGATTTCCACCCCCATTTTACAGTTGTGCCAACTGAGTCTCAGAAGGGAAGATTTCCTTGACCAAGGTCACCCAGGGAGTCTGGGCTGGCGCACGGCTCTTACTTAACTCAGAGCCTGGTGGTCCTGCCCTCAGCTGCCACGAGACACACAGTTGGGTAGCTCTGCTTGTCCTCCAGGCAGTGCGGGGCCCAGCCTGCCTCTTTTGGGGGGCTGGTGGGAGGGAGTAGGGAGGGATGCTTCTCAGCCTGCCTCAGTCTGCTCCTCTCCTCAGGGCCTCACTTGGCTTATCTGCAAAACAGCCCCTGTCCTGCAAACAGCCGCCAGGCCCAAATTATATGTTAGGGTCTCCCTCGACCAGGATGGGGATAGCTGCTTGGGGCACTGAAAGTGCGTGGGGGAGGAGCGGGATGCAAGATGCAGTCCCTGCTTCTGGGCAAGATTGGATTTAGGGATGGGACCCTCAGGACTCTTTTTCAGAGACCTCATTAAGAGCCCAGCCCAAAGGACGCGTGGTAAAAGACAGCAGTTAGGTGGTGGCTTTGCTGTTTGACCTTGAGCAAGTTGCTAGCTCCAACTTTGGGCCTCACTTACTTCTCACCACGATAGGGCTCATCAGGGTGCCTGAAAGAGAAAGCTCTCCTGATCTCCTTCAGGGCCCGCAGTAGAGATTTGGCATTAGGTAATTCTTGAGGGTACTGATGATAATGCAAGTCAGGGTTAAAGAAGCCTGGGCCTAGATGACCAGCCAGGACTAATTCTGACCCGCTTTGGCTTTATAGTCTGGAGTGAGTTATTTCCTTTCTTTGGGTCCCAGTTTCCTCAACTGTAAAGTGGGTGAGTTCCTCCTGGGCCATCTCTGTTCCCAGTCAAGAACCAGCTGGGGTATTCCCTGCGGGATCCTGTCTGACTTTTTGATAGTGTAAAGCTCAGCTGATACCTGAGCTTTGCAGATCACTGCAGTGGACTCTGGGGAGTCCTTACCAGTCCCCTGGGAGGTGATTATTGGCCTGTTCCCATTTTACAGATGAATAAGCTGTGGCTCAGAGAGAGGAAGCAAAGTGCCCGATCCTCAACCAAGACTGCCAGGTCAGGGCATCACGTGTTAATAAAATGCAAGGGTTGACACTGCCACTTTTGGCACCATTGGCCACAGCTCAAGGGCTTCTGTCTGGTGGCTGGATTTCCCAGCTCCTCACCACTTCCCTTTCCTGCACTGTGGGCGTTTTTGAAGAGGCTGGCCAGAGCAGAATCCCATGGGCCTGGGCCTCTGTAGTTCTTCACCCCGAGCCTTGACATTGCCCAGCCTTCAACAAGATAGCCTAGCATAAGAGGAGCAGTTGAGGCCACTGCTGTGTCCCTGGGCACTCAACTGTAGTTGACTGGCCTTGGGTCTCACTTCTCTCAGTGAGATCTCATCCTCAGTGTTCCTACTTCTGAGGGTTGCTGTGAGGACTTAACTGGGATGGCACATGGAAAGTATTGTAGTTCTTGTTAATAACTCCCCATCAGCAGGACTGAGGTCTCTCAGAATCTCCGAGGTCAGTTAGAACAGAGGTTCTTAAGCACTGCCTGTGCTATAGAAACTGCTGGGGAATTTGGTGGAATTCCAGGCACTTTTGTTCCCCAACCTTCCTAAGATTCTGATCCCAAAAGTGTAGGGTGGGTCAGGAGTTTGTCGTTTCAGCTATTTGGGGGTTTCCTCTGAGTCTTTCTTGGCCTATGTTTGCTCAGCTGGATCATCAGCAGGAATCGAGGCTGTGTGCGTGTGTGTGTACACATGTGTGTTAGGATGTGCACTTGGCCCACACCAGGGGTTATAACCCCAGTCACCTGTGGTGGACAGGCGGGGAATGGGTCTGGGGTGGCCTGGAGAGAAAGCTCATGCTCAGAGTGAGGGAGTCAAGCAGGAATGAGGGACCAGATTTTCTGCTTCAGCACACACACACAGACACACATACTCACACTCACTCACTCTGAAAGGCCAGATTTTTATGTAATCTCCCAATTTTTAATCATTGGCACTAACTTCACTGCTACCAGACTGATTACATAGACCTTAGGCCTAGGTTATCAGCTCTCCTGGGTGCATTTACCACATCAGGCCTGCCCTGTGCTGGATACAATCCACTGGGCCTTGTCCACCCTTCTGCCAATTGCTGGCTGGGAGGAGTGTGAATTCCAGCTCTTCCGTGGCCTTGGGCCCTATGCTGTCTTAGCAGGTAGAGAAAACTCCTCCCTTTCAGGCTCATTGTGAAAGTTAGGGCCCATACACATAAAGCCCAGCTCAGAGGAGAGGAGCAAGGAGTTGAGGGGACAGTGCACACATTCCTAACTGTGTGAACAGAGAGGCAGCACTTGACGCTGTGTGTGGAGGAAGCATAGGAGTCTCGTTCTATGGAGGCGGGGTCCCAGTGGTAGGAACAGCCAAGGGCTGGTCATGCTAGACGTGCCCTTTTGCTTTGCAGGGCCTGACAGATTCCAGAGCTTTCCCTGCCAGGACCTCATTCCAACCTCTGGAGTTAATACCCCTGCCCCCCCGAAACTTGCCCCTCCTGGACCCCAGCTCCTGCCCCACCTTGTTCCCACTCAGCTTCCTCCCTTAGGTTTAGGTTCTTGCTTCCTCTTTTTTTTCTCAGCAAACCCTACCTCCGACTTGCGGGCTGTGTTGGGTCAGGTTTATACCACCCCCTCCAACCCCCTCCTCCTGCCCCAGAGGGCCTGGCTTCTTGCCAGACCCACCAGTCCATCAGAGGTTGACTGCGTTTATTGCTTCATTGCGTCATGCCAAAATTCTTGACCTGGACCCTTTCGCATTGGGCAGCAGGGTACAGCAAGAGGCTTGTAGTCAGCCCGCCTCCCCGCTGACTGTGGCACCTTGAGCAAGTCCTTTCTTGTCTCTGAGCCTCAGTTTTCTCTTCTGCAGCATGGAGCTAACAGTTCCTTCTTTTAAGAGTAGGTGAAGTCTCACTTGGGTGGGCACTGTGGTAACAGATTATGGAAAGGAAGTATACCGTCGATCCTCTCTATCCATAGGTTCACACCCATAGATGTAACCAACTGTAGATTGAAAATATTGGGGAAAAAATCCATCAAGTTGCAAAAAGCAAAAGTTGAATTTGCCCTTTAGGTAGCATTTACATCATATTTACCTAGCATTTACATTGTGTTAGGTGTCATAAGTAATCTAGAAATGATGGAAAGTCCAGGGGAGGATGTGTATAGGTTATATGCAAATATTACACCATTTCACATAAGGGATTTAAGCATTCAGATTTCGGTATCATGGGAGTCCTAGAACATGTACCCTATGGATACTGAGGGATGACTCCTGACTTGTCTTGGACTGAGAACCCCCAAGGGCAGGAACCAAGTCAGAATCTCTCATATATAAGTAGTGGGAGGAATGCAGTCCTTCTTGAGCCAAGCAGATAGAAGGGAGGAAGCTGGAGTCCCCTCAGAAACCCTACTACCTGTAGGTCATATTTGTAGATCCTTGCACCACGACAGGGTTCCCTGAAGACCCACCTGGAGGGAGCCTTACACCAGAGCCATCTGGCCTGGAAGCATGTGAGCCAGCCTTCTGGACTCCCTGCAGGCCAAGCCTCTCTCTGGTCTGTCCACCCTGAACCCCAGTGCCAGAGTGCAGTGCTTCCAGGGGAGCACAGGGGCGTGGCAGGCGGGCATGAGTGGGCTTCTGGAACCAGGGTGCAGAAGTTTGATGCTCCCTCCCTGACCCCTCGTGGAGCAAGGGACTGGACTTCTCTGTGCCTTAGTCCCTTTGTCGGTTTGCCTCCTAGGGTCGTGTGCCCTGGCCCAGCCCCTCCAGCCCTCTGCCACCCCTGATGCAACCATGGGCTCTGGCAGTGACTAGGTGGGCACCCTCTGCCCCTGGGGGTCAACGGCGATTCCCTGCAGGACCCAGCAGCAGCCCGGGCCAGTTCTGGGGAAGGTAGGAGGGAACCTCCCAGTCCTATGGATCCTGGAGCCACTGGCGTGGGGGCTGTCAGCCTGGGCTGGACACAGGGGCCGGGGGCGGTGGGCCCAGGGCCCTGAGCTGTCTTCCTTCCCCAGTGGGTAGTGGACCTTTGGCTTCTTCCGTGCTCTGTGAATGAGCGGCCCTCGTCAGTGCTACTGGGGCCTCCTCTCTGTGGTGCAGCCCCAGCCGCGAGGGCCCCCTGGCCAGCCCGCCTGCCCAGGATGAGCGCTTCCCCTCCCAGCAGCTGCCGCCCCGACCAGCACACCTCCCTGTAGAGGAGCGCCGAGCCTCGGCTCCTGCCGGCGGGAGCCCCCGAATGCTGCACCCAGCCTCCCAGCAGAGCCCGTTCATGGTTGATCTCCACGAGCAGGTAGGCAGAACCCCCCACCCTCGCACTCCGCCTTGCCGCCCTGGCCTCTGGCAAGTCGGTCCAAGGAACAGAGGAGCAATACCCTGACTTCATCTTGCTGAACTCATTGCTCTGTTTGGGGAGGCATCTTTAGCCCTGGTGTACAGGTTGGTACATTGAAGCCCAGAGAAGGGAAGGACCTTCCCTGGGGCCACATGGTGGATGAGTGATAGAGCTAGAGAGCCCCTCCTGGGTTCCCAGAGGACTCTCTGGGGCTTGGGGCAGGAGGTAGCAGCCAGGTCTACAGTGGGTAGGCCCCAGCTAGAGAAGGGAAGAGAGCTGGCCCGGCGGGACTTTCTCACCTCGGGGGCAGCCGAGTGGCCTCCCCACAGTTCTGGGTCTCTCTCCTGCAGGTGCACCAGGGACCTGTCCCTCTGTCCTACACAGTCACCACGGTGACCACCCAAGGCTTCCCCTTGCCTACAGGCCAGCACATCCCTGGCTGCAGCACTCAGCAGCTCCCAGCATGCTCCGTGATGTTCAGCGGGCAGCACTACCCGCTCTGCTGCCTCCCGCCCCCGGTGAGTGAGCGCCCGCCCAGGCCTCCTGGCCCACCTCTAGCCGAAGGCCTCGGGCTTGGGCCCGTAGCAGAACTGAGCTGCACTTGACGGCCCTCACCCAGGCTGTCAGAGTTCTCTCGGCTCCAGGTCACAGCCTTGTCCAGAAAAGCGTTCGTGTATTCATGTCCAGTGGAGGGGCGTTGCAGAACTCAGGGATGGCCCTGCATCCCAGGGCCTGCTGTGTGGTTTGGAGTTGTCACTGTGGGCCTTCAGAGCAAGATGTCCTGCCTGGGAGGCCTAGTCCAGGACTAGATGGTCCAGAGGACTTCTCGTCGGGTGGAATGGGCCCTGGCCCTGGCCCTGGCCCTGATCCCACAAACCTAAGACCCAACCCAGAGCCCAGAAGAACGTTCTCCAGCCTCTGCCCCCTTTCTCAGCAGCTGATCCAGGCGTGCACCATGCAGCAGCTCCCGGTGCCCTACCAGGCCTACCCCCACCTCATCTCCAGTGACCACTACATCCTGCACCCCCCGCCGCCGGCCCCGCACCCCCAGCCCGCTCACATGGCGCCTCTTGGGCAGTTTGTGTCCCTGCAGACACAGCACCCACGCATGGTGAGTCCTGGCGACGGGTCCGATGCTACGGATGGTGGGCGGGGCAGGGGCCAGGGGACACCCCTCTTCACTGACTGCCAACGCCCCCCCCCCCACTTCTCCCAGCCCCTGCAGCGCCTCGACAATGACGTGGATCTCCGGGGGGATCAGCACCCCCTGGGGAGCTTCACCTACTCCACCTCGGCCCCCGGCCCTCCCCTGTCCGTGCCCATGCACTACCTGCCCCACGACACCCTGCACCAGGAGCTGTCCTTCGGTGTGGTGAGTGCCGCCCCTGCTCTGGCTCGAGGGTGACCGGGGAGACAGGCCCGTGGCTGACCTGCCCCTGGCCCCTCTCTCGCAGCCATATTCCCACGTGATGCCTCGGAGACTGAGCACCCAGAGATACCGCCTGCAACAGCCGCTCCCCCCGCCGCCCCCGCCACCTCCCCCACCACCGTACTACCCCAGCTTCCTGCCCTACTTCCTGTGAGTACCTGTGCAGCTGCTCCAGAGCTGTGGGGCCGTTCTCCTGGGGCCTTTAGTGGTTAGACCCAAACAGGGTCCCACAGAGGTCCCGGGGCTGCTTGAGAGCCCCAGCATCCCCACTAGACCAGACCTGCACACTCAGGCTCCCCAATGGGGTCCCTGGTGTGAACAGTGCAGAGTTCTGGGCTTGGTTTCATGGCGGGAATCAGGGGACCGCCCCCCCCCCAATGCTCAATGCTCTCTATGCCTACTGCCCTTGACCCTGGGCCCACGTGCTTGTCTCTCACTAGCTCGATGCTGCCGATGTCACCAACAGCAATGGGGCCCACCATCAGCCTGGATCTTGATGTGGATGACGTGGAGATGGAGAACTATGAGGTCCCATGGAGCCCGGTCCTGGGAAGTGGGGGCCTGGGGGACCTCCAGCCCTGGCCGCCGCTGACTCTCCCCTCCTGCCCGCGTCCAGGCTCTCCTGAATCTGGCCGAGCGGCTGGGAGATGCCAAACCCCGTGGCCTCACCAAAGCGGACATCGAGCAGCTTCCATCATACCGCTTTCACCCGGACAGTCACCAGTCGGAGCAGACGCTGTGAGTGCCCTGGCCGCCCCTTACACCCCCCGCTGCCCCCAGCTTCTCTGTGAGCACAGATGGGGTTCTGATTTCCGGGGGAGGGGCTTTGTGTCCTGCCCTGAGTCTGCCCTTGCCACCAGGGTAGGGGTGATGCTCTGTAACTCCTCCCAGGTGTGTCGTCTGCTTCAGTGATTTCGAGGCGCGGCAGCTGCTCCGGGTCCTCCCCTGCAACCATGAGTTCCACACCAAGTGTGTCGACAAGTGGTTGAAGGTAAGGTTCCCATGCTGGCCCCCAGGTGTGGGGAGGGAGGAGGGGGACTGGAGGGCTTCTCTCTGCGTCCTCTTTGGCATCCAGAAGTTTTTGGTTCCACGCAGGGAGCCAGGTCCCCATCAGGCAGCAGAAGAGCCTCAGATGGGATGGGGGTTGGGCAGGAGTGGAGTCTTGACATGAGGCTGCTTCCCCCCAGGCCAACCGGACGTGTCCCATTTGCCGGGCCGACGCTTCCGAGGTGCCCAGGGAGGCTGAGTGAGGCCCCACAGCCGCCCCGGAGAACCCTGCCCAAAGCTCTGGAAACTCGGGGGGGTGCCCAGGGAGGGCGTGGTCCCGGCCTGCCCTGCCGTTCCTGCCTGCCTCTCCAGAGCTGCTGTCAGGGTCAGCCCGAGAGAAGCCCCTGCAATAAGCCCCTGCATTTGCCAAGCTCCAAAGACTCCTTCCCCATCTGCCCACCCGTCTGCCCACCAGGGAGCAGCCTGAGCGTCCGTAACTCAGTCTCTCTCCTGTTTGCCCTCGGGTCTGTCTCCTTTTCCTGCCAGCACTGGGAGCCAGGGTCCATTCCCTTAGTGTGGCCGGTGGAGATTGTTGGCCCCAAGATGGGCAAAGGGGGAGCTGTCCGGGTCGCCTGGTCTCTTGCCCTGAAGTGGCATGCCCTCTGTGCAGGTGGCACAGACAGGCGTGGACAGATGGTGGCAGGAAGCCAAGTGGGTCCTTCCACCCTGACCCTCGGCTGACTCAGGCAGCCAGGCTGCTGTGAGGGTGGGGCTGGCTCCCTAGAGGGCCCTCAGCCCAGGCACAACATTCCGGCCACGAGCCCAGGCTGGGGAGCATCAGAGCCAGCCTCCCAAGCAGGCGGGAGGCAGGCTCTGGGCTGCGGCAGATGGGCCCTCTGAGAGGGCCTGGGCCAGGCCGGGGAGAGCGACCTCCTGTGTTGCGGGTGGCTGCCCTCCCTGGCAGTGACGGTGCCCAGACCCGTGCCCCATCTCCCCTTTCTGTCGTTTTGCATGAACGTGAGGAGCAGCAGTTTTTGTTGATCATTTGGCCCCAAATCGCGTGTAGGATCTGAGGGTGTGGATTTTTAAACAATCTCTTTTCTTTTGGTTTAATGGGGGGGTATGGGGACCAACCAGGACCAAGTGCCCAGGGAGCAGGGAATGGTCCGTGCTGTACCGCCTGGTCTACATGCATGTGCGCGGCTGGGGCTGGGCCGGGTGGCTGGCGGTCGTGGGTGGGGTTGGGGGGTCTGTGCTCAGCTGATAACTGCCATGCACTGTACTGCACACGTCCCCAGAGCCTACCGGGACCGTACGCTTTTCAGGGCATTTCTCCCTCTCTAGCCAGGACCTGTCTCCCACCTGCCTGGGCGTGTCTCCTCCAAGGAAGTCTGGGAGGACCTGGGTCCAGGGAGGGTGTGGACCCACCTCCAGGGGCCGCCTCCCAGCTTGAGCCCTGCCCTCCAAGGTCTGGAGGAGCCCCCATAGGGTCTGGCTGAGTTCCCCACCCTCGCCCTCGTGGTCCCATTCCTTCTCTTCCTCACCCCCGGCTGGGGTTGCTGCCCTGAACGAACCGCGTGTGGGGCCGGCACATCCTAGCAGGCAGCCCCTGGCGCCTGCTGCCTCAGGGATGCTCCAACCACCCTCGTTCTCCAGCAGCGGCCCTGGCTTCCCGCCACCCCCCAGCCTGCCATGGGGCCCCATCAGCCTGGCCCCACCCCGTGGAGAACCCAAAGTCTTACTGTATATAACTCTAGGTGACATTTCTATATTTATAGCAGTGTTGAAAACCCCACGTTTTACACAGAGAACCACCCTCTCCAACCCCCCTCCCTTCCCCACCCCCAAAAAAGGTTTTCAAAACCCTTTCCAGTTCCTGGGGCAGGCGGAAACAGGCTCACGGATTGTGTGTCGGCTGCAGCAGTGATTCCAGCGAGCAGCTATTGGGGGGGAAACAACATTAAAAAAAAAATCACTTAAAAAAAAAGATTTATAAGACAATTATTTAGGATGTTTGTGATTTGCCGACCTTGCTATAGATGCCATGTTACCAATGATTTCCTGTGGTGGGGGCTTGTCATTGTTTACTGTTTTATTTACCAACTTCTGGCCTAGGCATGACAGTGGGCTCCATCCCCCAGCCCTGGCTGGGCCCAGCACCTGTGTTCTGTGTTAGAAAGGTCTTTTATATATATATATAAAATTACATATATATATATAAACATGTAATTTGGGGGGGCCCTGTTCCTTGCACATTTTACAGTTACCTCATTTTTCCCATGTATGTATTTGAGAAAATGCTAATATATAGAGAAAAAAAAATGGTTCTTAAAGCTTAAATGTGTGGTTTTTTCCATTCCATTGGATTCACATTGGTTTGTAGCATTTAACATAACTAGTATGTTGTATTATATATGTGTATACCGATTGAAATTTTTAACAGATTTGTACTTTTTTTAAAATGAAAGTTGCTAGTTCTGCTTGACCAAGTAGTGCAATCATTATTTTTTTTAATATTGTTGCTGATTTCAGAGGGATATTCACTAATAAATGTATGATGTATATCAAGTATTGCCCAAGCTGCTCTTGGCTGCCTGTGTTCTGTTTTAATGGGAAGTAGGGCTGGGGGCATCAGTCTGAGAGTGGGTAGGGGCCGGGGATGAGAGGGGCAGAAAAGGTTGTTATTTGCTTTGGAACCTTAGGGGAAATGATCTCTTGATGGAGAGGGGTCTGCGGATCCAGTTCAGTGATAACTTACTCTGAGCCAATCTGCTTCACAGGCAAAGTAGGTAGAATTCTGTTGGCAACTGACAAGATTCCATCTCACCGGTTTGAGGAAGAGGGCACTTACTAGTCTTGTCATTTACATTCTGGAAGTAGGTTTTGCTTCAGCCTGACTAGATCCGGCTCAGTCTCCTCGTAAGGAACCAAGGTCTCACTTCATGTTACAACTTTGTTCTGCGTGGTGCTTCCTGGTAGCTCTAGCTTAGTTTCGTTCAGTTGCATCCGACTCTTTGCGACCCCATGGACTGCAGCACACCAGACTTCCCTGTCCATCACCAACTCCCGGAGCTTACTCAAACTCATGTCCATCGAGTCAGTGATGCTGTCCAACCATCTCATCCTCTCGTCTCCTTCTCCTCCTGCCTTCAACCTTTCCCAGCATCAGGGTCTTTTCAAATGTGTGAGTTCTTCCCATCAGGTGGCCAAAGTATTGGCGTTTCAGCTTCAGCATCAGTCCTTGCAATGAATATTGAGGACTGATTTCCTTTAGGATTGGCTGGTTTGATCTTGCAGTCCAAGGGACTCTGAAAAGTTTTCTCCAGACTCTGAAGAGTTTGCTGTAGCTCAGTGCCTCCTAATTTAGCATCATCTCCATGCAAAAACTTTTTTTTTTCTTATTCTCTCTAATTAGAATTATTAATAATTCTAATAATTTCTGGTCTGGAGTCATGTTAGACTGGCAGGTTGTACATGCACTCCTGGACCCTGTGCTACCATTAAGGAGCTAGAACAGCATGACTGGCCCAGCCGCGTTACACACATCCCCACCCATGGGTCCCACCGAACCTACAAAAATTAAGCTGCTCATCCTCAAGCTTATTGGGGATGAAGGGCCTGAGAGCCCCCAAAGGGGCCAGACTGGTGAGGTGGAACGTTCCTCCTCTCCATGACGGTGTGTGGTGTTGCAGGGCTGCCTGCTGACTTGTTAGTATGTCAGAGCAACATGGTTGGGAGCAGGAGCGGCCAGCTGGGGACAGGAGACCTGCTGCGTCTGTGATGTCACCATCTGTGACCTTGGTCAGGGCACTTGTCTTTCAGCCTTTCAATAGTTTGCAAATTAGGGGACAGACTCAGTTGAGTGGTTCCTAAGTGTTTCAGAGAAAGTCCTATGAAACATAATAGGGTTTGTGCAAAAAATTGCCATGTGATAAGTTTGGGAAATTCCATGTTGAGAATCAGCTTATATCACAGGGCTTCTCTGCGCCTTGGCTATTCTGTTGTAAATCTATAGCAGTGGACACACTCTGGGCAGCATTTCCTGTGTTGGGCTTCTTTAGCCACATGCAGATCCAGGTTGCATTCTTGAGCACACTGGGGCATGGAGAACTAGACCAGTGGTAGAAGCTGAGTTCCCAGTCTGAGCGAATTGTCAGATGGGGAAGTCTCTAACCTCTTTTTCAGTATTTCAAAAGCCTGTAGGAAACAAAAAACCACAGATAATAAGAGTTGATGCAAAAAAAATTTTTTTGGACAAAATTCAACATTCATTCTAAATAATAAAACTTGACAAGGTCATCTATACAAAACCTATAGCTAACATCACTGTTTATGATGTGAAAGACTACTTGCTTACCAATTCTGAGATCAGGACAGGCAAGGATATCTGCTTTCATCACTTCTATTCAACATCATACTGGAAGTCTGAGCCAGCACAACAAGGCAAGAAAAAGGAAATGAAATCAGGAATGCAGAAATGGAAGAAATAAAACTAACACTCTTTGTAGATGATATGATGAAGATCTATGTAGAAAATTCCAAAGAATCTACAAATACCTAGAACTAAATGAGTTTGTCAGGTTTGTCAGGCTATGAGATAAGTAAACAAAAATTAATTGTCTTTCAGTATACTAGCAGTGAACACATGGAACTCAAGAATAAAAACCTGATAATATTATTTATAATCACTTGAGAGAAAAATGAAATGTATAAATCCAACAAGACATAAGACTTGTATGTTGAAAACTACTAAACATTGATGAAACAAGGCAAAGACCTACATAAATAGAGAAAAGTGTTGTATTCTTGGATTGGAAGACTCAGCATAGTAAATTGTCACTTCCTCCCAAATTGATCTCTGGGTTTAATGCAATTCCCATTAAAGTCCAGCAAAGCTTTTTTTTCCTGACATACTGACATGCTTACTTTAAATTCTACATGAAAAAGTCAAGAAACCAGAGTAGCTAAGGCAATTTTTAAAAAGAAGAATAAAATGAGAACCACCACTCTTCCTGATTGTGAGACTTCCCGGTAGAGACACATTAATCAAGACATTTTATCAGGAGAGGGATAGCCAAATAGATCCACAGGACAGAAAAAAAGAATCTAGAAATAGACCTGCAAGCATACAACCAACTGATTTTTGAACATTCAGTGAATAATTTTCAACAAATACTCCTGGAGTAATTTGATATCCATGAGCCAAAATCACTGTGGATGGTATCAACGTCAATTTTCTGGTTTTATACAAGATGTTATTGTTGAGGGAAAGTAAATGTACATAAGGCCTTTTTGTAATATTTTTGCAACTTCCTATAAATGTATATTTTTTGCGGTTAAAAAAAAGGGAAATTGGATAAAGATTTGACATTATGAATCAGAGTGAAATTATATTATCCTTGGGCTGCAATTCTGTCACTTAAGGTGTGGTCATTCTGGTTACCTCCTTTCTATTAAAAGCTCTGCCTGCCACCAACTACAACAATGCCAGGCCCATGGTGGTGGCCATTTGGGGAATGAATGAATCGGCAGTTGTTTTACTAACAGTTGGTATAATTGGCAGCATCTTTTCAAGGGTCGCATACTACAAGGTGTCCTTGGAAGGAGGAGGGTGGATCTCCCCAGGACTGGATGTTTTCTCACCCTTTGGGGGCTCAGTGTCCTTTGAGCTCAGCCTGTATGCTGACATGTAGACCCTTCAGGGCTCTTCTCTGGGCACAGGGTGTAACAGTCTAGACATTCTATAAAGGCAGTTCAGTTGCCTCTGAGTCCTCAAGGCCTGGTAGGGTTCTTGGGTTGTCATTCAGCAAAACTGGCTGAGTACTACTGCCCCAAGCCAAACGCTGTTCTAGGCCTTGGGGAGACTCCAGTGAATGAAACTTAAGTTCCTGTCACCAGGAAACAGGCATTCCAGGAGAGACAGACAATAAAACAAACAAAAGGAAAAAAAAACCCACTGTTTCAAATACAACAAGGGCCATGAAAGAGAATGGGCACCTCTATATAGGACTTTCAGGAGAGGCAGCCAATATTGAGATTAATGAGACCTGAGTGTTGAGAAGGAGCTAGTCAGGAGAAGAGCATTCTGGAGGGAAGGAACAGAATGTGCAAAGGCCCAGAGGCAGGGATGAATTTGGGCAGGATGAAGTTGGAGAGAGGAGGCAGGGGCCAGCTCCCACAGTGTTTCGTTTGTTCTTCCACACCCTGAGTTGAGGTATTTATCATCTTTGGCTTTTATTTGGAGGACCTGAAGCTCAGACAGGACCGGGTCTAGGCCCGGGGAGAAAATGGGAGAATCAAGATAGCCTTGTAGTCTCCACTTGTAAATTCTCCCAAGTCAGAGAATACACTTCCGAAAAGCCCAAACGGTGGCCTCTTTGGTCTATTCTTCCCCTTCTTCCAGGCTCCAGGCGGGGCCTCTCCCACCGCCACCAAAAACTTCCTGGATGAACCGGGAGTGGAAGATTTCTGTCCCTAGGAGGGGTCCTTTGGGGGCTGGCAGCCACAGGAGGAGTTTTGTTTATGTTTCTTTCCCAACATGCCCATTTTCACCCCCTTGCTGCGTGTGCTGTTCTCTCTGCTTGGAAGACCAGTCACATTCAATGAGCACCCACCACACTGTCATTTTTCTCTCACGATCCTTCTTCTATGTTCTTAACTGTAAAACTGTTTACACCTTCCTCACTGGGGCAACTGGGGGCTGACTGAGGCTTGGATAGAGGAGCTGCCATGTGCCCCCTGCCCCCTTGGCCCCTGAATCCCACTAAGATGCCTCAGGGGCTTTAAATTCTTTCCTGCTGGTACCATGCTCCCTTCCCAAAGCCCATCTTGAATGTCCCCTCCTCAGACCCCTCCCTCAAGCCAGAGCAGGCCACACTCGACTCTGGTTTCCCCTGCACACCACGCGAATGTCTCACCTGTTAGGAGTCCTGCTGGTTGCCCATGACTTTGCTTCACCAGACCAAGGGCCGTCATATTTGCCACATTCCCGGACCCTAATGAAAGGGCAAGGACACAGTAGGCATTGGTGAGGGTTTCTGAGTGGATGACTGAATGAGTGAATACATGAGTGAGTGGGTGTTAGGAAAAACACATGGGACGTTGACCCCAGTCCCAGGGCCCAGATGATTTTATACAGGCCCTGCCCTCTCCTTTTATGGTCCCAGCCACAGTGAAATTAACTGTTCTCTCTCACATTAGTTTTTGTATGATGATGTCCACTCCCTGGCCTCCACTGATGAGCTGGGACACACCGTCATCCTCCAGCATTATTCTGAGCACAGATGAAGTTTCTAAGAGAGAAGTGCAGACTGGGAAAGCCATCTGAACGGCAGAGGCTCACGGCCAGCTGGTCAGACTCAAGGCCGCAGCAGATCGCCGGAGGGGCTGGTGCCAGGGCCCAGATCAGCCAGAAACTAGCCACATCTGTTGAGGATAAAAGGATTTCTTTGCAGTAACTATATAAACATTTTAGGTGATTCTAACCAAAGCATAAGCAGGAAAAAAAAACAAAAAAACCTGAAGCAGATATGCCAAAATAGCAGTGTTAATTATTTTGAGTGGTAGGAATGTGAACGATGGTTATTTTCTTTACCTTCTTTCTGCACCATTTTAAAAGAAATGGCTCTGCCTCTGCTGTATGGGGAGCAACTAAAAACAAAAACCCCAATCTGCTTGCGTTATGCTCCAAAGGTGGGAGGATTGACATCTGAATGTGCCTTCTACCTGTGACAACCCCCATCCCACAACTGCACTCCACCCTTTCTGAGACCTGGACCCCACCCTTTCTGAGGTCTGGCTTTCCATTCTGGGACCTACCTCATAGTCTTTCAACACATGTTTTTTCCTTAAATTAGCTACAGTGTGTTTCTTGTAGTTGTTTGCTAACTACAGACCTCTTTAAAGGGCTTCCTGGTGGCTCAGATGGTAAAGAATCTGCCTGTGACATGGGAGACCCGGGTTTGATCCCTGGGTTGGGAAGACCCCCTGGAGGAGGGCATGGAAACCCACTCCATTATTCTTGCCTGAAGAATCCCATGGACAGAGGAGCCTGGCAGGCTATAGGTCCATAAGGTCACAAAGAGTCAGACACAACTGAAGTGACTAACTTTACTTTTTAACTACAGATCTCTTTAGAGATAGACACCAGAAGGTAAGAACTACATGAGCAAACTCAGGTGTGTGCAGTACTGTGTGTCTAAAATGGCATACTATGCCAAATATGACTTTCATCTACTCTCCTGCCAGGACCTGGGTGATAATGAAGCCAGAGTTAAACAAGAGTCATATCAGTATGATTCTGGAAGACTAGAATCATGTAGTCTAGGTACTTGCCTTCTTGGCAATCAGAGGAGTTCGAAAAATTGACAGCATGTTGTTAAAAACTTTTCTATCCTATGTGAGTTGTCTTGGTCTGACTTTAGGCAGGCAAATGCCTGATGTGGAAACAGTCAAGAGATCTGTGTGTGTTACTTAAGTGTGATCGTATGGAGGAACAGAGAAAAATGAAATTATGAAGTTCTACCAGGGCCCCAGAGTTGAGGCCCCGACTTCTAGGCTGGGGAGCTGAAAGCCTCTGGATGTTCCCACATGAACTCTGTTTTCAGAAACCACTTGGCAGCAGTGAGGGAGGTAGGCTAGTAAGTTTTCATGCCTACTCCCAGTGTATTTTGGTCTTAACTTCGCCTGGGCCCTCAGTTTGCTGAGACAGGCTTCTAAGTCTTCCTACACTCTGTCTTGCTCTCTAAAACAGACATTTCAAATCTCTCAGTCTAATTGGATCTCTGGCCCCATCACTTTCATCACTCCCCTCAACCTGACAGAGTGAACAGACATCATCACATGGGGACACCCATAACTTGTCTTCAAACCGACATTCTAGAAGTCAGAATGCACTGACTTTTGCTCCCATCCTTCCTCCTAAGGCCAATGCCTCCCACCACTCCGGTGGCATCTTTCTCTATTGTCCCTCCTCTGTGCATGTTCAACCTCTTTCTCTAAAATCTCTGGTTTTAGCATTTAAACATAACAAAGCCTCTCCTACTTTAAATAACCCTTCCTCAGTCCTGGTTCCTATTTCCCCCCCATACTTTCACTGACAAAGTCTGTTAGAGCTGCCTACATTTGATCTTCCCACTTCACCTCTTACGCATTACTTCTGTCTCTGACACTATCTTCCCCCATTGAAATAGCACCTTTGTTCCTAAATTTAGTTTTTGGAAACCTGTAGCTCAGCTGGTAAAGAATCCACCTGCAATGCAGGAGATCCTGTTTTTGATTCCTGGGTCGGGAAGATCCCCTGGAGAAGGGAAAGGCTACCCACTCCAGTATTCATGGGCTTCCCTGGTGGCTCAAATGGTAAAGAATCGCCTGCAATGTGAGAGACCTGGGTTCAATCCCTGGGTTGGGAAGATCCCCTGGAGGAAGGCATGGCAACCCACTCCAGTATTCTTGCCTGGAGAATCCCCACGGACAGAGGAGCCTGTCAGGCTAGAGTCCATGGGGTCGCAAACAGTTGGACATGACTGAGTGACTAAGCACACATAAGCACATTCTGAATTTTTCACTCTCCTTGACCCTCCATATTTAATCAACCTCCTAGTCTTGGCCACTGTTTCTCCTAAATAGTGCTCAGTCCATCATTAGCCTTTCTCCATCCCTTCAGTTCAGTTCAGTCGCTGAGTCGTGTCCAACTCTTTGTGACCCCATGGACTGCAGCACACCAGGCCTCCCTGTCCATCACCAACTCCTGGAGCTTGTCAAACTCATGCCCATAGAGTCGGTGATGCCATCCAACCATTTCATCCTCTGTCATCCCCTCGTCCCCTTTGCCTCCTGCCTTCAATCTTTCCCAGCATCAGGGTCTCTTCCAATGAGTCACTTCTTCGAATGAGGTGGCCAAAGTATTGGAGTTTCAGCTTCATCATCAGTCCTTCCAATGAATATTCAGGACTGATTTCTTTTAGGATTAACTGGTTTATCTCCTTGCAGTCCAAGGGACTCTCAAGAGTCTTCTCCAACATCACAGTTCAAAAGCATCAATTCTTTGGTTCTCACCATCCCTAGGCCGCTCCTGATACGTAACTCCATCGTGTCACTTCTTATCTTGCCCTCTCCCATCCAGTCTCCCCACAGTGAGAAAGTCAGCTTTCTAAAACCCTAATCCAACCTGCCTCCCTTGTTTAAAGCTCTCAACGGCTTTCAGGATAAAGTGTGAATTCTTTAACCTCTTCACATATTCTGACACCCAACCTGTGGGAATGGAAACAAGGCAACAATTACTGTGTCAAATATCAACTGGGCGACTTCTACATTCCAAAAGGTCTTATAAGAGGCCAATGAAAATGGTAACTAAGAGGTCATGGGGGGACTTCCCTGGTGGTCCAGTGGCTAAGACTTTGGGTTAGATCCCACATGCCACAACTAAGACCCAGCATGGCCAAATTAAATAAATTTTTAAAAAGAGGGCATGGGTGACCATAAGAGATGGGAAGTGGAGATGAAAGTATAATTAACAGGAGGTTAACGAAGAAGGGGGGCTGGTTGTGCAAACTATCTTGGAAGGGAAGGAGACAGGGCGGTGATTTATGGGTAAAGCAAGGTTAAGATTTTGTAAGGGAGGAGATGCCAAACAGTTTGTGGTAGAAGATAAAGCGATCCAAGCAATTGAAAAGGGAATAGTTTTTGATAAAGATCTAGTGATCATAATACAGATGGTGTCTGACAAGAGCATAAAATAACTTTTCTGGACTACAGTTTTGAGATAACAAACATTTTAAAAAGTAAAAATTTCCATCCCTTTTTGACTCAGTCACTTCACTACTAGAATTCTTTTTCCTGAGAAAATAAACATGGACATGCATATTTAGCTATAGGGATGTTCATCAATTTATTATCTAGAAAAGGAAACAAAAAGTTCAACAACCTAAATGTCGTAAGAGGCTTTTGATCAATATGTGGTACATCTATTCAGGGAAATGCCACATAGCCATTAAAAAAGATATAGAAGAATGTGTGAAAGAGAGATAATTCAATATTTATAGTATCACCCCACTTCTGTACTAAAAATGCTTTTATATGCAGTGAAAAGTCTGGGAAGATACACATCACAGTATTAACAATGGACATCTCTGGACAGTGTGGTTATAATAATGTTTTTTTGCTTCTTTGAACTTCCTTAAATTCCCATCATGAAAACAACTTATAAAATTATACAATCATACATGCATGCATGCTCAGTCGAGTCCAACTCTTGTGATTCCAAGGACTATAGCTCGCCAGGCTCCTCTGTCCATGGGATTTTCCCAGAAGGAATACTGGAGTGGATTGCCATTTCCTCTTCCAGGGGATCTTCCCAACCTGGGGATCAAACCCGTGTCTCCTGCATCTCCTGTATTGTCAGGTGGGTTCTTTACCACTGAACCACCTGGGAAGCCCATACACACACAAAGTGAATCCATTTATACAAAGTTTAAGAACAGGCAAAACTTCTATGGTGAAAAGAGTCAGAATAGTTAGCTCTGAGAGGCCACTGACTGAGAAGACACACAAGGGAACTTTCTGGGGGCAAGGAGGTGTTCTGCACCTTGGTTTTGGAGTACACTTGGGTAAAACTGTATCAAGCTGTGGATTTATGAGCTGGACATTTTACTGTGTTAATTATATCTCTTTTGAGAAAAAGTACACCCACAAGACAGAAGAGAAACAGGAAGCAGGTGACAAAACAGAACAATTTTGAGGTGAAAAAGGAAGATGAGGAAGTTCTGTGACAAGACCTCATTTTTCTCAGGAAGCAAGATGTTGCAGTAGGCTTAAGAGTGAGTAGGATGCATGTGGGCTTGGATTTGAGAAAGGGGACACAGTGATGCCGTGCCAGTGGGGGTACAAATACGTGAATTTCCCTGAGCTGAATCAAAGGAGTGGGCACCAACCCCTAGGGCTCCTCAACTCACTGTGATACATGCTAGGATTCTGCAGCTGAAGGAGCAAGAGGAGGGAAATCAAACAGCTAACTTTGGGAATTTTGACAGGCAGTACTGGCTTGTAGTGGAGAGAGATGTGAAGCCAACATACTCAAATAGGGACACTGAAGCAAGAAGGGGACAGAAAAGCTTTGAGGGCAGAGTAGGGCAGTGGAGTTGGAATAGTAACGGCTATGGTGAGGAGGGTCAGTTCTTAAGTCCTGAGGGTGAGGCAGTTCTGAGTGAAGGCCACACTCAAAGCCTAGGACTGCTGGCATAGGAGGGAGAAAGCAACCACTCAACTCCGTATCCATGTACCCAGTGCCAAGCACTTCAGATACCAGTTCCTTCAAATGGCATCTGGAGGGACTGTAGTGGCAGTACAGTGGTTAGGACTCAGCGTTTTCATTGCCAGGGGCTGGGATGGTTCGGGAACTAAGATCCTGCAAAATGGCACCTGGACTTTGCAAGGATCCTGCTCTGAGGTTTATGTATGAGGAAGCTTGCCAGCAGGAAGCAGTTTCACATCCAGACTTGACTCCAAAGCTGTTTCCCACAATACTGCGCTGCCACACACATTGAACACTGTGCCCCACACGAGTGGAGCTGGGGTTAGGGAGTCCACATGCGCAGCTGCTGAGTCACCCACATTGCTGGCGGGACAAGTGTCAGTTGCCAACATCTGGAGAATGGCCAGCAGCAACCAGGAACAGGATACAGTAGTCCCAGCACGTGCTTGGGTAGCTTGGAGGACAGTGCATCAAAGTGGCAGAAGAAGCAAGAGGAAGGGACTCGGCGGGGCCCAGGGCTTGTGGCTCTATCAGGGTAAAAGCACACGTGGAGTCCCAACAGCAGCGATGGACGTGTATCAAGAAAAAAAGTGTCAGGCACTATTTGCCCATAAGCAAAATCTCAACCTCTCCCCTATTTCTCTCCTTCCTTGATCTGCCTGGGGATGAATTGCTAGCAGTGGGCCAGCTACAAACTGGTAAACAGTAACAGGAGCTTTTACCCAACACTTACTGTGTGCCAGGCACTCTGCAGCAGCAATTTATTCAATCTTCGTGGAAATGCTACACCTGGACCTATCTTACAGATGACACTGAAGCCTAGGGAGTTGAGGTTAGTTGGCCAAAATCACAGCCACAGCCAAGATTTGTGACCAGATGTACCTGGCATCAGAGTCTGCATTTTCCTTGACTATTAATAGATTAAACAAATCTTGTATGTCAGCAATCAAGCAAATCTTGTGAACAATCAACTGTAAAGTTTTCATTTTTAGGGGATTCTGACCTAAGGTGAATAAACTGTTATTGCAGACTTAGTAGACAGACTGAGAAGACATTCTAGTTTGCACTTAAGATGTGGGTTAAAAAAATACATATATGTATCTTTGGGTGAGCAACAGGGCAGACTTTGCAGGTGACAAAAACTTACAGATGAGTTCTTTGCCCAGGACAGATAGTAGGAAAGAGGTGAAGAAATGGGGCTTAAATTTCCTCAGAAATAAAAATAAGAGCAAAAATAGACTAGGAGGGTAGTTCTAAGTCAAGAATCTGTTAGATCCAAAGTGACTCTTCTCTAACCACTCATTTGCAAGAACATGGGTCTGTGCAGGCAGGAGAGATGACATTCCTTAAGAAACTGATTGTTATTAATGCCAGAAAATATACCTTCAAAATACACTTCCTCAGAGGAAAGGAACAGACAACGACACCTGTGTCAGGTGCTTCATATATATAGTTTCTTTCCCCCTCCATTTATTTGATTTCATCTGCAAGCCCATCCTGAGGCAGATGGTATTAACTTTATTTACATTTGGGTAAAACTAAAGTTCATGGGACCCGAGACACTGAGGTTAACAAGACTGACAGATGACAGACCACAATCTGAACACAGACCCGCCAGCTTTCTCTTCACTGCCTGAGCTGCCATTTTCACAAGAACACTCATAGGTCTATTTTAACTCCCTGCTTCTTTTTGACTCTCTCTTACTTCTTGGCAATATTCCCTCCCCTGATGTTTTCCAACCTTGCCTTCAGACAGAACCACATCTACCACATCTCCCCCAGAGAGAAAGACCCACAACCTGGTATGAAAATTTTGTTATAAAACATTTAATGTTAACCTACAATACAATGTAAACTTTTATGAAAAAAATTTAAAGTACACTAGATTTCCTCAGTAAATCACCACGTAACTTATTCAGGTGCAGTACACATTAGGGCACCGCATCCTTTGTGGATGGATTTCTTGTTGCTGCGTCTCTCGCAAGTCCTTGAAAAAAAAGAAACCAGTTGTAAAGTGGAGCTCCTTGTTCAAGCACCAGATTAATACTCCCCTAACTTTGCGTTCTGGGGGTTATCACTCCTTCCCACAGTCATTTTCCGTAACTTTCTCCTTGGCCTTGGCACCATTTGCAATTTTCATAATGACTGTTCAGTTGAAGATTCTAGGTTCCTTTTAGCTTGTTTATAATTTGTTCTTCTTTTTTAAAGAAGTATTCTCCATTGGCCATTTTTTATCCAAACATTACAGTGAAAGCAAGGAGAAAGAAGTATTTGCTGCAGGAAATTCTGCAGGCGTGGAAGAAAAAACTGAGGCTGCAGAAATTCAACTGACTCCAATTGGGTATCTTTGCTTGGTCACTTCCTATGGAAATTCAGCCAAATATACAACTTCAGTCTTGGGAGTGCAGAACAAAACTGGAAACAAATGTTTTTGTTTAGCTGATGACTTGGCATTTGAAAACAGCTGAAATAATCAGGCGATTTGGAAACAAGAGCAAATGCTTGTGGATCACCAGCTTGTTTTCTCGCTTGAAGGTCCCTCATCAAGTTCCCAGAGGTCCTTGGGAGTAACACACAGATTGTACCGGCATTGACAAAATGTGCATCTTTCATGGAGGAAAGGAGTGGGATGAGTGGCAGGTCTACATCAGCAAGAAGACAGGAACTGCTCTGAGTAAAGCAGCACTAAAAAAAAAAAAAAAAATAAGACAAAAACAAAACAAAGCAAATTGACAGGCCATCCTGAGAGTTGTACTGACATAAATAGACTTTAATACTCTGGCACTGGACCTCCTTCACTGGACAGGTTAGCAAAAGGCAAGAGGCATAAAGTGCACATTGTAGAATAAGATGCAGATTGAATTATTAAGCAAAAGAAAGTACAACTTCCCAGAGGTGTGGGCAAGATACTTGGTACACCCAGCCTGGCAAAGGTCCTGCCAGGGAAATGCAAATTCTAGGCAGGTAGGTTGATTCTGAGTTAACTGAAAATTCCTCTTTGCGTGCTTGTCAGCAGGAAGCAGACTTCTCACATAAGGTGGAGTGGCGAATACAGTTTATCCTGGTATTCACTTCAGATAACATTTTATGACAACAGCCAGCAATTTCCCACTCATCTGGTCATGGGATAGCAGTAAACAAAGTGGAAGAATAACTGAAGCCAGGAGCAGGATTACATTTTCCCGGAGATGGTGCTGTAGACACTTGTGCCAAGGCCACTGCAAAATTCTCAAGGTCCTCAGGCGATACCTATGGGGCTCCCCCCGGCCCTTGGTGTTTACCCCAACCACTGAGGGCAGCAGGAAATGGCAGCCATGTCAGTGCAACTAAAAGGATGGCCCTCAGGTTTTAGCTAAGCGGGAGAAAGCCTCTGGAGACTGCAAATCCAGCAAGTTGTGCTTGACCTCGGTATGAGCCCCTGGCCTCACCACAAGCTGGGGAACTGTGGTAACTTCGGTAGGTTGCAGCGCTGTCTACACCAGCCTACCACAGAACACTTTGGAATACTTGTCAGCTCATGCTAATACACGGCCTGACCCGTGTACCCACTGCCATAAACTCAACCACAGACAAGACATCCAGAGGCTAAAAACCCCTACTACTTCAACAGCAATAGAGAAAGAGGATAAAAAGTTGTCTCCACAGCAGGTGGCTACATCAAAAACTGAAATGTGCCCTCCAACAATTTACACAGGCCGAGTTCTGTCCTGGCTTCCTTCAGGCCTATGGTTCTTCCAATCCTTAAACCACCACTACCACCACATTCCTAAGGAGACGGGCAGGGTCCTCTCACATGGTTCTGTTGGTTGCGTCACAGGCCCTGTTAGTCCTTTGGAAAGGCACCAAGCTTGGCAATTCAGGAAGGCTCAGGGCTGGGCAGAAAGAACATGCGCATGTCAGAACAGGAATGAACTGCCATCCTTCGGTTCAGACCCCATAATGACCACCTGATCCAGATTCCAAGGAAAAGCTGCAGTTTTATGTATAGGTAAATCTACACGGAGTTCATACCACATATATGGGTGTATTGGTACACACACAACCTTTGCAGGGCTACAAACCCAGACTTCCTCCCATTGCCCCAAGTGCGGTACACAGGTGGCAAGGAAGGAGAGCCAGAGTTGGACCAAAAAGAACCTCTCTGGGAACGAGAGAGGGACAATGGCAGAAATCAGTACAAACCAGCCCAGGGCACCTTTATTACACTCTTGTGGGCCAAGGAGCCCAGGGCAAGAATTCATGGGTTTAAAAACTGGTCTTTATCAAATAATGTTAAGGAAAACAAATACACCTATGTCAGCCTCATTCCTTTGGTCATTACAAAGCAACAGAAAAAAATTTAAAATTATTCATAAATTGTAGGAAGTTGAAGGAACATCTCTCTGCTCTGTGCCTTCTCTTCCCTCTCTTCTCTGGAGGTGGGAGAACCGAGTCCTCAGGAGATGCTGCAGTAGCTGTTTGATAAAGGTTTTCACTTTTATTTTCCATAAAAGCAAGAATGCATGAGATCTAGTGGGAATGTCCCCTTCCCCAGTTGGGAGAATGGCTGGGTTGGAGGTGAAGAGTCTCCTTTCATCGGGAGGTGTATGGTGCAGAGGCAGTAGGGAAGGGTGGGCTTGCCAGCGGGAACGTTCACTGCTAACCTCGTGTGCGCACACAGGTGGTGACTCTTGCAGGCAGCATGGTTTCTGATCCTTCCTTAGGATGCAGCAGTCTTTAAAAAAAATATTGTATTATAATAATAATAATATGAATCTCTCTTATTTTTTTGCTTTTGTTTTTTTCCATTTCTTTTGGGGATTGGGGTGGGAGAGAAGAGGAAGAAAGTGTCATTCGTCTGTTAGGTCCTGAACAAAGAGAACTTCTGTGTGGCTGAGTCCGGCCTCCTGCAGCGTTGGGGGGTTGGGCCACTCCTCTGAAGGGAGGCAGGGCAGCACCCTTCGGGGAAAATTGGCTTCAATCTGAAACTTTTCAGGGCTTTCTTTCAAGGAGAATAAGAAGTCGTGGATTACCTGCAGAGGTCACAGAGAAAGAGGGCAGTGAGAAAACACACACACACACACACACACACACACACACAAAAACTATGAAATCAGATACACCCCAGCTCTCTCCAGGATGACTTGGAGATACAAAGTTACCACACTACACTGAAATTTCATTTCAAAATCCATCCATTTCACAGAGCAAACATGCAAGGAAGCTCTTTTAAGAGATCTGTTACCCAGTCCTGCTATGAATTGATACATCTCTTTTTTGAAAACTGGTCTGATATAAACAACAAACCTTGCTGTTGTTGAGTTGCTAAGTCCTAGTCTTTGCGACCCCATGGACTGTTGCCCTCCAGGCTCCCCTGTGCATGGTTTTCCCAGACAAGAATACTGGAGTGGGTTGCCATTTCCTTTCTCCAGGGTCTTTCTGACCCAGGGACTGAACCCACGTCTCTTCAACAGGCAGGTGGGTTCTTTACCACGGAGCCACCAGAGAAGCCCTAAACATTTTTTACTTACAAATAGTCAAGAGTTACAGAAAAGTTGGAAGCACAGGTATAGAATTTTTTCTTTGAACCCATTGAAAGTGAGCTACCAATTGAATGTCCCATCATCCCAGAATACTTGTGTATATTTTATAAACAGGGCAATTACCTTCATAATACAAAACCCGCAAAATCAGGAAACTGATATATTATTACTATAATAATGTACATTAAATTTTCATTCAGGCCCCATTCAAGTACTGGCAGTTGCCTTTTAGAGCAAAAGCATCCAGTTTAGAATTGTGTTGCATTTAGTAGCTGTCACATCTCCTGTCTATTCCTTTAGCCTGGAACAAATGTTCAGGATTTCCTTAACTTTCATGACCCTGACACTACTAAAGGTTACTGGTCAGTTATTTTGCCTCTCAATTTATTTATCTGAAGTTTATTCATGATTAATTCCAGTTATGCATCTTTGGCAGGAGTATTATAGAAATGGTGATGTGACCTACTCAATGCATCCTATTCAGGTGGAGTATAATTTCAATTTGCTCTATTACCTATGCTGTCCACTATAATCACTTGATTAAGGTGGGACCTGCCAGGCCTCTTCACTCTTAGTCTTTTCTCCATTGTAACTAAGGAATATTTCGTGGGGAAGTACTTTTGAAACTCCAGAGACATTCTGCTCCTCAAAATTTCTTCAACTTATTAACATAGAGCCATGTTTTCCTATTTTATTCAGTAGGTTACAGAGTTCAAACTGTTTCTGATGGAGTCTGAGAAGTCCAGGGAAGCTGGCTTCTACTTTTTCATGTCACCAATGTTCTCTGAACAATTCCTTGCTCTGTGGCACAAGGTGTTATAGGCAAATCTTGTATTTTCCATCCCAGCCCTGCAATCAGCCATTTCTTCAAGGAGCCCTGATTATTCTTTAAAATTTTTTTTAATTTTTGGTTGCACTGGGTCTTCATTGCTGCATGCGGGCTTTCTCTTGTTGTGGCTAATGGAGGCTACTCTTCCTTGGAGTGCAAGGGCTTCTCACTGCAGGGGCTTCTCTTGTGGAGCACAGGCTCTAGGCCCATGGGCTTTGGCAGCTGCAGCACTCAGGCTCAGTAGTTATGGCACAACACATGGGCTTAGCTGCTCTGCAGCATGCGGTATCTTCCTGGACCAGGGATTGAACCCATGTCCCCTGCACTGGCAGGTGGATTCTTTACCTCTAGACAACGAGGGACATTCTCTGGTTCTTCCTAATGGACAATGGCATTTAAAAACCATGACCTAGGGAATTTCTTGGTGGACCAGTGCTTAGGATTCCATGTTTCCATTGCAAGGAGCACAGGTTCAATCCCTGCTCAGGGAACTAAGACCTTACATGCTGCATGATGTGGCCAAAGAAAGAAAATAATAAGAAAATAAAAACCACAATCCAGGTACTATAAGTATGTTCACTGCTACTGGGGTGCTGATGTTCCTAGGCACTCTCTGTGGAGAAAGCTAGGCAATGTGTACATACATATACACATCTGTTATCTTTATTTCCCTCTATATATGCTGAATGCTAAGAGTTAATTCCTCTTTCCAAATGAACACCCTGCTTACCTGCTTTTGGCTTTAATATCTACTCTGTTCCCAGGCCACCTGGCCTCTGACTTCTCTGCGCTGACTTCTCACCACAAGTGGATACCTCCTTAACTTGATCGGGAATGGGACCAGCACCCTCCATGTGGACCTCTCCTCTGAGAAAGCCCTCTTAACTATGGTCTGGCTCTGACAAGATACAGGGAAACTCTTATTTTCCCCTCTCTTAACTCCACCCATTAAGAACACATACCCTGGCTGATCTATGGTCCTCTTCATCTCATATTCCGTTTCTTTTGAAAAAATATTTATTTGGCCGCGCTGGGTCTTAGTTGTGGCACATGGAATCCTTAGCTGTGGAACGTGAACTCTTAGTTGAGGCATGCAAACTTTCAGTTGCAGCATCTAGTTCCCGGACCAGGGATGGAAGCAAGCCCCCTGTGTTGGGAGCATGAAGTCTTAACCACTGGACCATCAGGTAAGTCCCCTTTTTTGTTTTTTAAACAAGTATTTATTTGGCGGTGTCCAGTCTTACAGGTGGCATGCAGCATCTTCACTGTAGCACACAGGAACTTTTCATCGCAGTGCATGTGGGCTCAGCAGTGGTGGTGCGTGGGCTTAGTTGCTCCTTGGCGTGTGGGATCTTCTGAGACCAGGGACTGAACATATGCCCATGCACTGGAAGACCAGGGAAGTCCCACATACTCATTTTCTAACAAGACTCTAAGGGATGTGCTATGAAGGATACTGCATTCAGGTCCCTCACAAAGATCAGGAACACACTATTCAAGTTACCCTTACTTTTTCGAGGGAATCTATTTCTATTTCCTTTTTATTCCACCTCTCATATAAGTGTATTCCCTTTTGGTGAAGCAGTCCTTCCTGCGTTTGTCTTAACTTAAACTTACCTCTTTAGAATTTTTAAGGGGCTATAGCTACAAATCCATTTAAAGAGTAAGTTCATTTTCCTCTTAACTAATCCATTCATGATTTTACAAACTTCTCATATTTTGGTCCATCAACCTTAATAATTTTCAGTTCCCTTCTGTCTTTGCAATTTCCATTAACATTCATTCTCCTTTACTTTTCTTGAGATGCATCAGTTAGACTTGCACCAAGTATTCTTGGTATGAACCCAGTAAGGGTTTTACAAAAGGGCAAAATATCTTGCTCCTTTTTTCAATCACTGCTTGATAACACTCAACACTAATACAACACTGATGTTCTTTATCATTGGCAATGCCCTAATACTATCAAGAAACACATAAAGTCACTCCAGAGGTCCCCTTTGGTTTGTAATGGATAGAAAAATGAGTTCTGGGCTTAGTTAGGAGAAAGTCAGGTGCCACTTTGCCCACTCACGGAAGCTGGAGATTTTTGTACACTTTATCCTTTTTTTAATCCTAGCATTTAATCACTGTCAACAGTTAAGCATCATGCGCAAACAGTGCATTTCATGTAACATTCACTCATTCAGAGTATGTATAAAGGGCAGAACTCACAGGAAGATCAGTCTGTAAGAGCACTAAAAAACTGTAACTCCTTCTTCAGCTACATGCCATTAACACTACGAATGCTAAATGAAAAGCCAACAGGGCCACTACGCCTCTTGTCACACTTCTTTCCTATCTCTGGGCCCTGTCCTCATTTCTCCATCTTAGTTTTTATTTATTTATTTATTTTTTAATATTTTTTAAAATAACTTTTAGTGCGAATCTTTTTAAAGGCTTACAGGGATTAAATATTTATTAACAAATGGGTTGGTTACCCTTTGACTAAAAGTCTATTCTATTCCACAATTCTAATAGATTTTCCTCTAAAACTCTGAGGACAGGAAATTTTGGTTAGGCTTTTCATATACGTAATGAGAGTTTGGGGAGTAAAAGCTCCAGAAGAGCGTGGGCATACTACAGGGAAACTGTTGGTCAAGATGGTGGCAAGCTAAAACCTACACACAAAACAGCAGTTAGGAGACACATCAAGGGAAGGGAATGAACATGTAACCATCTACAACATGGTAGGTCCTGTGTGAGGCTCATTCATGTTATTCCCAGATAAAATATCCAAAGTTAAGGATGAAGAGTACCTTCCTCCATATAAATCAGTGTGTAAATGAGATAAATAAAATGGAGAAGCTATTTATTTCACCAGAATGCCTCACAATATTTTTACTGTGGATTAGCTCTTTGAATCATCTTAATATTCTTAGTAGTCAGTAAGCTCTGTGAATTTCAGAACCACACTTTACTCACCTGCATAACTCACAAGGTACCCAGCACAGGGCCTAAAATACTTTCAGTTTAATGTTATCAGAGGGCAAGTCCTATTTCCATTTTACATTTGCGATATATCTGAGGCCCTGTAAGAGATTCTGTAACTTACTCAATGTTCTCCAATTAAACAGGAAGAAGTAATCAAAGTGCCACCCAGCCTCACCTAACCACAGAGCAGCCACATTTCTATTATGCGGTTTGTTGTTGTTTAGTCACTAAGTCATGTCTGACTCTTTTTCGACCCCACGGACTGCAGCCCATCAGGCTCCTCTGTCCATGGGATTCCCCAAGAAGAATACTGTGGTGTGTTGCCATTTCCTGCTCCAAGGGATCTTTCTGACCTAGAGATTGAACCCAAGTCTTCTTCATTGGCAGGTGGATTCTTTACCACTGAGCCTCCACAGGAGTCCAATTATGCAGTTTACTCCTGATTATTTCAAGTGATCAGGGAAATGGCAGATCTAGTATGGTTGTGAATTTGGAAAGGCAACATGCCAACACAATATAAACATAAAGGCAACATACCAACACTAAACATAATTCCTTCTGATAACAAGTATCAAAAATAGCATTTGAATGTTTACTATGAGCCAGGCACAATGTTGAGTACTTTACATACAAACTTAATCCTAATTATCCTATTACAGAGTGACCATTACACTTATTTTACAGATGAAGAAACTGAGGCGTAGAGATTAAGTAAACTGACCAAGGAGAGACATCTATTAACAATGGAACAATGAGAATTTGCTCCTCATTCTGTAAGACTCTGTCTCTGCTTTTAACTACATCCCTATGGAATGACAAATACTATTTACCTATGGACACCAGCTATACAATGCAGCCCTACTACGTGGGGCTTACGGGTTAACCTGAGAAGAAAGAAAAGAGTGACACTGCATGAACGCTGCACATGCACTTACATTCAGTGGTATAATTCCAGCCCTTCCAGGGCCATGGGGATAGAGCCTTTTCTAAACAGCAAGGGGTGCTGATGGGATTCTGAAACCAATGAAAGCTGAGCAGCAAAGGAGAGCCTCCCACCTCTAACACCTGAGTCTTCTGTGGAACTTCTTGGTAAGGTATCTTTTCTTCTTGGCAGAGCTCAAACATGACATAATGAAATCTTAATAACTGCTCTGTGTTGGCAGCTAGACCTGAAGGAACCTACAATAATTCAGTGCCCTCTTCACTTCCACCCCCTTCCTCCTCTGTCCGTTAGAGCAGCACATAAACCAACAACATTCTTGAGAGTCCTTAAAAGCTTTCAGATCTATAGCCCAGACTTTAACACTTCACACAATTGAGGCAGTCCTTACTGTTAGAGACTGTGAAAAGTGGAATCGTCTCTCTACTCGAGAATCATTGGGTAATTTGAAAATGATTTTGACACTTTCAGGGTCATCAGGGGAAGGCTCTGGGGGCAGACACTCCAACTTCCTTTCCTTCTCCTCTTGTAAATTCTGTAGAGACACAAAGCAAAGGTAAGACTATGGTTCCAACTAGGGAACAAGGAAACAAGAAATACAATCATTATCATGTAGGTTTACTGGAAAGTATCAGGAAAAAAACTTCTTGGCAAGAGTCAGAAATACCTTACTTCAAATTATATTTATTTGATTACACACCACTGCATCACATGTATTATTTATTGACTATGGTAAGGTACGCAACTGTTAGAAAAAAGGGAATGACTAAAAGACACTGGCTATAATCAAGCAGCAATATGCAATGATGAACCAAGATCATGAATTAAATGTGAGATGAGCTAACACTGGTACTTGAATGTTTAAACACCACTGCTGTGAATCAGCATATTGAACTGTTTACTATCTGTTTATGCTTCCTTTTCATGGAACAGAGCTGTTTTACATAACCTTTATACTTGTTTTAATAAACTTTTTAAAAAATACTTTTTGTGAAAAATGTAATAAATATTAAACTGGCACGGAGAATTTAAATCATTCACAATCCTATCATCTAGTTTTCTCCTTTCACACTTAAGAAAAGACCAGCCTGGGAGTCACCAGAAGCAGACAGGCTCCTCACCCGCCGCCGCCTCTCTTCTGCCAGCTTCTGCTGTTGCACCTCTTCCTCCTTCCGCCTCTTCCGTTCTCGCTCCTCTCGCTTCTTTCTCTCTTTCTCCTGGTCAGCTCTGAGAGAGGCCAGGTAGGCCTCATCCTGTTGTTGTCTCAGCACCTGGGTCTGGTTTCGTTCTTCCCTGTGGACAGATCAAAAGCACAAAAGGAAAAGATAAATCTCACAAAGCCCTGTGTTTCCTTGAAACTGAAATTTTTTAGGGGGTTAAAAAGGTTGACAATCTTAGCAGATGACTATTTCACACTACCATGAGAGAGTACAAAAAAGGCATGCAGAATCTAAATGCACTATCTCTTGTCTTAATTTAATTTGGCAGAAAAAGAAATGGCGAGCTTTTCCATCTCTCTTCAATTTTTCATGTAAAACTATCCTTTCCTCCCAATCCTAACAGAAGTAACTCAGTATTATTGCCATCAAATGATCATCAATATCGTATTTTATAGGTAAATACCTTCTTGGGTAACTGCATTTTTGTATATGTTGCTTTTGTATAACGAAGAAACACCTTATTCAGAGTCCTACTAATCAAAAAGAAAACACTAACATTTTGGGATATTTCTTTTTCTCTCTGAAAAATTGGGTATGATGTAGAGTGTTGTGTGTCTGTGTCTGTAAAATTAAAAGAAAATATCCCAGAATGTTAAAGTGGTGGTAGGATTACGAATTATTTAAAATTTCTTCTTTGTGCTTTTCTGTGATTCCTGAATTTTCTACATTAATCCCTGTATATTACTTATATGATGGGGGGAGGAGTTATAACCATTCCTCAGTTTTTATATTTAAGTTCTTTATATCATGCTCAGCTATTTTAAATGACACTATTTATAATCCTGAGCACAGAGTCTTATCTTTATTTTGAATGACATCTCCAAGGACAAATGATCTGATGGAGTTATTTAGGTCAAAGTATCAATATATGAATATTTTAACATTAAATGGACAAGGCTTTTGAAGTTGCCTAACAGAGAAGAAGTCAGGATTTGTGAAGCCCCAGGTAAGGCACCCATGTCTGCAGCTGGTCTCTCAGTTCTCGAGAGGAACTCCCCTGTACCTCTCTAGGCGTTCGGACACCAGGTAAGTCTGATTTGCATCCATGATAAATGTCAGCTGGTTAATGAGGTCATCAGGCTGAATGAGGCCTTCTAGACGTCCTACCACAGTCATCCTCCGATCCTTCAACATAATCATGGCCAGGAATGGATAGGTGTTTTCTCTTAAAGCCTGAGAGACTGACAGAAAGAAGATCCAAAAGATCAAGGGCAGGACTTAGGGACGAAACAGATTAATTCTTAGAGTTCACACAACAAGCAAGAGATAACTGCTTTAGTCTCAACTGGGAAACAATGGAGGTGTCATTTATTCCCTGCCTACCTTTTTTCCTTTCCTAGTTTCTCAATCTTTTTTTCTGTTGTTGTTGTTATATATTCGTGTCCCTATGTCCAATAGGACAGGCTTTTCTGGTGGGGTGTGGCTGTCATGATGATGCTAGAGCAAGCTGCAGAGTTCAAGGACAATGTCTATTTGACAGAGCAAAAAGGATATACAAGGACTCTGGCTACTGCTTATGATAATAATCTTCCTTTGTGTTTGTTGGGGTCAAGCCTAAAGAGGCCAAGGCTGTAACTCTCCAGTTTTCTGTTACTGGTGATGATCTCAAACATCATCTTCCCTATCTTTTGTTCCTTTTATCCAATCCCTTCCTTATCCCCTTTTCCTATGTCCCATACATGCTACCCAATGAAAAAGGGCTAGCTTTTCTATTTTGAACAAGCTTAGAAAGTTGGTCCTTCAAATAACTAAGATTTTACCATAACAGTTTTACCTTATGATTTGAAAGAAGAGATTTTAAGCTTCTATTGAAAATATCCTTAGTCTCCTTCTATCACTGCTCATCTCCAAAGCCATATTAGAATGGCAAATATGCAGGGACTTATCAGCTGTTTAAACACCAATTAGGAACAACAATTCGGATTCCAGGATGCAGACAAACCATCTCCTGCATCTTTGGTTCTCAGGATTTAGCACAGAACCTGTATGCCAATATATACTCAAAAGTTGCTGAACAGAAGTAGCTGCAAAGTAAACTATGTTTTCCTTCACTAGATGCCTTTATATCTTATGCTGGTTTAGTTGCTAAGTTGTGTCCAATTCTTGTGACCTCATGGACTGTAGCCTGCCAAGCTCCTCTGTCCATGGGATTCTCCAGGCAAGAATACTAGAGTGGGTTGCCATTTCCTTATCCAGGGGATCTTCCCAACCCAGGGGTCAAACCTGGGTCTCCTGCACTTCAGGCATATTCTTTACCGACTGAGCTACCACAGAAGCTGGTATATCTTACACTGACTTCTAAAGATATTTACCTCCAGTTAAGAGTTAGTTACAGTCAGTAAAGATCTGAGCTTTCTGAATCCCTATGGGCACTCAATATACTCAAACAACTATCTCACTGTGCAAGAAGCTCTGGTAAAATTGCTAATGACAAGAATAAACTCTTTGGTAAAAAGCCCACTAAGATTAAAGGCAAGTTGCTGGCTAGGACTGGGTATTTTAAAAAATAAAACAGGTTCTGGCAAGGGTTAACTGGAATAAGTGGGTTAGAGTCTGACAGACCTGAGCGTGCTCCAAAACTTGCTAACTGTATGATCCTGGGCCAGCAGCTTAAATGCCTAAACTATACAGTGGAGGTAATACAACCCCCACCTCTTATGACTGCTGAAGAGGATTGGTTGGCCACAGAATGGTCATGCAATAAATGTTATGTCCGTCCAGATTATTTGAAAGATATTCTAACAATTTCAATAAGGGAAGAAAAAACCACAACTTACCCCTGTATCCCTCAGGTTTGTTTGTGGAGCATGCCCAGAAGAGCATCCTAGTGTTTATCAGTGAAATAACTTCAGGCGCACAGAGTGTGTTGCTGTGGAGAGGGATGAAAATGACATGAGAAGAACTTGCTTACCACAACCATCAGCAGATAAGATCAGAAAAGAGGGAGACAAAAAACAATCCGCTTACCGACAGAATTCATCAGAGTCCTGGTGATCATCTCCATGAAGATAAACCAAAAGAAAGCGAAGCTCCCGTTTGGCATCATTAAGTGCCTGTGAGAAACAGAAGATCACTAATTATGATGATGACTATGCCTCAAACTTTTTATTAGGATACGGGTCCTAATGGATACAGCTATGTATTTAGAACAAAAGAAGAAATAAGGAAAGAAGATAAGCAAGAAAACCAGAAAACTCCTGGGCTTCTATCTTCACACCCTTGGCATTCCTCTCCCAATAGAAAGTTCATATGCTAATAAGCTTCAATGAAAAGGTTTTTAGTGTTGTTAGGATTTAAATTGTATTAGGCAAGTGAGAATAAGCAGGCTGACAGAAAAAAGCCCCATGCAACCACAGAAAAGTCAGCTGTTCCCACAGTCTAAAGGAAGATAAAAACAGGAGAATCTGACCTGAAAAGGGAGATGAGAATTTTGCCACTTTATAGCTACAGCATCATAAATACTGTGAAGATAAGCCTGATCCCTGGCCACATGCCAAACAGGGATGAGAAAATGAGGGGCCCAAAGGCATTTTAAAAAGCATGAGTTTTAAAAGATCTTCAAAAACAAGGCAAGTGTCCAAGATTCCTGTGTGTGCTTTTGCATTTGTAGAATCCTGGGCACATTACAATTCAATTAAGATTTCCTGAATGACCAATAGGGGTCTACCCTCAGGATCACAGCAAAGAGGGTGTATGAGAGGACCCATCTCATTCATGACTGTATCTCTAGCATTGAGCACAACGTGGGGCATACAGCAGGTGCTTAAGGCTTACTGAATGGGGTGGGAGCAGCCAGTGAGAAAAAACAGATGTGGGAGAATCACACAGGAAGCAAGAGTCAGCATTTTTCTCCTTTTCCAGATAGATTCAGGAATCCTGGAGGCTGCAGAATAGAACCACCCTTAGAAGTAGCCCACAGTGCTACTTCTACATTTTCTTCTGGTAAAGTAGGGGTATGCCCAACACCCATAGAACTCCTACTAATTTTTGCCCCCTGAGAGCTAACAATCAAAGGTGTGTGTTGCTTGGGTTAAATGAGATGTGCTGCCTTGAGTCTATGGTCTATGGCCTTATTCAGTTCTGTGAGGGATCCAAGAAGACTTAGGCTTTGCCTATGAGGAGCTTATAGTCTGTATAGGAGATAAGACATGAACACAAACAACTATAAAATAAGGAAGACTGAAATTGCTATAACATTAAAAAAAAACCACTATGAAAGTACAAAAGACTACTTTAGTCTGTAAGCAGGCAGGGTAGAATGCAGCCATCAGGAAAGGTACCAGAGGGGAGAGGCATGAGCTGGTGAAGGTGGGCAAGATTCCAGTTAAAACATGTGAGGAAGGCACTCCAGACAGAGGAACAGTAAAGTCAAAGAAAGGCACAGAGGTGGGGCGTTACAGAGTGTGTTAAGGGGACTGTTTAGCTGGAACCTGTGGTACAGGGAAACAAGTTATGCGGGAAAGACCTCAAAAGGAGGTTGGGATTAGATCAAAGAGGGCCCAGCTAAAGGGCTTGGTGTGTGTGTGTGTGTGTGTGTGTAAGCTATAAAAAGTCATTTAAAGTTTTTGAATAAAGAATGACATGATCTGTGCTGGCCTATGCTTTCCTTTGAGGATAGAACCATATCAATAAATTGGCATCTATATGGTCTGTGGCACTGACCTGGCTGTACGTTCCCAGGTAGAAGACAGGGTGTGCCCTCCCATATTTCTCTTCAAAAGAGTGCATAAATGAAACAATGTCCCCAACGGGATCAGTGACCCGGCTGCGAGGGTCAGGCCGTATAAAACGAAGAGCAAACCTGGGGAGGAAGGAATAAATATCACGTGAATCGGCTTACTGTAGTGCATACGGAGTGGGCCAGTTTGTAAAGATTCCTATAGCAGAGCCACAGGCATGGCGGCAGAGGGAGGTGAAACACCTGTGAGCGGACCATCAAACCTGAGAATACAGTCTGGCCCAAAAGCCACAAAGCAGCAAGTTGTGCCACTGCCTGTTTAAGAAGAGTGCAAACTACTAGGATTATACATTTCAACACTGGTGTAAACAAATCTTAAGTGCTTTTTGCAGAAAAATTTAGGGCTAAAAGAACTGGGAAATGAGTCACACAAAGGTCGTGAGTCAGGCTGTGCACTCAGACTCTCGTAACGGCACTGTCTAAAACAGCAGCAAAGAGCCACATACGGCTATCTAAATCACCAAGGAAATTAATTCAATACAATAAAAAAATTTAGTTCATCACTCACAACAGCCATATTTCAAGTGCTCAATAGCTACATGTGGCTAATGGCTTCCACACTAGACAGAAGATACACAACATTTCCATCATCACAGAAAGTTCTATTAGACAGTGCTGTTCTAGAACAGAGCTGTCTCTTTTCGGTTGTTCTACTTGCCTCTCCCTTTCCTTTCTGTTCTCCTGCAATTTTGAATTATGAATCCACATTCCCAAACTATTCAGATTATGGGCAAGAACTTCAAATCCAAACTTGCAGTCATGATTTACTTGCTCATCAATGGGGCAAGTAAATTCTGCTCAGTGATTTATGGTTGACAGCATCCATAGAGGAAGTTATAAAATGGATCTAGACAGCACTTGGCAGAGTTGGAGACTTGGCAGTTACTTAAGTTTAAAGATGGTACATCTGTTTCTGAAGAGGCCATCTTATCACATTTGTATAGTACCATTTATTTATCCTTTGGGTTTCCATAAAAGGCAAAGGGCTTGATAAGTCAAGGTGCTACATAACATTAAACAAGTTGCTTGGATGATACAGTTGCATTAAAATTAGTAATACATGCCATGCATATTTTTTCCCAAGGAAGCGAACAATATTCATATACTTGAAGAAATTTCAGCATAGAAAAGCTAACTACACTATGATACTCTCCTTACCAACTACTAAGCCAGTTCTTTATACCCTTAACAAATCCCCAATATACACACAATGTCACTTGGAATTTCTCCTGAATAATCAAATCTGACTCATTAATACAAACATTCCAGAGCAAATTAAAAACAAAAGAAAGAAGCTGTGTATGTGGAGGAGTGATTAGAAACCCTTAAGATTAATGTTTTGATAACTTTCTCTGAAATCAAGTATTTTAGGATTATCTTATTACTCCAAGTCTTCAAATTTTATGAATGAATGAATAAAGGTTTTAATTATTTTTTGTTGTTGTTCTTTCTCATCACAATATATTCCAATGGCCAACACAATTTAGGACAATTAGCTTATAAAAAACAAAACAACAGAGATATCAATTCAGTCTTCATTATGATTTTGAAGATTATTACATGCACCTCTGAAGCTGGTCAGTCCATACCTTCAGGCTCTGTTCCTAGAGTAAGGTAAAGATTAGCCTGTATTCAGAGGCAGGTACAGGTTGCGCTGTATGCACACAAGGCTACATCTGTTGGCCTGGATGCCCATAAACATTCTAGTTCTCCATAAAGATTAGGTGTGGATTCATCTATTACTGAGTTCCAGATCAGACACTCAAGTCTGATGTGCACCTTGAGTCCCCTGACATTTTCCAGTCTTTCTGTAGCTTCCTGTGCTGAGCTCTCCAAATGATAAAAGAAGGAAGTGAGAAGAAAAGTGAAGGTGTGAAGCAAGGGTGTACACACACGTGGAAGGGTTATAGTGCCAGCAACCTATGGGTTGCCAAGACAGAGGGAAATGTACAGAAAGGGTGTCTAGAACAGTGAAACTGTTACAGGAGGAATGTGGAGAAAAATGGGTCATTTCAGAGCAAGTCAATCTGTTGGAACTATGAAGGTGTAAGATGGTTTAAGGTGAAAGCTAACAAGGAGTGTGAAGCTAGTAAAGGTAACAAAGGTTGGAACAGAAAGCGTGTGAAAACTAACTGGGGAATGTAGGGGGAAAATATGGTGGGATAGGGAGGATACAATAAATATAGCAGACTCATTTGTGAAAATGGTAACATCTGCTATTACGTTCGAAAAACCGAAAATATTTTCATGCTATATGAAATACTTCAGGAAAAGTATTCAATATGATGATAAACTGTCAAGTCAAAATTGGTAAGAGCATAAACCTTATTCTGATCTCTTTCTGCTCCAAAGTCTACCCTGTTGCTACTAAACACATGGATACAAAGGTACGTACCTAAATATATCAAGTATTGTATAATACGTAAACCGGAATGGAAGCATTATCAAGTAATAACCCCATCCAAGCAGCCCCTGAAATTCCAAAAACAAAGTTAGATATCATTCTCTCAACCCCTAATACCTTAATTGCTAGTTAAGATATTCATTCTTTTTTGTCCTTTATGTGATTTCTCCTTCTGTCACATATGGTTCTCTTTTCCTGGACCACTTTATCTTTCTTAAAAAACCAACTACTTTTGACCTCATTTCATCTAATACTATCATAATTTTTGTATTAAATCTGCTTGAACACTTTTTGTGCAGCTACTTATATTACTTGTCAAATTCAATTCCAAGTTTTCCTCTCCAAATCATAAATATTCATTCTTTCATTATTAGAGTTAACACATTAAAATGCAGTATATAGAAATAACAAGAAAGAAAACCAATATTACTACCTTGGACCTCTGTGTATAAGTGATGAATAATTATATTAATCACAATTACAAATCTCCAAATAGCTGCTAATCTCAATAACAGTGTTAATTATTTTAACAATATTGATTATTGCTGCTCTTATTATTAACTAATAAATACATAGGGCTCTATAGCTTACAACGCATTTATTATATTGGGTTAATCTGATATCCTCTTTGTGTCCATGGCCAGGCAACTCCAGAACTCTGGAACTCCATTAGTCGACATTAGGGTCTCAAACACAGTCAAGCCCAAAACAAACTGGAGAAACACTGGGCACATATAGAAGGACTCTTCTTTTTTTTTCCTCTCGTTGCACTGCACAGCTTGTGAGATCTTAGTTCCCTGACCAGGGATTGAACCTGGGCCCTCAGCAGTCAAGTGCAGAATCCTAAGCACTGGACTGCCAGAAATTCTTTGAACTACTCCTTGAATCATATAATCCTCTGAGATTCTGTGCTCTTCTACTCTAAAATACCCTAAAACAGCTACTTAGAAACTCTTTTTTAAATCTTACCAAGTAGTCTGCAAAAGGAATGATGGAATACATTTTAAATTCAAGTGTAAGAAGTGAGTGTTAACTCTTAAGAATAAGAGAAACTCTAAAAGTTCTCTGGAGTTCACTCTGAGTATACATACCTGACTTCGCTAATCTGACTGTGAATAATCTGAAGAGAGAAAAATGCCTCTTTATTCATCTCTAGATTCCCAACAGCAAAATATCAAGTACCCTGAAACACTCTTAAATGCCAACTGAATATAACTGAATCACCTCCTTGCTACTACTAGCCCTGAGATTAATTTCAAAGATATGGCCAAGGCTCCCACAGAACTTCCAAGTATTTCCCTAGAAGTAGCTTCAAATTAAGCAAAATGAAACAGCAAAGAATTCAGTAAACATTTTAGCTTAAAAGTGCAGGATCTACTAAATATACAGCAAACATTTTAAGACATGTAAATACATACAGATAAAGTGTCATAAACACAAAACAAGGCACAGAAAACTCTTCAAGTAACTGGTGTAGAAACAGGGAAAAAAAGGATAGTTACTTTCATTGGTTCACTAAGGAATCAAGAAAAAAATGATAAACCCAATAAATCTACCAAGGAGCTACATCAAGCTAACAGGTTTATATTCTCAATATTCCTTTTGCTCCTACCATACAGAGATCAACATAACCAAGTAAAAGAACTTTTAAAATAAAAAAGGGAGAGGTTCCAGCTCTGAAGTAACTTGCCCTTGGTTGTGGTCTTGAGACAACATAGCTGTAGATCCTGTGGTCAGCTGTGTTCACTTGCAAGGGCCGAGATGGCGGTGGGTTGAAAACACTTGGAACACCCTCTTGCTCGTTCAACCTGTCCTGTACAGCGGCCTGAGAAGAAGAAAACAGGAGCGCTTCAGTGATGCTCAGATTAACGTAGAAGAGACAACTGCTGCTGGTGTGTCAAAATAGGTCACCAGGGAGTACATACTCATGAACCTTTTTTTAACTTGCTAAGGTGGGAGGCAATGTGTGGTGATGGCTACAGAATTCATACACAGAGGAGTCCCAGGGAACTTGTCTGGAAGCTCACTGCTTTTATTCAGATGGTATATGCTATTTAGGGTGCCGGGATACAAGGTGTTTCACTGTACAAGCATAAGGAAAACCACCCACAGAGAACACAAACTGTAGACGGTGCCCCCAGAACTGTGCAATGGAGCCATCTTGATGGGTTGGTATTGAGGGAAAGCGGGGCTTTGGAGCAGAGAAAGTTAGGTCTGAATCCTAGCTCCAGCACTGAGAAAAGTTGCTCGGCTTATGTGCCTCAGTTTTCTCACACGCAAAATGAATAAACAATACTTTTCAGGGTTAATTTGAAAATTTAATGAGATGATCATACAAAATTCTAATATAATTCCTGGCACAAAGATGATATTCAGTTAAAAAAAAAAAAAAAGTCTCATTCCTTTCATAACTCTGCCCCTGAAACTGGATATTTGTTCCAGTGTAGTTAAAAAATTTGGCTTTACCCAAAGGGAAATCTGATCTCTACCTTCAGCTTCTGGAGGTAATCTATGTCACACCTGGTAAGAGTATCTTTGCTATGGGATTTTACGGTGGGGCTGAGCACCCTAGAAAGACCAACCATATAATTTAGGCTGGGGACAAAGTCAAGTGGGCATTATGAAGCATCACTATGCACAAAGCTAATGGACGTGATGGAATTCCAGCTGAGCTATTTCAAATCCTAAAAGATGATGCTGTTAAGGTGCTGCACTTAATATGCCAGCAAATTTGGAAAACTCAGCAGTGGCCACAGGACAGGAAAAAGTCAGTTTTCATTTCAATTCCAAAGAAAGACAATGCCAAAGAATGTTCAAACTACCACACAACTGCACTCATCTCACACTATCAAGGTAATGCTCAAAATTTTCCAAGCCAGGCTTCGACAGTATGTGAACCAAGAATTTCCAGATGCTCAAGCTGGAGTTAGAAAAGGCAGAGGAACCAGAGATCAAATTGCAAACATCCTCTGAATCATAGAAAAAGCAGAGTTCCAGAAAAACATCTACTTCTGCTTCACTGACTACACTAAAGCCTTGAACTGCAAATCACAACAAACTGTGGAAAATTTTTAAAGAGATGGGAATACCAGACCAGCTTATCTGCCTCCTGAAAAATCTGTATGCAGGTCAAGAAGCAATACTTAGAACTAGACATGGAACAACGGACTTGTTGAAAATTGGGAAAGAGGTACGTCAAGGTTGTATACTGTCACCCTGCTTATTTAACTTATATGCAGAATACACCAAGCAAAATGCCAGGCTGGATGAAGCTCAAGCTGGAATTAAGATTGCCAGGAGAAATATCAATAACGTCAGATATGCAGATGACACCACCCTTACAGCAGAAAGCAAAGAGGACCAAAAAGCCTCTTGATGAAGGTGAAAGAGGAGAGGGAAAAAGTTGGCTTAAAACTCAACATTCAAAAAATGAGGATCATGGCATCCGTTCCCATCACTTCATGGCAAATAGATGGGGAAACAATGGAAACCTTGATAGACTTTATTTTCTTGGGCTCCAAAATCACTGCAGATGGTGACTGCAGCCATGAAATTAAAAGATGCTTGCTCCTTGGAAGAAAAGCTATGACCAACCTAGACAACTTATTAAAAAGCAGAGAAATTACTTTGCCGACAAGTATAGTCAAAGCTATGGTTTTTTCAGTAGACATGCATGGATGTGATAGTTTGACCATAAAGAGGACTGAGCGCCAAAGAATTGATGCTTTTGAACTGTAGTGTTGGAGAAGACTCTTGAGAGTCTCTTGGACTGCAAGGAGATTCAACTAGTCAATCCTAAAGGAAGTCAACCCTGAATATTCATCGGAAGGACTAATGCTGAAGTGCCAATACTTTGGCCACCTGATGCAAAGAGAAGACTCACAGAAAAGACCCTGATGCTGGAAAAGATTGAAGGCAGGAGAAGGGACGACAAGAGGATAAGAAGATTGGATGGCATCACCAACTTGATGAACATCAGTTTGAGCAAGCTCCAGGAGGTCCTGAAGGACAGGGAAGTCTGGCGTGCTGCAGCCCATAGGGTCGCAAAAAGTCTGACACGACTGAGTGACTGAACAGAGCAACAACACGGTAATAAACAGATACAGCTTATATAAATAAAAGCTCTTTGGAGAACAACATATATATTTTGGGGCTTCCCTGATGGCTCAAACAGTAAAGAATCTGCCTGCAATACAGGAGACCCAGGTTTGATCCCTGGGTCAGGAAGATACCTTGGAGAATGGAATGGCTACCCACTCCAGTATTCTTGCCTGGAGAATTCCACAGACAGAGGGGCCAGGCAGGCTGGTGTATGCGGTCACAAAGAGACACAACTGAGCAACGAACATTTTCATTTTTAACACATAAATATTTCTAGAGAGGCACAAAAATATCTGGGAAAAAAGCAAAAGAAATTGTTAATACTTCTATGTTGGGAATGTAGGACTGCGAGACTAGTAGTAGGGAAGTGATGAAAGCCAGATTTTTTCATATTTAATCTTAGGATTAGTTTGAACTTTTTAAGCTAAATTTTTTCCTTCTATGAAGTGATCTTTAAAAATTGAAGTATAATTGATCAATTTCTGCTGTACAACAAAGTGATTCAGTTATACACATCTATATTATTGTTCTTCAGTCGCTCAGTCATGACCGACTCTTCGCAACCCCAAGGACTGCAGCTCACCAGCTTCGCTGTCCTTCACAATCTCCTGGAGTTTGCTCAAACTCATGTCCATTGAGTCGATCATGCCATCCAACCATCTCATCCTCTGTCGTCCCCTTCTTCTCCTGCCCTCAATCTTTCCTAGCATCAGAGTCTTGGTTGACTGGTTTGATCTCCTTGCAGTCCCAGGGACAAGAGTCTTCTCCAACACCACAGTTCAAAAGCACCAATTCTTCGGCGCTCAGCTTGCTTTATAGTTCAACTCTCACATTCATACATGACTACTGGAAAAATCATAGCTTTGACTAGATGGACCTTTGTTGGGAAAGTAATCTCTCTGCTTTTTAATATGCTATCTAGGTTGGTCATAGTTTTTCTTCCAAGGAGCAAGTGTCTTTTAATTTCATGGCTGCAGTCACCATGTGCAGTGATTTTGGAGCCCCCCAATAAAGTCTCTCACTATTTCCCCACCTATCTGCCATGAAGTGATTGATGGGACCGGATGCCATGATCCTTGTTTTCTGAATGTTGAGTTTTAAGCCAACTTTTTTCACTCTCCTCTTTCAATTTCATCAAGAGGCTCTTTTTTAGTTCTTTTTCACTTTCTGCCATAAGGGTGGTGTCATCTGCATATCTGAGGTTATTGATATTTCTCCCGGCAATCTTGATTCCAGCTTGTGCTTCCTCCAGCCCAGCGTTTCTCATGATGTACTCTGCATGTAAGTTAAATAAGCAGGGTGACAATATACAGCCTTGACGTACTCCTTTTACTATTTGGAACCAGTCTGTTGTTCCATGTCCAGTTCTAACTGTTGCTTCCTGACCTGCATACAGGTTTCTCAGGAGGCAGGTCAGGTGGTCTGGTATTCCCATCTCTTCAAGAATCTTCCACTGTTTGTTGTGATCCACACAGTGAAATGCTTTGATGTAGTCAATAAAGCAGAAGTAGATGTTTTTCTGGAACTCTCTTGCTTTTTCGATGATCCAATGGATGTTGACAATTTGATCTCTGGTTCCTCTGCCTTTTCTAAATCTAGCTTAAACATCTGGAAGTTCACAGTTCACGTACTACTGAAGCCTGGCTTGGAGAATTTTGAACATTACTTTGCTAGCGTGGGAGATGAGTGCAATTGTGTGGTAGTTTGAACATTCTTTGGCTCTGGAATGAAAACTAACCTTTTCCTGTCCTGTGGCCACTGCTGAGTTTTCCAAATTTGCTGGCATATTATGTGTACCACCTTAACAGCATCATCTTTCAGGATTTGAAATAGCTTAGTTGGAATTCCATCACCTCCATTAGCTTTGTTTGTAGTGATGCTTCCTAAGGCCCACTGACTTTGAATTCCAGGATGTCTGGTTCTAGGTGAGTGATCACACCATTGTGGTTATCTGGGTCATAAAGATCTTTTCTGTATAGTTCTGTGTGTTCCTGTCAACTCTTCTTAGTATCTTCTGCTTCTGTTAGGTCCTTGCCATTTCTGTCCTTTACTGTGCCCATCTTCACATGAAATGTTCCCATGGTAGCTCTAATTTTCTTGAAGAGATCTCTTAAGTCTTTCCCATTCTATTGTTTTCCTCTATTTCTTTGCATTGATCACTGAGGAAGGCTTTCTTATCTTTCCTTGTTATTCTTTGGAACCCTGCATTCAAATGATTATATCTTTCCTTTTCTCCTTTGCCTTTAGCTTCTCTTCTTTTCTCAGCTATTTGTAAGGCCTCCTCAGACAACCATTATGCCTTTTCGCATTTCTTTTTCTTGGGGATGGTATTGATCACTGCCTCCTGTACAGTGTCACAAACGTCCGTACATAGTTCTTCAGGCACACTGTCTATCAGATCTAATCCCTTGAATCTATTTGTTACTTCTACTGTATAATGGTAAGGGATTTGATTTAGGTCACACCTGAATGGTCTAGTGGTTTTTCTTACTTTCTACAATTTAAGTCTGAATTTGGCAATAAGGAGTTCATGATCTGAGCCACAGTCAGCTCCCGTCTTGTTTTTGCTGACTATATAGAGCTTCTCCATTTTTGACTGCAAAGAATATAATGAATCTGATTTCGGTATTGACCATCTGGTGAAAGCCATGTGTAGAGTCTTCTCTTGTGTTGTGAGAGGGTGTTTGCTATGACCAGCATTCTCTTGGCAAAACTCTGCGAGCCTTTGCCATTTCATTTTTTCATTTTCAACTAAAAGGCCAAATTTGCCTGTTACTCCAGGTTTCTCTTGACTTCCTACTTTTACATTCCAGTCCCCTATAATGAAAAGGACATCTTTTTTGGGTGTTAGTTCTAGAAGGTCTTGTAGGTCTTCACAGAACTGTTCAGTTTCTTCAGCATTAGTCACTGGGGCACAGACTTGGATTACTGTAATATTGAATGGTTTGCCTTGGAAACGAAGAGAGATCATTCTGTTGTTTTATTTCACTTAGTACGATATAATCTCTGACTCTATCCATGTTGCTGCGAATGGCATTATTTCTTTTTTTTTTATGGCTGAGCAGCATCCCATCATATACATACACACATGACATGTTCTTTATCCATTCCTCTGTCAGGGGACATTTAGGCTGTTTCCATGCCTCATCTATTGTGAATAGTGCTATAAACATAACAGGGGTGCATGTATCTTTTTGAATTACAGTTTTACCTGGATACATGCCCAGGGAGTGGAACTGCTAGATCATATGGTAATTCTATTTTTAGTTTCCTGAGGAACCTTCACACTGTTTTCTACAATGACTGCACCAACTTACTTTCCCACCAACAATATAGGAGGATTTGTTTTCCCTACACCCTCTCCAGTATCTGTTACTTGTAGAACTTTCAAGGACGGCCATTCTGACTGTACATGACAGCCCCTCACTCTAGTCCTGATTTGCGCTTCTGTGCTAGGTTAAGTGATACTGAGCATCTTTTCGTGTAACTTCAAATGAAAGTTACCTTTATGTATTATCTTTATGAGTTATTGACAGTGAAAAAATGTAAATATGGCATAATTCCATTTATGTAACAAGAAAATTATATACAAATCTATACAGCCATATAAACAAACAAAAAAATGTTTCTAAATAACTCCTGGACCAAAGAAGAAAATAAAACATTTAAAATAATAGTTTCAGAAGATAATTCACAGGCTTAAATGTAAGTATGCTAACTAGGTTTCTCAACCCATTTTATCAAGTCAGTCTTTTTTTTTTTTTTTTAAGGCAGTCATTTTTAAAAGCCAGCATATGCTTGAAATAAAAGTCTAACAAGGAGACAATACCAAAGTATCATACAGAGCAACATCATGCCTTCTTCCGAAAATGCATTCCCCTCAAAATTTCACATTCATCATTCCTTTTCATCATTCAGGTGTCAGCTCAAATATAACCTCCCTAGAAAGGCCTTACTTGACCACCCTATTAAAATGACTTTCCTTATCCTCTTTATTCTATTTTCTGTACTCATCTTATTCACAGCATTTATTTACAAACTGAAGCTCAATGAGAACATAAGTCTTATTTGCTGGCATAGTGCCAGAGCCTAGAATTGCTCAAAAATAGTGCTGAATAACTAAATACCACTTGTAATCCAGTACTCTATTCAAATAATATACCATAATTAAACAGTTAAGTTCAACAGATATCAAAAGCATGCTTGATTAAACTCAACATTCACTAATAAAGCAAGAAAAGAAGAACAGCCAACAGATATTTGAGAGTCTATGATATACTAGGATTGATTTTAGATGCTGGAATACAGCAATCAAAAAAAACCAAAAACACTCTGCTCTCATGGAGTTTATTACATTCTAGCGGCTCTATCTCAAAACAATAACTAGCATTACACTTAATAATAAAACGTTGGAAGCATTACAGTGAGGACAAGGTGTTTGCTATTACCATTATTAACTGAGATTATTCTGAAGTACTAGCCAATTCATCATCAAATAAAACAAAAGATCCATATGCTAAAAAAAAAAAAAAAATCAAGTTGCAGGTAACATAACCAAATAGAAAATTCAGAAGAATAAATTTTATCATATTTAATAAAAAGGTTCACATTATGGTATCTGGCTGTAAATCAAATATATAAAAACCAGTATTTTCCCCAAAGAGTCATTAAGAAAAAATAAAGAGGGAGGGACACTATACTGAGGGATTTGGTCACAATCTTTTCTGTGATTTTATAAACTCTGATCATAATCTTCACCTTTCATACAAATTTAAAGACTAAAGAAAAAAATAAATAAATAAAATAAAGACTAAAGAGCTGTAAATTAAAAAAAAAAAAACTACTGAGAGAAGATTTTTGCTGTGAAAAGGAAAAAAAGAAAGGTACATGTCTTTGAGATCTATTATCAGAGCAGGGAATAAGAAATAAGTACACTCATAATGAATCCTATAATACCTCTATGTTCCAGTTATGCTGTTCCAAGGTATGGCGACATTGATCCATAGATTCTATGCCAGTCAGATCCTGAAAGATAAAAACAAAAAGTTACTTAGGGAAAACCAACAGTACATGGTGAGTATTTTTACCCCTAATAGAATACTTATAAATACTGCAGGGGAAATACTCTATAAAGTGCTGAAGGCAAATAGATATTCAAGTATGGTAAAACATCACTATTCAGAATTCATTCAAATGGTTATCATATATGTTAAAACAAAAAATTTCTTGTTTTAACTTCAAGGCTTTTAATTAAAAAGACTACTTGACTATATTCTCTCAAATTCAAGTTTAAAAAATGAAAGATTTCTTCAACCTCTACATTTAGCAAAACAGTCTTTAGTGTTAAACATCTATTCTGTTTATAATACATACTCACATAATGCAGGTTTTCTGCAAACATGCCTTTTACTAACTTACATATTTTACCTATTAGCATAAGACTTAGCTTACAATGCAAACTGTGAAACTTTTTATTTAAAAGAATCTGTAATTCAGATGTTTCCCTCCTGTAAGTACTCTCCCTACTCCCTTCTCCTTACACGATTCTTAGGTTTTCACTTTGTCTATGATCAAATAAATCTGCGCTGACTCTTCTCTCATCCCCCTCTAAATGTAGAAAATTTCCTGAAGATGGAAATTTTGCCTCTTCCTGGCAATCTCATTTAATCCTCAGCCTTCAATGATCCTTTCTATTTAAATGACTCCTAAATGTATTTCTCTTCTGAAGTTTGGCAGCACATTTCCAATAGCCATTTCCATCTAGATGTGGCACAAGTACCTCAAATACATCATTTAAAACTACTGTATGTGTTAATGACACCACCATCTTCCAAACTATAGAGGCAAAGATGACATCTGGAACCTCAGTCGCATCTCTGAGTACTCTATACCTTGAAATACACACTTCATCGATAACCAAGTTCTGATGGTTTTCTGTATCTAGAACCGTATTTCCATTCCCACAGCATCTCCCACGTGTGTGTGTGTGTGTGTGTGTGTGTGTGTGTGTGTGTGGTGTGACTTCTCTGCTCAAAACTTTTCAACTAACTGGATAATAAAAGTGTTTCTACAATGTAGTCCCCGGGTCTCCACACTCGTGTGTGTGTGCGTGACTTCTCTGCTCAAAACTTTTCAACTAACTGGATAATAAAAGTGTTTCTACAATGTAGTCCCTGGGTCTCCGCCGTGTGTGTGTGTGTGTGTGTGTGACTTCTCTGCTCAAAACTTTTCAACTAACTGGATAATAAAAGTGTTTCTACAATGTAGTCCCCGGGTCTCCCCACTCGTGTGTGTGTGTGACTTCTCTGCTCAAAACTTTTCAACTAACTGGATAATAAAAGTGTTTCTACAATGTAGCCCCAACCTGGACTTCTGCATTATTTTCTATTTTCCTTTAGGTATCCAATACTCTACAAATCTAACAGCTTCTGTGTATACCAAATGACCAGAACAAGCTAAATCCTAGAGTTCCTTCAAGGTTTAAGAGAGAAGCCAAACCTACCCATCTATCCTTTTCATGCAACGTATGTCTACTATTATCCCAGGGATACAGGGATAAATATGAAGTCTCTATCCTCAACAAATCCTTCTTAATAACCAGCAAGCAACTGGAAAAAAGAAATTGATCTCAACCTGACAAGAATGTGGTAACATGCACTGGTGAGTCAGGAGGCTGAGATTCTTGCTTTGGTTCTGTAACCTATGATCAAAGTGAAGTGATGTGAAGTTGCTTAGTCGTGTCCAACTCTTTGCCACCCCGTGGACTGTAGCCCACCAGGCTCCTCCGTCCATGGGATTCTCCAGGCAAGAATACTGGAGTGGATTGCCATTTCCAATCAGACATAATTGAATTCCAACTTCCTTTATGTACAACATGAGGGATTTAATTTGGACTGAATATCCTTTCCAGAGCTTAAAAGAACAAAACAAAAATTAAAGTTTGCATTCTTTAGATATGCAATTGTTTATTTTTTTTTAAATTACACAGAAATTAAAAATTAAATTCACAGTAAGAAACTTTGTTTAATAATATTTTTATGTTTAATACTGCAAAATTTTCAATACTGAAATTAGAAAGCTGCTGTTAAGAACTCTAGAGATCTATTAGAACCGATGGCTATGACAGCTTCTGACCCATCTTTAATTTTGGTTCCTGACCATTCTGGCCTCTTACTAGTTTTGGTTATTCCTTCATGGCTTGTACTAATGTTGCTGCAAAAGTAACTGCAGTTTTTTCATTGTTGAACTTTTTGCTGTTTGGTATCAGAAATACATTCTTTTTTTTTTTTCAATTTATTTTATTAGTTGGAGGCTAAATACTTTACAATATTATAGTGGTTTTTGCCATAACATTGAACATGATCAGCCATGGATTTACATGTTTCTCCCCATGCCGATCGCCGCAATCCCACCTCCCTCTCCACCCGATTCCTCTGGGTCTCCCAGTGCACCAGGCCCGAGCACTTGTCTCATGCATCCCACCTGGGCTGGTGATGTGTTTCACCATAGATAGTATACATGCTGTTCTTTTGAAATATCCCACCCTCACATTCTCCCACAGAGTTCAAAAGTCTGTTCTGTATTTCTGTGTCTCTTTTTCTTTTTGCATATAGGGTTATCGTTACCATCCTTCTAAATTCCATATATATGTGTTAGTATACTGTATTGGTCTTATCTTTCTGGCTTACTTCACTCTGTATAATGGGCTCCAGTTTCATCCATCTCATTAGAACTGATTCAAATGAATTCTTTTTAATGGCTGAGTAATATTCCATGGTGTATATGTACCACAGCTTCCTTATCCATTCGTCTGCTGATGGGCATCTAGTTGCTTCCATGTCCTGGCTATTATAAACAGTGCTGCGGATGAACATTGGGGTACACGTGTCTCTTTCAGATCTTGGTTTCCCAGTGTGTATGCCCAGGAGTGGGATTGCTGGGTCATACGCTAGTTCTATTCCAAGTTTTTTAGAAATCTCCAACTGTTCTCCATAGTGGCTGTACTAGTTTGCATTCCCACCAACAGTGTAAGAGGGTTTCCTTTTCTCCACACCCTCTCCAGCATTTATTGCTTGTAGACTTTTGGATAGCAGCCATTCTGACTGGCATGTAGTAGTACCTCATTGTGGTTTTGATTTGCATTTCTCTGATAATGAGTGATGCTGAGCATCTTTTCATGTTTGTTAGCCATCTGTATTTCTTCTTTGGAGAAATGTCTATTTAGTTCTTTGGCCCATTTTTTGATTGGGTCATTTATTTTTCTGGAATTGAGCTGCAGGAGTTGCTTGTATATTTTTGAGATTAATCCTTTGTCTGTTGCTTCATTTGCTATTATTTTCTCCCATTCTGAAGGCTGTTGTTTCACTTTGCTTATAGTTTCCTTTATTGTGCAAAAGCTTTTAATTAGGTCCCATTGATACCGGAATACATTCTTAAATAAATGTGGTGATGTTATACATCATTTTAATGTGCATTTCACACTTTTCTTTTTTTGCTAATGACTTATTACTTGCTGTTTATATTTATTTTAAACTAGGGAAATGATGTTAAACAAAAAGCAAATTCGAGTGATTTTTAAATTTGAGCTCACTGGGTGATAAAGCAGGGAGACAACTTGCAACACTCACAATGCATTTGGCCCAGGAACTGCTAATGAACATACAATGCAGTGGTGGTTCAAGAAATTTTGCAAAGGAGACAAGCACCTTGAAGATGAGCACGGTGGCCGGCCATCAGAAGTTGACAATGACCAACTGAAAGCAATCACAGAAGCTGACCCTCTTACAACTACACAAAAAGTTGCCAAAGAACTCAAAGTCGACCATTCTATAATCATTTGGCATTTGAAGAAAGTTGGAAAAGTGAAAAAGCTCGTTAAGTGGGTGCCTTATGAGCTGACCACAAATCAAAAAAAATCGATTTGAAGTGTCGTCTCTTCTTGTTTTATGAAACAATGAACAATTTCTCGATTGGATTGTGACATGTGACAAAAAGTGCATTTTACGCAGCCAGTAACGACCAGCTCAGTGGTTGGACCAAGAAGAAGCTCCAGAGCACTTCTCAAAGCCAAATTTGCACCAAAAAAAGTCATGGTCACTATCTGGTGGTCTGCTGCTGGTGTGATCCACTACAACTTTCTGAATCCTGGCAAAACCACTACATCTGAAGTATGCTCAACAAATCAAAGAGACGCACAGAAAACTGCAACACCTGCAGCTGCCACTGGTCAACATAAAGGGCCTAATTCTTCTCCATGACAATGCATGATGCAGGTCACACAACCAACACTTCAAAAGTTGAACGAACTGGGCTACGGAGTTGTGCCTCATCCACCACATTCACCTGATCTCTTGCCAACCGACTACCACTTCTTCAAGCATCTCGACACCTTATTGCAGGGAAAAAGCTTCCACAACCAGCAGGATGCAGAAAATGTTTTCCAAGAGTTCGTTGAATCCCAAAGCATGGATTTTTATGCTACAGGAATAAACAAATTTATTTCTTGTTGGCAAAAATGCGTTGATTGTAATTGTTCCCATTTTGATTAATAAAGATGTGTTTGAACTTAGTTATAATGATTTAAATTTCACAGTCCAGGGACTTCCTTGGTGGTCCAGTAGCTAAGATTCCCTGCTCTCAATGCAGGAGGCCTGGGTTCAATCCTTGGTCAGGGAACTAGATCCCACATGTCACAACTAAAGATCAAAGATCTTGAAAGCCGCAACTAAGACTTAGTGCAGCCAAATAAAAAAATTTTTAAAATTCAATTTGAAGCTACAACTACTTTTGTACCAAGCTAGTCACAGAATCTCCTTTAACTTTTTTTTTCTTTGCTGTCCACTGCAGAGAACTGGGATTTCAGGGTTCCACTTCTCTATATATTCTCTTTAAGAACTGGACTTTACTTTTACCTTCTTCTCAGGGTATGAATGACCACTGTGTCTTTACCAAAAGTATTTTCTACCTCCCTTATACACCTATCATTTTCTATCATCTATTATGACTATTTACACTCATTCTATTGCCTTATTAGAGGATGCACGGTCCTTAAGAGCAAGGAATGTGATTCATCTCTATATAATGCTCCCCAGTACCTTGCACACAAGAGATGCAGTTTAGATCCCTCGGTCGGAAAGATCCCCTGGAGAAGGAAATGGCAACCCACTCCAGTATTCTTGCCTGGAAAATTCCATGGACAGATGAACCTGATGGGCTACAGTCCATGGTGTCTCAAAGAAGTCAGACACAACTGAGCGAGCGCATGTGCACACACGCACACGCACACACCACCCCCACACACACACTCCTATCCGCCCACCCCTGGCACACAGTAAGGGCTTAAAAGGTTACAGAAAAAGGCTGTCCAAGTTAAAAAGACCTTTTAGGATAAGCTTCAATAATCATAGCTATTAAGTGAAATCCTCTAGACATTTTTACCAAAATTCACTGTACATTAATACCCTGAGTTTTTTTAAAAATTAAACTCCAAATATTCTAACTAGAGGCTAAGCTAGTAGTTAAAAATACCTATTTGCAGAATATTCCCTTATGAATTAATGCTCATAATCATTTTAATTGTCACATGTCAATTGGCAAAAACAATTGACATACAGATGCTATAACTGCTTCTCATTTTTTGCTATTAAAACAGCACTCTCATGAACACTTCTGTTTATAAAGTTTCTCTGTATTGAGGATTTCCCCCCTGAGGATCCAGCTAAAAATTACAGGCCAAGGAATGAACATATTTTTATGTTCTTGATACATACTGCTAAAATGCACTAAAACGCACTTTAAAAGGACCATTCCAATTTACATTGATTAGGGTTGGTTTCAATGTGAGTCAAAAGTTAAGTATGTCTCAAGCCAATAATCATTTCATGCCGATTAAGTTTCACAATGCCAGCTTTCTTCAAAAAGAAAGACTATAACAGGTATAGCCTGAGACACTACATAAGCTTTGCTACCAATTCTCTCCTCACCTCCAACACATTTAGCTGTAAGCACATACAGAAAAGTAAAACAGAGAAGCTGAGGGAACATTTTATTTAATAACTTCAGTTATTGTTTCAAGCTCCTCCCAAACTAATTTCTTTAGAACTCAACAGGCTGTAATTCTCTTGTTTAAATTTTATTTATTTACCATCTTTGGCCCTGCTGGGCCTCCGTTGCTGTGTGGGTTTCTCTTTAGTTGCCCTCGCTGCAGTTCATGGGCTTCTCATCACAGGGGCTTTTCTTATTGTGAAGCGCGGTCCCTAGGCACACAGGCTTCAGCAGGTGCGGCATGTGGGCTCAGCAGTTGCGACACACTGGCTCAGTTGCTCAGAATCATGTGACATCGTCCTGGACCAGAGATCGAACCCATTGTCTCCTGCACTGGCAGGCAGATTCTTTACCACTGAGCCACCAGGGAGGCTCCTGTAATTCTCTCTTAAAACGAGCTGGCGCAAAGCCTAAGAATCTGTCTGCCAATGGAGGGGACACGGGTTTGATCCCTGGTCCGGGAAGACCTCTCACGTTGAAGAGCAACTAAGCATGTGCACCACAACTATTAAGCCTGTGCTCTAGAGCCCGCAAGCCACAACTACTGAAGCCTGCACACCGGAGAGCCTCTGCTCTGCAGCCAAAGAGGCCACCAGAGTGAGAAGATGGCACGCCACAAGAACAGCAGCCCTGCTGGCCACAACTAGAGAAAGCCTGAGCAAAGCAACGAAGACCCAGTGCAGTCAAATAAGTAAATAATTTTTAAAAAGGAACTTTCTTTTGAGAAGAGAACCCACTTCTCTCTATATTCCCTAGATCCAGTGCAGTACCTCAACATACAATAGAAAATATTTAAATGAACACTCTGTTCTCATGTCAATGATCACCTTTTACTTCATCTCTCTCTAGTTTTTAAGTATTGTTCTTTTCATTATTACTTTGTGTAAGGAATTATATATTTTCCTCAACAATCCTATGGGTATCATCATACCCAGAATCAGTTGAGAACATCAAGACTCTTTTAAAAAAGAATTATGTGGAAGACACTTCACACTAATTCAGGTACACACACAGGAAGTGCTCACGGAAGGTCAACTAAATCTGTAATCTCACCTAACTGGCTTGCTCCTCAGAATTTTGCTTTTACATTCAGATCTACTGACATCTGAGGTGACATGAGATGGCATTAGGGAAAATAGCTTCAATATGTAGAAAGTTTTAACTTCGGCACCCTCTAATCTCTCAGGACCAAAGTCACCACAAATCCCCTTCTCAGGCAGGCCCAACCAAGTTTGTCTTACTGAGAATCATCTCTGGTTCCAAGATGGTCTCTCCCTTCCTCCTCCCCCCAGAGCTAACTCCTCTTCCAGGAACTGCCCCCGGCAAGGATATAGCACAAATGCTACACTTAGTTTCATTAATTTATACAAGTATAACAGAAGGTGGCTCAGTAATAAAAAAAATCAACCTCCCATGCAGACCAGGGTTCCATACCTAGTTCAAGAAGGTCCCCTGGAGAAGGAAATGGCAACCCAGTCCAGTATTCTTGCCTGAAAAACCCAATGGACAGAGGAGCCTGGTATACCGGCTATAGTCCACAGGGAAGCAAAGAGTTGGAGAGGACTTAGCGACTCAACAACAGGAACAACAGACTGACAGCATTAGTAGGAGAAAGGCATTATTTATCATTAGGGCAAAAAATACCCTGAACTCCAGTCAATCTCTAAACAGCAAAACGCAAAAGAGAGGTTAGAGGGAAGTGTGTGAACTGTTCAATATCCTTCTACTCCAGCCTTGGTCTAATTTCCTCCTTTCCCAAGTCAGTTGGTAATAGGATGTCAACATCACTTGGCAACCTACCTCTGAAATATTCTGATCCTTGATCTCTGGCTTAAGCGCAACTCAAGGAAGGTATCACAACCAGATATATCATTCAACTACTTGGAAAGGGACCGCGCAACTTGAGTTAATCACTCTAATGTAATCACTAGAGTGTTTTCCTAAGAAGTGTTTCCACATCTCATCTGTTTATAACTAACAAACACTGTAGGAGGTTGGGGCAAAATCTCAGTTGAAATCTAAGTACTCTCTAAATTTCACTTGGCTTGTTGGCTCTTGCTTGTTGAGGATACATTAAAAAAAAAAAGTATTTAATTGGAGGATAATTACAATATTTTAATGGTTTTTGCTATACATCAAATCAAACTGGCCACAGGCATATGTGTCCCTTCCCTTCTGAATCACCCTCACTCCCCACCCCACCCCACCAGGTTGTCACAGAGTTCTTGCTTTGGGTTCCCTGCGTCATACATCAAACTCCAACTGCCTATCTATTTTACATATGGTCATTTATGTTTCAATGCTATATTCTCAAATCACTCCACCCTCTCCTTCTCCCACTGAGTCCAAAAATCTGTTCTTTATGTCTGTCTCCTTTGCTGCCCTGCACACAGGATAGTTGGTACCATCTTTCTAGATTCCATATGTATGTGTTAATATGATATTTGTCTTTTTATCTCTGACTACTTCACTCTGTATAATAGGCTCTAGGTTCATCCATTTCATTGAAACTGACTCAAATGCATTCCTTTTTATAGCTGAGTAATATTCCACTGTATATGTACCATGACTTCCTTATCCATTCATCTGCCAATGAACATCTAGGTTGCTTCCATGTCCTAGCTATTGTAAATAGTGCCGCAATGAACACTGAGGTACATGTGTCTTTCTCAATTCTGGTTTCCTCACGGTATAAGCCCAGTAGAGGGATTGCTGGGTCATATCGTAGTTTTATTCCTAGTGAGGATGCATATTTTAACTTTTGTTTTCAGTTATTCCCAGAGAGAAACTTAGCAAAAAGCAGAGATCTCTGTTCTCTCCTTCCTGCAACACAGATAGCTTTGCTTTATACAATAAGCAATATGCCCTCTTTGGTAGCAGAAGGAGAAATGGAAAGTGAAGTCCTTTCAGGAAGTGAAAGGCTAGGCTTTCAACCTAGGCTCTAATCTGTAACTAAAGCTCTTATACTCAATCTTTATTATTTACATTTAATTACTGATTTACCAAATTAAATACCTGCAGACTCCACTTACTAAGCACCTATTCCTATGTAATAAGCACTGTAAGTAATAAAGCCCTCATTTTCACCACTGAGGAACCCAAGTATTCAAGAGGGTATGTACTCTTGTGTAAGAATATCCTTATTTAAGAATAATAAGTGGGACAGCCAAGATTGAAACCTGGAGTAACAATCTCCGAAGTCCAAGTTGTCTCCTATGCTATACTGCCCCCCATTATTTATTTAATTCATGTTAGAAAAACAAGAAGTTTTCAATAAATTCTCAATTTGGAAATTTTCAACAAAATTTTTGTTCAACTGAGAATAAAACATCTGGAATTTCTTCATTTTCACATTAAAGAAATGATAAATTGAACACAATATTTCAACCCCCTCGTTTTGCATAAAAGGAAACTAAGGCTTAGCAAAGTGAACAAGCTTTCCCAAGTCACAGAGCATGAGAATGGCAGAACTATCCAGTCTTATTCCCAGTCTCTTCTTTCTTCACTGTATCTACAGGCAGCTAAGTAACAGCTCATAAATGTACATAAGATTATTTTCCTTTATGCCTAGCATCAACAAATAATCAGTATAGATTTGTTCTTTGAACATAGTTTGGTGTCAAGTAAGACTGGAAAATGCTGCTTATCAAATCTCCTTTCTGGAAATCCCCAATACATTTTTTAAAAGGCTTTGAAAACTCCTGCCTTCAGTTAAAAAGAAAAAAAAAACCTTTAACTTCACATAAAGGAAGTTTTTTTTTTTTTTAAAGAACTCAAACTAATATCCGTTTGAAGAGTTTTCCTACAGAACTGTTTGTGAACCACAGGTATAGACCAACAAGAGATGTCAAACTAATGTTCCACGTGAATCAAGAGCTAACCATACCCACATAGTAGCTTCTTAAACAAACCCACAATATTTATCCAAGCAATTAAGAGTAGGTGGAATAAGGGATGGAACTTTGTTGGAAATTTCACTCCAGTCTTCAACAATCCATTATCATCTAACTCTACCATTCACTAGGTTGGTGCCCTTAAACACTTCTGAGTTTCAGTTTCTTTACTGGTAAAATGTAAATAAAAATACTCATTAACTCACTGGGTTGTAAAGAGTAAGTGTACAGTGCTCAATTTAGCTATTATTTTTAAGATACATGAAGGAAACATTAAAAGTGAGAATGTTATCACGAACCTTTACTTAGCCTATGAGGACAAGAAAGACATTTGTACATCAATTAAGATAATCGTGTGGATTTTTCCCCTTCATTTTTTAATGTGAAGTATTACATGCATAGTTTCATCTATCAAACCACTTGTGCATTCCAGAGATATATCCCATTGGTCATGGTGTATACTCCTTTTAATATGCTGTTGAATTAAGTTTGGTAGTATTTGCTTGAGGATTTTTGTGTTAATGTTCCCAAGGGATATTGGTCTGTAGTTTTCTAGTAGTATTTGACTCTCAGGCTAATGCTGGCCTCAAAGAATGACTTAGAATGTGTTCCCTCCTTTTCAGTTTTTCAAATGTTTGGTACAATTCACCAGTGAAGCTACTGGGTCCAAGGCTTTTCTTTGTTGGGAGAGTTTTAACTATGGGTTCAATCTCCTTACTAGTTACAGGTCTATTCAGATTTTCTATTTATCTGTGACTTAGTCTTGGTAGGTTTTATATTTCTTGGAATTTGTCTATCTCATCTAAGTTATCTAATTTGTTGGCATTCAATTGTTCACAGTACTCACTTCAAAACATTTTTTTTTTTTTAAACAGAATTGGTAATGTCTCCATTTTCATTTCTTTTTTTTTTTTTAATTCTTTTGGCCGAGGGACATGTGGGATCCTAGTTTCCCAACCAGGGACTGAACTCACAACCCCTTCAGTGGAAGAGCAGAGCCCTAACCACCGAACCACTGGGGAAGTTCCCCCACTTTCCTTTCTGGTTTTAGTAATTTGAATCTTCTTTTTTCCTCAATTCCACCTAGCTAAAAAGTTTGTCAATTTTGTTGATTTCAAAGGGCCAACTTTTTATTTCACTGATTTTCAGTCTTATTTTTCTATTCTCTATGCTGTTTACCTAGGCTCTCTCCTTTATATTTCCTTCCTTCCACTAGCTCTGAGTTTAGTCTGTTCTTTCCCTTCTAGTTTCTTAAATTATAAAGTTAGGTTGTTGATTTGAAATCTTCTAGTACTTTGAAATCTTGTAGTACTGTACCGTGCTACATTGTATTTTGATTCTTGGCAGCATGCAGGATCTTAGTTCCCTGATCAGGGATTGAACCTGTGCCCCATGCACTGGAGCATGGCATCTTAACCACTGAACCACCAGGAAGACCTTTTATTATTACTTTTTACAAAGTTTGCTCTGCGTTCAGTTATTCTTTTGATGAATTTGTAGGAGAGAAAGTGGTCTCCCCGTCCTACTCCTCCGCCATCTTGGCTCCTCCCCTCTATTATTACTTTTTAAAGTTTAAGACCTTCTGTGCTTTTAACATTCATGTTTAAAAGCTACAAACGCCCCGACCACCCCCCAAGCACTGTTTGCTGCATCCTGTAAGTTTTGGCACACTGTATTTTCATTCTCATTTATCTCGACATATTTTCTAATTTCCCTTGTGATTATTTCTTTCATCCATTGGTTAAGTGTGCTGTTTACATAAATTCATGAAATTTTCAATTTTATTTGTTATCAATTTCTATCTTAATCACATTGTGGTTTGAGAAACTACTTTGTATGATAGCTATCTATTAAAATCAATTGAGACACAACTTCTTATATACAGAAACCCTAAAGATCTCCCCAATCCCTGTTAGAACTAAAAAATGAATCAAACAAAGTAGCATGAACAAGTCAACATAGAAGTTTCAGTTGTATTTCTTTACACTAACAATGAATAAAGAGGGAAGTAAGAAAACAATTCCATCTATAATAGCATCAAAAAGAATAAAATACTTGGGAATTAACTGAGGAGGTAAAAGACTTATACAATTAAAACTACAAAACACTACTGAAAGAAATTAAAAGACCTACATAAATGGAAAGACACCCAGTGTTCATGGATTGGAAGACTTAATACTGTTAAAAGCTCAATACAACCCAAAGTCAGCTACAGATTCAAAGCAATCCCTGTCAAAATCTCAATGATCTTTTTTTTGGGTGCAAAAATAGAAAAACCAATACCCAAACTCATATGGAATCTCAAGGGACTCTGAAGAGCCAAAAATAATCTTGAAAAAGTAGAACAAAGATAGAGGACTCACACCTCCTGATTCCAAAACTTACTATAAAGTTACTGCAATCAAAATAGTGTGGTACAGACACAAAGACAGACATAAATATGCATTGTATGGTCTCTGGCCCCCAGTTCCTGACATAGAGTTTGTTGCAAATATGACAAGACTCTTGTTCTAACATTTAGTTTTTGATCCCAGTTCCTGACTCAGAGTGACCAAAGTGACCAGAGTGACCAAACTGTTGTAATTTCCTACGTGATAAGAACACTAGGAGCATCTTGTATTCTAGTATTTGTTTTTTTGACCCTGATTCCTGAGAGACATCCTAAATCCCTTGGAGTTTCATGGATGACAACATTGTATTTTGTTCTGATGAGGTGACTCTCGGATAGGGACTGGTCATCAGAAAAACCATGATTAGAAACTTCAATTTTCAGCCCCAGAACTTCCCTACCAGTACACTGGTTAAGAATCTGCAGGGAACTAAGATTCCATATGCAACTGATAAGCTTGGGTACACTAGAGCCTGCCCGCTGCAACAAGATCTGAGGCAGCCAGATACATAAATAATTTTTTAAAAAATTCTTAGCCCCACCCCCCAATCTCGAGAGAGGAGCTGGAAATGGAGTTAATAGTCAGTCGTGCCTAAGCAATAAAGCCTCCATAAATAATACCCTAACAGTATGAGATTCAGAGATGAAGCCATCTACATGCCAGGAGGAGGGTGCACCTCAGCTTCTCTGGGACAGACGCTGCCCTGCACTTGGGACCCTTCTGGACCTTGCCCTACATGTCTCTTTATCTGGTCATTTTTCTGTATCCTTTATTATATCTTTTGTAATAAATCAATAAACAAAAGTGAATCCCTGAGTTCTGTGAACCATTCTAGCAAATTATCAAACCCAAAATGGGGGTCATATGGACCCCAATTTATAGGTGGTAAGAAGTTCAGGTGACAATGGAAGTGAGGGTGGTCTTGTGGGGCTGAGCACTTAACTTGTGGGATCTGATGCCAACTTCAGGTAGACAGTGTCCAAAGTGAACTAAATTGAACCTGGGAGAACTATACTGCATGACGTGTGGAAACCCACACATCTGTTGAGAGCAAAGGAGAAACACAGGAGGTGCTTCTCCTACTCATTCACCTAACACCACGTGCTGAGCCGTGTCTGACTCTGCGACCCCATGGACTGGAGCCCCTAGGCTCCTCTCCTCTGTCCACAGAGATTCTCCAGGCAAGAATACTGGAGTGGGCTGCCATGCCCTCCTCCAGGGGATCTTCCCCTGGGATCGAATCCAAGTATCCTGCACTGCAGGCGGATTCTCTGCCATCTGAGCCACCAGGGAAACCCCCCTAACATCATATACAAAAATTAACTCAAAATGGATCCAAGACCCAAAAGTAAAACCTAAAGCTATAAAACACTTAGGAAAAAACATAAGCTAAAAACTTCCTGACACTGGATTTGGCAATGATTCTTCTTTCGTTTTTTTAAATTGGCTGCATGGCATGAAGGATCTTAGTTTCCCTGCGGCCCCTGATTTGGAAGTTCGGAGCCTTAACCACTGGACCACCAGGTAAGTCCTAGAAATGATTTCTTCAAAGTGACACCAAAGGCACAGGCAATAAAAGAAAAGAGACAAACTGGACTTCGAGACAATTTTTAAAATTTGTACAACAAAAGACATTATCCAGAGTAAAAAGACAACTCCAGAATGGGAGAATATATTTGTAAATTATGTATTTGATAAGGAATTAACATTCAGAATATAGAGAACTCTTAAAACAACAACAAAAACACAACTTGATTAGGCAAAGGACTTGACCAGACATTTTGGCAAAGAAGATACACAAATAACCAACAAAAACATGTAAAGATGTTCAGCATCACCAATCATTAGGGAAATGCAAATCAAAACTCTAAGGCACCACTTAACACCTGTTAGTATGGCTACTATTAAAAAAACAGGAAATGAAAAGTGCTGGCCAGGATGTGGTGAAACTAGAACCCTTGTGCACCACTGGTGTGAATGTAAAATGTTACAGCAACTGTGGAAAACAATGTGCAGCTCATCAATAAATCAAAAACAGAACTACTATATGACACAGCAATTTCACGTCTGCATGCATACCTAAAATACATGCAGTCTTGGAGAGATACCTGTACACCCATGTTCACAGCGGCACTGTTCACAGTAGGAAATAACCCAGTGTCCATTAACAGATAAGGCAAACAAGTAACATGTATGTATGTGTAAAATGGAGTATTTTTCAGCCTTTAAAAAGAAGGAACTTTTGCAATATCCTACAACAAGGATGAACTTTCAGAATATTATGCTAAGAAAAACAAGCCAGTCATAAAAAGACAAATACTACATGATTCCACTTCTATGAAGTATTTGGAGTACTCAAAATCACAGAGAAAGACAGTAAACTGGTGGCTGTCCTGGGCTAGAGGAAGGGGGAAATGGGAGTTATTGCCTAATGGCTGTAATTTCATTTTCACAAGATGAAAAAAGAGTTATGAAGATGGATGAAAATGGTCACACAACATTATAGATGTATTTTTTATTACTAAATTGTATACTTAAAATTTCTAAGATAGTAAATTTTCTATGTATTTTACCATGTTTTAAAAATTGGAGGAAAAACACATTTTTAATATATTGTGAGATGAACTTGAACTTGATTAAAAGGTTCTGAAGTACTACAATCAGATTACTTTGTTTTCTAGGAATCAAATAAATCGATTTTTTTTGTTTTTGTTTTTCCCTTCCTCCTAAAAAAGGGATATTTAAAGCCGCAGGAATTGCTTTAACAAAAAGAGATAAACATCAGGAACAACTGCACTGGGATTTCCCTGATTAAATCCCTGGTTAATTCAGTGGTTAAGAATCCACCTTCTAACGCAGAAGACATAGGCTCGACTCCTGGTCAAGGAACTAAGATTCCACACGCCTTGGGAGATAAGACTGAGCACCACTAGAGAAGCCCACCACTACAATAAAACCCCTCTGGGAAGTGAAATTTCTTGTGAATTATTAAATTCACTCAGCAAATAATAACTGACATCATGTGGCAAGCACCACAAAGAAATCACAGTTCTGATCCCCAGTAACTTTGTGGAGTAAAAAGACTTGTAAATAATTAAATTATTATGACAATGACCATATACCAGTAGAAAACAAATCCAAGTGTTCCAAGGGACTCAGGATGATATCAAAGTTCTGAGCTGAAAACTAGTGGAAGGAGGTGTTTCAGGACAATAGAGGAGTATGCATGGAGGCACAGGGGAATGAGAAAGAATGTCATGTTAAGGAAACTAAGAAATATCACTGGAATAGAAATAGACAGGGTAGAATATTATAGAGTTGAACAGTGAAATAGAAGTCAGATCATGAGAAGCAAAGAAAGATTTCATGCTGCTTTAATCAATACAAAGCAAATGAAAACTCTTAAAGAGTGACACAATCAAATCTTTGCTAGAAAGATTATTCTGGAAAAACTAAGGCGGCTAAATTGAAGAGGAGAGAGACTTGAAACCAGGAGCACTGGTATAGTTACTGAAATAGTTCAAAGTATATTGAAATGTAAGTATAAACTAGGGTAGAGGCAATGCAGATAGAGTGGACGGTTAATTGAGTATGATGGATTTTTCGGTTTGATTTAACTCCACTGCAGACAGTGGTTATGGCCATGAAATTAAAATATCTTTGCTCCATGGAAGGAAACCTATGACAAACCTAGACAGTGTATTAAAAAGCAGAGACATTAAAAAAAAAAAGAAAAGAAAAAGCAGAGACATCACTTTACCGACCAAGGTCCGTCTAGCCAAAAATATGGTTTTTCCAGTAGTCATGTACAGATATGAGAGTTGGACCATAAAGAAAGCTGAGAGCTGAAGAATTGACGCTTTCAAACTGTGGTGCTGGAGAAGACCCTTGAGAGTCCCTTGGGCAGCAAGGAGATCAACCAGTCAATCCTAAAGGAAACCAACCCTGAAGAGTCACTGGAAGGACTGATGCTGAAGCTGAAGCTCCATACTGACACCTGATGCAAACTGCTGATTCACTGGAAAAGACTATGATGCTGGGAAAGAATGAAGGCAAAAGAAGAAAGGGGCAGCAGAGGATGAAATGGTTGGATAGCATCAGTGACTCAATGCACATGAGTTTAAGTAAACTCTGGGAAATGGTGGAGGACATGGGAGCCTGTTGTGCTACAATCTGTGGGGTTGCAAAGAGCTGGACATGACATATGGACTGAACAACAACATTCAACTCCAACAGGAATTTATAAACATTAATACATATACACATGCATACATACTGAAAAAAAAATTCCTCAGATACTTAGCATGAAAACATTTTTTCTTCTAAATTTATTCCAAGAAACTGACACTCTCATGAAATAAGAGTTTAATTAAAGACACACATACACAACTGGAAGCATTAACATCAAATCTTCAGTTTTATTACTTATTTTTTGCTATTCATTTTAAGAAAAAATATAATATGGACAAATGGCCACTAAAATTTCCTCAATATATTAAAAGACCATCAACTGGCCCAAAAGAAAATTGACAAAATTAATCTTTACCAATATTCACCTCAAAGACAGGCAGGGTTTCCCCAGTGGCACAGCAGTAAGAAGTTGCCTACAATGCTAGAGACGAGTTTGATCCCTGGGTGGGGAAGATCCCCTGGCGAAGGAAACAGCAACCTACTTCAGTATTCTTGCCATGGAGAGAGGAGCCTGCAGGGTTATAGTCCATGGGATTGCGGAGTCAGACACGACTGAGCGCGCGCACGCACGCACGCGCACACACACACACACACACAGATTTGCTTCTAAAAGAATATCTGCAGTACAGATAATTTGAATTTATACTGCTCTGCCAATTACACAAATGTTATTCCTGAAAACACTTAGAGGAATGTATAAACAAACACTGATGGCCAGCTCATTCTGAAGAAACAACCCCAAACTTGAACCAACTTGATTACAAATGCCTGTAATTGTTACATAAAGATGTAACAAACAAAAGCCCAACAAGAACTACTGAATCAGTCTGTCCAAAAGCTTCCAAGACAATAATTGTGTTCTTGAATAACAACACTCAACAACACAAAGATGTTAATCACATCCCCTCAAATTCCTTTATAAATTTAATAAAATTTCAATTTTATGAAGCTGATTATAAAGTTCATTTGGAATAGTAGGTAAACAAGAAAATCTGTGAAAATCCTGAAAAAGAGCAACAAAGAGACCACCTCTTCAGATTAAAATATATTATCTGTCATTGTTCAGTCGCTCAGTCATGTCTGACTCTTTGTGACCCTATGAAATGCAGCATACCAGGCTTCCCTGTCCTCCACTATCTCCCTGAGTTTGCTCGATACAATTATGAGTAGTATGTGTAAGATGAATGGAACAGAAAAGAGAGTTAAGGAACTGACTTAACTGCATACAGAATTTTGTACTGAGAAAAGTATTTCAAAACAAAGAGCAAAGGAAAGTTAAAAAACAAAAACAAAGAAAACCCCTTGTAGACCCTATTTCTTGCTTAACGTTCACAGGAAAACTGTACAGAAGTGCGGAGAGCTCGTACACCCCCTTGCCGACACCCACGTCCCTGTCACTGACGTCTTGCAGTGTTGGGCACATGTTATAACTGCATCACTACTGACTAAAGCCCACAGTTTACATTAGGGTTCACCCTTTGTCGTACACTCTGTGGGTCTTGTGAAATACATAATGTCATGTATCTATCATCATGGTGCCATAAAGAAGAGTTCCATTGCCCTGAAAGTTCCATGCTCCATTTGTTCTCTCCCCTCTAACCCCCATCCCTGGCAACCACTGAGCGTTACACTACCTCTATAGTTTTGCCTTTTTCAGAAAGGTATATAGTTGGAGTCAGGTTTTTTCTGACTGGAAACCAGTCAGACTGGTTTCTTTCACTTAGCAATATTCATCTAAGGTTCCTCTGTGTCTTTTCATGACTTGAGAACTCATTTCCCCCCCACCCCCACAGAATAATATTCTATTGTACGAATGTACCAGTTTGTTTATTCATTTATATACTGAAGGACACCTTTGTTTCTTCCACCTTTTTGGCAACTGTGAATAAGGCTGCTACAAACATCTGTGTGCAGGTGTCTGTGTGGACATAAGGTATTTTTATTTTACTTGTATTTTACTTGTATTTAATTTTACTTGTACCTAACCTGGATCATATGGTTAAGACTATGTTTACTTCTTATTTTTTGGCTGTACAGCTTGTGGGATCCTCATTCCCTGACCAGGTATTGAAGCCAGGCTGTTGGCAGTGAGAGCTCAGAGTCCTAATCACTAGACCACCAGGAATTCCCTAAGACTATGTTTACTTTTTTAAGAAACTGCATAACTGTTCCAAAGTAGCTGTACTATTTTGTATTCTCACTAGTAATGGATGAGTTTCTGTTGTTCCATATCCTTGCATTTGGTGTTTTAGGTTTTAGCCATTCTAACAGTTTATGGGGGTTATCTCATTGTTTTAGTTTGCAATTCCTCAAATGATACTTCATCTTTTCATGTTTCTTTATCATCTCCTGTATATTTCTTCAGTGGTGCGGTATCAGTTCAGATCTTTTGCCCACTTTTTAACTGAGTTGCTTCTATTTTGTTGTTGTTGTTGTTGTTATTAATATTTATTTTATTATTTATTTATTTATTAATTAGTTGGAGGCTAATTACTTCACAACATTTCAGTGGGTTTTGTCATACATTGATATGAATCAGCCATAGAGTTACACGTATTCCCCATCCCGATCCCCCCCGAGTTGCTTCTTTACTGCTCTATTTTAAGAGCCTAACCATACAATTGTTTAGGAGAAAACACAAGTGAATTCTTCTACTGCCTAAGTGTGGGGAAGTCTTTAACCATGACTCAAAATTCATAAGCAATAAAGGAAAAGATTTTGCATTACAAATAAAATTCTGAGTGTGTAAAAAAAACACAAAAACCCACAACATGAGTGTGGACAAAAAAACAGCATCATACAAAATGAAAAGAGCTGAGAATGACATCTGCAACTTATTTAACAGATGAAGAGTTAATATCCCTAATGTATACATTTAAAAAAAAAATACAGAAGAAAAAGGATGGGACTTCTCTGGTGATCCAGTGATTGCGGCTCTGTGCTTCCACTGCCGGGTGCATGGGTTCAATCCCTGGTCAGGGAACTGGAATCCCACATACTTCAAAGTGAGGCCAAAAAAGAAAAAAAAAAAAACCAGAAAAGGATAACTTGCTACAAGAGTGGATAAGTGGACTATTCATAGAAAGATAAACTCAAATGGTCCTTAAAAATATAAAAGTTGATCAACCTCACTTATAAAGGAAAAGTAGATTAAAAACTACACTAAATTTGACAACATCCTCTTGTTAGTGAGGTTGTTGGGCCCCTCAAACATGGCTAGTGGGAACATAAAATGGTACAGTCCTCAAAAGGAAAATTTGGCAATATCTAGCAATATTACATATTTATATGTATATATATGCATTTAACCCTTTGACCCAGAAACACTAGCAAAAAATAGAATGTTAGTGCACAAGGCTACTTACCACTATGTTATTTATTATAGCAAATGAGAAATAACCCAAATATCCATCAATAAGGGGCTAAATTATGGTATGTATACAATAGAGTATTACACAGCTATAAATATCAGAGAGAATTTCCTACATTGCCATGCAGTGATCATAAGAAAATAATAAGTATAAAACGTAGAGAAAAGTGTGCAATAAACATCACCATTTATCTTTTTTAAAAGGGGAGAGTCACAAATATATTTACTTAATACTTATATTTTTAAATGAAAGGGTTCTTTATTTTTTTTAATTCTAAGCTTATATAGGAGTAGGAGAAGGCAGGGAACAGAACAGAGTATAAGGGAGAGTAACAGGAGTTAGATTTCTTTAAATATACTGCTACACGTAGATTTGACTTTGGAATCATATAGCTGTTTTATAAAACAAAATTTAAAAAACAGCAGCAGCAACAATCCCTAAACATCACAAGTAAAAATCAATGTAGAGACAGTAGCATAACAACTCAAAACTATCCCACATGACCTGAAAACACAGTAAAATTGGCTTCCCTGGTGGCCCAGGGGTAAACAATCTGCCTGCCAGTTCAGGAGATGCTGGTTCAATCCCTGGGTCAGGAAGATCCCTTGGAGGAGGAAACTGCAACCTACTCCAGTATTCTTGCCTGGAAAATTCCGTGGACAGAGGAGCCTGGCGAGTGGGCTGCACTGACAGAGGAGTCAGTTGCATGTGCATGCCCGGTTATGTTCGTCTCGCTGCAGACATAACGAGATGGACACAACAGCATGCACACGACACTGACTATACATTCTACAATAAAAAGGCTTAAATTGTTTTAAATAATCATACTGTTGTTACTAGTAAGGGTATTATTTTGAGACACTTAAAGTGATGACTATGTGATAAAGCAAATGAATCATCATGTTAACCTCATTAAGAACCACATTTTTTGGTATAGAGAAAGGAGAGGTGAAACATAGTGCAGAATTTTAACTAGCAGTCCTGAATTTGAATAGGAAATATAAAACTGTTTCATCATGAATTAAATAAATACAATTATATGTGTGTGTCTGTTATATATGTATTTCCTAGTTCTATGAACTAAAAAGTTCTAGGCCAACCCAAGAGCAATGAGCCAAGGCGCACACACATTTCCTGGAGAAATAGTTAATTCAAGATTTAGATAGAAAATGCACAAGATGAGTCAAACAGCTTACAACATCAGAAAGCTAAAAAGCTATCAAAGGCTACTGGTGCCATGAAAATATAATAAAAGTCTTTAGGAACAAAAACACAAGGCTCTTACAAACTCAAAAGGGAAATATTTTTCTGTGATTCTGAAAAAATAAAATTGTGTATCTATTAGGTTTTCCTTAAAAAAAAAAAAAGTCATCAGGAACCAACCTAAGAAGACTCACAATTGTCAAAGATGGCCCAATCTAAGCATCAATATGCACAATGGCATGAAATGTACAACATTAAATATGTTTACATCTGTGACTTCATTGCAAATTTTAAAAATTTACAATTCAAATTTTAAAAATCTGGCTGGTTACTTTCTAGGATGCTGGAATCAACCCATTATTTTAAACAGTAATAACTGAAAGGATTAAATGTTTACCTTGCCTTTATTATACATACTGTGTCTGTGCCTAGTCATGTCTGACTCTGCAATCCCATGGACTGTAGTCTACTAGGCTCCTCTGTCTCTTGGATTTTCCAGGCAAGAATATTGGAGTCCGTTGCCATTTCCTCCTCCAGGGAATCTTCCCAACCCAGGGTTTGAACCCAGGTCTCCCACACTGCAGGGAGATTGTTTACCAGCTGGGCTACCAGGGAAGCCCTATACATACTATACATACTATAACTTAGTGTAACTAAATAGGTGAGCCAACATACATCTTTACAGAAGACTCCCTATTAACAAAGAAAGAAAGAAAGAAAGAATCAAAATGTCATCATATTGCATGTGAAAAGACTAGGTAAAAGCTATATGTTAGGCTACTTGATAAGTGTTTATCTTCTAATTCCAATTTTTAAAAAGGACACATACTTGCAAATTCTCAATTCTACTCTTTTATCAAATATTCCCTGGAAAAATACAGAAATGTAAAAAAAAAAACGTGCAAAACTGAACAATCTCCCAAACAGCCTCTTTTTTGGATAGAGCCCTAGTATTTATCAGGTACTTTACATGCACTATCTCATATAACCCTTTAAGAACCCAAGACACCCTTTCATGATAAAAATTTAACTGGGAATAGAAGGGAACTTTCTCACACTGATCCAAGAAACATTCACAGCTGACATAGACACAGAGAACAGACTTATGGACAAGGTGGGTGAGAGGGGAGGAGGAAAGAGAAGGTGGACTGTATGGAGACAGTAACATGGAAACACGTATCACCATATGCAAAACAGACAGCCAATGGGAACTCAAACCAGGTCTCTGTAACAACCTGGAAGGGTGGGGTGGGGAGGGAGTGGGAGGGAGGTTCAAAATGCAGGGGACATAGGTATACCTATGGCTGATTCATGTTGATGTTTCGCAGAAACCAAAATAATACTATAAAGCAATCATCCTTCAGTTAAAAATAAATAAATTTTAAAAAATACAGCTAGTATAATAATGGTCAAAGACTAAATGATTTCATCCTAAGATTACGACAAGACAAAGATGTTTGCTCTGGCCATCTTTATTCTACATTATATTAAAACATTTAAGCAAGAAGGGGGGGGAAAGGCACCCGGATTGGAAAATAAGAATTAAAACTATTCACAGATAACATAATCTTATATATAGAAAAAACTAAAAAATTTTTAAAAAATGAATAGAGAACTAAAAATGAGTTCAACCAAGTTGAACAATACAAAATCAGTACACAAAAATCAGTTATATTTCTGTATTTCTATACACTAGTAATGACTCTGAAAATAAAATTAAGAGACCATTTCCGTTCCCAGTATCATTAGAAAGAATAAAATATGTAGGAATAAATTTAATAAAAAGAAGTGTAAGATTCGTACACAGAAAACTACAAAAATCGAGAGAAACTAAAGATGACTTAAATAAATGGAAAGACTCATATTCCTGGACTGAAAGATTTAGTGTTAAGATAGCAATGCTCCCCATATTGATCTAGCGTAAACAGCAATTCCTATCAAAGCCCCAGCTGGTAATTCCTATCAAAGTCCCAGCTACCTTTTTTTGCAGAAATTGACACAAGTGATGCTACAATTTATTTGGAAATAAAAAGGATCCAGAATAGCTAAAACACTTCTGAAAAACAACAATGTTGGAGGACTCCTACTTTCTGACTTCCACTTATTACACAACTGCAATAGTCAAAGACAGTGTAGTAATAGCATAAGGATAGATACAGACCAATGGAATAGAAATCAGAGTCCAGAAATAAATTCTTAGTTATGGTCAACTGATTTTAAACAAGGGTTCCAAGCTTATTCAATAGAGAAAGAATAATCTTTTCAAGAAATGGTGTTGGGAAAACTGGATATCCACATCCAAAAGAACGAAGTTAGACCCCTATCTAAAATTCATTAACTAAAAATGAATCAGACCTTATACATAAGAGCTAAAACTACAAAAGTCTTAGAAGAAAACAGGTGTAAATCTTTGTAGCCCTGGATTACACCATGGTTGCTTAGATATGACTGCCAAAGGACAAGCAACAAAAGATAAAGCAAGTAAACTGGACTTCATCAAATTAAAAAACTTCCGAGACACCACTAAGTGAAAAGACAACTCACAAAATGAGAGTAAATATTTTGCCAATGATATATCTGAAAAGGACTTGTACTCAGGATACATAAAGAATACTTACTACTCAACAACAAGAGAAATAGCCCAATTAAAAAATGGGCAAAGGACAAAAATAAACCCACTCACCTACAGTCAATTAATGACAAAGGAGGCAAAAATATGTAACGGAGAAAAGACACCCTTCAACAAGTGGTACTGGAAAAGCTGGACAGTACAATGAAATCAGAAACACTCCCTCACACCATACACAAAAATAAAAATGGTTTAAAGACCTAAATATAACACACCAAGCCATAAAATTGCTAGAAGAGAACAAAGGCAAAAATACTTGGGACATAAATCATAGCAATGTTTTCTTAGATCAGTGTTCCAAGGCAAAAGAAATAAAAGCAAAAATAAACAAATGGGACCTAATCAAAGGTGAAGGCTTTTGCACAGCAAAAGAAAGCATCAAAAAAGAAAAAAAAAAGGCAACCTAAAGGAATGGCAGAAAATATTTGCAAATGATGCAACCAACAAAGGTTTAATATCCAAAATATTACAAACATCTCATACAACTCACCATCAAAAAAACCCCAAATAATGGAATCAAAAAATGGGCAGAAGACTGAAACAGACATTTCTCCAGAGACACACAGATGGCCAATAGGCACATGAAAAGATGATCAACATCACTAGCTATTAGAGAAATGCAAAGTCTAAACCACAATGAGTTATCACTTCACACCTCTCAGAATGGCTATCACAAAAACACCACAAATTACAAATGCTGGCAAGGACATAGAGAAAAGGGTAACCTTGTACACCATTGGTGGGAAAGTAAATTGGTGTAGCCACTGTGTAAAACAGTATGGAGGTTTCTCCAAAAACTAAAAACAAAACTACCATATGACCCAGCAATTCCACTCCTGGCTATATACCTGAAAAACACAAAAAAAGAAAGGTCAAAATTTGGACTCCCCTGGTGGTCCAGTGGTAAAGAATCCACCTACCAATGCAGGTTTGATCCCTGGTCCTGGAAGATTCCACATGCTGCAGGGCAACTAAGCTCATGTGTCATAATTACTGAGCCCAAACACAAAGTCTGTGCTCTGCAACAAGATAAGCCATGGCAATGAGAAGCCAATACACTGCAACCAGAGAGTAGACCCTTAGTTGCTTGGCAACTAGGGAAAGCTCAGTGCAGCAACTAAGACCCAACACAATCAAAATAATTAATTAATTTAAAAATTTTGATCTATTAAAAAAGGTTAAAAATAAATAAATAAATAAGTAAGGTGACACTTTGCCATTTGCAGCAACATGGAGAAGCTGGGAGGGTATTATGTTAAGCTAAGTAAGTCAAAGAGAGAAAGACAAATACTATACAGTATCACTTACATGTGGAATCGAAAAAATACTATAAACTAGTGAATATAACACAAAAAGAAGCAGACTCACAGATACAGAGAGAAAACTAGTGACTACTGGTGGGGAGAAGGAAGATGGGAGGAATGATATAAGGACAGGGGATTAAGAAGTACGAAAAAACTATGTGTAAAATAAGCTACAAGGACATACCATACAACACAGGGAATAAAGCCAATATTTTATAATAGCTATTAAATGGAGTATAACTTTTAAAACTTGCAAATCACTATATTGAATACCTGTAGCTTATGTAATATTGTACACCAACTACACTTCAGCTACAGTGTGTACACACACATACACACATATGTACAATGAAATATTACTCAGCCATAAAAAAGAATGAAATATTGCTATCTACAGCGACATGGATGGGCCTGGAAAACATCATACCAAGTAAGACAGAAAATCAATCTGATTTCGGTGTTGACCATCCGGTGATGTCCATGTGTAGAGTCTTCTCTTGTGTTGTTGGAAGAGGGTGTTTGCTATGACCAGTGCGTTCTCTTGGCAAAAGTCTATTAGCCTTTGCCCTGCTTCATTCTGTACTCCAAGGTCAAATTTGCCTGTTACTCCAGATGTTTCTTGACTTCCTACTTTTGCATTCCAGTCCCCTTTAACGAAAAGGAATCTTTTTTGGGTGTTAGTTCTAGAAGGTCTCGTAGGTCTTCATAGAACTGTTCAACTTCAGCTTCTTCAGCATTACTGGTCGGGGCATAAACTTGGATTACCATGATACTGAATGGTTTGCCTTGGAAACAACACAGATCATTCTGTCCTTTTTGAGATTGCATCCAAGTACTGCATTTCGAACTATGCTGACTATGAGGGCTCCTCCATTTCTTCTAAGGGATTCTTGCCCACAGTAGTAGATATAATGGTTGTCTGAGTTAAATTCACCCATTCCAGTCCATTTTCGTTCACTGATTCCTAAAATATTGACGTTCACGCTTGCCATCTCCTGTTTGACCACTTCCAATTTGCCTTGATTCATGGACCTAACATTCCAGGTTCCTATGCAGTATTGCTCTTTAGAGCATTGAATCTTGCTTCCATCACCAGTTACATCCACAACTGGGTGTTGTTTTTGCTTTGGCTCCGTCTCTTCATTCTTTCTGGAGTTATTTCTCCACTGATCTCCAGTAGCATATTGGGCACCTACTGACCTGGGGAGTTCATCTTTCAATATCCTATCTTTTTGACTTTTCATACTGTTCATGGGGTTCTTAAGGCAGGAATACTGAAGTGGTTTGCCATTCCCTGCTCCAGTGGACCACATTTTGTAGAACTCTCCATCAAGACCCATCCATCTTAGGTGGCCCTACATGGCATGGCTTAGTTTCACTGAGTTAGACAAGGCTATGGTCCATGTGATTAGATAGTTTTCTGTGATTGTGGTTTCCAGTCTGTCTGCCCTCTGATGGAGAAGGATAAGAGGCTTATGGAAGCTTCCTGATGGGAGAGACTGACTGAGGGGGAAACTGGGTCTTAGTTCTAAAGGGCACTCAGTAAATCTTTAATCTAATTTTCTGTTGATGGGTGGAGCTGTATTCCCTCCCTGCTATTTACCTGGGGCCAAACTATAGTGGAGGTAATGAAGGTAATGAGGACCTCCCTCAAAAGATCCCATGCATGTACTACTACACTCAATGCTCCCAACCCTGCAGCAGGCCACCACCAACCCACGCCTCCGCCGGAGACTCCCAGACACCCACAGGCAAGTCCAAGACAGTCTCCTGTGGGGTCACTGCTCCTTTCTCCTGGGTCTCGGTGCACGAGGTTCTGTTTACCCTCCAACAGTCTATTTCCCAGTCCTGTGTAAGTTCTGGTAGCTCTATGGTGGGGTTAATAGTGACCTCCTCCAAGAGGACTTATGCCATACCCACACCCAGACCCCTTTCCCTGCGGCAGTCCACTGCTGACCCACACGTCCACAGGAGATGCTCAAACACAGTTCTATCTCAGTCTCTGTGGGGTGCTTGGGACCTGGTGCACACAAGGTTTGTTTGAGCCTTCTAGGAGTCTCTGGCGGGAATGGGACTTGATTCTAAACGTGAATTCGCCCCTCCTACCATCTTGCTGGGGCTTCTCTTTTGCCCTTGGGTGTGGGGTATCTCCTTACAGCCACTCCAGCACCTACCATCTTACTGGGGTTTCTCTGACCTTGGACATGGGGTATCTCCACATGGCCGGAAGGACTGATCACTGATTACTGTTCATTGGAAGGACTGATGTTGAAGCTGAAACGCCAATACTTTGGCCACCTGAAGTGAAGAACTGACTCATTTGAAAAGACCCTGATGCTAGGCAAGATTGAAGGCGGGAGGAGAAGGGGACGACAGAGGATGAGATGGTTGGATGGTATCACCGATTCAATGGACAGGAGTTTGGTTAAACTCCGGGAGTTGGTGATGGGTCTCGCGCTCTCTCCCGCATGCGTATGCTCTTTCTCTCTCTCCCTCGCATGCGTAAGCTCTTTCTCTCTACCCACACCCCCCACCCCGCACTGGCATGCTCCTCCACCCTATTCTCTTCTTCAAGGATGGATTCTCCTGCTATCTTCTAAATAAAATAGAGCTGTAACACTGATTTGTCTAAGAGCTATGACACGGTTTGTCCAAGACCCAAGAGCTGTGACGCGCCGAGGGCTTTAATGTCCATCGCTCCAAATCATTGTTGTGACGAGGCAAGAACCGAGGAGCACACACCCGCCTGACATCTACGGTGCCGTGCCTCGGGTTTATCCTGGCTGAAACAACCTCTGCGCGGAGGAGGCGAAGCGCAGCAGGAGCCCAACTCAGTGACACTCCCGTGGTAGAAGCAGAACACGAAGAAAACTCAGAGCAAGGGAAGTGACAAGAGGCCCATCGTACTGGAAACCAGGACAGCGAAAAACGAACTCAGCAGAAAGCTCACGCGGCTCAGCCTCAGATTCCAGAAGACCTCTGGTTAAGGTAGGCGGTCCTCGCTCTTATGGCTGGAGGGATATGCCTAACAAAATCTTAATTCCTTTACAATCTCTCATTTCTTGTTTCCTTGAACACCCCGCGAACAGTGGGTGCAACTGAGGAACTCTGGAGAGGCTACTCTTCGGTATGTCCCAAAGGCGCTGTCTGCTGGGCCCCAGTAGCTGTTACCCAAGCCTGTGGGGGTTCTTCTGTCCTTACTCTTCTCTGTGCCAAGAATCAGGCCAATGGAAACTGTGAGCACCGGTCAGGTATCTAGCAAATTTTCTGACAGGCTATAAAGGGGATTCCTTGGCACGTTTTTCCCACTGCTTTTTCCTCCTGTCCTTCAGCTCTATCCCGGGACTCAAGCCGGGCCAAAAAGTAAGAAGTGGATTTGTTAGGATTCAGAGAGAAGCCATGCTTCAGGGTGTGGGCTACTGCCAATGGCAAGGGCTCAGGCCATGGAATGTGGTCTGGATAGGTTTTGCGAGTGAATTCAGATGCTAATGAGCGGGAGGATCATCCCAGTCATTGGGGAGCCACCCACTCCTCCCCCTATTGCCAGTGCCTAGGGCTTCCCTGGTGGTTCAGAGGGTAAACCGTCTGCCTGCAATGCGGGAGATTCGGGTTTGATCCCTGGGTCGGAAAGATCCCCTAGAGAAAGAAATGGCAACCCACTCCAGTATTCTTGCCTGGAGAACCCCATGGACATAGGAGCCTGGTAGGCTACAATCCATGTGGTCGCAAAGAGTTGGACACGACTGAGCGATTCCATTTTCACTCACTAGGGAGGCCTGGCGTGCTACAGTGCATGGGGTCGCAAAGAGTCAGACATGACTGAGTGACTGAACTGAACTGAAGACAGAAAAAGATAAATATCATATCCCTTATCTATGGTATCTAAAAATAATACAAATGAATCTAGATACAAAACAGAAACAGACTCATGGTTACCAAAAAGGAAGGATCTTAGGAGAGATGAGGGATAAATTAGGAGAATGGGATTAAAAGCTACAAACTACCATACACAAAACAGACAAGCAACAAGAATTTACTGCGTTAACACACGGAACAAAATTCAGTATCTTTTTTGTTTAGTTGCTAAGTCCTGTCCGACTCTTTCGCGACCACATGAACTGCAGTCCGCCAGGCTCCTCTGTCCATGGAATTCTCCAGACAAGAATACTGGAGTGGGTAGCTATTTCCTTCTCCAGGGATCTTCCTGACCCAGGAATGGAACCTGGGTCTCCTGCATTGCAGGCAGATTCCTTACCATCTGAGCCACCAGGGAAGCCCTAAATAGCCAATAAGCTTAAGAAAAGATGCTCATCATTATTTAAGTAATTCAGTTCAGTCAGTTCAGTTCAGTCGCTCAGTCGTGTCCGACTCTTTGCAACCCCATGAATCGCAGCATGCCAAATGCAAATCAAAACAACGAGATAACGACTCACACTTTTAGGAAGGTTTCAAAGATGAATGATTAACAAATGTTAGTAAGGATGTGGAGAAACAGGAACCTTCACATACTACTGCTAGGGAAAATGGTATTACCTGCTTTGAAAAAAGTCTGGCAATTTCTCAAAAAGTTAAAGTTACCATGTGACCCAGCAATTCTACTCCTAGTTGAAATGAAAACATGTCCCAATAAAAATTGGTATGCAAATTCATAGCAGCATTTATAAGCTGAAAAGTGAAAACAACGGCCATCGACTGAAGAATGGATAAACAAAGTGCGGTTTATCCACATGATGAATTACTGGCCATAAAAAAAAAATGAAGTAGTGATACAGGCTACAATATGGATAAATGTTGACAACATTATGCTAAATGAAAGAAGTGAGGCACAAAAGGCTGTGTAGTGTATGATTCCATTAATACCAAATGCCTAGAACTGGCAAAATCCATAGAGACAGAATATAGATTAGTGGTTACCAGGGGTTAGAAGGAAAGAATGGGGAGTGACTGCTAATGGGTTTCTTTCTGAGGTGACAGAAATGCTCTGGAAGTAAACAGTGGTAATGACTGCACAACTCTGTAAATATACTAAAACCATTGAACTGTATACTTTAAAAGGATTAATTTATGATATGTGAATTATATCTCAATAAAACTGCTATTAAAAGAGCCCAAGACATAAAACTACAAAACTATCAGTTAGAAAACTAGCAATGATCCGAAAACATGATAAGAAACTGGAGAGAAGATAAAGTTAAAAAAAAACTAGATAAATATACAAAATTCCACAGTGTTTCTATTGGTAATCACTTAGAAATAAACAGGTATCCCATTCACAGGGTGACCAAAACTACAAAATACCTAGGAATAAGTTTAATAAGGAACGTACAAAAATCTGAAAGAAAGTTACCAAAAATATTTTAAAGGACATGTGACATCTGAATAAAGAAATGTACATGTTCCTGAACTTCAACCAGTCCCAAATTAATGTATTAAGCAATTTCTGTAATTCCATGGCTGCACAAAATGATTTTTAAATGTACATGAAAGAACTTGCAAGAATTACCAATAATTTAAAAAAATAATAGGCAAAGAGTCCTGTCCTCTCAGATATTAACAATTGACATAAAGCTGGTATTATTAATTCAGTAATGCTACTAGCAAATAGGTTATCGAGAAGAATGATTAAGAGGACTACTCAAATCAGTTGGGGGAAGATCTGACTATTTAGCTAACCTACAGTCTTTACTGGAAAAATGTGAAGTTGGTTTCTCATGTCATATATACAGAAATTAATTCCATATGGATTAAAGACCTGATTTTAAAAATAACTCTGTAAAATATTTTGAAAACAAGAGAAGACATTTGTATAACCTCATTAAGTGGAAGGCATTCTTACACAAAATAGACAATCAAAAGGCCAGAAAGAACAAAAAGGCAATCAGATGACAATTTTAAACAACACTTGTTTAGTGGAGATAAAAGCAAAGATAAATGATGTCATGAAAGAAAATATTTGCTATACATGTCCAGTATAAAGAACTTGTACAAACTGATAAGAAAATGTCAAATAATCCAAAAGAAAGTGAACAAAGGATAAACAGGGAATCTATATAACTAACCATAAATAGCCAAAAGAACTTCAATCTCAGCCACAATCAGGAGTTTATAAAACAATGAAATTGAAAATTGGCACATTTTATTCGGCAACCAGAAAACGTAACTTCCATATAACGTGGGACACACGCATTCTATTTTTTAAAAACAAAGGCTGATAAGCCAATCCGTCACTCTTATGTCCCTACTCTTTCCCGTTTGAAATAGCTTAAAACAAGTGTTTGCATTAGCCGTTCAAACTCAAGTGACTGCAAAACAAAAATCAAGAATTATAACTACCACTATCACTAGAAATGCAAATTGAGATAAGGACTCTAAAAATTTAATCAGATTGACAAAAACTGAAAAGATACCATCCAATGCTGGCAAGGATATGGAGAAACAGGTCATCTCACATCCTCTCAGTGAGACTGTGGGCTGCCAAAACTTCCTGGAAAGTAGTCTAGCACATATTTAAGATTCTGTTTAGAATTAAAAGCCCTGTTATATCAGCTATATCCCTGAGATCCATCCTTAAATTCCCTGAGCACTTCCTTCACTTTCATGTTCTAACTGAAGCTCGGCTTTTCCCTGAAAATACTCCCTCTGAAGCCCTCTCTCCCATTTTCTCTCTCATACCTGTGGGTATGGAAGTGAGAGAATGGTGCTCCTTGTTCATTTCCACTTTGGGGGATTCTTCTTCCCTTCTCTTAAAATGTCCACATCTTCATGTAGAGGAGATTAAGAGAATTCATATTAGCGATGGTTTCCAGGATTAGAATCACACTCCTGGACTTTCTTTCTTGTGTTCTCTTGTCTTAAAAGTGTCCCATACTATTTCTACTGGCCCTACTCACTCACCTGTAATTGAAAACAAAATCAACACCTAAAGCCAGAGAGGTAGTGTTAGGTGACAGGAAAGAGAACCAGACTTCTGGATTCTAAGCTCATTGCTAACCTTAGGTAAACTATCTCCTGATCCTAGTTTACTCACCAACACCAGAACCTACACCTTGCTTATTGGGAGGACTTAATGATACAACGCATCTAGAGCACTTTGGATAAAGTAAATGTTCAACAAGTGTATGTGTGTGTTAGTCACTCAAGTCTGCCGTGTCTGACTCTGACCCTATGGACTGCAGCCTGCCAGGGTGCTCTGTCCATGGTATTTTCCAGGCAAGGATACTGGAGTGGGTTGCCATTTCCTTCTCCAGGTGATCTTTCCAACTCAGGGATCAAACCTGGGTCTCCTACATTGCAGACAGATTCTTTACCATCTGAGCCACCAGGGAAGCCTGATAAGTGTTTAAACAACATAAAATAAAAACACCTTCAAATCTCAAATTTTATACTCCTGTACAAGAAGAAAAGAACTCTTCCTGTCCTGGCCATGCATAGCTCCTTTAGTCCCTTCTCTTTGCCCATGTCATTCTTCTCCAAGTGTTCAAACAACAACCGAGAGGCAGTATACTGGGAAGTCTGCTACACTTGGAACTTTGGAAAAATGGACTTCAATACACATGACCTTCCCCATATTTGCATTAGCTCCTCTAAAATCCCATTATTTCCCATTTGAAGCAGCCTAAAACAAATATGGCATCAGTTTTTCATATTCAACTAGATCCAAAATAAAGAGAAGTAAATAACTAGAAAAATCTTAAAAGACATAAAATGGACTCAGAACCTGCTATATATACCCTAAGGAATTCCAATCAAATCACATGTCACAAAAAAGGTGAAATAGAAGAAACCTGAGATTTCCAAAACATTTCACTTTTCGCTAATTTCAATATACAAAATGAAGCAACAAATTAAAAACTGACTCCTAGCAGTGTCATCCTGTTCTGACCCCTGTGGAGAGTCCAAGCACATGCTCCATACTTTTAGTGACGCAAGCTTGAAACCCAGTGTTATTTCACTCCAGAGTTAGAAAAAACCTTTGGTGGCTCCTCACGCCTACAGATTAAAGTTTAAACCATTGAACACTGCTCTGAAAGGCCTCCAAAATCTGGCTCTAATTTACCTTTCCAGTCTTATTTTCAACTTCCAATTCTCCAAATCCATCACAACAAACACATTCCATATTATTTCATAGCCATACCTCAGCTCTGAACATATTCCTGCCCACCTCCAGTTATTTCATTCCAAAGTGGCAAAGAACAGTGGAAGGAGACCAGCCTTTAAGTTCAGATCCAGACCCACTAGATTTCTAATTCTAATTCCATCCCCACTACTTAATAGCTTAATTATCTGGAGAAAATACTTCAATAGACCCATTTCCTTACCTAGGAGGCATACCTCCTATGGCACCTTTACAAGGCTATCGTGAGAATTAAGCATAATGGTTATAAACTATCTAGCACCATGCCTGAGGCACAGGAGAAATTTAATGGTAACTGCTAAGCCATCTTCTTTACCCCTCCCACCTTCATCAGTACTACTATTCCCTAAATTTCCACAGCACTTGGTTTATACCACTATGTTTATTATACTTATGAGCACTAATATACTGAAAAATATCCATTATTTATGTATATATCTGGCTTCTCCATTAGCTTATAGGCAAGATGGCTGTGGGTATGGATTTCTAAATCTCTGTCACTTACTACTTCAGCAAGTTACCTGGCCCCATAGAACCTGTTTCTTCGTCAATAAACTGAATTGGGGTTAACACCTTTCAGTGTTACAAAAAGGTTTACAAGAGTTAATGTACATCAAATACCTGGTATAATGCTTAACACCTAGTAAATTTCAGAGTGTTAATGGTAATCCGGATAATGAACCTGATCCAAGCTACTGCCTAGAGAATACACAAATGTAAAATGTACTTGCCTTATTAAATAAAGCAATCAATACGATTCTAACCTGCTACTCACCTCTCTTACTGATAGAAATATCCAGTGAAGACAAAAACAGAGGTTTCCACGCACTTTAGCTCAGAAATGCTACCACACATTCATGTTCTTCCAGGACCAGAGTTAGTACTTCAAGACTTATGGTTCACATCACCTCATTACACTTTAAAACCATATGGGGGCTTATGCCTCAAGAGTTGTAAGGAATAAAATGATCTGCCAAAAGTTAAACAAAACTCTGAAATTAGTGGTCTACCAGGAAGTGGAAGCAAGTTGTCCACTCTTTATTCATTCTAATTCTAATCTGCTGTGTCATCAATTTGTCTACTCAGAACTCCAATCAAATGTCAACTACTTCTATGACAGTATTTTCCAATCTATATGCTTCCAACCCACTGCTTGATTTAAGAGAAAACACTTTAAAATTAACTGCAGTGAAATCAAGGAAACAACAGAAAAGCTAGAACTTACAAAAAAGAAAAAAAAAAAAAACAGTATTAAAGCACAGGCATTCCACTTTCAGTTGCACACTGCTACTTCCACGTGTTGCACAGTATCACCTCAAGAACTCAGGAAATGCTGAGGAAATTCAATGGACCAGGTTTTAAATCTGACACCATAACCTACCTACTAGTTGTGTAAACTAGGCATGTTACTTCTTAAGCCTCATATCCCTCATCTTTAAAATAGAGATTGTAACCATATGAATCTCATAGGGCCATTGTATTAAATACAATTGTTGTATTAAACAATTAAACTGTTGTATAAAATACATTAGTATGCTAAGTGTTTTAGCAAAGTACTTACAACACCACACTCAATAAATGGTATTCTAACCATTTGGTGTTATCACCTGAGCACTACAGTTCTGGGTAAATACAGCGGATTAATGAATACTTAGCACAGTTTATATTAGGAAATAAGTGTACCACAAACTTTAATTCTACCCTAAGTTAAATAAGGATTAACAGTTGCAATACTGTTTGAGAGAAGTTTACTGTTTATGAAGTCCTTTAAACATCCATAAACTCACTGTGATCTCCACAACGTCCTTAGGGGGTAAACACTTAAGATATGTACTGTAGAAATAAACTGGTACCCATTAGGGTAACACAGACCCAAAGAAACCTAAGTTTCCTCCAACCGGATTCTCCAGCTCAGGGATAAGGTGCTTAGTGTCAGAAGTTTTTAACCTACACATCCACCAAAACGAGGCAGACTGCAAGTGTACCATCCATCCTCCTCGAGCAGAGTCAAGCCCGAGAGTCCAGGAATCAGCTCCAGGAAATAAACCCCCTCAGAAGGCACAGATGACATTTACAATGCTGCATTGTTTCAACACGAGGTGTCCTCCCACACCTTTAGGGTGGGGGCAGGAATGGCCCCCACCCTACCAAAGCGCCCAACACAGGGCCTGGCACCTAAAAAGCCCTCAATAAATGTTTGTAGGAATGGCATGGGAAATTGGTGAAAGGCTCTGAGAGAGACTCGAAACGAGGCCAACTCCACGGTGGGGATTAAGCATCTCAGCGGATCCAGAGTCGTGGGCGGAGAAGGTCCAACCGGTAACCTGGTTGGAAAGGATGGCTGAGAACGGGCACCGCTAAGGAGAACCTGGAGAGCTGACCCTCTGATGAGAGACAGCGAGAGCAGGTCTGGCCGCAGCCATTCCTGGAAGGCCGGGGACAGACAGAGGTTCGGAGGCCGGGGGCACCTAGCAGGGCAGTTGGCGGCTGGGGGGGGAGGGGGCCGTCTGCTGGTTTGAGAAGAATCTCGGGCCCAATCTGAGCAGGGTTCTGGGCTCCTCTAGGGACCCACTCCCTAGCCCGCGGCAACATTCTTTGCACCGAGTGCTCGCTGCTACCTGAAACTGCAGCAGCTTCTCTGTCTGCTCCTGGGTTAGATCCCGCTCCTCAGGCGCCGCCATTTTGCCGCCGCCTCTACGCTTCTGACCCGTCCGCACCGTCACCCGCCGGAAAGTGACCTCAGCAGCAACCACATCCGGTCTGAACGGCCGCCGGCACGCAACTGCGTCTGCGCGTGCCGGCCCAACCCGGGGCATGGGGAGGGGTGGAAATGGTGACAATTTCCGCCGCCAGAGGGCGCCTTCTAGTGGGACGACCCCGAACACTTCCGAAAATAGTCGAGGAACTGCGTGGGCATGGCGCCCTTGGGAGTTAGTCGAAGGCAGGATAGATCCTTGAAAGAAAAGTTATGACCAACCTAGACAGCATATTAAAAAGCACAATCAGAGACATTACTTTGCTGACAAAGGTCCGTCTAGTCAGAGCTATGGTTTTTCCAGTAGTCGTGTAGGGATAGGAGAGTTGTGAGAGTAAAAAAGTAAAAGAGTAAAAAGAGTAAAAAGCTGAGCGCCAAAGAATTGATGCTTTTGAACTGCGGTGTTGGAGAAGACTCTTGAGAGTCCCTTGGACTGCAAGGAGATTCAACCAGTCCATCCTAAAGGAGATCAGTCCTGAATATTCACTGGAAGGACTGATGCTGAAGCTGAAACTCCAATACTCTGGCCCCCTAATGTGAAGAACTGACTCATTTGAAAAGACCCCTATGCTGGTCAAGTAATGCTCAAAATTCTCCAAGCCAGGCTTCAGTAATACATGAACTGTGAACTTTCAGATGTTCAAGCTGGTTTTAGAAAAGGTAGAGGAACCAGAGATCGAATTACCAACATCCGCTGGATCACCGAAAAAGCAAGAGAGTTCCAGGAAAACATCTATTTCTGTTTTATGGACTATGGCAAAGCCTTTGACTGTGTGGATCACAATAAACTGTGGAAAATTCTGAAAGAGATGGGAATACCAGACCACCTGACCTGCCTCTTGAGAAACCTGTATGCAGGTCAGGAAGCAACAGTTAGAATTGGACATGGAACAACAGGCTGGTTCCAAATAGGAAAGGGAGTATGTCAAGGCTGTATATTGTCACCCTGCTTATTTAACTTATATGCAGAGTTCATCATGAGAAATGCTGGGCTGGAAGAACCACAAGCTGGAATCAAGATTGCCAGGAGAAATATCAATAACCTCAGATATGCAGATGACACCACCCTTATGGCAGAAAGTGAAGAACTAAAAAGCCTCTTGATGAAAGTAAAAGAGGAGAGTGAAAAAGTTGGCTTAAAGCTCAACATTCAGAAAACTAAGATCATGGCATCCAGTCCCATCACTTCATGGGAAATAGATGGGGAAACAATGGAAACAGTGTCAGACTTTATTTTGGGGGGGCTCCAAGATCACTGCGGATGGTGACTGCAGCCATGAAATTAAAAGACTCTTACTCCTTGGAAGGAAAGTTATGACCAACCTAGACAGCATATTCAAAAGCAGAGACATTACTTTGCCAACAAAAGTCCATCTAGTCAAGGTTATGGTTTTTCCAATGCTCATGTATGGATGTGAGAGTTAGACTGTAAGAAAGCTGAGCACCGAAAAATTGATGCTTTTGAACTGTGGTGTCGGAGAAGACTCTTGAGAGTCCCTTGGACTGCAAGGAGATCCAACCAGTCCATCATAAAGGAGATCAGTCCTGGGTGTTCATAGAAAGGACTGATGCTGAAGCTGAAACTCCAATACTTTGGCCACCTCATGCGAAGAGTTGACTCATTGGAAAAGACCCTGATGCTGGGAGGGATTAAGGGCAGGAAGAGAAAGGGACGACAGAGGATGAGATGGTTGGATGGCATCACCAACTTGATGGACGTGAGTTTGAGTAAACTCTGGGAGTTGGTGATGGACAGGGAGGCCTGGCATGCTGCGATTCATGGGGTTACAAAGAGTCGGACACGACTGAGCAACTGAACTGAACTGAACTGAATGCTGGGAAAGATTGGAGGCAGGAGGAGAAGGGGAAGACAGAGGATGAGATGGTTGGATGGCATCAGCGACTCAATGGACATGAGTTTGAGTAAACTCTGAGAGTTGGTGATGGACAGGGAGGCCTGGCATGCTGCAGTCCACGGGGTTGCAAAGAGTCGGACATGACTGAATGACTGAACTGAAGTGAACTGAAGTCAGGGTCTTCCAGACTTATGACTCTTAAATAGACTGTAGAGCTGAGAGGTTCCAAATGCTTCGGTAACTCCTGAATGCCACTCAACAGATTTTGCCTGCTCTTTAAGCATTTTCATTTCCAGTGTTTCTGAATGTTTCTTAAGAAATTGTGGCTGTTCAGAAATATCAGTCGTTTGATGTTTGATTCTTGCCATGATGTTTCCAAAAGCCCCTGACCATCTCTGGGAGGTTCCAAAAGTCCCTGAATACTGGGCTGGGGATGGGAGCATTTCCCCTCACTGCCTTCAAACCAGAAGCTGGAAGATTAGGGGCCCTTGAAAATTGTAGGGACCCAGCCACCTGGACTCTGCCAGACTTAGGCATAGCTCTCTATCCACTCCTCTTGGGACTCTGCCCCTGCCTGCCTCAGGCCTTCTCTGGTCTCTGCCCTCTGGCCCGTCTTCTCTGTGATCAACTGAAGGAAGATCCCAGGAATGGGATCAAAGGACTTGGATTCAGGTTCCAGTGTCCACGTGGCAAAGTACTGGACATCCCTGAGCAAACCTCTTCCTCTCTGGTCTAGTTTTGACATTGAGGGAATGAGGTTCACCAGCAGCCCCAGATATGCTGCCTTATCTCACTCTCCTTGGAAGCGGTCCCTCACCCTTTCTACTACCTTATCTCCACCTCTCAATGTCTGCCTTCTTCTGTACTTTCCCCTTCGAACCCTCCACCTCACTTCAGATCTATTTTCATTTCCATCTTTTCTCCTGCCACCTGTTTTTTCTGTCCAACCTCCAGAAGACTTTGGGAGGCAGAGGGGTCAGGGTCTGGTGCCTGCTTTTCCATCAAGTGTCTGTCTAACTCCTAGCAAGGCACTCAGCCTCCTGGGCCCCATTGTCTTCCCTATTTGTGGTATCTCGCCCGTCCAACTTCACAGCATTGAAATTGCTGAGACAGAATCTGAAGGGCTTTTGAAAACTAAAGTTCTGTGAAGAGTATATTAAGGGATGGAAGGACTTAAGTTTTGGCTATTTCTTTCAGGCCTGAATCCTGTCTTATAATAGATCTTGAGAAATGGAGTATTTCCTGCCATCTCAGTAAACAAGGATGCTACAGTCATCAGTGATTCCAGGCCTCCAGGGCAACCAGGAAGAACAACCTGTGATCCAGCAGCCACTTGTTAAGGTTAGCACTGAGGGAAAAAGGCAGGATACTGGTCCTAGATAGCTGAGATGCATACGAAAGAAATGATTTCTGAAAACCCAGACTCTTTCATTTTTCTCTTATATAGAAAATTACCAAATTCCTTAACTTGAGATATCTGGTTTTCTTTAATTCACAAAAATACCTTTGGTTCAGACTTCCTGCCCTTTGATGCAAACCTCCATACAACCTGACTCCTCCCCACACTCCTCGGAGCAGTTCTCTCAGGGTTACTTGAGATGCTGCCTCCTGGGCTTAAGTCCTAAAAATTTCTGCCAAATAAAACATAACTCTCAACTTTTAAGTTGTGACTTTTTTTTAATCCGACAGTCTGCACAAACTTTATAATAGTGTCCTGGAATTTTTCTTAGACCTTTAAGGTAAAATTGGAAGCAAGTAGCAGCCACTTGAGAGACTTTCTTTTTACATCAATTCAAAGCTTAAAGGAGATGCAGTACTATTCAACATCTCCAATAATGATGGATCCAGAAGAACTAGTTGAGGGACTGCAATGTCAGTTGCCTTCTAGAGTTGTTGCATAATTCTGATTTAAGATGTATTCTTTCCATGAAGAAGGAATTCATAGGGCCTGGACTCCATCTCAGGCCTGTCCGTGCTGATCGTGCTAGGCCGCCTCTCCAATGGACTCTGAACTCTGTGCTTAGCGCCTGTGGGAATGACAATGGAAGGATAAGACCCCCTCTGGGCAGGGGAATCTTGAAGATCACATCCAGGTTAAGAGAAAGCAGACACTAATCACCCCTGCCTCCGGACAGTATCTATCAGAATGTAACCACAGGCTTAACGGTTATTAACTGGTTGGAATATAACCTCGGGCTTATTGATTATTAACTGTTTGAACACATAACACGTGAATGATGGGGTTGTTGTGATTGTATTTACCCTTCCTTTGTAAACCTCAAGGGATTTGGGCTGGTGGGTTTGGACACCTACACATGGGGTATAAAAGATTTTCACAAATGCTGGTCGGGGCCCTTGGCTAAGAGGAGACTCTGCCTTGGGCCTGCTGGTGTAATAAACTGCACTCCACTATCTGCATTGTCCTTCTGAGTGAGTTTGTTTCCCAGAAAGCATGGCTATAACATTTGGTGCATGGGCCAGGAAACTCCTCACTTTGAAGAGACAGGTCTTATTTGAGGCCACCCCGAGGCTTTGTAGCTTGAATCTCCTAGAGGGGGGAAGGTACCTTGCCCCTCTGGAAGGATTCTGCTTCTCAACGCCCGGACCTTTCACGTCAGCAGGTAGTGGACGGCAGCAGGGGAACTGAGCGCTCAGGTGAGGAGGAACCCACCCAGCAGGGTGGAAGAGGGGGCCTAATCACCCCCTAGGAGGGACTAGAAGGAGCGGGAACCCACAGGAGCCTGGAATAGGCAGGCGGCAATTGCTTGGTACACAGGTCGAAGAGCGTGCTAGGGTTTAGGAAGGAAATTTGTGAAGGTCATTTAGGAGGTGTGTCCATGCCGTCTCGGGGAAAATTATTACCAAGCGATCGCCAGGGGAGTTTTAGGATAGGAAACTGGTCCTTGTATGCTCGTATTCTGCCCTGCCCCAGGAGGTGTCCTGTCTGCTGTGAAATTCTTGACCCCCTCAGAATTGTTAGGCTAGAAGGAGGGGGATACAGAAGTGAGTATGAATTGGCTTTTCCGGGGATGGCCTGGGACATGGGGTATTTAACCCATCTGTGTTTTCAAGCCCACCAAGGCAGAACGGATTTTAAGGGAGAAACAGTCTTGGACCATGTGATGTTCTGGTTCAGCTGTGCTGACTGGCAGGTGAAGACACGCCGATCCCCCTTCTCCTTCTGGGATCTGGCAGGTAAGGCTCTTCTCACCCCAATTAGGAAGGAGGCAGAATGGCAATTTAAGTGTCACTGAGTGGAAATATCAGAAGTACATAGAGTACTGAGAACTTCATAGACAGAACGAAAAGGAGAAGTAGAAGAAGGTCTGAGAAGGTAAGCAAGATGGGGGGAAGTGAATCTAAGGCAACTGTATTGGAGTGCATAATTAAAAATTTAAAGAAGGGATTAGGAGGAGACTATGGGGTGAAGATGAAGCCTAACTGCCTCCACATACTCTGTGAGGTCGAATGGACCCCTATGGGAGCAGGATGGCCACCAGAGAACACCGTGAACTTAAAAATAGTGGAAGCAATCTATACAGTAGTCACAGGAGAGCCAGGACACCTGGATCAATATCCATCTATTGACTCATGGCTAGGGTTAGCTTGAGAGCCTCCTACTTGGACAAGGTTCTGTATCTAGAAGGGAAAGGGAAAAATATTAATGGCACAAAAATTGACTGATGATAAAAAGGAAATTCTACAGGATTTCTATGGGGATGACCTGACCCCTCCCCGATGCTGGATAATGACACGCCTGCCTCCCAGTGCTCCACCAGGACCGGAGGCCGCCTTAATGCCCGATCCAGGGCCAGGTGAAGTTTCTGCAACAGCCACTGCTCCTCCCCAGCTTTCCCGGAGTTCGTAGCCGCCGTTTGGGCAGGCTCCGATCCCGGTGACAGAAGCCTCTGGCTAACACTTCCAGGATCCAGCTCCAACCGAACCGCCCAAGCTATACCCGCCTCTCCCGGTGAGTACAAGAAGGGGAGGGAGACGTTGGAATTAAGCAGAGACCGCGCTCTGCCAGAGAGCCCGAGGGAACGAAAGAGAACAGACAAGAGACTTACAGTGCAAGCTGCTGCTCTGGGAATGTCTATCTAGGGCCCTCCGGAAAACCTCATCTGCCCCAGGGACAGGACAGTCCTTCAACCGGTCCCAAGGGAGGCCCTGGGCCTGTTACAGCCAAACCAGTGTGCCCGGTGCCAAGGTTTTGGCCACTGGAAGGATGAATGCCCTAAGGCAAGGAAGGAAGAGGAAGCTCCCGCAGTTGTGGGGCTTGCTGACTTGGAAATTAACTAGGGCTGCCAGGGCTCAGAGATATCAGGTCCCTGAGAGCCCATGGTAACCTTAAAAGTGGGGGACCAAACCATTGACTTCATGGTGGATACAGGAGCAGAACTGTCGGTAGTAACAAAACCTGTAGCACCACTGTCCAAAAAGACTACCGCTGTAACTGGGGTATCGGGAGAAGAGATGATTAAATCGGTTTGCCAGCCCAGAAAATGTCAGATGGGGGCGGGGGGGGCACCAAGTGATTCATGAATTCCTCTACATTCCTGAGTGCCCAGTACCCCTGTTGGGAAGAGACTTGCTCTCGAAACCAGGAGCACAAGTGACTTTCTCCCCTGAGGAGAGGCCCACCTTCTGGACGAACTCTATGACTTATTTGCCCTCTCTCAGTGCCAACCCAAGATGAGTGGAGGTTGCATGAGCCTCTGAAGGCAGAAGCGGGTGGGCCGGAAGAGCATGAGAGAGCTAACTCAATTGTTCCCTGATATCTGGGTGGAAGACAACCCCCCTCCCCCCAGGCTGGCTGAACATCATGCCCCGGTGATAATGGAACTCAAACCAGGCACCATCCCGGTTAGAGGGCGCCAGTACCCGCTATGGATGGAGGCCTGAACCGGCATATTGCCCCACATCAATAGATTGAAACAAGCAGGCATTCTAGTAGAGTGCCAGTCGGCTTGGAATACGCCAATCCTGCCAGTCAAAAGGGAGGGAGGACAGGACTATAGGCCTGTACAAGATCTCAGGCTAGTCAACCAGGCTACTGTGACTTTACACCCCACTGTTCCAAACCCCTATACCTTGCTTAGCCTCCTCCGGCCGAGGACTAAAGTTTACACTTGCCTAGATCTCAAGGATGCCTTCTTCTGCATATGCCTCGCCCCAGCGTCACAGCCCATCATTGCCTTTGAATGGGAAGATCCATTCGGGAGCACCAGATAACAAAGGCTAACTCCACAGCCATCTTTGGGGAAGCCTTGGCTTCTGATCTGGACTCATTCCATCCGGAAGAGTATGGATGTCAGCTCCTACAATATGGGGATGACCTGCTGCTGGCTGCCTGAGACCAAGGAAAAATGCTGGAAAGGGACAAATGCACTGCTCCAGCTGTTGATGGAAACAGGTTACCGGGTGTCAAAGAAGAAGGCACAGATCTACAAAGAGGAGGTAAGGTATCTGGGGTTTGTTTTAAAGAAGGGCTCAAGGTTCCAGACCCTAATTGGGTCCTATATTCTGATGGCACTCGCCTGATAAAACAGGGACAACCGCTCTCAGGTTAGCCAAAGCAGAAGGGGCCATCAAGACTGAGATGGTGGGAACTGCCAAGTGGAGCGACCCACCTAGGCCATGCTGCCTGCTCACAGGTTAATGCTGCCTCTTGGGTATTCAGACAAAAACTTCCAGGTATTCAGAAGTAGCCTGGTGCCTGCTTAGGGAAATGGTTCCCAGATTTGGATTTCCTACCAGCATTGGATCAGGCAATGGCCCGGCTTTTGTAGCTGATTTAGTACAACACATAAGCAAAACTTTAAACATCAAATGGAAACTGCACACTGCATATACGCCCAGAGTTCTGAGATGGTGGAATGAACCAACTGGACACTTAAAGAGACTCTCCAAGTGGATCAGAGAGACTGACTGCTCCTGAGTGGACTTGCTTCCGATGGCTCTGCTCAGACTCAGGATGACCCCACAGTCCCAAGGCTATTCTCCATATGAAATTGTGTATGGGAGGCCTCCTCCCATAATAAAACAGGTGTCAACAAATTTGCCTCAGGTAAGGAGGGATAGGATTTCACAGCAGATGGAATTGGGTAAGGTAATAAATCGGGTAACTAAGTTTGTACAAGAAAGGGTGCCGTTCCCCCTTGGGGAACAGATTCACGAGTTTACATTTGGTGACCAAGTATGGGTCAAAGATTAGAAACATGATTTGCTAGCCCTTTGGTGAAAGGGCCTTTATGTTATTCTAACTACCCCTACTGCAGTTAAAGTTGCAGGTATTGTCCCTTGATCCATCACACCAGAGCGAAGAAGGCATACCACGCTGACCCGGAGGGCGCTGAGTGGACCACCCAGAAGGACCCCACCGACCCATGGGAAACCAAGATCATTCTGAGGAGGAAGAAGAAAACGAGGTCCCGGAGGAGCCCTCTACAGGATGGAGCTGGGTAAACGACTCCTGCTGCTCGGCCTCACCAATGCAATTCTGAACTTGGGTATGTGGGGCTATGCCCCTGTCAGTAATGGACAGACTCCCCTAGTGGGTATCGCCACTCCGTCCCTCTCTGTCACCAACCATAACCTTTCTTTGCTCTCCTGGTGTAAGAAGAAGCCATCAATGGGCCAGGGACATAGGGTTACATTTAACATGAACACCAGCCTTATGGAGATAACAAAGGCTTATACCTCATATATGAAAATTAAAGAGGAAAAGGGCTCCCTTACAAAAGGGGGACAAGGCCTCCCAGTACCTTGAGCAGTACTACCAGGTCTGGGATGAATATTTCTGGATGACTCCTGAGAAAGGACAGTTGATTGCCCCTGCTACTATTTGCTGGGAACAAAAAGAACAGAAAGTTGGATTTGGAGACCATACAAATCTTGGAAGTTACCTATCACCCCAATCAGTCTGCTCAGTGGCCCGGTTCCAACTGGAAATATAATCCTGGAATCCGCTGGGTAGCCCCCAGTGGGACCCGGTGGCTCTGTGGGCTTAATTTATGGCCATGGTTACCAGTTGGCTGGGTGGGGCGTTGCACATTAGGATTTGCTTTCGCCCATGGCAGTATTAAGCCTAGCCTACACCAGCCTCCAGTAAACCTCCCTTATCTGCATGCAAGATGGACACGATCCATATTCCAGTGGTATGACTATCTTGCTGCCTTGTTTGTACCCTCTGTAGGGACAACGGATATCATGGTTAAGGTAGAGGCCTTAACTAATTTCACTAAACAGGCCCTCTTAGACAATACTAAAGCCTTTAAGGCTAAATACCAGCACGAGACCGATAGTCAACAAGTACCATAAGGGAAAGTTGAAAAGAACTTTGAAGAGAGAGTTCAAGAGGGTGTGAAACCATTAACGAAGAACAGATTCAGTAATTCAAAATAGGACTCACAGCAGCCTAAGGAGGGACTTCTGCCATAATTAAAGTCGAATATATGCAATGAAAATATTCCCGGAAAGCATGGCTATAACATCCACACACACATTTTGCAGTTGTATTAAACACCATTCAATGTTTTGCTTTTCATACGCCCTCTTAATCTACATTTCCCTTTTCTTTGAATGAATATGTGGTCATAAGAATATTTTACTTAGAAAAAAAAAACTCTACCATAGGAATATGATATGACAAACTGGAGAGTCCATCCCATGAGGAAAGGTAGTTTCTGCTACTTGGCTGTACTTTTTGGCTTCCATGTAAAGCCAGTGGAGGGATAAATTAGGAATTTGGGGTTAGAAGGTACATACTAGGACTTTCCTGGTGGTCCAGTGGTTGAGAATCTGCCTTGCAGTTCAGGGTTCAACACGGGTTCAATCCCTGCTCTGGGGAGATTCCATACGCCTCAATTAGGAGGCAGCAACAAAGACCCAGTACAGCCAAAACCAAGTAAGTTTTAAAAAAAGAAAAATAGGTTTTAAAAACAGGTACATATGTGAAATAGATAAGCAACAAGGGCCTACTGTATAGCACAGAGAACTGTATTCAATATCTTATGATAATAATGGAAAAGAATCTGAAAAAGAATGTGTGGGTGTATATATATATATATATATATGTGGGTGTATATATATATATATATATATACACAAATAACTGAATCACTTTACCATGTACCTAATGAATGTATCTACGAAAGAGAAACAGACTCACAGCCATAGAGAACAGACTTGTGCTTGCCAAGGGGAAGGTGGGTGAGGGACGGAAAGATTGGTAACGGGGTTAAAAGATGCAAAGTGTTATATATAGCGTGGATAAACAGCAAGGCCCTACTGTATAGCACAGGGAACTATATTCAGTATCCTGTGATAAAGCATAATGGAAAAGAAGATGAAAAGAAAAAAAGAATTTGAAAGAATATTTATGTATGTGTGTTTGTGTAACTGAATCACTTCGCTATACAGCAGAAATTGACATAACATTGTAAATCAACTATATTTCAATAAAATTTGAAAAATTATATGCATCTACAGAGTTTGCTAATTTATTCAGCAAATGTTGATTGAGTGCTTGTTCTGAGCCAGGCTCTGGACCAGATGCTAGAATGGTAAACAAGACACAGCCACTGTTCTTCAAGGAATACATAGTTTAATGAAAATTTAATTTAATTTTCATCAGTCTCTGGACTGGTGTGTGTGTGTGAGAGAGAGACAGAGAGAGATTTTTGAGTCCCAGTTTTATGCCTATAACACAATGGGATTTGTCACTGAGAGCTAAGAGAATCTAATGAATAATTGTTCCTCTAATTCTAGTAATAAGGATTTGTTAACTCCTTACCATTTGATTGCTGAGTAAAGCAGACCGTTGAGATGTCAGCAGCAGTTTTCGTTTGTTGACTTTCTGTCCATCAAATTATTCATTATAGGTTAAGTGGCACCAGCAGGAATTAAGATGACTCAACTAGATTCATTCAAAAAGTAGGAGAAGTGAGAGAAGTAATACCTTTACCCAACAGTGTATTTTAGATTCTCAGGCTTAGGCTAAGGGTGTTTGGAGTAATGAAAATAAACTAAGCTTGGAAACAAAGTTTTGCCTTATGTAAGTCAGGAAGTACATCTCCTGTTCTGCAGGAAGACATAAATTGTTACTGTTCAGTAGCTAAATCATGTCCAGCTTTTTTCGACCCCATGGACCGTAGCATGCCAGGCTCCTCTGTTCTCCAGTCTCTCCCAGAGTTTCTCAAATTCATGTCCATTGAGTAGGTGATGCTATCTAATCATCTCATCCTCTGCCATCCCTTTCTCCTTTTTGCTTTCTATTTTTCCTAGCATCAGGGTCTGTTCCAATGAGTTGGCTCTTTGCATCAGGTGGCCAAAGTTTTGGAGCTTTAGCTTCAGCATCAGTCCTTCCAGTGAATGTTCAGGGTCGATTTCCTTTAGGATTGACTGGTTTGATCGCCTTGCAGTCCAAGAGACTCTCAAGAGTCCTCTCCAGCACCATAATTCACAAGCATTGATTCTTTGATGCTCAGCCTTCTTTATGGTCCAACTCTCACATCCCATACATGACAACTGGCAAAACCATAGCTTTGACTACACGGACCTTTGTTGGCAAAGTAATGTCTCTGCTTTTTAACACACTGTCCAGGTTTCCCTTATTGGTAAAGAATCCAGTTTGTAAAAAATCTGCCTGCAATGCAGGAGACTGTGGTTGGATTCCTGGGTCAGGAAGATCTGCTGGAGAAGGGATAAGTGACTACCCTCTGCAGTATTCTTGGGTTTCCCTTGTGGCTCAGCTGGTTAAGAATCCGCCTACAATGTGGGAGACCTGGGTTCGATCCCTGGGTTGGGAAGATCCCCTAGATACAGGAAAGGCTACCCACTCCAGTGTTCTTGCCTGGAGAATGCCATGACTGTATAGTCCATGGGGTTTCAAAGAGTCTGACACAACTGAGCAACTTTCACTTCCACTTTCCTTGGTGGCTCAATAGTAAAGAATCCACTTGAAATGCAGAAGATGTGGGTTTGATCCCTGGATCAGTAAGTTCCCCTGGAGGAGGGCATGGTAACCCATTCCAGTATTCTTTACTGGAGAATCCCATGGACAGTGGAGCCTAGCCAGCTACAGTCCATAAGGTCAAAGACTTGGACACGACTGAAGTGACTTAGCATGCACACACTAGGTTTCCTTCCAAGGAGGAAATGTCTTTTAATTTCATGACTGCAGTCACTATTCACACAGATTTTGGAGCCCAAGAAAGTAAAATTTGCACTGATTCCATTTTTTCCCTTCTATTTGCCATGAAGTGATAGGACCAGATACCATGATCTTAGTTTTTTAATGTTGAGTTTGAAGCCAGCCTTTTCATGCTTCTCTTTCACCCTTATCAAGAGGCTCTTTAGTTATGCTTCACTTTCTGCCATTAGAGTGGTATCATCTGCATATCTGAGGTTGTTGATATTTCTCCTGGAAATCTTGATTCCAGTTTATGATTCATCCAGTCCAGTATTTTGCATAATGTACTCTGCATAGAAGTGAAATAAGCAGGGTGACAATATATAGCCTTGACATACTCTTTTCCCAATTTTGAGCTAGTTATTTGTTCTATGTCCAGTTCTAACTGTTGCCTCTTGACTCATATACAGGTTTCTCAGGAGATAGGTAAGGTGGTCTGGTATACCCGTGTCTTTTAAAAATTATCCACAGTTAATTGCGATCCACACAATCAAAGGCTTCAGCATAGTCAATGAAGCAGAAGTAGATGTTTTTCTGGAATTACTTTGCTTTCCCCACAAGCCAAAGAATGTTGACAATTTGATCTCTGGTTCCTCTGCCTTTTCTTACTGAGTATTGCACTATTAATTGTGTGGCTTTGGCAAGTGAATATCTCTGTCTCAGTTTGCTCATCTCTTAGCTGTAAATGAATAATTCCCACCTCACAGTTTGTGGCAATGATTAAATCATAGAGGACATGTAAAATTCATGACCTTATTATAGCCACCTTTCAGATTTGGGAGAGGATAGAGTGAAACAGTGTATTATCTGGCACTATTCAGAATAGCCAGGATATGGGAAAAATTAAATGTCCATCCACAGATGAATGGATAAGGAAGATGTGAGATATATACCCAGTGGAATATGACTCAGCTATAGGAAAAGATGAAATAATGCCATTTGTAGCAACATGGATGGACCTAGTGATTCTCAAGCTAAGTGAAGTAAGTCAGAAAAAGAAAGACAAATACCGCCTGATATCACTTATATGGGAAATGTAAGCTACGACATAAATAAACGTATCTATGAAACAGAAACAGACTCACAGACACAGAGAACAGATCTGTGGCTGTCAAGGGGGAGGAGGGTTGGGGAGCAGTGGATTGGAGTTGTTGGGGATTAGCAGCTGTGAAGTATTACATAGAGAATGGATAAACAAGGTCCTACTGTATAGCACAGGGAACTATTCAATATCCTGTGATAAATCATAGTGGAAAAGAATATGAAAAAGACTATATCTATATATACACACAGACACACACACACAGACACACACACACACACAGACACACACACACACACACACACACACACACACACACATATATGGGCTTCCCAGGTGGTGCTAGTGGTAAAGAACCTACCTACCAATGCAGGAGATGTAAGAGACATGGGTTTGATCCCTGGGTCAGGAAGATCTCCTGGAGGAGAGTATGACAACCCTATCCAGTATTCCTTTTAAAAAGTTATTTATTTATTTGTTACTTTTTAACTTTTTGGCCACACCATGCAGCATGTGGGATCTTAGTTCCCAGACCAGGGATTGAATCCGTGCCCCCTGAAGTGGAAGCATGGAGTCTTAACCACTGGACCACCTGGGAAACCCCAAACTCCAGTATTCTTCCTTGGGGAATCCCATGAACAAAGGAGTCTGGCGGGCTAAGTCCATAGGGTCGAAAAGAGTAGGACATGACTGAAGTGACTTAGCATACAGGCATGCACATGCACACATACATATCTGAATCACTTGCTATATACCAGAAACTAATACAATGTTGCAAATCAACTGTACTTCAATAAAATATTTTAAAAAAAGAGAGAAAAGGCTTTATTATTGCTAAAGCCCTTTGCAGAAGTTAGATTTTGCTATAGATTGACTCAACATGTGTTACTGTCTTACACTTACTCAGCTCTGGGGGTGGCCTAGCCTCAGGAATCTCCTAGAATAACAGGAAGTCAACTGCAGTATCAGTTGGGAAATGACAGAGCCCTAAAGTTATACAGTCGGTAATAGACCGTATCTTTCACGTGTGTGTGTGTGTGAGTCACTAAGTCAGGTCTGACTCTGCGACTCCATGGACTGTAGCCTGCCAGGCTCCTCTGTCCATGAAATTCTCCAGACAAGAATACAGGACAGGACAACCATTCCCTTCTCCAGGGGACTTTCATGACCCGGTGATCAAACCTGGGTCTCCTGCATTGCAGGTGGATTTCTTACTGTCTGAGTCCCAGGGAAGCCCTGTTTGTTACAAAGGACCTCTTAGCTCCCAATCTCATCTCTTCCCTGGAATGCTGCAGTTTCCTCCTAACTGGTCTCCTGGATTTTACTCTTGCCCCTCACATCACAGCTGCCAGAGAAGCTTTTCGAAAAGTAAGTCAGATCCTATCACTCCCCAACTCCAAACCCTCTGTTAGCTTCCCATTGTCTTGGAACAGAATCCAAGCTCCTTTCTGTGACCGACAAGGAAGCCTACCCTACACTTTTCTGGCCTCGTTGTTGTGAACTCATTACTCTCAAACCTCTACCTCATTATTCTTACTCATACCTCAGGGACTTTGCATCTTTAGTACCCTCTGCCTGGAACACTTGAGTCCTCACACGACAGGTCCCTTTTGATGTTCAGATCTCAGGACATGGGTATAACAACCTCAGATAAAACCTAAAATGTATGTTTTCTTCAAATCACTGGTAACCAGATGCTATTGTGTTGTTTATCCGTTTATCTCCCAGCTCTGTGCTCCAGGAGGAAGAGAGAGGCCAAGTTGGCTTGGGCCACCACTGAGTGCCCAGTACTGAGGGCTGCACTGGGCTTAGAGTCCAAGGTCTATAAATATTGAGCCCGGGCTAGGTCCTTAGAGTGAAGACCTCATGAATGTAGATGGACTTATGGGAATATAGCCTTGGGAACTAAATCAGGAAATAAAGCTACTGCCTGTGGGATGTAGAGGAAAAGTCTTTAATCACAGCATCTCAAATAGAGAAGAAAAGGAGGACCACCTAAGTTTTGCCCGGTCGAGGAAAGGATGCTAATAACAGTGACTTTTAAGGCAGATATACTTTTTTAAGGCAGAAATAGCAAATGTATTGCTCTTTTAAAACCCCATGTTCGTTAAAAATCACATGATTTGCGAACTGTCAGCAAGTTCAAACAACACCTCAGTTGGCAGAGTGGGAAAGGGAGGGAAAGGAGGAGACCTATTTACAGATGGTTTCAGTAACTCAGATGCATTGAAATTGTTGCTACAATCTTAGACTCTGGCTCGGGGGAGGAGAGGGGCTTCCCAAAGATATAGTGTAGGTTCCACTGAACTAATGCTCAGATTACCATCTGGATCCTTTGGGCTCAAAATGCCAATGAACATGGAGATGGAAGTGTTAACATACTACCAGGGCAACCCCCACGCCCCCATAACAACGAGCGACCAGGGTTGCTGTTACACACAGCAGAGTTGGGAAAAGTGGGGTTGGAGCCCAGGGGATTCACTGGGACATCTCTGTCCGCTTCTGTACCCAATGGTAACAGAAAAGAAGCAATTGCAACAACTATAACCTGACCCCACAGAAATCAAAGTCTGGCTATCTCCTCAGGAAAGCAATCAGGCCGATGAAGTATTAGCCGAGAGTGACAAAATCTAGACTGAATGGCAGGAGGGAGATGATGTAATGTTCACTTAGAGCTTCAGAACCAGCCTCAGCTGCAGAGAACTGTAGCTTGTCTCGCTAACTCATATTTCTTAAATCTTAAGAGAGATTGTGACTTGTTGTGGTTCAGTTGCTTAGTTGTGTCCGACACTTTGCGACCCCATGGACTGCAGCATGCCAGACTTCCCTGCCCTTCACCATCTTCCGGAGCCTGCTCAAACTCATGTCCATTGAGTCGGAGATGCTATCCAACCATCTCAGGGATTTTTATGAATGACTGGACTTGTACCCTGCCTTTCAGAAGGAGTGAAGTCCTTTTGTTCCCACAGTAGAGGAGACCCCATATTGTCAGATTGAGACCAGGTGTAACGAGAGGGAATGAACAACACTGAGGGTCCAAGGGTGCACTGTGTCAGACAACCGTGCTTCGCCTCGTGGGTGTGCCTCCCAGCCCACGCTTGCCTATTGCTACTGGAGCACAAGACACTGGATCAGTACGATGTCCACACGTGTACTACACAGAGGTGCGGGAGAGTTCATGGGCAGAACCCTGGCCTCTGAGAGCTGAGACCCGCCAAATGGAAACTTCATTTCCTGCTCCGTGTTGAGCTGTCTTAGGATGCAAGCATTCAGATGGTCTCTCGGAGACAGACCCACGGGACGGAGCAATGTAGTTCCTACCAAACAGTAGCCTTCCTCCTGTATCTCTCCCTGTTCCTTGCCTCCCTGTCTTGTTCTGTCATGCCCGATACCTTGGATTTGTGCTCCCCAGTAAAGTATAAACATGTAAGCTTTTGATTCAGGCTATGTTTTCTATGGGACCTAGCCTATGACATTGTGTATCAAATGAGTGGCTCAACCACAGAGAAAATAACAATTTCAAGTGAATTTAAAACACACTATCTGTAGGCAGTAATCCTACACTTTCCCAATAGGCTATATCCTAAAAACAGAAAAATCTTAAACGATATTTAGTAATTACAGGTCAATAATAATATTGATGTTGTTATTTAAAAACTTTACAGATATAGAAAACAAATATATGGTTACCAAAAGGGAAAAGACCCTGATGTTGCAGAAGATTGAAGGCAGGAAGAGAAGG